>NW_028146738.1:0-1200000 GCF_055883805.1 Amblyomma maculatum
AGAGGAGACGTGCAGACCCTTAAGGCCCGACTCCAAGCGACTTCCTACGCGTCGCGTCACGCGCTGGTGCGTTGAGTGCGGCGTCGCGGCGGGCGTCGAAAGAGGCCTCCACCTCCAAACAGTTGCGCTGGCACGCGCTACGGTGTTATTTCTTGAAACAGTAACACTGTCAAAAGTTTTGAGACACACTAATTTGAGCACTAAAATTGTTTTCAAATGCGCGTGATGTAGTGTGTACACAAATATGTCTTTTTTGTTTTTTTCGTTTAGCAGAGTCATCGCACGCAGCGCCATCGACATTCGGTCAGATCAGATAGTGTGGCCAGTGTGGCTCCCCAGTTGAGCGCCGTAGTTGTGTGGTGCGGAGGTACGGCCAGGGGCGACGTCGAGCGGAACTTTTTCATTGCGTACCGATTCGCCAGATCGCGTCTCTTCTTCTCATCATGCCGGCAGTTCGCAGGAACAGAAGAGCTGTGTTGTTTCTGATTAGAACGCTGCTCCTACTGATCCTGAAAAGGAGACGGGAGCGGCGCCAGCGCAGACAGCCGCGCTGGTGGGTTCGGCCGGTTTTTATGGCGCGCAAAGAAGAAGGCCTCTACCATACAGCTGTAAGTAGCTTCGTTCATTCCGGAGTGTAAAAAACCCGCATAGCTTACTGTAGTGGCATTCTTATCACTGCGTGCGATAGTGAACAGATACTTTTTGTCTGCTGACAGCAAAGACGTACACTGACTTGGAATACTGGTAGAAGAGCATTCTGCTAGTCTCCTTTTGTTAGCTTGCAGGCTGAACAGTATTTTTTTTTCAACAGATGCCTCGCATGCGGGAAGGAGACCACGAACTGTTCTTTAAATTCTTCCGCATGACGCCGCCACTCTTCGATGAACTTCTCAGCTTTGTGGAATCTGACCTGACACGGCAACACATTGCCAGAGAGCCCCTGGAGCCAGGGGAGCGGCTGGCAATTACACTTAGGTTTGTAGAGATGTACCTCTGCTTTTTAAGAACCAGGATTTTGACATTTAGTGACATTGTGCTATTTTGGAGGTCATCAACAAGGTACATATATAGTTAAGTTTCTGCAACTTGCATTTGAGCACTGTAGTGGATGTATTTGCAACATGCTCTTTCATCAGAAAAAAACTTGAAGTTAGTGTTAGAGCCTTATTACATCACTCCTAAGTTTATTAGTTACCTGTGGAAGAGTAATTAATGATTCCTCTTGTGTAGATGCATTTATTGTGATCATTATAATATCTGAAACATTGAAGTGTCTTTGCAGTCTACAATTTCTCTAGTGGTATTGTGAGTTGCCTTGAGCATGTAAAATTATTTCATACACAGATTATATGTGCTTTTACAGTTTGCCATTCATTGGTATTGCTGTTAGTTGTTTCCTTCGGAGTGTGTTTTCTTCCACTATGCTTAGGAAAGGGTTCCTTTCTTTTGGTGCTTCATTTCATTTTATTGCATGTTAATATCCTGATTTTCCCACATTATCTCTGTGCTGATAAGACAGCTTCATATAAAACACCTGCAATGGAAAAATTAATGCAGTCCTTCTAAACGTAGTAGAGTTTTAATGCTAATTGGTGTAGGATGTCTGAAAGCTTTTGCGCACAGATAAAAGTTGATGGAGACAGTAATGTGCAATTCACAGCGTAAGAGTATATTGTAGCCTGCACATGGGGTGGTTGGCTGCAGCGATAGCTGCGACTTTCTGTACTCACTTCTCCACGAGAAATTCAAGGGTTCTAATCTGCTCTGCCTTTTTTTCCACCCGAGCACAGCAGGTGTGAGCCAGAACATGTTAGGTTAGCTTTGACGGTCTGAAGTAGTGCTTTTGCACTGAAAATGGCGCAGTGAAAGGTCGAAGGCCAAGGTGGCTAAATAACGCTGTTTGAATCACCTGCACCAGACACGTATACCATGACGTCCCTATCTGACAGGCCAATCAGAAGTGAGACACAACACATTTTCACACAAATATTAGTACTTTGAGTATTTCTTTAAGGGAGTACATCTGTATGTGAACATGATAAACCTATAACCTTGCATCCACAACCTTGAGGTTTCGCATCAGGGCATGCCTAGCGTGCAGTAATTGCACTGAGATGGATTATTGACACTATGCTCAAATGAAATGAAAGCACGGATGTAAAGGCAGATTTCATCTTGAATAGACTGTCTTGTTCTGTTTTGTAGCTACCTGGCTTCTGGACAAGATATTTGTAATGTGGCACTTGCCTACCGAGTAGGTATTGAAACTGCAAGGCGCTGCATCCATGTAACCTGTCGAGCCATTTGGGGACGACTCAAAGACACCTTTATGAAGGTGGGGTGAACTTTTTGCAGCTAAACCTATCACTGCTCTTTCCCCTGAAGCAGCTTCATCCTATAACTACTGCTCAATTGCTTAAATCTGAACCCTGAGTGTAGTTTGGATCATCATTGCCTTCATTCTTGTGATTGTTGTTTATTTTTTAACTCTTGCATGATACTTTGAACGTGTAGTATTGAAGTGAAGAAGGGCTGCCAAGAGAATGAGGGGGGGCATGTACTTCAGCCCAAGGCCCCCCTTTTTCTTAATCAGGCCCTGCTCATTTAATTAAATCAGAATTTTCTAAGCATTACCTATCCACACCAAGTGTTCATTTGGTTGTAACGTCTTCACATCTTTTTGTGAAGGTATTGAACAGGGTTTCAGTCATTTAGCTGAGCACATTTTGTAAGATTGCTACTGGTGAGCTTACAAAAGTACTGATGACTGCTTTCAGACACCCACAAATGCTGAGTGGAAGAAGATTGCTGAAGGTTTCAGCATGAAATGGCAATTTCCCAACTGCTTAGGGGCAGTCGACGGCAAACATGTTGCAATTTTCTGCCCTCCCAATTCCGGAAGCACATACTTCAATTACAAGGTAAAGTTTGTTACCTGAGATGGGCTCTGCTCAGATAGGTCTGTTCCTAGGATAAGGTAAAAATACTGATCTAAGTAATATGGCGCTAAGTGATGTGCATGTAGAACCTGAATTAGCAGGCCAAGTTCTAAGCATTCTGCTGGCTTGTGGTTTAACAATGCTTGTCAGTAACAAGGGAAGCAATATCTGGAACAAGGTGTTGTGCAGAAATGGTTCGTGTGGTAGCTGTGAGGTAGTCATCTGTCACCCTTGAATTCAGAGGACCTTGCATAGGCACAGCAAAGATACAAGTACGTACACACAGACATGGCATTGATTAGTGTCCCTTTGTGTCAGAGACTGGACAAATTGTTATCCGAGCAAGTGCAAAACTGGGAAGTGTGCATCTTCAAACTTCTGTCACAATCTTGTGCTTGCTCACTGAGCTCTATTTACAATGAAAGGGGCGTGCAAAAAATTTTTATGCAATCAAATATTTGCACAGTCCTTATTTGCATGCCTTTTTTTTTTTTTTTTTGTTCAGAACCTCTGGTCATCACGTAGTACTCTTTGCGGTTGTTGCGAGTCTGACGTACCCATTCAACTAAGTGCACAAATAAAATGCACTGAAGCCAAAGAAGTGGGATGTATTGTGGTAAAGTTGATAACGAAGATGAGCCGTTATTATTTTCAACATGTACAGCAAAGGGTAAAGAGAACATTTCAAGAACATTAAAGAGCATGTGCATTACTTAACAGTCCATTTCAAATTATTCGTTAAGATTGTGGTGAGCGATCTGCAAAAACATCAGAAGATTCTTGGGGAGCATGCCTGAGTGGCCTTAAAGTTGGGAATTGGTTCAGCTTATTGGCTCCTGTATGTTCCTCCTAAAGCTGTTGCTCTACAAAATACATGAACGTCAAGGCACATTTTCTTTGATATATTGTTTTCCGTAACTTTTGGATTACATATATTCTGGTGGTCACACGTCTGAACAGGGCAAGATAACAAAGGCACATCTTATTTCATAGCTTGGCAGTTGCCTCAATTTTCACCGCCAAGAAGCTGTCAATGTATTCTTTAAGGGCGAAAAATCTCTTCATTTTCCCAATGCTACCTTTTGAAAGAGAGGTGTATAGACTAGTCTTCAGTGGTCTTGAACAAGTTAAAGTTAGTTACATCAAACAAAATGTCGATGACGAGTTTCATATTCTGTCTCACTGTAGAGTGGTCAATGGTAGAAGATTCGGGGTGACATCAGCCAAGCAAGCTTTATCCACAAATGTCATACAGGACCACTTCTTGCAACCATCAGTGGCAGACAGTGGTTACAATATAACCTTCTGCTTCCACTGCAAGCTAGTTTGCTCACTAACTTGTTCAAGTGCTGAAATGGTGTCCATTGCTGTAGTGACAATTGTGCAGTAGTGCTTGTCATATTTAGTTTTTCACCTACGGCCGTAATGAAAATGAAACACTGGGCACTTTCTTAATGCCAGTGGTAAGCATGGGCAATGTCCAAGCTCATATCAGTAATTCTCTTTGCAACAGCGTTGCTTGAAACATAATTTTCTCATTCGTTTTTTGTGCTGGAACAGATGGTATCTGCATCTTTAAGCATGCAGTTCTCTCAGCTATCTGTGAAAGGCTCTCAGAATATTGTATTTATATGTGAACTAATGATACTTGTTCCCACAGTTTACTCCAGTTTTTCTGGCTTTCAAAAAAAAAAGTCCATCTGTTTCCAGAGTGGTGTCTTCAGTAGAGCAACTCTGTTGTCACCAACCCTTGCAATACAGCTGCTGCATTGACAACAGAAAACAATGCTTCTCGTCTAATTTTCACTTCAGTCAGGTTGTCGAGAGCAATATTATAACTACGAAATATGCAGACTTGGAGACAAAAGAGAGGGAGGCTTCTCTACTGCCTTGCTCCTAATGAGCTCTTGAAAACGGAGGGATGTCCACCCAAAGCTGATGCAGATGGAAAGGCCCTTGCCTCTTATTGATGTACACAAATAATGAATGCCACCAGAGGACCATGATCTTTCGGTTGATTTTAGCCAGACAAGTCTGGTAGCGAAGATTACGCGTGTATTTGGTGCATGGTTTCGGAAGGAAATCCGAATTGTTTAGGGCTGAGTCCCGCACGCTACATATCAGATTTTTGCAAATCATTTTGCCATTATGTCTCAAATTAAAGCTTAGGTACTGAATACTAGACGTGCCTGTCCTGTGCAGGCTAGGTACAAACTTGACTGTCTATTTTTGGCACCAAATTGAAAAATGAAATAAAAAAAAATGTTCTGAAAAAAAAAGTGAAGAATTGGTGCTGTCATTCATACAGCAGGCACTAATGCCCTAGCCATGTTGACCTGGGAGAATTTGTGATTTATGTTGAGTGTTGCTGCCTGTGCTAATTGTCAGTGCTGTACAATTTATTTCAGGGAACTTACTCAGTAGTCTTAATGGCTATTGTAGATAGCGAATGCAAGTATGTGCTAGTTGACGTGGGTACTGAGGGCCGACTCAGCGATGGAGGCACCTTCAAGAAATGTGATTTTGGCCAAGACCTCGCCAATGGCAGTCTCGACATCCCTCAACTTGGGACACTGCCCGGTACAACTGTGGCCACCCCTTTTGCTTTTGTTGGGGATGAAGCCTTCCAGTTGCGGAAGGACTTCTTGCGCCCTTACCCCTCAAGGCACCTGGAGGACGAAAAGAGGGTGTTTAATTACAGGCTGAGCACAGCAAGGTACGATATGGTGCTGTCTTATGAAATTTGAGTAGCTTGTAAAAGTGAGACCCTGTAAAGAACATCTCAGAAGTACTAATCACGTCAGGGGCCATATTATGCAGTTATCACACAAAAAACACAAATTTGTTGCAAACTGATAATTAACCCTGCTCCTATTGGTGGATTCTGACCAGCAGATGCGCAGAGCAGTAGGAGTCGGAGCTAATTGACAGGCTTACGGCAGTTTTGTTTTGTGATCATTACATAATTTGCTCCCTGACGTCATTTTTGACATAGTCTGTTGCCTAGGGGCTTGCTTTCTGGAGCTCCCCAGTGTTGCTTGATAAATAACTTTGCTTTACATGACGTAAACTCCCACAGCTGATGCTTTTGTTTTGAAGCTTTGCATTTCTTTTCCAGGCGGTGCGTTGAAAATGCCTTCGGCATCACTGCAGCCAGGTGGCGCATATTGCTGCGTACCATACCCTTGCTCCCCAAAAACGTAGACTATGTCGTGAAGGCTGCCTGTGTCCTGCACAACTTCCTGACTATCCGGAACCCGCGCTCTCAAAATGCAACTGACAGAGAGGACAGCTTTGGGAATTTCGTGCCAGGACGCTGGCGACAAGGCCTTCAGGGTGCACTGCAAGAGGATTCCGCGCCTCGGTTTTTTTCACTGGCGCCAACACATGCTAGGAATCACCACGTTGATGCCGCTGCTGCTAGGGACCTGTTCACTACATATTTTTGCAGCACAGTTGGTGAGGTTTCCTGGCAATGGCAACAGCCAGGCATTTCCAAGGAGGAAGTCTTGAGGAGGGCACAGAACCAGCAGCAGCACCATCCACGGCACTGAAGGTGAGGTTCTGTACTTTATAATATGCATGTACAGCAACTGCTTGTTGCCCGATTTCTGTCCCAGGAAGCTATTTTCTGCTCTAAATTGCACCTTATCGTGCACTATTATAACTCAAAACTGCTACAGAAATTCAGAACAAGCATAGAAATCCCTGTAAATGGCCATATAGTACTGCTATATGGCCATTCCCACTGGCTGGAATTTTGAAAAAGTTTCAGCCCCATGTCACCACTGCGCTATTTGTGAGCAAGACAGCGAACTTGAAGGTGGCACACTTAGAGCGCATGTAAATGCTCCATCCAGCACTGCTGTGGCAGACTACACATCACAAACCCTCATTTCGGCACAAGAACATAGATTTTTAATCACACGATAAACTCTTCAAGTACTTGGAGCAGCCTAATTCGTAGGCTCACTTGGCGCTCCGGCGGCACTTGTCGCATCATCCCTGCTAGCGACATTGAGAACAAGTCTATGTGGTCTTGTGTGGGGGGAGGGGTAGTCAGCACATCCGTCAGCCGCCCGACCTGATCAAGTAGCAGATCATCATTTGCCTCTGCGTCTTTTCTTTTTCTTTTTACAGCCGACACCTGAGATGCTGCAGACACCTGAGATGCTGCAGACACCTGAGACTCGGCTGAAGTCTGTGTTTCGGACAGAAGAGTCTCAGCCAATGATGGAGGAGCCTCCGGAATGACTTCAAATGACGCCGGCAATTCGTCGAAATCTACACCGCAGTCGATGTCGACGTGCAGCACACGGGGCTGCAGCCCGCTTGGCCCTGCCACATTGATGTGGCCTTGCTCAACGGCCGGGTTATGCCGAGCCGGCACCTTTTTGTAATTTCCTGATGTTCTGAACATGAGAAAGAATATACATACATATTATGAGGTTGAATCTTGCAGTCACATTGTTAGCACTGTTGAGGTATTCTCATATGGCACATCATTATTTGTATCTATCTTTCAGAAGCACTGACATGATGCCTGCAGGGTAGCCTTTCCTAATCTCTTGTGGTCAAAGATGATCACACATGCGTTTGTACAGAGTCTAGTGCACTGTTTCTCTCAGATATACTGCCACACGCATTTGTGAGTAAAAGTGGTATAAAATATGCAGGTGCTAGTGGGGCTCAGGAAAACTGCATCGAAACATCACCTATCAACAGGGACAGTAGCAGCGGCACATGCATTTCAATAAAATGGGCAGGGGTGGAAGCAGACTCGAGCATTTTAGAGCACTTTTGGGAGCAGTAATAATGTCATTTTTGGAAACTTTTGGGCATTGGTCAAACCCTTTTCATATTTGATAATTGCAGTTTTCTCTTTCTGAAATACAAAAAACCTCCCATCTGATTCCTTTTTACGCAAGTTCAATGCCTTTCCGACTTCACACTCATCTCTTAGAAGACAGTTTAACAAAACTTGAAGTTGGACTAGATGGCGCATTGCAACTTGACTAAAGATAAAGCGCACAGGAAGATACACTCAAGAGAAGAAGACACAGAACAAGCGCTAACTCTCACCTGATTTATTTGCAGCAATAGCAGCAAATATATGCTGAAAAGGAGTCGTGCAGTACATATCAGTAACATAAAGACAAAGTCAAAGCAAGGAATATTACAAAACACGATCACGAAAACTGATCTCTGCCTTCCAGAGCTGCACCGACATATCGCTGACACATTGCGGGCTTTAAGGAGTGGAGGGACAAATTTGGCAGCACACTGCGTGAACTGCACTGCATGCGAGCCGCGACTGGGTGACATTAAGGTTCTGGGCAGAGGCCGCGATAAGACAGCGTGTGAGTTATTGGAGGCATTTCATATCGGGAAAAGGGGAGGTAAGTGTGTCAGCGTTACGTCGGTGCGGCTCCGGAAGGCAGAGATCAGTTTTCATGATCGTGCTTTGTAATATTCCTTGTTTTGACTTTGTCTTTATGTTATTGATATGTCCTGCGCATGACTCCTTTTCAGCATATATTTGCTGCTATTGCTGCAAATAAATCGGATGAGAGTTAGCGCGTGTTCTGTGTCTTCTTCTCTTGAGTGTCTTCCTGTGCGCTTTATCTTTTGTCAAGTTCTTAGAAGGCAAATGACCAAAGTATGTAAGATAACTAACACAGACTTACCTTAGCAACAACATGAAACAGACTAGCAGCAAACTGAATGATTGCTGGTGCACTTCATAACTGAACACCTAGTCTGACCTAAAGCGTTTGCCTATTTCGACTTCATAGATTCAAATGTCGAGTCTTGCCGACATGTCGAAAAGCACTTGCAGATGTTAAATGCTAAGTTTCAGTGTTCCACACATTATTGGGCAGTGAACACTAGTCGTGTGTTTCGAATGTGCCTTAGCAGGTGATTGCTGTACCAGCCTTTCCCCCTTACCCCCTACAGTAGTTTCGTGCCTTCCTCTTAAAAATAAAGTACTCCTAAGCAGTTAATAAATTGTTCATTCACCCTGCTTTCATTTTATGTGCTGTATAGGTATGAAAGCTACCTTCAGACCAGGCCTGGAACTGCACCTAAGTTTTCTAATGCAGTTGGAAAAGCAGATACCCATGCAGCAGCAGGCAGTCTAGCACACAAAAAGCAAGCTGTGCTTTCTTTAAAAAGTGTGTGTGCAATTTTTTTTTTATTTCGAGCATTAATTCAGACACAGTGATCTTGGATAACCAAGCTAAAGCCAGGTGGTCTCTGCCTGATGACCTTGTTACCCATACACTGTTTGAGAAGCGCAAGCGACGGATGACATTGATATATGCTAATGAAAATAAATGGAATTAAAAACAGAACAAACAATCATGCAAGTTATTGAGCACGTGTGCCAATTTTGGCATGAAAGAAGACCGAAAATACTCGCAGCATTGAATAAGAAAGCACGAAAGATATCAAGGCTTTCTTACTCCCGGGTGATATAGAATGCTGAAACTAGCCACACAAATAAAAAGTGTTTCATTGGTTTTCTAATGGGTGCTTAATGAGTGTGCATGAACCAAGCAGCAACATTAACTAAAGGACCCTTTTTGAGAAAAGTCCTTTTTTTTTTAGTGGCAAATGACAGAGCTTAGGCCGCTTGTATACGGCAGCAGTTTATCATAGGTTTAAAGTATTGCATGGGGGAAATGCGTCAGAAGAGCATGCAGCGGTAATGCGCTTGCAAGGGGCAGATTGAAAAAAGCAAATCCAATTCTGCGATTAATGGGAACAGGCGACATGTTGCTAATTGAATTATAGTGAAGTGCCTTCGCCAGTTGCCTACGCTGGTTACAATATCCTTTTTGAACGATACACTGCTAGTGTCGATCAAAAGGGGTAATACAGTCGATCGCGTCCAACTGGGATGTATATGCATACGTGCTTGTGTACAGAACTGAAGCAGTCGCCTGCAGGTCAAGCAATGAAATTTTAAAATCTGGCACTGTTTCACGCATAATTCTTACGCTCAAAAGGACGATCATAGTTACCAAAAGTACTGAAGGAGTGCAGTGCCAATAAACCTGCTACAGAAGTTGGCTTTCCCACATATCTTGCGGCCTAATCATGGCATGCTGAAGTGCTGAATTTGCATTTTACTGCACAGCTGCATGCAGTGCAGTGAAGGGAACCGTTTGAACATATTACGCTGCGAAAAGCACATAAAACAAGGCTATAATGTACCGTTAAAATAAAAAATAACTGGCGTAATGCATTGAGGTGAAGCTAATGTAACTTTTTACAAAAGGGGAGCAGAACTGAGACTGGAAATGACGAATCAGCCTCTCCCACACCTAAGCACAGCAACTAGCTTTAATTTCAATTCATTCACTGCGACGCATATCGCCCCAACGTCCGAGACAAGTCTGCTCACTTCTTTATACTCGCTGCCAACTCGCCCATAATTTTTCGCCAGCATAGACGTGACCGACGAAAGCACGGCACTACACGCTTCCGTTTTGATCAAAACTTTTCAATCGTAGCAAAGAAAAAAAAAAGCTGCACTTACGGCCTACACTCCATCGTGTCTCGCAGGAACAAAAGTTGCGTGTAATAAGGCCACGCAACTTCAAATTCGCTGGCCTCTGCGTCTTCTGTGCCGGCGCCACTTTTCTTGCACTCTTTTTCTGCCGTTAGGATACGGCGAAATTTATCTCGGAGCGACTTCCACCGCCTCTGGAGGAAGTTTATTCCTTCTGCGTGATTGAAACACAGTGACAAATTATTCTTTATGCACATGCATGTCATAAATGTCAGGTTGGCTTACCTACTCGTGGTGCTCCGGGAAGAATTACTCCAAGTATTTCTTCCCAGAGAGCTCTTTTCACCGACTTGTTTTTATGTAGCCGGTGGCTCGCCAGCCACAATGATGGCCTTCTTTCCATTTCCGCAATTAACGACTCATTATCAACGTCTTTAGCCCAAAGCATCTCCATTGCGCTGTTTCCTATTGACGACGAAAAAAGCAGTAGCCGCTCGAAGCCTCATTCCGGATGTGGAACAACCAGTGCGTTGTCCGATTGGTCTACGCCGGTCATGACGCCTGCGCGCCGGAAACGACGCGTGCGTCGCGCGCGCCAAATATCTGGCAAGGACAGATCGGAGCGTCGTCGCTCGCGTTGCTCGCGTCAGGGCCCGCGCGCATGCGCAGATTGAGTTTGGCTGACGCGTGCGACGTCGGCGCGCGGCAGCGCATGACGCGTGTGTGTTTGGAGTCGGGCCTTTACTCGAGCATTGCGCACGCATCTCGCTCTCTCGCCTACACTGCCACCGTTTTGTAACTCTCAGCCCCGTTGACAGAAACGCACCTTAAAATATATAAACCGCACACACTCACGGAAGGAACCCCAAAACATAGACAGAGGCGTGCGTATGTGCAGAGGCTTACGTTCCAAGAAATTCCGAGGGGTTCCTTGGTCCGCGCTTCTTCCTTCACATGAGATCGGACATCGGCTGCGCAACCGAACGAGCACACAGCCAGCTGCAAGCTGTAAAGGGGAGGGGAGGCCCTCAGAGAAACATACATGTAACGGGGTTTTAGAACTGTTTACAGATCTCGCCTCAGATGGCTGAAGTTCCCACTTTTCTATGCGTGGATAGATGCTGTCTTTCCATAAGCAGTTGTCAGTCACCTGTCTGTCCTTAAATGATTCTTTGATAAGGGCGCATTAAATTCATCTTTTTATGTAAGGGTTAGTTCAATGTCTAGCGACAATGAGCAAAATAATAATAATAATAGACAGTGATTTGCACTGGTCTACCGTGAGAGACCGGAAAGCGTGGCGTGATATGGTCCATAGGATCACGAAGAGTCGGACACGACTGAACGACTGAACTGAACTGACCGTCTTATTGCTTTCATTCGGGTTAACTCGTACCACATAATAATAGCAAAGGAATTTTCTTTTTTATTTTACTAAAATACAGAGCCATCGTGGGGCGACCTCCCATCAAGGCATTCCTAGCTTGTTCTTTCCATATGCCCCTCTGAAACCTCCTCTCCCATGCTGTCTTCCTCGAGCAATGCCTTGGTTGCTGGATCTTGCGCTTCCCTCTGTTCTACTATTCTAGTTTTTCTCTTTTCTTTTTTTTAACAAAACGTCGACACACCTCCGTAGTTGGTGCAGACCTTCTTTATTTCCCAAACCCGCTCGGAATGGCGGCGGGATCTTGTTTCACCTTTTTTCGAGATTGCAGCCGTCGTCCGGCCCAACTCATTTCCCGCGCTGCACTGTCTAACCTCCCCTGCCCGCCCCCTCCGCCCCTATTTCTTTTGGTATCGAACACAACACGCACGTACACAAACCGTTCGGTACGTGCTACGCTGGTAACCAAAAGAGTGTACACGACAAAGATTATGAAAGGTATTTTGCTGGCTGTTGTAGGTTGTTTCGGGGTGGAGGGTGAACTACGGGCGGCTGTTGTCGCCGGCAGCGGATTGCAGCCTACTGTTGCCAAGGAGGACCTCATATATGTACCAACCTGGCCAAGAATATTTTCAAAGTGTCAACTTCTTGCGCAGACCGAGTTGCCAATTATGCCAAAATCAGACAACTCACACTTCGTGGCAGCAAACTTATGTTCCGCGCATACGTAGCTCCTCCGGACGGGACACGGTCAGGAATCATCTACCGCGCCTGGAACGGTGAGTCGCCGCAGGACTTGCTCAGAGAACTACGCCGGGCGAATCCTCTCTTACCGATTGTCCAGGCCAGGGACATGGGGCGAACCTCACGTTCTGTGCTCATTCACTTCAAGGCTGAAGAACTTCCGCCATCGGTGAAAATGTTTGGCATCCTTTACGCAGTATTACCCTTCCGCCCCAAAGTGGAGGCCTGCCTGAACTGCAGACAAATCGGCCACAGACGCGATGTGTGCCCTTTGCCGAATCGCCTCACCTGCCCAGGCTGTGGACAGAAGCACCAAGCGGACCTCCCCTGCATTCCGACGTGCGTGGTCTGTGGGGGCGCCCACATGACGGGCGACAAGGCCTGCAAGAAACGCTACCAACCCCGCTATAGTCATCCCTCCCGTACACGACAGGCGCAGCCGCAGCAGGAGTTCAACCTCAAGAAGGAGTCCTTCCCAAGAATCGAAGACGGCCACCATCGCAACAGGAGCAAAAGTCCTGGACGAACTGGATCCCAAAGCCGGGACACTGGGAACCATTTCCAAAAGGTGAGCTGAGCAGAGCGAGCCTCCCGCGCCACTAGAACCCGATCTGAATCAAAAGAAAATTCTAAAACTCAGGAAACTATCGAACGTCTAACTAGAGAGAATCAGGAATTAAAGCAACATATGGCTCTGGTACTGGAACGCTTAAATACACTCACAGCACCTACTCCTAAACCTTCTCCGTCCCTTACTATCGCCCTCTCCACCTCGAAGTCAGATATAGCAGACCAATCAGAGAGCGATCCCATAGAATCCTCCCCCCAGCCCGCGAAAAAGAAGAGGACACAACAGCCCGATTCAGCTGACGAGGACCCCAAATGCGCATTTCAACAAATCCGAAAAGAGCACAGGGAGCTCAGACAAAAGGTTGATTTAGGCTTTACCCAAATCGCCGAACGCTTTACCAAGATGTAAAATATTCTCGACATGCTAGTTGCTCGGCTCTCCCCCTTGGACGCCCTGCCACAATCCTCCCCCTCTCAAGCGCCTTGCCAGCAATAACCCCCCCCCCCCCCTTGCGCCCTTGCCTCCTCCTCCCCATCTTCACTCTGCATATGGCAATGGAACTGCCGCGGGTTGCAAAGGAAGAGAGACAATATCTCTCTATACATACAGCACTCTACACCTTCCCCAGATGTCATCTGCTTACAAGAGCCTTTAAATGCATGCAAGCTTCTAGGCTATCAGGCTATACACTCCCATTCTACTTCCCCGTGGGTTACCACATATATCCAGAGAAATATCGTGTATGTAGCTCACGATCTGTCCGACCTCTATTCCGACTGCACTCTTCTCGAACTCCTCCCCCATCGTAAAAGACAACTCTCATATTTCATTCTAAATATCTATTCTCAATCTAGAGATAACCTTACTGCTGTATTTGAAGCAGTTAACAGGGCCATCCAAATAGCAGGCTCCGCTCCTATAGTGGTAACGGGTGATTTTAATGCGCCACACGTAGACTGGGGATATAATAGGAACACTCGCAAGGGCACCAGCCTATCTCAGTACATTCAGCAAAATAGGTGCACCCTAGTCACTGACTGTACACTAGCCACACGCATTGGCAACAGTGTGAGCAGAAATACCAGCCCAGACCTTACTTTTACTAAGAACGTCCGTCAGGCTAACTGGACTCACACGGGAATCAACCTCGGCAGCGATCATTACATCCTAACAGTTACGCTGCCGTCTGCTAGTTTACGGCCTCAGTTTCACCTTAAACCTATTGTAGACTGGGACAAGTTCCGCAAAATTAGAGACCAAAATCCGGCACAAGATATTCATGACTATGTGGACTGGGCTTCTAAGCTCCTACGGGATGTATCCCTTAGCGAAAAATTGGCCCCGGCAGAACATTTTGGCGATCCAGTTGACAGCAGACTACTCCACCTCTGGGAGGCCTATCAGAATTTATAGAAACGATGGCTCAGGCAAAAACATAATCGCAAATTAAAACGGAAAATGGTGCAAACGCTCCAGCTCATCATCGAACACGCGGCCGAGCTCTCGTCACAGCTATGGAATCAGTTATGTAACCGATTAGACGGCACTCTACACATGAAGAACTCGTGGTCCCTCCTCCGCCATATGCTAAACCTATGTTCCTCACGGTCAGAAAATAATAAACAAATCACCAAACTACTGCACGAGGCGTAGAAACAGGGGCAAGACGTTGAAGCAGCTCTTAAAGCCACATACTTCCCCGACCTAAGCCGGAACCATGACCGGCTTACAAAGGAACCCCCAATTCAGAACTCGTCAACCGGGCTGAGAGCGACCTGGTGCCTTCGTCTTGCAGTGCCAGAGATCGGCTTCTTAACTACCACGACCTCACCGTATTTTATAGAAATTCCCGCCTGCTGTACCCTCCTCCGCATAAATCTCTTCTTAAAAGCGACCAGGCTTTCTGGCGCAGACTTCAGACGGCCACAGTCATGACCCCTTTCCTTCTCTCTATTATAAACCGTGGCGAAACCTCTCCTCACTGCCACTTGTGTCCTAGCACCAGCGCCGACCTTACTCATGTCTTCCTGAACTGCCCGAACAAACCCAAGCCCCCGTGGCAAGGTCCAAGACATCAGGAGCGATGGGAGGCTGCTCTGCGCAGCTCGCTGCCGGAGGTACAGCTTCTGACAGTGAGCTGGGCCCGAGGGGTCGCCGAAGCTCAAAAGCGCCCAGCCATCTAGAGCGGTCTGAGGGCCCATCGTCGTCCTGCTCCCTCACTTCCCTTTACCCCCCCCCCCCCCTCACTTGGTTCTTTTTTGAATCATTAAAGTTGCTACCTACCTACCTCATGAGGTTGAAACCTCATGAGATTGCCCGCTTCTGCAGTAACGGCCCATGTCAACAGTTTAAAAATAAACTAAAGCAACAAATGAGACAACGCAAGGTGCAAGTGTGTGATGCTGGTGCATGTCAAAAAAAACTACTGAGAAAACCGCGACCTTTAGCTTGTAAACTGAATAGATTCCATCTAGCGCGTGCTTCAGCAGCAGTAAGAGGAGTCACGTGATCTCACTTACTCCCCTAGGTCGACACCAGTGCAGCCCGCTCCATCGGTGAAGCTCGCGACGAATACTTGCTAAGGGTTTCACATAGCAACCGCATGTTCAAGCCTGGTACGAGTGAATGTTCCATATAAATGCTAATTTTCGAACAGAAGGAAGACCAAGTGTAGCGATCTCCTCATGAGACCAAATGATTTTGATGCACTAGCTATCAGTTGCAAGATGTGTTTTGATCAGCTTAATTTGCTCGAGGTAATGATTCCGAGGTATACCGATATGATTTTTGATTGATATGTTTGTCTGCGATAAAAAAAAAGCCTAATTGACGTTGGGATATTTTTGAGACACTTGCACGTACTCCACTTTAAGTGTTTAGCTGTATAAGATAATCGGTGCAACACCGTTAAATTATCTACAAGTCATTCTGTAGTGAGTGATAGTTGATCCCTATTAGTAACGATTCAGCGATAAAGAATGCAGTCTTCGACAACTCTTGAGTATTTTTTGTACATAGTATGCGTAATAAACACAAAAAAATATCATCTGCAAATAGACGAACAGTGGATGAAATACCGGAAAAATGTTATGAAGATCAAGAAAAAAAGCGGGCCAAGAATGGAACCTTCCTGAATACCACAGATTACGTTAGTAGCACCTGAAGATCGACGATTGTCGATTACTGTGTATTGGGTCTCTTAAAAAGTAGCGTAATAATGATAAAGGTCGATCCGTGCAAGGACCTCGCTGTATTTGCAAGGGTCTCGAATATACAAGTGCTGTACGTACAGGCATATTTACACCAGTACTCGCCACTATAGGCATTTGTCATGCTTAGTGGCCATTACTAGTCCCGTAACAGTAGGCTCACTTTAGGGAATAGTCAGTGCTATCACCGTCTAGAGAGATTAGTTCTGCGTGGCAAATATGCTGATAGGTCATTTAAGTGTGAAATCTGTCCTCAACCTGTTCCACAAAGGTAGACTGAAAATTACTGGCAAAAAGAGTCATCATTGTCCCGGTGTATTGTATTTATATATTTGATCAAGGAAAAGTCGCTTTTGGAAGGAAAATGAGTTCCTCCCTCATTTTCGCCTGAAGTGGTCGGCAAAACCGAAAGGCTTGGCGCACAAGCTAAGCGTTACGGCAAAAAGTTCCATTGTTGTCGCATGTGTGTCCTCTACGGAAGAGTGCCTGAAAAATTTTCTCTAAGTGAGCTATTGCTGATCGAATGAATAATGCTTCCTACACTACAAATGAGAACCACGTGTACCTAGTCATGCTTTTCGCGTGAAATATTTTTCTGCAGTCGTAAAATAAGAGGATTTTTGGAAGGGATCTAGTTCTAAACACACACACACACTTCAATCAGAGGGTTTCACGAATCGCAGCAAAAGGCAGTCTGCCAAAGTGCACTGACATACAAGATAACAAGCGTCCCTCACAGCTTGAGTCGCTTTCGGGCGTTAAACCCCGCAAACCAAACCAAACCAAGCCAAACATTTCAGGGTACTTTGATCTGTAGGTAATAATCTCATCCTGGCATAAAAGCTTGCGCCTTCACAATACAAGCTCGACAATTGAGGCCGTCTAAAGCACCACATCTGGCTCTGTTTCCCGTAGAGTGTTTCGCGAGCACCCCTTTCAGGTGGCGCAGACAAGGAGATAACATGGATAACAAGGGACTTGTTCGGAATACATTGTGGCACCCCCCCTCTCTTTCTCTCTCTCTCTCTCTCTCTCTCTCTCTCTCTATATATATATATATATATATATATATATATATATATATATATATATATATATATATATATATATATATATATATATAAATCCAAATTATCATCGTCAGCTAATTTATTCAAAAATCATTAAATATGAAAGATTCGTGCCAGCTGCGGCATTGCCATCGCGTTCGGAGGCACCTGAGCTGCGGTGGCGGAAACAGACAGGGATCAACAGCAAAAGGAAATTGGTCACTCTCTCAAAGCGAAAGAAAATAAGCTAGGGAACAAAATTTTAGAGGTGGGGAAAGGGGGTCACATTTCCTCCTCAGCCCACGCATTGTCCTCATTACATTTGTAGATGTCTCCCTCCCCTTGCTCCTCTCCCGGCTACACTGTACGATGGGATTGACTGGAAACCACAAAAACGTTTTCCTCCTCCGTAAGTAAACACAGATCGCCTAAAAAGCTATAGTATGCATGAACTCGACAAAATGTAGTTCGAATTGATCATTCGAGAGAAGCGAAACTATTGTTTCAGGAATGAACCGCCTGATTATAGTCCTCTGCTCTATTTATGTGTTTGTTCCCTCTTAAGGAGCTCGCTTTCTGCCGAGTTCTTGTAAACGTAGATTAAACACACGTTCACATTTGCGACTCGCTGAGGTCGTGCGGCCGTTTTGGTCGAAAAGCGGCAGTCGCGGGCCGTTCGAACACTGCTAGATTTTCCGGCTTTGCGACTGCTGGTCGCAAACCGGTAACCAATCAGCGGCTCAGCTGAAGGGTACGTAAGTTGGCTTTACTGTATGGGGTGAATAGTCATGATAGACATAGATCTGGAAAGCTCCCCGCAGGTCGCATTTGCAAGTGTGAACATCGATCGAGCTGAGCGGTTCCTTGGTCGCACGCCCTTCGCGAAGAGAGGGAGGAAGGGGGAGGATCTTGACAAGGTTTTCCCAACTGACCAGGCTAGAGGACTGGCCAGGCTTGACAACTGGCCAAGCCTCTCGCACGGAGGCCCCCTAGACGCCTTTGTTTCAATAAATGTTTTTACTAGCTAAATACTAACAATAAGTTCGACTCAAGGGCGGACTCAAGCGCAAAAGGCGTCGGCACGTGTTCTGCGCGACGTCAGTACATTTTAAGATCCACAGGGGCAGATCTTTGGGCCAGTGGGTGAAGCGACATATTCCAGAACACTTGGCACAAAGAAAAAAGAAAAAAAAAAGGTCCTGACTCAATGAAGGAAACCCGCTCGCAAAAGCGCGCGCTCGTTTGTGTGCGTGCTTCTTCCTTGAGTTCCCGTCTTGTTTTGCACGGAGTTTTCTTGAATATGAAGTTACTTGAAGAGTGGGTAAACAAGAAGTGAATTAATGTGACATCAAGGATGTGTCGTCACGCAACCGGAAGTAGAACCGAAAAGGGCATAGGAAGGAATTGGGGCGCAAATTGAAAGCACCAAAGACTAAAATGGGTAAACAAGAAGTAAATTAAGCAACTATAGAAGCAACCATGAAGCAACCAGAAGCAACCAACCGCAGCATCCATGCTTTCGCATTACTCCAATGCAGATTCTGCAGTACTCTAATATTTTGAGGCAGTGCTGCTACCCGGTGTGATCGTATGGCGTCTGCTATAGTTCCGCAGCTGAAGGCGTCGCGCACTTCGAGCTTATTCTCATTTTATTATTAGATAGACTTCGCAGTATATACCAGTGACGAGATTCGAACCTTTACTGCAGCTTTGGCTCGTTCCCAAGTGCCGTCCGCTGCCTATTCGATGGGAACTAGAGCATTTAGGGAGCAGAGCAGTTCGCTCAGGCAGTGCTGCGCGGTGACACCGGCTGTGGGCGGAGTTTGAAGGAATCCTCTCGCCAGTGCTATCTGCTCCATGTGTCCCTGCTTGCACTGCGGAGGCCGTTCTCAAGCGGGGCATTGGTGTGGCGCACCGGCCAAACTTCTGCACATGTGTTTCCTGTTTCAGAGCCAGATATTGCATCGAATAATATAGCGGCAATGCTGTGTGTGGCCCTAAGCGGGCGTGAAGCGTGCCGCCATGTTGGCAAGCGAACTCTACGAAGCTTTTAAAAACAAATCTTCTAAAGTGGTCGCACGCGCAGATGCTGCCATCCCAGTCATTAGACTAACTTAGACAGGCTAACTATATGGTACACTCTCTATTCCTGAAGGTTCCGTTCTTGGCCCGCTTCTTTTGCTAATCTTCATTAATGTTCGTCGGGTATTTCATCCGCTATTCGCTTATTTGCAGATGATTGCATTATTTGTCGTCGAATCCTTACTAACAGAAACCAATTGTGCCACTTCAGAACGACTGATACGTAATTTAACGGTGGCGTTCCGATTGCATACAAGCGTCTGGAAAACGTTCCAACTTCAGTTACGCTTTTTCTTTGCGCAAGCACAATAACCCAACACCAATCATGTCGGTGTACCTCCGAATCATTATCTCAAGCAAATTAGCCTGGTCAGAACACATTTAGCAGCTAGGGCATCAGAAAAATTCGGTCTCTTTAGAAGATCGCCATGCCTGCCTCTCCGTCTGTTCGAAGATTAGCATATGAAACATTAACCCGTGCCATGCAGGCTTGAAGAGCCAACTGTTTATAGAACCCCCGTCAAACACTTTAGAAGCTGCTCAAAGCTGAGCAGTCCGTTTCATCTCCTTGATTGATACAAAATAGTCACCAGGTTTAAATTCATGCTTAACATTCAACCACAACAGCACTGAAAAGAAATTGCCCACTCTTAAAGGGACACTAAAGACAGCCAAAGATGGTATGAAAATCTAATAAACTACATTTGGTGACACTGTCGCCGCATATCCGGCAGCAAAAAATCGAATAATTGCTGAGATATTGCGATAAGAAGTTGAGGTTTTTTCTTGTTCCCGCCGGTCGAATTCAAACTGTGGCCTCCAACTACGTAGTTGAAGTTGAGTGACGCACACTATGACGTAAGCGGAGACTCCGTGATAGCTAGCGAGCCGGCGCCGCCCGCGGCGTCGCATCCCTCAAGGGCCAACTTGGCAACAGCGTACTCGCAATGACGGCCTCAGCCGAAATAAATAAAACGATGAAGAGAGTAATTTACCGAGCGATGGGCCCATAAAGGAAGAAAAAAAAAACATAGAGCGCTTGTAATGCACAATACTTTACATGTTTCTCAAGCTTTTGCGCTCCTTCTTGCACTGTGTATAAACAAACCGAGCCCTCGGTCATCGCAACGCTTCCTGACATGTTTACATACAAATAAGATTTAGTTACCAGCAAAATAGTGTCCTCGCTGCTGCGCTTGTCAGTTTTGAAGCTTCGTCGCACTTTTTTTCTTTCAAAGTTTCTGCTACAGCTCCGTGTTCAGCGAAAATTATGTCCACGGTAAGAACATGACCGAAGTGCCGGCGCCATTACATTTACCAGCGCTGTGAAATTCCACATGTTAAAATGGATCCAGTGCACAATATAGTGCGCATAGGCATCCAGAACATTAGTTGCAAGACGTGAGAGCAGGCAGCATGCGCCGATGATCAAGAAGTTGTAATATTTAGACCGGCAGCAGAAACACTTTATTGTAAATGGGATCATGACATAAAAACTTGAAATATTTCCAAGAAGCCTGTAGCGCGGCGTAGCCGAGCGGTTAGCGCCGAACGTTACGGAGCAAGAAGTAGCGAGTTCGAGTCTTGCCTCTTCTGGGGGCTTTTCTTTTTTTTTTTTATAAATCGATTTTTTTTAACCTTTTGTAATGTATTTCTGGTGCTTCGTTATTTTTAGTTTTTACTTTTTACCCGAGGCCCTTTTTTTCGCCGGCGACGAGCGCAATATATCGACGCTCTCCTTGGTATGAGCGGCAAGTATGCCCCTTTTGTTTACGACGCCTGCAAATTGCACGTTGAAGGTCTTGTTGACGCAGTATATGTTGGTCAGATGTGCCATGATTTAGTGAACAATTGAATGATAATGCGTTTTTCCTTCGGTAGTTAGCATATGTATGCTTTTCGTGGCGTACGTAGCTGCAGTCAAGCGGTCAGGTCGCAGTCGAAGCGGCAACGGCGGCTATATGTTGGCGCAGAAGTGTGAACGAAGGAGTGTGTCGGCGGTAGCGGATTTCGCTCGCTCGTGCCTCCGAATGCTCAAATGGGAACCATCAGGGCGCATCTGCTGCTCCAAGCTCGTAATTCAGGCGCTGCAGGTTCAAACAAACTATCCGAGTGCGCACGAAATGCCTGAGCCGAAACATAACCAAAACTGAAGTGGGCGCCTGTGGCGCCTCCAAGTATATTTTTGTATTTGCCTTGCAACGTTTACGTTGTCTTTTCGCCGTCGTTTACGTATGATAAAAGCGTGTTATCATCTTTGAGAAAAAACGTACTACCGCATTCAAACATGCAACGTGATTCGCATTTGTCAGCCTCCGGGATCCCTAGCGCGTCACGTGATCTGTAGTTGCGAGCCTCGGCCGTTTGGCTGTGGTGGCGATACCTGTATTTCTGTTATTCTTCTTTACTACCTTATAACAGCTCTGGTTTCAGTAAGAGTGGTCTTTTTGTAATCAGGAACTGGCATTCTATCGATGCAAACCCACTTCCTTTCTCTCTTTAGTGTCCCTTTAAATTAATAACATTACAACTTTCTTTACCTGCGTGACGCATTGTTACTAACTCCCGTTAGATCATCATGCCACCTGTTCAACTCTTTCAGCATTCAGCGTGTACACGGGCTAAGTATAGCGTTTAATAAATAATTCCTGCCAACCGCAACAGTGATCTGGAACTGCGCCCGACTACATCGCAAACGAGCGCGACCCTACTAAATATGGGCCAGTATTAGTCAACCTTTGCACGGAATAAAAAATATTGTGTGTTTGTCCCCAGCTGCTTTAACCATGTTACACTTCTCATTTCATTTTTCTTACTTCCTTTCTGCCGGTCTGTATCGACTAGCTTAGTAAAACAAAAAAGTACTATACTGCATGCAACGCTGATACACGTGAGCCGACACAATAGAAAGAAAGAAAAAAGTAACAATAAAATTCGTGTCTGCGCTAGCACACGTGAACTGGCAAAACGAGGGCAAGAAGAGCGAAACTAAATCACATACGCGGACAAACTTCACGCGATCCAACGCAACACAACTATACTGAAAGCACAAGCGAAGTTGGGGACGACAGCATCTGGTGGTGGTGGTGTAAACTGTCCGTAAAATTAATAATAATGATAATAACATAGCTGTCAGACGATCAATGGGCTTTTCATTTCATTTATTTTACCCTCAAGGCCCGAGGGCATTTAAGAGGGGAGTGGTAGAATACAATAGATATATGGCTTCGTGATGTGGTCGTGAGACCGGCCGTGTCTCGGCGACTTCCAAAGCCCAGCTCACCGTCCGCAGTCATATCAAAGGTTCGGAGCAGGCCACCGCAGCCTCCCATTGTAGTGGGTTAGATAATCACCATTCGGCTTTGGGTTGGAGCTCAGGGCACCTGTGTAGGATATGCTCTAAGTCGGCCTTTTTGTCTTCGCAAAGCGTCCATTCGGGGGTGCACAGCCCTGGGTTAACCAGAGATAGTTTAAAAGGGTTAGCGAAGATATCTGATTGGAGCTGCCACCTCGTCACTTGCTGGGTTTTACTGAGGGAGTTATCCGGGGGCGGATATTCTAGTCTGCTATTCCTGTAATGCAAGGTGATTTCTTAGTACGTTATCATGCGTTCTTTCAAACCTCGCAGGCACGATTGGTCCATTGTCCGGTTGACGAACCCTAGGTCTATACTGCGGGCTGTTTCGTTTCCCGGGTGGGAGGAGTGCGCAGGGACCCAGATAATATGCACGCAGCGGCGCAAAGAGAATTCTGGAATGCAGTGAGCATCGGTACAATTTACTACGCTAGCGAGGCTGTCGCGAGATGAATGTCGTGTATGTTTTGGTGACAGAAAAACTTCGGTAAACTTAACAGGTGTAATTGCCTATAAGTTTAAGAAGAAAGCTTGTGTAACATAACTTGAATTTGGGCGAGACTGTGCATAGTTGTTGGTAAGGCAAACAAGCGCGAAAAAGACACACAGGTTTTCTTTTTTTTTTTCTTTGTATTTTTCTTTCTTAAGTGGGTGTCTTTTGAGCGCTTGTTTTCCTTACCAACATTTAAACTGTATTAAACTGTATTCTAGAACGTCATAAATAGGTCAACGCGCATAACGGCTACGTACGTCTTCTAGCATTATCGACCTTTTTATCACGAATGATAATGTTCCTCTCACCGCCGGGCGTTTCGCAGTAGACATCGCGGAGACCATCTACCTATTTTCCTAGGCATTGATACAAAATACCGCTTAACACATACCTTTAATCCCTGTCGGCAGCTTATTTCACAGAAAAACATTGAAACATTTAGGTGCCGTTAGAGCAAACAAACTGGAAACCTGCTTTTTTAAGCACTGACTCGGATGTTGCCTATAGAGCTTTCTTGCGGATATTTTTACCAATCATGATTGTTTTCCTACTATTGAAGCAAAAGTGCCGAAATACGCTCGCAAACCGTGGATGTCCCACAAAGTTCTGCGACTGTAAAGAAGAAGAACAGAATGTTCGCGAAATTTATTAGCACGAAGGATACCGCACTACCAGCCCGCTTTAAGGCATTTCGGAACTTCTTGGACAGAGATCAGGATAGCTAGGACGACTTGCCACAATAACCTCTTTGATAAAGAACTATCTAATAATCCTAAAGAAAAATGAAGGTGCCTTAATCAACTTTTAAATAGAATCACTCACCCCAATAGCATAAAAAGCTTAACAGTGAATGGTATTGACCTAAATGGAGGTCCTCTGGCCAATGCTTTTAACGAATTTTTTACTGCAGTCAGGAGTCGATCTCACTGCCTCGATTTCTCTAAATTTCTGGGCGATAGAATTTTGCAATCTCTCTTTTTTGAGCCGATCGACAGATGAAAATGAGGTGTACTGTATTTTAATAAGCCTCAAACATACAAGCTTGGACTCTTGCGATCTCCAAAGTCGCCCAATAAAATATGTCTTGCCTTTAATAGTTCCATGTTTAACGCACATGTATAACACTGCGCTAATTACAGCAAATTTTTCTGCTGATATGAAACTTGCTAGGGTGGCAGTAATCTTTAAAAAGGGAGACAGAAATAGTTAAATAGAAATAGGGAGAGTAATTACAGGCCAATATTTGTCTTACCTTTCTTCTCCAAGGGACTATAGAACGCATAGTTCATTGTCGAACGCATAATTTCCTTCTAAAACACTCTATTATAAATGACTGCCAATATGGGTTTACCAAACATAGGTCCACGGAGCATGCTTTACTTGACCAAAAAGAATATATATCAGGCAACATAGAATCCCAGAAGCTTACTCTTGGAATTTTTGTAGATTTCAGTAAGGCGTTTGATACACTAAATCATAATACCCTCTTTGCAAAACTCGAACATTGTGGTATACGTGGCCATGCCCTCAACCTTCTCAAGCCATATATGTGCTCACGATCCCAATATGTTGTTATCAATAATTGTCGTTGCGATGTGCTACAAATTTCGAATGGCATGCAACAGGGCAGTCTTCAGGGTCTTATACTCTTTAACGTATACATTAATGATATTGTTAATATAAGCAACGAGATAAAATTTATTACTTACGCCGACGACACCAGCTTATTCTGGTCCTCTACTGATCTTATTCAACTAACGGATTCTGCGAACAAAGTACTCACTTCTCTGAAGGAATGGTCGTGCTTAAATTCTTTGACGGTATAAACAAAAGAAAAACAAAGGCAATAATATTTCATGCTAAGGGCAAGCTAGTAGGGAATGCGCCACCTATATTGTTCGGCGGCTCAAGAGTCGAATATGTCCAATCATTCACATCACTTGGCCTAGATTTTACACCCACAATGTCATGGGATACTCAGATAAACAAGGTCTGCACTAAGCTTTCTAAATTCATAGGTATTATCTCTCGTAACAAATGTATTCTACCAATGAAAACGAAACTTGATCTGTACTATGCATTCTTTTTCTCCTATTTAGGATACTGCTATTTTGTGTGGGGAAATACCACTATGTGCGATTCGCGAAAGCTTTTTGTTCTGCACAAGAAAATGCTAAGCATTATAACAAATTCCTCCTATGACGCCCCAACCCGTCCCATACGGATGAAATACAAAATAATCCCAGTCCTTAAGCTGTTCGAGTACAGGTTTGCTTGTTTTTATAAAAAGCATACCGCACGAAATGACCCATTTCTGTCCCGCATTGTATAGCTGGTGCCACACAGCAAACCCTTAAATGTTTGAGGTACCCAGGTATAAAACAAACTATGGTTTTGCTATGTTGAAATATATACTGCCAATGTGTTTGAACACTTTTCTTTATAGCAACCATGAACAAAATGACTTTTTCTTTCCTCCGATAAATGTTCACTTATTAGGTTGTATTGATAAGGAATGCGTCTGTCGACCATTCATATTTTTCCTTTTTCCTTGTCATTGTAAAATTTTTATTCTGTTTCAAAGCACTGTCTCATTTTGTAACGCGTGAATTGTTCATTTTATATCGCACAAACAGCCCCTGCTGTTCATTGTCGACTTTACGGGCGGCGAAGCCCGTCAAGCGGTCATTGCGAACTGCTTTTTTTTTTTACTACAAAAGCGGAATAAACATTCATTCTTCACATTTAGGAAGAAAACTGTACAGAAGTAATCGCACGGACGACCGTTTCGTTTGGGGTTTGTTGTTGTTTGGACTTGGGGATAGTTTCGGGGTAAGGGTGGCGGCGTCACTCTGTGCCCAGGGGAAAGGGGTCCCTTTCTGCGTCTCGCAAGCCATTGTCCCTGCCGTCCCTTGGCCGTGTCCCCTTTTCCAGGCCTTCCTTTGTCTCTTTTTGCCTCCCTTGTACTCGGGATGCCGCCTGTGGTTTTGGAAGCTCGGAATCGCTGCGCCCATATGGTCCCGTTCTTGAACGGCGGCGGAAACAGGCCCCATTCTTCTCGTCGCCCCTTCGGCGCTCGCTCGCGGCACCCTTGGCGGTTTGGACGTCGGGATGGTCGGGCGACCGCATCTGGTTAGGCCGCCTGTGCGTGCACACGCACGCACACGCGCACTAACACACACTCACAAGCAGCCGTTGGGCCTGCGTTCAGGGCGACGAAACTGCGCGTAAACAGGTGCTGTCTCAGG
Organism: Amblyomma maculatum; assembly: GCF_055883805.1. Taxonomy (NCBI): domain Eukaryota; kingdom Metazoa; phylum Arthropoda; class Arachnida; order Ixodida; family Ixodidae; genus Amblyomma; species Amblyomma maculatum. Next base: position 26,594 of record NW_028146738.1, read on the forward strand.
ACGCCGCTGCGACTCTGGCGTGTTTTCTTTTGTCCCCGACAATAACACTTTAAAGGGCTTGCCCTTAGGCTCAGCGAGGGACGGCATTCTTTTGAAGTTCGCGACAAGAGAAGAGTGCACACGCAGTGACGCTCCCTTGGCTACTCTCACGTAGACATCATTCGCGATAGCCAAAGGGGGGACACCGGAAGCGCGCTTTGAGTGAATGTTACAGGTGGTGGCTGCTGGTATAGACTCCGCGTGCTTTCGAGGAAATAAATAACAAGCTGTGAGGACCCCAACTGACGAGGAAGGAAGTCGCCTCAAGACCGTCGGGTGAGCGGGGCATTCAAAACAGCATAGCGGAAAGCAGCCCAGCAAAAAAGAAAAAAAGAAAAAAAAACTGCACGACGACGAAGCAGCGCAGAGCAGATAATGTCATAAGCGAATCGCAGATTGCCGAGAATTCTCCATTGACCCCGATGCCTAACTGCTCACATTCCATGTCTTTCAATACACCCTCTAAGCAAGCTGTGAATAGTACTGAGGAGATCGTGTTTCTTTGCCTAACGCCTTTCTTTATAGGAATTTTGTTACTTTCTTTATGCAGCAGAACTATCATTGTTGTGTAGCCATCATATATGTCTTCCAGTACTTTCACATATGGCTCGTCTACACCTTGATTTCGCAATGCCTACATGACCGCCGAGGTTTGTGCTGAGTCAAAGATTTTTTCGTAAGTACACGGGCTGATTATATTTTGAGCATTTTTCTATCACCTGGTTGATGGTATATATGTAGTATATGATCGATATAGAGTACCCTTTCCGAACACCTGCTCGATCTTTTGTTTCAAGTCTAAGGTGGTCCTGATTCTATTAGCGATTGCCTTAGTAAATACCTTATACGTAACAGATAGTAAGCTGATTGGTCTTTAATTTGTCAAGTCCTTAGCGTTCCCTTTCTAATGAATTAAGATAATGTTTGCGTCCTTGCATGGTTCCAGTACCATCATTGACATCAGACCCTGCGTATAGGCTCCCAAAGCATCGCTGGGCGGCGCTGCGGCTCCTGATGGGCAACGCCATCTGTGGCAGAAAAACACACACTGGGGCGCCGCCGGCTCGGCTCGCTGCCTTCGCGACGTGCGCCGCGCGCTTTCTCTCGAACGAGCACGCGCCCTGACGCGCCCCCGCAGGCGCATCGCGACATGCCGCCTGCATTCCGTCTTGATGAATGGACAACCTGCCGCGTATTTCCATGGAGGAAACGTAATTATAGGCGAGAAAACTTTTATTCACGTCTGCACTGTAGAGCAGACGACAGACGGCGATGAGTAAATATTGATTGTGAATGCGTTTCCCACGCTGGAGAAAACGTAGGAAGTTTATCTCGAGGTAAGTCAGGTATGTATCTATATTGTCGTATATAATATTCTATTCTTCCTTCTTCCTCTTCTTTTTCATACATCTAGACACGCCCATCATCATGCCATGGAATCATCAACATCGTGCATTTCCTCGTCCACGATCGGGACGATCGCTCGGTGGCCCCGGGTCATGTTACGGACGACATCAAGGAAGAAGAAGCGGGCAGTGGCGCGGCCAGGAGCGCTCGCGCTAGGCCCAGCAACATTTTCATTAAACGTCATCTCACTGTCATCGACCATCTCTCTGTTCTCTGTTCTCCTGTTTTCATCGGCTTGCCGCCTCGTAACATTTGGTTGGAGGTGCGGAGTACTTCATCATCACCCCCTCATCTTGGCTCGGACGTCAGCGCCCTGCGACTTCTTGTGCCGTCGGCGAAAGGTCAGCAGGCACTGCTTGGCTGTTCCCCAGCCTGCCGGACACAGCAAGACCTTGCCGTTCCTCCGCCCCGTCCCCCCCGCTCCGACAACAAGACACGACGAAGGAGAGACTGACCCGAGACGCCACACATGACCACAAGACACAAGGAGAGACCCGAATGACCTAATGTGACCCCACTGACCTGATGTTCCGACCAAGGACCCTACGACCCAAGAAACCGCTACACTTCAAGACATTCTCCCCTGCCTATGCCATGCGGTGCGTGCCTTGGCCTCCGCCATCGAGTCGTGGCAACGTGTGGCCCGAGAGTGTCCTACCAAGGTTCATCGCGAATCATCATGCCGGCAAGCCATTCTATTCTTCCTTCTTCCTCTTCTTTTTCAAGCATCTAGACACGCCCATCATCATGCCATGGAATCATCAACATCGTGCATTTCCTCGTCCACGATCGGGACGATCGCTCGGTGGCCCCGGGTCATGTTACGGACGACATCAAGGAAGAAGAAGCGGGCAGTGGCGCAGACAGGAGCGCTCGCGCTAGGCCCAGCAACATTTTCATTAAACGTCATCTCACTGTCATCGACCATCTCTCTGTCCTCTGTTCTCCTGTTTTCATCGGCTTGCCGCTTCGTAACATGTTTAAAAACAGCGCAAGTATTATCAGTACTCTGAATTAAAGCTGCTCGCTTGTTGATCATCGTTTTGGCCTGTAGCATGAGATACGGTTTTGTTTATATTATTACGACGTTACTAAAGCAAATCTTGCAGTAGGAGAATAAGCTATAGTCCGAAGGAGATGCTTCTTCAAAGGCACGAACGCTAGCAGTCTCAAAAGCACATGCGTGCTCCGCGCGCTGCAGGCGACATAACCGGCTCGCTGGCTCGGAAGGATGGTGAATTCCAAGCTTGTACTACAATCGTGCTTTTTTTTCGGTTCTTATTAAATGGTTGTGCTTCATTTATATTTGGTTTGCATTTACGAAACCTGTGACGCGAATAGGGTGCTCGGTGCGAGTAGTGTCAATCGAGCCATAACTAGGATCGCTTTTGTATTGCACTTCCAACATATTTTCGTTATGAATAATAATAACATTGGTCCATTTATTGGCCAATTTGCGGAAATCTGTAAAAGCGGCTCAGCCAAGAATGTCCCCCCCCCCAAAAAAAAAAAATGCCCCGTTCCTAGATATTTTCTTGGTTGTAGGGCACATTCACACATCATTGTCGATCGCAAACGTCGCACGCTGGATATCTGTTGATTTGGTTGCTTTCAGAGCACTCGCAAAGCAGGGAGAGAGCACAGAAAATCGGCAAAGCAAGACACGCGCGGAGCGAAGAGCAAGATAATACTCCACCCCCTTCACTTCGTATACATGGTGTTAAACCATTGTACTCTTTTGATGCCTCTCTGAGACGTCTTTGTCAACTGTGGAACATTTCTGAGTTTATGGAGAAGGGGAAAATTGGCCCTTTTCGTTTCCACAATGAACGCAAGACTTTTCAGAATGCTGTCATGCGGTTGAAAAACAGGTCTTGTGGAAACGCTTCCAATGAAATCTGCAAAGTTCCACACGTGAGCCTCGTCTTTTGGCGCTTCGCCTACTATTGTGGCTACCCAGGACACAATGCTACTTAGTACCTCCGTTTCGCATCAGCGGAAGCGTTTTTGTATCGCCAAATAACCGCCAGGCGCAACTCGATCGCCGCACGTGCACAGGAAGCTAGCGGAGCGTCTGCTTCGGCGACGTCCCATCGTTTCACATTTCGCCACCATGCCAGGAATACGGCGCTGCCATCGCGCGGCGAGACTTGAGCTTGGGTTCCCTATACAGAGTGGCCAGATTTCCTAGCACAATATCCCCCCCCCCCCATCCCCCCGTTCTTAAACAAATATGGAGTCGCCTGGTCCTCTCCAGCTGCTTTCCCCCTTTTAATAGTTTCCAACGCTTTCTTGACTTAGTCCTTCGTCACTGGCAGAACGTCTGACTGTTTGTCCCCATTGCCAATCTTATTACTGTCCCCACTACTTTCGCTGCTGCACAGATCAATATAGAAGTCATCGGCTACTTTGACTATCAATGTCCATATTTGTGATGGCATTGTCCGCCTTGTCCCTTAGCATATACATCTGAGTTTAGCCAATGCCCAATTTCTTCTTCACCGTTCGAAGACTTTCCCCGTTCTTTACAGCATGCTCAACTTTTTCCATGTTATACTTCCTTATATCGGTATATTTTACGCTTTTTGATTAGCCCCAAGTAGCACAACATTGGACCAATACCACCTCAACATTGGAAAAAATTGCACAAATGTCGTACTTGTATTCGACCCATATGCAACCCAAGCCAATATATAGCCGGGCTAAAACAGGTGTATATAGAACCAATATTTAGCTATTGAAAAAGCCGGCACACATACAATGATGGTGTTCCAGCTTCAAGCCGAGATATATATATATATATATATATATATATATATATATATATATATATATATATATATATATATATATATATATATATATATATATATATATATATATATATATATATAAAGTCATACATATATATTAAAGTCATGCGCATACCAATTTAGTAAACATGTGGCAGGTTACATTCCTGCTTTATTCCCACTAATGATGCAAAAGTCGGAGCGCTTTTTGGGTCTAGAGTAAGCTATATCGAACTTCGAGCAACCGCAGACAATTAGTGGCGACAAAATGCAGGACACGTTGACGTAATTTCTCTCAGGCGCATGGCAAAGTTCGTGCGCAGAGACGGAATTTACGGCCATAAAACACGTGAAGAGGTCCATGAAGGAATAATTATTGCGCAATTTCATGGGAAATAGATACACTGAGACAGCCCGACTGCTAAGAGGCTTTGGACGCCTGTTACACTTTAAAGAAGAGAAAAATTATGGTTAATGGAAGGCACTAAGCGCTGGCCAATAAAAAAAAAGAAGTGAAGTATGACTAGCTTATATAAAGCATCGCCTGCTACCACTCCACACAGCTTCCAAGTGCCTAAAAGCGTTTTATTTCTCTCCATGCTTATTTACGACATCGATGCTGATGATATTCGTATTGCAGTCGCCGGAGCGATGGACAGCGTAACTGCATATGGCGCTGACCCTTAAAGTAGAATTTAAGATCAAATGGGCATTGCAAGCAAAAAAAAATGAAACCTTCATGCAGAAAAGGATCAGTGTAAATATTTGTGGTCATAAAAGATAAGTTGGAGCTAATGGCATTGTGTGCGTAAGTGAAATACTGATTGATCAAGACTGCAAAGCAGCACGAAACCGCGTATGAGTTCGCTCCGAGTCTGATTAGAATAGTAAGAGTAATTTTATTTTGCAAAGACGTGGAAACAAAGGTCGCAGAGAAGAGTGTTGAAGGTGTGAAATTCTCGCCACACTACAGCATCTTATTCTAGAAAATCTTAATGTTCACTCAACGACATCTGGGCATTTTTGGAGCTAACTGCATTTGTCAAGAACGCAAATTAATATAACAAACAATACTATTGTGCACAGTGAATGGAGCCGTAATTTTGGCATCAAATCAGCATTAAAAGGTCCTAACCCTTAGATATTTATTTTGCGATATTTACACCTTAACTTCTGAGCAGATAGAAACTTTCGTGCGCTGGCTAAACTAATAACTCAATTTCCGAGCAAACAGAGATGCGTCATCTGCTCGAGCAGGCGACACGCTGCGCTAGTCGCTCCAGAGCGTGCACCGGGCGCGCTTCTAGCGGATCGTTGCATTGCCTGGCCAATTAAAGAGCAGCTTAATAGCCTCTGCAATGCCCCTTGGGTAGCTCTTCAACGCATCTGCAATGGAGCTTCGCTATTCTATCCGCCCCTTGTTCGCACGGCAACCAGACGCCGATAACACGGCGGTGAAGGAAGCAAGATCAAAGCGCTGTTGGGGAGGTTTGAGCGCCAGCTTCACCCTCGCGGATGCGACGGCCGTTACCACATCAGAAACTGCGCTGCTCCAGATGGTACCAGAATGAACGTGGCTCCCAGTGGCAAAGCAAAGTATCGAACACAAAGAAAAGAAAGCCTATCTGTAGCCGGATGTGCGTGCCTATCTCAGACGACGGCATCCACACTGTCAGATTGGGGCTTTTGCCGCGCGTTCGATCTGCGGTTCACATTTCATGCAGGCATGCATAGGACTGCATGAAAGAAACAAAGATACTGTGCACAGGAATGAAAGTAATGCGCGTCGTCGAATGATTAAAGTAAACGATTGCAGCCAAGAAACAATCTGTTCTAATGAGGCACTTCTTCATGACCTTAACAATTTCTTCATTTCACTAATAATATTTGGAATACGTTGCTTGCTCATTGAACTTTATCTTTTTTTTGTGCAATCCGTGTTTTGGTGAAGGTAAAATTCGAAAAACATTTCTGTGCTGCCCGATGCCACAAGCGCATCAGGAACGCCACGCGTACAAAATTTCGAATCATTCACTACAATGTCTGCCAGCTACTTTGCAACGTGGAGACATAAATGACTAAATACAGTATTATGCCACAGTTGGAAAATAGTGTGTGATTCACAAATGTCGCTAAATTTTGAAACCTGCGTCGTGCGCTGAGACTTACGCATGGGCGTTATTGGAGCGGTCGTAATTACTAGCACAACAAAATTATGCATTATGTTTTCAATGAATTTGATAGCTGAAATAAAGGAGAATAGGTGGACAAAGTTTAAGAGATATAAAAAGAAATTGGTTGTCTTCAGAAATTTTCATTGTTCGCTGTTTTCTTTAAATTAGTACGATCGTAAGTCTGTATTGAAACGTTATATAAATATAAGCTTTAGTAGTTTGATAGATAAATATGCCGAGAATATAGTGTGGAAGTATTGCCGCTCTACCACAAACTTTTTTTTTTGCGACAAAGAACTATAATATCGACAAAATTTCATTTTCTGGGCCGATTTCATCCCGCCGCGGTGGTGCAGTGGTTAAGATGCACTACTACTGTACCCGAGTAAAAGGGTTCTATCCCGACCGAACAAACATCTCTTTATCATGAACAAATGTCTTGACAGGCAACGTCGCTGTGTGTAGTTTGAAAAAGAACGTTTTTGCGGATGCCTGAAAGCACATTTGCCTAACACACTTAAGAACAGTGGTGTCCAAAAACCCCAGATAAGGCTGTCGATACAGCTGTGTAGGGAACAAAGACTCAGTGAGAACCTGGGTCATCTGCTTTCTCGAGAGGCTATACAGGTAATCTACAGAGAAACGCACAGTGCGAAAATTAAAAGTGTCAACAACCTCCTCGAGGAATCCCCATGAAGGCTCCTCACGAGCCTGCCCAGTCGGTGCGAATAAGTAAGGCAAATGAGGACTAAAACACCTAATGAGCTCAGCTACAAGAAACGGGTAGTTTGCCGATCCGTGCTGCTTTTAAATATTTCTGCATCTGATGTCATGACCGAGTTTATAATGTTGGGACTTCATGTTTCGAAGTGTACAGGCCATTGCTGCCGCTCTAACAATTACAACTTCTTGACCATTGGAGCTTGCTGCCTGCTCTCACGACTTGCAACTTACGTTCTGGGTGCCTATGCGCGCTATTTTGTGCACTGAAATCATTTTAACGTGTGGAGTTTGACATCGCTGGCAAATTTACCAGCGCCGGTTCTTCGTTGATGATTTGTTACCGTGGGCGTACTTTTCGCTGAATACGAAGCTGTAGTACAAACCTTCAAGGAAAAAAGTGCGATCAAGCTTCAATACCAGCAAACGCCGTAGCGATGACCCTATATTGCGTGTAACTAAACCTTATTTGTATGTAAACACTGCGGGAAGCGTGGCGATGACCGAGGGCTCGGCTGCTTCATACGCAGAGTAAGAAGGAGCGCAAAAGCTTGAGAAACACGCCAAATATTATGCATTACAAGCGCTGTATGTTGTTGTTTTTTCTCTCATGGGCCCATTTCTCGGTAAGCTACTCTCTTCGTCGTTTTATTTTTTTCTTTCTGCTGTTTATACTGGGCCGCGGCGCAGGCTACGCTAGCTAATGCGTAGGCCCTGTTTGGAGCCTGCGATTGGGCCTGCGATTGAGTCCGCATTGAACTTTTTGGCCGTAATTATTGTGTTAGAGTGTCCTCAAGATCAACTGTAAAGTTTGTTGTGCATGGTAGCTCACATAATTCAATTCCAGTTTTAGTTGTACGTTAATCGTCATTGTGTCATGGGATATCACAGGCGCGGCGATCGTGGTCACTCTCGAAGCGCTCGAAACTACCTATCGAAACATGGAAACTCCAGAAAAATGTTGCTGCCTTTTTTTTTTTTTACAGGTGCGCAGCGACTTCGTAGCAAAAATGTCGCTGCGCACCTGTAAACAAACAAAGGCAGTAACTTTTTTCTAGAGTTTCCATGTTTTGATAGGTCGTTTCGGGCGCTTGGCAGGCAACATTGCTTAACAACGTCGATTAACATTGGCCTTTGTTATTTTACAGGTGCGCTGCGACTTCGTAGCAAAAAAGTGCTTACTTGAACCATATTTTTCATATGCGCATTATTTCTCGCCTCCCATTTTCTTGACTTCCGGCTATTTCCAAAGCAATACTGGGACCAGTGCGGCCCGAGCGCACATACAGCACTTCTACCAGTGCATCGCGGATGCCAGCGACACACCCTGCATCAAAACGCTAATTTCAGCACGTAGTATGCAATTCCAGCAACATAGTATTCACGTTTGGTCCATTGAGCCAAAAACACATTCTCTGCACCTGAAACGCGCGACGAGAGGGGGGAAGGGAGGCCAGGGATCAAATGAACCGTCCGTCTTCCCGTTCCTCCTTTTTTCAGTCTTTTTTCGAGCCAGGACCAAACATAATTCTTTCAAATTTGCACGCGACACGCTTCTCGCCGTAGTTGCTCCTCTTGCGGAGTAACGGCCCGATTTGAGGACCAAAGTGAACGTTACTCCCCACTTCAGCCGCTTTTTTTTTTCTTACAGTGTACCTTAGCAAATTTACACGTCACGGCCAAATAGGGCATCGCTAGACGCAATGTAACCCTGTATGAGAAAGGAGGATTATTCTCTCTAAGAAAAAAGGGTGTGGTCTTATCCCTTTAGGGGGTAAGTCCACTGACGCACTGGGAGCCCCTTTGGGTGCAAAGTTACACCCTCGACGGGGGCTTAAGTGTGTCTGGTGTAAAGTTTACGCTACAACGAGGCTAACGTTATGCCATATGGTGAAGTGCAAGTATATATGCTTCTGGGGAGTAACGGTACCCTTTATCAGGACTAAAGGTTAGACCATGAAAGTGCAAAAATGTGCTCTAAAATCGGGTGCATGTTTGCTCCCAGCTGGAATAAGCTTATGCTTAATCATAAGGTGTAAACTTACCCTCACAGAGTCTGCATTTATGGCAGCGTAATGAGCTTACTACAGCACCCCGTAAGTGCATCTTTGCACCCTATGAATGGGCGTAACTTTGAACTTTTACGTTCATATTTATGTTTCGTTTGGAAGGGTAATATTACCACCCAGAGGAATAAAATAAATTCATATTATAGTGTTTTTTACACCCATTTAAGATAATGTTCTTTTCCTTCGAAGGGTATGTTTGCGCCCTTCTAAATATAGTCTAGGCGCACACTCGTACGCTAGTAATTTGAAAACAACCACACTTCGACTGATTGTGCAGTCAGTCACAAAACGTCGGCGCTATCGAAGCGATACGAGACATACATTTTCTTTATTTGCAACGCAAGCGACTCCGTTTGGCATATGTGTGGTAATGCTGCCTCCGCTGCAACATTAGACAGCCTTAACATACGCCCTATAAGAAGAAAAACGTTTGGTGAAAAGATGTATGATGTCTTCGTCAGCCGGTCACAGACGCCCTCGCTTCCGCAACGTTGGTTTCTTCGTGCTAGAGCGACATATTTGTGACGGGCCATGTAGCCATTCAGGGTGCAGTTTGCACACCGATATTAGTACACGAGAACGGAAGGCAGGGCTTACTTTTTATTGCGTTTGAAAATGGCAGGATAACCGAGCAGTCTTTTGTCATCGTCGTGGTTGAATCCATACTCCGAGGGAACCTGTGTGAGAGGAAAACGAGAGAAAAATGAGATGTGGAGGGAATAGACACATTCACAATGTATACACATGCAAGCGATGGAAACACCTCGGCGACTAAACTGCGGCGGCGCGGCATAAAAAAAATTGAAGCGTGTTGGAACCGCGTCGCGGCTGCAGATACAGCAAGCGCTTTATCTTGCATGGAGAACATTTTTCCAGCACCGCACCCTTCTTGTGGCCGCCAAGCGAGGAACATCTGACGGGGCGGGTTACCGAGGATCGCTCCTATTTTTTCTGCACAAATTCTTTCGCAGTAGTGGTGCCGGCCTGTTTTCCAAGCAGTATATATAAGTGCTGGGCTACTTTCAACTAGCATGTGTAATGATATGCTTGAGAAATCTGTGGACACACCCTGATATACCTTCCCCCTGCACTTGACCTGCTTCATACATGACAGCCCTGCATTCAACTACTGCTCAGAAAATAAGCCCACTCAACTATTGTGAAAAAATGTTTGCTGGAAACATGCGAGGGAACCTCAGTAAGCCATCCCTTCAAGGGTACTTCACCTGGCGGTCACAAGAGGGGTGCGCAGCTGAGAGAAGTTCCATTATTGTGCAGCAGGCTAGGGCGTCGATAACTGAGGGGACGTTCTTGGACAATCACGCTCAGAAAACTCCTCCATTTTCGCAAGCATGGTCATCAAAAATGGTAGATGAGGGGGCTTTGTTCTTAATTTCTCAAAGATGTGCAGGCCATGAATTGGTCGGCAATAAAAAATGGTACTATCACGTATGACATCTCCTATCAGAAATGCGCACTGAAAACCGTCATAGCTTTAGTCGCGGTCTATTTTTTTTTTTTTTTTTTTTTTGCGAAATTTGGTTCTGCTCAGTTTAGAGCGGCAAGGAAAAACGAGACCCATGCATAACATCACAAATAAGACAGTTACGCCCCTCGTACTCTCACTAGGGGGGTGTTTCTTGGTCGAGCAGGATTAGCACGATGCTTTTCACGGTAAAGTAACTATCTTGATCTTACGGAGATATTAATTACCTTAATTATCCTCTCCTTCCCGGGCATTTAATCTGGAGGTAACATGTGCAAGCTTATCCCGCCTTTGACAGCACAGTCAGAACCCATCGATGTATAGAAGAGTCGACTGCTTTTATGCTTTCCCATCGTACTGCGTGCCCCACAGACCAAAATAGAAGCTATATTATTAATCTGTTATCATGGCTGCGAGCCAAAGCCAACTCAAAAAGCAGTTACACACTACAAACGCTGCTCGACCGAGCTCCACGCAAGAAGTTCCGCGGGAGACGCAGCACCAAGCTGGAGAAGCACGAGCCGTTCTCCGAGTATCCCCCCAAGGGCGGTACCGGAAGCGGCCGCGTGGCGGCGACACTGTTCGTGAAAGTTGCGAATTGCAGTGCGCGTGATCCTGATTACACGGGGGTGCCTCTGCCTTTCGCAGTGCTGCAAGCATCTTGTGAGACGAAGTATAGTCAGCGACAGTGTCCATCCATTCTGTGTGTTTCCGTGTTGTTCCTTGCGCTGTTCTTTAAGAATGCAGTACCCACTAGCCCGGCATCTCGCACTTGCAAACTTGGGTAACCACGAATATTGATTACGTAAGTGCCATAAGAAGTCAATTGTTACGAGTTTAGTTAACGACCAAATTAGCTTGATTAAACTATTCTGATGTAAACAATTGCAATTTGAAACCACCTCGATATCACAAAAAGCAGTTTTAAAACTTCTGGTTCACCTTCGCTGAAACACAAGCTATACGTATGGGTGGTCACTCAAATGCAGTCACGCCTGCTGATCATAGAGATTGGGACCACTCGAACCTCGGACTCAACACTGTGCTCACTATTGCGACGCATGCTGATTGAACGAGTACCGGCTTAAACCCACAATAGGGAGTTTTAGAATAGGGGAACCCTATCGGTTAGGGGGATAGGGTAATAGCGGGGCGCGAGTGCGCATGCGCAGAACCCAAGCGGGCCTTGGGTTTTTGGGTCAGCGGACGGCGGTCACCCTATCTCGGCGAAATAGCGTGGACCCTATCGCCGGATAGGGTCGGGGAAAATGGCGGCGTCCGGCCAAGCGGCGGCCGCTCGCCTCGGCACACATTCGTCGTTACAGCTCCGTGGTGTCACGCGTTCAAGGCAAACGAAAGGCCAACGAAGCTTGTGCTATGTCTCATGATGCCCGCACCACCAAATATAAGCGATAAAATGCCCCATATTTCCTGATTGCTTCCGGATTTACCGAGTCCCTAGACTTAGCGAGTTCGCCTCGTTTGGTTGCCATGGGGACCAGGCGTCGGAAAGCGCGGAAGGTTCAAATGAAGTTTCCCGGCTCAGCCTGGATTGGTAAAGATTGGCCGATTTCTTCTTATCTGAAGAAAAGAGTTTATATAACTGGTATTTTTAAGATAGCTTTGTACACTGACAGCAGTTTCTTTTTAATAAAATAGCATTGGTTGGCTTTTATATATTTCTATGCTTTCACGGTTTACCGTCTCGGCGCTGCAATCGACAAACACAAGCCCCGCTCCGCTGCGTCGATAAAACCCTATTCTAAAACTCGCCGGTCGGCTCGAACGTTGCGCCACGGCACGCTATTTTCTTGGGGGCCCCAAGCCTTGGGTTCCCCTATTCTAAAACTCCCTAATAAGGGCAGCAAAAAGTTTGAAAAATGGAACTTACAAGCACCATGCGCCGGTTTACGTTGACCGCTGCCGCCGCACCTGCTGCTGTCGCCCATCATTGACATGCGTAATGGAGTCCGAAGCTGGTACATGGCGCCACCGCAGCAGCAGCAACCTTTCAAGTCCATAGTTGTTCTCAACGCTGGCCCAGCGAATCTGCTAACGTGATCTCTCCTCCGCTGCTGCTTTTGGGCAGCCCAAGACTGTTGCAGCACTAGAAGAAGCGTACCTCTTGCTTTATCCAAGCTCCACGTCGTCGCTGATTGCAGAGTCGTCGTGAGCTGTGCCCTTAACAGAATTCTGCCGCGTCAGTTAATTTAAGATTGCGTCTTTACAGGGGGTAGTTCCCTGCAGTGACAACGAATGACTTTGCTCGCACATATCTATTTGCATGTTGAGTATGATACAAATATTTACAAGGGCAGTGCAGCCCATAGGCATAAGACAGACCGCTCGATGCTTCCGCGTCCGAACAGGACATCCCTTCTGCTGGAATGACTCGTGACTCCACGGAGCCTTGAGAAGAGTATATGTTAAGAGCCACCATGTGCTCGCCGTCTAAAAGAGGCACGCATTTTGGGCTCCCTGGGACCTGTCATATTGTTCACAATGAAGTCTTGTGTACCCCGCCTAGGCACTGTGGAAGCTACAGCCAAACTGGTTTCCGAAAGTCCGGCGAAAAATGACTTCATGCTGTGAAGAAAAGATTTCCGGGGAGCAGCAGGTTCTTCTGATTGTTCCTTACCCCACCTCCATCATTGGCGCTTGAGATTCAGTGTCCAAAATTCTGATGTTCACTGGAGGGGCAAGCTTATCAGGACAAAAGAGCGTGCGTCCCCTTTGCCCTGTGTCATACGGCGAGCGAAGGAATCAATGCCCAGTTTCCTGAATTCTCGGAACTAGAAAGGATAAGTGACCACGCGCAAGTATCACAGGCTGTACGTGGCTCCGCAGCCAGCTAGCTGGTCTTTTGTAAGTTTTCCATTCAATGTATGCTCGAAGGTATCCTGTCGCACAATGCTGCTGCAAACACGTGTGTGCTGCATTGAAAAACGAGAAGTGCCTGATGTGCGGCGTGGCGGAAAATATGCAGGCGTCGTGTTTCATCACAAAAGCGCCCGAGAAGCGGCGATTGGAACCACCCGACAGCCTGGTGCAGCAAGTACGAAACACGCCGAAGCACTGCGAAAAAAGGAGCCCTGGTAAACTAAGAACAATAGAGCTAGCTCTTGGGGCAGTTTGTACACCTTAAAATGAAAAGAACCTGCTGAAATCGGAACAAATGAAAAAAATTATGAATGATATGACATGCAAAAATAACGTCTCCTGCAATATTAATACAGAGCACGACGACACGGTGTACGCATTCTGTTTTCTTCACCTTCCAAACTGATTATCCTATTTTTGAAAATTGAAAAAAAAAAAGGAATGAAGAAGGGAGCATGTGTGTAGAACAGTAAGATCAAGCAAATGAAAACCTTGGTCCAGGCAAGACGAGTTATTTACCGCATTCCGATGGCCCGTGGAAAAGTGACAGACAGGCAAGTAGGTCGTTTGCAGAAACATAAAAACTCTCTAAAAGAGGGGACCCAGGAATATACAGGGCATTGCACAATAACCAGCGCGCTGTAGAATGCTCCCGCAAACTAAACCGCAAAATTCTCGCAGCACAAATTTCGCACAGAAATGGCATTTTGCCGTTAGTATTTTTAATATTAAAGTTGTTTGGCGTACTTGCCTGATTCGATCAGAAGTCGAATGTTCCCATAATATGCGGCGGCGGCGATGCAAGACAAGCCACTGCCTCAGCGATAGCACCGGCATCGCCGCCGCATACGATGGGAACATCCGACTTCTGATCGAATCAGGAAAGAACCATATCATCGACAAAATGCCATTTCTGCCCGAAATTTGAGCTATATATATATATATATATATGGACCATATTACGCCATGCTTTCCGGTCTCCCACTATCTTCCTAGCACCACATAATTTTATCTGCAGCGCCTAGAGGCTGCCATCTAACCATCGCGTTCGCTGCCTACCCCTTCTCAGGTTATCCTCAACCTTTCCCAACATCAAATCTTTCTCCAGCGACTCCTCTCTTCTCATCAGATGACCAAAGTAGCTGAGCTTTAACTTTAGAATTTGACCGTCCAATGAGCAGTCAGGGTTTATGGTCGACAATATCGACTGATTTGATCTTCTGGCCGTCCAAGGAACTATCAAGTCTCCGCCAGCACCACAATTCAAACGCGTCAATTCTTCGGCGGTCAGCCTTCTTCACAGTCCAACTCTCGCATCCATACATCACATCTGGAAAGACCATAGCACGAGTTATAAGGATATCTTGGTTGGCAGTGTAATGTCTCTGCTCTTTACTAGGCGGTCAAGGCTAGCCATGGCTCTCTTGCCCAGAAGCAGGCGTCTCCTAATTTCATGGCTGCAGTCTCCTTCCGGGGTAATCTTGGAGCCCAAGAAGGGAAAATCTGTCACAGCTTCCACTTCTTGTCCCTTGATGCTCCAGGACTTGATAGCGGAAGACGCCATGATCTTTGTCTTTTTAATGTTCAGTTTACGCCTATATATATATATATATACCGGGTGTCCCAGCTAACTTGAACCAAGGGATACAAAATAATACATTTGAGGTAGGCCAGAGAAACCAATTGCATTCAACTGCCAGCCTCCTTGCGCACTACAGGCATTTTTTTGTTTTGCAATGACTTAATTAGTTAATTATGTTAAATTTTCTAATTTAATAAATATCGACTTTAGACCAAACATATGAATTGGAAACATGTAGAGCACCTTCAGAAACCCCCATTCGATTAATTGCGATAAAGAAAGTCTCACGTGTATCTTTTTTTCTGGGCTCAAAAGACAGCCCGCGAAATACAAATAATACCACGTGACTAGCGCATTTGTGCGCCGCGATTGTGGTGCTCTCAGTCGTGATTTGAGCGAGCGAAATTAGCGGCGGCAGTGTCTCGGCCCCATTAAAACGGCAGACCGATATGCCTGCAATGGCTCCTTCGCCCGCGTCAGACAGCAAGCCCACGTGACGGTGCAAGTAGCGGCGAGAGCGGCGAGCCGACACCACGGAGATTCTAATAAGGCCTGCTTCTCTATCAGCGAACGTCACGACAAACGGATGAACGATACGGTATCAGCCACTGAATCTGCGCATACAGGCTTGGGTAAAGGGGCGAGATGACATCATGTGACTCGACTAAAATTAGCGCTGCATCTTCATTTGCCGGTTCTTTATCGTCATCCGCTTGTCGTGATGTAGGCTGCTGCGGTGCGTAGGCCTGGCCAAGATCGCGGTGGCGACGGGCAAACTCGAGCTCGCTCCAACCATCGCCAACATTTCTGCCTGCCGCTGCAACGGGACAATCGGGCCACGACCGCAGCTGATTTAGTTCGCTCAAACCACGACTGAGAGCACCACAATCGCGGCACTCAAATGCGCTAGTCACGTGGTATTATTTGTATTTCGCGGGCTTTCTTTTGAGCCCGGAAAAAAAGATACACGTGAGACTTTCTTTATCGCAATTAATGGAATGGGGGTTTCTGAAGGTGCTCTACATGTTTCCAATTCACATGTTTGGTCTAAAGTCGATATTTATTAAATTAGAAAATTTAACATAGTTAACTAATTAAGTCATTGCAAAACAAAAAATTGCCTGTAGTGCGCAAGGAGGCTGGCAGTTGAATGCAATTGGTTTCTCTGGCCTACCTCAAATGTATTATTTTGTATCCCTTGGTTCAAGTTAGCTGGGACACCCGGTATATATATATATATATATATATATATATATATATATATATATATATATATATATATATATATATATATATTATACATACGTGTGTGTGTGTGTCCATTTGTAAATTTGTAAACTAAGAATGTCCGACTGACATACTTTCCGCGGTACAGTAAATGAGGGTGAAGAAATCCTTATTTTCCGTGTAGCTGGTCGCATTCAACAAAAAACGAGTAGAAAGAAACAACTTCTGATGAAATTTGTCCTCGAGTGTCACAGCTTTCAGCTGCCCACCAGCCTGCCTCTAGTTAACGCTATAAAATTAATTTCAAGCCAGCATGACACCAAAGCTGTAGACGCGATAGCGCCTTTAACACGGCGTTTTCATTCCGCGAATTCTTGCCGTTAAGAGACGCAGAGTTTGGCAATGTGATTAACGCCTTTAGTTTGCTTTGTTTGGAGGAACGGAACGTGCTGTATCTGCCTCACTTCTCGGTGAAAGGCGAACTTTAAAATGAAAGGTATAAAACCGGAGGTAGAGCCGCCCAAATCTTTAACTGGCGTGCGCATGACGACCTCCTTTTCTATGCTCCTGCGCCTTAATAAGGACAATACTTGCCAGATGATCAAGATTACGCAAGAGCTTGGTGAGCCATTTCTTATACTTGACTTTTCGCAGGTTAGCTGCTCTGTGACGCTCAGAATCACAGAAAGTACTGCCGTCACGAACGTCAGTTAAGATTACGGCAGCTGTACATATGTCGTTGGTTCCAATCTCTGTCGCAAACTAACCTTCAACATGACTAGCAGATGGATGCTAAATGTGACGCGAAAAGGGTATGACACCACCCTGAAAGCTGTATAAGGAATCGATTTTATCAAGATTTTAATATAAATCAGAGCATATATTTTTCCACGAATTGCGAGTTTCGGCGACGACCATGGCAATGGCGATGCCTTTTCGGCCGAACGAGCTGTATGCGCTTCAGGAAAAATCAAATATGTGCATAATTTTGTTGCTGAACACAACCAGCACCTCTTTCTCTCTTTTCTTTTAATCCACCTTCCTTCGAAGCTTCCCAAGCTTCCCCTTTCGGTGTGGTTCAGGATTCTACCAAGAAGTGTGACAGATACTGTGCCTTTTCTTTCCTTTAAGCGGCTTAGGAAATACGTTTGCAGAACGGCCCGTGACAGTTCGCTATGCAGTCAGAGTGGCTCCACTATAAGCCTGAAACAGGCTGTGCACTGCCAGAGCATTACTCCCACAAGCAAAACAAAAGTATCTGCTGTTTCCTTACAATTTAGAAGCAGTTTTGTAGTCATGACGTCACCCCATAGAAACCACGACACACCTGCAGCTTGCAGTTCCTAACTGGGGAGAGTAAACATGGAGAGGGACCCAAACCCCGCGAAAGAAAAACGCTGGCGAGAGTGGCACAAAAGACGTCCCTTCTCAAAGCGACGGTGCGGGAACGAGACATGATGGGACAGAGTGCTGCACGAGCGCCCCATCGTGGCATGCGCACAAACTAATCACCCCTCTGTTTAAGGGGCAGGAACACACACACAGTTACAAACGCTGGTAGAGAGGATAAGTAGGGTTACAGTAGGGTGCAAGTTTTCTAAGAGGGGGTAAGTGAATAGGGACCTGCTTCCAGCACGTGCAAAGTTACCCCCAAGGCCTTCTAAAGGAGGTAAATGACCATGCTATGCCCTTTTTACCCCTTTCGTACACCATTTTTTCTTAGAGTGTTGTATCGACACTACCTGGACAGAAGGGGCAAAATATTCGATAAGTTGGTAGTGCCTGAAAGATAAAGGGCTGACATTCTGAATCTGTGTCATGGGAACGGCTGGTCACTGGTCAGGGCACCTAGGAATTAACAAGACCAAGGTGCGGCTGTTAATGGAGTACTATTGGCCAGGCTGTTGTAAGGACGTAGAACTTATGTGAAATCTTGCGATGTGTGCCAACTTCCAACGCCTGGGCAAGCCGGGAGAGACTAGGCAAGCACCTTTGAAAATAGTGCCACTGATCTCTGAACCTTTCCGCCGACTTGTAATAGATACGTCCTTTCCCCAAGACGAAGTCAGGCTACAATATGGCCAGCCGCAAAATTTCCCGAGACTATTCCCTTGCAAGAATTGCTCTTCCGAGGTTGCCAGTGTTTGCGCGGATAGGATTTCCTGCAGAAATCCAAACGGATCCGGTCTTCACAAGCAATTTGATGACCACGTTCTTTGAGCGGTGCGGAGTGAAGCTTATACATAGTTCCGTGTATCATCCTCAATCAAACAGCGTGGAAAAATGACACTCTGCGCTTAAGCGGGTGTTGCGCGCTCTTTGCCATGAGCACACAAATTACTGGGAGCATTGTTTGCCTGCCACATTGTTCACGTTACGAACAGTCTCCCACGAAGCTACTGGGTTCACTCCCAAAGAACTCGTGTATGGAAGAACCCTCCGCCCTCCCCTTCGAATTCTGAGGGAAATGTGGGAGAGAGCAGGCGAGAGCCAGACGGAGCACGTGCTCAAACTGCCGTAGTGATACCCGATCACTAGCGGAACGAAATATGAAAGCTGCCCAGAAACTTGCCAAAGTCTATTGTGACAAAGGCGCCCGCTGTCGACATTTAAGTACTGGTGACCGCGTGATGATCCTTGTGCCATCGAGGAAAAATAAGCTTGAAGTTCACCGGGACAGGTCCGGTAGATGTTGTACACAAACTGTCAGAAACGAGTTACGCCCTGAAGGTTCCAGGCACGGCGAAAGAAGTGAGGATATATCACTTTAACCTAGCGAAGTCGTACTTTGAACGGAGCGAGATTGTTCACTTAACGCTGAATGAACCTGAGGAGCCAGTTTGCGAAGTTCCCGATTGGGAAGGAAATTCTGTAGCAGAGTAGACCATATCGTGATCCTCTCTGTCAATACAGAACTCCTGAGTTCCTGGCACGTAGAGAAGCTAAAGAAATTGTTAAACGACTTTGATGACCTGTTTAGTAGCCGCCCCGGAAAGACGCATCTCTTGACGAACGACATAGAGCTCACGTAAAAAGAGCCAATTCGATCAAAGCCTTATCACCACGGCGGCAGGAAATAATGCAGACCGAGATTCAGTGTATACTAGCTTTGGGTGCTATCGAGCCGGTGGAAAACTTTGCCTCTAATTCTAGTAGAAGCACCGGGAAAGGATCCTCGACCATGCGCGTCGATTACCAGAAACAGAATGCATTCACTAAGGAACAACATTACCCAATACCAAACATCGAAAAAAGGGTCGAAAGGGTGAGCAACGCGAAGTACATTTTCACGCCCGATCTCGTGCGGGGATATTGGTAAGTTCCCCTTTCCGAAAGCGCGAGATATGCCACTTTCATCTCCCCAGTAGGCACATTTCGTCCTCTCGTGCTTAGTTTTGGCCTGAAAAATGCGCATTCATTAAAGCTCATGGACATCGTCCTAAAGGACATATAAGGCTTCGCCCTCCCTTATTTGGTTGACGTTGCCATTTTCTGGGATGCTTGGAAGGAGCATCTAGAGCACTTGGGAAGTTAGTTTGCAAGGTTGCGAGATGCAGCATTAACTATGAAGGAGGAAAAAAAATACCGATTTGGCTGTGCCCATGCGACTTACTTGGAACACATTGTATACGCCAGGGAACAAGGCGTCCGTCTGAGTTAAAGATTACCCCGATCGCGGAATTTCCACAACCACGATCCAAAACGGGCATTCGATCATTTCTGGGGCTGGTCGGATATTGCCAGCCGTATATCCCGAACTACTCTCAGCTGGCTAGTCTATTAACAGATGCACTGTGGAAAGGAGCGATAAATAACGTGCTTTGGGATGAAACGAAGGAAAACTCTTTCAAAATTCTGAAGGCTGCTAGTGTCGCGAGTCGCGACCCGTGCTTCAGGCCACTGATTGCACAAAAGAGTTTGGGGTCCAATGCGACGCCATCGATAGAGGCGGAACACCCGATTCTGTACGCCAGCCGTAAGTTGACCCGCAAAGAAAACACCTACAGCGCGTCAGAAAAGGAATGCGCCTGCTTAGTATGGGTGGCAAAGAAGCCCTCGTGATATACTTGTACGAGGCTAAGTTCGTTTTTGAAACTGACCGTTGCCCTCTGACATAGTTGCGACAAAAATCTTCTAAAAATGGATGCTTTCTCGAATAGAGCTTCGCCCTCCAGCAGTACAATTCCTCAGTGCGATATAAAAAGGGAAGATTGCAGGCGAATGCCGATGGTTTGAGCAGGCTACAATGAACTAGTTCTGTTCGACCAGCTCATTTTTTTTTTTTTGCTTGTTAGGAGCTGTTCGCTTATGGCAACTTCAAAGGGAGCCTGTGTTTATGTTTGGCGTCATTTAATTCGACCCTAAATCAAATACTTTTGTTATTTAAGTGTTTCTTTTTCTGCGTAAACAAAAGCCTGGTGGGTCATGTGCAAATTCTGGATGCTTGCACTTGAGGCAGCGCTTCGTTGCATGGAATGTCCTACCTGTGCTCTCCATTGTTGGTGTTTGCTGGCTTAAGTTTTAGCCTTGGAGTTGCCAGACAGAGCGGCTCGAGGCATGGCCTCCGCGTGGACGTTAACCCATCTCCTTCTGCCCAGCGGTTGTGAATGCTGGCCTTTCGAGATTCTCTTGGCCGCGGAGAACTATAGAGATCGTGTATCCCGCTGTTTGCCGCAGGAGTCCCACCTAGTAACCCGACTGCGCCCAGCAAGCGGTGCCGTCCATGCCGCCGCAGCGAAGCAACGTCGTGTGGCCGCCGCAGCCACACCATTCGTCGGGGTTGCGTTCTCCGTACACACAACCACAACGCCATCCGAGACGGATATCCAAGGTCGGGCGATGCATGCCGCCGCGGTGGAAGCGGTAGACCACTTTGCCCCCTTCATTCATCTGGGCCCGGCGCCATCACCTGAACGAGTTGTTGCCTTCGGACGGGCAGTCCTGGAGAGCTAAGACTGCTGAGCACTCCGATCTGGGTTCGTGTGTGAAAGATAAACACAAAACAAATCCCCCCCCCCCCTTCGCCGAAGAGAATTAAACTACGCTCATTGCATGGTCGCAGAGGGCAGGATGTGAAAGACTGGACTCTTATTTAAGAGTACCCGGCCCCATTCTTACGGTCATTCCTCTACATTGTTTTGACGATGTGACGTCTGTCTGCACTCCTTGTTTTTGTTTGTTAAAAATGAGAATACATTTCTCTTGATGCTTTTTCGTTCCTTAGCCCATGTCTCACCTTTCTGGCCGTCTGCAGACCCAAGCCACAGCTACCGGACCCTCGGCACGCAACAGCAGCGTCTTTCGGGTCATCAGACGATCACCATAACCACTATGCCACCGCGACGGCGTTTAGCGTGGAAGAGTCGCAAAACACAATTTCCTTCGGTCGCTATCTTTTTCCCTTTATAAGAGCAGCCTTAAACTTTGCGTAGTTAAGTGCACGTGACGACTTTACACGAAGAGACTGCCTGAATGGTTTTGTGTGTGCGTGGTGATTTTTTTTTTTTCCAGCGGCGTGCACTTTTATGTCATAACAGCACATGATTTTTTTTTTCCAACTTTAAAGAAGTGATGACATATTTAACATATTTTTACAGAGTTGGGCATTTGACTTCAGAAACTCCGACCTCACCTCAACCTCAGGCTTACGCATTGAGGTGCGCCCAGGTGACCTCACCTCAATTTTTCATAGGCCACCACCGACCTCACTCAACCTCACGTCAAGATAGGTTGCTCGCGCTCAAAAAAAAGCATCTTTTTTACCTGAGAACGATAACTATCAAGCGTCATGGCACAAATTCTGTGCGGTTGGGTGTGACACTCCAGAATGATGACATTCATCATAAATAACATTGAATATATCATGAGACTTACTGATGTAAAAAAAAAAAAAAAAAAACAGAATATTAGCATTTGCAGGGGCTGCTAATTTATACCAGGTTGAGTTCATAAAGGCCGTATAATTGGTATTTTTGACTGTTATGGTGACCTTTCGTACGGCGTAATTGCCGCTGCCACGCTTGCATGTTCTTTATTGTATGTCCTTTAAGTCATTCTATCATGCATGCAGATTATGGAAGCAATATGTTCGATTGGAGACAATTCGTACATTACCTTGAGGGGTCGAATGAAGTTGAACTGCTAGTTTCCTTGTCCACACAGCATTTTGCCACACTGAACACATTCCATAATTACGGCATTTTTTGTTTCTTTCGCGTGGCCAAAGGAATGGAAATGCTCTCCGATGTCTTCGCCACTTCTGTGGCTACGCACGCACACATCATCGGTATACTTAATTTCTGCCGTAATTGCATGTAATGCGCTCTGGATGCCTAACTCAACAATGCGACCGAGCTGGAAGACGGTGCTGGAAAGCGTGGAAAGAATGTGCTGGAAAGGACGGAAACGTCCGTCATAAATTACAGCAGATTGTCGACCATGGCCAAGGCTGCTGCATGGCATGGGCCAAGTCTTTGCAGTGCGGGCCAGGTTCGGGTCAAATTTAGGCCCGTGCAGTGCTCTACCCGGCGCGTCAGTCTGCGCGGACTCTTTAAAAACGTGCAGTTAAGGCGAAGAAAAAAACGCGTAACTTTTTTATTCCATCATAAATGACCTAGTCATTGTCGCCATTGTCGCTGAAGTCTTCAAAATGTTCAGTCGTGGTCAGATAGAAAGACATGAAAAATAGTCGATGTGTACAGTCGTGAGCAAAAGTTGTATACAAAACGCGGTCGGTGGCTGGACTCGGGAAAATTAATGTGCCATCTAGTGACAGCGACAGCGAGGCATTATTGTCGATGAAATGTAGCACCGTCGCAATTGTCCCAGATAGCTTTAGTAGATGGCGTTGAAATGCAGTTTTCCCTAGTTTTCCCAAGCTGTGCCACAAGTTGAGTGTTGTATACCGCTTTTGTTCATGACTGTACAATCAGCGCATGCATACATTAACAAACAAAAAAGGATGAAAATGGATGCAGACAGCGTACGGTGAGCGATTCTGCAACTTCGTTCTAAACATTGTCAAAATTAGAGCTTTGTAAAGACAATTTACGCAGCCTTTAGGTGAAGTTCACGGTTGCTCCCCGTCAACAGATAGGGGTCTAGGCCAGAAGCGGACGGGATGAGAGCGTCCGGCCGGAATACTAAAAGAAAAAAAAAAGTTGTATTAGCTGCCAACGCACAAAGCACGTATACAGAATGATCTCATGCCGGAACGCGAGGCTTTCACAGTCATAAACATAACACGGCACGTTGCGCGCATTTCCGAACGATCGCATGACGGCTCAGCGCACAAAACATATTAAGCGCTTCCTGCGTCGTAGCCGGCACACTCAACTCACACCTCAGCAAAGCTTGGGAACCGAAGGTTGCACTGTTTAATCGGAGGTTCCTCGTTAGTTTGGCGTGCATCATGGGGTTCTTATACCTTATATTGTCGTCTGTATCTGGAGGCCAATTGACTGCACCCCCAAACAGAACGAAAAAGCTGTAAGCCTGCCCTCCTCTCCCTTTTCTAGGCATCAATAAGGATTTCGCAGTTTACTCAAAATATTATGGCGATGCGCAGCCAAGCAAAATATTAGTCCTTAAACAGCACCAGTCCAGGTCGTATGGGTTGCTCCCCAACCAGCTATGCCTTACCGCCTGCCTAATTTTAACTTATGTTATCGCCTGTCCAGTGTTCTAAGGCCTCGGCAACTTGCCCCCCGACCTCCCACCATGCGCCACACTTTGACGTGTTTCGGTTGCTAGAGACAATGCTGAAAGATTTTTCACTGCGTTTTATTAGTGTTTTTCGGACGCTAGAAGAAATACGCACGTCGGCGCTTCCTTACAAAGTAATACAAACTAATCAGGTTCTGCCAATTAGGCACGTGTCCACATCGCGCTAGTCGCAACTGCGGGCAATCAGTTGGGCCTTGGATCACCAACCACCCTGTGCGCACTCTCCGCGCCATTTTTGGAAGGGTGAAAAAAAAACTTTTTTTTTTTATTTTCGATAACCATAACAGGGACAGTTTTAGTTACCCTGTGTCCTGTAAGCGGTCTCGTCCGCACTAAAGACATTGGAATGAAGGCCGTACTCACCCTTTCCTTCAGATTTTTCTTTTTTTTTTTTTTTTTTGCTTCCTGTATAGCTTCCTCAAGCTAGCCTCTTACTGCCGCCTAATCGGCGTTTCCTTCTTTCAGTTTCTCACGTTGCAATTTATCGATTGCACAGTTGTTGCCATTTCCTCCTGTGTTTTTTTTTTTCTTTTTTACTGCCTAGTAGCAGGTTCCTTCGGTGCGCTTGATCTCGTCCCTCCCTCTGCTTTTCAAGGTTTTTGTGCCGACCTTCCACATCACCGCGTAACCAGGTTGCTCATTATTTACGTTTTCTCCCTGCGCTTCTAGCTTTCTGTGCCCCCTTTCTAAACCGTCTTACGTATTTGCATCAACGATTTTGGGTTTCAACGAGTTTCTGTCGTGCCAAGTGTGTGTGCCACAAGACAGCGTGCGCGCAGCGACTATGCGACATCAAACTTGTCGCCCACGGAGCACATAGAATGTCTGAGAGCGCAATGAGGTAGTACAAACATGCGTGCGTCAGCTAGTGCTTTTGGACAGAAGTAAGTTCGTGGAAACCAATCAAGCGTCTTGTTAGGCAGTCTTAATTATTTAAACTAGTACTCGTGGCAACTGCTTACAACGTTAATTCTCTCGTACTCAGGCGCATGAATGGCACCTTCGCAGACCGTCCGATATAACGATCGTGCGCAGTCGCACGCATTTGGTCAATTGGTGTCACTGTTAGTCGTCGTCACTTTCCGATCGAGCGCTGTAGACCTACGGCAGCTGGCTTCGAAACTGGACGTGATCATGTTACAGCACGCGATGCCTGATGCGCGCACGCGTCTGCTAGGTTGCAGAGTCCTACACTTGCGTACTCGTTTTGGCAGCTGCCGCCGTACGCCAGTGTCGGAACTGGCACGGTACGCTCACGTGACCACCTGGCACCGCTGCAGCACTTTTCAGAACTGGTGCAGCCAGTGCAAGCCAAATCGAAGAGACCTTACATTAGGCCGGCATAACCCGTGTCCGGTTCCCCCCCCCCCCCCCCCCCACCCCCGTGAATATCACAAAGTTCCCAACAACAACAACAACAGCGCTGCGGCCGTAAAAACCGCTAAAGCAATAAATTACTTATTCTAAGACGGAAACGAGAGGCTGAAAATCAGGAGAAGAACGTACACTTTAAGTAAGTCTAATTACCAGTGTAGTCAGAGAAAATACAGTCATACATTACATAGAACCAGGAAGCCCGAACACGAATTAAGTTTTGAGATGAACGAGCCCGTTTTTTTTTTCTTTTCTTTTATTTTTGGTGCACGCTAGGCTAAATAATGGCTCGTGATACTAGCTATAGCATCTTTGCAAACGCGTTTCAAACATATCTCGTATGCCCGTGTGCTGTGCGATGTCAGTGCACGCTAAAGAAACCCCAGGTGGTCGAAATTTCCGGAGTTCTCCACTGTACGGCGTCTCTCATAGGGCTACCAACCTCAAGTTTCGTGCCGCGACAACAGCCGGCCGGCAGCAGAGTCGCTGTGTACAGCAAGCGCAGCAACACGTTGAGCAGATGCCGAAACGTGCGTCGTTCGTAATATTATTCAACTGTTCGCAATGACATCTGTCCCCTCTTCTTTGCGAAAAGCAGGAAGTCATTACTGTTGTGTTGTGCATTGTCACACACAAAGAACCGGGATCCGCCGATGAGAATTACCGCTTCCCGGGCAAGTGGTATGAGTAGCAGGGGCGCCAAACTTTTATAGCTGTAGTCGGCAGAGTCAAGGAAGTGTCTCCTTTGCTGTAGTGTGAGTTTAATTCGTGTCGCTTAGTAGTACTATACTTCGTCTCACAAGATGTTTGCAGCATTGCGAAAGGCAGAGGCACCCCAGTCCAATCATGATCACGCCCAGTATACAATAGGCAATTGTGATCCTACGCGCCTCTCGCACCCCAAATTGGCGAGGGTGACAGCAGGAGCACAATTCTCTATATTATGAGGCGCCTGAATCGACCGCCTCCCGCGTAATGAAATTGCCGCCGAAGAGGGCGCTGATGGTTTGCTCTGCTCTTGGAGCGCCGCCTGGCTAACGTTTGCTAGCCTATAGCCAGAGTCGCAGTCACTTTGAGACCTTAAACCCCACAAACCAAACCAAAACCAAGCAAACCAAAATGTCTCGTATGCGCTAGTCCTTTTATACCCGTGTTACACGGGCAATTTCAACTGCCGTTCAGTTAAATCACAGTTCAGCGTTCCAACTGACGTTGAACTGAACGGCAGTCGACTGTAGTTACAGGGAACATATCGCGAATCTCAGTTGACCCCCAAAATTACGTGATCCTCCACATGCAAGCAATTCTTACTAAAAAAAGTGCTTTATTTTTCATATATAAATTACTTTGTACAACATTTGCACACTTTATATTATTAAATTGCACATTTTGCACGCGTTTTCTTTTTCGAGTATGGAACAAATGAACTCGACACAAAGCCAAGTCAATCCATTTGAGGTGCGTCTGGCTTCGCTGCTTAATCGTCGTTTTTTGGTGCCGCTTCGCGCGCTTGTGTTTTGAAACTCGTTTGAGTATTTAAAGTTGCAGGCTGGGACTTGCGTTAGCCAAGGCAGCAATCTTTCATGTGATTTTAGAACTCACAGCGGTTGAAAATGCCGCCGACTCGGTCGATGCGACGCGTCCGCTGACAGCCACCTTGTCAGTTGACTGGTTCAACTGGGACCGCCGACCTCAGTTGAACTGAACCGCAGTTGAGATTTCAACTGCAGTTGGCGCTGCCGTGTAACATCGCTAACTGCCGTTCAGTTCAACTGACCGCCAAATGAACTGCCGTTGAAAACGCCCGTGTAACAGGGGTATTAGTGTCCCGATATTCTACAGCGTTCAGAAGAAGGCGCGGAAGCGCTCCGCAAAATTCAGCACTCAAATGTTTCTTGTGGTTGTATCTATGACAATATTCTGTGTCATTTGCTTTGCCGGAACCTATTACACCCCTCTCTCTCTATGCACGTCCACGTTCATAACATACGTTTTAACCAGGGTTCACTAACCTCACCAGCACCCCACCTTTTTTTTTTACCCCTTCGAGCTCTCTACCATATCTTAAGAACGGCGACAGAGGGTCGCGCCTGTGAGCAGCTTTTGTGGACCACCCACAGATAGACTGGAGTCGATTGTAAACCCTGTGTGGGTCGTGTCAAGCTCTCGCGCGAACGATAGACGAAAAATACGCTATCTGTTGTGGTTCCTCACCGGCCGAACAGCTACGGCGGGAGAGCAACCCTCCGGTTGAACAAAGGAACAGTTTCCGGCTCGTCCCTCCCTTCCCCTCTTGAGTTCCGGCATCGCGTGTCAGGTCTGATGTGAAGCACAGGTGTGGACCACGCACGTAGACCACCGGCTAACTTCACCAGCGGGTGCCGCAGTCTAATAATGCCATCTCGACGACAACCTCCTCACCCTTAAATCACAGCCTGACAGAAGGGCATGTCCACGAGTGCGAGAGGGCGTGAGAACTCACGAAAGGAAGGCTATCAAGTCCTTTCCTCTGTGATTGGCTCACCCTTCGCCTATGGGGAATGTAACACAATAAAACTCATCGATTGAGTGTGCCCGTGTGATCCTTCTCTTAAAGATTGTAAAAAAGTGTAAATAAGCACCGTCCTATTGATCATACCAACGCCAAAATCCTTCACTTAACGACACTCCTGTCCTGGGTGAAACGGGCGTCGCCTTCGCTTACTGTCGAGCGCGGCACCAAAGCCTCTCCTCTTAACACCACCGCCTCTTCCAAACTCCTCTGTTTGACCGCTTCCTTGTGTATGCATGCGTGCCGCGCCCCATTCGGAAGGCGTTCCCCGGCAAGTGAGGGAATGTTTCATTTCATTTTATTACCTCAAAAACCCCGTTGGGGGAATTACATAAGGTGTGGTACAAAAATACAGCTAACTTTGTTATACATAATGCGCGGTAACACTTTGTCGGAACATCAAGGGACACGTGATGCCAACGATGTGGTGGGGAAGGTCGTTCCAGTCTACTGTGTTCGGAAAGAATGACTGAAAATGTTTCAGTACTGGAGCGTGGACGTGAAACTTGAAGAGGATGGTCGGTGCGATAAGAAAAGCGTGAAAAAGGCGCGCAGATGTAGGGTTCCTGATGAAGCGCAGAATAGTAAAACTTGTGATAAAGACAGAGACTGGCGATGCGGCGGCGGAGTGAAAGATGCTGTAGATCTGATTGATTTGTTAGGGATGAAATGCTGACATGGTGTGAGTAGCATGAATGTATAAATCTAGTGGCTTTGTTTTGAACCCCCTCGAGGGCGTTAGCAATTGGTATAATTGGTGGGGATTCCAAACTGCAAATGAATATTATAATTTCGGTCGGATCAATCTTGCGGAAGCAAGTTGTCTTACATGAGGGGAAGCACTATGGAGGTGATGCTTTAAGAAACCTAGTGATTAATTAGCATATGAGATTATTTTCTTTACATGTGCATGCTAGGTTAAATCAGAAGACAGAAAGACACCCAAGTACTTATACGATATGGTACTAGATCAATCAGGACGCCGGAAACGTGATACAAAAATAAAACATGATTACGACGGCGATGAAACGACATAGTTTTACATTTAGTACGGTTAAGAGTCATTAGCCATTGTGCTTGTATGTTGTTTAGGTTAGTCTGTAAATATTTTTGATCGGACGAGTTAGTGACAGGTTGGCAGATAAAAAAATCGTCGGCAAACAAACGAATATGGCATGACACTGGAAGAGGTAAGTCGTTTATGTAGATTAAGAACGTAAGGGCCCAAGAAGGGATCCTTGGGGAATGCCCGACACTACTGATAATGGGATTGAGGTGGCATCGTTAACAGAAACAAACTGAGAATGGTTAGTAAGAAATGATTTGATCGAGGAAGGTACCTCTTTGCTGATCGATGATTTCGCCTTGGTTTACATAGCGCAAATCTGGAGGAGCTAACCTTCATAGTCTGCATAGGGTTGTTCAATATGAAAATGAACGAAGTTATAGCATTAAAATTAAGTTAATCGTTATTCCGTCATTCTATGTGCCAAGCATACTTTTTTTGATGTTTTACTGACGAATTAATTTTGGCATATGCAACGCCCAAAAGGAATATCAAATTGTCTTTTTGCGCAAACTGATGGTTCCCTTTCATGCTGAGTGACCCTGTACGAAGTTCCACGCGCGGAGAGCAGTGTCGGAAATCGAGCAGTGAGCGCAGTTGGCGGCGGAAGACTCCTAAACGCCTGCGTGCTTACTTGCATTTTGTTTTTTCCTCTTTTCGTTTACAATGGCAGGTCGTGAAGAGGACTTTCTGAAACGAAGCGGTAGCAAAGTACTTTTAGGGGGAGGGAAGAAGAGCGTGGTACCCCCGAGCATAGCCTCCTCGAGACTCCCCGAGTCTCGAAGCTGCCCATCTGCGGCAGTTAGGACAGGAGGGAAAGAAGTAAAGGAAAACCAAAAGAGCATGCATGCTCACAGCGCCGGAGCCAGTAATAAAGCCGGACGTGACCGGAGCACCCGTCGCTAGTGCCCAAAAATAAAAAAAATCGCCAAAAAAAGCATGGAGAGGACATGAAATCGGCTCGGAAAAAGCATAGAGAGAGAAAGTTCAAGAAGAAAAAGCGTGTTGAGAGGGCAAGGACGGACGAGCAAAACTCGAGTTCTCATCTGATACCGACAAAGCTGAAAAAGGGGGAAGATGACGCATGACGGGGCGGAAAGTGAGAAGCGCTCAGTGGCATTCGATCCCCCCACACCTCTCTCCAGCGTTGCAATGCGACACGGCATGAGGAGGAGAAAACAAGGGAGGAGAAAAACAAGGGAGGGGAGAGGCGGGCAACGTTTAGAGGGGTCGTAGCCAATGGAAGACTGCCAAAGGAATTTTGAAAAGGCTGGGAGTCGAAGGCGGGGCACATGAACTGCATGGGAATAAAGAACCAGATTTTGACACTGCCTTGTTTCGTGCACAGCTTGTACGAAAGCGGGAGAGAACAGGAAGAAACGCCCATGGCGCGAATATTACCTTCCTCGACGGCTTCAAACGGCAGTCGGCAAGCTCTGGTCTCGAGCACTATGAAGGTGTACGCGTTTAAGAAATGGGTTCGCCAGCGCAGAGGCTCATCTCCTGAAGTGAGGAACCGTGATCAAGTTTCTTCTAGGCACCGTAGTTGTAGTTTTGAGGCTCCCAGCGGCCATGAGGTCCGTGCCCGACGTCAAGCCAGGCTCCAAAATCCTGCCACTCTTGAGGATGCCGGTGCAAGTAAGTAGAAAAGTCTTATTGTTTGGATTCCATAAATTAAAGTGATAGACAGTATCTGCTGCTTAAACTTTGTTCTATAAATTCCGTCGGCATTCACTTTTGCATTATCTGTGTTGGGCACAATTTTGTCTGGTGTACCTACAGTGTTCTAGAAAGCCTTCTAGAACCCTGTAGGTGTACCATAGAGGAAGGTGTACCCATGCTCTCGCTCCCAATGTTGCGAGACTAAACAGCACCTGCTGCCAGAGCAGGATCAGTAAAGTCCGCTGCTGATCAGTGTAGCAAGACGATGTCAATTTCTTTCCTCCTCTCTTACTTTTTTCAAGCCTCCTTCTTTATATCAGCCCCGTGCACGGCCCGCCACGCCTCTCTCGCCCGCCGAGATACGCGTTGCTCCGAGCCAACGTTACTAGAACCAGCTGATTCTAGTAACATTGGCTCGGAGCGGCGTCGTCTCTTTATCCCTCTCTTACTTTTTTCATTTGTCCTTCCCGCGCGCTGTGTGCTCTCGCCAGCGGAGATGCACGCTGCTTGCTCATTTAGGTCGAATGCAGTGCTCGTCCTAGTGCACTCCTTCCTTGTTAACGCGTCCACTTCCGCTGGTTTTCACGTTCAGCAGTGCTAGTTCGCTCTACTATGCAGTTTGCGTGATTAAAAATTGCGACAGCGCGCTTGTATCGAGTCAGCGGGGCCTTCAGTTCCCAGATTAAAAGCTGCAGCTATTTCAACAGCAAAATAAACGTGCTCCTTCGTCTTCCCAGCGCCTTCCACCTCTAAAAAAGCGGAACGAACAGCGCTGTGCAGCGTATATTAAGCCTTGCAACACGTGGGTACGCCTGCCGAAATATGAACCGGATGGCGATATTGGCGGCAGACTACAGCAAACACAAGAGTGCAGAATTATGACCGGACACTTTTTCTGCTCACTTATGTCGAATGCAGTGCTTGCGCGCTCATAAAAATGCAGTTTTCGTGAAAAAAAAAAAAAAATGACTGCGACAGCGCGCTTGTTTCGAGCCACCGTAGCCTTCTGTTACCAGATTAAAAGCTGAAGCTATTTCGACCGCCAAATAAACGTGTTCCTTCGTCTTCCTGCCGTCTGCCACCTCTAAAAAAGCGGAACGAACAGCGCTGTGTAGCGTAGAATTGAAGGAACAGCTGAAACGGATGGGACGTGTAGGAAGGCGAGACAGACACATGAGCTGACTAACAACCAAATAGTTTATGTGACACAAGGAGCAGACAGCCAAATCGCATAAGAAAAATCAATTTGCGACGCAATCATGGTCCTGATATCATGGGCAGGACATGTAGTGTGAAGAGAGAGGATAACCGATGGTCGCTTAGGGTAACAAACTGGATTCCAAGGGAAGGAAAGCGTAGCAAGGGGCGGCAGAAAGTTAGGTGGGCGGATGAGGCTAAGAAGTTCGCAGGGGTCCAGTGGATGCAGCTAGCACAGAACCGGGTTAATTGGAGAAATATGGGAAGGTCTTCGCCCTGCAGTGGGTATAGTCAGCCTGATGATATACCGGGTGTCCCAGCTAACTTGAACCAAGGGTTACAAAATAATATATTTGAGGTAGGTCAGTTATATCACTTGCATACAACTACCAGCCTGCTTGCGCACTACAGGCAATTTTTTGTTTCGCAATTACTTAATTGGCTAATTATGTTAATTTTTTTAATTTAATAAATATCGACTTTAGACCAAACATATGAATTGGAAACTTGTAGAGCACCTTCAGAAACCCCCATTCCATTAATTGCGATAAAGAAAGTCTCACGTGTATCTTTTTCCGGGTTTAAAAGAAAGCCCGCGAAATACAAATAATACCACGTGACTAGCGCATTTGAGCGCCGCGATTGTGGTGCTCTCAGTCGTGGTTTGAGCGAACTAAATCAGCTGCGACCGTGACCCGATTGTCCCGTTGCAGCGGCAGGCAGAAATGTTGGCGATGGTTGAAGCGTCGCCACCGCGATCTTCGTCAGGCCTACGCACCGCAGCAGCCTACATCACGACAAGCGGATGACGATAAAGAACCGGCAAAGGAAGATGCAGCGCTAATTTTAGTCGAGTCACATGATGTCATCTCGCCCCTTTACCCAAGCCTGTATGCGCAGATTCAGTGGCTGATACCGTATCGCTCATCCGTTTGTCGTGACGTTCGCTGATGGGAGGGAAGCAGGCCTTAGGTCTCTTCGATTTGCCTGCACCAGCTGCACTAGTTCAAGTAGTGCAGAACCGCCTTCCTCGTTATGCCAGTGCCGCGCGCGCCGTCTGCACTTCTCTCCTCGTTTTGTCAAGGTGCAAGGCTAGTTCTGCACGAGTTCTCGCTCACTCTGCACTCGCTCCAGAAGAGGTGCAGAAAAAAGTGCAGCATGGCGTACGCTCCGCTTGGCCAAGAGCAGACGACGCTGCGCATCGTTCTGCATAGCTTTTGTAAAGTCCGTCTCCTTCAGAACCCGGATGGTTCGCTGCTAACGGATCCGCAAATAGTTGCGTATACAAGGTAGTTGGGCTGTATGCTGGTGATTGGCATTTTGTTGATGGAGGAGAGGTATTGTACGTAGTTGTGGCCACATATGTAGTGGTACGTGGCCGCGATGGCACCTTCGCGCGCGTTGTCCTACGTAGTATTTTTTTTTTTTTTCGCGTTGTGACCTCGGAAGACGGGTGGATGCGAACAGAAATCAGTTGCGATCAATCGAGTTTCTGTCGTGCCAAGTGTGTGTGCCACAAGACAGCTTGCGCGCAGCGACTATGCGACATCAAACTTGTCGCCCACGGAGCACATAGAATGTCTGAGAGCGCAATGAGGTAGTACAAACATGCGTGCGTCAGCTAGTGCTTTTGGACAGAAGTAAGTTCGTGGAAACCAATCAAGCGTCTTGTTAGGCAGTCTTAATTATTTAAACTAGTACTCGTGGCAACTGCTTACAACGTTAATTCTCTCGTACCCAGGCGCATGAATGGCACCTTCGCAGACCGTCCGATATAACGATCGTGCGCAGTCGCACGCATTTGGTCAATTGGTGTCACTGTTAGTCGTCGTCACTTTCCGATCGAGCGCTGTAGACCTACGGCAGCTGGCTTCGAAACTGGACGTGATCATGTTACAGCACGCGATGCCTGATGCGCGCACGCGTCTGCTAGGTTGCAGAGTCCTACACTTGCGTACTCGTTTTGGCAGCTGCCGCCGTACGCCAGTGTCGGAACTGGCATTGCACGCTCACGTGACCACCTGGTACCGCTGCAGCACTTTTCAGAACTAGTGCAGCCAGTGCAAGCCAAATCGAAGAGACCCCTTGTTAGAATCTCCGTGGTGTCGGCTCGCCGCTCTCGCCGCTACTCGCACCGTCACGTGGGCCGGCTGTCTGACGCGGGCGAAGGAGCCATTGCAGGCATATCGGCCTGCCGCTTTGATGGGGCCAAGACACGGCCGCCGCTAATTTCGTTCGCTCAAACCACGACTGAGAGCAACACAATCGCGGCGCACAAATGCGCTAGTCACGTGGTATTATTTGTATTTCGCGGGCTGTCTTTTGAGCCCAGAAAAAAAGATACACGTGAGACTTTCTTTATCGCAATTAATCGAAGGGGGGTTTCTGAAGGTGTTCTACAAGTTTCCAATTCACATGTTTGGTCTAAAGTCGATATTTATTAAATTAGAAAAATTAACATAATTAGCTAATTAGGTCATTGCAAAACAAAAAAATGCCTGTAGTGCGCAAGTAGGCTGGCAGTTGAATGCAATCGGTTTCACTGACCTACCTCAAATGTAGTATTTTGTATCCCTTGGTTCAAGTTAGCTGGCACACCTGGTATATATATATATATATATATATATATATATATATATATATATATATATATATATATATATCAGGCACTAAGCAGCGGACGATAGCGTTGTTTTGCGCAGTAAGCATTGGCACGCATTTTCGTAATTTTTGCTTTCTTTCACCCATGCTATTGGTATCTACTGACCCTTTATTTAGAGGCTATGATCTTTTCGTCTTTCAGTAAAGGCTGATTCAGCGATGGACCATTGGTCCGCGGATCGTGTTTTAAGTGTTCACACATCACTGCTATGTGAGACATGCTGTCCGGTCCTGCCTCGTGCAGGATCAGGCGCACTATAATTGCGCTCTTGCCTGCTGCTTTGCCCAGGCGCACTACAATAGATGATTGTACTCGTTCTGTGGCCCCCACCAATATCAGGGAGCGTGAAGCACCTAGGAACTCAATTGCCTGTTATAGTGTCATCAACCTGTCTGGGCCTAGGCTCCCAGTGGTGTAGACTGAGACTGAGTATAGTTGATTGTTCCGGATAGGGATGGGAAGGGGGCAAGTTGTCAGAAGGATAAGAAAAGCCTGAGGTGCACGGGGACAAAATTACTTTTCCTTATTGATCGCGCGCATTGCGGGCTTTATTTATCCCTTCTGGAAACTTCCTCTTCCGCCACCCCTTTTCGGAACAATCAAATATACTCTGTCTCGCAAGCTGTCTGCACCACTGGGAAAGGCAGGGTGCCTGGGCTCAGTAA
The DNA here is from genome assembly GCF_055883805.1 of Amblyomma maculatum. Lineage (NCBI taxonomy): Eukaryota > Metazoa > Arthropoda > Arachnida > Ixodida > Ixodidae > Amblyomma > Amblyomma maculatum. Next base: position 61,872 of record NW_028146738.1, read on the forward strand.
TGGACCTCTTTCCATATGGCACCCCTCCAATGGCCGCCAGGCAAAGTAGGATTGACGGTATACGTTACCGAGAATTTGTGAAAAAATTCCTTCCACGTTTTTCTAAACAGTTGTTGAGTGCAGGGCTGGTCTCGTCTCCCCTATGCAAAGAGGTGTGAGTCATCTTCTGTGAACATAGCTTGACACTCTAACCCCACTTCTTCCCCTCCTTTCTCCTCCCTGCGCCCTGTTAAACGGTTCAACAAGATAATAATGTCAATGACAATTGCTTTCTCAGAGGGAACTCTTCCATGACAACAGGAAACAGCGGGCCTCTTCTTTGTTGAGGCAAGCTAGGGGAGGCGTGGACAATACAATGCGTCTATTGCTAGCACTGCACGCAATTATTCTGCAGAATTTCGTGGTGAGGAAAGTGAATGACATCGTTTCCTAGAAGAGCGGGAGCAGCAAAGGGCTCCCTCTATTTTTTACTTGAAAAAGGTCCATTGTGTTCCTAGGTGCCTCTCGCTCCCGGAAATGGTCCAGGCGATAGGAGTAGAATTATCTACTGTATTGTGCTGGGGCAAACCAGCACACAAGAGCACAACTACAGTGTGCCTGATCCTGAACAGGCAGGTTTAGTGACAATTTCAGGAAGTGCACTTACATAGGAAGAGTGATGCTTTCTGTGCTCGCTGTCACACGGCAAAATCAAGTGTCATTTTGAAATGACGGTATTGCCGATGCGGATGCTGCAGCCCTATGTGGAAATTAATTAGTTTTCACGAAAATACCTTAAAATTCAATTGAATTGCAAGCATAATTACCCCAAGCTAATATTCAGTTTTTTTGTGCATTTGAGTACAGGGGTTTTCGCTACCATGCATGGTTACGGTTCTTTACATGAAAAGCCGACCTCGTTTATGATATATAGTTACGCTACTAACTGCGTTATCGTGAACGTAGCTTTGCGACTTTGATTTGCATTGTTAACTGAGAAAATGCCGGTAGCGCCTAAGTATGGAACGGAGTCACCGGTGTTCGAGCGCGAAAAGTACACGAGTTGTATGATTCAGAGCAGCGTGCATTTTTCACACGAAATCATGTCCGACGGCGCTTCTAAGCAGACTAAAATGTCCAGCGGCGCAGCACCCACGCACGGCAGCATCGTCACGTCTTTACAGCGTTTGCTTGGTGTGGAGTTGTACACAGCGTTGAAAAATGTCCAGTTTCCGCAGCATCACGAAAGTAGGCGAGAAGTTCGCAGCGTTCACAGCACAGGATGCTACTAGCTTTCCGCTGTAATGCCGCCCGTGAGCGTCCGTGAACGGCAGAGCGTGCGGGGCAAGTAGCGCTGGGCCGCGCGCTGTGGTAGTCGCTTGGCCTATAGTTTGTTTCGCATCGAAGTATCAGTGGGCGGCGCTCTCGTATAGCCAGCGTAATAGGATATATGGCTCACGTGTGGCACTGCCTTGAGAGAAATTAGAATAGTGTGAGAAATGTGCACTTCAAATCGAAAACGCCTTTGGAGCGTAGCCAGCGTATACGTGTACTACAAGGGTGAGCTGCGCCGCGCCGCCGGCGACGATGGCTATGAAGTTGTGAGCAGAAATTTGCTTGTATCACAGCAATTACTCCTGCTAGCGACTCGGTACGGGTCAGCGATCCCCAAGAAGGATTAATTTCTGACATTGCTTTACTCCAGGGATTATTATTTACAGGAAAACAAATTCTCGCACACTTTTCTGACGCTGGTGACAGGGGGCCGGATGCTCCGCAAAGGGGCTGGCTTGGAGCTGGCGGCTTGCGGGAGCAAAAGCGGTGCTGTCTTCGGCCGCCGCTTGAGCGAAATGCTGCCGTGTCAAGTGACGACTTTCTAGAGAATGGGTTACAAATAACTGCAACTTCGTTGATGCAGCTTGAGATACCGCAAACCATCGAAGTGCAGCACCAGACGAACGCCTTCGCCTTAGCGCAAGCACTGAGAGCGAGGGTAGCTATTCAAGTGTACGCATGTGTGTAGTTGGTGACAGCTTAAATCCTTTGCCCATTAATAGAAACGCTCATAAAATTACGATGCACATTTCAAAACATTGTACTTCTCAAAAATTGTATGAGCGATATGTAGTGCTCTGTTGTCGAGACTAAACACTGGCCTGCCGGACAAAGTGTAGTGAGTTCTCCAAACTCACTTTACGCTGAGTGTGTTCGGCAGTGAGTATCATTAAAGTTCATCGTGTGACATGATGCGAATGACACTAAAGGCGAGTGCACTCGTTGAAAGCGACACTAAACTTGCTTGTCTGGCTGGGGTATAACACTCATTCTGCATATATAACTATGTGCACCCACCCCCTAAGTATTGACGAGCAGATTGCTTTACTTTTATTTCTGCATGGTTTGTTGTCTTCTGCTTCACTGGGCGTGATGCTGCTCAAGAGCCGTCGGCAAGTTTTATTCAGCAGTTCACTCACGTCGCATTTAAATTCGATCACATCGAGAGTAGCACAGAAAGGGAAAAAGTTGCAGGCGTTATTCACTCTAAGTCGGCCCATCTGTCGCCTGTCACAGAACTTTTCTCGCTGAACAGCCGCTGCCCAACACTTTGGACACTCTCTGACCGCAGTAAACTTGCCGTGTGCCGCTTCCTTGCGCACCTTATCGCGATGCTTCAGTTGTTTGAGCGACAACAATTACCGGAGCACTACGGCATTCATCATAGCTATAACGGAAGGTTCTGATGCATCTTCGTAACGTCATGGCATCCACCTGGTATTGCGTGAGGTGCACTAGAAGCCTTGCATTTCGGGTCCATCGAATCGCGAGAGTCGAGGTCGAACCCGCGGGTTCCTTGCGTTTCGCGACTGAGCCACCACGCACGGCGGAGCTATCAGTGAGCATAATTAGCACCAGAAAATGCACAATGATCTTCTAAGCAGTTCTGAGGCGACAGATATGAGCCACGCAGAGAGAAATAAAAATAAGCTTACACACGGGCGTCGAACGTGCGCCGTCCACCCGAAGCGATGCGGCTGCCGTGCCGCTCCGTGCGCATAGGGCATCCGGCATTTTCCCACGATCTTTGTTTCCTTAGGATTCCTCAACTCTAAATTCAAATAAGACATTTATGCCGTACAAAGCTCCACGCTCCGGATCAGACCGAAATCTAAAGTCTGGGCAAATTTTATTACAAAATTCCCGGAGTGTTTCATAAATATTTGAATATTTTATTAATTGCTGTTGCTGAACGTTATCTAATTCCTCGCCTTTAAGAAATGTTCAAACTTCGCTCAGCTCAGGAGTAAATTTTTCCAGAAAAATATTTTAGGCTTTGAAAACGCACAATCGAATAAGTTTCCATTATTATTATTATTTTTTTTTTGTTTACGTAATGGGAGGGGGTGGAGAGCAACGGCGTGGCGCATTTTGCGTGGACTGACCGATATACAAGATCGCCTGTGCGTTTTGAAACAGCTATATTCCGAGCGAGAGACTACATGTTTATTGCAACTTTTGCAAGAGAGAGCGAAAGAGAGAAACGCGAACTTGTGCCTCTGGCGCCTTTGTCCCACACACGGTTTCCCAGGGATGATGGTCGTCTTCCATGAAACCGGCTCGGGTTTCGTTCGGCCGCGCATCGCGGGCCCGGTGACCCGAGTGCCGGTCTCTCGGAAGCGGTCGGCTCGCAACTGCGAGGGAGGCTCTGCTGCTGGAGCGGCCGTGCGTCGGTCAATGTTCAGTTCACAACATCCCCCTTCGTCACTCGACTGGGTCGCCGTATCGGTTGGGTGGACGACGTTCACGTTAGGGTCTTGGCGGAGCTTTATTCTGACTGGACCTGACTGGTTATTTGTCTTGCTGGGCCGCAGCTGTTCGGAGTGGGGTGCAGCGGCCGTGCATCGGTTACCGTACAAAACGCGAAGTCGGCGTGGACTGTGTGCGATGTCGCGTGCTTCCAATCGGGTGCTTTAGGCGACGTTTTTGATGCCGTGCGACAGCCTCCTGTTCTGGCGCTGTGACTTGGGGAATTCCGTCCACGCGGATGTTCGGCGCCGAGAACTAGTCACATCCGAGCAAATTTCAGCCACTTCCTTTCATTACCAAGAGATGTCGCACGTAGTCATTTGACTTGAATCGCACATGAACTTATGCCGATTCGAGAGTCCGAAATTCCCGACCAAGTGCGCAAGGCAAGGGGTTAGTTCTTTCGCGAGTTTTGCGGCGTCCATTGGTAATTTTTGAAGGTGTGTATATAGCCTCGCTGATTAGAGAACATGCGGCAACTTCGAATTTCAAGAGCCTTCCCTCGACTTTCACGTCGACAAGCAATATTAGGCGGGGTTTTCTCTTGTCACTGCTTGAAGCTCGTACTCGCTGCTCTTAGATTGAGCGTGTGCGTTCCTTGCATGGTATGCTAGGCGTGACTTCCCTGGTTTTCTTTTTCCGGAATATGCTCGCGTTCTCGATGTGACCCTCCTTGGAGCAAAAGCGGCATTTCGCTGTGCTAATTAAACTTTCAGGTTTGTCAGCCGTCACAGCGAAACCAGAGTCGTTGCTGCGGTGAATTATTGCATTTTTTTTCGATTCGAGATGTCTTTTGCGAAGCTCGTCGCTCCCTTGAGTCCCTGCTACTCCTCCGACTCATTTCCCGCGCTGACAGAGCCAGGTCGAAAGTACATTGTTAAGTCTCTGTCCGCGAACAGCCTCTGCTGGAGGTGTTCGCCGCGGATGTCGCAGACCAATGTCGCGAAGCATGACGTCTTGCGTGGGACAGCTGGTGGGATTTGTTAGAACGGATGTGTGTCCTTCTGAGTCGATGATGTTGCAGGTGTTGTCGCCAGCACTCCGAGGTGGAAGTCGGCTGTCAAACTTTCTTAACACAAAAAAGAAGTACAGAAAGACGTCACATCATCAAAGCAGTATAGCGGAATGACAGTCACATGGGGCCGGGTGCTCTTACAGAGTCCAGTCCTTCACATCCTGCCCTCTTCAACCATGCGATGAGCGTACCTTTGTTTTCAGCGCTGGCGTTGGGAAGAGTCGAAGAGGCAGAAAGGTCCTAGCTGGTTGCAGGGGGGGGGGGGGGTCTTTTGTGTTGTGTTTATCTTTCCCACGCGAACACAGATCCGAGTGCGCAGCAGTCTTGAGTTCTCCAGGGACGAGGCAGCAACTCGTTCAGGTGACGGCGCCGGGCCCAGACGAATGAAGGGGGTAAAGTGGTCTACCGCTTCCACCGAGGCGGCACGCATCGTCCGACCTTGGATATCCGTCTCGGATGGCGTTGTTGTTGTGTTGAAGGACAACGCAACCCCGACGAATGATGTGGCCACCGCGGCCACACGTGCTGGCCGTTGGCGCCACGACGTCGCCTCGCTGCGGCGGCATGGACGGCACCGCTTGCTGGGCACGGTCGGGTTACTAGGAGGGACTCCCGCGGCAAACAGCGGGATACACGATCTCAATGGGACATATATACGGGCTGTAAAGCTCACATGTTTTTTTTATCGATGTACTCCTGGAGAAGTATGACTCTTCATAGCTGACTTCTTCGAGAGTCTTCGGTGCAATCGCACGCAGGCTGACTCGAAGGTGTCTGCTCCGCATAGCGTCAGGAGGAGCGCGCGCTTCTTTGCTTCGTCGGTGATGTCGTTCGCCACGAAGTAAACGGAAGGCGCTCCATCCGCGATGAGCAATTCTTGCCTTTGAAAGGCTCGATGGCGCCGTGCATTCCTCCAGTAGCCTCGAACTGAGTTTGTTCGAAATCCCAGTGTTATATTCGGGGCCTGGTTCGGATGCTGATCGCGCCCATTTCAGACCCATTCATGTCTTTGACAGGCATGCAGATTGCTTCGCTCGGTTGGTTGCGACGCCCTTGCTTCTAGGCATCAGTAATGGCTAGTAGTGCTCGTTCTTAAGGCGGGGGTCCCACTCCGGCAGCGTGGATGTGCCATTTTAGGCAATGTTTGCGTGAGCATTCTGCGCGTTGTTCTTTTTCGAACATCACAATGTAGGCATCATTCGAAAGCTTAATATACGCTCTGTCAAATGATGTGCGCTGCTTTAGTGTGCCAACATTATCAACTGCATGAGAGGTGGTATTGCAGATGACAAATTCGCTAGCGTCGTTGATATACCCTACTTCGGAATAATTTGCTGAAGAAACTGCTGCACTTAAAACAGTTTCCTTTGGCCCACACATAGAATGGGTATTTATCTTGGGTTGAATAACGCAAAACGCTTTTAATTTAATCAGTATTTTATCGGCAGCCTTTTAAACATGGTATAGTTTGGCTATTTTGGGCACCAATATCTGTGCTTTATCAACGTGTACAGCAGGAACATGTTTACCACTTCGGGCGCACATTATGATAGTTCGGTGTACGAAATTTCATCGAAATTTATTCGCTAGTTCGTTTCTTATTGCCTTTCCAATTTGAAGATTTCCGAACAGCGCCTGTTCCTGTTGTTTCTTCCTGTCGTCCCCGTTTGTTTGCGCTGTTTTTTTTTTTTTGATGATGTATCACCAACTCGCCCGCTTAACTATCCCGTAATACTACCTCACATCGCATAGCTTGACCAGGAAAACCGCTCATTCTACAGCCTAGGAATCATGCATGATGAAACTAGAATAGTAGTTCTTGGTTCGTATAAGCGTAAATTGCGCTTTATACAATTAGCACGATTATACTGAGCCTTCAAATATAATCAATTTTTTTTACATGGCATTCAATCGAGAAGGCCGCCATACTGAACAACGTGAGCCTTGTTTGAGTCGGCTTCCTTTTAATATTGTATTACTGTAAAATAAAGTTAAAATAAGAAGCACAAACCATGGCGATAATTAGAATTTGCACCTGTAATCACTCATTAAAGCTGTTTTACTGCTAGCGCCATCTAGGTAAAAGCAGCAAAATTGTGAGTTCATTCAATTACCAGTCAAGAAACCTAGAAGTCAGCTTCTCTGCAGTGCAAAAACCCCTTCACCATGGCGGCCAAACCTGTTTGGGGGGCAGAAATCAGGTGCAGTGCAGGAGACGTCTATTGTGCCAATAATGGCCACGTCCATTTCCTGCACCCCTCTTCTTCTTGTCGCAATTATGGGATTAAGAACCCCTCCGTTTGTGAGTGCCATTCATAACACCTCCCCCGCCCCTACCTCCTCCAGGCTCTCAATAGTGAAGGAATTCTGATGAACACCTTTGCGCATGACATCAGGCTGGACATAGAAGTATTCTGCGCTGCACCCACGTCTGCCCTCAAAACAGGTTTGGCTGCCATGGCGAAGGGGTTTTGCTCTGCTGGCTTCTAGGTTTCTGCAACCCACCTATTACTACTTTTGTGCTGTGAAGTGCTGTGAAGCGTTTTGCTTGTTGCTATTTGCATTGCTGTTTGTGAGGTGAGTGTCACACTTTTCAAAAATTCATTGCCTGTCAAACAACTTCTTTTGGCAGCAGATCCGGTTTCAAACATTCCATAGAGGAAGAATTTGGACAACTCTCTCACCTGATGCAGAGGCTACAATTCATGATCTAGAGGAAAGCAGAGAGTGTCAGTGGAGTTAAAGGAATGATGAATACCTGGGGGCACCACTCGATCCAGGACGTGGTGCGAAAAGCCCGAGACACCACTGGTTCTTAGCACAAGGAGACACATCTACTCAAAGTGGAAACACAAACAGTTTATTGGGAAAGGACCGCGGATTGAAAGTTCTTTTTTAGGTGACAAGACATAACACCCACGCTGCGTGCGTGCACATGTTTTGCGCGCATACACTGTGGTTTATGCCGGGGCTATTCGAGCGCAAGAAGAACCTGCATCACCCTTTGCACCCCTGCATTGTGTGCGAACAGTGGACGCTCGCCTGCAGTACAAAGCCGGTAACCTTCACGCCCAATCGCTGAGGGGCTTTGCGCTCTTTTGTGCTTTTCTGAATATGCTTCTGGCCCTGAACTTTTTCTCTCACGCATTCATATTTCGCTAGGCTCTTCAGGCTGGGATAGCTAGTGACAGGGCTAGCAAAAACCAAACAGAATGCGCAGAATCTTCCGGTAAATTTACATGTCTCGGGCTTGCTTTTCGGCTGGCGACAAAAGTGCAAATTTATCAAAATGAAGACATGCCTTGACATATTGCAGGTTGCTTGGACGAGGTTCTTCATCCGTGCGCGCGGTTGGTCCAGTGGTATTTCTCGCAAAATCTAGACATTATGTGTTTGACAGCGGGTGCTACGGATGTCGCCAAGTTATGCTACATGGTGTGCTGGCAAAATGCTCGCACGTGACATCACGATACGCCAGCTTGCGTATCACGCGTATGATCCACCGTTTATATGTTATGTGCGTCATGCGACTCTCAAATATTGGTCGAAAAATGAATAGGACAGTAGACCAAAAGAAATAGTTTCGGCCAGGGGTATCGAGCGGTTGTATCGAGCGGTTGTCTCCTTCACATCTTCGTTGGTGCGTGCTCTGTTCTCTAGAGCTTTCAGTGGCACACGTGTGCTTAGGTGCAGCTGTCCTTTCGGAGAGCACCGTTTTGAATGTAGCTTCGCAGCCGCTACAAGAAACACAACTGAAAAAGGACGACGTCGCATACGAAGTACAGATGAAAAAAAAAAAAAAAAAGAAGAAACGAAGAAATTCAACGCTGCTGAACCGAATGTCGAGCGTTAGCTGAAATGATAATGTACACTGTTTTGGTTCAGTGCTTTTCATGCTTATAAACATTACAAATATGTGCTCATAGATAATCAGAAACCAGACGTCATCACCGATAATCTCCGTAATGAAATGATAATGAAACGTAACAGCCGTTGTACGTCTAATTGTATTTGGTCACTTACGAAGCGTGTATGGACATCTTCGCAAAGGTGGGACAGTTGACCGCACTACGCTGTGTGGAAAGAGAGAATTTTCTACTGCGGACAGCATAACATAAACAAAGTGACGCCTAGAGGGCAGCTGGGAGCATTTCACTGTGCCTACATGTAAACCGGATTACCGGATTCCATCGGCGCACACGCAATGGCATTAGTGGGGCCAAGTAGGGCTAATGCGCGTGCGTAGCCGGCACTTTCTACTTCACTGTGCGTCTACGCTATGCTCAAAATAGTAAGCCTCGAAGCCGTGGATTAATATTTCAAGGCCAGGGGTCTGTTTTATTATTATTACTATTATTATTATTATTATTATTATTATTATTATTATTATTATTATTATTATTATTATTATTATTATTATTATTATTATTATTATTATTATTATTATTGCAATGCACCGTAAACGCTTTCGCGGACATTTAGTGCATGTGGTGGGTTGACGGAACGAAGCGCGTGTCTGTATCGGGCGGTCGTGCAGAACAGAGTACTGATATCCATCGCGGCACACGCACATCGTCGCTGTTTTTAGACTGCCGCAATGAAAAAAACCGAACGTATTTATTAGCACAATGACAGCCTCCCTTTACGAGCGCACATGGTCATCCCCGATTAGTCATCGCGGTGAATTTCCAAGCTTTTTGGGTGTTTCTTGCACCTCATTCCGGTTTTGTACCGAAAAAAAAAAAGTAAATAAACGTCGCGTTTGGTTTTGACATAGGACATCATTTTCATCACACCTTCAAACACGTCAGTTGGTTTTAGTAAAGTAAGTAGAGGAGGCTCAAAATATTTGCCTCCGAATGGCTGAATGTCGATTGACACCACCGAAATGAAATATGCGACGATGTGTGGAGCAGAAATCGCATGACAGTCTGATTCGGCGCTCAGTTTTGACGTCGAGGTCACCAGTGGCATTTTTCTTTTTTTACTGAAATCATTTCCGATAACAAACATGCAAAGCATTAAAAGAAAATAAAACCAAAGACTAACGCTAGTTGTAATTCTTACTGCTTAGCATCAAGGAGCCACGTGGTCTTACTCAAAAAGATTCAGAAATATAAGCGTAGTATCACAGCTAGCAGTGCGAAAGCAATTCCAAGCAAACACGCAGAAGACACGCGGCAAGATCTACCAAGGCAGCACTTGTTGCTTCCCTCAGGAGATAGGAGCCTGAGTCTTGCAGGAAGGCACATTCACAAACTGGGCTGAACCTGTTCAATCCGTTTCGAAAGGACTTTTGATAACAATACCACGTCAATTCGATGTAGACTGCTATATGTCGAGACCTTGCGGTGAAATCCACAGTTGACCGCGTCGAGTTATCGCTATAGCTTCGTTCACACGTGTAGCGAACATCACCCATTTTTGCTGTGCACAGATAACAAACGGCGACCACGCCTTGCAGACTACGTTTTTTTTTTTTTTTTTAGTGATAGGAAGGCAAATTTCCACTACTTTGCAATGATAAAATTGGAAATAAATGGGAGAGAATGGAACCATAATGTTCAAAAAACAAAATGACTTGAAACAGCATTGCCGCAGAAGAAACTGCATAAATATTAGGAGCATCTGCCATTTTCTTGGTTTAGATAACTTGCTTCAAGGGTCTATCAACTTGCATCTTGAACGTTCACGAGCATACTTCAGCCGACTGATTGGAAAGTCATTCTAAGGAGTTCTTGTGTGGATAAAAATGCAGGAGGATAAGGGTTAAGTGCAGCAAGTGGCCCTGAACCAGCTCTGCCATTGTTCAACTCTAATCCTGCTGAAACGTCGCATGGCATACTGAAACAACAAAACATTGGGGTGAGGTCAACGAATTGCCACCATGATTGATCTCACGAGAGAGGAAGAGAGAAGGACAGGGACTGGTCATTTTGGGCAAGGGCTAAAAATATACAGGCACAAGGGACAGGCAAAGCGCTTTGTCCCATGTCTCTCAACCGTCCCTGCCTCTTTTTTGCGCTTTGTCAAAATGAGCAAACTCCACCAACTAGCCCAAGAAACAGCATTGCAGAGAGACAGTGTGCCTAAGTTCACAACCAGTTTTTGTAAGCCTACAAAAGCTAGTAAATTCAGATTAGATTGACCAAAATTGACCACAGTAATCTGGGCATGCACTTGGAAAATGTTTTGTCTAACATGAAAATGAACACATTCCGATGCCTGTGCTGCTTAGCATTCGTCAAGCATTTTCTCCCAGTGTGGTGATTGAAGAAAGTATACAGGCATACCACTTCCCCAAAGTACATCCAAAATTGCGTCATGTTGGGGGTAGAGTGGCGTGGGGTGAAGGGAACTACTGGAATATATAAGCCCCGACTCCAAACACACATGCGTCATGCACTGCCGCGCCAACGTCGTCCCACGCGTCAGCCAAAGCTGGTCTGCGCATGCGCGCAGCGCCTGCGTGCATCGCGAGCGCTGATGCTTCGATGTGTCTCTGCCAGATATCTGGCGCGTGCTACACGCGTCGGAAACTAGCGAGGGGTTGGGACCGCGCGGCTGTCCCCTACTCCGTTCTTCTCGTCCTGAAGTCCACTTAGCTTCCCCTGCTTCTTTTCTTCACGGTTTTCAAATTTTCTCTGTCCGCTCGAGGGGGTGAGCGAGGCAGCACCACGAACATGCAGGTGCATTCCCCTTTTGCGACGCCTGCCCTGACGCCGGCGTTGACGTCGCGGCGCATGGAAAGTGCTTTGGAGTACCCGCTTTATTTATGGCAGTTACGAGGGTTTACCTACAGAAGGAATGTGAGGATTGACAGCCATGTTTGTCAGTTCTTCGATTTTCCCTACTGTTTCCTCTGGCTGTTTTTCTTATTTTTTTTTCATCAATGACGAAACAAACCCTCCACACATTCTTGGGGACAATGTTTGCAAACAGGTGTAGGTTCGCCAGTACTGGTCTAAATGGGGCGATCTCCCCCCCCCCCCCCCTTCTTCCCCCATATTCATTGGAACCGCAGATGAATCAACAAGGGTATCTTATCGTATGATCCCCAGATATGTAAAAAGAATTCCGGGGCTGGTAAATTTCAAATTATAGAAACCATTGTCAAGAAACACATGTGCTAGTTGCAAAGCGGCGCATATTTAGATAACTGCTCATGATGTCTCACTTTCTGGTCATCTTATTGCTCAGAATATATTTATTTATATTTTTTTCTTCACATTACCCCTCAGGGAGGCATTACATATATTTTGCATATATTTCAGAAAAATCATGTTGCGCTCATGCTTTCGAGTGCGGCTAGTATGGCAGCCCGCTTTCTCAACGTACATTATAGCTAAAAATGTCGCAACAAGAGCGCAGACTGACTTGAAACTACAGCTCGCGGTAGTTATAGCTGGAGTACCATTACCAATGTACCCATACTGCTAGCGCTGGTGCATTCGCCCTCATCCCACCTGCTCATGTTGCTATATATAGCACAAGGAGCTCAGACTAAAACATCAATCTATTCGTTGTGTCGTCTTCTGACCTTGTTCTCCCGTCCACGTTCCGCGCTGTTACCTGGAGATGCATAACCAACATGCCCAAGCTGCTATTCTAAATAAAAACAAAAAACGGGGGAGGGGGGGGGGGCGGTTAGCTTACAGTCAACGCTATATAGCGTCGTGTGTTTCAATGGAAATGCCTCCACCCCGCCCCATCACCACCCCTACCAGGGAAAAAGGAAAGCGGTCAGCGCGTTATGAAAAGGAAAGTACGCACACCCACATATATCAGCGCGCGCGTTTTTTTTTTCTACATTTATTACAACAGAAAAATTACCGACGATTGCGTTACTTCCTAATGCGAAATTTGAGCGTATCTCATTGGCTGTTTCAGCTTTTCGATAGATTAAGGCAAAGATTTCGAGCAAGACATGTATGCACAGTTACAGACAACTTTTTTATTTTATTTTTCACACGTATTTCTTCAAGAAACACTCCACTAACAGTTCTTGACTGTCATGAAGGGAGCTTTGTGGATCAGGAGTTCGCGGAAGGCAGCGTGTGGACCTGTAGGAGCGTTGCGCAGCGAAGAGATAGCAGCGACTGACTGATGCCGCTGACGCCGCTAGCGAGTCAAGTCAACGTGGCTCTGCGTTTCGGCTTAGGATGTATGCACCGTGATTCGCTTACACCGGAGAACACCGTCGCCTCCACAAAGGGAAAGGGTAGGGGGGGGACACGCAGTGGCGAATGGTGGCAGGAGCGCGCGCTGCCCTGGCTGCGGAGATGGTTACGAGGGACAACGCAGACGGCGACGCGAAACGCAGGAACGGCTCTAAAAAAAAAAAAAGAAAGCTGTTCAGCACGCCAAATGGCCACATCAGGGCAGCGCGAGGAAGTACATGTCCGGACAAATTCTAGGGGCAGTAAGTAACCGAAGGGCGTCTTGCATTATTCTTTTGTTGCACATACAACCACAGAAACGAATCCTTTGACTCCAAAGAAGGCCTCAGTGGCAGCCAGTTATGCATTTTACCATTGTTAGCGAGTGATTGCCGTTCTATGCTTGTTATGGAAGCAGGAGATGCTGGTAGTGAATAAATAAATAAGTAAATAAATAAGTAAATAAATATATAGAAAGTACACTGGATTCACAATGCAGCAGAGACCTACCTCTAACCAATGAAGAGAACAGAGGAGATTCAAGGGGAAGGGTCGAGAAGGAGCGGTCTAACGCGCTTGCGAAACTAACCCGCTTCTACTGGCGACCTTGCCTCATAACTGACTGCTACCCTCCCCTCTCCACTTCATTTCCCCAAAAATTAGCCTGAATGCATTGCGGCAGCTGCGTGGTGCTTACCCTCTTGGTAGGTATTTCACACTTTTTTCACAATGCCGACTCTCCTCTCTAAGGTAAAATGAAATTGGACATTGCCCTTTTCTCAGCTCACTAGGTTACCAACGCCAGTTTGTATGGTTAGAAAAGCCCGAACTAAAAAAAAAATGATTACTGTTGATTGAAACCGACTTTATTGCAATTTTATTATTTGCAATAACGTTTGATAAAAGTACAGTCGTGCCCCGTTAATATGGACGACCCGAATTATGGAAGTTTTTCTGGGGACGAAACCTTTTCAATGTATTTATGCCTCGTTAATATGGAAACTCGCTGTCCGGACAATGGACAGGGGAAGAGTGCATGCGCCCCACTTGGGCCCATGTATTTTTGTCTCGTTAATATGGACAGTGCTTGAGAAAAAAAGCAGAGGGATGCCTGAACGAGTCCTGTGGGGTTGCAAAGGACCAAAGCGGGCGTGCCGCCGTTCTAAGGGAGGCGGAGCGCAAGAGCGGAGAAGAACGTACACAGCAAAGCGAGGGTCAGCGTAAGAAAGACCCCGAAAGGGGGGAACCAGGAGATTTCTGGGTGCAGCGGAAGTGCCGCCGCAGTCGGGAAAACAGCAAAATGTGGTTGCAATAAATTTTGCTGAACGTGAACAGAGAGGCCGGTAAAAGCGTAAGAAAGAAATGACAATAAGAAAGACAAGTGCCTACAGTGGCGGTGGGAACTGAAGTTTTCTTTCCCAAAGCGCAATGTGCGTTCCATGAAGCCGTTAACGCTTTTCGGTGAGAGTTAAGACAGACTCACAAAATAGAGCGACAAAAGAAAGCCGACGTACGAACACGCAACCGGGACCGGGCGTCCCGTCCTGGACGCGCTTCCCTCTCATGCTCCTGGTTTTCGTCCCTGTTGCGCTGCCGAACTTTCAAACTTTGCACACTAGGCGGTCCGTATGTTGGCTTCGCTTTGAGTCAGCGATGCGGCCTTGACAAGGTCTGAGCTCTTCGCAGTCGGCTAGCCGTCGTTCTAAACTGTACTTCAGCTTGCAGTGTTTGTTTTATGGGAACACGTAAAAACGGCGCCAAGAAAATGGGATGTTCGATAGCCCTCTGCATAGCAGCTTGCCAACATGACTCTTTTGCTTCCTTACAGAAAGAGTACAAGGCAAAAAAAGAAAGAATCAGAAGAACGAAAAGGCAAAAAGGTTAACCAGCAAAAAAGTGCACAGCATCAGGAGCCTGTAACCTTCAACTTGAGTCTGGCTTTTGGCATGGCGGTAGTTAAACGCAAAAGAATAGAGCTGTACGCAGGCGCGAAGAAATCTGCGAATATAAGCGGCAAAAGCCATCTCAGTCAATCCAAGCTGCAAGGAACTAGTATTGACAGCAGACATCAAGCTGTTTCTTCGCCTCAGGAGAATCTCAAGCTACTTAGCGGCTACTTTGCTCAGTGAAGAGGCCATTTTGGAAGTGGCGATGAGTAGAGAATCAGACGCTGATTCATCGGCCAGAGAGGAGTTCGTGCTCGAAAGTTCGCCCAACACTAAGCCCAACATCACGGGTGTCATGGTAAATGAGTAGCTTCAGACTGCACTACAATTTTTCGAAGACAACAATGGCAAGGATAATGCACTCAAAATTGCCGGTGTTCTGTGAAATTTTGAGTCCAGTGCGCACCGTTATGTACAAAAGCAGTCGTTAATTACAATTCTCTTTTCTCAATAAAATCCTTTTTGTTTTTATTCATGACTCGTTATTATGGATGACTCGCTTTATGAACAGTTTTGGTCGGAAACCAAAGTGTACATATTAACAAGGCAC
Organism: Amblyomma maculatum; assembly: GCF_055883805.1. Lineage (NCBI taxonomy): Eukaryota > Metazoa > Arthropoda > Arachnida > Ixodida > Ixodidae > Amblyomma > Amblyomma maculatum. The sequence goes on from NW_028146738.1 coordinate 77,325, forward strand.
GACTGTAGTTATGCGCCAGAGAGCTCGCAAGAATATCCTACTATAATTGCTACAACTTCAAAAATGATAACAGCTCAAAAGATGGGTATCAAGGGAAAGACAATACAGGTGTCGATTTCAGCCAGAGTTCATGACGAAACCACCAAAGATGTATACTTCGTCTCACAAAATGTATGTAGTACTGGGAAAGGCCGGGGCGCCATGGACCAAGAGCACTTGGACACTTGCGCGCGAGCGAGGTGAACGAGTTTCCTTTTTTTTTTTGTACTTTGTAAATAATGTACAAAGCTCCCCCTGTACTTTTTTGCTATAGCTCCCCTCTGTACTTTCCCTCGATATCCTCTCCCCATCTTTTTGCTTTCCCGCCGGCTGCAGCTTGGGCGCTTCAGATTTTAGATAACAGTTGAAGTGGCTGGCAGCGCTCTTTTCCTTCCTTTTGTTTGAATAACCACTACCCACACCACATATAATAGGCAACTGTGCTCCCACTGTCGCCCTTGCCGATCAGAGGAGGGGTGCGTAGGAGCTCAATTACCTATAAAAGTGCGCATTAGAATGGGCCAGGGGGCCCCTGCCTTTTGCAGTGGTGCAAATCTCTTGTGAGTCAAAGTATAGTATACAAGGGCCACATAAATATCTTCCATCACATCGCACCTTTCCATTTTTGGTATCCACTTGAGCTATCGTGAACATGTGTCAACTATGTATCATCAACTCGCTCAAGCTTCCACTCTATCCAGAACAGTGAACAACAAAACGAGGTGGTACTTTTCATTTACGTTACGCACATTCGGTCATGGCCGAATCGAGCGGCGGCGTTCCGCGTCGCCGCTCAAGTTCAGCCGTGGTAAGGCAAGCTAGCACCCCGCAGTCCTGCTATCGGCTGTAGTCAAGCACGGCGGGGAGAAGAATGGGGCTTTGAAAAACCACCCTCCAACAAAAGAAAGCTTCTCTACAAAGCAAAGGTTGGGTCGCTCGGCGGTGTTGGCTCGGCCAACTGGGGGCAAGGCCGGTAGGCACTTTCTCAGTCCTGAATCAGTGGCGTAGCCTTGTGGCAGAATTTGAACTAATACCAAGTTGGCCAGCGTGGGACCCGCGCTTTAATGATCCAAACAAACGACCGAAAATTCAGAGGTGGGCAGCCTCATGAGGCTGCCCATTTCTGTGGACAACAGGCAACACGTACAGTAAGGAGCCTTAACGTACAGCGCATTCAAGTGCCACCTGTCGACCGCGAACCAAGCCTTCCCGAAAAGCTTCTCTGAGTTGCTATTTCCAAATCTGCTTTGCTTTGTTCCTTCTTCGACAAGAGACGGATGTGGGATTCCAGAACTCGTGAAGTGAACAAAGAATGCCTCATTACATATAACACAAATAATGAAAACACCGAATAGAAATTCCATTTCTTCAAATCCCTCGGGCGAAGGTATATTCACCCAAGGCTGCAGATGAGGTCGACCACTTTTACCCAGCTGTTTGAAAACGACCAAAAATGGTACTCCCAGTTTTAAAAAAACGCAACTACACGAAGCTCGCGAAAAGCTTGTCGAAGGTTGCTTCGAACGCACGACCTAAATCATACGAGTTTGCACTGCGCTTATATCGATCAAATGACAGAAAAACGTTGGGGCTATTTTGTCTCTCCCCTTTCATAGTAGTTCTTTTTTTTTCCCCTTCCACTTTCTTTTTGATGAAGCACATATGGGTCTCAATTTATTCTCTTCGCCAAACCGTACGTTTCACGCATGAGACGTTTATTGTTGTTTTCATGGTGGTGGTGTTGTTGTGCAGCACTGTAGCACCGGTGAACTTCTTCCGTTGGAACAGTTTCTTTTTCTTTCTTGATGCTATGAGTTCCCCCTCCTTTCGATGCTTGCCTTTCCATTCTTTTCGGCTGCAATACAGTCGTGCCTTGTTAATATAGACACTTTGGCTTCCGCACAAAACTGTCCATAAAGCGAGTCGTCCGCGAACGAATCGGAATATTTTTTTGTTGAAAAAAAAAAAATGAAAAACCGAACGAAAGGCGGAGGATAAGGTCTGCTTAGAACATAATGTAGGCCAGCGTTGGCATTAGGAGCTGTAAGAGCATTGCACGAGTCACCGTTATCTTCAAATGCTATGCAATTGAAAATGTTCTGGTGTAGTTATATATTGTTCTCGATGGTGTTTCATTAATACAGTAAATTATTTGACTTCTACTTTTAATCTCCCGAGAGTCCCGTATCAGCATTTAATTGGCTGAAAGTTGCGGAATCCAACTTTCTCCAAGCCGCAACCTGCTGTCAGAGTTTTGTTCAAGTGAATTCATGCAACACAAAAAATCCTAGCGTGCATCGACTACGCACCTTCGCAGCGTAAAATATGAAACCACGAGCGAAAAGGGCAATCAACCAGTCATTGGCACTACGTTCATGTGGTGCCTGTCAACACAATACAGAAGAGAAATTATCTTTGAAGCAGTGTAACAATTTGGTTTTCATGGCTGTCCATATTAACGCAACAAAACTACATTGACCCGAATTTGTGCATTTTCTCCTTGTCCATTGTCCGGACAGCGAGTTTCCGTATTAACGAGACGTAAACACATGTAAAAAGTTTGGTCCACAGAAAAACTGTCCATAATTCGAGTCGTCCATATTAATGTGGGTCGTATTAACGAGGCACGACTGTATTTTCTTTTCTCCGCTCTTATGGAATCGGGTGTCGCTTCTTCGCTCCAGCTGGCCAAGTCTTTGATTTCCACACAATATCATCCGCATTTTCATTAGAGCTCGCAAGTATGTCAGTCGAGAGATTTAGTTTACCGTGATCCGCTACCGTGACCCTCTACCGCGCGTGGGCGCACAAGTTGATTGGTCCCTACGCGACAGGTCCATGAAGCCGTCTCGGTCGGTCTCGACTTGAAATGATATTGAAATACACTTAATACGCTGTTGTAATTTTCGTTTACGTTGACAAGAAAAAGTTATTTTTCTTTTGATATAAATTGAATGCACAGCAATATAATTTTGGAATATATTTTTTCTTTTTAATGTACATCTTTAAAAAACGAACGGTTTGCCCGTCGGCATTTATTTTTTACTGCGAGTGCACTCTGTTTTCTCGTTTAGCACCGCGTATGCCAAAGTGTGAATTCAAGCACTCGAAGTCTCAGAAGTGAACTTTCCGTAAGTTGACTTAACTTGCGCGCTTGACAGGGGCAGTCAAAAACACACAAACTCGCCCTCCACCTCTGGTGATGGTTGAGTCGACGGAAGGGCTTCCCTCTCGGTGGATGGTGATGGGTGAGAGAGGAAGGCTTCGTGCCGGACCTTGGGGGACTTACTTTGCAACTGACGGCTGCAGAGTTGTGTTGAGCGCATGTCGTCCGTCAAATGAGTGACATCCGTCCGATGTCACTCATTTGACTAAGCATTTGACTAAGCATTTATTAAATCAAAAGGAAATGAGCAGAACTAACACACTTTACATTAAATTCAGATTACACGGCGCCGAGCCTACTACCGGCCACCGCCACGAACTTCCTCTCTACTCCAGTAAACTCTTTTCTGATCTACGGCCCCGGGCCACCACCAGTCACACACGACTGCCGTCCACCAAAAGCCTAGCTCTCTCATTCCCGCACCCCGAAAAAACTTACTGTTTAGCCAATGACAACCCCCTCGCTAATCACAACCAATGAACAATTTCCCCGCCACTTTCTCCTGAATTAAACACTTCATATAGACCAGAAGAATAAAATACACCACACACAAGCGAAGAGTGCAACACTGCCAATGCTAGAGCTCTTGTTTGCGCTCCCCGCATCCGCGATAAAAAATAGTGCCTGCTCATGACGAGAGGAAATAATAGTTGCTTTGTGTGCAAGCTTAATACATCTTACATTTGCCATCAACTCCATAAAAAGCACCTCTTTTAGGGAGAAAAGATCGGATTCGGTGAATTTGTATGTTTTGTTTGTCGTTTTCGTTCGTGTCGTGTTTTTGCTGCCCCGCAACTCTGCCAGCGGTGCCCTCCGCGCAGCGCAACGCAACGACCTCGACTGCCTCGTCGGAGCGGATTTTTTCTATAAGATCCGCACTGCGAAGATGTCCAGGCACGCGAAGCAAGCCATTGCAAGCGTGAACTGGTGCGCTGCAGTACAGTGAATGCTAGCTGCAGCTTTGGCCGAACATGTGGCGCCGTCTGGGAGGCGCCGCTGTAAAAGGCGGCTGTCGGGATCCGCAACCGTGGGTAGCGCCGACGCTGTGTTCCGATGTCTTCTTGGCTCATCGTAAGATTAAAAAAATAAACGCCGACTGAAACAAGGGCCTGTACTATCTCGTATCACACCCATTGCTTTCCGTTTCAGCGGCGCATTCCCACGTTTTTTTTTTTTTTTTTTTTTTTTTTTTTTTTAACGACTTACTAATGATAGTTGCCAGCTGTTCTCGGCGCTCGCTTTTGGGAAGCCTAGCCTGACGTAGAAGCACGACATGGAGAGCGAAGCACATTGCAGGAGTGCGCGCTTTCTGACTTGCCACGCGTTCATGGCTCCCCGCAAAGAGAAAACGTCCTTTTAAACAAACAGCTTGATCTGCTGTTGTGTTTATGGGTGTCATAAAACATGCCTTCAAATAAAATAAAACTTGCCTCCAAGCTGACGCTGTAGAAGGTGGTTTTTATTTTGGCAGCGCATTTTCTGAAGATATCCGAGGGCCCTTCTGCACTGTGAAGTTCCCCGCTCACTCCATACGCGTGCTGGCTTCGTGCAATTTCTGATCGCGCACAAAGTAGTTATTCTTAAATTAAGTCTCAACATTCGCGATCGCCCGATATCTCCCGAACAGCACGCGCTGCGGAGCTTGCTCAGCCATGGCTGGTTTTCCGCGCACTGCACCGTCACAAGTCACCACTCGTTTTGACGCACCGAGTAGAAAATAAAAACTACGGTAGAACTGCCGAGCGCCGAAAAAGCACGTGCACGCAAGGCCCGACGCCTTAGGGCACATCTCCAGATACAGCCTGCTGGTCCCGTCCTGTGGAAGACGTGATTTTTTTTTTAAGAGCCTTTCTATTGACCGACAAAGCCAAGCTCTCGGCTCTCGTTTCTGGGGGGTCTAGCATGCGTCTACACATACACTGCCACCGAGGGGAAAAGCCAGTGCTGCGCATTGCACACTGGCTTAGCTTTTGTTTCATTTATGCCTTTACTTTCAAAGTGTCATATTGTTCGGGTTCCGAATTCCTACTTAAAAAAAAAAAAAAAACTCCGAAGAGCCGCCAGCAGAAGCGCTTGCGCGCCGACGATGCGATGCGCCCAAAGCGCCGGCGGCCTTCTACCAGATGGCATGCAAGGGTAGCGGCTTTCTTCGCTTTGCTTTTGGTTTATTTTGCAACGCAAACACATGGTACATGTGTATCTTACGTGCGTGTGTGGCACGAGGCAGGAAATGACAGACAAAAGTTCTCTTCTATCAAGTTCTCTACCGAGAAGCGTAGATTTCGCGTTCACTCCACCGCCTCACTCCGACGAGAAGACATATACGGATGCGCCGGCGGGAGGTGGCGCTACTTGTTCCGGAGCAGTGGCGCCTCCATACCAGCGCTACAGTACCAGTGCACTAGGCCCATACGCGACACGTGCGCGTAGTGATACGCCTCCTTTTTTTTCTTCCGGACTATTTGCGTAGCTTTCGTTGTGTGGCACCTGATGTATGAAACGGAGCATAGCTACGCGGTGCTGGCCATTTCTATCGTGGCCTCGCGCGCAGAGCGTCTCCGAGAGACAACAACACCCTCCTCGGCTGAGAAACCTGAAACCCGAGCCTCGTCATCCCCGGAGGGGAGGATATTTTTTCAGATCCTGAACGCGCAATGACTTGACACAAAAGTGACGTAGAGCTACGTCACTTCTATGTGTCCTGTCGACGTTGTTTTTTTTTATGTTATTCTTCTGGGGTGGTGAGAAAAGCGCTTGCCGTCGGAGCGCGGCTTCGAGCTGGAGGAGGGAGAGCATCGAGCCGTCCGCACTGAACAGCACACACGCTTTCTTCTGTATTTTTTTTTCTTTCTATTACTGGGGAAAGGTGGAAAGGAGGGGCGGGCAGGCAAGCCAACATAGACAGCGTGGTTTCAAACGAGTGACGGCTTGGAGATTTCTTCTTTTTTTTCCCTAGCTGTGAGGTACGGGCTGGTTTGGCCTGAGCGGCAGCGGAGGCAGTGCTGAAGATTTGCTGTGCGCGTGTACTTGGCTCAATCGGCCGCTTTTGGACCTTAAAAGTTCCTCCTCAATTATGTGAAACAACTACATACATACATACATACATACATACATACATACATACATACATACATACATACATACATACATACATACATACATACATACATACATACATACATACATACATACATACATACATACATACATACATACATACATACATACATACATACATACATACATACATACATGTTTAGTGACGTAAAATTGTTTGTTCACAAGCTAAGTAACAGCTTGTAAAGTTTCACAGCTTAATTCCAAACATCAACGTTTATGAGCAAGATGCTCTCATGCAGTTAGTTATTTGCTTTTAGCTATTACAAAACTGCATGTTTGTGGGCGCGCTTGTGTGCAAATAACTCGTGCGCAGGTACTCAATATATCTGCGGCCCCGCATAAGGTCAGTACTCTTGCACGTTTTCATTATGGCTGTAGCTAAAGGTACGTCGGACGGACCCGATCAATGGTCTTAACGGTAAGTCCGACTGACTCGGTGCGTTTTTCTTCGGGATACGTCGGACGGATCCGGGAAATATTTTTCAGAGGTACGGCGGACGGACCCAGTCGGTGGGTTCAAGTTTAACGTCCGATAGACCCTATGCATTTTTCTCCGGGATACGCAAGGTAGATGGATGGGGATGGGCCTTTTGGACTTGGAATACGTCAGAAAAGCCGAATGTGTAGATTGTAGTGTTGTAGTGGTTACTTGGTAGCGATAGCCAAATGTAGACAAATCGAAGTTGATAGGTGTGCGAGGTCCAAGTAGTCCATGGAGGAAGGAAAGAACTTAGGAGAGGCCCTGACGTCACTTTTTTGAAGCCGGCATGGCCGCGCGGCCGCGCCGCGACCGGATGCTGAATGTCTCTCCTCCTCCATTTCCTTCCGCCATGTCCATTACCCTCCGCGTTTTCTCTCTCCGCGACGCTCACATATTTCGGGCCCTTAGCAACGCTGTTGCTAGTGGCCCGAGTTTTCATAGCAACAGTGATGCCATTGCTAATGGCCCGACTTGGCTAACCCTAAATTTTGACGTCACTTTCGCCACATTTTTTCTAATGCGTTGGGAATGGCAAGGGCCTCTCCTAAGTTGTTTCCTTCCTCCATGAAGTAGTCCAAGCACGATGGGTCCAAGCATACGTGAAATGTGAAATTACGAAGAACAGTACAGTGGCAAGAATAGTGCCTAGAATGGGTGATAGACTACGTGATGGCATGATGATAGATTTACAAGAGTTGGACAGCGGCAGGGTGGCAAGCACGACCAGAGCGCAAGCGCATGTAATCGTGGTGTTGACGGCCAGCCCGAGGTCCGTACGCCCGCTCATTTGGTCCTCGTTATCATGTGGAGTATCGTCTACGACGGTAGTTATGTAGTTTTGATTTTTTCAAAGTTTGCTCACTTCAATCTGCGATGAGATGCGTCACGTAACGCGTCGCTTTCTGCTTGTATTGAGGTTTATATGTGTTTTGCGGTGCTGCAAGTTCTACATACATACAAGCGGCGCTGAAAAAGCTGGGTACCGCCGATGTGTTTCTAGCCCAAGCATTGCGTCATCCTTGTTTGTTGTGCGAACGGAGGTGTAGGCGCCGGTTTGTGTTTTCCGTGAGTTGTTAGGATGTCCGTGCTACGTCGTAACGAAAGGGCTGTGTGAGACTACGAGAGTGCCGTGATGATGTAATGCGTGCGCCGATACCCGGACGGACATCAACGTGTCCATTTATGATCGCCGATGTTCCGAGTGCATGCTAGTATTTATTAGGTGTATGGGTAAGTCCAAAAACATGGCGTAAAGAGATTCACACGCGCTGTGCAACAGTCAAACCACAATAAGTCATCGATAATTTGTTATCAGACTGCACTACAGAGCTCAAAACTCGCAAAATGTGGTGTTTATACAAAGTGAACGCCTATTGTTTACATTAGTGCGTTTTGAAGCTTCGAAAAAAAAACAAATTAAATGGCAATAATTTAACCTGGTCTTGTACAAAGTTGTTAGGAATGCACATGATACAGTTTTTGCATGTTGGAGTAGACAGAAAAATAAGTGCCCAGTCCACACTGTCGAGATATGCATTACTACAGGTGAAATGGTTCACACCTCTGGGAAATATTAGCTACCTGGCATAGCATCTTCCTAAATGTTCAGGCTTTGTACTATTCTCGAAGGCCACTTCATCATTAATAGAGGAACGAATATGGTTTATGTGTTAATGACTAGAGCTTTTTCAATGTATTATGTTCTTTTTTTAGTTTTTCCCTTAATTTCTTTTTGATTTTGATGCTAGACAAATACAAATGGTACACTTTTAAACTTCTCAGTCCAAAGCTGAACATGAACATCTGCCACTCATTTGACAGCTGTTATGCTTGAAAGGTTGACGTGTATAGCATGTGCGTACACACTGCGACATCTCATCTCAGCAGCTACTTGCCCCTAGGTCGTGATATTTAATCCCAGTGATGGCAGCCGCGCTTATTTGTTTCCTGCAAGATGTCAACGCAAAGTACAAAGTCCAGGCAGTCAATTTATCTAGAGCTCTCCACTGCAGTATTCTTCATAGTGAAAGGGGGTGTTTCTGTCCTTTAACAGGGATAATAGCCCTCTCCAAGTTGCACAAAGAACCACACAAGAGCACAGCCAGTCTAGGCCTTCCACAAGCGAGCTCGAGCAGCGCAGCGGCACTTTGTCGTCTTTATCCTCGTCTTCGTGGTATTCTCGCCTACTTCATCCTTGTCTTCGTATATCCTCGTGTAGTTCACTACAATTTCCCCCGGGGCGAGGTGGAGCCATCCTGGCGACCTATGGTGAGGGCAAGAGGAGCGGATCGTAGTACGTTTTAAGGCGGCTCACGTGCACAGTTTCGCGGCCGCGATGACGCATGTCCGAAGAGGTAGTGAGTGGCTCCACGATGTAATTCACAGGCGAGGTTTGACGGATAATGCGGTAGGGGCCGTGATACTCGGTTCGAAATTTTGATGACAGTCCCGGTGGGGTGCCGGGAACCCAAAGCCAAACAAGGGATCCTGCAGGAAAAACGTGTGGCGTCTCATGTTTGTCGTGGTGATGCTTTTGGCGGCCTTGAGATTCCGATGTAAAACACCGGGCCAACTGGCGACATTCCTCCGCATGTTTGGCAACGTCTGAAAGGAGAGTACACTCGGAGGAGTCAGGACGATATGGTAAAATAGTGTCCATCGTGGACGACGCCTCACGCCCATAAAGGAGGAAAAAAGGGCTAAATCCAGTAGTTGACTGCGTGGCGGTGTTGTAAGCGTATGTCACGAAAGGAAGAACAGCGTCCCAGTTCGTCTGATCGGCGGCAACGTACATCGTCAGCATATTGCCGAGAGTACGATTGAAGCGCTCAGTCAGCCCGTTAGTTTGAGGGTGGTAGGCCGTTGTGGTCCGATGTATGACGCGACATTCGGCCAGTAGAGCTTCAACGACGTTGGATAGGAAGACGCGTCCTCGGTCACTTAGCAGCTCTCGCGGTGCGCCGTGGCGAAGAACAAAATGATGGAGTAAGAACAGGGCAACTTCACGGGCAGTAGCGGCGGGTAAAGCGGCGGTCTCGGCACACCGGGTGAGGTGGTCGATGCCGACGATAATCCACCGGTTCCCAGAAACCGTGCAGGGAAGTGGCCCGTAAAGGTCAACGCCAATGCGGTCAAAAGGGCGGGCCGGGCATGGAAGTGGTTGTAAGGGGCCAGAAGCACGAGGTGTGGATGACTTCCGGCGCTGACAGGCGATGCAGGAGCGGACGTATTTGCGAATATAACCGTACATGCCGCGCCAATAGTAGCGTTGAGAGATTCTTTGAAACGTCTTGACGACACCGGGATGGGCACAGTGAGGGTCGGCATGGAAAGAGGCGCAAATTTCATGTCGTAAATGGCGAGGAATGACGAGAAGCCATCGTCGACCATCAGTCATATAATTGCGGCGGTAGAGAAGACCATCTCGTAGGGCAAAGTGTGGTGCTTGACGGCGTAAAGCACGAGAAGGTGCAGCAGCGTTAGAAGTGGACACGACGTCGATAAGAGAGGCGAGCCACGGGTCTTTGCGCTGCTCCGCAGGCATGTCAGCGATGGTTAGAGAGGAGAGGACGGGATCAGCCGCCATAGAGCAAGCAGGTTCGTTGGAGAGGGGAGAACGAGACAGTGCGTCGGCGTCCATGTGTTTACGGCCAGAGCGATATATAACGCGGATGTCAAATTCCTGTAGGCGGAGAGCCCATCGTGCGAGGCGGCCGGACGGGTCTTTAAGAGAGGACAGCCAACATAACGCGTGGTGGTCCGTGACGACGTCAAACTGGCGACCATAAAGGTAGGGTCGGAATTTCGTCAATGCCCACACAATTGCCAAACACTCCTTTTCCGTAACTGAGTAGTTGCATTCGGCTTTAGAGAGGACACGACTCGCGTACGCGACGACGTATTCGTGAAAACCGTTTTTCCGTTGTGCCAAGACAGCTCCGAGGCCAACGCCACTCGCATCAGTATGGACCTCGGTGGGTGCTGTCGGGTCGTAGTGGCGAAGGATTGGTGGCGAAGTCAAAAGACGGCGCAATGCGTTGAACGCTTCGTCGCACTCGACCGACCACGCAGTTAAGTCATTGTTTCCTCCGAGTAGTTTCGTCAGGGGTGCAATTATTGAAGCAAAATTGTGCACGAAGCGCCGAAAATAGGAGCATAGACCTATGAAGCTTCGAAGTTGCTTGAGCGAAACCGGCTTAGGAAACTCCGCCACTGCGCGCAGCTTGGCCGGATCAGGGCGAACACCTTCCTTAGAGACGATGTGTCCCAAAATAGTCAACTCCCTGGCACCGAAGTGGCACTTCTTGAGATTCAGTTGCAGGCCGGCGTCAGTAAGGCAAACCAAAACTTGCCGCAAGCGCTCTAGGTGCGTAGCGAAGTCGGTGGAAAAGACAACAATGTCGTCCAAGTAGCAGAGGCAGATGTGCCACTTGAACTTCCGCAAGATGTTATCCATCATCCTTTCGAATGTGGCGGGCGCACTGCACAGACCGAAGGGCATCACATTAAATTCATAGAGGCCATCCGGCGTCACAAATGCGGTCTTCTCTCTGTCACAGGCGGCCATTGGTACTTGCCAGTAACCTGAACGTAAATAAAGAGATGAAAAGTACTCGGCACCTTGGAGGCAATCAAGAGCGTCGTCTATACGCGGAAGGGGGTAATTGTCCTTGTGGGTAATCTTGTTGAGGCGCCGGTAGTCGATACAAAAGCGAAACGAGCCATCTTTCTTTTTCACTAGCACCACTGGTGAAGACCAGGGGCTTTGTGATGGACGGATTACACCACGTTGTAGCATGTCCTCAACTTGCTCATTGATCACGCGACGCTCTGCCGCTGACACACGATAGGGGCGCTGTCGAAAAGGCGAGTTAGAGCCGGTCTGAATGTGATGCGCGACTGTGGAAGTACGGCCGAGAGGTGTGTGGGCGGCGTCGAAGGCGAAGCGAAATGTCTGTAAAAGGGCCACAAGCTGAGTCCGGTAGGTGGAAGGAAGAGCGTCATCGATGGCGGTTCGGAAGAAGTCGTCTGGCAACGAATCAGGCGTCGGATCGGACTGCAGAGCATCAATGTAGTTGCTGCGGTAGGTCTCGGAGGCGTCCAGGTCAGAGAGAAGGTGGGCTGGTTGAATAGAACCCGGAGATTCCCCACGTAGCAGAGTAATCGGGTGCGGAGACGGATTGTAGATGAGTAGCTTCGTGAAGCCACCGTGAACATCGAGAACAGCAGATGGCAGCGGCAGGTGCTTGCGGTGGATGAAGGATGCAGACGGCGTAAATAAAACACTAACGTCTGACACAGCAGGACACAAAAGAGGCACAAGGGCACAAGCCTCTGGTGCTACGTCGACATCTTCAGCGATGGTGAGCTTTTGAGGACACACTGAACGGTTGTCGTCGGGCAGTGCGTCGCACAGTGCAGAAAATTCTACTTCAGCTCGGGCGCAATCGATCACGGCGTTATGTTTAGACAAGAAGTCCCATCCGAGGATCACGTCGTGGGAACAAGATGACAAAACGACGAACTCGACACTGTACAAAATACCTTCAATGACGACACGCGCTGTACATGCTGCTAAAGGTGCAATTCTCTCTTCACTGGCAGTGCGGAGTGACAAACCGTTAAATGACGTCGTAACTTTTCGTAATCGTCGGCAGAGTTGCTCATGAATCACTGACACTGCAGCACCCGTATCGACCAGCGCATATACGGACAGACCATCGATAGAAATCATTATAACGTTCGTGGGAGAAATATGAGGCCTTGAGCTTTTCGGAGAGTACGCAGTTCTTGCCTCAGGAACCGCGGAGCTTAGTTTCCCTCATCAGCAGGGGGTGGTCGCCGGCGCATTGGTGACAGTGACCTGCGACGTGGAGAAGGAGAACGATTGGTCGTGTACGAACGCTGTTCGGCGGCGTATGCAGGAGAAGACGGAGTGGAACGAAGCAGCGGTGGGGAGTACTCCGAAGACGCAGGCTCGGGACGCGCAGCCATGCGGCGACGGCACCGACGGGCCACGTGTCCAGGGCAACCACAGTAGTAACAAATTGGGCGATTGTCAGAAGTACGCCACGGGTTGTAATAGCGCGGAGTCGCAGGATGAAGCGGAGCCGTTTGAGGAAGCGGTGCATGGCGTAGGACAGGCTGCACGGGTGGTAACGGCTCAGGCGGAGGCCGCGCAGCCACTGCCGCGTAGGTCAAAGGGGCTGGGACAGACGGTTGGCTATATTGTAGTGGTGCTCCGACGTATGTCAAAGGAGCGACGGCAGGAGCTTCAGGAAGCGTAGGAAGTGCTTCTGCGACTTGTTCGCGGATGACTTGCTGCAACTTTGGCGCCAAAGAAGAGGAAGCGTCAGGACGATGGGGAACGAGGGACAGTTGACGGGCAACTTCTTCTCGAATGAACTGCTTGATTTGTTGCAGCAAGGGGGACTGTTCTGCGTCAGCTGTTAAAGCTGCAAGAGGCTCCTGGTGTGAGAGCGAAGAACGAGTGATTTGACGGCGCTTACGTAATTCCTCAAAATTTTGGCATGCATTGATGACGTCGACCACTGTTGCTGGGTTTCTGGCCAGAAGCATCTGGCACGCGTCATCGTCGATTCCTTGTAAAATATGACTAATCTTGGCCTGTTCTGTCATTGAAGCGTCCACGCGCTTGCACAGATCTACAACATCTTCAATATAACTCGTAAAATTTTCTCCGGGTAGCTGTGCACGGCGGCGCAAGCGTTGCTCAGCGCGCAGCTTGCGCACTGCAGGCCTACCGAAGATATCGGAAAAAGTAGTCTTGAAAGCAGACCACGAGGAGATATCGGCCTCGTGGTTGCGGAACCACAGGTTGGCAACGTCCGTCAGGTAGAATATCACGTTATTTAATTTGAGACCGTCGTCCCATTTGTTGTGCGTACTGACCCGCTCATATGATGACAGCCAATCTTCCACGTCATGGTCGCCGGTTCCGCTGAAGATAGGAGGATCACGCTGGCGCAAAGCTCCAGCGCAAAAGACGGCGGATGAGGGGCCGGTTGGACTGGGGGTGGTAGCGTCGGTCATTGCTTGTGTCGGGAGTGTGCGGCTTCGAAGCTCCAGGACGGCAGGAAATCCGGACCTCCACCAAGTGAAAGGGGGTGTTTCTGTCCTTTAACAGGGATAATAGCCCTCTCCAAGTTGCACAAAGAACCACACAAGAGCACAGCCAGTCTAGGCCTTCCACAAGCGAGCTCGAGCAGCGCAGCGGCACTTTGTCGTCTTTATCCTCGTCTTCGTGGTATTCTCGCCTACTTCATCCTTGTCTTCGTATATCCTCGTGTAGTTCACTACAATTGCTACATATGTCACTTTAGGATGTGAAACCCTACATGCCACATGTAGGATGTGTTGTTTTTTAGATTTTGTAACCTCTCATCTATCTTGCGCAACATTTGGCTAATTGTAGTTCTCAAACAGTTGTTGAAGTAGAAACCAAAGCAGTTCTTGGCATGGTTTCCTGCTTCGATTAATTTGCTAATTGCAGTTCTTTGAAACTTGCATCACTTCTAGACAGTTCAAATATCAGGCAGTTGAATTACAGGAATGATGTGGATCATGCATTTCAATTGACAAATGGAAAGTAATGGTCCCCTCCATGCATGCACAGGTGCCCTTAGACAAATACATAATCGGGTGTGTGATTGTGACACATCTGTAGGGTCGACAGAAAGCCATGAGGAGCCAGTGTGATATTCTTCATGAAGACTAAAATAATATTGTACTACAGCTGCTGTCCATTACAGAAAAACTTGGTCATTTTGTGCGTGATTAACTAACCATGAATAGCATTTTAATCTGAGTATGATATGTGATATATAATATCTGGTTTAGCATTCTAAAACCACTATGAGGGATGCAACAGTTGAGGGCTCCGGTATAATTTCGACCAAGTGGGGTTCTTTTACATGCACCGACACTGCACAGTGCATGACAGCCTATTGTTTTGTCTCTATTGAAATGGCTCTGCTGTGGATGGATTCAAATCTGCCTCCATGGGTTCAGCAGCCGAGCACTCTAATTACTGAGCCAGCACAATGGGGTGAAGTAACAAAATGCATGCCATTACATTTCCTTCTGACCTGTGGTTTCCTTCACGAGAACTAACGTATACAAGAAAAAGTAAATAGCAAGAAAAACCAGTTTTATTTCACATTATATTCAGATGTCAGTAAACATTCTCTAGGAAGAAATTTCTCATAATGTTTGCATGGAAACAATGAACATCTTACAAAAACAAAACAATGCACTTACTGCACTCCAGTTGTTATTGGGCAAGGTTGCATATATGCTACAACACTGCACTTCTCACAAAAACAACAACCACAAGCTCCATCACTTGATGAAACTAACAGAGACAGATGTCACACACCACAGACTGGTCGTCTCGCAACATATCTGCATTCGTTGCATTAAAATTTCATGCCTTTCCACTTAGCTTAAACTGTTGCCAGCATTACTAGTCACCCATTTTTGTGAAATATTTTTTTACGCTGTTCAAAAGAGCATCCTTATTAACGATGGTCTCGGGCATTTTCGATGCTATCATTTTCACATCTTCCTTACCTGGAAAAATGAAGAAAATGACAAAGGCAAAAAATTAGGGAGACCCAGAATCTCCACCTGTAAGGGTATGTTGCGCCAGCGTTAATGGCTCTTGTCTGCAGATCCCACTGTGGATTCCCATTCATTTGCATGCCCTTTACTACAAACTTAATCACTAATTCCTTAATTCATGTCTCTGTTATCTCACACATACTCATTAGCATATGGTAGTAGGCTGCCCTGTTATGTGATAGACAACCTGGCATAGACCTCTGTAAACATCTCGTTAACCAAACTGTACAAACATGCCTCCATGGCCTAGGAGTAACCTTTCTTACTCGAAGCTGAAACGTCCCGGAACATTTTCAAAATATAACCTTGTAAGCTCGAGTTAACAGCTCCTGCCATGTCATGTGGCCTCGTGACAGTTGGCTCGTGGTACTTTTGGCTTGTGCACAGGGTCTGTCTGTTAATCATGGTGGCTAACATGCATGAAAAAGACATTTTTGCACAAACATTGGTGGCAAATGGTCAAGTGGTGCACTGCAGATTCTGAAATGTATACCTATATGCATGCAAGGGCGGCATCATCACAGCATAATCAAGAGTTCTGTCGGTGCCTGCAGTTACATGGCACTTCAATGCCCGTTAAAGGACCACCTCAGACAATGGTTGTTGTTACCACAAGACCTGTTCTGACAGCGTGCTGGCACCATTCCACTGAGCGATGGACATATATATGCATACCTTAGAAAGCTATGATTATGGGTCTCGTTTATTTCTATGACTTCCAAGCAGTTCCTGTCGTCAAAAGCGCTACACTTTATGAAAGCGGAACAGCTGTCTTGAAAGGTGATGAAAAGAAATAACCAGGTATCTTACCACAACGCTAAATTACAGAGGGTGAATATGCTGCATGAAGATACCAAGAAGCTTGCAGAAAGAAAATTGAGAGTGAAATGGCAGGATTTTTGAAACATTGAAATAAACAAAAAACTAAACTTTGTCAAACCTGTCAATAAGTAATGAAGTCATGCAGTTATCAAAAACACATCATGAAGTACATTTTAAGTCATCTTCACAAAAGACACTTCCAAACCTGACACACAGCTTCATACTTATCAAAGATGACAAACCAATATGCAAGGTCAATGCTCTTAACTGGGCTAGTTGGTGAACGAATTACTTGCAACTGAAATTTATTCCGGAAAGAACACATACATTTTTTTTCCCTTAACATGCTCCGCTGGTGTCTTCTTCAGTGGCAGTCACGTCAGAAGTGATAAAAGCGACTTAAAAACGCCACGTTTACAGAATGCGCTGAAATGATTAAATTCGATAAATCTGAAATGCAAAAGGACGAAGAGCATGAGAAATACGGTCCGAAAAGACCTTACAGAACCAAAATATAAACACAAAATAAAACCGTTGTGGCGAAAGAATTCTTCAAAAGGTGACGGGAAAGCTAAAATGGACATGTGTAAAGGCATGCCAAGGTGACGTTAGATGAAACAGACAAAACAACCTATAAAAGATAAAAAGTACACCGCGACAACCCAGCAACAATTAGATGAGACAAACAAAACAACCATGAATTGATAAAAACTAAACCGCGACAACCCCAGCAACAAAATGAGCAGGAGTTCCAGCACAAGTTAAGAAGAACCACAGAACCCTTGGCGAAACACCAGGCACAAGTCGTAGGGCAGAGGAAAGAGCGATGTGAGAAAAAAAAAAGAAAAAAAAAAAATTGCCCTCCAGATATTAACAAGGGCTGCGACGAATCATCAGCTACTGGTGATGGAAAAACCTTCAGAATTTTTTGATAGCCACCATACCTTTCTAGATATTCCCATTCTTTACTACTGAGCGCGACAGAGGGCTTACTCACGCATTCATCTCCTGCCAATTTTATACAGAGGGCCTCAAGGATTTCCCTGCTCTCCCTAGTATTCACCTTCCCTATGGCTGCGGTCTTCGCCCAATTTGGAGTACAGTCTGGTTGGTGAAGGCACTTTTTGCAATGTTCGGCCAAGTGGCCATCCATCGTACGACCAGCTTTATTACTTCGCGACCTGCTCGTCGCCGCCGTCTCCATAGCCCCCGATTTGTTGTTGCTTGTTTAGTTCACCCGAGCGCCGCTGCCCTCCGTGGCGCCACAACTTACCCTCACCTAGGCTGCCTCGATGCGCGCGCGGGTGAGCGCGCTCATTGAGGCACTCCACCCACGCTATCGTCGGTCGCGTGTTGTGCTGCTGTTACTGTTGTGTTTATCCCTCATGTATGCATGTGCGCCTTCGCAATGTGTTTTTGGCTATTAAGGTGAAAGCCTTTCTATAGCTCATTGAATGAAATCCAGTGCGCGAGGGTTGTGTGCTGATGTGTCACTTGTCGATCATCCTGAAGATATTATCAGAAAAATAAAATTCCTGTCTACATCCTTCCCGAGAACACCGTAGAATCTACACTGGAGAACTGCGTAAGCCTGTGCTGTCCACGTAATGCGTCAGCGCGATTCCCCGTACGACAGATACTGCGCCTTTCCCTTTATATTAAGGTGGCATTTGGGCTTGTTGGTAACAAGTCTACAAAAAAAAAAAAAATAGCGCAGGGATATAACGGGGACAAGCAATTCTAAGGCAATTATAGAACTTCCCTGTAAAGCAACTCCCTTCCTGTAAAGCAATTATAGAACGCCGGCGAAATTTGATGCGTTCAACGGAACGCTGGTTGTGTTCGACAAGGGGCGCGCGATGTACTGTATGTGTGCTGCAGCAGCAAACTCAGGCTTTCGCATTTCTCCTCGGTAGATTCTGCAGTGCTCTCAGGTTTTTTTTTTTTTTTTCGTGGTGCCAGAATACGAGCCGGAAATTTCATTACGGCAAACAGCATTTAATTTTCGTGGTGCACCAAAAAATGCACCAAGGACACAGCTGAGCCTCACAGAATGGCGCTTCAGGCTGCTTATCCAGAAAATCATGAGGCCATTTTTTGGGGGAATTTCCCCTCCGACCTTGCAGAACAGCATGCACAAAGGAAAGTCATCAATGCTAAGCCAAAATCACGGAAGGTATTTAAAGTGCAGGAACTTTCCCGCGCTGGCACATGTTTAGCGCACAAAATCCAGTCTGGCTATCGCTTATTATAATTTTTGTTTGTAAATTTTGTTAACGACTAACAGTCCAGTTAACCCTCCTGATTACAAAATAGGAGGTGCATGCATGGTGCGCATTTTGTTTTAAATAGGCGGAAAACGGCGTGGCGTCACCGCAGCTGCGATGTTGCATATCACGAACAGAATTCAGTTTTGCGGCTGTGCAGGAAAGAAATGGCTAAGCAAATAGCACTGCAGCCGCACCTACCAGTACAGCTGCTTTCTCAGCTAGTTCAAGAATTCATTCTTGAACTGCAGCTCTGGAAAACATCAATATCATATATTGTTTATGGGAACAGCTAGTTATACGAGCTCACCGACAACGCTAAAAGCGGGAGCCTGCTCCGGTTCCTCACGGAAAATAATTTACACGAATTTCTATAATATGCCTTATAACAAGCTCGCGTTAAAAAAAAAAAATACGAGCGCGAGATGCTGGCTCTCGCAAACGCATGTTCTCGGGTGCCAGCGAGCCCAGGACAGGCCTCTAAGCTGGCAGCACACGCTCGTAGCATTTATGCATGACCACAGAAAGCTAATATATGCCTATAATGCCAAGTGATTTTGCTCAGCAGCAGCTATCAAGCGAAACACAGCCGGACTGTAGTTATCCATACTATAGCGGCAGCGACGGCGCGCGCCGAAATGAGGGGAAGTTGTGGCGCCACCTGGCGCGGCGCGCCGTCCCTACTGAGGAATCACGTGATATTTTCGCGGACACGCGCTGCCGTAGGAGGCGGCGGGATGAACAGGTCGCCAAGTAATAAAGCCGGTCGTGATCCATCGCAACGCCTGAAACCTTTAGCTGGTGCTCCTGCAATCTTTCGTTAAGGCAACGGCCTGTTTGTCCGAGGTAGCGTTTGCCGCAGGGCAGGGGAATGTTGTAAACCACACCCTTCTGACATTTCACGGCTTTTCTCTGGTGTTTCTTAGTGCAGGCATTGTTCTTCATGCCGTCGTTGACGATCCTGCAAAGCCTGCTCAACTTCATCGGCGCTGTTAAAACAACCGAGATGCCATTTTTTTCCTCGACTTTTTTGAGGCAGTGTGACACGCCGTGCAGGTACGAAACGGCTACCCGCCGGCTGTTAGGCTTTCTCTTGCCAGGTTCTTTTGGGGCGAACACCCTTATAGACCTCTTACGAGGCCCTCGGCTACGAACGCTACGACTTCAATCGGATGGCCCGATTTCCTCATCCGTGCCACCTGCTCACTGAGACTGCCAAGAATCGCGTGAGGACAAGACTTGCAGATAGCACTACGCATGCAGTTCAGCACGATGCTTCTTTTACCAACTTAGAATGGGCCGAATTATAGGGTAAAATTTCTTTTTTAGATCGGGGCCGATATTTCCAGCACAGGTGAGATTCACCAAGAATTAGACACATATCCAGGAACTGCAGGCAGTTATTGGTATGAAGCTCATGCGTGAATCTCAGCCCCTCCGCGCCTTTTCGAAACAGATTATTAACACACTCCACGGCTTCCATTTCAACTTGCACTTGGAGCTGTATAACGCAAGGAAATCATCAACGTACCGAAATACCTTAATGAAGTTCAGCATTTTTTCATTTTCCATATACGTTGCAATGAGTTTGTCACACTGAGCTAGAAAAAATTCACTCAGAATAGGAGTTATATAAGAACCTATGCACACTCCAAAATTCAGCACGTACCTCTTCACTAAAGTGTACATAAGTAGACTCGAGGTTGTCAATTGACACCCTTGAGGCATTCTGAAATTTTAATGGGTCCGATTCCTCTATTATTTCCCGCACAGCACACAACAACTGATCCTGAGGAAGGGAGTAAAACAACTCCTCAATGTCAATAGAAAAAGGCGGAAATAGATTCTTCAGGACAGCTCCCACTGCTGAGAAACTCGATCACGTCTCGCGAATTCCTGACACGAAAGGGGTCGTCAACACTGAGAACGCTCAAATGTTTCTTGCTTTCCGGGATCCTTTCTCTGACACAATTGCCCTCAAAGGAATATCTTGCTTATGTGTTTTGGCTGAGAAGAAAACGCTCAGTCCGTCCTTCAACTTTGCTGCCGCCAAATTCTTGCGCAGGAAACTTAGAATTCAAGTATCGCAAATACCTAAGACTTTCCTTTTTAATCTTCCTGAAGGTTGCTTCACTATTCTGAAATTCTTATCTATAATTTGCTTGGCCTTTTCTTCAAATAGTATTCTTGTCATCACGGCAAACCCAACAACCTTATCTTCCACTAATAGGGCTAGGTCATTCTGCCCTAAAAAGGAAATGGTCTTACTGACCGCCAAATCGACTTTTTTTCTTCTACCCTGGACACAGTGCCTTAAACAATCAACGCCTTCCGAAATAACTACAGCCCGTTCCTCTTGTTCAGCGCAACTACCTAATCTTCTAACAATCTTCTAACACTCCTTGCATATTGCATGCCTGCAATATGCAAGGAGTGTGGATATGAATTAAAAATAAACCATATCTTACTTACATATGTGCCAGACTCGAGAAAATAAGAGGAAAAAATTTTGTACAATTTTGCAACACCCCTTTCTATCCCAGCATGATCCTAGGAGAGACTGCAGTAGTCCAAATTCTCTGCATTTTTGTTTTTCTAAAATGAAGAAATGTTCCTGAACAAGCCACATCCTAAAGAACACTAGTCATTAACACAAAATAAATACATTAAACCTTATTCTTGGTGCATGGCAGCTTTAGTCGCTTATGCACCATAAAAATCAACACAACGCTTATAAGCTTTCGGTCTGGTGTGGTCCTTATTCACGTGATAGCGCTGTCATGCGGGTCTAATGTCCCAGCGATCGGATTGTGACCTTTTCCAAATGCTAGCATAAGTTTGAAAACTGTGAAGGCGATTCTACAGATCTCTAAAGACGCGCCGGTGTTTGGTTTCTACTGGAGTACTCAACTGCTTTATCAGCGTCCACCTGCTTTGTTTGTTGGAAAGCCTCTAGTGAAAGTGTTAAAGAGAAGACATTTTTGAACCGTGCGTTTCTGAAGGCGCTGCTTTACGTTACGGGGCCGACAAAAAAGCAGCTGAATGTCAAACGCCGGATAGGTAGGTTTTTTTGCAAAACAGTGGTGTAGCGTGGAAAATCGCTCCGCCGGACCAGCGCTGACCGCGGACTTGAAAGGCGAACTGTTCGAACTTTTAGCTACTAACCACACCTGAAACGCTGAGTTGTGCATGGCCAAGGCAGAATTTTTGCACTGAGCACTGGTAGCTATCGATTTTGCGCCCAATATTATGAAAATCCGCCCTCTCTTCGATCATTGATACGTCCAGAGTGGAGCATTTATGCGCATCAGGGTAGGCTAGCCGTGGGAACACGGATGCGTGGTTGTAGCAACGATCGCTTGCATGACACTCTGCACAATTCCAAGAATCAGCATCTGCAACGAAATGTGCAGCGCACATTTCCTACCGTGTACCGAAGTCTGGCGACGCATGCATATCTCCCGCTCGTTTCAAAGCTGCGGCCGTTCAGTCGGGTCACGCTAACCTCGAGCATGCGACGGTTTAAACTACATGTACGCAAAATTGAACGACGAGAAAAAGATGCAGGCTGAGTACTTGTCTAGACTTCCCCTAAATACCAAAAAACATTGCTGTTTGTAGGGAAGTGGATCATTCGTGCTTCTGGCTTTCCGGTTGTGCACTTATGTATTGCAGTGAAGCGGGTCTGCGCCTCGACGAGTCGACGTGAAGCTCGCCGCTATAGCAGCGTAGGGCTCTAGTAGATTCGGCATGTCTTTTTCCACGGCCCTGAGGTAGAATCTAAAAGAAGGATTTAACAAGAAACACCCTATTTCTGTCTGCATGTGAGGAACGAGCATAATGGCATTTGGCATAGAGGACGCGTATACACACTTTGTACGGCCGAATGTTCTGCACGGCGAACTGTGTGTGTTGTGCCGGCGCTCGATCTTCGGAGGTCGATGCAGGACCTAAGACAGCGTAAATTCTAGGAATAGCTCGCTTGCATTACGGGCAGATCGAGGTGATAGTTTAGTTCGGAGCGAAAACTCGTGAATGTGCGCGTGTCTCGGTGCCAGCTGGTGGAGGTGGTGCAGGAGGTCGCATCGCCGGCAGCTATGTGCGTGACAAGCGATGCTTGCTGTTCACAATCCTGAGTGAAGACTATGATGTACGTAGAATGGGCAAGCTCTTCGTAGCATCTCATCGAGAGTCGCGGCTAGCTGAATCATAGCGTAGCAAGCGGAATGAGGACATGCGCGTTTGACGTGCATATAGCCATGAGCCTGTATATCGACGTCCGCCGTATCTTTACGAGCATCGAATGGGTACGTCGGACGTATCTTCAGACACCTCGTTTCATTATAGTGAGGGAGCAAACTTACAATCTCTGCAGCGCGCTGCGAAGAAGCAGACTCGCGACTCGAAGTCTTTGCGTCGCTTCGAATACCAGCTCTAACCCCGCCAGACCACCGGAAGAAAGAGAACGAAAGCAAAAGACTGCGAACGCACATAATTTGCGCTCACTCATTCTCCCCTGGAAAGGGGGGGGGGGGGGGCGAGGGGGAATTCTATCAGCACTGCTTGGAGTCATGGGGGAGGGGAGAAGACTGTGTTGGAGGAGGAGTCATGGCGTTAGACAAAACAAACTGTCGCGAGCTCTTCCTCGCTTCCTCTTACAAGAAAAAAAAAAATGACTGAGCGAGATACGCGTACGTGACGTTAGGCTACGCCACCCATATGTAACGTGATTGTGTATCGAGTACTTGCAAAAACATCCCCCCCCCCCCCCCCCCTCCCCCGGAGCGTCAAACTCTCGTCTTTCCGGGAAGCGCGACGCCGCTTTATGGGACCAATTACAGCGCCCTCTCAAACTGAAGCCCCCCTCTCCTTGCGTCCCCGCAGCGCCTTTCGTGGGCCCAGCCCGCTCTGCCTTTCCTTCCTCATTTGACCGGCGTGCACTATTTTTCTGCCTCTGCGTTCTCCATGACGCACTCTGGCTGCGTCGTAACAAGGGCTGAGTACAGAAGTAGGATTGGATTGAATTTATTGGCTGCGCCAGGTGACGCAATTCTTGGCATTAGGGTTCCGCGGGGGAATCGCGGCGGCTACGCCTAAGCTAGAAACTCTCCCTGATTAATAATCTTCTGCCTTCCCTGTGTCGTTACTAAAGGCCGGTTCACACTGCGGAAAAATTTGGTTGACTCTGTCTGGCGATAGCTTGTTTCGCGTAATGTCAGCTACCCTGTCACGCTGCTTCAACAGGAACTGTCCGGAAGTACGTCTTTGTCGCCCGGCTACACGGAACGGAAAGTTCTGCAGGAATCCTCGGCGAACTCCTTGTCACACTGAAAAATAACTTCGGCGATGCTTCTCTGCTGCCTCTTTAGAGTAGCTGCGGGTGACTCCGGAGTCCGGCGCTCAGAAAAGGAGGGAGCCACGACGGCCCCACCGCGAGGAGGTGTCTTGCGCACAATACTGGGCCGGAGATAGGAAGGGAACCAGGGCGGCTATACTCCAGCTGGTTTCAATTACGGCCCAGTGCCCGACTGCATTCAAGACGCCCTACCGCGAGAGAGAACAAAGCGATGAAGGGGAGCTTCTTTTTTTTTTAAGTACTGTTTGCGAGCCCGAAAACTATTAAAAAACAATCAATCACGACACGGTTAAGTGGCAGAGGTGGTGTGTTGTCGCCGGCAGTTTCTCTCGGCCAGCGAACAAGTCAAACACTGCCGACGACCGCGGTTTGCATTTCGTTTTTGTTGCCCAAGTCTGTCACACCGACGTAACACCCGGCAACCTGCCTTGTTTCTCAGCTGCTTGTGCAGTGTGACAAGCTACTTGGAAACAAGTGTCTTCGGAAACAAGTCTCCGGCTTGACGGGCGGACATATTTTGTGCACGCCGCTGTTCCCACAGTGTGAACCGGGCTTTAGCGCACCTATAGGGGTCATTTAGCCTTCGTGGATGGAAACGTGACGGTATAGCCTGCAAAAAGCTTGATGCGGGCACGTCGTCTTGAAGGGTGGCTGCTCGTGGCCCTACAGGGCTGGGACTGGTAGGTCAACGCCGCTTGCAGCGGGAGCTAGCCTGCCACAGAATTTTTACTTGTTGTAGGCCGTCATTGCACCCGCCACCGCTTCGATGGTGGGCGACGGCTGTTGCGACGCGCGTATTTCTCTCCCTCTTATTTTTCTTTCTTTATTTTCTCTTGTCTGTACGAGACAGCGGCGGTGGCTCAGCTACAGAGCCAGTAGCAGGCCCGTGCATTTTCTTTTCCTTCTTCCTTCAGTCTTAACAACAACGGTATAAAGCCGTTAAACCGGTAATCACGCCCCTCAATTAAACGCACTTCATTTCCGACACGCTTTTCGCTCAGGGCGTTGCACTGGTTGCATCAGTAGGCCCTCTCCTGCGCTAAAATAAAAAAAACTGTCCGCTTTTGGCTACTTTTAGCATGGAATTTGGCTAATTTTAGCACTGTTAGAATCTGCCCAATGGCAACTCTGTTTCCCGCGTAGGTTGGCAAACGCACAGTCAGCCTCGTGGTATATCTGTGATACAGATATGTGATACAGGCGATAATGGAGAACGCTGGCAAGTATATGCTTTATTGGATTAGCAGCGTGCTAATACTGTTTTCCTTTTGTTTCGAGTCTCCGTGCAGCTCTTCAGACATTTGTATAAGACGCGCTAATGGCCGAAAATTTCCATTATTTACACGCGGCGCCATTTTTATGAAATTCGGAACAGTATATATTATCGTGTGATTTCATACATGTTTAATTCTCATGCATGCCGACTTCGAAGAGTGTTGTCGATATTATGTGTCAGATACAAATGCTGCAAACATCTCAACGCAGAGCATATGTGGTGCATTTTGTAAACAATCGCGGCCGACTTTGCGCAACCGAGGCCACTCGGTTATGCACAGCGGGTTATTAAGGCAGACTGCCCTACGAAGGGCCACGGCGTGCTGTTGGCCTCAATTCGACGAATGTCTCTCCTCTTGATTCACAACACGTGGGCGCTAGTCAGCACATTCTGATCGAGAGCACCGGAGGAGAAAGCGCGCGTGTGTGCGAGAATACTAGCAGCTGCTTTTCCCCTCTTCCCCTTTTTGTTTTTGCTCCAAGCCATCGAACCCGCTCTGCGGCCGCGTTTCATTGCGGGTAAAACGCAGAAGACGCTCCCGCTGCGCGATTGTTCCGGCGCCGTCCCCTACGGTCCCTCGCTTTGTTTTCGCTCACGGAATGGTCGAAGCGTTCAATAAGTGGGGGAGTTACTCTGCATTTCATTTCATTTTATTACATTAAAGACCCACGAGGGGCATTACTTAAGGGTATTACTTTGCTCTCGCCCTTCCTCTAATCTTTTTTTCTTTTTACGTGAACACGCAAAAGATATGCAAAGTAAAAATTGTTGAGCTTTTGTTTTATTGATGTGCAGCGTTTATTGACTACAGTAATGTATATGATACACTTACTGGTGCTCGGCGGCGAAATACGACGCACGAACTGGGCGTGAAAAAGTAGAAATGTTTGGAGTGTGATTCCTATACGGTTTCTTTCCTATTCCAGCTGACGAGCCGGTTGGGGACATGGATGAATTGATTCATTCTTTGAAGGAAATGATCGAAACGTTAAAGCAAAGACGGAATGGGATGTGTGACACGGTGAAGAAACTGGAGGCCGTGAAGGAGCGTCTTGCTGAAAAAAGTAAATAAAATTTTAAGGTACCACAAGCGCACAAAGAAACTCAAAGGGAGCACCGGTGTCCATATCTAATCAAATTTTTTTTTCTACATTACAGGAATGAGGAAGTGGCCCGCGGCGGGAAAATGCAAGAAAAATAATCGGCTGCCGCCTTGTGACAAGGAGGTTACTTCTGTCTAATAAATGTTTTGGCTCTATCATGGTGCTGAACAAAGTTCAAGCATGAAAAAAAGAAAACAAAGAAGGGGGGGGGGGTGCTTATAATCGAGTAAATAAGGTAAGTTCCTTTCCGAGTAATGTGATGAGCATGCATACATATAGGACAAGCTCGCGTCACCTTTGTGGGGACAATGCCTCCTCTATTCTTACAAAAAATAAGAAGTGTTGGTGCGGATCGCTCGAGCAGTAACGAAGGATAAAAATCAAAATTGTGCGGCATACCACGTGGCTTGTTTTCGAAATGGTGCGATCGGCTCGATGGCTACACAGATGCCTGTTATATCGCGAATTTTCCTTCGATTTCAGCAAATGAACCGCGCGAACTGAATGCGCTCAGTCTGCAGAGGACGGACTGACATGGATATCAAACGAACGGAACGATTTGTTTGAGCGAATGCGCCGATGGGTCTTTCAATGGGAGCCGAGTTTGAACTGCATGAAAAAAAAAAAACAACGTGAACATGAAAGATTGTAGTCCGTGCGGTGGTCTTGTGGTAGAGCATCCGCCTCGCATTCGGGAGGTATGGGGTTCGAACCCCAGTGCCGCCGGGTACCCACCGGTTTCCAATGGGTACAAGATTTCCCCTGGCCTGGTGCTCGGCTCTTCTGGGGTGAAATGCTTGGGAAAAGGGGCTATGAACCGTAATGTTGGTTCAAGAAGAAAAAAAGGGCCACATAATGGGCTGTTGCCGCGCAAGGCGGACTTACCGTTGTCCGATGGCGGAACGAATCACTGCCACATCGGCGCAACTATTTAGGCCGTGACCCCTTTTCCCAAGCATTTCACCCCAGAAGAGCCGAGCACCAGGCAGGGGGAAAGCTTGTACCCATTTAAAAACCGGTGGGTAACCGGCGGCACCAGGGATCGAACCCGGGTCGAAAGAAAGACAATGGTGCTTCGTATTGCTTTCCTGGATATGTGTCCTGCGGTAACAGCTAGTTTAAACGTTGACAAAAGCATCCTTATGACGCTCTGAGTTTTTTTTTTTTTTGGTACGTAATTTAACATCTGAATTAACTTGACTCCATTTTCCCGAATCGGAGATAAATGGTAGCCGGCTGAGGCAGAAACCTCCGTTGTTTTCATCGTTATGGGCGGTGCGGCCGTACAGACTTTTGCGCGTCTGGCGAGCCGCAATACCCGCCTCTGCTCTGTTCGGTGATCCATTGCCTCGCACTTCGCCCAGATGGCGCGTACAATGGAACCGGCGCATTTGCTTGCTACAACCCTCGACGTACGGAAAATGCACGCATGTTCAGATGATAAATCACTTATCGAAAACATAGACCGCAACGCGGTCTACCTTGTTGGCGTTAATTGGAACGCAAATTTAGTAGTTTGCGAGGGAGAATATTATACAGAACGGACAGATAAATACGTACGGAACTCCCTGTATGTATAACGCGAACGAGCGAAGTTCGCTCACTGTCTTGCGTATGTGCCGTGCTACTCTTTGTTTTTGGAAAATTAACTATGCAATTCGAAATCATCGGTCGCTGAATGACCCAGCGTTGCCGGTAATCTCGGCCGTCGGTTCGACCTGGCGGTTGTGCCATGCATGAGTATTACGCTTGTTTACACGCTCTGCAAGGAGTACAGGCGATCAACAGCGTTGCGGCTGATACGTCGGGGATGTCTTGGGAACAGTAAGTTTCTTTCGCTTCAGCATGTATGCGGTGTGTTGCCGGCGCTCGTGCATGTATGGTCTATATTGCATATATGAGAGGATTTTATGAGCGTCACGTGGTGACTTGCTCCCTTGGATAAGAAATTTTTATTGCAAAAGCAATACTACTTTTGGTTTCGAACCTTCAGCGAAGTGCAGCGGTAACTAGGTACGTCTTACCTACGCGACGCTGTGACGTCACACCCCACGTGACACTATAGGTGTGGGCTGGCCGGAGCTGCCAACTTGGGTTTCTGGTTTCACATGGACGGTTGTGTTAGAATTGGCCTCCTAGGATCCTGGCATTCCCGTTACCCCTATAGGCCACTAAGGCACGTTCATACGGCTTGGTTAAAGCGGGGCTTTATGTGTAGGCTGAGGAAGAAGAAAAAGAGAAGAAGAAGAACGCTCGGTCACCCGCAGCTAATGCTTTCGCTCAATATTTGGTTCAGCAGCGTTGAACCCTTGTAATTGTATTTAGAAAAATGAAAGAAAAACAACAAACTTCTTTTCCTTTCTTTTTTAGCATTAAAAGATAAAAGTGGTTGTGTGTATGGTTCCGTAAATATTTTTGTTGTAGTTGATGATATCGTGAGATTTTTAATTTCTAAATATTGTTTAGAAAGTAATAAATAAAATTAAGATTGAATGAACTTTTATGTGCAACACAAATTTCGGGATTGGTAAACTTTTTTAGCGGTTTTACAAGTCCCAGCACCATCGCTAACAATCCAAAGACATGACCAAAAGGAAAATTGAGGAAATCGAGGAAGCTAGAGGGACTAATATAAATTATTTATTTCAAAAATGACATAAAAATACGAGCCTGCCCAAGCCAACAATGGGCTTGTGGGGCAGCGCTCGGCAGAATGGAGCAAGCCATGGAGCGGCACATAGTCAATATTGCACAAGACTCAAAATAAAACTAAAGAAAGGCAGTAAGAAATGACGGAGTCAATATTGCACAAGACTCAAAATAAAACTAAAGAAAGGCAGTAAGAAATGACGGGGGAAAAATAAAAAGAAAGAAAGAAAAGAAACAAAATTACACATACAAATTAAAGATATAAGATTTAACTTTCCGTGTGCTGGAAGATAAAACATTATCTGGCAGGTCGTTCAACACATCAGGTACATAGAAGGCACGGACACGTTTGCCATATCTTGCCCGTACTCTTGGTAAGGTAAAGCGGTGGCGTGTACGTAATGTTCTGGCGGGGACATACGGGAGGCAGAACTCATTTTTCCATATATACGAAAGGATTACCGTCTCTTTGAATAACAGCCTGAACGAGGGCATGTGCGAGCGTGAAAAAAGACCAGAATTGTTAGTAATGTGCACACCATACATCACCGCCCGAATTATGGATTTTAATAAAGAATCAACTTTATTGCGCCAAAACACTGAACAGAAATAAAAAGAACAGATTTCATATCTCAACACACTGTACGCCAATGCATGTGCTATTGTTTTCCTTACGTAAATTGGACATAGTGCTTTAATAGAATACAGCAGGCAGGCTATTTTGCGCAGCCTTTCACAAACGTTAGCCAAGTGAGTGTTCCAGGACATGTTAGAATCGAAATGAACACCGAGATAATTGACACCTGAGAGGTATGGAATAGGAGAGCAAGAACAATTGTTACACAGAGGAGAATGAAGAAACACTGGAGTGATGACAGGAATAGATTTCAGTGGATCGTGAAAACATACTAATTTAGTTTTATTTTGGTTAATAGAAATTAAGTTATTACGGCACCAGCTGATAACATTTGTAGTGTCAGTTTGTAATTCAGCCACGGCTTGATGGTAATTAGTATGACGAGATACTAAAAGCGTGTCATCTGCGTATTGAAACACCCGACAGTGAAAAATTGCTTGACTGAAATCATTAACGTACAAGTTGAATAAAAGGGGAGCTAAAATCGACCCCTGGGGAACTCCAGCGCTCAACTGTCTAGGTTTGCTTTTAATATTTCCGAGAACTACTACTTGGATTCGACCGTGCAAATAATTCTCAAGGAAAGTTAGGAAAGGCCCTCGGAAGCCATAGCTATGAAGTTTACGAAGTAAAATTTTATGATTTACGGAGTCAAAAGCTTTTCATACATCTAGAAATAATGCACAAGCGAATACACTAATTTCAAGAGTACTATTAAGGTAATCGGTTAATTCATCTAATGCTAATGTGCCACGCCCACAAGTAAATCCGTACTGCGTATGCTACGGGCTGAAGTGATTCGCGGGTCACTTGCCTGCGTCGCCTGCGCACGTGGAAAAATGGTGAGTTAGGTCGCATTTGAAGTTCGCAATTAGTGTCCATCCTATATTGTTTTTTTTTTATTTTTTTGGCAATATCGCGCCCTATTTGTATTCTCTTATCGTGGCCGTTACGTCCGAAATGCATAAGTGATGTAATTATCGGGTTATTGAGGAAACAAATCTGTCAAATCCATTTCTTGTGCTTGTGTATCGACCAGCAACTTTTTTACTTTTTTTTTTAGTGCATTCCTTCAATAGTCATGACCCGATCTGCTTGTCCTTCAGTTCGCTTGCTTGCTTGGCTTTCGTCAGGTAAATGAATTCAGCAAAAATATTTTGCTACGTCCAGCTTCAACGGCTGTTCAAATGGGTCTTCTGATGTCGAAGCAGAGAGAGTTGAAAAAGTTGCCCGTGCCGCCATTGAAAGAAACTCTTCAAATATATGTGAAGTCAATCAAGCCACTTGTTACATCTGGCCAACTTGAGAAGACGCTAAAGGTATGCAGAGCTTTTCATCAATATTTGGTTGGGGTGCTTTATGGGAACAACGCATTAAGTTTCATGTACTACTAGAAACGAGCTGTTCAACTACAACTGCTTGCTTTTACTTTCGAGAACGTCTAGATCGTTACTTGTAGTCTTGTTACGTTTAAAACTATAGATCAGAGGGATTTTAAACTTTGCTCCTTATTACCAAATAGCTCTTGGGGCATGTTATTTGCTTAATCACACCCAGAGACTCCTCCCAGCAACTATAGCCAAAGAAACCTGTGTGATTAAGGGCAGGAAAAAAAAATCTTCAGATTCGTGTGCAACAACATTCTATTGAAGAACTTATGGCCGTTCTCCGCATTATGGAGACGAAAAAAATTAAAGAGCACTGCAGAACCTGCATTGGAGCAATGCGAAGGCATGGATGCTGCTTTTGGTTGCTTCTAGTTGCTTAATTCACTTCTTGTTTACCCAGTTTAGTCTTTGCTACTTTCAAACTGCGCCCCAATTCCTTCCTATGCCCTTTTTCGGTTCTACTTCCGGTTGCGTGACGTCGCATCTTTGACGTCACATTAATTTACTTGTTTACCTATTTTAGTCTGGTACTTTCAAATTGCGCGCCAGTCACTTCGTATGCTCGTTTTCGGCTCTACTTCTGGTTGCGTGACGTCACATCTTTGACGTCACATTATTCACTTCTCGTTTACCCATTTTAGTCTTCGGTACTTTCAAATTGCACGCCCAGCCCTTCCTATGCGCCTTTTCGGCTCTACTTCCAGTTGCGTGACGTCACATCCTTAATGTCACTCTAACTGACTGACTTAATTACCTACATTAGTCTTTGGTGCTTTCTAATTGCGAGCCAATCCCTTTCTATGCTCTTCTTCGGCTAGACTCCAGGTTGTGTGACGTCACTTTAATTGACTGATTTAATTAACTATTTTAGTATTTGATACATTCAAATGTGGCGCCAAGCCATTGGCTAATGAGACCATTTTCGCCTTTTTACATTTTCTGCCTCTAATTATACACCTAAAAGACTTGTTGGCTTAATTATTTTTCGCACACAACATTACGTTACGCGATCGATTGACACCACTCATTAACCTTTACTACTTCTCAATTACAACTGCTGCGGACACGATTTTGCTGACTGCGGACAGAAATATGTGAACATGGCGAAGTAATGCTTTCGCATTAAAAAAAAAAAAACAACGCCTGTTTATTGTGCATTATTATGTATCCGAATACCAGAATTTTTCTAATGCAATACACTATTATTCAAGGGCGTTACTCGTAGCGTAGAGATGGTGAAGATGGCTGTCCACTGAGCAGTCGATTAAGGGCATTCTCCAGTGGCGCTTATGAGGCTTCAAATGTCCAGTCGTTGGCGGTAACACGAAACAGATATTATACAATAGTGCGTTCTGCTAGATCCGACTGAGTGTGCCACTGATGGCTGCAAAACTCCAAGCTAGCGGTGTTGTGTAATTTAGTAAGCGCGTGCTCATCTAAGCAAGTCGTGCGTTGCGGCACTTCATAAGATATGCACTGTAGTAGAGCACACTGCTGAGTTTTGCGCATTCTCTTTTTAACTTTTTCGCTTGTGCTGTTGAATGCCGAAAGGCGTGCGCACCCAATGTTTACTTACACAAACCACTGAGTACAGGTGATTATAATCAGTCTACAATCGAGCTTTATCTCATTGGGCATTAAGAAATGTACTAAACCACTTCAATTATTTCAGCGCCGGGATTTCATTTCAGAAAGTAGCCGTACACAGTTAGCCCCAGCCCGTCCTGGGCCCGCCACTTCAAGCCCGAGCAGTGCTCTAAGGAGCCCGATTCCTGCACACTGCCCGTTGCAGTTTTCACGTGCTTCTGGCGCTGAGTAATATGAGCCACCTGTGAAACCCATGCCAGTGCAGCTTTCAGCCGGATCATTAAAAATAATACTTATCTAAGATGCATGAAGTTCTATATACACACTGTTGCTGACCAGCTCTGGATATTTCCGCCATTGTTTAGTTCCGCCAAACATAAGAACGATGCACGTTCCGATGTTTTATGCACGACGCAAGCAATTGCAGAAGCGGCTGGTTGTTCGTAAATACCGTTACGGTATGTTCATTCCTGTCGTACGGAAGTGCGCAGCATGCGAGTTAAGTACCTACATGGCTGTATTCGAAATACGAACGTAAACGCGGCAACAACAGGTGAATGTGGAAGACAAGCGGCAGCAGTTCGAACATCGCTATGAACAGTAATCGGCAGGAGCAGTCAGTATGCAGTTAGCCATCAAAGCGCAGAGCACCTATTTACTGCAGTGTGTTTACATAAAATGCGTGCGCTCACCGACTATGGAGGCGTCGGGCTTACCGTCGTTTCGTGAGGTTTAGTACTGGCCTCAAAGATACCTGCGCGACAGTGCAGCTTATACTGTTTTGCAAATATTCATCATTTCAGACTTCCTGAGTATTGCTTTATGCAGAAAATTCTTGACGGGACATGGCATGAATCATATTATGTACAATCACCGCAAGTTTTGGATAAGAAACGTAAAGTATGTTCCTACAAAGAAGTCACGAAAAAAAAACAACCTTTTTGCGTTATTGCTCGCGCCCCACTCGCGCACATCAGTCAGAGTCCAGAATTCTTTATGACTCGAAGGCTTTTCTGTAACGCTATGGGAGAGCTTCAAACGCTGTTGAAAACCTTCAGCGAAAGGCAAGTTTCGTAAAACCAGCCGCTGTCGCAACCGAGAATCAAGTCCATTCAAAATTTGACGTCGCAATTGGATATCTAATGCGCTTGTGTGCACTCAGGGAACGTAATTTGTACGCGTGTGGCAAGTTCCAACACTTCATATTATTGGACGCGTCATTCGGGAAGCGGGCTAAAAAGAAGCATGCGTGCGAAAGATTCATGGGTTCTCTGTTCCAATAACGTGAAGGTGACGAGGAAAACGAAGCAGGCAGTAGCGCAGCAAGAAACGCTGGCCGTGGGTATTACGACTGAGGACATCATCGTCGTCATCAACAAGTCGCTTCACCTGAAAAGGTTTTCATGTTTCCGCGCTTTAGGACAGGTGATGGCGGCCTCTCTTCCACGAGGAATACATTTGACTAGTCTGCAGGAATCGTCAGGGCGATTTCAGCGAGTATGGAGGGAGAATCAATTATAGTTTTAGTGAATAAAAATGGCCGCACAGTGCAGTTTTGGCAACAGTGAATTCATATTTCTCGCGGACAGCTTTGCGTGGCTATACAGTGGCAGATAGGCAGGAAGTGGAAGGAGACACGCCTTTGTCACCATGCCGCGACCTGTATTGTTCGGAGTAAGGATACGGGAAGGGCACAAAAACCCGTCATCTTACCTTTCTTGCCAAGGCTTCGCTGCAGATCCAGAAATGATCGAAACACACCACAGGATGAAAGTGGCCACGAAGTGCCGCTGTGGCCCAACCTGCCGCGGGCAATGCTGAGAGCAATTGGCAGCAGCCGTCGGCGCGCCACTTGCGGACAACATGGCTGTTATAGTTAATACTAACGATCGCCGAATGTAACGCTGAACCAAGTGATTTAAAATCGAGCGTCAGATACGCTTAGCAGGAAGCGCGCCGGTGTCGCACGCGGCGTCAATCACCGGGTCGTGCGTTTGCATCCATTGGGGCTCCTTGCAGACTTATCGTATTCACCAAAAACAAGTTATAACCAGCGCAGAATACAAAGCAATATTTAATGTAAACAGAGCTCATCTAGCGTTTTTTTGTCACGTGTATAACCAGCATTTCTTTCTACAGAGCTATGCAAACCCAGGTTGCTCTGGGGTGGCAGTCATCGTCACGTCGCGATTCTGGGGGTATATACGTCAGGCTCACTCGGTAATCACAATTACGTACTGTTATGCGGAAGCAGTAATTTAACCAATACGTGCGATATTTACTGAATTCAAGCAGCTGAAAAAAAATAAGCACGGCATATACTGAATTCAACTCCATACGAGTCAGATCAGCAGGGCGCAACAAAATTGTGGGCGCCTATTGGCTGGGGCTGACAGCGAAGTACGAGTGACAAGGTGATCGCGCCACTCCTCCGACATCGCTGACGTGCCACCGACATCGTCAATAACGAAACCGCCGTCTATCTATGCGCAAACACGGGACGCGCGCTTGAGACTGCGTTTTTTTCCGTCAGATTTTAAGCGCGTTTCCAATGGCGGTTTTGATTTCGAGCGGTCTCTTGTTTGTTGTTTGTTTCTATGATGCTCTGAGCTAAACTGTTCACGATGCATCAGCAAGTACCGGTGCCGGCTCCATTAACTGTTGAATGTTGTCTTCTTTTCGAGATTGTCGCTGTGTACTCGATTATTCTCGCGTGCCACGCGAGAAGGGCCCGAGAAAGATGTGTTTGCCGATTGGCTGTAATAGTGGCGTATACACGAGTATTGGGATCGAACCTAAAAAATGCAGCCACCGACAATAGGCGTTGAATTGCAAGAGCGTAAGATGTTATCCATCCCAATCTCATTTCCCACAGAACTCGCCGTGATGAATCGTTTGATACCACCCACTTATGTCTACGACCAGGTGTTTGCCATATACGCACCCTCCTGCAATGGCGAATTTTAACCATTTCGGAACCCCAAAGGTCGATGGTGCGACGTCCCCATCAAAAGGAGAGTAGATTTATAACATAGAGTCACAATTTTAGCCTAATGACCCATATCTATATTAATATAAAAAAATGAGCGCACCACTGATAGGCGTTTGATTGAACAGCATTAGCTGTTCAAAGTTGTTCCCCACTCAGTAGTATAGGTTCCAATTTCGGTTATCACGCGAGGATAGCGCATCCCTGTCGGCGCGCGCTCATTGTCGCGCCTACAGCGTGCAATGCTCATCCGAGTGCGCGTCGGCTGCGTGTGGCCCGGGGTAAGACGGGTGCGCCACGGACTATCGTCGAGCGACGTGTGGGGTGATTGCGGTGCAGTGGAGACATTGGAGCACATGCTGCTTCGCTGTACCGCATCCGCAGATAGATAGATGTATTTATTGAAAGGAAAAGGCAGAGAGGTTGGCCGGAATATTCAAATCTGGCCTGCTACTCTGCACTGGGGAAGGGGAAGGAGAAAAGAAAGGAGGTCATGATGGGTGAAGATGTGGGAGAAGGCATATGAAATATATATACAGAGAAAGTAGCCTGTTTTACAAGCGCGAATCAAGTCCGCTGGCGCACAAAAAACGGCAAAGAGCACGCACTGCCTGGACACCCTTCCCCTTGTCCTGCCAAGCGCCCAGCAGCAGTTCCTCCGACAGAGGCCTCTTGTCTAAACGCTTCAAGGAAGCCGCTAGCACACTTCTTTCGCGCGAATACGCTGGGCACACCAATAATATATGGTCCACAGTCTCTGGGATGCCACAAGTTGAACATTCCGGCGAGTCCATCTGTCCAATTAAATGTAAGTACTTGTGCGTGAAAGCCACGTTTAAACGAAGTCTATGTAGTAAGCATGCCTGATGACGCGGAATATCACGTGGAACATACAATTTTAATGTTTGATCGAGCCTTCTCAAACGAATGTGTCGGGCGTCTGGCTGGGCCCAGGAAGCTGCAGTAGCATTATTCATACAACTCGTAAGAAGGCACGTCGTATCACCTCTTGAAAAAGGCACAGCTGTTTGGAGGCCATTGATGAGTGCGCTTTTCGCTTCAACATCGCCTGTTCATTCCCATGGAGCCCGCAGTGGGCAGGGATCCATTGAAACATTATCCTGTGGCCTTGCAGCTGGGCAGATGTGAGGATCTCCATAATTTTTAGTGCCAGGGACTGATAGGCAGTGTGGCGTAAGAAGTTTTCCAAAATTACAAATTTCCAAGTTTTACAAATGCACTCCGCTGCCATCAGTCGCAAGTACCGACAGGATATGCCCTCCAATATCGTCCCGCCCAACCACCATGGACGCTGGATAAACCTTTGGTGCACCTTCGTGTTCCCGGAATACTTTAGAAATCAGTGGTGCCAATTAGTGGACTCAAACAGCTTACTCTGGCGCACATCTGGTCAGAATATCCTAATTATGTTCACGTATACACCGATGGATCTGTGTCAGCACAGGCATCCGCTGCAGCTGTGGTCATACCAACTCAGAAAACGACTCTGCATTTCCTTTTGAGACATACCTCTACATCAACCGCTGCTGAACTTGTAGCCATTCGGGAAGCTATTCGCTACATATGTGGGGAGCCACCTCAAAAATGATGTATATTCAAGGACTCAAAAACTGCATTACGCAACCGCAGAGCCACTTCGCGAGACGTGCGCGCCTGTCCCTCTGCTCATGCACGGCCGGTCTCGACGGAGAGCGCCCGCTCTTTCTTACGGCCTTCTCAATCGCCTCGGGAACAATGGGAACGTTTCTCCTTGAGTCACGCTCTCCGCCGCCGCAAGGGGCGCGACCTGCTCACTTTTCGCTTCGCATCTGTTTCAGCGGCGGCGGGTGGCTCTTGCCTGGTTTCGCGCTGTTGCTCGCTGGTTTCGTGGTGAGTGCAGCCCCAAAATGAAAGAACACAGAGGGTAGATACTGCAGCTGCATGTCGTCAACGTACTGTACACGCGAACGGATATAAAAAACACTGTCGCTCAACAAACGTCCGACAAGCATATGACACACATTGCGGCATGGTAGCTATACTTTTGTCCCATTTAACCCGAATTTTTCCCAAGCCTGTACAAGAATAGGAATTTAAAGAAAAAAAAAAAAACTGAATGAGCAGTTACCACATCGAAGCTTCTTCAAGGCTAACAGGACAGCAACTGCAACAGCGAAACCGTCTTTCAGCGCTCGATGTGAAACCATCCATGTAGCACTGTTTCATAAGAATGTAATGTAAATTGCAAAGTGCTTGCATGATATAAAGTATTAGTATAACAATCAGAGTAAAGACTGTAAGGTTGAGTTTTAAATGTTATTACAATTGATATAGTAGCAAATGTGTATATTATAATCTTTATTTTATTTTCAAATAAGCGTTCTTTTAATGAAATTTTTACATGATATTAAGCTTATTATGAAAACAATAAAAATGCTTTGATATTCATGACACCACTTGTGCTGGAAGTGGTAAAAAGAGGCCAATAAATGACGCAGATGATACTCGATGCAGTGGCTTACAAATGAGTTCACCTGCTATATCGAAAGTATGCAAGAAACATCTAAAGAGTTAAAGAAGGACACTCTCGCTGAAGACACATTTAAAGCCCTATAGCGACCCAATTGAGGCTCTCTTTGGGAAAGTAAGGGTAATGTGCGGAAGGAAACGACATGCTAGATGCGAGGGCCATAACAGCTAGCGGCACTTGACTACATTGTCAAGACGGACGTTTCATCTGAGAGCAAAAGGAAGGCACCTTGCGTCGATGCCAAAAAAATAATTTCTGCCATGCCGCAATCAGTAACCGAGGAACTGAAGGAAGTGATGGCATCTCCTGCCATCCCATTACCCACTGTCACATATTCCGGTTTACCTTACGTCGCTGGATATATCGTTAAGTTAATCAACTTCGGGTGTGACGCTTGCGCTATTCTTCTTGAAACTAGCGAAAGAAGCAGCCCCATGTAGACTCAATTCTACGAAGACAATATTCTAGTGGATGGCATTATCCGAAACCAGAGCTTGTTGCCCTATTGGACATTTTTGTTGTGGAATGCTGCCCTGCACCTACTACACACAAATGTTCTCGAATCAGCACTTGAGAGTTCACCATTGAGCTCCCCGGAAGGAATTGACAACAGCCATGTTATAAGGTCCGCTTCTATGCACTATCAAAAAATTTCTCAGAATCCTTCTTGTCAATTGATTATGCCTAGAAAGTGGTAGACAGGAACGAGAGGCCAACTCCTTATGTGCACAATCCATGCAGGAAGATTTTGAGACTGCAAATTTTGTAGCCGCAAGTAGCATTTTGACGAATTCATGAATAGGCAGTACAATGTGTTACTTTGAAGGTCCATATTTGTTTTAGTGTTTGTCGCTCTTTTCAATTATTCGTAACTGTTTATGCCCATTTCCTTGATTAAAAGTTATTGCTTATCTATGTATTAAACAGACTACGTCTCTCATACATGTGTGCACGGGCAGAGGCGTATTACTTTTTATTACTTTTGGGTAGCCTTACCATAATATGTCATACATGTCCGTCAGTCGCAAGACTACATATACATCTTCGGTCTTTCAACCGACCGATAAATTTTTTGAACAAAGCTAGAACAGCCCACTCCTCTAGACGACTGAAATTTTAACTATATGCGTAAATTTTTGTTCCTTACTCTGAATCTGAGACGCGTCATGGATTTTCGCCGGTCCTCTTTTGCTGTGAACGAAAACGGCAGCGGTTGACAAAACCTCCACCCATCAGTTTGCCATGCACTCGCGTCAGGTTGCCCTACACCTACTTACAGCTTAAAATGTACACTACATAGCTTGGCACATTTATTTTGGTACAAAATATAGGGCAAAAAAGTGTTGAGGTAAATGTACCCGGAGCTTTATTCGACCGTACGCGGTCGCACTGACGAAGAGGCGCGCCGCGTGTGCGAATTATTGACTATTTTATTCCTCATACACGGTCTAGGCGCTGATTACGGCGTTTTTGTATAAACCAAAAGAGGTGAAATTTCAGGACCTGCCGGTTGCAACTGATGCGGGCGGAGCGAAGAGCAAGCGCGCGTTTCCCTTGCACGTAAGCGGCGGTAGCAGAGGCGCGGCAGGCGCTGGAAACAGACCCCATTGGAGAGGCCGTAAGAGAAGAGAAGCGCGCTCTCCCTCGAGACCGGCCGTGGCTCATGTGCGTACAGCCTTTGTGGGGAAGCAGGTGTACGGTGGCTGACCAGCGCGCGATGAGGCGCCAATGGGTCGTTTGAGCTTGGGGTGCTCAGAAGAAGGCGTTTGACCCCTCAGCAACACCTTTCTTCTTTTTTATAAAGAACTTAAGCTATTGTTCCCGTGGCATGCGTTGGTCCCGCATGCACGTATGCGGAAATGTAGGGAAAAGCAGATGTGTGGAATGAAGAGACGTCAATGCTGTTCGTATGTTTGCTTGGGACCTCTCCTTTCCCAAACATTTGATTAGCCTATATCCTTTCCCAAACATTTGTTTAGGTGATAAAAACTTTATTTTCCTTTCCCTAACCATCGACTGGTGGGAAGTGTCGGCTAATTTCTGACTGGTTGCCGTCCCCGCCAAAGGCGGAGACAAAAAACTTAAATCTAAGCGCTCGGAGTGAAACCGGAGCTGATTTCGTGGGATCAACGCAGTCGTGTAAATAGTTTTCTCCTTGCTTGTAAATAAATAAATAGTTAACCTTTCTGTCGTGCCACCAAGCAATGTGAATGTTTGCGAGGCCGACTCTTCAATTTATCCAAAACATCAAGTGTTTCCTCACCTGGCCACCTGAAGGGGAAACTCAACTGCCCTAACCAATGCACCACCATGGCGGGTGGGGGGGCTAAACGAGGCTAAACCGTCTATACGTATAGAATCATATAAAGAAAAAGTGCGCGTATACCAGATTACCATTCGGTGGACAAAAGCTGTGGCGCCCAGTGCACCTTAGCTAGAAATGATGTAACTTTATCGTATACTGTAACAGGTACGTCGTACGTGATCATTATGATGATATGACACATACTGACCTGCACACAGATGTCAGTACAGGATAAAGAACCCCAGGTGGTCGAAATTACTCCGGAATACTCCACTACGGCGCCTCTCATAGCCTGAGTCGCTTTGGGACGTTAAACTCCATAAATCAAGCCAAGCAAACTACTCATTGGACGAAAATAGTAACAAAGTTTTGCACATTCCGCGAGCTAGATATTGTTAAAAATAAATTGTCTGACCTACATCTCAAACAAATAGCTCATTTTTCTGGTCTGCAAATGTAAAGCTTGCATTTACATGTCCAGCACCTTTGATCAATTAATTGCTGCTGTGCAGGAGTGTGGACACTGCCTGCATCTATCGTTCCTGCATTATCATGCATGCTCATGCATTTGTGCTGCACATATAAACTCGCACATATAATTAAGGCGGGCCCACATGATCTCAGGGGCCACATTTTTTGAAGTTCACCAAATATCTATGGTTGCACGCTTGTTTTACAAAAAGCACTTATATAGACCATATATAATTGAGTGATGTTTCAAAGACAATCAAAGTATATAAGAATGAAAAAGTCAATATTCCATTACGACACACTTTATCAGGCTCCCCCCCTCCCCCCCACAAAAAAAAAAAAAGAAAAGAAAAGACGCACCGCAAAATACTGCATGGCAAACTTTACTCTCAACTTATTCAGATGACTGCATGTGCGCTACGATCTCCGTTATTTTCGTGGCGGCGCTGCCTAAACCTATAAAATTGTTAACGCGTGTCTATGGAATGTATACAACCTGCGTCGTTTAATTAAGCTGCAGAGGTCAATAAAACAAATGCTGAAAACGAAACCACAGACCGGGTGCTCCGTCTGCCGTGGTATTAGTCTCGAGATTAGAGTCACTGGAAAATTTGTAATTGTTCTAGCCAAGGCGTTTGGAGGCACTTGAGCTGAGGTAACACAGCGACAGACAACAAGAGGAATTAAAGGGCTGCTTTTCCTAAGCGAAGGAACTACAGGGAGCTTCCACAAAAGCTGAGAGCGCCATTTTCCTGAACAGCTCAGTAGTCGAGCGTGGAGTGGGCCGAGCAAATAGTGCTAAAGCGGTGGCTTACTGTGCGATCGTGGGCTGTAACAGCAGAAAGCAGACTAAAGAGCAAAAGGTGAAGTTCGGAAAAGACGACTGGCGGTATTTTTCAAAATACCAAAGGTTGGCTTGCACGAATGCGACAAGACCAGGAGCGATCGGAACGTCGCAGACTAGAGTGGCTTGCACGCATCAACAAGATTTGGCATTTACAGAAGACCGAACGAATACCAAATGTGTGCGCGTCAAGTCGTGTGTGCAGGTACGCAAACGATCAGTGGCGTCGCTAGGGTCACCCGCGTCCGGTGCGGAGCAAACACGCAC
The DNA here is from genome assembly GCF_055883805.1 of Amblyomma maculatum. Lineage (NCBI taxonomy): Eukaryota > Metazoa > Arthropoda > Arachnida > Ixodida > Ixodidae > Amblyomma > Amblyomma maculatum. The sequence continues at coordinate 119,265 of NW_028146738.1, forward strand.
AAAGGAGCAAACACGCACCCACGCACAAACCACAAAAGCACGCGCGCGCGCGCGCGCGCGCGTGTGTGTGTGTGTGTGTGTGTGTGTGTGTGTGTGTGTGTGTGTGTGTGTGTGTGTGTGTGTGTGTGTGTGTGTGTGTGTGTGTGTGTGTGTGTGTGTGTGTGTGTGTGTGTGTGTGTGTGTGTGTGTGTGTGTGTGTGTGTGTGTGTGTGTGTGTGTGTGTGTGTGTGTGTGTGCGGCGCAGTGTTTTCTTGAATATTAAGTTACATTAGGCGGGTTCTTGTCTCCTCATTCTTGTTTGGCTGTGGCTAATGGTACCTCGGAAAAGCCTGCCTGATCCGGGAAATATTTTTCAGAGGTACGGCGGACGGACCCGATCAGGGGTTTACGTCTGATGGACCCGATGCGTTTTGTAGCGAAAGCTACATTGGCCACGAACGAGGAGTGTCGCGTGGCGGGAGGCACGTACAGATCCGTTGCCTAACAACCGCCGCTGCAGCTGGCGGATGCCGCTAGAATCACTGGGAAATTTTCAGATTACCGCAAAAGTGCCCGCGGGCGCCATCTTCTTTCCAGACCACAGGACCCAGCCGCCGTCTGAACGGCGAGTGACCGCATTCGTAGACTTCTAACATGTTTTGAAGCTAGCAAAACTGAAATATTTTGGTATGTTTATTCAGAACAGTACCACGAGTGATTATGTGGTCACTAACTTTACTACTTTATTCCGCAATCGATGGGAAAACACGAAGAGTGTGGGTGAACCGGCGAACACACCAGGGCGCCTGCTCTTGTAAATCGCTAACTATTTGGATCAAATCGTGTTCTGCGCGCAGTGCAGGGGTGTTACAACATTATAAAGTGACCAAGTGCGAAATAGCATGTCTGCGAAGATCGCAAGAACGTGTGTGTATATTAAGTCGTTGAGAATGCCGCCCGCAGGCGCCGCTGTGCCAGACGCGGTAAAGACATGGAGGGCGAGGCGCAGAGTTTATTACGCTCTGACACGATGGATCGCTTTGTATAAGCAACACAAAGTGAAGCAGCGGGTTCGCCGAGAGAGCGTAAATTCTAACATACAATTTAACATCGCCGTTGCGGCGCCAAGAACGCCAAGCAGGCTTTGTTGAAGCATATTGTTTTGCGTGAACTTAGTTCTTTTGCGGCGCCATCGTTAAGTGAAGGCCAACTAACGAGCTGGTTGCGCCCATTTTCACCCTGAAAAAAAAAAAAACAACAAAACATGGCCTACTATATCATCGCTATCACCGCGCGGTTGAGAATATTGTACTTCTCATTGTAGAATGGTATCTCTACGCAATTGTTTCATCGCCATACGCTTCGGGTCGCCAATTTGCTAGAACGTCGCTCATTACCTACCGTCAAAACTTAAAATGACATCGCACATTGATGGCATCTCTGGTTGACGCACATTTGCCAAAAGTTTCCAGCTGCGAACGCACAACTATGGTTGGTTGGTTTAGTTTGTGGGGTTTAACATCCCGAAGCGGCTCATGCAATGAGACACCGTAGTGGAGAGCTCCGGAAATTTCCAACACCTGGGTTTCTTTAACGTACAACTAGAAATAAATAACTATAATAAATCTGTGCATAGAGTTTTATGTACATTTACAATAACAATAAAAAAAAGAAGAGCTGCGGGCGGTCATCCACACGAACACGCGCCCGTACGCATGTATGCACGAGCAGTGTGTGTGTGATTTCGCAGAACTGAATATAGATGTATCTGATGCCGGCTGGCTGGATATTTAACTTAACATGACGGTAGCTCTTCCAAAAGTCCGTGTGTGCTGCATATTGCTGCGCACGTAAGGCGTTGGAAGGTAAACACATGTTGCCATTAGGCGAATTTTATGTTCACGTTGAATATTTCATGCGCTTCTTTCGCGGCTAAAAAAAAAAATTCAAACCAATTATCTAGCGTATTTCCCACAAGAAGCTGGGAAATGGCACAAATTTTTCCTGGTCGGTTCTGTGAAGTCACACCTTCCACTGATGCAGATCACTCTTTTCGTTCAGGCACTGAGTAAACGCATTTCCAGACTCAGGCCTGGTGCCGCACCAGAGGCGCAGCGGAATCTGACACGTGTACACTGCGAGAAACAATCGGAAAAAGAGGAACTCCCGCGCAAGCGCTTGGAAGGAATATGGCGACGCGAAGTCACGTGACGCGCATCAGCCAGTACGCGAGCCGGCAGCGCGGGTGAAACGAATGTGGTACTTTAAAAAGTTTCCAGTGATTCTAGAGGGCCGCGCGCTCACCGCGCCGCCTGGCAATCAAGAAGTAACCAGAAGATGTCTCGTCTTTAACGCAACAACAACATAGCCAGATATAGTGAGCAGCGCATCTTATACCCCTCCCATACGGGAAAATGAGTCATTCTCCCCGAACGACATTTGTTGAGTTTAATGTCATTTTTTCGACGCGTTGCTACACGACCAAAACTAATGTCATTTGCAAATGATGGCAATTGCAATACATACAGAAATGTTTATGCGCCTTCAATACGTTGCGAAAACGACTGCGCTATGAATGAAGGCAACCTTTGAATTCATATTCATGTCTTGCATGCCTCAATTATCCACTACGAAGTTACCGGCTGCGAAGATGGCGTGTGTTCATGAAAGGGTAGAGAAGGTGCGCGCGTTGGGCGCCCGGATAAGAAAAGCGCAGGGTTTGTTTAGCAACGTACCCTTTGCACACTAATTCAAGCGCCAAGAGCAACACGTAAACGTAAAATAGGTACTGTCTAGTGTATTGAGCGACGGCGCTTCGACCCGACGGCGCTGCGTACCACGGCCCCGTCGAGTCCCGTCTTCGCAAGATCGCTTGATAGGCGTAAATGCCCATCGAAAGGAGCTGGACACCTGAATTATCAAGATAGCAAACGACGAAGTCGCAGCGCTTGCCACACCGAATGTCACAAGCTTACCGCAACGGTGCTGCCCGCGAGAGCGGCGGACGACGGCGCTTTGGCCGTGCGCTACAGATAGTCGTCGCGTTATAGGCCTAAACGGTTTCGCATCCAAGCCGCTGCGGGCGGCGCTTTGGGAATAATCAATTGTCTATTCGTGGAACTGCCTTATTATAATTTCAAATGTTTCATAAATTGTTTTACAGTAAACGGAAGGTGTATACTTCGGCAACGCATTAGCAGCGAAGATACAGCACGAGTTCGGATAAGCTGCCTCACACCGGCGCTGCGACTGGTATACTGGACTATGAGCAGAAACTTATCAGCGATCCTAAGGAAAAGTTTTTTTTGAGATTCCTTTATCTCAGCGCGTATTATTTAGGATCAACAAGTTTTAACACGTTTTTTGGGACGGTGGCGAAAGCACAACCGGCGAGAGTGATCCGTTGTGTCTGTTCCGATAGACTGCGGCAGGCGGGGCCGGTGCTGCCCTCGCAGAGTGCGGTGGCTGATTAGCTGGTAGCAAGGGTTGTAGTGTTTTTTCGAGATATGCTATTTGGTATGTTTCACATAATTTAATGACTAACTACAAAATTATAGACGATCAGTAGTAATATAATGACTGTGTCACAAGCTGCCTCACCGATTATACAGCGGAAGTTGCGGGAGCTTCTGCCTCAGAGATAGAGCAAAACTCACGGGACCTCGCTGCTCCTCTGAGCAAGATTCGACAAGCCGATGGGGCAGCGACCGCACGTCCTTGACGCGGGCGCTGCGTAGACAGCCGAGAGCATAAAAACGTATGCAGAAGCACGCCCGCGCCAGTGCGCTCTGGGAAGATTCAGACTTCCGGGCCACTCTCGCGGCCGCTCCGGGAAAGCGTACTGTGTTTCCTCGAGCCCGCGATCGACGCATCGTTCTCCTCATCCGTACGGCCTCCGCTACCGAACAACCCAGCCTTCGACACCTCAACTAGCAAGAAAGCCGTGAGAATTCCATTTCGCCACAAACTGTTGTTCAATGGAACATTATTTTCGCTTTTGTTAACCTTTACCTCACTTAGTAATATTTTATGCTGTGTTTTCTATGTGACTTTTGTCCATACTTATTATATCTAGAATACTTGCTTTGTTATCTTTATAGTATTCTTTTTATCGCCGCGTTTTGTTCATTGTCGGGTTTTCCCTTGTCATTTAACTAGCCATCGTTTGTCAATATCTTGTCGTGGCGTTTTATTTTTCCATTGTACCCTATTATTATGCAGTGTAATTCGGACTACTATTTATAAACATTCAATCGTTTGTAAAAGAAAGTAACCAATTTGAACTTATTTCTCAATCAAACACCGACACACGTACTTCACGAGTTGACCGGCCTAACTTTTAAATGTGTTCTCAAACCTCATAGAGGGACGACGGGTAACCGTAAAGGGGATCCCGCGCCTCTTTTGAACGTAAATGCGGGGGTTTGTGACAGACTGTGACATTTTTGTAGTTTATTTTGGGTGTATATTCTCACCGAGTCTTTGGTGACGAGACACACATGTCCTTGTCGATAGGATTCGAATGAGTTCCTCAAACTCATCGGTACCTAATGTCATTTTCATCGAATGCCATTATATTTTCTCGCGTGATAGCCAACAAAGGTAATTTGAACGGAAGTCATTCGATGGAAATGATATTAAGTATGCCGTGTGGCAGGGGTATTAATTCTTCTCCAGAAGGAGGATGACAATAGTGATGATGATAGGTTAGTCAGCGGAGCATTTCGGGCGAGCGTGTACTCAGCATTGGTCAGGATTGGATTGGACTTGATTAGATTGGATTGAATTGGACTCGATTGGACAGGATTTGTTGGATTGTATTTTACTGGAATGAATTGTACTTGAATAAACTGAATTTGATTAGACTGGATTCTTTTGGATTGGATTAGATTAGACTGAACTGAATTGGATCACACTGGATTGGATGGGTTTAGATTGGATTGGATTGGATAGGAGTAGGTAGCCCAGGGCCAGGAACACATGCTTTCGCTAAGTATATCCTGGCCTATCTGAGCTAAGCCACGCTCAGTTTTTTTCTCCAGGTACGTCGGGAAAGCCGGACGGATCGGGGAAATATATTTCACGGTTACGGCAGCCAGACCCGATCGGTGGGTTTCAGGTTTATGTCCAGTTGACCCGATGCGTTTTTCTGTGGGATACGCAAGGTAGGTGGGCCTTCGGCTATACGTCGGAAAATGTGGACGGATCCGAGACACGTTCCAATTCTTTGACGTCTAGCAAGACGGCTTCGTAGACATCATTGTAGGCGTCTACACGTTCGCATAATGAAATGCGTCTATCTGTCTACACCTGACATCACCAAGTGGCATAAAAGTTGAACGAGAACGTTTGAATAACTATTATAACATTGCTTTATTTAAAGCTATACGACAATACAGGTGAAAACAAGTTATTAATAGTTCGCCGATGTTTCGCGGCACTAATATTGCGTGTTTAATCAGCAGAACGCCGATCGACGTTTGATCGGTTGACTTGTAGCAGGCCGTGCCGACTGCTCAAGCAATGGGCCCGTTCACGGCTCGACGGAAAAGAACGTTAATTCGTTTTTACTTTATTATTACTGCTACTGGAGAATACACGCTTCTCGGATGTGCTCATGCACACGGATGTAAGCATGAAAAAGTGCAAAAGGCATTAAACTTCAGAGGATTACAGACGAAAGGTGACAATCGGCTACAGCAACAGAAAAAATTTGTGCCGTTACACATGTCGTCTCAGTCACTAGAGGCGAGGAAACCAAAGACATCGACTCGTTTTAATAATGGTTTAGTTTGTGGGGTTTAACGTCCCAAAGCGACTTAGGCTATGAGAGACGCCGTAGTGGAGGACTCCGGAAATTTTGACCACCTGGGAAATTTCGACCACGTGCACTGACATCGCACAGCACACGGGCGTCTTGCCTGTAGCCTCCATCAAAAAGCGGCCACCGAGGCCGGGATCCGATCCCGCATCCTTGGGAACAGTAGTCGAGCGCCGTGACCACTGCGCCACCCCGGCGGGGGTCGTTTTAATAGTATACTGGCATACTAAATTCAATGTGCGAGAAGCCGGTATCATCAGGCGAGTTCGCTCTTCCGAGATTAACTGAAAATGAACATAAAAGTTTGCTACGGCTCCTACAGCAAGCGAGAAACACATGCGTGCCGTAAAACAGCCGTCCTGGCTCTCGGCGAGGTGCCCATAAAGCGGCGAGTTTGTTGATAACAACAAGACTCAAGAAACTCACTGTTAAGTTAAAACAAAACAAGACCAACAGCATACAACTATCAAGGAAAAATCTCAACCGCGCGCTTTCCTCTTAGATCGCGATGCAAAAATGTGCAGTGATATGAATCTGACGACCATGAAAGCAGCTGAATTAGCCTCTAGCTAGCGCACGCATTGACGTAACTACTCACATTTGAAAGATCGTGCATATGCATACTTCGGAGCTCGCAAAGAGCACGACCACCGTATAGTATACTGCAACCATCGCAAGCACGACGCGCTCAGCGCGACCCGTGCACTGTCCGCCATGTGTAGACAGCAAGGTAGCTTGCATCTATGTTGACTTCGCCGAAGACCTCTTCGTGAGACTGCTTCGTGAGAATAAGTAGACGTCTACGAGGGGGTATTGGAAACATGATTGGAACCATGACAAAATTCCTTTTGACAACGAATTAAATTAAATTACTAATTACTTTGCTGAAAATCGGAGAGAAGTAATTTAATTACATTACTGATTACTGCTTCCCAAATAAGTAATGAAATTACATTACATATACATCTACTGAGTAATTTAATTACTTTTAAATTGCTTTCTAGTTATCATCCATGCAAAACCAACTAAATTCAGTAAACAAAGCAACAAAGTGTTCTCGCAGACGCGAAGCAAACACGTTCTTTCGTCTTCCCGCCAAATTCCGTCCCAAAGAGCTATCCTTTCCCTTTTTCCTACAGCGATTGACATTACAAATATAATACAACCGCAAAAAAAATAAAAAAAATGCAGAAACATGGTCGAACAGTCGTCAAATGAGCGGAGAACGCAACGTCTTGCTGGCCCGGAGCTGTCTCGCCATTTGAAGGTCCCAAAAAAGCTAGGTTATCTATTGCGTCCGCAGTCCCAAGAATCGACGTCGGCACCTTGCGCTCAGTAATGCTCACGCCACGGCGTCTCACGCCATGGGCCCTTCTGCCTGTTTACTTTTGCTGTGAAAGTACTAGCACAAAGTATTCATTACATTACTAAATTACCAAACTCAAAAAGTAATTCATTACATTACAAATTACAGAAAAAAAAGTAATTTAAATACAGTAATTTTATTACTGTGATTTCAATTACTGCCATGTCTGCCCCACCCCTGTCACTTTACTTTTTTATATCTTTTTAAGCGCTCTCCTTTTTACGCGCATCGCCCCTTGTATTTTACGCTTTTTGTTCTTTTCAGCGCCGGGTCAGCTCGGCACGCCTTTGCGCTCGCGCTCTTGGCCGCGAAGGCGCAGGTCTGCCGACCTGGAAGGCGTTGCATAATCGTTTACGCCAAACTGCGCGCACGCGCGAGCCTGATACTGCTTCTGAATATAAAGATGGCCTCTTGGAGGTGATTTTGAATCTCGGAAAGTGTTCTATAGCGCTTCGCTATACGCAGTAAGGAAGACTTCGAGTTCAGCGCGCCTCGATATTGCGCTCGCTATAGTCGGCTGACTTGGTAGGCGTTACAAAATTGTTTAATCCAAACTGCGCGCACGCACGAGCTTGATACTGCTTCTAAATATAAAGGTGACCTCTTTAAGGTGATTTTGGATCTCGGAGAGTGTTCTATAGCGCTTCGCTATACGCAGGAAGGAAAACTTCGAGTTCAGCGGGCCTTGATATTGCGCTCGCTAGTCGGCTGACTTGGTAGGTGCTGCATAATTGTTTAATCCAAACTGCGCGCACGCACGAGCTTGATACTGCTTCTGAATATAAAGGTGACCTCTTGGAGGTGATCTTGGATCTCGGAGAGTGTTCTATAGTGCTTCGCTATACGCAGGAAAAAAGACTTCGAGTTCAGCGCGCCTCAATAATGCGCTCGCTATAGTCGGCTGACTTGGTAGGCTTCGCATAATTGTTTAATCCAAACTGCGCTCACGCACGAGCTTGATACTGCTTCTAAATATAAAGATGACCTCTTTAAGGTGATTTTGGATCTCGGAGAGTGTTCTATGGCGCTTCGCTACACGCAGGAAGGAAGACTTCGGGTTCAGCGGGCCTTGATATTGCGCTCGCTAGTCGGCTGACTTGGTAGGCGTTACAAAATTGTTTAATCCAAACTGCGCGCACGCACGAGATTGAAACTGATTCTGAAAATCCTCCTCAGGGGGATTTTGCATCTCCGCGCGATACGCAGAAACGAAGATTTCCAGTTCAGCGGTCGGAACCTGTAATAGGGACCGATTAAGTGAAATGAAAGCGAGAAGGCGCAAAATATTAGAAATATCAGTCGTTTACACCCTTAAACTTTCAGGCCTATTGCTAGCGCATGCAAGGAAGAGGACGAAGTCGTGGTTTAATGGAAGCATCTTTTCCGTATGAGGAACATTTTGATAATCTTTCGGCTTCTCCAAGCGCTTTCACTTTGCAGAACCTATAATATTACCGACAACCAAAATTCTACGGTTTCTTTGAATAGAAATTCAATATTTTAGTTCTTTGAAGCTTCAGCTATTGCGCTGCCAACTTTTTTCTTCTGTTCAATTAAACAGATCGCTTGAAACAGATGCTTTAGAGACTATATAGTCAAGGCCCGTAAGGTTAACGTATACGTGGAGGTCCGTAAGAATGCTGTCATTTTGCTCTCTTGACTTCATAGGAGAGATGTATAAGCGCAAATTCAAACGTTTTCCATGAGCTTGCAGCGAACATTACGCTAACTCTCATGAGCAGTTTTAATTAAACCTTGAAATTTTTTACTCAAATCCACGTCATTTATCCTGCTTATTCCGCATTTCTCTCAGTTGATTTGTTGTTGAGTCTTCAAATTTGATATACCATGCATACCATACACATTCTGCTTGATCAGTACTTGTGTGTTACGTCGATATTAGGTTCTGAACGATCGTTGAAAGAAAATTCAGATAATCTGGGAAATAGCGCTGCGTGACTTTGTTGAGAGGCTATGGAACGTTTACTCGCTTTCTATAGTACTGATGATGAGCTACTTCATTAGACTCGCAAAAGTGAAAACAGAAAAGCGTGCAGCTTTACAAGTCTGGGGCTGTTTCGGGCACATCGTCCTTAGCGGCTCGGTATGACCGCTTAAAGTAAGTGGTAACACTGTTTGTGTCCTTTTTCTGTATACGAACAGATTCTCGGGCAGTGTAGTGCTGGTCAAGGGGATCTGAGAGCGCGGTGTGCCTGCATTTGACGTCGCGTCTAAACTTACTTTTACGACAATACGTACACGGGTTGTAAGGGCTTGTTCTTCGTTCTTCGTCGTGCAACCCAAGAATAACCACGAGGATTAAAAGCCGCAAACGAATTTATGTAGAAGTGCTGCGCACCTTAGCCGAGAAAGGTATCCATTGCCGAAGCTAGGGTCTGCTTCTCGCGTTTGACGCCGCTGCCCTTGGTCGTCTTCTCTATCCTGCGGAAAGAAACTTGTGAATAGAGTTGCAATTTTCTTTCTTGTGCCTCCGCGTAACCAACCGCACTGCAGCGGGTCGAAAACACAGCAAGCGCCGCACATCCAATGCAGACGGTCCGGGCTTTCTCCTACACCATGAAAGTCACTGCTGTCCCCAGCGCCGCCGCATATGCGCTACCTTGTCTATCAGCTTACCTGTGCCCGGGGTAAGCGAGATTGACCTCCGGGTATTGATGTTCGCCGTCTTTCCACGCTTGGGACTAAAACTGACTGTCATCTACGACCTGGGGAACTGTCCACCGTCACCTGTACTCCTTGATGTAAGGCGTGAGATGTTCAAGCGCTTGCCGATTAAGAATAATATTTATTTATGTATCTAGTTATTTGTTTGTGTACATATACTTCGAAGTCCATTCGGGATTGTTGCCGGTTGACATATGTAAGTAGAAAATAAGCGTATAAACAGTATGTTAGGAATGCACAATGATATGACCATTTATGCAAAGCACTTCGATAATATAAAATATATAAACGACAAAACTGCTGACCAATACTATATAAATAAAAAAATATGAAGCGGTTGTTTTTAATAACTTGCACAGAAGAGAACTGTACAGGCATGAAGATACTACACACACACAAGAAAAAAAAAACATGAATATACTGTTATCATATTATGTGCCTAAATTACAATGATTAGGAACAATAAAAGAAATCGTATCGTAGAAGACACGGTAAAGTAACAAAAAGACGACCTCACGTTACCTTGCCACCCTCGGCTAAGAAGTGTGAGTTTATGAAGACAGCAAAAGCATGCACTATTCTTATCTGACTGCTGATTAAAGGAGCACAGTTTAACGCACTTGTAAGGGTTACTTTTCAGCTTTTCTCCCCAAACCGCCGCACTTCATCATTGAAATAAAATATATTATTATTATTATTAATTTTATTATTATTATTATTATTATTATTATTATTATTATTATTATTATTATTATTATTATTATTATTATTATTATTATTATTATTATTATTATTATTATTATTATTATTATTATTATTATTACATGTCGCGCACCATCAATGTCATAAAAATTTGAAACACCGCATGCATATCACCCGCAGGCTCGCTCATATCTCGCTCGGCACGAACTGAATATGCGAAGCAATAACATTGCATTGCAACGGATGTATTTCCAGTCACTTTCTGCGCATTCTGGACGGCTCCTCAGCCGCCGATTTCGCCGGTATGCCATGGAAAAACAGAGGGAGGAGATCGGTCCACGTTTTTTTCCACGAAACGACGTCCCTCGCTTCATCCACGCGACGAACTATTATACAATAATTGAGTGCAGTGCTATCATATTCGAGGCTGTCGGAAATGCGAAAGCGCTGACACAAACAGGTACAGTCGTAAGCTTAATGAAAGGAAACGCGAGAGCTCGTGGAGGATAGCCTCATCCCGAAACAAAGGCGCAGCGCCACGGCGGCGTTGGAAACGAAGTAGAGAGAGGTTCCCTTCCGTGCTCTGGTCAGTGGTCACAGTTCGTGTACAACGAGACCGTTTTTAATCGGCAGCTAAATATCAGTGTGGCATCAGGCTACCGGAAACTGATATCGCCCCTTGCTTCGTGGAAAATCAGGACAACGCCTGAAAACGAAGGGAGCGTGTTTTTATTGACGCTTTCCAATAAAAATGAAGGAAAGAAGTGAAAACGAGAAGAAACCAATGCGACAAAGGGTTGCTGCTTTTTTTTTCTTTTTACTGCAGCTTCTGTCCCCTGCTGCTCTGGAAGCATCTGTTTCGCTGGCGCACTGCAGGCGTCGTCTCACAACGGTGCGGTACGCAGAACTCCAGCTGGAAGTAGATTCGGCACAATTCTCTGTTAACTAAAGATGCTCAGGATGCCTGATAATAGAAGCATCATAATCTTAGAGTATAAGCGGCTACAGCCAAAGGCGCATCGCTGGTCTCACAGGACGGCCACTAAAGACGGTCAACCGACGTTTTTAAGCATATATACACGGAGGAGCGTCGAATCAAGGATAGAACGCACGCCTAAAGACCCCGTGCAGCCAGTCGTGCACGGGAAATGCTCAGAAATGACCAGAAATGAATGTCGGAAATGTCCAAGGGGGGGGGGGGAGAGATTTAACCGTTTCCTTTGCCTTCGAACATGAATGCCTAGACAAGTAAGAGTATTAAGTGTCAAGTAGGCTCTCGACGCAGATCTCTTGCGGATTCGCTGAAGGGATTACCCAGCTACTTTATCTCCGTGGCGGCCAAGTTGCATTAGTAGTCTCTGTGAAGTGACAAGGCTAAGAGGTTTCAATAGTTACTCATGAAGTACTGCATTGTTCGCTGCCGCCTGAGATACTCCAATTACTCTTCTTAAGAGCTTTCTATGTAAGGTCACGATTCTCCATGTGAGCGCAAAGCACAGTCCTCCTTTAGCGGCAACGCGTTTGCTCGTACTTTAACATTTGGAAGGAGAGTATATGCCCGCCATCTTCACATTTTCACCGGTGGTTCTGTAAACAGGGTCAGAAAATCTAGCTCAGCGGCTTTTTACATTCCTTCTATGGCCTATACGTGGTCTGCACGCTTTACTGAAATCCTATCCACCACATGGCCGAAAGTGTTGCTATTGAGGTGGCTTTACGGGAGCTATAGGTCTTGTCCGGCTCAATCTGTTGTCATGCGAACAGATACAAAACCTGCCCTTCAAAGGTTAGAGTGCAGGTTCCCTACTGATGACTAGTTTGTAAGCTCTCTACGCTTGGTGCAGCGTCTGCATAGCAGAGGCTTTACATTTCGTATGGGGGCCCTCACACACAGGTGTCAGAGGCAACGAGGTGGCAGATAGTGTCGCCCATAAAATACTGTCAGGTACTTCCTAAAAAAAAAGCCCCTTATGATAAAAAAATTCTTCAGAGAAACGGTACTCAACCATTTTAGTACCCTGTGGAGGGCGCTCCAGAAGCCATGTGTGACCAAGGGACTGAGAAGACATCAGGTCACTCTACTACATCGAATACGCACGGGCTCTGCTCTCACTCTGGCTGGGTGCGCAAGACGGGCATGGCGTCGTCTCCGCTATGTGGTGTGTGGGGTGTGCGGGGATATAGAACATTATATTATGTGCTGTCCAGAGTACAACGCGTAAAGGTGTGTGATGCTCGCTTCCTTCAAGAAGACAGGAGCCCTTCACAATGTACTTCAGGATATTCTCTACCCGAGTGGAAACCAGACATGCAGAAGGGAGGCTTCACCTCTTCTTTTACAATTTCTGTCGGAAAGTGATCTTGAGTCTAGATGGTGACAGCTGGAATAGACTATGGTATACTGTGAGAGAATGTGTGCGTAGATGGTGACTTCTGGAGCGTTGTATATTATACTGTGAGTGAATGTGTGTATAGATGGTAGCAGCTGGTATGAAATGTGTTTTACTCTGAGTGAATGTGTGCATAGATGGTGACTGCTGGAGTGAAATATGCACTATTATAAATCACTGCCCGCATAGTGGGACAGATTTCACAGATATTAGGTCCTTTTTTTAACACATAAGTGAGGCTAAGGGGGAGCCGTTGACAGCAGAATAAGCAAGGATAATCCCACCTTGCTTACAACTCAACTCAACTCAAGGACCTGCTTATTTCAGCTTCTGCAGCCCAGGACCGCTTGCAGAGTGCAAAAGATGTGCGTCAAGCTGTTAACTTTGTGTCAGTTAACCAACGGTCCGCTGAACGTAAGGGAGGCCGGGATATGAAACATTGTTGCAGCACAGAAGCCATCAAAACGGAATCGAGTAAGGCTTCTCGCCTCAAATTTGCCAACGATTTCACTGATTTGACTGTGCAGGCTTGGAAGAGTCGTTTCTCTTTTTCAGGTCAATCTACGTTCTCAAGTGAATGAATTAAACACCACCGAACGTGGCGGCCTGTTTGGCAAGAAAACATCAAGCAGGTCATGGCCAGTAGACGTACTGCTGTTATAGTGTAGAGATCTCTGTCCTGCGATGGGCTAGGCCCTCTGGTGAATATCAGAAGCAAATTCAACAGCGCCGCGTGCAGCACAATACCTGGCCACGTTCTGATCCCCTGCGTCTTGAAGGGACCGTTGCTGAACGGTTCCTACTTATTTCAGCAGGATCTCTCTCTCCTGCCCATACCGCCAAAACTGTGAAATTCTTTGATAAGCGAGGGGCCTTGCATGTTGTGTGGCCACAAGAAGGTACCTACCTTAATGCTATTGATCACGTGTGGGGCTAATGAAAGCGCGCTTGTCGAAGTCACCACTGAAATCACAAAACACCAAAGACATTTGGGACGCCGTCCAATTGCAATGGGAGCTCCTATGGCATAACTACTCACTGGATGAAACCCTCTGCACCTCGCGACTTTCTAGGATTGCAGGCGTGATCATGAGCGGCGGTGGCACAACGCGCTACTAAGACAAAACATGTGCAAAGAATACATAGACTATACGTAATGTCATAGGCTTCCCGCTTTCAGTATTGTCTGTCGTACCGGCTTCGTTTCTTGTACAGCATTCTCCAAACGTTTAGAGCTCTGGGGTTCTGCTTCTGAGCCTCACCATGCATGTGGCGCGTAATGCATTACCAGAGTTCAAATCTCACGAAGCTAAAACAATTTTTGGCCTGCGCTTTCCAACGGGAAATAAATGCCAAACGAGCGCAAGTACACGGCTTTATAGCAGCCCTTTGGGCTCTAAACGTTTGACAAAGACAGTACATTAATGTTTTTATTTGCAAGCGTCAACAAAACAGAGCTTTTTTCTTCGCTATAAATCTTTGTTGCTATTTTGCGAGAAGGAAGCGGTGATATAAATTGCCGTCAGCCTGACGCCACAGTGACCTTTACCTGCCGATGCAAAATTCTCTCGTTGTGCACGGGGGGCAGCCAGCAGATGGAACAGCATCACTCCCTCCCCTTTACTTCCAATGTCGCCGTCGCGCTAAGCTTCAAGTTCGGCGCGGCTATCTGCCGGTGTTCCTGCGTCCTCTTTTATAAAGCTCACGATTGTACATCCTGCAAATTTTGATAAGTGCCATGAGACTGTCGACTGGCAGATACAGTGGGGCTGTGAGATCAGCTTCACCGCGGTTTTCGCCCTTTCACAGGTGTCGCCAGAAGGGGGTCGTCGGTGGCTGTCCATATATGGGCACGTTTCCGTGCCGCGTTACTAAATATGGGCATGCCGAGAGTTTGGCCCTTCGACTCCGGCGTGGTGCGGTCGGCAGTGTCCAAGAGTCACTGAACGGTGTCCGCAGCCTCGTGCACGCGCACGAGCTGTCACATCCGCTCCTTCTAAGAAAGAATTTTCGCCGAACATAATGATTTCAAATAAGGGAGTAATTACTCATTGACATCCACCCAATCGCATCCAAACGGCTACAAAGAAAAGCTACACAGCTCTTTCAGAACTTCGAGGTTAAATAAAAATTCGTCTTGGTCCGGGAATCGAACCCTGCCTTACAGCCTTTCCAGGCCGTCGGTCTACGATTGAGCTAACCAGAGCTACTGCCCAGGAAAGGCGGTGGTGCCGGAGCCGTCCTGGTTCGCTCAGTTGGTAGACTGACTGCCCCGGAAAGGCGGAGGTGCCGGGTTCGATTCCCGGGACCAGGATAATTTTTTTTATTAACTATGAAGTTCTGAAGCTTTCCTTTGCAGCCGTATGGCTGCGCTTGGGTGGGTTTCAATGATCAATTACTCCCTCATTACAAATATACTCCATCTTGGGGGATTCGCTTAAAATATTTTACCATTAGGAGTTCACCGTACTCACATAAACGCGCGCGAGCGCACACACAACCCCTTTCAGGTATGTATTTCACAGGATTTTTAAGCGGCCGAGTTGGTGATACATTATCAAAAAAACAGCGCGAACAAACGGGGACGAAAGGAAGAAACCACGGGAACAAGCGCTGATCCTGTTCACAGCGCGAACAAACAGCGCGAACAAACGGGGACGAAAGGAAGAAATCACAGGAACAAGCGCTTGTTCCTGTGGTTTCTCCTTTTCGTCCCCGTTTGTTCGCGCTGTTTTTTGGATAATGTATTTCACGAATGGTCACTGTTTTCTTTGTCACGAGCGCTGAGGCAGGACACAATTTCAAAAATATTTTTCAATGTATAAATACTCTACGAGTGCACAATGAGATAATAATAAACACTATGTACAAAACTTAGAAAACAAACAAAAAAAGCTGCAACTAAAGGAAATGCGAATGTTAAATATAAAACAAAATCATATAAAATGTTCCTTGACTTTAATCCATTCCAGCTGTTATCTAGGGATTCCGAACACGCTTACAAAGGCGCAGCTATTCGGGCTCTTCCCCCCAACCGGCTCGGCTGCGGGGGACTCTAAGCATTTTTTGGAGAATTGGCACTTTGTTCCGCCTCGGTCAGCGTAAGCTGCTGCTGATTTGTCCTATCAAGCTGGCGATTTATCGTAGGGCAGTTTCTAGCGACGTACCCGTAACCGCGACAAGCATAGCAGCGAACCTGCCCTTCACGATTCCCGAAATCGCTTCTCTTGCTTGACCTGAACTCTTCATCGAGGAGCGCTTCCAGTAGGGTCTAGCTTACCGGCTACCTGGGCTATGCTTGTCTTGCATCTGCGCTTACGCCTTTTGGCTCTGTTATCTACCTAACGTTTTCCTCACTGGAGACCAACAACTTGTTGCGCTCTTCGTCTACTGCTGCCTCAAATACTCCTTTAAAAGTAGCTGGCGTATTTGAAAGGACAAGCTTGCGCAATGGATCCCTCAGCCCGGTGATAACCTGGCACTTCATATTCGCGAGAAGCAGCTCTCTGGTGGGCCTTTGCTTAGCACTATCAGACCCTGGCTCTCGCGCAAGAGTGTCATTACCAAAGAAGCGAAGACGGGAAGCAAACGCGTGTTTGTCTTCTCGCGGCTTATGTCTAGCATCGAGAAACCACCGCAGCTTTACAGTGGGAGGGTCCCTTTCAAACTACTTGAACACTAGTGTCTTCAATTCATCAAATGTTCCCGCGTTCCTTAATCCCTCATCTCTGCACGCAAAATCATGTGCTGTTCCGGACATCCGACATTTCACCATCCCCAGCTGTTGCTCTTCAGTTAAACCCCCCATGCTACCTACGTGTAGCATGGGGGGTTTAGACTCGGGGTTTAGACGTGTAGACTCGGCATATTATTTTACACATATTTAGAAAAGCTGGCTCTATGCTGGTTACGGCTCGTAGTCACTGGGCTGCGTTGCTGCTTTGGCGTATTGCGGCGCGGGTTCCGAAGTAGAACCGGGCGTTCGTCACGGCCAGATGATGGAATGAAGAATGCTGCCGCTGCTACCCTCGCTCCTAGCTGGCGGTGGAATGAGCTTCCAGGCGTGGAAGCGGGATGACACGCTCCGAAATTGAACAGCGGCTACATCCCGGACTCCCAGATCGTGGCGCAGCCCCAGTCTTCTGCCCTGCTCGTATTCACGTCCGACCGTCTCGTCCGCTGCCTACAACTGCTATCCCCTCTCTCCCTTTCGCCTCCTCCTTTAAGCCCTCTCGCTCCATTGTTGCGCTTTCTTCTCCCTGCAGTACGGGTTGACCGGTCTCGGCGACCAGCGGCTGCCTTTGTTAGCTCCACCACATGTTTGGTCCTCAGTGTGTGGTCACTCAAAGCCAGAATGACGCGGTCAGCAGTGTCCAAGAGTAACTGAGCGGCGTCCGCAGCCTCGTGCACGCGCGCGAGCCGTCACAGATGAGCTGTAGCGAAGCGGAAATCTGGGGAGGGAATGAATGAGATAGGGGGGGGGGGGTGTAATCATGCTTCTTGAGGGCGTGCCGTCTGCTTTGCTGATCTGCTTGGCTTCCAGGGGAAGGGGAGATGGGATGTGGGGATGTGGGGAGAGGGTGGGGGGTGGTGGTGCTCATCAAGGTGCCGCTCTTACCGTCGTCTGCTTCTTCACCAGCACCTTGGTCTGCAGGCCCGGTGGAAACTAGAGATGAGCAGTCAGGCCGATCTCCTCCAGGAAGGCTAGCAGGAACCGGTGGGCTGCCAGGGGGTTCCTGGCCGGGCAGAGCACCTGGTCCTCCGTGGCATCAGGGAGACCAAGAGCCCGGTAGCCTGTCTCCATCCGTAGACGGTGGTGGGCGTGTGGTGGGCTCGCACACAGGAGGTGCCCCAGCGTTCCCACGCCGCCACAGGAGGGGCATGCAGGGGAGGGGGCCCGGCCACGGATATACAGCTCCGTGGGTATACAGGAGCCTCCGGTGCGAAGGCGTAGGCATAACCCGCGTCCAGTATCCCTCTCCCCCTCCCCCCCCCCCCCCCTCCCCCAAAAATACCTCAAAGTTCCCAGTAGTATTAGTAGATCTGCTTCGTTGCAGCAGCCGCTCAAGATTTATGTCAGAGTTATGAGAAAGCTTATTTTTTAGCTTCTGTATGCTTGTAGCTTTGATAGCTGTAAAGTTGCAACGTTCCACTTACAACGCTTGTGCTATATTCCATGTGCGGGTATTGTTTCGAGGATATTTGTTATTAAATTGTTTAATGGACTTATATTTAACGTCGTAAACCATTAATTGTTCAAAAACAACCGATTGCAGTTAGTTATTGAACATGGTCAGTTGTTTATTGCAGATGTTCTTTACGGATAGTAACGGAGTTTTAGAATAGGGGAACCCTGCTGGTTAGGGGGATACGTAATTGCGAAGCGACAATGCACACATGTGAGGTGCTGCGGTGAATAAGCGAGAGGTGCGGTAATCACTCGGGGCATGCGCACTAGCGCACCGCTATTACCCCATTCCGCTAAACGATAGGGTCCCCCTATTATAAAACTGTTATCCGCAATATATGCAACGGATACAAACAAGCTGAGGAAGCTTCTTGGTGTGCCGATGCGTAAAAGTA
This sequence comes from Amblyomma maculatum, assembly GCF_055883805.1. Taxonomy (NCBI): domain Eukaryota; kingdom Metazoa; phylum Arthropoda; class Arachnida; order Ixodida; family Ixodidae; genus Amblyomma; species Amblyomma maculatum. The sequence goes on from NW_028146738.1 coordinate 137,791, forward strand.
GATTGGGGGTAGGGTTTGCCTCGCACTAATCAGAACTGCAGAGCAGCCGGCGCTGACTGCAGCAGCAGGAATTTTGGGGATGCCTTAGCCTTACGCGCTTTTCCATCTCCTAGGTCTTTCGACGCAGCCATGTTACCATGTCCCGCCAGATGCATTGGCATACACTTTAGTCAACATTGTCCTGTCTATTTCACCTACTGGTCAATATTGGATGTAAATTAGCATGTGGCTGGAAATATTTCGTGGGAAACCGCATTAGCGTGCTTTTGCGGTTGGCAGGCTCATTTAATACTTGGAGTCGTTAACTGTGCTGTTATAATCGATGTTTTCAAGTTACCTTTGCACTTTTAAATACCTCGGAAATCTTGTGTCTAAATAGTTATAGTTCCGCGGTGCTGGTTTCCGTCGTGTTTGCTTTATTCCCACTTAGCTGTTGTTGATGTTGCTTGGGATTACACCATGTTCTTTTACACTAGATCTTCATTGAGTTAAGCTGGCACTGGTTAAACATGGAGGCACGGCTCCAGCAACAGCGGCGCCGACTTGCCCGAGTGGATGCGCTCTGCAGGTGGGGTTGTCGGGTTACACGTTGCGCCATGTAATCCAAGACGCAGGCCCTGACGCTCCACGTGTGGTTCAAGGTGCACACGACCGCCGCCCGGGCGGGAATTTACGACGCAATGCGTCAGCCGCTATACTTTAAGGCTCTATTTCTTTCATATACCTATTTGACATACGCAGAGCTAGCGTAACTTACGTCTTAGGCTTTGCAAGAGTAGACCTTTCCATACGTGTATAATCAAAAGTACGACTGCAATGACCAAGGCGCATTAATCACTGATGGAATATCGCACACATACGGTACTGGTAAATGCTCTATGATTATCTAGAAACACTCATTCGGCAAACCAGTACGCCAGTTATTTGCTAAACAAGCTGCGTTTATTCAAATCACTGCAGTGGCAAAAATGATCGCAGAGCCAGCTAGAGTCGCCCGCGGCACGGCGACAGGCCGGCTTCCATGTTTCACAAAAACTTGAAACGCGAAATATATCCGCGTGGATCTTTGTCACACTGAATTTCATAGCAAATCAGAATAGCTTCGTGTAGCAGCCAGTATACAAGAACGGCAGCTCAGCAGAACAACATTTCATCCGACGCCGTGCAAGTGCATTGATAGCATAATTTTTGAATTTCTGGACTATTTTTTTTTTTTGCACAAGTGGGAAAAAAAGAAGTCTGTAACGTTTCTCCGCATTTATTCACAGCCCCAAGTTCGCGATTCCGTCGTCGTTCACTACAATACAATGCTTGCGCCACATATGGCAAGAAGGAATAACTGTAGAGTTCAAAAACTAAATAAAGCAGTCGTTGTTTTACATTTAAGCTTAATTCGGTATCAAAGCTTATTTATTCTCTAACTACCCCCGTGGTGGAACAGTTACAGGCGTGCGCGCGGAAGGTAGTTTTTGTTTTACAAATATTGTGTATGAAGAGAAGAAACCCACATATAAACTGACTTCTTCGCATTAGAACGAAAAAAAAAATGTGAAAGAAAAGACTGGAAACACAAATAAAATACGAAAAGGTACAATGGGTGTATTAACAACTGGATTACAATGACACATCTTTGTTTCGAACACGCTCGTTCGCACAGTTTTCCAGCGCCTGCTCTCCGTGCTGACGCACCGCTCTATCCCATCCTCGCGCACTTCGCCCTCCTGTCGTTCCCCGGATCGCACTCTCTCACCGCATGCGATGCGAGCAAGGTCCGAGGATGCATGCGCGCGTCAAAATCCACGCAGGTGCGCCAAAGAGGTGGACGGGTAGACGCACCACTCAGGGTCCAAGGGGCGGACGGCCGCCGCCCAGGGGAAGGAATTGCGCAGTCATAAAAACACGAACGCTAACAGACTGGAGACTTCTTTCAAACATTTCCGGGCTCTCATAACAGGTTGCATAGAGAAATGTGCTTTTACCGCATTTTCTTTGCCAATAAAATGTACGCAAGAAACTAAACTGTGAGAAAGAAACAAGCGCCTAATGAATCGGGCCAACAAACGACTAATCTAGCAGATAGAATGATGCTGACGGTGAGGATATATGAGAAAAAATGTAAGCATCGTATGCAACTAGCTTATAAAGAAGTGGCAAGTCGTGGTACTGAGATGCTTAGCTCAATAATTTTCAACAAACTTGCTTCAAATCCTCATTTCAGGGTGATTGAGATATTCCACTCGATTGAGCACTATTGTATGAGAGCATTTTCGTTGGTATGCTAAAAGTGAGCAAACTATTCGTAGTAGTAGAACACAGCATTCACAAAATACAACTTGAACAGGTTTGGGTGTTATAATCAAAACAGCTAGGCGCCTCTCCAGGGCGACGACGCGCTTCGCTGCTGGCACAGAGCCCTACACAGATGAGCAGCAGCAGCAGCGCATCTATGCTGCTGCTGCTGAAAAAGCGATTACTAAAAAGCTCGAAGGATGACGCGATAATAGCTTAGCCGGCATGACGGCGACAGTTGTATTTTGTTTCAAAGAGGGCGCTCCGTCCACTCGTTCGCTCGGCTCGACGTTCGGTGGCACCGCGCACGGAAAAGGCTTCTTTCTTCAAGAAATATTCCATGTAAGTTTTCAAATTTTTTCATTCAGATTTCATAAAGCGTTTGTGTATATTGGAGCAAAATATTAGCCTCTTAGATTGAGCATTTTTTAAATTACAAGCGTTGTCTTACATTTCATTGTTGCTGCAGGCTGCGTAAGCCATGTGCTAGGGAGATTGGTCTTCTTTTAGCATATTTTTTATGTTGTTAACTTTTCAAAAGTGGTTCTCAAGTGTGCGCGACTTGATGCCGATCATTTTGCAGCTTATTTCAAGTTAAACCGTTACTGTTTTGCAGAGTACTGATTTCCTAAAGTAAACAACTGCGTGGCATCGTAGCCCTAAAAGCCAACTTCGGATATTCACGGCGTTACAGTGGCTGGAACGGCGTATAGCCATCGCGTGGCTCGGCCGCTTGGGTTCCGTCGGGTGACCTCGGGCGGAGTTGGCGGAGTTCGGGCAAAAGCATATTTTCTCGTGTCTGGTGCAATAAAACGCTAACCACATGAGTCGCGCGGCAGCACGATGCGCAGTGCGCTGAGGACCGCTAAGGCATTGCCGCTCGGCGCTGTCGCCCAGGTTCTGGGTTTTTAGAAAATCGCTCATGATGCTGGAACCATCTCGCGAGGCAGCCAATCGCAAAAGGCTTTGGGGTACTCACCTTCGTTGTTGTTTTTTTGTTGTTTCTTTTTGCATGCAAAGTTTGTTTCCCTAGTCCGGTATGAGCGAAAATCCTGCAGACGCTCATTTCGTCTGATCGGTGCATATATGAGCGCATCGAGACGGTTTAGTAAAAGCTTGGTAGGGTAGTATTGTAAAACAAAAAAGGCTAGTGTGGCTAGATATTTCTAATTTTCGAAAGTTGCAGAAAAATGCCACTGCTTTCAATCATGTCCGTATCGCAGTATAGTAGCACGCCGCTGCGCTGGGACCATTTTTTTTTTTTGTGTGGGGAGGGGGGCTCGATGCTTTTCAAGAAATTTCATCAGTGTTGCTGTTTAGTGCAAGAAACTGGATATAGCATAACTGTATTCATTTACCAAACGAAGAGGCGGCGCTAACAAAGCAAGGCTGAAAACGCGTCTCTGTCGCTGAGGCCCTTCGCTCTGTGTGATGTGCACCAGCGGCAGCGACAGGCGTTGGCGTCGTCGTCGCGCGATGCATCGCCAGGGTTTGTCGCCTATTTTTTCTTTCTGTATCGTTGCTTCAGCTGCAATAGATCAGTTGCAAAACCTGCACGTCAGCTTCCCGGTGCGGCAGACATTCCTGCACAATGGCGGCATAGACTTTGAGGTAATAGTTGGGTACAGTGCTAGCACATCGCTTGACGGGTAGGGTAATTCCCGCACGTCTTGCCCATTCGTCACAGTATTATTCGCGTGCGCATTGTCGCCCCACTATTACCCTCTCCGGTTAGTGTCCCTTTTCTAAATTTTCTTTCTTCACCCCTAGGGTGACAGTGCTCCCCCCTTTATTCCAGTGTTAAGAATGCCCGAACACCTTTCTGACAATGGCCTGTGCGTGGGAAACTCAAGCAGCGTGGACTGTGGTAGATGCATGTACTGCACCTAACTATTATCCTTGAATCAGTCTCTGTCACCACTGTGCACGAATTCCTGCCTCACAGGGAAGCCGACTTGTAGGTTTTGCAACTGGTCTGTAATAGCATGTCCAGCAGGGCCGGAGCCTTAAGTGTGAGCGCTGGGTGGGCTCAGGCAATTGCAGTTCCAGGCCGGGTTCGTGTTTGTAGCATGAGGCCCGGGTCGGGTTCAAAATTTATGCCCGTGCACACCTCTGGTCGCGTCGGTCGTGTAGCACACGTTTGGCGCCCGTGCATGCTTTTTTGTTCTTCGCACCATGACACTTTGCTCCAGCGTCAAGACTGCGTGAAACATCAGTATGCATTTTCCGGTCGTTATGCTAACTGATCGTTCCACCGCCCTGGCACAGCTATGTTATACCATGTGTAACATAGAGTTGCAATTAGTCCATTTTTGAGACAACTTTCAATTGAAATTATAGATTACTAAACAGAGAAGTGCCGTGGTATGCTGTTATCATGATTTAGAGGCATCGATTTATTGGAGACTTTCTTTCCTTGCATTTAGGGCTCTTTGCTCTATAACGCCCGCCGTCCAGCTGCTCCACTTGTATCATCGCACTGCTTTTGCACAAGCAATCATCTGCCATCAAAGGGGTGCTGCCTGAATGTGAGGCAGACATCGTCAACATTTTGGTGCTGCATAACCTGCCAACAAGGGCCGAATTACGGACTCCGCTCACAAGTTTGTGAGCGTGACGTCAAAATTACGAAGCTGTGACGCAGCCTTGAGACGTCAATCGTGACGAAGTACGAAATCGTCCAATTACCAGCGACTTTTAGCGTGGCTCCGCCCTAGTAGTCCCGAATCCTCGGCAAACGCTGATGCCACAGTGTGGCACAAAACTGAGCAGGGACCGTCTCCTAACTTTTTCTAACACGACGCAACTAATACGCAATAAATAAAAGAAACAAAGGTTTATTTTGGCAAGATACTATTTTTAGTATTGATTAACATTGGGCTCAAGTTGAAGCGTTCTTAGGTTTGTAGTTATACTTGCTATTAGGTAACTTAGGTTTGTAGTTATACTTGCTATTAGGTAACTTTTGTTGCCGCGAGGGTGCGCCGGCGGCGTCATGGCGTGCACATGGCGGCCTGCAAGCAAACAGCTGATTCCCCGAGAAGGTGCTGCTTTTTTTAGCGTCGTCGGTAATCGAAGTACCGTGCAAGTGCCGTGAGCATGCTGAAAATCTAATAGAATGCAGTCGAAGTTCAGGGCCTGCAGCGATAAAATTTCATGGAGCGCTTGACACGGAAATGGACAAAGACAACTTGCGAAGGTGTTTTCGGTCGGCGCCTACTAGTATCGATGAGAAAAGTGCTGAAAGTGCAACGTGCAGGCTCCGTGGTTCTATTTGTTTCTCTTTAGGAAATACAAAACGACTGTGAAGCATGTAGTGTAGGCCAAAATGGAGCTCTGTCTTTGCATGATCATCTGTTTGTATGTAGCTGGATAGTTTAGGAAAGAACATGATCATGGGAATGCTTCCACCCCTGCCGTGACTGAACCCGAAGCCTTCATTCACTGCAGTGCCACGTCGTGACAGGGCTTTCTATGTAGCTTTCATTGTAGTGTGCTCTGTATTTTTTTCTTTGTTCTCATGACTGAGTTGCTTTGTTTTTGAGCTATACCTTCTGCCCACACCATTTTCTTCATGCATACGTGATGTTTTTGCACCAGTTTATATACCTATGGGATTTTCTGCGTACGCTACAATCACTATGAGCACTAAAACTCGCAATATTATGCATTCAATTTGTCAGCTTTACACTGTTTAGCATTAAGCAAATGCTTTCTATGCGTCCTAACAGTATATGCAGGCCTGTAGTCCTGGAAGGTACCTTATGCAAACATTGTACATAGCACTACTTCTGTCATGTTTCTGCACTGTTAACTGCCATACTTTGTTTACTGCTTCTAAAATGTGCCAAACCTATGACAACTACTATGCAAGCTTGTAATCATTAAGCAACTATTCTTTTGTGTCATGCCTCTGAGTCGCAGTTTTATGCACAATACTTTCATTTCTTGTTTCTGAAGTGTGTCAGACCTGCGATGAGTACAGTGCCAGCTTGCAGGCTCTAAAAAATTATTCGTGTATGTCTTCTCTGTGTATCACAATTGTGCAGCACGTGCAAATAACTGCCTGTGCTATTGCAGGCAGTTGGTTTCGCTGCTGCATATTCAAGCGTGTGAAACGCTGCAGGAAAATAAAGGGGCACAGTTGATACCCGTGCTTCTAAAAAACTTCTGTGAGACTTTCCCATTCCGATAGGCATCACAATTGCTGCCTCGTTGTGAAACACTTTAATTATGTACTCAAACACACGCACACACACAAACACCAACATGCACGGTTGCAAGCAACAGTGAAGGGGGGGGGTTACGAAGACAAATTTGACTTGAGGTTCAAGAAGATTCATCGTTATCACAAAGGTTTCTGGTACAGACATGAAACGAGAAGGCGCTGCACTTGGCTGCCTGCGATGAGTTGGTCAGCTACGTGTGGTATATCATAGCCGATTGTTGGGCTGGCATTGACGCCGCAGCTGTTGCCGCACCATGGGCAGCTGTGCCAGCCAGCTCTGGTGGCAGGTTCTGTGGAACAGGCTAACATGATTCTGTATGGCTTTTCCCTAGAGGTATGCATGGCAATAGTGATCCCGCTTCCAAGTAGCCGGTGCACAGATGTGACCCTTTCTTGTCCAAGCCAGCAGCACTCTCCTCGTCTGCAGGCAGGAAGACATCCAAAGAAGTTATGCAACACGGCACATGCTACACGCTCTGGCTGGTAGAGGAGCGTCTAGTATTTTTGCAAGCACTGGAAGCACTCTTCAGCACGCCTACGCAATTATCCACCATTAACCTTGTGGAGGTGTATGCCTTGTCCTATAGCCGTTATGGAGAGTCCGGACCGGGATGCCATGGCACTGGCAGCCATGTCTCCAACAGGTGCCCCTTTCACCAGCATAACCGAAAATGGCATGCTGTTAAGCACATTTTTCGTCGTTGTCGACCTCAACAGCCTCATAAACTTTAACAGCCTTGCTGACACAATGGAAGAGTCGCATCAAGTAGCTCATTGCCAGGTCTTGCTGACAATGACATTCATGGGCGTGCAGACAATGAATGATTGAAAGTTTCAGCAACACTGCTGTAAGGACAGCCTTGCACTTCATATCGGTATAAATGGTGCCCCATGCCTTCTCAATACAGGCATCAAACACACGCATTCCCATCTTCGTTTCTTACGTAGGCATTTCAACAATGTACGACGTGTCTTACGTTTCCGCTTTTATAAAAGCCCAAGAACGGCAATACATGTGAGGCATGTGGAGCCTACCGTAACTTATCTTGCAAAGGGCAGCGCGGCTCACTGTCGTGAATTCGACGCCTCGCAGAAGGCCTGCCTCGGCCTGTGTCATGCCTGTGTGCAGCCGAGAAGGCCGCCAGAAGAAAGCATCATGCCAAGATCCCACGTAGGGAGGTTCATGGCCCAAATCATGTCGGCATCTCATATCTGAAAACAGGGACATCACAAGGCTACTCGTAGACGCCCGATGGGCCGTCGACAAACCCGACGACGCCTGGTATGCTGCCGTGACGAAGGAAGCCTTTCTTCGCCGCCGCCCTAGCTGCACGCCGTAAACGCTTTCGAACTGTCGGCTGCGCGAGGCCGATGTTCGCCTCGTTGCCAGTAGCGGTTTGGAAGCCACTAGCAGCTCGGAAAAAGCGCAGTGCACACATTATCTGCCGCCACACAGACATCGCACTCGGCCGCACACACCTATCTCAGTTTGTCGCGTCGCACAGTCACTGCCCTATATCCTTCTCGAGTAGCAACATGCGTCGAAACATCTCGCCCGGCACGTCAAACAGTCTTCGTACACCGTCCTTCGCCGATGATCGCGTCGGAGCGCCGCCGCTACCGCCTCACGAGAACGCCGGCCGCCGCATAGATCGCCGCCATTTTTCCTTTGTGAGCGCTCACAAACGAGTTGTGAGCGGCTCGCGTCGCTCACAACCCCCGCTCACAATACGCCGGTAGCCAACGTCATCACTTCAAGTGTGTTCATGACGTAAACAGCAGACGTCGATGACTTAAAGAAAGGCCACTCCCGCCGTGTTGCCGCTGGCCAATAGGAAGATTGTGAGTGTGAGTGTGATTGTGAGTGTGAGCCGTCTGTAATACGGCCCCAACTGTGGGAGCCTTGCCATGAAACATGCTGTGTGTAAGGAAACATTGCCTCGGTAGGTATGACACATTGCCTTTGTTTTGCATTATATAAAGGCTTTAAATGTTCTGCTGGCTTTTTGCTATATGATTGCTTACTATATGACGTTTTCTGGCTTTTTAGCTCAAGACTTACTTGTTCAGAAGTCTTGCCCACAGTATGCAGAAAATAATATCCTTCATGTCCCTGGCAGTGCTTTAATAGCTGGTGCTGTATTTCGTTGCTTTATTTCAACAGTATGTGACTATTTCAACTTGAGGCATGATTGAGTGAACCTGCGGTGTAATAGCACAATAACAAAGATAGCTTGTTGAACTGACGAAGTCGTTGTCATTTGCGTAACACGGGAGTGCAGGTGCTTTACGTGATGGAATATTTAGCATACTTGATTATGCTTGCATTACAAGAATTCGCAGGAAGCCTGTATTGAGGTTTCAGAGAAGAAAGCCATTCAGGCTTGCTCAGGTTATTTGCCTTCCACTCTCCCTTCATTACTGCTGCCTGCACTGTATGTATTTGTTCATACAGACATGCAGTTACTGACTGCTTGTACATTTCTGGTTGCCTACACTGGCTTCAGCCATGTAGATGTAATATTACTTTGATCTAAACCAGGCTATTTCCTTTGCTCAAAGTGACAATTATAAATAATTCTCTCCCCAAGCCATTGAGATTCGCCATTAGCTCCCAACTCGCTTTATTCGCAGCTGCAATGAATTTATTCTGTAACCCTAGAGCAAGACATTTGCAGAAAGGAGATCATCTGCAATACTCATTCAAATTTTGTAAATTTTAGAGGGCATCCTGTTTGTTTTTGCATATGCTTCTGTGTTCGGAAAACAGAGCAGAGTTGCTTACAGTGCAGGAGGGGTGGGCTGCAGGACAAAAGGAAATTATTAGTGCAGCTGCTCATTCAGGCGTGCATTCCTTGTGCATTTATTGCTCTTATATATGTTCACCCTTTGCCTGCATGCTTCCCAGGGCTTTCCCCATAATGGGTGGCAGTGATCTTGCCGCATACCTCTCAGGGGGACTGCCCTTTTCCAACTACCTGCCCACAACCAACTCACCTCCTGGGCTTCAAATTTGTCATACTCAAGGATGATTTTCGGTGTTTGATGTTACCAGTGACGCCATTTAAGATACGCAGTGTGCATCATTGGTCCATTAGTTTCATTTCGGGATGTCACCCCTTATATTCCCTACTCATATTTCTTTTTCTACATCCCCTTGCAACTGCCAAACGAAATAAGACGTAAAAACTGCAAAACTCCCGCAGTCTCTGATTGCTATGTCAACAACAAAAAAGCTTTTGCATGTCTTAATAAAAGTAGAAATGATCCCCCGATTTTTTTTTTGATTGTCATGTCTAGTCAGACGGTTTAGTGAACTGCCACATGACCAAGCAAACTGCAACTGTAAGTGCACTGAGGAGTCATGCGTTAGAGCAAGCATATGGATCTTTTGTTGCTTAGCTGCTTAACTCCAAATATCCTCCTTTGTAAGACAAGATATATTTTTAGAAAACTGGATGGGAGCCAGAAGAAAGCAGATTGGATTTTTAGCAGCATTGTTACCTGTTACACGTGCGTTCCACCCCTGTATACATGAACTCGGCAAAATTGGGTCGAGTACGTCTGTCGAGTGAAAAATCAGTTGTGGGGTTCATGTATACACAGTCGGGTCGAGCAAAATAGGCGGCGGAGCGGGTCGCGTTAACTCGCTTGTAGGGGGTAGGCTAATTCGCTTGACCCGCTTATCTAAAGGCATGTAGACGCTGTCCAGTCAGGGAGTCTAGTTATGGGAACTCTGGGATATGAAAAAGCCTCTGGAGCGGCGACGAGCGTCACTCGAAATGAATGCTTTTTAGCGCTCATCAACGATAAAAAATAATCGAAGCTCTCGATAGTAAAAGGCAATGGGATCAAATACGAGTGAGAACTTGCACAATAACTTCGAATCTCAATGCTACGCTCTGCTACGATACTTACTCACTAGAAAGCGAGTTCATGTAGACATCAGCCGGGTCGAGAATGATGACCTTGCTTACTCAACGCTGATTCAACCCGGTGTAGTCGAGTCCATGTGCACAGGGCTATTGTACTTGTAATTTTAGGTGAACTCTCAGTTCGTGTATTGCACATTAAATTTGAGCGATATTAGGGCTTTTTTGCGTATGCGCTGTTCTGTTCTGCAAAGAGTACTATTTCTCCAGACACAATCTTATTTTTAATTTGAGTACAAAATATTGTTCATTTTTGAAAAAAAAAATAATTTGTGAGGCTGTTAAGAAATTTTGATTTTGGAATATATTCACAAAATATCAACATTTTATAGATATTGAAATATAAAATGTGTGCGGAGCAACTTTTCAGCTCAGGAGTAAACTGGTTTTTCAAGGAACTTGTGATAGGGTGAAAGTGAAAAATCACTGTCATGCTAGATGTATCGTTTTTTTTTTTATGATCCCATAGTCACATCAAGCATTGTATTTTAATGTGTGCTTAAGCAATGAAAATAATATTTGGCCTCAGATATTCAGGCAGATTACTGTTCTCTATACCAACAACTACAATGAGTTGGTTTGAAGAAATTAGATGCCCGAGCACTACACCTGGCACCTGGATATAAAATGACCCATGTATGCCTAAACGAAAATAATTTTGCACATGGAAGGTTGCCGATGGTATGGCCATATGATTAGCTGTGATGAGGGAAAATGCATACCTGGTAGCCTGCTAGCTGATAAGGAAGTACGATATCATTGTACTCAGATCTAGCATAACATTTTCCTGCCAATGCAAAGTAAATTTCTAGTACTTGCTCAATTGCTCATTGCTGGCTGACTAATAATTTTAGTTGAACAAGCATGCACTGTATGATTACTAGAACTTTTTGTTGGGCTTGTTCGTGTTTATTTATAATAAACTGAAGGCGCCAAAACAATGCACGCACACAAGAAAAGAACGGGACAGAGTTCCACTCACAACTGATTTATTGTGCAGAACAAAGTACATATATATCCCACTGCCAGCACATGCGCAAGGAACACATTCAGCTACATCACATTCAGCATCATGTAGTTTAAGATAATATATGTTCAAGAAGCCCATGCCTCATACCACAGCCTCTTTCTCTGAGAAAGCAAGCATCATGTAGTTTAAGATAAGCTATGTTCAACCGGGTTAACCCGGTTAAGTGGAGAAATATGGGAGAGGCCTTCGCCCTGCAGTGGGTATAGTCAGGCTGATGACGATGATGATGATGTTCAAGAAATGCTTTCTCAGAGAAAGAGGCTGTGGTATGAGGCATGGGCTTCTTGAACATATCTTATCTTAAACTACATGATGCTGAATTGGTTCCTTGCGCATATGCCGGCAGTGAGATATATATGTACTTTATTCTGCACAATAAATCAGTTGTGAATGGCGCTCTGTCCCCTTCTTCTTTTCTTGTTTGTGTGCATGTTGTTCTGGTGTCTTTAATTTATAATGAGCACTGTATGAAAACTATTCCTTTGTACGTTACAAGTAAGGCAATTGTTTATAGTAGAATGCAGCAAGCAATAAAGCTGTGAAAACTAAAAAGCTGGAACTTGAAATGGTACGGTTATCTTGAGAATATTATATGCGTACACAGCCTTGAAAATATCTGCGATGTACACATCTCCCTCAGTTAGCTGATTGAAGATAGCTTGATTGATTCTGTCAGGGCAATTATTTCTTTATTCTGGCCGCAGTAATGTATGCGTGCCTGTAACTGGTGTACTGCAGAAAAATATTCTTTATTGTGTTCTTTAATATCCAGTTTTGCATGCTTACTAATCCATATTTTCTATTGCAGGAATGTTTAAGAATATTTTAAAAATTGAAAGTTCTGGAGCCTGAACCGTCATATTTTCAGGAACTGTGATTCTATATGAACACTAAGCATCCACCTGAAGTTATCGGTTTGCCGGAAGCAGGTTTTTCCTTCCAAATATCTTTCTTTTGTATCTGGAATGGATATTATTTTGCATATATGTTTATTATCCCTACGTCATGAGATGCTGCATGCCCTTGCAGGCCCAGAAACCTGTCGCAAAGTGCTCTAAAAGAATAATGTGTGGCAATAGGCCTTCAATATATACAGTAGAACCCCTTTATAGTAAAGCCACTGAGGCCAGCGAAAATATTTACTATATCATGGTCTTTACTGTATCAGTGGTCTGTGATGACATGGTCCTGAAAGTGCTGTCTAGTAGTTAAATAGGCACTTACTGAACACGTCTTGTTGCTTAATGAAAAAAAAACCTAAATAACTTCCATCTCGCTTTTGTCATCTCTTTGTGTGATTTTTGCATTATAAAATTTCTCTACATCTTGTGGAAGTACCTCTGAAGCATGAAGACGTGATTACAAATGAAACCAAGTTCGATTTCATGTAAAAACTAAAGCTTTGCATGAACATGGTGTCCCTTTTTGTTCTTTCTCTCTTTTAAAAGGCAATAAATGATAAATTCGCATGGCACTCAAGTGCTGTAAGACCTTACTCGCTGCACCTCCACTTTCTGCCACCACTGCCTCATGATTTGTACTGTACATTGCAGTGAATGTTGACCCATTTCTTTCCCTTTCCTATTTCTTGCTGCACTTTTACTCCTTTACTTTCTGAATGGAACACGCCGCCTCCTTGCTGTGTTTGTAGACAGCTTTACTTTTTTTCTTCTTCGCGCTGCGCGCTTTCCCTCACGGCTTCAAGGCTTCTGTAAAGTAGGCTTTTTCTGGCTGCTGCTACAGCTAGTAGTAAAGCCACCTAAACGAACACTCGGGGTTATTGTTCTGTTTTGAAATACGAAAAGCCTTGGCCTCGCGACTCTAGGTAGTGCGCGGAAGTCGTCGCCATGGCCAGAAGCACTTTAACCGATTTTTACCAAAAACATCTTTACTATAGAGGGGGAAAATGTACAGTTGCCTATGGAAGATGAACTGGGACTTCAGTTCCACTTAACTATATCAGAGGTTTTACTATAGCGGGGTTCTGTATTTTGTACTCAATCGTATAGAGCACCCAGACTTCAAATGTGTGTTTGGTTTGGATAAGTGTTGAGAAGGTGAGTTTAGATCTTATGGTGATATATGCTTGTCTTCTGTGCAGATGTCATTTGTAAGACCAACGGGCCAATCTCCTCAACAAACTGTTCCTGAATGGTTGTTTCCTGCGGGGCGCCCAGCTTACTGCCTGGGCCATACGCTTCCCCCGCCCCCTCAACCTCATCACTTGATCCATTGACCCTTCACTGCCAACTATCGTGCTCAACACAGTCCACTGCCATTTTCCATCCATGGTGGACAATGCCCTGGAATGCACCCATGCTCAGCCTCCTATTCCTGCAACACCTCTCGCACAACAAGGCTATAGTGCATCAACCCTGCTCAACATGCCCAGCCCTTTCCATCATGACCAATGCACACTGCATCCGATCACCTCTACCTGCACTACCTTGGTCATGTGCTGCTTAGTGCCCTGTTTTCAATTACACCTACTGGCCTCTCCCATATTAACCCTGTGCCCAATGCCTCCTGCACTGCAGTTTGGCCCTCTGATGTCCTTGTGGCATGTACATGTATATGAGCTCTCAATAAAATGTTTTCGGAAAAAAGTTTGCTTGCCTCATTTAATTGCATGGTTTTTATGGCTCCTTAGGGAGATGACATGCAAGGTGGTATTGGGAGATGACTGCATAAGAAAACCACAATTGTCAGTGACAGTTAAGCAAATGGCAGCAGTAAGGGCAAGGGTGAAATAACTGCATGGCTAAAGGTGGCTTAACAGTGGCAGTGCCAATGCCACGTGTGCCGATGAATACTTGCCCCATGCCAATAAATACCAATATGTGATACCAGCGGCAGGGCCGGTTTTATGCCAATGTCACTTGTGCCAATGAATACTAGTGGCATGCCAATACGGGACACTAGGGGCACGGCCAGCTGATAGCCTATGTTGGCAGTGCCAAGACAGGTGCAATGTTGGCATATAAGCCGGACCAATATATAAAAATGTAGTAATTTCTCAAAAACCGAGTGTTATGCCAATGTTGTTACCAATTTTTGTCGACGTTGGGCCGGGGTTGGTGCGATGTTGGTGTGCTGCCTGGGTGGGCGCGACCACCGTGAGATGGCAGCACTTGCTGATGCTCCGCGCCGGCTGCAGCTGTGCTGTGCAGTGATACGAAAAACTTCAGAAAAGTGTTCTGAAGATTGTTGTTCCCGTAAATAATAAGCTAAATGTATATACTGAATCCTTCTTGAGGATCCCTGAGCCGTACCGAGTGGCTGATACAAGGCGGAAGTAGAGTGGTGGCGAAGGCTGGGCCCAAAAGCGGTTTAGCGGTACCGCAGCATAGTCACAAGTCGGGGGGCCAATAACTCAGAAAAGAAAATTATACTACTACTAATTAAAAATTATCAGTCAACATAAGAAGAATATACATTTTGATAACTTGGCTTGTAAATGAGGTAATGTATTTTATTAAGACTTAATTTTTTTTTATTCCTGCAACCCTCGTATCGTGCCCCCTTGATGTTGCACCGGTCTTGACGAAACTTTTCAGGCCTTGTTAGGTTCTTGCGAAGTAGGCAACCAGAGGTAACCGAGGCAACGGAGATAACGAAGCTGACGAAGCATGAAACGTTTCTTATTGCCGTCTGCTGTGGTGCGGGCCTTAGTATGCCAGGGAAAGCGTATAAATTTAGTTCGCAAGTCTGAAAATATCCCTTTTGCGAAGATTTCAACATCCTTGCTGATCGCTGATCTGTCGCCGTTCAGTGACATTTAATATCTCCCTGTAGCCGTGTATTTTTTTGTTTTGGTTTCGTTCCCTTCGACGTGCGGGCAGTGCGAAGTCCTTTTGCAGCATTGTATTGCGCTTAGCGTTTTATCGCAGGATGAGCCCCCACAATGTGATGAAGCGATGCTCTGTGGCACTTTGTGACAGCGTGAACTCAACCGTCGGTGTCTTATTACACCGCTTCCCGGCTGACTTTCCCTGATCAGCAGATCTGGAGGTTGCACGCAGGCTCAATGTATGCACTAATGCTCCTGTGTTAAGCACGTTTGTTGGTGATAAAGCTGCCTGGACAGGTGCAACCTTGAAATTGCCTTGAAAACTGCTGTATGCTTTCTGCCGAAGAATTTAAATGTAAAGAGTAATCCCAGTGCTCTATGCTCCACGTATGTTTGGAGGCACCTAGCTTTGTTTTCTGTACATGCATGTTTTTTATCTGGTGACGTTTTGTGGCAGGCACTTCAAGCCTTTTCCATGCCTCGGCTGTGATCACTGAGATGATTAGCCTGCATAAACAGCGCTACTGTTTGTGCTGTCTGCGACATGCATTTTTTGTTGTTGGGCTTTATTGCTGTATTTGCTTGGTTGATGCAATAAACAATAAATATGAAAATCATAATTGTTCACTTGGTACACTTCGTTGCGAACTGGGCCCCCCTGCCCGGTTGCACCAGTGTTTCTGGACCACACCTTACTGTGCTGAAGGACAAAGTACATGGCCAAAGTACTTGCATGACTTGCAGCAGTATTTGCATTATGAATTTGCATGCTTGGTCTATGTTTGAAAGTGTTGCTGCCTTTTTATGCCGCCACCTTGGTGTATGTTTGAAAGTGTTGCTGCCTCTTTATGCCGCCACCTTTGCCAACCAGTTTCATTGTGCTGGAGCAACTGCTTATAAGCAAGGGCAAAAACAACAGAAACTCGAGTTCTTTTAAATGGCAAAGGTTGGCGCACGTTGAAAGGCACAACCTTCAAAAGATGCAAGCTCGTCAATACAACGCGGCGTTTGGTTTTTTTTTAAATCTTGTTCACAATTCGCGCCAAAGTGAACGTAGGCGTGACGTCATTTGACGTCATGGTCCCCCAATTTTCAATGGTCGCTGGAGCCCACGAGCCGCCGCGAAGTTTTTTACGGGTGTCTTGGAGCCTTCGCTACCATAGTACATTCACTTTGGCTGATATAGAAGCGACAGCTGCGATGCAAGCAAGTTTTTGCTCACAGCCAGCTGCCACCGTTGCGGCCCGGCTGCTCCGGTCCGCTTGCACTGCACCTCCGCTAAAAAGTGGAGCCGAAATTGGCAATATTTTGCTGCTATTTTTAGAGAATAGGATTGAGAGTTAGGCAGTTCTATGAGTAGACCATTTACTATAGCAGAAAGGTATTTCATAGCGTCGTTTCATGTATTGATGAGAAACAAAATAGGCCTAGCGACTACTAGTGAGCGGCGCACGACTAGAGCATTATCGTTCGCCGCGCCAGCGGACGGCACCGCTTTGGTAAGGTCGCGCCATAAGGTGCTGTAAGCGTTGCGATTTTGCCTATTCTGATGATACAGATGAAGCGAGACCTTTTTCGACGTTCCGCTCAACAACACTCGCACAAACCCTGCTCCAGAGAGACACGCCTGCAGTACGCTGTTGCTGCGGAGTCTGACGTATACTCGGAGGCTGTATACAAGCACTGTCGGGCGCAATTTGAGCGCTGTCTATTTTATGTGTCGCTTTTGAAATATCATTTAGTGTGAAAAGTGCGTTGTTGAAGCGGAACCAGCTCGTGCGTTTTCTCAATCCGGCGCCGACGTTGCCGACGCCGCCAGTTTTTCGCTGCATGTGGTTCGGCACGGCGACTGTGCGTCGACATCCGCCGCGTAGCATGAAGTTCGCAGAGAAAGTTCGCTCCATGAAGGTGGCCCAAGTGATTTCTGCAACACCCTTATTGACGACGATACGCAGAAGTGGTGGCTCGCATGTGTTTGACTGACTGCGGGTCTACGTTGCTTATATTGACAGATGCCATATAAGACGGCGAAGTAGGGCACGTGAGACAGAAGAAGATGGCGAAGAAGTGAAGCGGTGGCTCCGTTCGTGCCAGCTTTAATTTCGCGCTTGTGTTCATCGGTTCCATACTGCCTTTTGAGTAAATTTTCGTTAAAAATCTGGTGACGTGCCTTTAAAACCGTCAGAATTAGTACGATCTTGACAACAGATTACTAACGAAACCTTCCTTCGAAGGTATATTCCGGAACCGATGAACAACAAGCACGAGGTGAGGCACCGCTTCACTTCTTTGCCGTCTTCTTCTATCAGACATGCCCTTCTTCGCCTTCTTTTACACCACGTGTCAATATAAAGTATAATTTCCTTCTTTCCTGCCGTATCACGGGGCTTGTACGTTGCGTCCACGGCACACGCTATAAACTAAATGTTGCCTTGATTCCAAAGACTGGCATGATCACTGAACTAAGCAGGAACACATCTGCTAAGAAAGATACGAAAAAAGTGAATCCACTCACGTTAACTCAATCTTTTAACCTTGCGTAGACGTGGACTCAAATAAGGAAATCATTTTGCCATTTTGCACTGATAAAGCTCTTGCAAATGGAAAACATACCCCATTAACGACAAAAAGTTTTGGAACACTCATTCTAAAACAAAATGCTTTTCAACTGTGAAGGTGACAGTGATTAGGTATTAAACAACGATTTATTTAAGAAGGCATGCGTGCTAGCTTTAAGAAGGAGGAAATAATTATTTCACTGCCATTGTCGTAGATGGTGGAGCAGAGTTGTTCACACATTACTGATGTGCTTAAAACCTGCTCGTAGATTCTAGAAATGCTAAACTGTCTCAATAAAAACATTAAAAACAAAACTTCTGCAAGCAAATTTCATCAATAGCAAGGCATCAAAACAGTGAAGTGTGGGTTCTTGTAGCAGTTGTTCGCGCATAAAATGTTTATTCACAATGAAGGTAATTTTTCTCGTGTATGTGATCGTTTGACATGCTTTCGACGTCTCGGGTGGCTTTCAGGCAGGCATGGCTTGTAATGCAATGTTGAAATAAGTTTTGTTTGCGTAATGAACACTTGATATTTTCTCGCAGTCAGGCATAATATTCGACACATTATATTTTCATAGCCTTTATCGTACAAGGTGTGACTGATGGGAACTAAAGGAGAGAATGTGAATGGCACCGCTAAAAATGTCGTGCGCAGCAGAATCCCCAATGACAAAACAGGCATGACTGGTGTGCTAGGCTGGTTTACTTGTAGGTGTTGCTGACGTCTGGCGGATTTGAGCTTTTCGTGTGTGACTTAGTCGTACAGGTTCGAGCTGTTCAGGTGTGACTTTTCTTCTCACGATAGTTGTATCTGACGAACTGTATGCAGGACGAGAGAGGATTCTTACATTAAAAATGTTTGAACGGGCTACCTGCGTCTGTCCAATGTTTTCCGCAGAACTTATAAAACCCAAAGCTTTCTCAACACATTTTTCATATGGAAACAAAACAGAAAAACTAGAACACTCAATACATTTTGGCCATGTTATTAGAGCTAAATCGAATCCAAAAATGCAGCATCAACACAGTACAGTAACAAACAATAACACAGCACGTAAAGTGGGTAAGCCGAGACCTCAGTTTGACTAGGAGCCCATGGCCATGGCGTTCGTGGATGGAGCAGACAAAGAGTATCGCAGACACCAGTTAAAAGGGTCGCAAAGCGGCATGAGCCGCCTGACGTTGGCCAACCGCGGCATCCAGTAAGTAGTGCCAAATTATGTCCGCATCCGGTCTGGCCCTCTGTCAGCTTCAGCCCAACTTCCGCTGATCCGCACTGTCTTTAACCGGGGCCATTGCCTCCCCCGCAGAACACATTGGTGACTTGTCCGATGTAGGGAGGCCGGTTGCGGAGACTCTCGAGCACGGCATTCGCGAACCCCTCCGACTTGGAAGCTGCAAAGCGGACACACCGAGGTCTGAAGGAAGACCTCGCGAAGCACCTCGTCAGGAGTAGTCGGCACGAGGGGAGCTGAATATTGTCGTAGCGAGACGAGCCGCCAACAAGGTCACTCATATGCTTCTTAACATGGTAGCGCTGAAAACCTCTATCTATAAAAAACCTGGTGTTCCCGTTGTCAGCGTCATTGCCGGCGCTATGAGAGAAAAATCAGTGGCATGGCTATGGCATCTGATATGATATGCTTTATATTTCAACAACGTCATGCGACCACTTGGCAATGGCAAATACGCAGGAGCGCGCAAGACTGGTTTGCCAATTCAGATAATAGAGAGAAGTTAATCGAACCCTTCAGGACCATTGCATTCCGAGCATGCCACCCTGTCTGAAAAACGTACAGAAAATTTCCCGTTGTCACGATATAATTTTGCTAATTTTTTCTTTCATAAAATAGCTTAGAACTACAGACTACAGAAACGCCTACAGAAATAAAACCGCAGTACTACTATTGAGCACTACATAACTAGAGAAAATTCTGCCGTTTAAGACAGAACAGAATATTTTGTCGACTATTTTTCGTTTGGTTGTGTAGTTTTTTTAGGCTGCATATTCCTATGCCACACAGGCACCTTTTTTAAGCGGAATATGATCTATGTGTCGAGCGGTATTTCACATAATGCCGTAGCTGGGAAAAGCATGCTAAAGACTTCTTAAAATGTAGTTAAGATAACAAATGGAGAGATTAGTGAATAAGCGAGCGCCAAAATGCGTGAAAGCGAACAAAAATGCCCATGTGGAATAATGGATGGGAGCCGTAATTTCTGTCGTGTCATGTAACTAGCGGACATTAAAAGTCCTCTCCTCACCCTATAGTAGCTCCTCCTCTCCCCTCCACATGAATTAAAGGCAAAGTTCTAAGCGATTTAGCTTCGGCTCTCAGAGGCACTACCGCAAAAGTGCGCATTCTACCAATCGTGCGCAGAAAACTCGCAGAAATCTGATACCTCATAGAAATATAGTTCAGTGTATGAGAAATATAATATTGTAGGACATCTGTATGACTTTGGTTCGAGAAAATCTGAATGAACGTTTTGTGATTCATTTATTTTTCCAGTGATGTTGCTGATATCAGGCCGCATTGAACGTCGCCCGTTCAGGTATGACTTAGATGCTCCCGAGAATATGTGACGAACTATGCACACGATGCGCAAGAAGCTTACATTGAAACTGCTCCAACAAGCAACCAAACTGTGCAAAATATTCTCGGCGGATCGTATAAAAGCCAAAGCATTTATCACTACACCTGTGAGGTAAGAATAGAATATAGTTCTATTGAATCAGAATAGAACTCTCAATAAACTTTTGAACATGCTAGGAGGCAAAAACGGGTAGAGATCTTTTGTAGCGATCGACCTAATTCCATATTTGTTCATCAGTCCAAATACACCTCACGTAAAGATTATGACAAATGTTTGCGGATTAGAGCGACGCTAAGCGCGTTTTAAGTTGCCTTAGCTATGCGCCGTCAAGCAAGCAACTGTCGCGCTTTTGGCTAGTCGCAATAGGGCCTTCCTGACGTATGTCAGCGAGCATTTGTGACATTCCAGAAACTTAGGGGAGAACTAAAGGTAAAGTAACAACGTGATCTTGTATTACACTAGCTGCAAAAAGTACATAGCATATGTAGAAATTTAACATCTAAGCTGCATTTAGCGGCGAAATCCGTCTGGCCTGGAAGCATCCTCGCCGGCTCACGGCCCCCCTGTTCCTTATTGCCAGATTTCTCGGGTGGTTGGTAAGTTGGTTTATAGAGTTTAAAGACCCAAATTATAACTCTGAGTTTCCTCACCCTCACTTAGCCAACGTTCTTGTGCAGCCTCACACCTGCCACATGATGTAAATGCTTTCTTTGCCGGTATGAAGCGGAAGTTTTCAAGGATGATTCTGTCGCTGTATGGCTGAAAGCCCGCGAGTACATTGCGCTGCTTTACTGACGGCGTGAAAAGGTCCGGGTGGCAAGACAGGGAACGCGAAACATTTCGTTCAAGATATCTATGTTCGTGACGGGAGATATTTCTCGTGCGTTCATGGATGAACATTACGAAAACGTGCGCTATGAAGTTGTAGGTAGGGGCTCGACAAAATTATAAGTTTCGCGTGTTTGCAATGCGAATTGTATTCGACACGCAACCCGCAGTACCTTTTACGGATGGCCCGCACGGTTCAATCGGTGCTCCGATAATGATAGGAGGATTGTCTGTAATTCATGAATGTAATATCGGTTGCGGGAAAACTACGTAGCTCTGTGGAGCTTATAACAGTATGTGGTAAAAACCAGCTTGGATGTGATGTAGCAAGAAGTGCCTTCCACAACACCATGTATTTGCGTCTTATCACGACAGCATTAAAAACCCCTTTATCAGCAATTAAAATATTCAGTCGTTCCCGTTGCTAGCGTCATCGTCAGCGCTCCGCGAGAAACATCATGGGCATAGATATTGCAGCTGATACTGACGGGGAGCGATAAGCGTTAGCGCTTAACGACGTCACGCGACAACTTGACATCGCCGATTTGGTAGGATTTGCCAACTCAGGCTGTCAATACATACAGGAATCTGAAAAGGAATCGAAACCTTCAGGAACCTTGTTTTCAGAGTCGAACATATTGTACCCCTATGTCCCGCATTAACGTTCTAACGGCTTTTTAAATCGGGGCATTATATCTATGTAATGTGGTATTTCCCACAATATTGTAGCCGATTGCTGTATTTCAGAAAAAAAAAATAATTACTAGATAGCAGAGAACAGAGTTTCGTGATTAAGCAACTCAGAACGTTCATGACCGCTAACGAGAGTCCGCCTGTAGAGGCACAGACAAGGCCCGTTAATGTTGTGACTTCATAAGATTAATCCGGAACTTGAGCGCCCCATTCAAACTAATTCCCTCCCCACACCCATTGGAAATAAAATGTTACACCCCAAGCGATCTACACTGCAGTCATCGGAAGCTGTATTGCTGAGCAGGCATTCCATACGCTCCTACGGCTGTATCTTCAGTGTAAACCCAAGCGGTGCAGCGGAATTACAGTAGCTAGTCTAAATTCCAAACTTACCGCCTCTGCTGGCAGTTCTCGGCGCTGATCTTGCTCCCAGAGTGTACCGCGCCGGCGTTGACACTAGAGCATCACGCCAGGCTCCTTCCACGGCAGCCGGCTGCTCCAAGTTGGCCAATTCGTTGAGTGCGACCGCCTCTCGCCATGCGCGGCGTATGGATCCTGGTCTCACGGGTCTTGATGCAATACTCGGAGCTCCCCAGAATTCTTCCAGATCGGACCCAGCGGAGATTGCTGGGGGGCCGCGGTGGGAAGAGTTGGGCAGCTCGCCAGCTACCGCCATGTCGCTGAACCCGAGCGGGCCATCCGTGCGCTTAGGCATAGTTGTTTCTCCTGGGCAGAAATCAGGATGTTAGTTCGCAGTGACTGCCCTGGCAGCTTTGGAAGTTGGTCTTCGGGATCTGTCAGCCCGCTGAGAAACCCGCAACCACCGCCGCTGCACCTACGCGAGCCACGTTCCGAATGCAGCGCGTGGCTGCCACGTTCTCGTAATCATCTTCCTTTTTGCCCTTCATACCAATACACCGGCGCTGACTGTTGGACTGGTTACATCTAGGTGGTCGAACGCTTCAAACGTTTTCTTGTCCTATATACTTTGAGGACGAATTGTACACATTAGTAACATACCCATGAAGGATGCCACGACTAAGACAAACTTGAACAGGCTTGAGACGTTAAAAAAGCGCTGCATTGAACATAAAATACAGATTCTTAGATCATAAAGACCGATTTTTCTTAAACCACAGTTTACTGAAGGTAAAAGTAATATTTCATATAAATATTTCAATACATATCTAAGATGAAATTACTCGTTGCAAGGTTTAATTTTGTAACTTACACTTTCCCAGCAACAAATCGTATAATGTCAGCTTTAATCAATTACTATTGCGTCTGATGAGAAGAAATTCTGGTGCGTAGAATCTTCATTACCCAATTGCTGATTTAGTTAATAAAAATAACGCTGCTTTTTGGTACAGACAACGTTTTTATAATGCGTAGCGCATACTCCCTAAAGTTCCTCCGTGCTTTTAGGCTCTGACATAGCTGCTGCAATGAACTAATTTGTCCGTACAGGCATCACTTGAAAGTGGTAATAAATTGGTTTGATAAATGTAAAATGTAAATCGGTTTATTGGAAAAGAAACGTGCTGTGGCTCTCACACTTCTCGGTGAACCCCTGACTTGAGTTGCAAGGGAAGGGAGCAAGGTGGGAATGAAAGAAGAAAGAGCGAACGAGATGCCGCAGTGAAGGGCTCCGCAACAATTCCTACCACATGGGGAGGTCAAAAGAAGAGGCGTCCGTAGGATGTGCAATGCCAGTGCACGTTAAAGATCTCCAGCTGGTAAAAATTATTCCTTAGCCCTCCCCCATGGCTCCTAATTCTAGGTTTACATTTTCAGTCTCGCCTTCATCCCTTCCTTTTCGGCGCTGCTTAGGCGGGCTCAGAAACAAGCGTGGCCAATACTGAGCCTCTCCCTTCCTGCGAACCAATTATTGTTTATTATTTAACGTGCTCTGACATCACTGCGGCATTTAAACTTACTGTTACCAATGTCAGTCAATGATGTCAGTCAAACGCCCCTGTTTGTCAACGCAGCGCGGTTATTTCTCGTTACAGGTCGCCTTTAATTCCTACCAAGTGTCCCTGTAAGGGTACTCCGAAATAATATTCTATTGCGATTATCTGTACAGATGGACTTTATAAGTAAAAGGGTGAAATTTAAAGCTGTGCGTAGACGGTATAATACACGAGCAATTCTTAAAAGCAACTTTTCGCGACTAAAAGAGCTTCAAAACACCTCTTGTTCACAGACGTATCTGCGCCTCTCACGTAGTGCGAGATCTGGATGAGCGTTTAAACCTGGGCGTGCCCAAGTAAGGTGGGCGGAGCGCGGTGTTGCGACGATTAACTTGCCATCGGCTGAGTCTGTTTTCTTTATTTTTTGCCTCGCATGGGTGTCTCTGATTTAAAAGGAGGAAGAAGACGCATCATTTTTAATCGGCGATGTTTCCGGTACTGGCGATGCGCATTAAGCGTTTTTGCGGTGCGGGGCAAGTCAATGAATGCCGATGTGTCATGGGAGTTTCCTTACCTCCGTGGATAAACTCTCATGGCGTCTTTAAATATCCACACCATGATGTACGACATGCCTAAATGATGAAAATTTGAGGCTATGATCACTATATTTTTGCGGCTGCCTATTTTTATACATTTTTAAATTGTTTGTTTCTGACTGAGCGTATTGTATATGAAGATCAATGAAAGAAGACTTAGCGAGGTAGTAGAAAACTTCCAGCAGTTCCCTATTGAGAATGAATCAAAATTTTGATCCAGTTTAACAGCAGCCATCTGTCTGGTTCCTATTATGTCTCCCAAACGTTGTGCATCGAGATCAAGAGCTCGCTAATGCTTACGTTCCTTACAATTCCAGAGTGAACTGGAATTTAGTGGAGCACTTAAAGGCTCTGTTTGTCTGAGTGAAACATCAGAACAGTCAAACAAAGTATTACGAGGCAGTGTAATGCATGACAAGAAAAGCAAACCTTCCCTCTCGGTTGTCTTGACTATAGGTATAAAGCACTGGAAGCCAGCAAGGCCTCTAAACCCCTGCAAATGTCTTCATTTTCGCTTCATAACGGTTCAAATACATGCTACATTTGGTCGCCTAGCATAAAGTAGTAAACACTTAAACATTCATATTTTGCCTCAACCTAGACAGCGAGAATTGCACTGCATTTTAGCTGGCCCCATTCTGGTTGTAGCTGTTCTTGTAATGAAGGAAGAGAGGAGCTTGTCAACTTGATCACGTTCAGAAGGGAAACATTATTTTCACTGCACAGCATTGGAACCAGTTAGAGCTTTCTCTCCGCATGAAGCACACGCTGCCCCTAAACTCATTTGACACACCTTTGAACACTTGCTTCGTTACCCCCTAATTAAGTCACGTGGTATAGTTCAGCGCAACAACATTTATGAATGTTTGCTGCTCCCTAGCAACCCTAAACTTTTTTTTACTCAGACCAAGCTCTTGTTTGACTGAATTAAGAAGGGGCTCAACATGCACACTTACCCTTGCCAACCTAGTTGCTGCCGCATTGACTTCAGTTCTGGTTCCCGGGGTTAAAGCTGAAGGTCAGTACATCGGTAAAATTTCAAGGAGAAGTCTTGCGGTTCAGCGACGCGGACATCTAAGCGCAAAGCTCCATTGTCCAAACTGCTTACCAGATGGAAGAAAGAAAACATAACAGATTCCATGTTATGTGATCTTTGAGTTTCATGGCACACACATGGCCCTTTGACAGCACATTTGGTTTCTATAGCGCGAATAAGTGGGTTTTGTTACTTGCGTTATTTTTGTTTTCGGAATCGAAGTGAGTTTGGCTATAACGCTATGTATCGTGCGTACAATTATGGCAGTTGATACATTGTAAAACCGTTGCTTTAATGCGAAAAAGAACGGAACAGTTTTTTTTGGTTCTGGCAGACTTTGAAAACGATTGCGCCAAAAGAGTAACGCCCCGAGATGAGCCATACAAGAGCGGAGAAATCAAACACGAATTCAGCGACAGTTTCAGCAATCTGAATGTCAATGTAGTTAGTGCGCCGTGTTTGCTCGCCGATTTTGTCGTGAAATAATGTTCACAAAATTACCTTCGCCATTACTGAAGTTAATATCATAACGCAATGCCCCCGTAACCATCTCTACCGCGTTCATTCAAGCTGAAGACTTTGCCACCTAAAAAACTGGAATCGCGGTACTCAATTCCCTAAACGGGAACACCTTTGCGCAGGGGAGACAAAGCGTTAACCTAATATGGTGGAGCAGAAAGATGCCCAAAGTTACAACGCGAAGAATATCGCGAAGGTATACCCAATAAGGAAGATGGTATGCACAGTTCTGGAGAACATCGCGCGAGCAAGGGAGTTGTTCGTGGACAAAAGACACCATCCTAACTAAGGAAGCCTGCTCTCCAAGAAAACAAGGCAGCGCCATTTCCAGCTCAGCACGATGCCCGTGTCAATTACGATGCAATGATCGAATGCAATGGTCATTCGTGGCGCTTATGAAAACTATGGAGTTTGTGTGGCAAGACCCTTGGAATGAGTTTTGAGTGCATGTGCGCAGGCCATATGTTGGAAAAAAAAAATAAAAACTAGCGTTAGCTGATTGCGGGGTGACGGTGGCGGCTGCTTCCTGTTAATGATTCGTTCAATTGCGCTCCAAGCGTCTTTCATAGCCTTAGACGGTTTGGGATGTTCAACCCCACAAACCTAGCGGAACAATCTATGTATTCAAAGCACTCCTTGTCACACGAACTGCGTCCGATACGATGCAGCTCCGCAAGTTGAGGGTCATCCCTCCTCTCCCTCCACTCCCTTTATGTGATATCGTTGGAGGCACTCTCAGTGTAGCGAGACCTGCGTATGATCCCAGAGCTTGCAGTACGCGTGGAATGGAAGGTGATATAGCCGGTTGAAATTCAAGTCTGCAGTGACCGTCGCACTCTATTCCTCCGTGACAGGAAGTATTCCGCTTTTAAAAGTTTTTCTTGTTACCTAATTAGAAAGCTCAGTATCGGACCAATATATATGCTGAAAAATTTCGATCCCCTTGTCCGTTTTTGTCAAATATCAAAAACTTATTCCGCTTACAGTTCAGCGCAGTAATACACACGACACGTATGCCATGGCCTAAGGTTACTCAATTGCTGTGTTTTCCCAATTCTATCTAACTACACCCGAACGCAGCCAAGTGTGACGTGGAGGAGAACAATGACTGGAAATAATCTACACTCGGCACAGTTTCAACTACATGAAAGAAATTTGTCTCTTATTTCACAGCATAACCCCAATCAATATGTGAACCTCTTGAGCGCAAAAAGCATTGATCTTCAGTGGCGCTTTACCCACTGAGCACAGAATATCGTGTAGCCGTCTTGATGTGTCCATACTGGTCACAGATATCTTGAACTACCAAATAAATCTTCAAGACATCACTTCATGCTAGTCTAGAATACATTATCGGCAAGATGTCTGGAAGCTTTCGTTTGAAGGATTTTTGTATCTTTAGCTACAAAAGACAGTTAAAAGCCGGTTGACGCAAGATGTTTTTTAGGGTTCTGCTTCAGAAGCCTACCAAACTTCCTCACAAGATGTTTCTGGGTCACATATATACCTGGTTTTCCCCTAGTCGGTTGCGAGACGCTCCCATAAATATGCAAGCCCTAAAAGAGCCTTTTATATTCGTTTCTTGTCATATTTAAAGTTTAGGTGTGCTAATAATAAAACGCCATTCTCTTAACAATAAAACAACAAAACATAGGGCGGTATAGTATGTTCAGAACCTTAGCATTGCGCGTGGCTCATCAGCGAGAAGTTTTCGTTTATTGCGGCAGCCGCTATCACCGGTCGCTCTCTCCTTCCCTTACTTATGTGAGGCATGCCTGTAAAAGCAAGCGTGTTTCGAAAATCAGCAGAGGTTCGGCCCTGTTGCATACCGACGCAGCTTTGTTCCTTGGCTCGCATCCTGGCGGCCGTGGCGATGCTATATACAGATAGTAAGAAGAAACAATTTGTTTCACTTCGCTTGCACTGTGGATTAGGACTGCGCACATAGTACAGGGCCCGTATTCTGAGTTTGCGTCTTATCGAAGTGTGGCTATCTAATGTGACCCCGTGTCATTTGTCGAAGCGGCGGAACCAGGCGTTGTCACTGCGGAACCGGAAGAGGTGGCATCATCACTTGACTCGGCGTCGGGGAGATAGCGACACTTTCGATAACGACGCAAACTCTGAATGGGGGCCCAGTATAGTACATTAGAAAGTTATATAACTTGAAAATAATTTTGTTTGAAGTTATTTTACATTGGATGTTCACGAACAGCATGTTGAGGCAAACACATGCGTAATTACTTGCGTCTGTGTACTAACAACTAAATTCAGAGCAGGGACCAGTAGGTGTACCAAACCCGGCTCATGACACCGACTTGGTTTTCAGTATCATTACTTTGTACAGCGGCACAAAAGAGAAACGGAAATTTGGTGGAGTTAAAGAATGTACCCTAACCTACATGCGACTATTTAGTTTTGCAAGTACTTCTTCCACGGTGCCTCATGTTTTAGACACACACTCGTTGCTGACGTGGCGGATAAGGCTATGCCGTGCTTATTACGACGCCACGAAGTCCAGTCTGAGCCGTGGTGATCTCATTTCGATGGGGCGAAGTGGGAAACCATGTCTCGGCTACGCGGTGTCAGCGCAGTATAGAAACGGCAGGCATTCGAAAGCAGCCCTCGACTACGGCGTCTCTGAGTTAAGGTGGCCGAGTGCAGCTCTGGGGTGTTGAATTCAGTAATAGATGGTTATTTATATCAGCTTTTATGGCTCATAAGGAACTGCAGCTGTCATGCGCCAGACACAAGGTTACATGATCTATCAGGTGACTAGAGTTATGTTGCTCATATTTGATTTCAAACTCTGGCTTTCTTCTGGCTAAAATCAACGAGTGCTCTCTAGCCTAAAAGCAGTGCAGGATGAAATGGAATGTGTTCATTGTAAAATACAGTAAAATATTTGTTCTACGCTCCTCGATTGGGAGCATGAGATTAAAAGGGGATTAACTGTGAGATCATGTATACACACTTCATATACAGGTTTATCTTTTTTTTTTTAGTAAGAAGTTATGGGGGAGATGTGTGTGTGTGATCTATGCGTAGACGACATAAAAGTACCTTGATGAATCGTTTCTGGTGTTGACATGATTACCATTTTCTTAACATGGTCTTTACGCAGTGAAGTATGTCCTCTACTTCACTTTCCCAAGCAGCCTGCAATTTATCTCTTAATTTATTGCGTGCTAACTCCATGGAGTCTTTAGTGGCATGTTGATTTGTTTTATTTACACATTTTTCCCAATCCTAACGGACTGGGTACCCAGCACAATTGTTTAGTATGTTTTTGTGTTGTGACCTTTACTATGTTGTGTACTATGTTTCCTATCAACGGTTCAACAGCATTTCTGGAATTTATTGCAGTGATGACGCCTAATGAATCTGTGTAAATGATGCTGTTCTTCACGCTCTCACCTTGAGGAAATATACGGCGCAAACAGAGACGGCGGACGAGGAAGTACGCAACATAAGCGCAATCTCGCAACTAAAATTTATTCAGAAGGAAGACACATAAATAAAACGCCTTGAAAGGCAGTGCATGTCAGTAAACAGAAGAGGAAATCAAAGTAAGATTGCACTGTATAGGAGGCTATCTGCGTGACATAAGGCATATCAAGCGTTCTCTAAGAGCCAGATCTAAGAATCATGCGACGTAATGGAGGGCTGACTGATGCACGTACTGTTCTTTTGTTGATGAAAAAAGGTTCCATAATCTTTTAGGAAAACGTAGCGCAAAGAAAAAAATGCGAATGCACCAACTCGCCCAATTTAGCATTCTTGTGCAGTTCCATAATCTCCCTTGTGCGCTGATCACGATGCCGGTACAGTCCCTCGGTTTTCTAGGAAATCGCACTACATTCCTTTTTTCCTTTCTTTCCGCACTCAGTGCAGTGTTTTGACAGTTCTGACAATGTCTTCTGATGTTCTTTCAGGCGAATATTTAAACACCGTCTTGTTTGTCCGATATATCGTTATTGTCTTAGTGTGAGGTCGAAAACAGCTGGGATGGTGTACCACTGTGGGAGTGGTTCATTTCATGGGGCAATACTTGGCATTTCGCTAATGTATAAGTCCTGGCACATTTGTTTAAAGCGCATGAGAAGCTGTTTAATAAACAGGGGCTTGTTGCTGAAGATTGTCCTAGATATACATTTCGTGGCTACTGAATGACATATATGTTTTGGCTGAGAACGAATTTTAAGGATGTGTGCACGTTTTAGTGCGGATCGTTTATCTTTAAGCCACGTCTCAATGAGAACACAACGGACACTTTTTTAGGAGAAAGCTTAGATCCATTACTGTCTGCCCAGGTTGCTCATTTATTTAGTTTTATTTGTAGTTGTCTCTCACAGGTGAATAGGATGCAGGTAGTGCATGCTATAGACAGAGTACATTGTGGACCTTAGAATTACGGTAGCTAACAAATTCTTTTTCACTATAAAGAGAGTTGTGCTTAGAATGCACCCCTACGGCACACCGCTTTCGTATGTGAAAGCCGCGCAGAATACTGCTCCTAAACGGTCTTGGATTGTGCGGTTTTTTAGGAAGTCGTTTAGGCAGCTCGGCATTCTGCCACGCACACCTAGATCTACTAGGTCGCGGAGGATACCGAACCTCCACGTGGTGTTGTAGGCTTTCTCCGGGTCGAAGAAGACCCTGATGCAGTGCTGCCTGTGGCTGAACGCCTCCTGGATTGTGTTTCCGAGACGAACGAGGTGATCGGTTGTTTATTATGCCTTTTTAAAGCCGCATTGATATATACCCAAAAGTTGCCGGCATTCAAGAAAAAAAGGTTAATCTGATGTTTGCTATTCTTTCAAAGGATTTTGCAATGCAGCTGGTTAGGTCTATTGGTCTGTAACTGCTAGACATGTAGGGGGTTTACATGGTTTCAAAAAGGGAACTATTATGGCTTTTTTTCCCAAGCTTCAGGTGTCTTGCCATTTGTCCATATTTTATTGGTTTGGTTAGTGGGGTTTATCGTCCCATAGCGACTCAGGCTATGAGAGACGCCGTAGTGGAGAACACCGGAAATTTCGACCACATGGGGTTCTTTAACGTGCACTGACATCGCACAGCACACGGGCGCCTTGCTTTCGCCTCCATCGAAAAGCGGCCGCCGAGGCCGGGACTCGTTCCCGCGTCCTTGAGAACAGCAGTCGAGCGCCGTACCCACTGTGCCACCCCGGTGGGGCTGTCCATATGTTTTTAAAAATTCAGCCATGCTTCTACAGCTGCTTGCGAGAGATGGGCGAGTATTTGATAGTGTACCTTGTCCGGTCCCGGTGCAGTTTTTTTTTTTCTTAGCAAAAGGTAAGACTCTATTTAGTTCATGTCTTTTTATAAGCTTATTGAAACCGTCATTTATGCCTGCCCACACAGGAAGCTTTTATTTTTCTGCTGTCGTTTTATGCTTCTGAAATGCGGGAGTGCAGTTGGACGAGCTTGAAACATTGGCAAAGTGCTCGACTAAAATGTTGGCTTGTTCTTCTAATGTTGTCTGTATTCCTCGTGGTGTCAACATACGATATGTGTAAGGGTAAAATCTGCATTAAACTTGCTTAGCTACTCCCACATTTTTTTTAGAGGGCAATGAGCTGTTTACTGAAGACACATATTTTTCCATGAGGTTTTCTCTGCATTTCTCCGTACATCCCGTACTCTGAATCTAGGTTTTTTGAAGTTAACTAGTCTCTCTGTTGTCGGATATCTACAGAGAATGCCTCCCGCTTTGGTTTGCTCCTTTTTTTGCTAGTTTACATGCATCCGTCTACCATATCTTGTCTTGTTTTCTTACGTGTAGAGACGTTTGTGGAATGGATACTAAAGGTGCTGGTATTATGCACGTGGTAAACCTTTCATTTATTTGTTTTATAGTCAAATCATCAGAGTATACTTTTTCTAATGTAGCGTTTGTTCTAAAAACCGAGCAATCGGTGAAGTGAAGTTTCCAGCGCCATGGCCTCGTTAGAATCATGTTTGTGGAGGATAACTTTAAAATGTTGGGTAGGTGATCACTCCCTATATTCACTTCCCGATTAAAAATATTTAAAAACGGGTGGTGATGCTAAAGCTAGATCGAGGCATCTTATGTTGGCCGAGCTGGGACAGCAGTATGTCGACTTTCCCGTGTTAAATAGACATACGTTATATGACAGAATAAAATCTTCTATAATTTGCCTTCTGGTGCCACTTTATTCACTACCACAAAAGGATGAGTGGCCGCTAAAATCCCCAACTACCACGTATGGCTTTGGCAATTGTTGAATAAGGTTGTATAAGTCACAGACTGTAATTTTTAGGTGTGGCTGTAAGAATAATGAACAAACTGTGATTGTCTTGTGACTGACTATGCTGACTGAAACTGCCGCTAGGTGTGTGTTCAATGGTATTTCCCTTACAAGCACATCGTTCAGTGTTATGATTGCGACGCTGCCTCAGAGTCGGCTGGCCTGCTGTCAGTCTCGTCGATTTTTTTTTTTTTTGCAGAATATTTGTGCTCTGGTGGACCAAGCTTTGTTACTTAGAGACATAAAGCTACAGGTGCTATTGATTTAAGAATATTTGGGATATCTGTACAATTTCTTAGCAAGCCTCTGCAGTTCCAGTTTATTATGTAAGCCATATTGGTATGTAGGGGACTAAATTTATATCGTTTCTGGCGGTGTCACTTTAGGTTTCACATTGTTCTCAAAAAAGTGCGGCCACCCCTGCACCTTAGTCGTTGTGAGCGTGATGTCCGTTGCCTCGCTCGAAACGCTGGAGGTCCGTGGTGTGGCCATGGACGAAGGATATTTGGGCCCTGCTGGGGGAAACCTTGCGGACTCCCGACTGAACAGTCGGCGAGCCCTCTTTTGGAGTTGGCAAGACAGCCTTGGCTGCCCCTGCGTGGGGTGGACGTGATGGGCCTACCACAGCATCAGAAAACGCCTTGGTAGGCACCATGTTGCTGTCTGGCGCTCCACAGGGACATCCCCAGTAGAATGAATGTAGGTCAGCTGTGAATGTTGCGGTGCGTCGTTAAGCTCGAGCAGCAAGTCTCCGCTTGCTATCTTGGTCAGTTTGTATGTTTGGCCCAAGTCAGCTGTCAAACGTTTGGAAACTGGAAACGGGGACAGAATTCGGGCAGGTTTCTGACCGACTTCAGAATGGATCACGTGATATCTAGGGAAGTTGTTCTTTGCTTTCTTTTTTTTCCCCAAAACTTCGGCTGTAATTTCAGTCCGCCTCCGGGCGATCGGTTTTGGAGGAATTGGAAGCGATAAGGTTTATGTATTTTTGGGCCACGGCGCCAGCCACCCACTACGGAATCCAACAAGGGACGGATCAGGAATTATCAAGCAAGACCTGCCCGCGCGAGTTGTACACCACAGTTATTACCCAATATGGCAAAAAGTACTGTGATTCGCCACACAAGGTTGACCTAGCCGCCTGGAAGAAGGAAAAACAAGACCAGAGGAGAGGACAGACTAGTTGTCAGAAAGGAGATAGGAAATGTGAATGATGGAGGAGAGGACAGAAAAAAGGCGACTGCCGATTTGCCCCGGATGGGTCAGCCCGTAGGTCCCGTTTACGTGAAGCTGGGGCCAAAGTGGTATGTTGCTTTCGCTGAGCAACAAACCAGTTTGAACCATGGCATTTGCTCTACCACCTAGGAATACGGTAACATCCGCGCAATTGGTACTTTTAACTGAACCGCAAGATCGACATTCTCGCGCCAGAAATGTTGCTCCTGAAAACCTAAATGCTGTCAGAGCTCTGTGCGAATTTATAGTAGATGTAGGTGGATCTGGAGACTGTATTTTACACTCGTCTTATTGAACCATTGAACTTAATGTTGAACATCTACCCGTTCGTATAGTCTCTACATACGAGGGAAAAATTAAGCGGAGAATGCCGCCTCCTGCAGTTGAGCATCATCATTTTCTGGCGACGCGCTTTTGCATGGGGCCGAGACATCTATGCCGCGAGCTGTAAAAATAACTGCATACAAATGTAGAGGTTACGCAAAGATTATTGCTATTTCATGCAGCTATCTTTCATGTGTTACTGCAACTTGGGGGAAATTCTTAGAGAGAATCACAGTTGAAAAGGCTCGGCTGGTGTACCTGCCTTATTGTGCCTTCTTTATGGGTTTTCCAAAATAATTTTTGTGTTAGAGGTTAGGCGGCTCTGCGGGAAAATATATGTCGTCATAAAATTGTAACGACGGGAAGAGTGATGAGAGACCGGAAGTGAAAACTGCGCGTTTCCATATACCTTCATCGAGTCTGAGTTGTAACCTCCAGACTCGTTTTAGGAAGCATTACCCATCAGCGAACATATATGGCTCGAAGAGAGATGTGGTTGTGTTTAGACATGCGTGCAGGGATCCGCCAACAAAACTATGAGATTGACACGAATCCCGAAAGATAGGCACGCGGAGCTTCTAGCTAAGTAATAGAGGGTTTACAGAAGAAAATCTGGCAACAATGAGCGGTCCGCTGATCTCGCGCTGACGGCCATATTTTAATCGCTGCATCCGTCAGCTCCGTTTCCCACCGTCAGTGCCCGCCATTGTCTCCGCGATTATCACATTGTAACCTAGTGTGCTGCGCTTGGACCAACCTTTCGATGCCAAGAGAAGCCACTACCTGGTCGAGGGACCTCTCCTCCGTTCCTGGCGGTTTCTGTCAGATGCGTGTTTTGACAGCCAAGGCGTTGCGGGCCCACCGGACTGTCTGTGAGTACAGTTACAAACTGTTCTGCGAGTCGTTCACGGACCCCTCGTTGATCCGCATAGCGTCATCCCTATCCAGATATTCAGATACAGTATCCAAAGTTTTATAATTTGAAGAATGTTTTTTTTTTTGTCTGTGTGCCTTTGCTATTTACTTGGAAGCCATGAGAGACGATCGCGAGTTTGTTTGCTTGGTTTGTGCATCGCCGTTTGCTTTGGAGATGAAAGCCAAACTTATCAATGGATGCCTGTTGGCATTCCGAGTTGGTTTGACGCTCTCTGACGAACCAAACTCTGACGAACCAAAGTTGCCTTCTGAGTAATTGATTATTTGAAATATTTGAAGAAGCTGCTCAAAGGTGTCAAATGGCTCAGAATGGAAAGGAAGTGTTTGCTGATGCTGAGTATTGGTGTATAAAAATGTAAAATATAAATAAAATTAAAATAAAGAAAATAAATGATAGAAGGATAAAAAAAAAAAAGTAGACGAAAACTAAAACACACTTTAAAACGAGAAGAAAGAAAACATCGTCCGTCCGTGCCTGTGTGTGCGTGCGTGCGGAGAGAGACGCTATCGCGTCACATACTTCACGGCTTAACGGCGGAGCTTAACTACGTGTCGCCCTAATTTTTTTTATAACAATATGATATAAATCTGATTGGTTGAACAGAGCCAGTTGCATCAACCGCAAACACTGCGCAGTAATTATGTTGACTTTTCAAGTTTCTTTTCGTTTCAACCGAGTTCCTCTTTACCTAACCTTCCTATGTCAGCGCTTGCATATGAGGTTAAGTCTTCAGATGTTTATGTGACAGAGGAAATAAACAAGAAATTGGCATATTTATACAAAATCAGGTGAATTTCAGGTGGCTCGCCATTAGCGAACCATCGGGCGACTGGATAAAACTTACTAAAGTGAAACGCAAGCTTCGCTATTGCTGCAGACAACAATGCTGCAGATAACCAGCGCATGCGTCGATGGTCCCTCTTTCCTTGTTCCCCTCCTTTCTTTTCTTATCTATATATTTCCGAGCCAGAAATAAAGCGTCGTCTTTTCGCTCTGCAAGTCTGCCTGGTTATCATTGCGTAGCTGCCGGCCTGTGGCCGGTAGAACGCAGCAGTTATTTTATCGGCCACGCTGGCAGGTATTCATAGGCCCTGAATACCACCCTGGGCTGAGCACTCTGGACACGTACTGGATCTCGCACGCATCATCAGGCGATAACAATTTTCGAAACGGGCTGGACGTGAGCTTAATACGACACACTAGTGAGATTTCATCTTTTCCTTTTGCAGCCGCTTTTGCCGAGTGAAACACGCAGCTCGGGCGCCCTAGAACCCGTTTTGCTCTCTGCACCAAGCACTACCATTTCGTACGACGGTGAAAAGTAGCTTCGGTAGTCATGCCCTCGTCATATGTCAAATACAGAAAAGCGAACGCAATTTACGTACAGAAGGTTTCAAACGAACCTTTTTGCACTATACGTTCGTTGTAGATGCATTGCTCCTTCTCCCGTGTCCTCCATCGCAGCATAAGCTTATCCTTCAAGTTCACAAGGCACCATAGCACGCAAAGCAATTTAGGTGATATTACGTTCTGTGAGCTCCCAGTTAGAGGGACGTGCAGTAAAGCTTTACATGGTGCAAGTGACAATGCAACAATCGCATTCCAACGCAGTTTGCGGTGCATGCACGGCTTCCACGAAGGCGCACGCGTTGGCAGCACTCAATGGGTATCCGTGGGAGGCGCGGGCGGACGGATCGAAACATGCCCGGCGAGCACAGTTTGTGTTTTTTTCACTAGATGGCGATAACTTTTGTAAAGCGTCTATTGTCTGTAGATTTTCCGAGCCTCATTGGAGGAGGAACATTCTAGAGCTCAGTAAGAAATTTTGTTTTCCAGCTTTGCAGGGAACGGATCCACGGGCCCAGGCTCGGGCCGCATCGGATCTGATGACGCGTTTAGCGGATCTGGTTTGAGCTCAGTAGAGCTGCAAAGAAGCGACCCTGAACCCGGCCCGGGATTTTGAGCCGTGAGCCTGGGCTGGACTCGGACTTTGAGTTTCAGGCGCCGGGCTGGCTCGGGCTTTAGAATGCGACCCGTGCAGTGCTCTGAAATTCTCACCTCTGGCCAAGGCACGACGTACCGCTGCGTAAAGAGCTATTGCAGGGTGCTTGCGCATGACTTAAACGGTCGCCGGTATTTTTTAGTTACAATCAGATTCTCTTCCTGCTTACCATTCTTTACTTTTCATGTGCCGAGCATATCTTCGAACAACGTACTGGTTTACAAATGATAAAAACCTATGAAAAATTTCTCAGGGACGAAATACATAATATATTACATGCTACCTATGTGACACGATTAGAAGCTGTTTGTGCCTTGAAATCATATTTACTGTTTGCATATTCCTCCACATATGTTTCCAAACAACCACATCTATCTGGTGCTTAAGTGTTTTCCCACCGTCTATATTGTGTGCTCATATGGGCCATCGTGATGGACAGAAAAATGAAGGCTGGCGTAGCAAGATTTCTAGTAGAGATGTTGCGGCCATCTCATGGGAAACAGTAGCAGTCGACGACCTGTCGAATGGGTTGTGTTTTGTCAGAAGAGTTGATTATAAGGCAGTCTATCAGACTTAATGTGAACAACGTTTCCTGAAATTAGCAATTGCACCTCATATTGACCCTTTAAATATTTCGCAGCGGCAGAGTAAGGGATACGTGCTTAAAAGAGCTTCCAGAGTATACGATTTGCTAGCTGATTGCTTAGAATAAAACATATATTGCTTCAGAAGCACTGTAAGAGCTATTTGTTTTTACGTTACTTATATCGATGAATGGATTCGTAGAATGTTTGTATACGCAGAAAATAATATCTGGCGATTGTGTCGATTTCCTTCAGCTCAATGCAGGAGAACTCGTTTATTAAATATGCAGTGATCTAGACACTAGAAGTATCAACATAATTTTATTACAAGTATGCTGCTGACACTTCGCTGCGCTTTTTCTTTAGCCGTGAATTTCTTTTGAGCCGATGTTTGGCCACGGTGGGTGCATGAAAAGGGGATGGGAGGCATACGTCAATGTATATTTCCACGCATCACACCGTTAAAATACCTGCCGGAGATTTCATCTTGGGCAAGGAACGATGAAGAGCAACCTTATTTTTAAATTTTGCGGTAATTGTTTTTTGTATTCATTGTCACTGATTAGAATATCATACATTGGTGAAGTTCATTTCATGGCTCTAACTGATGGAGCAGCCATGCATGCTGAGGGTGAGGAGGAAGACAATGTGCTAACTCTATCCCACGCTCTCATCTTGTAGGTCACCTAGGACGTCTGCACGTCACTTATTAACAGGACAATTGCGACTACTGAATTGCTTAGAGTGCCACTTAGGCGTTCTTTTCATATATATGAACCGCTGTGGATCTTTGTTTGATCCGCTTCAAGGATTCTGCTCCTTTCCACTCCTAAACCTGCAAGCTTCGAAGCGGGGCGTGAGGCCTTCATTTATTGACAAACCTGTTCCCCTGCTTCGCCCTTTTGCAAACAGTGCATTACATATCCCAACGCATGAAGTACAATTCTAATTATTGTTTTCTTCCGATGAAGGTTCTCGTGTCATCATAGTTCTCCTAAACTGCAGTAGATAAGTATTGCACATGGTCACTGAGCGTAGCACATGCAGTACGCGGACATCTATCCAATTTGTTGACATCGTAGGAAAATCACTTACTTTGGCCTCGTATTTCACCTTTAGTAACAATGAATGATTGCATTTGGTCGAAACCGTAAACGTAGTTTGCCGTGCTGTGAGATCGCACTTCTCAAGCGTCCCATATAAAAAAACGCACCTTTAGTTTTTAACCTGTGCATAGCGTCGTTAAGGTGTCCGTGATACCTCGACAGCTTGGCTGTATACCACATTGAC
Source organism: Amblyomma maculatum (assembly GCF_055883805.1). Taxonomy (NCBI): domain Eukaryota; kingdom Metazoa; phylum Arthropoda; class Arachnida; order Ixodida; family Ixodidae; genus Amblyomma; species Amblyomma maculatum. The sequence goes on from NW_028146738.1 coordinate 176,470, forward strand.
CGACATCAGCGGCAGTCAGGATTCGCTTTTATGCTTTAATAAAGTGCAGTTCTTCACAACAATACATGTTCAGCTCAAATAAAAACACAACATAAAGTGAAAAGTTACAATCCGCCCACCGGCGGCAACGGTCCTACGATTTCTGTGTTTGTCCCATCTATACGCATGCTCATTTTAAAACCACAAGACGCAGCATCTAGGATTTTAGGCGGTTCGCCTGGGCAGAGCAAGCTTCTTGCCACATTTCGCTTCCCAACCATCTTCTAGGGAAGCGCGGAGACTAGGTAGCGATAAGGACTCGAATTGGCATATGTACTTGTAGTACAATTAATTCAACATGGTTATGTCCATAGTAAAGTGAGACAAAGACTGCCCCTCCCCTTTCCCAAAAGCCAATCCAAACAAAGCACTTTAACACTTCGCGGAAGGCAAATGCTATGTCGTACCTCTCTTTAGGAAGAAACGTATATAATTAGGCATGCTCCGAAAATTTAATTCTTTTTGAAGGGCACAAAGGTACTTGCACAGGCAGCGGCTAGCGCGCTTAAACTATACATAAACAACACAACATGAGAAGTCGCTGCGACATCGACTCGCGCATGATGGATTCACCTGACCAAAACAGGGCTTCGTCATTCATTGAGCGCCTCCGAATATATACCACATGGGCGACGTGCCATCTTCAAAAGCAATCTTTATCGACTACTAACTTTTACCGCCGGCCTGATAGGTCGAACTTGGGAAAGAAGCACACCAGCAAGCACATTAAAATGCGCAGGCTACGCTGGAAGGTGCGGTCTGCACAACCGCGGTGCGAGCGATCGCCCCCGTGCCACTCTATTTTAGAGCGTAGCTCTTTGGCACCTGTTGCTGGGTTTCGTGTCGGCGTCGGCCTCGTAACCAGCTCCGCCCCCCTTTCTACCCCCTAGCCCAGCCCCCCTCTTCCTGCGTGGTGTCGACCGCGCGTATTATCAGATTGCGGCGCGCGCTCCCTCGTTCGCCGCTGCTTATACCCCCCTCCCCTCCTCTTCCTGCATGGCGGCGAAGGTGTTTTCCGGTTGCCAAAACGCCGGCTCGGTATCAGCAATGACGGTGCGTGCATCCCAAGCCGAAACGCAAAGTCAGGTTCTCTTCACTCGCTAGCGGCGTCAGCTGCATCAGTCAGTCGCAGCTATCTGTTCGTCACTCAATGTTCTTATTTGCCCACGCGCTGCCTCCCGCAACCTTCCAATAACGTAATTGCTCTCGTCATTTCTCCGACAACAAAGCTTCTTTCATGACAGTCAAGAACTCTTAGTGGAGTGTTTCTTGAAGGAATACGCGCGAAGAAATAAAAAATGTCTGTAATTGTACATACGTGTCTTGCTTGAAATCTTTGCCTCAGTTTACCGAAAAGGTGAAACAGCTGATGAGCTGCGCTGAAATTTCGCATTAGGAAATAATGTAATCGTCGGTAATTTTTTCGCCGCCGGTACTACTAGCTGTATGCCGCAGTTTCTTCCTTTTGCTCGTATATGAAATCATTCTGAAATGTCCCTTCTGCCCATATCATTGGCAACAATTCGAGAAAAAACCACGGCGCAAACTAATTCTACAAGATATAGCCACGCGGCATCCATTCCATCCCGAGGAATTCGGATAAAAGAAGATTCACGATTTCATAGAGAGCATGGACATCAGAGCAGTAAAAGCGGCCAATAATACCGCTAACCGCCAAAATACCTGTGCTATAGCCAATGACATGAGAGGAAAGAACACCTCCCTTAAGTTAGTTAAGTTGTGCGCGTTGAGTATTAAATTTTTTTTTGCACCTTAAGGTCTTCTTAGTCTCCGCAATTTCATTAGGCTGGCCCCTTTTTGTTCAGACAGCATAGCAAAAAAGGCAAAAGGAGCTTTCTGAAGTGAAAGTGTAACCTTTTAAATGTCAAGGTTGTGCGGATCACAAGCAGAGCTTCTTGAACATTTTCTTACAATAAGACACCGGGAGTAATACTGTTATTGCAGAAATACCGTTTCATGTTTTTTTCAATATAGATGAGGGAAGATGGCGTACCTCCGTAATCGCTTTGTGTAGGTCTGTACAGAGCAGATATCAAGCGTCGTGCGACCGTTTTCGAAGGATTCTGGACGCTTGAACCGAAACAATGAACTAATTATTATAATTAAACTTTGACCGTTAACTATCAAAATTAGACTAGATAAAAAAAAAAAAAAACATCTGCCGGGCAAGAAAAGATCCGCACAATATGCCGGCCTTGCTATCCCCGTTGCATAAAAGAGCTGGTTTAACTAGTCGCAGAAGAGCGGGTTTACGTCTTGCGTGTGGCGTGAATGATTGAAAAATGTTTTATATATAGATGAAGCGTCTGGGTAACGGTTACCGAAGTTGTTTCAAAGCGGTTGACGTTTAGAGCTATTTTCTGCCTTCTCTGCCACTTCACCTGGATAGGATGGATAAAATACAAACCTTCTAAGAAACACTTTCATCTATGTAAGTAAACAGGCTGTTTAGACGCGAGTGGCCATCGCGAGCTCTCCATAGCTTATGAATGCCGGAGGGGTGAAACACACCATGTTGATCGACAATGTTGCGCGCTTGCGTGGCTCGCTACGATTGTAAATCCCGATTGTAATGCGATTTACCTCAGCGCTAGTAGCCACTTGTAAGGATGGGCAGCGCGAATCATATGAAACTGAAGCCTGATTTGTGTCTGGAATCTTTTTCCTTTCAGGTGTGTAGAACACGAACATCGTATACGAGCAGGAAAAGTATACGAAGCTCACGGAATTCGCCAAATGTTCTTTTGCAGAACAAGATATGGTCGTTCACTATGCGCGTTATCTAGAAGGGGTTTTTGTTAAGAGTGAATGTGTTGAGGAGAGTTTTAATTCGTTTTACAGGATGAACAAACAGAAGGCAGAGGTAAGGTTAGTAGCTAAGTACATTTATCAGCCACAGATGAGTGGCAGTGCCGGCCGACAGGTCGGGTAGAGGTCAACGTCCAGATCCTTGAAATCTTCGTTCTCCTGGTCGCATTTAAGTGCCTTGGAGTTGTATTCTAAGGCCTTTTGTGTTACTGATTCTGCCGAATCAGCAAGTTGGCAATGGGTTAACCACTGGCGGTCGCCATCACCTCGAAGCCTTCCGCCGCCGTCAAATGGTCGTCGAGCTCGACGTCGCTGTGTCCACCATCCAGAATGAACAGGAACACCACCAGCACTTGGCTTCACACCCATTGCATGAGTCAGCATACAACAAGCACCGGATAGAAGGTCAAACTCACGCTCCTCAGGGCGCCCCAGGGAACGGCGAGTGTTTTAGCATCCGGTGTGTCGTCGTTGTCGTCGTTGGCGAAGTTGTTACGCAGCACGGCGACGTTGGCAGCCATCTGCACGTAGACATAACAAACCACTCTTCGGCTTCCGTGTACTGTTGCGCGCTGCGCGGCTCGCAACCCTATATATATATATATATATATATATATATATATATAAGTTTACCAGACAGGCGACAACTAGGAGTAAGTTTCCTTGTCAATAAGTATATAGCAAGTAATATAGATGAATTCTATAGTATTAATGAGAGGGTTGCAGGCGTCGTAATTAGGCTTAATAAGCGGCATAAACTGAAGGTAGTACAGGCCTATGCACCTACATGTAGTTATGATGACCAGGCAGTTAAAAGCTTCTATGAAGATGTAGAATCGGCAATGCGAAATGTAAAGACGCAGTATACTGTACTAATGGGCGACTTCAATGCCAAGGTAGGGAAAAAACAGGCAGGAGACAAGGCAGTAGGTGACTATGGCATTGGTTCTAGGAATAGCAGGGGGGAGTTACTAGTTGAGTTTGCAGAGCGCAATAACTTACGAATCATGGATACCTTCTTCAGCAAACGGAAGAAACGGAAATGGACATGGAAAAGTCCTAACGGAGAGACTAAAAATGAAATCGACTTCATGATGTGTTCAACCCCCGCCGTTGTGCAGGATGTAGACGTAATCGGGAAAGTGCGAGGCAGTGACCACAGGATGGTGAGGTCCCGAATTAGCCTAAATCTGAAGAAGGAATGCAACAGATTAGTAAGAAAGAAACATATCAACGAATTAGCGGGGAGGGGGAGGGCAGAAGAGTTCAGGATCTCGCTACAGAATAGGTATTCAGTTCTAAATGAGGATGGCGACATTACCCTAGAGGCAAGGAACAATAATTTCAGAGATATCATTACTGAGTGCGCGGTAGAAGTAGGCGGTAGGATAGTTAGAGGGGATACCGGTAAGCTGTCTAAGGAGACGAAAGATTTGATTAAGAAACGCTAGAGTATAAAAGCTTCCAATCCAGCAGACCAGATCAAATTGGCTGAGATATCAAAGCTAATCAATAAGCGCACAGTGGCCGATATAAGGAAGTATAACATGGAGAAAATTGAGCATGCTGTAAAGAACGGGGGAAGCCTTAAAGCGGTAAAGAAGAAATTGGGCATAGGGAAAAACCAGATGTATGCGATAAGGGGCAAGGCGGGCAACGTCATCACTAATATGGACAAGATAGTCAAAGTAGCCGAGGAGTTCTATACAGATCTCTACAGTAGCCAAAGTAGTCAGGACCGTAATAAGATTGGCGGTAGGGAAAAAGTCAGACGTTCCACCAGTGACGAACGACGAGGTCAAGAAAGCATTAGAAACTATGAAAAGGGGGAAATCAGCTAGAGAGGATCAAATAACTACAGATTTGCTGAAGGACGGGGGGGATATCGTGCTAGAAAAACTGGCCACCCTGTATACGCAGTGCCTGGTGTCATCCACGGTACCGGAACCATGGAAGAATGCAAACATTATCCTCATTCACAAGAAAGGGGACTCTAAGGACCTTAAAAATTACAGACCACTCAGCTTACTGTCTGTTACGTATAAGGTATTTACTAAGGTAATCGCTAATAGAATCAGGACAACCTTAGACTGCAATCAAGCAAAGGATCAAGCAGGGTTTCGGAAACGGTACTCTACTATCGATCATATCCATACCATCAATCAGGTCATAGAAAAATGCTCGGAGTATAACCAGCCCTTATACATAGCATTCATTGATTACGAAAAAGCATTTGACTCAGTTGAAACCTCGGCGGTGATGCAGGCATTGCGAAATCAGGGGGTAGACGAGCCGTACGTGAAAGTGCTGGAAGATATATATAGTGGCTGCACAGCAACCATAGTTCTGCATAAAGAAAGTAACAAAATTCCCATAAAGAAAGGTGTTAGGCAAGGAGACACAATCTCCCCAGTACTATTCACAGCTTGTTTAGAGGAAGTATTCAGAGACTTGGAATGGGAGCAGTTAGGGATAAGGGTAGATGGAGAATACCTCAGTAATCTGCGATTTGCTGATGACATTGCCTTGCTAAGCAACTCGGGCGATGAACTGCAAATAATGATTGATGACCTAGACAGAAAAAGTAGAAAGGTAGGCTTGAAAATCAATATGCAGAAGACTAAGGTAATGTTCAACAGCCTCGGGAAGGAACATCAGTTTACATTAGGTAGCGAAATACTGGAAATAGTAGGCGAATATGTCTACTTAGGACAGATATTAACCGCAGATCTGGACCATGAAAAGGAAATATCAAGAAGAATAAGATTGGGATGGAGCGCATTTGGCAAGCACTCGCAGATTATGACTAGCAGCTCACCGGTATCGCTCAAGAGGAAAGTATACAACAGTTGCATCTTGCCTGTACTCACCTATGGGGCTGAAACGTGGAGGCTAACCAAGAGAGTTCTACTTAAGTTGAGGACAACCCAGGGGGCTATGGAACGAAAAATGGTAGGGGTAACATTAAGAGATAGAAAGCGTGCAGAGTGGGTCAGAGAAATAACTCAAGTTACCGACATTCTAGTGGAAATTAAGAAGAAGAAATGGACATGGGCAGGACATGTAGTGTGAAGAGAGGATAACCGATGGTCGCTTAGGGTAACAAACTGGATTCCAAGGGAAGGAAAGCGTAGCAGGGGGAGGCAGAAAGTTAGGTGGGCGGATGAGATTAAGAAGTTCGCAGGGGTCAAGTGGATGCAGCTAGCACAGAACCGGGTTAAGTGGAGAAATATGGGAGAGGCCTCCACTCTGCAATGGGTATAATCAGGCTGATGATGATGATGATGATATATATTTCAAGAAGCATCGACGGCTCTTCGTTGAATGCGCAGAAGGTGTAGTCTACGAAATTCCGTTAAACTGTGGAAAAAGGCGAAACTGGGAGATGCGTGAACGACAGGTTGAAAGAGCACGCGAACAACGTAAAAAATGCCCTTCATAGAAATGATTTTGAAGGTTTTCTGGCCACCCACTGCCTTACTTGTAAGGACTGTTCCCTGGATCTTGCTAGCACTGCTATTAGAAAAAGGAGCAAACAACGTATAACGCGAGAAATTGGAATCGGAACTGATATGTAGTCGGGGAGAAGCATGTGTTAGTCCTGTTTCTATCACTCTCTCTGAATAAGAGCGCACTTATTTGCGCCTACATTGACGATGATGCCGGATTTTTCAGAGTATATATGTTCACGCGATTCGTTGCAATAAAAGTTGGAAGTTCTGCGCCGTCCCATCGTCTCGCCTTGCCCTTGTCTCTTTGGCGCTGCCTTATGTTTGTTCAAGGCTCTACATACTTGTTGTTGCGAGCATTCACGTTTGGCTGGCTGGATTTTAGGGTTTAGCATCCTACTTAACTTCGGACTTGTCTCGCTCGCAGTTACGAAATCTTCTTAGTGTTAGGTGGCGTCACAGATAAATTTCACACGTACAGTGAACGCTGTCTTCGCCAGCATGAGGTTGAAGGTTGCTAGGATGCAAAGATTCCGCGAAAGCATGCAGTGTACGACTGAACTACTGTGAGGTGCTTTTGCGGCGACAAGGAAGAGTTCCGGGCAGCAGGACAGCGACCGCTAAACTACTGTAAACCCTCGTTAACTCGAAGTTGTAAAATCCGGGAAAAATTTCGAGATAAGCGGAGTTTCGAGTTTAGCAAAATGCCAAAAATTTCTGGCGACAATCTCTGATGATCCGTCGCGCGTCGCCGCCGCCAACGGCTGTCCTTGCCGCTGGTGCACACCGCACGGTGTGACGGGACACTGCAACATTGGGGCGCGTTTTCAGCATTGCTTTGTTACCACCCCGTCGTCGTTCAGTCAAGGGGAGTACAGTTACACAATAACCCGTTTCTAACACTACACAGCTTGAAATACAATAACACTGGGGAATTTTTGCAACACATCGCGTTTAAAAAAAAAAAAAAAGAGGGGGTCGCAGCGCAGCGGTGTGCTGCTACACTAGGATGCATACATGCATTGCAAGCAGGGACTTTCTCCTGCTCGTTTCGAAAATTAACAATATCTAGCCACACTAGCCTTTCATCTTTCTTTACTACCTTACCAAGCTTAGCTGAATTGTCTTGATGCGCTCATATATGTCATATATGCAGGGATCAGGTGAAGTGAGCGTCTGCAGGTTCTTCGCTCCAACCGGACTAGGAAAACCAACCTCGCTCACCACCCCCCCCCCCTAAAAAAAAAGAAAGAAAAGCCAGGACGGAAATTGTGTTGCCCAAAGCCTTCTACAATTGGCTGCCTAGCCAGCTGCTTCTGCGTGATATGTGAAATTGTCTAAAAACCTAGACACAGGGCTACAACGACGAGCGAAAATACTTTGGCGGCCCTCGGCTCGTCGCGTCCGTCGACGCTGCACTGCACGAAGGAAGTTTTTGTAATAAAAAGAAAAGAATTCTCAGGACAAACTGAACTTTATTATTTTTGAAGGAACAACTTGGTAATGATTGGCCGCTTGCGTTGGCATTCGGCCCAACAATAGCGTCCTCGAGCTGCTAAACGCGTCGCATAAGCCATTGGTCGCCAACGCTGCATTCAGCTTCGTTGCGGAGCAAGCGTTGTGGACACCACATACACAACAAAAATCGAAGTCACTGCTTCGTGCACACAGCGAGACGAACTGGAGCCACACAATCACTAAATGGCTCTTGCCGGTATGCACGTGCGGAGGGCAGCTGACCGAACCATGTCCGATAAGAGCCATGAGCAATCTGCGCTCACGTGACTGCTCCCAAGGCGAAAAACGACTTCGTCTGCGAGAATTTTGTATTCGCTCTTCTAACGTGGCCGCGTTCGGCACTTAGTATAAGAACAAAGCGCTCTCTCGGAGCCCCTATCACCTTTCGGTAATTACCTTTGCCTTCTGTCCTTCCGGTCAAAATTTTGAGATATCCGCGTTATGCCCGAAAAATGCTTCGTGATAAAACAGGAGCTAATACATAGCACCTGTGGTAGATGAAAGCGCGGCGTGAAAAATTTTCGACTTGACCGATTTTTTGAGATATGCGAGTTTGCGTTAACTGTGTCACTTGGAGAGATGCATGGTCGTGGCGGGCGATGCTTTTCGCGTGGCTGCGGGTGAAGATTGCCCCAACGTGTGCTACGAAGTCTAGGTGTCGGTCCCGTTGTTTTCGTTTCACGCGTTTCTAATTAAAATTTTACTGGAGCCGCCATCTGGCACGCGATACCTACTACGGGTTGCCCGTAGGTTTCAATAGAAGCTTAGAGTTATGCGAGGAGGATTGCATGTAATTCGGGAATTATATCTCATACGCGAAAATCTTACACGGCTCTCTAAAGCCTCTACCCGTAAATACTTAAACAAGGAGACAAGCTTAATGTCATAGCAAAAAGAGTTGTAAACAAGCTCGGGTACCTGCTTCTCAACATGATTGCATTAAAACCCCGTTCTGCAAAATAATCCGGTGGTCCCGTTGTCGGCGTCATCGCCAGCGCTGTTGGAAAAACGTCACGGCATGGGTTTGGCAGCTGACATAGACGAGGCCTGATAAGCTTTGGAGTTTACCGATGTTACGCGATCACTTGACATTGCCGATTTTCTCCTCCTTTAAGCCCTCTCGCTCCATTGTTGCGTTTTCTTTTCCCTGCAGTACGAGTTGACCGGTCTCGGCGACCGCCGGCTGCCTTTGCTAGCTCCACCACATGTTTGGTCCCCAGTGTTTGGTCACTTAACGCCAGAATGACACGGTCGACAGTGTCGAAGAGTCACTGACCGGCGTCCGCAGCCTCGTGCACGCGCGCGAGCCGTCACAGCTGAGCTGAAGCGAAGCGGAAATATGGCGAGGGAACGAGATGGAGGGGGGATGTAACCATGCTTCTTGAGGGCGTGCCGTCTGCTTGGCTGATCTGCTTCGTTGCAGCAGCCCCTCAAGAGTTAAGTACGTGTTATGAGAGGACTTACTTTTTAGCTACTGTGGGCTTGTAGCTTTGATAGCCGCAACGTTGCAACGTTCCATTTAAAACGCTTGTTCTTTTCCATCTGCGGGTACTGTTTCGAGGATGTTTCTTAATAAATTCTTTAATGCGCTGATATTTAATGTTGTAGAGCATTAACTATTCAGAAACAAACGATTGCAGTTAATTATCGGGCAAGGTAAGATATTGTTTATTGCACATGTTTTTTATTTATAGTGGCGATTTTCAGAATGGGCGAAACCTACCGGTTAGGAGGATAAGTAATTGCGGGGCGACAATGCGAACGCGCAGGGTGCTGCGGTCCTGCGCGTTCGACAGGTGCGGTGATCACTCGGGGCATGCGCACTAGCGCCCCGCTGTTACCCTATTCCCCTAAACAATAGGGTCCCCCTATTCTAAAGCTCTCTATTATCCTCAATATATGCAACACATAGAAACAAGCTGAGGCAGTTACTTGGTGTGCCAATGCGTAACAGTCGATTGAGGGTAAGCTTTGCTTCGCACTCATCAGAACCCCTTCCCCACCAGCAGCTTTGGCACAGGCCATCTCTGCCCTCTGCAATGATCCCGTTGCTCCTCATGAGCTTCACCGTGCCCTCAACCGCTCGAAGAAGAAATCAGCTCCTGGCGCTGATGGACTTACACTCCAGCTGCTCCGTAATCTGGATGCTCCGGAGAAGATACCCTCCTCGCCGTCTTCAACGACACATGGGAGAGTGGCATACTACCGGACAACTGGAGTAATGCCATAGTTGTCCCCATCCTTAAGCCCCGTAAGCCGGCTAAACAACTATCTTCCTACCTACCGCCCTGCATCTCTCACTCCTGCAGCCTGCAAGACCACGGAGTTTATTGCCCTGGAGTGACTCACATGGATCGCCAGAGCAACCAACTTCCTTTCGAAGATGCAGACAGGATTTCGGAAAGACCGCTGTACTGCAGACTCTATAGCAGACGTGATCTCCACCCTTGAGGATGCCACATATGTGGGAGATGTCTTCTTGGCCCTCTTGGATGTCCAGTCCGCTTTTGACAAACTACCCCATATTATCATTGAGCAGTCTTTGGGTGTCCTCGGAGTAACTGGGAAACTGTGTCGCTTTGTCTCGGCATCCCTCTCAAATCGCTCCTTCCAAGTTCGAGTTGGGCAAACACTTAGCTCTACTCGTCCTGTTACATCTGGGGTTCCCCAAGGATCCGTCCTCAGCCCATGACTGTTCAACCTTGTCCTTGCTGGCCTGCCGAGCTTCGTTCAGCAGATCAGAATCCACAAGGTCTCCTGCTTTATCTATGCAGATGACATAGCCCTTTGGATCCGAGCCCCAAAGAGACGTATTGTCTATGCTACGAAGATCATGCAACGGGCAGTGGTCAGCACTTCCTAGCATCCAAGGGATTGACCCTCTCGGCTACTAAGTCTGAGGCCCTTGTCTACCATCCCAGAGGAGCAAGGAGTTCCCGCCGACTTGCAACTTTGCATATCGGAGGAACCCCCTTCTATGGAAATGCCAGATGAGATACCTAGGTCTCACAATTGATGACCGTCTCACCTGAATCCTTGCGGACAAATCCCTCATTCCCCATCTGGAACGTGTAGGAAGAGCAGTCCAGCATCTTCTCGCATATGGCAATGGTTCCTCATCCACTTGGGCAATCAAGCTCTTTGAGGCAGCGGCGACATCGGTCACCCTCTACGCCGTTCCCTTCATCTCCCTTCGGTCGACTCGAGTCATCCGTCTCGACATGATTCGAAGGCGCTGGATTAGACGATTCCTTGGAGTCCCTCAGTCTTCACAGATTCCTGCTACTCTCGCGGAAGCTGGTATCTACCCTCTGGACCTTCTCCTCGCCCAGAGGGAACTGATCCACACTGACCGTCTCAGCCATGCTCCAGATGATGCCTAACTCCTAGCACGGCTGCAGAGCAATTATCATTCTCGTAGGGGTAAGCTGTCTGCAGTGTGCAGGAAAATCATTAGTCCCGTCCCAGGTTTCTCAGTCCTACCCCCTCCACCCAATCGACCCCCAATTCCTGTTTTTTTGTGTAAGGACGGCCACACCAAGTGTCACACCCCTGCAGCTGCCTTCCAGCAGACAACTCTAGCTCTCCTTGAAGAGTGTAGAGGATCTACACTCCTCTGTACAGATGGGAGGGTTCGTCACGCTACCTCTCAAGCAGCTGCTGCCATGACAGAAACCGCAGCTAGACCAGTCTAGGTCCTGCCGCCTGTCATTCCCTGCCAGTTCAAGAGCTGCTGAGCTTACCAAGATACTTTGTTGGGCGAGTTGGTTCGCGCTGTCTATATTAATCATGAATAAGCTGCTGAGCTTGCCGGTCTTCACTTAGCCGCACAGTTCATCGTGTCCAGTGTCCCTTCTGGACCTGTGAATGTTCTGTGTGACTCCAGATACGCTCTGCAGCTGCTGACTATCCACCACGGCATCAACCTCTCGGTGAACATTCTCCGAGCCCGACTCCTAGCCCTTCAGGACTCAGGGTATCAACTGGCCCTTCATTGGGTTCCAGGACATACTGGAGTCCGGGGCAATGGAGGCGGATGCCCTGGCCAAAGCGGCGCACGACAACGGCGCCCCAATCACTGTAGATGTCACACCTTTCGACTTTTCAAGACCCTCTTGAGAACGTCAATAAGGTCATTCCATCCAGACCGTCGTATTGCCGCTGGAGAACATCTCCAACGGCTCTCTGACAAACGTTCACGGAAGGACAAGTCCCTCCTCCTACGACTTCGTATAGGCTGCACATGATCTCCGTCCCGCATGTATGCCTGCGGCCTAGCTCTCAGCCCAGCCTGTCCCTCTTGCGGCAACACTGGCACACTGGGGCACTTGCTCATTGTCTGTCCAGCCTCCGCTGGTCATCGCCAGAAACTTCTGGCTGGCTACCGGAATCTTGGTCTTCCTGCTGATACGGAATTGCAATTGCTCTTTCCGGCTCAGAACCAACTTTCCGCTCGCCGGCTCCTCCTGATTTATCTGGAGGAGACCGGCCTCAGCTCTATTCTGTACGCCTGCATGGGCCTATAGTGCTTCGTGCGGAAATGGCGGTGTCATCTGCGGCGTCAGCTACCTTCCCCTCTCCTACCTCGCCCTAATGCCAAGTTCCCCTTCTCCCTGGTCGCCAAGAGTGATGCCACAAATATGGCGAACATAAGACGTCACCAGTATCCCCACCCCAAAAATAAACCATAGTCACCACCACCACCACAGCAGACAGCCGACGCTCAAAGCTGCAGCAGGAATTTTGGACATGCCTTGACCTCGCGCGCTTTTCCATCTCCTAGGTCTTTCGATGCAGCAACGCCGGGCAGTCGACGGTCGTACTGCACTTCTCAAGAATTGGCCGGCTGTACATATGTCGCCACCCGGCCACCGTACTTCCTAACGCAAGTGAGGTCTGCGATGCCCTTATTGACGACGTTGTGCAGAAGTGATGGCTCGCATGTATTTGACTCACTGCGGGTCGAGGTTACTTATATGGACACATGTCGTAGAAGATGGCGAAGAAGGACACGTGTGACAGAAGAAGATGGCGACGAAGTGAAGCGGTGGCTCTGTTCGTGCCCGCTTTAATTTCTCGTTGGAGTTCACCGGCTCCATATTGCCTTCCGAGTAAATTTTCGTTACAAATCTGATGGCGCACTCTTAAAACCGTGAATAAATTGTTCAATCTTGGCACCAACGAAACCTTCCTCAGAAGGTATTCTGGAACCGAAGAACTCAACCGAGCATGAGCGGAGCCACCGCTTTACTTCTTTGTCGTTTTCCTTCCATTAGCAGCATCACATTTTGGGCTCAGGTGTCAATATAAAGTTTAATTTCCTTCTTCCCTCCAGTATCACGGGCTTTGTCCGTTGCGTCCATGGCATACGCTTTAAACTAAATGCCGATTCCAAAGACTGGCACGATCACTAAACTAAGCAGGTTACTATACATGTGCTAGGAAGAGTACGGAAGAAGGGAATCCACGTACAATAACTGAATATGTTTAACCTAGCGTAGATGCGGAGTCAAATAAGGAAATCATTTATTGCAATGACAAAGCTTGGCAATTGAAAAAAAAATAAAAACCATGTGAGCAAACAAGGTTTTGTAAAACCCATTCTAAAAACAAAATGTTTTTCAACTCTTTAAGGTGACTGTAATCAGGTAATAAAGAATGTTTTATTTAAAGAGCATAGCTTCCTTGCTTTACTCTGGACTTACAGGAGGAGGCAAGGATTCACTGCCATTGTCGTATATGGTGAAGCAGAGTTGTTCACATATTACTGATGTGTTTGCAACTTATTCATAGATTGTAGAAGTGCTAAACTGGCGCATTAAAAACATATTTTAGCTGCATGATCCAAATAACATAAAATGTGTGCACGCAAATTTCACCAAATAGCAAGACATCAAAACAGGCAAGTGAGGGTTCTAGTAGCAGCTATTCGGGCATAAAATTATTTGTTTTAATGAAGATCATTTCTTGGGGCATGTGATCGTTTGACATGCTTTTGTTGTCTCCGGTGGCTTGCAGGCAGGCATGGCTTGTAATGCAATGTTGAAATAAATATTTTTTGCGCACTAGAACACCTGATATTCTTTCACAGTCAGGCATAATATTCGAAACTTATATATATATATTTTCATAGCCTTTATAGTACAAGGTATGATTGATGGGAACTAAATGAGTGAATGTGAATGAGACCGCTAAAGATGTCGTACGCAGCAGTATCGCCGATGACCAAACAGGCGTGACTGGTGTGGTAGGCTGGTTTACTTGTAGGTGTTGGGGACCTCTGACAGACTTGAGCTATTCGTGTGTGACTTAGTCGTACAGATTTCAGCTGTTCAGGTGTGGCTTTTCTTCTCACGATAGTTGTATCTGACGAACTGTATGCAGGACGAGAGAGGATTCTTACATTAAAAATGTTTGAACGGGTTACCTGCGTGTGTCAAATATTTTCTGCGGATTTTACAAACGACAAAGCTTTTCTCAATACAGGTGTCATAAGAAAACCCCCAAAACACAAAAACTAGAGCACTCAAGACATTTTGGCCATGCTATTAGAGCTAAATGGAATCGAAAAATGCAACATCAACACAGTACAGTAACAAACAATAACACAGCACGTAAAGTGGGTAAGCCGAGACATCAGTTTGACTAGGAGCCCGCGGCCATGGCGATCGTGAAGTGTGGCTGGTGGCTGGAGGGTGGCTGGTTGTGGAACCTCTCGAGCACGCCATTCGCGAGCTCCTCCGAATTGGCAGCTGCAAAGTAGAACAACACCCAGGCCTGAAGAAAGTCCTCGCGAAGCTCCTTGTCAAGAGGAGCCGGCACGAGGGTAGCTGAATATTGTCATAGCAAGACGAGCCGCCAACCTGGTCACTTATCTGCTTCTTAATACGGTAGCGCTGAAAACCTCCATTTATAAAAAACTCGGCGTTCCTGTTGTCAGCATCATTGCCGGTGGTATGAGAGAAAAATCAGTGGCATGGTTATGGCATCTAATATGATATGCTTTAGATTTCAACGACGTCATGCGACCACTTGGCAAAGGAATTACGCAGCTCGCAAGACTGATTGGCCAATGCAGATATTAGAGTGAAGGTAATCGAACCATCCCAGGGCTCTTGCATTCCGAGTTTGACATGCCACCCTGTCGGAAAACCGTACAGAAAATTTCCTATTGTCAATATATAATTTTGGTCTTTTTTTTTCTCATAAAATAACTTAGAACTACAGACTACAGAGACGTCTATAGAGGAACAAAACTGCAGTACTGCTATTGACTACTACAGAACTACAGAAAGTTCTTGCGTTTATGCCAACACGAAATATTTTGTCGGCTTTTTTTTCTCGGTTGTGTAGCTTCTTTAGACCGGGCACTCCTATGCCGCGCAGGCACCTTTTTAAAGCGGAATATGATCTCTATGTCGAGCGGTATTTCACATAGTACCGTAGCTGGGAAAAGCATGCTAAAGACTTCTAACGATGTAGTTACGATAACAAATGGAGATATTAGTATATAAGCGAGCGCCAAAATCCATGAAAGCGAACAAAAATGCCCATGTGGAATAGTGGATGGGAGCCGAAATTTCTGTCGTGTCATGTAATTTTTACCACATCTTAAAAGTCCCCTCCTCACCATATCTGCAGCTCCTCCCCCCCCCCCCCCCTCCAAATGAATAAAGGGCAAAGTTCCGAGCGATTTAGCTTCGGCCTTCAGAAGCACTACCGCAAAAGTGCGTATTCTACCAATTGTGCGAACAAAACTCGCAGAAATCTGACACCTCATACAAACATAATTCACTGTATGAGAAATATAATGTTGTAGGACATCTGTATGAGTTCGGTTTGAGAAAATTTGAATGAACGTTTTGTGTTTCATTTATTTTTCCAGTGATGTTGCTCATATCAGGCCGCATTGAACGCCGCCCGTTCAGGTATGACTTGGATGCTCACGAGAATATGTGAGGAACTATGTACACGATGCACAAGAAGCTTTTATTGAAACTGTTCCGACCAGCAAACCTGACTGCATAATATTCTGCGCAGATCCTATAAAAGCCAAGCATTTATCACTACACCAGTGAGGTAAGAAAACGAAGAAGTCAGAATAGAACTTTCAATAGATATTTGAACATGCTAGGAGGCAAACAAGGGTAGAGAGCTTTTGTAGCGATCGACTAAATGCTATATTCGTTCATCAGTACAAATACACCTCACTTAAGATTATGACAAATGTTTGCGGATTAGAGCGACGCTACGCGCGTTTTAAGTCTCCTTAGCGATGAGCCGTCAACCAGGCAACTGTCGCGCTTTTGGCTAGTCGTTATAGGGCCTTCCTGACGTATGCCAGCGAGCATTTGTGAAGACTCCAGAAACTTAGCGGCGAACTAAAGGTTAAGTAACAACATGATCTTATATTACACTAGTTGCAAAACGTACATAGCCTATGTAGAAATTTAACATCTAGGCTGCATTTAGCGGCGGAATCGTGGGGCCGGGAAACATCCTCGCCGGCTCACAGCCCCCCTGTTTCGTATTGCCAGATTTCTCGTTTGTTTGGCAAGTTGGTTTATAGAGTTTAAAGACCCGAAGTAACTCGCAGTTTCCTCGCTCTCACTTAGCCAACGTACTTGGTTTTCGGCTGTGCAGCCCTCGTACCTGCCACGTGATGTAAATAAACTCTTTTCTTTGTCGGGATGAAGCGGAAGTTTTCAAGGACGATTCTATCGCTGTATATGGCTGAAAGCCCGTGAGTACATTGCGCTGCTTTAGTGACGGCGTGAAAAGGTCCGACGGCAAGACTGCGAACGCGAAACATTTCGTTCAGAATATCTATGTTCGAGACGGCAGATACTTCTCGTGCGTTCATCGATAAACATTACGAAAACGTGCGCTATGAAGTTGCAGGTATAGGCTCGACTGAATTATAGGTTTCACTTGTTTGCACTGCGCATTGTATTCGACACGCATCCCCCCCCCCCCCCCCCTTAGTACCTTTTACGGATGGCCCGCACGGTTCAATTGGTGCTCCGATAATGCTTGGAGGATGGTCTGTAATTCATGAATGCAACGTCGGTCACGGGAAAAGTGTACGTAGCTCAATGGATCTTATACCAGTATGTACTAAAAACCAGCTTGGATGTGATGTAGCAAGAAGTGTCTTGGACAACACCATGTGTTTGCTTCTTATCACGACAGCATTAAAACCCCTTTATCAGAAATTAAAAAATTCAGTCTTTCCCGTTGCCAGCGTCATCGTCAGCGCTCCGTGAGAAACATCATGGGCATAGCTATTGCAGCTCATACTGACGGGGACCGATAAGCCTTAGCGCTTAACGATGTCACGCGACAACTTGACATCGCCGATTTGGTAGGAGCTGCCAACACAGGTTGTCAATACACACAGGAATCTGAAGGGGAATCGAAATCTTCAGGAACCTTGTTTTCAGAGTCGGACATATTGTACCCCTAGCATTAACGTTCTAACGGCTTTTGAAATCGGGGCATTATATCTATGTAATGTGGTATTCCCCATAATATTGTAGCCGATGGCTGTATTTCAGGAAAATAATTATTAGATAGCAGAGACAACAGAGTTTAGTGATTAAGAAACTGAGAACGTTCATGAGCGCTAACGAGAGTCCGCCTGTAGAGGCGCAGACAAGGCCCGTTAACGTTGTGGCATCATACGATTAATCCGGAGCTTGAGCGCCCCGTTCAAACTAATATCTTCGCCCCACCCATCGGAAATAAAATGTTACACCCCAAGCGATCTACACTGCAGTCATCGGAAGCTGTATTGCTGAGCAGGCATTCTATACTCTCCTACGGCTGCATCTCCAGTGTAAACCTAAGCGGTGGTGCGGAATTACAGTAGCTAGTCTAAATTCCAAACTTACCGCCTCTGCTGGCAGTTCTCGGCGCTCGTCTTGCGCCCCGAGTGTACCGCGCCGGCGTTGACACTAGAGCATCACGCCAGGCTCCTTCCACGGCAGCCGGCTGCTCTGAGTTGGCCAATGCCTTGAGTGCGACCGCTTCTCGCCATGCGTGGCGTATGGATCCTGGTCTCACGAATCTTGATGTAATACTCCGAGCTCCCCAGGATTCTTCCAGATCGGACTCAGCTGTGGGGCCGCGGTGGGAGGATTTGGGCCGCTCGCCAGCTACCGCCATGTCGCTGAACCCGAGCGGGCCATCCTTGCGCTTGGGCATAGTTGTTTCTCCTGGGCATAAATCAGGGTGTTAGTTCGCAGTGACTGCCACGGCAGCTTTGAAAGCTGGTCTTCTGGATCTGTCAGCCCGCTGACAGACCCGCAACCACCGCCGCAGCTGCTACGCGAGCCACGTTCCGACTGCAGCGCGTGGCTCTCGCGTTCTCGTAATCATCTTCCTTTTTACCCTTCATATCACTACACCGGCGTTGACTGTCGGACTGGTTACATCTATAGTAGGTCGAACGCTTCAAACATTTTCTTGTCCTATATACTTTGAGAATGAATTGTACACTTTTGTAACAGATCCATGAAGAATGCCACGACTAAGACAAACTTGAACTTGCTTGATACGTTAAAAAAGCGCTGCTTTGAACAGAAAATACAGATTCCTTAGATCATAAGGACCCATTTTTCTTAAAGCACAATTTACTGAATATGAAAGTAATAATTCATACAAGTATTGCAATACATGTCTAAAATGAAGTTAGTCGTGACGAGGTTTCATCTTATAACTTATACCTTTCCAGCAACAAATCGTACAATATCAGGTTTATTCAGTAACTATTGCGTCTGATGAGAAGAAATTGTGGGGCGTAGAATCTTCTACCCAACTGCTGATTTAGTTAATAAATTGCACGTAATATAGAACTTCTAGAACTTCAGCATCAGCATCGTTCATGTCATAATTCCGAAAACATTGTAAAAATGTAATTTCTCTCCCCGTCTTCAGCATATACAGTCCGCTTTTTTAGCTTTGTATAATATGCGTTTCTTTTTAATCTCCTTTCGTGTCTTTGATTTTTACTTTATGGCTTTCTTCTAAAGACGTTTAGGTCGGCGGTGTCGCCGCTTGTAGTTAGCTTTGCGTATTCCAGTTATTTGTACATTGACTATATTGCAACGAAGACTAGGAAGCGCGCAGTGGCGCGGGCACAGGGCTCGCAGGCCCGCTGGCCATTAAAGCATATTTCATCGTCATGTCATCATGTCGTTCTGTTTCTGTTGTGTCGCCGTGTTCCATCACTTCTCATGCCACCACGCAAAATTGGTTGGAGTTCGGGTCATCTCCAACCTCGCCTTGGACCGCCAACGCCAACCGTACGCCGGGACAGTAGGCCGAAAGCCTGTGGAGATAGCCGCGCTGATCCGCCCCAGCCACTTCTACTCAGACCCAACCAGCCGCTCTCCCCAGCCCTGTCCCCAGCCCTGACCACAACCCCCGACGAGTAGGAAGAGCCCAAAGACGAACCGACCGACCCCACGCAGAAGCGATCTCATGACCACTGAAGCGAAGACAGCATCCCCGCCCGAGCCGTCCGGCTTGTCCATGGGTCTTGGCCAACTTCGGCAAATGGTGAACATTACACCTGATCCTCAGGGGCAAATATTCAGCTCATCTCGTATTCATAGCGGTAGCAAGCATTTTATCTCGAGTCCTCCGCCTGTGTTCATTTGTCACATCATGCATTAGACGACGATCGCTCGGTGGCCCCCCGGACATGCTACGAAGACGACGAAGCGGGCAGTGGCGCGGGCGGAGTGCTCGCGCTAGTTTCGCTGGCCATTAAAGCTTATTGTATCGTCATGCCATCGCGTTGTTATGTTGTGCCGCCGTTTTCTATCGCTTGTCATGCCTCCACGTAACAATTTGTTGAAATGTCATCCTGCTGAGAAATTTTAGGGGTGACGGAACTCCATCTAAAAAACTTGGATTGCCTTTTGCCGTATCACCTCAAACAAAGCGCTTAAATAAACCTCAATTAATCGGTGATGTTGATGAAGTAAATTTGAGAGTCCTCTATGGTGGCTGAGTGGTTAGGGCGCTCGGCTCCTGAGCCCATAGACATGGGTGTAATCAAAAACGCCATCGTCGCACTCGGGTGAAGGCGAAACTAACACTGCACCCCTGTGCTGAGCGACATCAGAACAACCTAAATACATCAGCGCAAAGGGAGGAAGGACGCCAAGGCGAAATGAAGATAGGACTAGCAGAGGCTGTTTTTCTGCGCTGGTCTTGTTTTCCTTGCGTCTTGTTGTCCTTGTTTCTTCAGCGCAGCGCATCTCCATGATGCCTTACCGACTTGCCCTCACGAAGGTACTCATCGCCTCTCGTGGCCTTTTGAACTGCGCGGTCCTTCCACTTCATGTTGCGCGCGCGCGGAGGTAGCGCAACTGCGCATGTGCAGACTTTATCGTGGGGCGTCAACTGTGCTTGGCTTGAGAATAGACACATCGGAAAGCCAAGCCAGGGGATTCCGTGACAGCGCAGCTGGCACGCAGGTATGCTGTCAGCAAGCGGCACGACACATCATGGGTGAACAGGGACGTTGGAGCGGAGTCCGACCAGATTGGAGACTGAAGTGGTGACTCTGTAAAGGGTTAGGATGTTTGTGTGAGTTGTCACGCGCAAAGCAATGTCTCTGGAGCCTCTATGAGCGATTTTGACGTGCTACATCACGCTATTCACGTCCATGTTTGTTTTGCCCTGCCACGCCATGTGAAAGCACAGTCCCACTTCTTTTTAGAGCGCAGAACTTTGGCGCCCGTTCCTGCCTTTCGCGTCGCCGTCGCCGTCATCGTCCCCGTGGGCGTTGTCGCTCGTAACCAGCTCCACAGCCGGGGCAGCGCACTCTCCCTCCTTCCTCCCTCTTCCTGCGAGGCGGAGACCGCGCGTGTTCATTGATTGCTGTTTGCGCTCCTGCCGCCAATGTTTGCCGCTGAGTGTACTCCCCCCCCCCCCCCCCCCCCCCACTTCTTCTTGCGCGGCGGCTACGGTGTCCTCCGGTTGCCGAAGCGCCGGCTCGCTATCAGCGGTTGACGGTGCGTGCGTCCCAAGCCGAAACGCAGAGCCACATAGAGTCGACTCGCTAACGGCATCAGCCACTCACTGCTATCTCTTGGCCGCGCAACATTCCTGTCGGCCAACGCACTGCCTCTCGCTACCTACCTATAAAGATAATTGTTACCTTCATTTGTCCGATCACGAAGCTTGCTTCATGGTAGTCAAGAACTGTTAGTGGAGTGTTTCCTGAAAACACGGGATCCGTAATGTAATAAAATGATATCATAAATGAATCCTTTTTCTGTAATTTTACATAAAGGTCTAGCTCGAAATCGTTACCTCAGTCTATCCAAAATAATCAAACAGCTGATGATCTGCGCCTCATTTTCGCATTAGGAAGTAAAGTATTCGTCAGTAATTTTTAATTTTGGCCTGGAAGGTATGCTTCACTCTACAGTGTCTTCCGATATATCGTTCGGAAGTGCCTTTTTGTTGACCCGAGATAAACCGGTGTTTTTTATACAAACTATGAATTTGTGACTCGTCGAGCGAGGGTATTTCTCGCGGTACCGTTTCCTAGAAGGCGAAGCCTTCAATCTATAGGCTCTGCCCGGGACCCAGAGTTCTGCGCTGGCATAATTTTTACACTACATGTGTTCGTGAAGTAAGTGGACATAGACTGCACGGAAACTGCTAGACCAGCAGATATTACAATGCCGACAAATGGCTACACAAGTGCACCCTGTGCTTACCACTTGCTCTTTCCAACAATAGTAGACTAAACGACGCAACTGCTCGTGACCGTTGTTGCCATCAATGAAACACCAAAAATCGCAATGTCTTAAATTACCCACCATGTATCTACACCACCTTAACCCTCCTGTCACACTTTATTCTGGCACGTCAAGGGAGTGAGGTGTTTTTCAGTTGTTTCTGAGTCTATCAACACTCGAAGGCGAACGGAGCGCAGGTGGTGCATTCTCGCGTTTAATGTCTTTTTTTTTCGCATGTATTATTGGCTTATATTCTTACGAATGATTTTCTTACGTACGTACGTGTTTGCGTTCCCAATGCAAGAAATCATTGATGTAGAGCGGGGCGAGCTTGAGGCGAAATTTAAAACATGTAGCGGTTAAACTCTCCTTGAACCAAGGAATGAGCTTTAGCCTTCGGCTGGTGCCGCTTTCGCTGCTGCCGCTTCGATATTTACTCGATTCCACGCTTGGTAAGCTTCTTGGCAAATGGCTTCTCTTGCTGTCTTTGTTCGATGGTCTCGGCAGCCTGTCTGGTACAGCTGTAGTACGTAGAGTAGCTTCCTCTATAGTTGAGAAGTGTCTTCTGGCGGAATAATTGGCGTAAACCATTTATTTTTCAAACATTTGCGAATAAAATAACAACAGAGTGTGTTTTTCTGGTTGTGTTGTGTGTGTTCCTGTGTTTTTCACTCTGCCCTTGCTTTGTTCGCGTAGTTTTGAAAAATGAATACCTTCCTCTATGCCACGCGCCTATTTTTTTTTCAGGCCGCCATTTGAATCGCCCTACACTACAATCACGGTCGCAGCGGCACTCAGCCAGATGGCGTATATGACGGCGTATTTACCCACGGTAAATAGAAGAGTGGCGCAGATGAAACCTCACGGAAACGACGATGTTCAGTGCACAGCTTTAGACTTTGTTGCAGTTGGAACTTGATGAAGACGACAATATTCAGTGCCAGCGCTATAGTGTTGATTGGTGCTATACACAAGGCGTGCTCGCCCGCTTCAAAGTAGGCTCGGTCCTATATAAAGGGCAATTCAAATGACTTATGCAAATTGTTTCACCAGCATCACCGTAAATAAACAGATGACAGGAGGCTTTTAGTTAAGATCGTCTGTTTGACAAAGATGTCCGCTTGATTCACTTTTATTTTCCCTCTGTAGAGAGCCTTTTAGTTAAAACTCCATTTAGAATGAAATGATGCGTGGATTTAGACTTCTGTAATGTGAAGTAAAAATATTGTCCTTCGCTAGCGATCTAGCCGTTTCCTGTCAGGATAAAGATAACGTTTCTGAGGCAATGAAACACGATACTCCCTTTGGTAAGCATACGGCCAAAAGGCTTAAATGCTTGGGGCTCTTTTATGTAGTGTGGGTCAACACACTTTCCCTGTTCAAAAATATTTCATGGTCTAATACTCCAGCGAGGTACCTCGTTTCCCCTGAATATTACAAGGATGTGAAATATTACTGGAGCGAAGAATATGATCCCGTGCAGTCGAAAACAAAGAAGTAGAGTGGTCTTCATTTATAGACTGCTGAAGATATGATGTTGGGAAAGGTTGAGGGTCACCGCAGAAGGGGTAGGCAGTGAATGCGATGGTTAAATGGCATCCTCGAGGCGCAGCAGATGAAGTTATGTGATGTTAGGAAGATAGTGAGAGAGCGGAAAGCGTGGCGTGATATCATCCATAGGGTCACGAAGAGTCGGACACGACTGAACTGATCTGAACTGAAGTATTCACAGATTGCTAGACTTGTTTTTCTGGTGTTAGATTTGGGACAGAACAAGGCGTAGTAATCTGCAGTATATACATTCCGCTTTTTTAGTTTTGTATAATATGCGTTCCTTTTTTAAATCCCCTTTCGTGTGTTATTGATTTTTACTTTATCGCCTTCTTGTAAAGACGTTTATGTCTCCGGTGTCGTCACTTGTGGTTAGCTTTGCGTACTCGAGGTATTTGTCCATTGACTATGTTGCTACGAAGACGACGAAGAGGAAAGTGGCGCGGGCAGAGGGCTCGCCGGCCCGCTGGCCATTAAAGCATATTTCATCGTCATGTCATCACGTCGTTCTGTTTCTGTTGTGTCACCGTGTTCCATCGCTTATCATGCCACCACGTAAAATTTTGGTTGGAGTTCGTGTCATCTCCAACCTCGCCTTGGACCGCCAACGCCAACCGTACGCCGGGACAATAGGCCGAAAGCCTGCAGAGATAGCCACGTTGCTCCACCCAGCCCTTTCTGCTCAGACCCGACCAGCCGGTATCCCCAGCCCCGTCCCCAGCCCCGTACCCAGCCCTGACCACAACCCGCGACGACTAGAAAGAGCCCAAAGAAGAACCGACCGACCCCACGAAGAAGCGATCTCACGACCACTCAAGTAAGGCAGCAACCCCGCCCAAGTCGTCCGGCGTGTCCATGGGCCTTGGCCAACTTTGGCAAACGGTGAACATTGGACCTGATGCTGAGGGGGCAAACATTAATCCCATCTCGCATTCATTGTGGTGGCAAGCATTTTATCTCCGAGTCCTCCGCCTGTGTTCATTTGTCACATCATGCATTGGAATATAAGTAATCGATCGGGACGATCGCTCGGTGGCCCTGAGTCATGCTACGAAGATGACGAAGCGGGCAGTAGCGCGGGGCGGAGTCCTCGCGCTAGTTCCGCTGGCAGATTATTGCTCAAGGGGGCCTTCCCTCCTCAACGTCGACTTATAATTTAAAACTCTTGGTCAATCAAATTCAGCTGCTGGCGTCGCATATGATAAGACTGTTCTTCACGTGCCATGTGACTGATTGCGACGTCGTCAAACGAGAGGTAAATAAAATTATTTGCTTGACCAACTGATTCGTCATTCCGTTTTTGAGTTGTAAACTGTTACATATTTGTTTATCTAAATATGTAACTATATTTACGAATTATATTCTATTATTTCATTGCCTATGAAGCTAGGCTCTGAAATGGCGCAACGTTCTCCATGAGCGGCGCCACCGCACAGTGCAGCGGCACCCATTCGGGATGAAACGATAGCCCCGCACCTGAAATTGGTGATATGCAATTGACAGCGTATTTTCCGTTGTTCTTGTCATCATTTTGAAAGGGATAAATTTTCACTATGTTTGTGATGTTTGCGGTGTGAAGTGGCGTTTTGGAAATAAGCGAGAATAGCGCTTTACAAGCAACGATAAAAGAAAACGTAATGAAGGCAAGTTGCGAGCAAATATGGTTCAGAACTGTGCCGTGAACCGGTTCGGAACGGTTCCTCCCATTTGTTCCGATTGGGGTCAGCTTCAAGATGGCGTCAAAAATTCGGGTTCGGCTCGGTTCTGTTTCCGGGCGAAAATTCGGGTTCGGTTTTGGTTTTCGGCTTGGTTCCGGTTCCGATTCGACACCCTGTGGTTTACCATGTGCAACAGCAGCGCTCAGGGTTTCGCATTTCTCCACTGAAGATTTTTCTGTGCGCTCAGAATTTTATTCCCATTAGGCATGCTTCGCTGTGATGAAAATACACAATTCCTTAATCAAATTCTTATAACTATCTCACGGTCTGACAACTTCACATCGCCTTATGAACGCGTAGCACTTTCTATCTCCTTCATGTCACGTCAAATCGCCCATCTATTCCTCACTAAAACAAGGTAGGTTCACGAATCGCCTCAATTCGTCAATTGCAAAGCGGAGCCGCCGTGACTACGATGTTTTGTACTCGCTTCCTACAATATATTTCTGGTCGAGTACGCTTTGACGGAGATTTTTTGGGATGTCATTTTTTGCTCATGATGAGGCACCGGACCATCGCTGACCACGGCAGATAATGCTACCGCATTGAAATATTGGCCGCCGGTGGGTTTTAGGTGCTCAGCTTCGATATGTGCGAAAAAAAAACAGATTGTCTTCCTCTGTACGGATTTCAAAAATAAGTTTTTTCTCCGATTTTTGTAAAACAAAGGCGAAAGTTGGTGATGTTCGAAAGTGGCTGCTTGTGGCAGTCGCAGCGGTGTTTGGAGTCTCAATCATAGACGCGGAGCATTCAGTTCAGTTCAGTCGTGTCCGACTCTTCGTGACCCTATGGACCGTGTCACGCCACGCTTTCCGGTCTCTCACTACCGTCCTAACATCACATAACTTCATCTGCAGTGCCTCGAGGATGCCATCTAACCATCGCGTTCGCTGCCTACCCCTTCTCCGGTGACCCTCAACCTTTCCCAACATCAAATCTTTCTCCAGCGACTCCTCTCTTCTCATCAGATGACCAAAGTAGCTGAGCTTTAACTTTAGAATTTGACCCTCCAATGAGCAGTCAGGGTTTATGGTCGACAGTATTGACTCATTTCATCGTCTGGCAGTCCAAGGAACTCTCAAGAGTCTTCGCCAGCACCACAATTCAAACGCGTCAATTCTTCGGGTCAGCCTTTTTCACAGTCCAACTCTCGCATCCATACATCACAACTGGAAAGACCATAGCACGAGTTATACGGATCTTGGTTTGCAGAATAATGTCTCTGCTCTTTACTAGGCGGTCAAGGCTAACCATTGCTCTCTTTCCCAGAAGGAGGCGTCTCCTAATTTCATGGCTGCAGTCTCCTTCCGAGGTAATCTTGGAGCCCAAGAAGAGAATCTGTCACAGCTTCCACTTCTTGTCCATTGATGTTCCAGGACTTGGTAGTGCAAGACACCATGATCTTTGTCTTTTTAATATTAATTTTAAGCCCAAACTTCTCACTCTCTTCTTGTACGCGCATCAGAAGTCTCTTGAGTTCCACTTCACTTTCTGCCATTAAAGTGGTATCATCCGCATATCTAAGGTTGTTGATACGTTTTCCAGCAATCTTCACTCCAGCTGAAGACTCGTCCAGACCGGCCTTCCTCATGACGCACTCTGCATATAGGTTAAATAGGCAGGGCGACAGTATGCAGCCTTGCCTCACTCCTTTCTCAATCGGAAACCAATCAGTAAGACCATGCCCAGTTCTGACTGTGGCCTCTTGTCCTTCATACACGTTCCTGAGGAGACAGATGAGGTGAATTGGAACTCCCATCTCTTGGAGAGCTTGTCACAATCTGCTGTGATCTACGCAGTCAAACGCTTTCGCATAATCAATAAAGCAGAAGTAGATGGGTTTCTGGAACTCTTGCTTTTTCCATGATCCAGCGAAGGTTGGCAATTTCGTCTCTAGTTCCTCTGCCCTTGCGAAACCCAGCTTTCACGTTCGGAAACTCCCGATCCACATACTGCTGCAGCCTTCCTTGGAGGATTTTCAACATCACCTTGCTAGCATGCGAAATAAGCGCGATAGTGCGGTAGTTGGAACAATCTTTGGCACTGCCTTTCTTTGGAATGGGGATGTAAACTGACCTCCTCCAATCCTGTGGCCACTGCAGGGTTGTCCAAATCTTCTGACATAATGTATGCAGAATGTTAACAGCGTCATGGTTGAGGTTTTGAAGCAACTCAGCTGGAGTGCCATCAATTCCGCTAGCTTTGTTCTTAGCAAGGCTGGCTAAGGCCCATTCAACTTCACTCTTCAGGATGCCCGGCTCGAGATCAGTAATCACAACCGTCTCATGTTGGGTTTGCACATTCGGGTTCTTCTTGTACAGTTATTCTGTGTATTCCTGCCACCTCTTCTTTATCTCTGAGGCTTCAGTGAGGTCCTTGCCTCATTTGTCCTTTATCACGCCCAGCTTAGCACAGAAGCTTCCTTTGATATCTTCGATTGTCTTATACAGAGCTCTTGTGTTCCTTAATTGGCTGTTGTCCTGAACTGCTTGGCACTGTATGTTCAGGAAGGCATTCTTATCTCTCCTTGCTATTTTCTGAAAATCCGCATTGAGAACCTTGTATCTTTTTCTTTCCCCCATTAATTTTGCCATCCTCCTTTCCTCAGCTATTTGCAAAGCCTCTTCAGATAACCAGTTTGCTTTGTTGAATTTCTTTTGCTTTGGAACTACCTTAGTAGCAACTTCTTGTGTTATATCACGAACATCAGTCCACATCTCTTCGGGCTCTCTGTCTTCTATATCCAAATCTTGAAATCGATTCCTCACTTCCACAGCATATTCTAATGGAATTTGATCCAGATCATACCTGAAAGGCCTTCTAGTTTTCTGCGTTTTCCTCAATCGAAGCTTAATTTTGGCAACAAGAAGCTGATGATCGGTGCCACAATCTGCCCCAGGCCTTGTTTTTACTGCTTGTATAGCGCTTCTCCATCTCTGCCGGCAAAGAATATAATCGATATAATCGATCTGATTCCTGTACAGACCGTCCGGTGAATTCCATGTGTACAGGCGCCTCTTGTGCTGTTGAAAATGAGTATTCGCTATGGTCAGGTTGTTTTCTTGACAAAACTCTACTAGCCTCTGCCCAGCTTCATTTGGCTCGCCAAGACCGAACTTGCCTATAATTCCGGATATTTCTTCACTCCCGACCTTAGCATTCCAGTCTCCTATGAGAAAAACGACGTCTGATGATGGGGTGCGGTCTAAAAGGCATTGTAGGTCCGCATAAAATCTCTCAACGTCAGCTTCTTCAGCAGTAGTGGTCGGTGCATAGACTTGGATAACTGTTATGTTGAAAGGGTGACCTTGGATCCGAAGTGAAATCATTCGGTCGTTTTTGGGGTTGTACCCTAGCACTGCTTTGCCCATTCTTCTGTTTACTATGAGAGCGACCCCATTCCTTCTCTTGGATTCGTGCCCATAATAAAAGACATGATGGTCGTCGGAGTTAAATTCTCCCATTCCGGTCCACTTGAGCTCGCTGATACCCAATATATCAATGTTCAATCTGTCCATTTCTCGCTTGACGACATCTAGTTTACCTTGCATCATAGATCTTACATTCCATGTTGCTATGTGATATATGTCCTTGCAACATCGGACTTTCCGGTCGCTTCGCGACACATCCACAACTGAGCATCCTTTTGGCGGCTTTAGCTAAGCCGCTTCATTCGTCCTGGAGCTACTAGGAATCGACCTTTGTTCATCCCCAGTAACATGTGGGACGCCTTCCAACCTGGGGGGCTCATCTTTCGGTTCCGGCGCCATATCCTTAATGCTATTGTGACTGGCCATAGGGTTTTCTTGGCAGGAAATACTGGAGTGGGTTTCCATTACCTTCTCCAGTGAATCACATTTTGTCAGAACTCTCTGCCGTGACCTGTCTATCTTGGGTGGCCCTACACACCAGAGCTCACGACTTCATCGAGTTTCGCAAGCCCCTCCGCCACGACAAGGCAGTGATCCATGAAGGGGTCTGCAATGTCTTCAATCGGTGCTGATTGAAATAGAGACGGAGTGAGTGAAATAAAGACAGAGTGGAAAAGCCATGCGATACCGAATTTGTTGCAGATGCATCATGAGTTCAATGATTTTGCCAGGAAAGCTCGTAGGTGGTAGTTAATCACTCCATGACGGCATATGCGTTTACGTGGCACGTGTATCAACACGAAAAGCCGCGGTTTTGTACCCATATGAGGGCACTAAAAAAGAAGTATTTTAACAGCGTGCTAAAGATTTATGCTCAGCAATAAAGGCACGCCTCTCATCCATGCGTCGAAGCGAACCTTCCAGAGAGAAACAGATACCGGAACTAAGGACCAGGGTGCAACCTAAAGCAGTCACTTTTACAAGGCATGTTGAATGATCATAGATGTTTGTATGAAAGCGGGTCAGGATAAATAGCGGTGCCCTTTACCGAATATTCTTTACACAAGCTTCACGACAACTCCCATTTTCCTTCGTCACCTGCTGCCAAATTTAATCGGTTTAAAAAGCTGTGTATGAAAGCAGTCAGTTGGCATAAAATCTTCACCTTTTTCTACCACCAAGAATACTTGCCAACTTAAGATAGCTGCGACCACTTTGCACATGCTTACCACTTAGCTGTAGTCGATGCCACTTTTATTTGATCGCGCAGAAAAGTTTGCCGAATGGAAGCAAATAAATCTTATCAATACCAGCATTTACTTCGTACAGGTTTCCCTACTAGCTCACTGAATTTCGTTGTTTTACCAGTTTGAGGTCCGAAGACATTTGATAGCATTTCACGCTGCTTTTAATCAAGCAAGTAATCATTTAAAATACACTATTTTGCACACATAAAAATATGTTCAAGAGGGATTTCCTCCAAAGTATCGTCTTCAACCATAAAGCCGGCACATGGTAGGCTCAGAACTGGGCTCTGTACCTGCGTAGGAAAACAGACTGCATTAGTCAAAATACATGATCGATTCACATTAGAAAGTTAACAAATGCAGAAATATTTGTTTCATTAACCTAAACTCCTCTCTTTCGTACGTCTTACGGTCGGAGTCTCTTTAACGTTGTTATTGTACATTTGCGTTATAGGTGGGCATTTATACCTATAATAAAATCGCTCTTCCATTAGAAGGGCAAGTTCACTGATAACCTAGCCCTTGAAAACACTTCCTTGAAACCATAAGGCACACATAGGTTGCAATTATAAGGACTTCAGCAGAGCAAGCATCGCGTGTAACACTTTTTGCTGCTGCTGCCACTGCGGCTGTGGTTCAAAGGCGACGAAATTACGAAAATTTCAGATTGCGCTAATAATTTGCAAGCAATGCGTATAATCGGAAAATTCTCTAGAGCGCGTGCTTGAGTATATCGCGTTGGTTTTGGAGCTTTCCGGAGAAAAGAACATTGCGTTAATTTGGCATTTATCCTCAAGAACAAGTGGAAATGAAGACGCGTCAAAAAGACCAGACCGAAATGACAAATATACGCATAACAACATAACAATTTGCATTCTTTACTCTTTGAATGAGACGCTCGCAAGCTTTGTCATCATGCTGAAAGGCCAATTAGTGAAAGCATTCGATGTTGCGCCTGGGCGCCTGCACAATTTTGCTCATTCAGATCGCGCCAGAAGCATCACAAGACCAATGAAAAATCACCCAGTTTAAATAAGAGCATGAAAACGTCTTTTCAGGCGAGTTGCTTAATGATCTTGCAAAGCGTTATAGTGCATATGCAAGACGGCCACGAGGAACGACGCACGCACTAACACGCACTATCAGTGAAATGGTTTCATTCGCATAAGGTCAAACCTCGCGCAATACGAAGTGTTAATTGCTCCCTTTAGGTAAGTTAAACGATAACGACAGTGGAAACATTTTAAAACGTTCAGGCATCTAGCAGCAAGTCGGTCTTTTTCGTACCTGGTGGCGTTAGTTTGTTTGAAACGCCTTCCTGAATTCCTCGCGATGAAGACGCTCGCATAACTTTAGCAACTTGCCGCAAACCTCCTGAAGTTCATGTGAGGGAGTATTGGAAATAAATGCACTGGTGGACACGCTGGCAATAATTAATTATTCTTCCTAAGGGATGCTGCATGACCTAAGAAAATATCGCGTCTTCTGAAGAAAGTGTAACTTTCTGTAAGAATGTGTAACCAATAGGCCGATTTACGCGCGCTCCGGTTTCTCCGTAAGTTGCACCGCCACAATGTTAGATTTAATCGGCTTGTCAGCGCGCCCACATAGTAATATATAGTTGATTTGCAGCATATAATACAAATAAAGGTTGAAAAGAATCATTACAAAATTGCACGCACGCCTTCTAGCCCCATTGCGGCCGATGTGGGGCCTACAGCGGTTTCGTGTGGGCAGCCCCAATTGGGCTGGGTGTTGTTTTTGAACCTAAATCCCACTTGCTGTTGCACGTGCCTTCAAATTCCCCACAAGGGACCGATTTTAGTATCATGCAGGCCTGCCCGCCTTCCAGCCCTATTACAGCCTATGTGGGACCTAAAGCGGTTTAGCTAAGGCTGCCTCATTTGGGCTTCGCGAGGGCTTGCCCAAATTAAGCTCTTAATATTATTCATATTTCACCTACCCTCAAGTAACCTACAAGGGGCCGATTGGGGCAGCATCGGCCGATGTAGGTCCCACAAAGATTTTATGGGGGCGGCCTCATTCCGGATCTATGTGGGCTTTGCCATAAAGAGCCCACAATTAGGTTGGATTGCCCTTAAATATCCGACAGTGGACCCTTGCGGTCTGGATGCAGGAATGTGCTCTGCATTAGCCCGAGCAACGCCGCTATGGGACCCATGCAGAAGGAACAGGGGCAAGCCCAAATGAGGCTTTCCCACATTTGCCCCATTGGGGACCGATGCAGGTTTTATAATGGTTGCCCCGGCCCCACTTGCCTACATCGGACCTACTGGGGCCCTACATTCTGTGCTACCTGGGTAATTAGCATCATCAAGCATTGACTTGTACTGCGATCATTTTGACACTTTTGAGCCACCCTATTCACAACATTTTCATTTTTTAAATTTCTCAAATTCATCAATTATCGCAATGATTTCCTTAACTCATCGTAAATCATCAATCACCAGTAAATCATCGATCACCGGAAGCCCAAAAACCACGGTACGATATTTTACGCAGCCTCTCAGTTGTTCCCGGCAAAAGGGGCCGACAACTACAGCTAGTACTACGGCGCCTGTGGCTTTTCGGCTGAATGAGCTATGTAAGCTATCGCCTAAAGAAAGAGTTTATGTCGAATAAAAGCACGAATTTTCGGGAAAGCTTAACTGACCAAAATCTTCATAATCAATGAAGGTTCAATGCCATGCCGTAATCAGTGTTCAGTACACACTGTTCAAAGTGGAGCCCGTTATCTCGATTATATGGTATGGAGCGAGTGCCTAGAGACGCGGGAAACTCTCTTTGCGACCCCCAAGCCAGCACAAGTAAAAAAAATGGGAAAGAAAAAAAAAGGGGGGGGGGGGGGGCTCCGAGATGAAGTAGTCAGAATTGAGTTATGTTCACCTCACACAAATGCGAGTGCGGCACCTTGCAAATCGAGCTCAGAACGCCAGCCACGGTCCGTTCCAACGGCCGAGACCGGGGCCCTTCGGTCACGCCTAGACCGGTAAGAGCGCAGGCATCCTCCCTCGACCGAACCCCGCGGCGTACGTTTCTTGTGGAGCCGACCGACCTCTCGGTTGGGACCCGCCTAGGGCCTTCGCAGGGCGGGCTCCTGTCTCAGACCTTCCCAGGGGAAGCAATTCGAGCAACAGTGTGCTCCGGAAGTGCCCCCTTATGCAAGCATCATGCCTCTCGGTTGGGACCCCTAGGGCCTTCGCAGGGCGGGCTCCTGTCTCAGACCTTCCAAGGGGAAGCAATTCGAGCAACAGTGTGCTCCGGAGGTGCCCCGGGCTCCTGTCTCAGACCTTCCTCAGACCTTCCAAGGGGAAGCAATTCGAGCAACAGTGTGCTCCGGAAGTGCCCCCTTATGCAAGCATCACCCCGGAACCCGACAGCTAACGCCGACAGGCGGCCATATTTATAGTCAAACACCATAGTAACCATACCATATTTATAGGAAAAAAACTTTATCAAAACACCAAGTGGCTACCTAAATGTTTGCTCTTATTTCTCATTGTGACAGCATCACGGTGCTATTCGGCACGTTACTTTTATTCAAATGAAGCAATACTGCGTTGCGGAACAGGCATATGCAACCCTTGAATGACCTAAACGAGGCCCGTCCGCGTGAACTAACCAATTGTGCACAAAGGAGATTCATTTGGTCAACACTCTATTCCAGTTTTCTCAATCCTACACTTAATATGTTGAAAGCAAATGTGCCGTAATTTTCTATGCGGCTGCCGCTGCTTTGTTTGCTTATTTAGGTGCGCTGGCGTCACGCATATGATGCGCATACGATACGAAAAACAAAAAACAAACATTTCGCTCTTAGTCGCTCCAGCTATTCTTGAACAAATAAAAAATACGGTGCCTTTACCTGCTTCTCGCTATGCAACATATTTTGCCAAATTATGCGCAGCTACACAAAATACAAATTAATAAATGGCTAGTAATGAAAACGTTCAATGTGGATTTTTTTCCCCCCTTATGATGTCACACAAACGTCGTGGCATCATTTCTGAACATGTGTTTTGATTTCAAGACCGTCATATTTATTTTCCAAACTTTCTGCAGGGCTTTCGAGCGAAGAAGGGTGGAGAGAAAAATAAGAAAATGAGAGGGCGGGGTGGGGAGGCAGCCTGTTTTGACAGCGCGCAACTGTAGCACTTAAAAAAATCTTTGTGGCGCGGAAAATTAAAACGGAACCATAGTGAAGCCCCGCAAATCGACATTTTTATCAAGTTCAATATACTGCCACCTTTAGGGCAAATGTTAGGCTCTTTTATATATATTTTTATTAGTATTTGCCCCCTATAACATCTGTAACGAATAGGAAAAGCACGGGCAATAGCATAAAGTTTCTGCATATACGATCGTTCATTATTGGGTTCCCTGTGTTTTTCTGGAACACTCTCCAGCATATCCTCGAGCCACAGTTGTTATTACTCAGGAATATTTGGTCAAACCGCTAACATCGCATTTGTTTCGCCCAGACTGCACGTGAGGTTGCACCGTGTAAGGATAGTCTTCGCACAGAGATTGCTCTATGTGGCATTTTCAGTTTATTTAACTAATGGTAACCTCCCAATACTTCATGTGGTGACTTTCCTGTTGATGTTATTAATGTAATAACAACGCAGTTACCAATCGCTATGTTAAGGCTCTCAAAGCTTGGCCAGTGAAGAAGAAGGCCACTGGCTGGAAATCGCAGACACACATCGCTCGGACGGGTTGATATCCATCTTCGCACAGAGTGGCCTTATTCCGGAGGAAACCATGCTGAAACCCTCGGGTTCGCGAGATGTTTTCGCGAGACTCCGCGAGATGTGTCTGCGAGACGTAACAATAAAAATAATAAGACGTCGACATGATTTCCCCTTTTGGGTAGGGGTCAAAAAAATGAAGTTTTACTTCCTTCCTTCCCTTTCGGGTAGTTAGGCTTTCATTCTCGAATTTCGAGGAGAGGAGTCCTGAGACGCCGACGTCGCTGACGACGAAGCCAAAGAAAATAAATAAATGAAATTATAACAAGTACACAAACACGCAACATAGATATAGAGAGAAGAGAAAGAAAAGAAGGAGGAATTAACCTCTTGTAATTCTGTAATTTTTAAATCCCCCCTTTCTACCTACCGTCCAAGGCATCTCTTTGGGAAATACCAGCGGTACAACTAAAAACCTTCTCAGGCATAATCTCGTTAATGTTTGTCTTCATTATTGGTATCTACCAAACATGTGCTACATTTTGGACCGGAATGTTATTTCCTGCGGTTGAAACTCGCTGAATTGTTGCTTCATGCTTGCTTGATTTAAGTTTCAATCATCATCATCATCCTCAACATCAGCCTGACTATAACCACTGCAGGGCGAAGGCCTCTCCCATATTTCTCCACGTAATCCGGTTCTGTGCTAGTGCATCCACTTGACCCCTACGAACTTCTTAACCTCATCCGCCCACCTAACTTTCTGCCGCCCCCTGCTGCGCTTTCCTTCGCTTGAAATCCAGTTTTTTACCCTAAGCGACCATCGGTTATCCTCTCTTCGCACTACATGTCCTGCCCCTGCCTATTTCTTCTTCTTAATTTCCACTAGAATGTCGGTAACTTGAGTTGTTTCTCTGACCCACTCTGCACGCTTCCTATCTCTTAATGTTACCACTACCATTTTTCGTTCCATAGCCCTCTGGGTTGTCCTCAACTTAAGTAGAACTCTCTTGGTTATCCTCCACGTTTCATCCCCATAGGTGAGTACAGGTAAAATTCAACTGTTGTATACCTTCCTCTTTAGCGATACTGGTAAGCTGCTAGTCATAATCTGCGAGTGCTTTGCAGATGCGCTACATGCCAATCTTATTCAATATTTCAATATTAGTTTCAATATTTCTAGCTATATGACGGTTGATTTTTTGGTTTTCCCTGAATTCTTGTTCTTTTATGCTTTTATGTGTTCACTATCATGATCATCACCGTAGTCCTCATTTATGATACCTCAAAAGACAAAAAAGAAAAAGAAAAATAACGATGTGGTAAATAGGCATTTACCGATCAACTATAAAGGGCAACAAAATTTTGACAGTGTTTTATCGCATTACACCCCACCTGTGGTCTTGAATTTAAATTGCATTAATTTGCGTGGTGAAATCCGCTCTCCCGACGAAAAACACGCGGCATCTGTCTTGATTAACAGTGCAGAGCGCTGTCTGCCGAGGAATACAGGGTGGTTTTGTGAACATTTCCGGGCAAAACTCCGCGGTGCTTACAAGAAAGTTTTTAAGTGGCTCAGGAGATAACGACTGAGATTTTCATACCGAATATAATTTGAGCAGAATGTTGCACGTCACATTTTGCACTGACGGGGCGGGGGAACAGTTTTTCATGTTGCCTCTGCGTGCTGTCGAAAACAAAGAAAGCTAGGGGAAGAGTGAGAAAAATGAACTTGTCTTTCCTTCCTAAACAATCTCAAAGTGGAACGCACTTGCAACACGTGAAGTCGGTTCCAGCAGCAAGTCTGTGGTTTAATTATTCAATGAAGCGCGAATTTCCTTTGCGTAATATCTCTGCAGAAATACAACATTTTGTGTTATAAATGTATGCTGCCAGCATTTCTGGGAGGCAACGTCTTGGCGATGTAGAACAAGGTTTTAACAAAAACAAAACTGCGCATAATCTCCTCAGGATTTCCACGACAGCAGTAACGAACGCTTCATGGCAAAGGCGGCGCGGCTCGTGCTTTGAATATAAAAACTGGATTTATTTTGAAAGAGAAACCTAATATTTATAGAAGTGTTAACTATAGGAACATATAGGATTATTTCTTGGCACGAACGTGTATATATTCGTTTGAAAAGTTACGAGCTCAGTCAAGAAAGCCTCGCTAGCAAACGCAATTACTATTTATTTTCTGCCGTTTAAATCAACGCTTTTTGCAGCATTTTTTTTGCTATGCATTCATTCCGGGACCCAAAGACTCGGTCAGACGTCATGACGTGAATGCAACAAGTAAATCTTCATTCCGTCCCGACAAGAACTTAGAGTATTAGGCATTGTGCTGCTAGACATCATTATTCATCTCTTCCGAACAGACGCGGAAACCGTTTTCTCTTGGAATGCCGCATTCACCTCATTTTATCGAGAAGTGCGCTTCACACACAGGAACGCCCCCATTCCGCCCACCTGTACACTTTTCTTCATTTTTCTCTCGCTCCAATATTTTCCCTCCCCCCTTCGAAAACATTGCTGCATGACATTCACATTGCCTCTTCTTTTTGTCATAACCTTTCATCATCAGCCTTAGTGCAAAAACATCACCTACTGACCTTCGATTGAACCTGTCCTCTGCTATCGTCGACCATTTAATCCCCGCTAACTCTCTAGTCTAATGTGCCCATCTCAAATTGCCTTCTGCTGGAATCTGTTACCGTCGGTTTCCTTCTCCGTATTTCATGACGTTCTCGTGTCTGTATTGCTTCTTGAGTTAAAATAGAATATCGTCAACGGAAGCTTGTTTTCTCACTCACTCTGCTTTAATTTTGCGGATGTTACGCTGTGCCTATAATTTTATTTTTCAGAGTCAGCTGTGCCGTCCTAAAATTAATTTCAATCATTTTTAAGCCTGTTATACACGAGTATTGAAAATATATAACTATTAAATACTGTTATTTAGAGAGATACTGGCAACCTGCTATTCATGATCTGAAACTAGTGCCAAATACCCCCATTCATCATTCTAATTCTCCTAATCATTTTGCTCCTCTTTTGGTCTGGATCTACAGTTATTGCCCTCCCCATAGGCAGATGTTTTATTTTACCTGTTCCGGTGTATTGCTATGTATCGTGAACTGTGGTTCTTTTTATTAGAGTGTTGAACAGTGGCCTCGTTTTCTTCAAATTAACTTTTAGATATACTATTTCCTGTCTAAGTCCTCGATCTTCGTCTGCTATTAGTTTCCTGAGGTACTTAGAAAGGTTGCCATTAGAAAATTGGGATTTTATATATTGAGTTTATACCCTACCCTTCCCAATCTAGTTTTCTACACACCTCCCCAGAACACGCGATACATATTGGTAGATATATTTTATCTTCCTGCCTCACAGTCTTCCTGATAGAGCTTTCATGACTTTTTAAGCGCTCCCAAAGCAAGATATATGAAGTTTTGGCCCTGCAAATGCTTGCTGTCAATTTCATCGCGACTTATCAGACCGAGTTACGGAGGGGACCACTCGATTGCTGCTAATAAACCGACGGTCTCTTAACTGCAGCTTGTACTGAGGGAGCAATTACTCATCACGCGGCGCTCCTGCAGCTTATAGGTGATCCTCATTGCAGTTGTTTGTGTGAAAGCAAGAAGTGGCGCTGTTCTGTACC
The DNA here is from genome assembly GCF_055883805.1 of Amblyomma maculatum. Taxonomy (NCBI): domain Eukaryota; kingdom Metazoa; phylum Arthropoda; class Arachnida; order Ixodida; family Ixodidae; genus Amblyomma; species Amblyomma maculatum. The sequence continues at coordinate 214,328 of NW_028146738.1, forward strand.
TTCTTGATATTACACTGTCGTTATGCCAGTTGCAATATATCGGGTGAACGTGCTAGGGGATCAGGATTACGAGTCATAGGAACAGACGGTTTCCGACAGAGCCCGGCGAGCTGCGTCGGTACTTTGTCGAATGCTTTAATCCCCCAGGATATATTTATATGACTGCCTCGGACTGTGCACTGGAACTTCATTCTTATCTTCCCGGGCGCCAAAATACGCGAAACGCTGGAGACGATACATATCTGACTTTGCTTTCAACTGTCGCAAGACCGACTACACGGCTTTCCGCATTTGTTAAGAAGTTTTCCATAGCGCTGATTCTTTGGAACAGTATTCGTGCTAGATCGCGCATGAAAGGCAAGTGCTATCGAGCACTGTTGCCTGTAAAACGACAACAATATCGCGAGTGCTGAAAGGGCGTGCAAGTTAATGCAAGTTAAATTACGATGCGCTATGGTTTCACTGACACGCCGCAGTGACCTTTAGCTATTTGAAATTAGGGTATTTTTATTTGTTTATGCCATACAATAGTGGTTACATTCATTCTCGCGCTTAGATTCTGTCGGATACATTTCAATAGGCGCGACACCACGCGAGCTTTGAAACAACGATAGGAATCAGAAGCCGTCACCGTGTTCGCCTCATTGCACGCTTTCTATTTTTATGGACAGCCATCCGTTGAATGGTAAGAATAGCAGCCAGATTTGCTCATCATGAATGTTGCAAGCATCCGACTATTGAGTCATGCCTGACTGTACTGGTTGATTTATGTGATATAGGAATGGAATGGCGCGGTACTATGTAACTTAGAAAAGAAGGAAGAGATAAGAGCAAATACGGCGCCCGTACTCTGTTGAACGTTCTTTCTTCTGGGGGCTGTTTTGCTTTAATATCTGACCATCACGCATAGATAACGGCGCAGTCTTTTTTCTGAGTATACAAAGCTCATTCGCAAGTCAATAATAATGATTTTTTTTCAGGCGAAAGCCTTTAATGGCTCATGCTGTCGTGGACAAAAATGTGTCCTGCTTTTTCAGCGTTCTGATTGGCCGAGGCAGGATGCTTCCCTGCCATCTGCAATACCGCGCGTCATGCGACAGGAGTGATTGATTTATAGGAAGAGAAAGGCGCGGTAACTGTCTCACTTGATTTCTGTGGACACCTCAACCGCGCCAAAAGGGAAGGAAGGAAGGTGGGAGTGAAAGTGAAAAGAGAGAAAGAGGAGCCGTAGTGGAGGGCTACGGAGTAATTTCGACCACCTGGGGATCTTTAAGTGCGCTGACATCGCACAGCACACGGACGCCTCTTCGTATCACCTTCATGGAACGCAGCCGCCGAGGTCGGGTTCGAACCCGGGTACTCCGGCACAGTAGTAAGGCGTGTTACCAATGCGCCACATCGGCGGGGCAGACAGGGGCGATGGTGTACTATCCAAACAGACTTGTCGGAGGAAGTGTGATAGACACGGCGCCTTTCCTTTCGTGTAAACCAATTATAATTATATGCAGCACTGCAGCCAATGCAGACAAGAGGCTAACAATGGGAGGCAAATTGTAGGATAGGAAGGGTAGGCTTTCGCCATTCTCCTCTTAAGAGACATCTAAGAGACCCTCTAATTTTTTGTTCATCCTCTTGCATGTTCCGGGAAGTCTTGTTGCTCATGCAGGCGGAGAAAAAAAGAAAAGCTGTTTGTGCTCTAATAATAATAATAATAATAATAATAATAATAATAATAATAATAATAATAATAATAATAATAATAATAATAATAATAATAATAATAATAATAATAATAATAATAATAATAATAATAATAATAATAATAATCATAATAATAATAATAATATTAATAATAATAATAATAATATTAATTAGTTCACAGGAAAGAAAGGCGCAGTATCTGTCACACTTGTTTCTGTGGACACCTGAACCGCGCTGTAATGGAAGGGAGGAAGGTGGGAGTTAAAGTGAAAAGAGGGAAAGAGGAGCCGTAGTGGAGGGCTAGGGAGTAATTTCGACCACCTGGGGATCTTTAACGTGCGCTGACATCGCACAGCGCACGTTAAAGATCCCCAGCTGGCGTATTGAGTTCCAGGAACACAGGCTTCGAGCATCTTTTATTGCAAAAGCAATACTACTGTATGTTTCGAGCCTTCAGCGTAGCGCGGCGGTAGCCACGTACGTCTTACCCACGTGCCGCTTTGACGTCACACCCCACGTGACACTAGAGTGAGAGATGGGCTACCAACTCAAGCGGTCGGCGTAGCGCGGCGGTAGCCACGTCTTACCCACGTGACACAAAAGCGAGGGAGGGGCTCCAAAATCAAGCGGTCGGCGTGGCGCTGTCGGAGCCGCGGCTCAGTTGGCAGCAGCTGCCAATTGGGGTCTCTCGCTTCACATGGGACTGCTATGTCAGAATCAGTCTGCTAGGACACTGGCATTCACGTTACCCCTATAGGCCACTAAGGCACGTTCAATACGGCTTATATGTGGGCTGAGGAAGAAGAAAAAGAGAAGAACACTCGGTCACCCGCAGCTAATGCTTTCGCTCAATATTTGGTTCAGCAACGTTGAATTCTTGTATTTTTTTTCTTACATAAGCAATACGATCGATCCGCTGTGAAAGACCTACGCCAAAGGGGGCAGGAGAAATAAATAAAAGTAAGACAGCATGATTAACACCGTCCGAATTTTTCTTATCACTCGAGCCTTCCCCGAAAGCAATTACGCCCTAAAATTGCAGTAAAGTTTTGCTTAAAACAATTACATATCAGAGAAACGTGACAGATCTCCCCAACTATTTAGTAAGGATTCATCACACCTGTATAGCGCCTTAAGAGAAGCGAGTAAGGTGGGACGGAATAGAGAAAGAGGTGCTTGTGGAGAGCACAGGAATAATTTTGACCACCTGGGGATCGAACAGCATTTGCGTTTGTCCTCCATCGAAACGAAGCCGCGTGTGATGTTAGAGGTCTTTGACACAATGGAACGCGCACCAGTTTGGCATACGTCTGCACACACGCAAGTCCGGACGCGGTACGTCTCCGTTCAGGCCCATTTTCGGACGTTGCTTGGTGTTGGTCATGCGACAGCACTGGCATGTAGTGTATAATCATGGTTAGGTTGGTTACGTAAAACCGTCGCCGTCCCTGCCCTCTTCGCGTTTAGTGGTTTTATTTATTACTCATGTTGAATACCAATGGCAGATCGCGAGCGCTCGGCCGGAGCACCAACGGAGCGCCTCGCTCGCGCTCAGATCCCTTCCTTCATATTTGCCATTGGAACGCATTCGCTCCCGAGGGAGCCCTCAATGCAAGAAAAGCTTTTGAGGCGGCGCTAGACGCGACCGGATCATCATCATCAACCGGATTATCCCAGTATCCCATTAGTGTTTGTTTATTAAGGCGAAAGCCTTTAATGGCCTATACTGTTGTGGACAGTATGTCCCGCTTTTGTGGCGGCTGTCGCGGGGCGTTCCTTGGCGCGTGTTCAAGTGTGGGATTGCAGATGACAGGAAAGCTAGACAAGATTATGTTAAATTGCAATGGCCGATCCTGAGCAGGTATTTCTGCTCTGGCCAGAGCGATTCTATTCCAATGGCAGAACGGGCACGCCACGCTGGCACCTTCTTAGAACTATGTCAAGCGGGATTTGTTTATGTCTATGTTATAGCTTAAGGAAGTATGCTAAAGAATACTTATGAGCTAAAATAGATAACAAATAAAGGAATAAAATCAGCGGAAACGTGCATGTATGCGAACTCAAATCCGAATGTCGAGTCGCGGAGAGGAGCCGTTAGCGTTCTCGCGTCATATTTGAAGAGGAGCTTAAACGTCCTTTCCCCGCCTCACTTCTTCCGCTTCCTCCCCCCCCCCCCCCCCGCAACTGCATGAAATGAAGTGCCACGGTCTAAGCAATTTAGCCTTCGGCCATCAAAGGCACTATTGCTGAAGCGCGTATTCTATTGCCCCTGTGGATTCCTCTCTGGTGCCCACACAAACAGGGAGCACAACTACAGTAGCTAGTCTAAATTCTAATCTTTCCGGCTCTGCTGGAGTTTCTCGACGCTGATCATGCTCCTCGAGTGTGAACAAAGGCGCTGGCACCGGACCATCCCCGTGGGCGGTGGCCGGGCCATTTTCTTCAACTCGACCAGATTGCGCCAATTGCGACGTATAGATACAGGCCTCCTTGGACTAAACATGATTCTCCAAACTTCCCAGAACACCTCGAGGTCTGCCTCGGCGGAGATGGTAATTGGGCCGCCGTTTGAAGCTTTCGGCACCTCGTCAGCAGTAGCCATTTCGGTGCACCGGAACAGGCCGTCCAGATGCATGGGCATGGTTGCCTGTCCTAAGCTGAAAAATAAGTGTTAGTATGCAGTACGTTCCCCGGTCGCATCGAAAAATCGTTTCCTTACTCGGTTAGTATGCTGCTAAATACGCGAGCAACACAGCAGCTCCTTCACGCGTACAACGTTCCGAATGCGCCTCGTGACGCGCGCTTTCTGGTGATCTTCTGCCTACAGTGATCACGCGACCAATAGTCATTTAGCAGCTCGAAAAATCATAAAATCCGCGAATTGGCCACACTTGAATACAGCATAAATGGCAGTTATGCCGTTTGATAAGAAAGATACAGAAGGCGAATTTGAGGATTTCAAAGAAATTGATAGAAAGACAGACAGTGCCTCGAACCGACAAAGTTCTAAGCTGGAAGGAAGAGGTTATACGAAGAAAGTTGCAGGGGGAGGGGGCGTCCCAATCTACTCGCACTAAGCAGATGGAATCCGGCATTAAATGATCCGCGGTGCTCTGTAACGAAATTGCAGGCATGAATTACATGGTGTGGGCATGCCCTAGCTACAACGAACCAGACAGGCATATGGAGTCCTGGAAGGCTTTAATAGTCAGCCATTGCAAATACATACAAGAAAAAACCATATGGCCCGGGACATAGCCTAGATCCAAAGGAATTCCAGTCTCCTGAAAGAGGAGGAAGATTCCTTGGCGGGTGTAAATAAAGTTATTCATAATCGAATTGCACGCCTTCCCCAGTGCAGAGTAGCAGCCTAGATTTTAATAATACCGGCGAGCCTCTCTGCTTTTCGTATCATTTGAAGGCCTCGTCTTTAAAAAAAAAAAAGCGGGTCCGCGAGCCATGGTCTCGCCCGACGAGTGACAAATCCAGTCTCTTAAAAACACTGGTTTATTCCGGATAAACGAAAAAGCAAAACAAAGAAACGGCGATACTGCGCTAAGAACAGGCTGTTCATGCGCGCGACAATAAAACACCAACGGAAAGCGGGAAGAATGCCAGGGAAGCTTTACCGCGGCGAAACAAAACACACTGCGGAGCGAATAAAACGAGCAATAAGGCCAAAGCGCTAACGACGGCACAAGAAACATTGCTCCTCGCATAACAGCAACTAACGCGAATACGCCTAGGCCATTTCGGCAGGCACTGCTTCCATCTTCGTGTCGGCGATCTTTCAGTCGTCCGTGCACACCCTGCTGGCCCATGACGCTCGCCGGCTGCCCCACGCCGACCTCTTCGTCGGGGCAAAAAAAGCCCCGCGCCTTGGTTCCGGCGCGCTTATCTACCCTCGTCTGTCGCCGCTAACATAGCGCCCCCCCAAGATTATCTACTCGCTCATGCGCACTCGCGCTGCCCGTGCAAACACAATACAAATAGGAAGACGCGCGCGCGGTTTAAAACACTTAAAGGGGCTGCGGAGCCCCAAACATTAAACCCATCTATCTAAAATATATACGCTGACATATATAAATATGCAATGCGATAGAAAAAAGGGTCTAGTGTTAAAAAACGCTTAATTTAAGCTCAATAAGGAACTTAAGGGGAGAAACGGTGGAATCGGTACACCTAGCAGGGAATTCTAGCAGATGCGTTTACACATTTTTGTACCGCGGAGCGGTCATTTCTGATACAGAATCCTAGCTGATTGAAAGTAAATTTCGAACAGTCAAAGATATTGTGACATATATGCCCTGCATCGCTGGACGTTAAAGAAGACAACGAACAGCAACAGTGACGCAGAAGACGACAAAGTGGTAGCAACGTTAGTGCTAGAAGACGGTTGACGCGGCTTTGCTTCTGTGCTTTGTGTGCTGTGTCATACTGGACAAACCTTCGTGCACTAATCTTGCCATGTATCATCTTGGTGGAGGTGACTAAAGATCCTCGTGTGCACACATAAATCCATGTAAGCAGCTGAAAGCTGGATCTCAGCAGTGGACGCCACCCACCTGTGATCACAACGTCAACAACGGCCGCTATGACCTCTGAGGCAGCTTCTACCACCGCAACTTCGGCACGGCCACTCGTTCTCACAAAAATCCGCCACCCTCCCATCTTCAATGGCGAAGACAAGACAGATGTTGACGACAGACTGGATGGATGAATACGAGCGATGCAGCAGGAACAGTTACTGGGACGCGACTATCATGCTGACCAATCTGATTTTCTATTTGGCGGGAACCGCTCGCACGCGGTTCCAAAATAACGAGCACGAGCTGGTGACCTGGGAAATTTGCAAGCAAAAGCTTCACGACTTGTTCGGGAAGCCCATTGGACGGGCTCTCGGAGCCAAAACCGAGCTTTCGTCTCGCGCCCAATCCACCACGGAGTCCTACCTTGCCTACATTCAAGACGTCATCGCGTTGTGTCGCAAGGCGAACCGCTCCATGCTGGAAAGTGAGAAAGTAGGGCGCATCCTCAAGGGCATCGCTGATGACGCGTTCAACATCCTGTTCTGCATGGATTGCTCTACCGTCGAGTCGGTGCTTCAAGTTTGCCGAAGATTCGAGCAGGCTAAAAAACGACGCCTGGTACATCGCTTTGAGCGCCTTCAGAACACGGCAGCTACATCATCCTGCGATGATCTGCCTCCTCTGCAACAGCCTTCTCAGTATACAGCAATGCCTCGGATCGTCAGGCGAGAACTCGAGGCCTTAGCTCCTGCACCACTCCCATCTCCAGTGCCGGACACCGTGGTCATGATACAGGCTATTGTCCGCCAGGAACGTGCCAACATCGGTCTTTCCTCCAACCCCGCACCGCCCTCGTCACCATCGCATCCTGTTCCTGTAGTGGCTGCTGAAACCACTACCCAAGCTTAGTTAGCTTGGATAGGCGCTACGTTAGTCGCAACTACCCAAACGACTAACGTAGCTTGGGTAGTCGCTACGTCGCTGCGTTAGTCAGAATCCTGCAGAGTGGCGCAGCTTAGATGACAGGCCAGTTTGGTTTATTTGCTGTCGAGCCGGCCACACTTCACATTATTGCCGCAGTCGCACCTTCCCCACACCTCGTTCTTATTACAACGCTGACCGTCGGTACTACTGCGGACCTTGACGCTTCCCTGCCCAATCTGAACAGCTCCGTCCCGCATATGATGGACCTGGACACCTCCCTCCCCACCCAGATGAACCTTACACCAAAGCCGTCTCAAGTGTCCGTCACTCCAGCCGATCTCCATCTCCATGGTCTCGTCGATATCGTTCACCGCTGCCTCGTCGCAACGCCTCCCCATCATACGCCGGCGCCTACTCGGGAAACTAGAGAGTGTAGCGCCCGGGAGAGACGCTGCATTGCCGACCCGGACTGTCAACTCGGAACTGACCCTCGCACCCAGACGTAACCTCATTGACATTTTTGTGGACGGAGTCTCAGTTTCTGCCCTTATTGACACTGGTGCCCACATTTCCGTCTTCAGTTCCTCGCTCCGTCAACGCCTCAACAAAGTCCTCACACCCGCTTCCTCATCTACCGTTCGTGTTGCTGATAGCAACACAGCTACTGTGATTGGTATGTGTACTGCGAGAATTACCATTGCAGACCGCCATATCCCTGTGCTATTTGCAGTCCTTACCAGTTGCCCTCACGACGCTGTATTAGGACCCGACGTTTTAACTGCACATTCCGCGCTAATTGACTGTTCTTCTGGACTGCTTCATCTGGACCTGCCACTCTGTCCTGACAAACAGGCCTCTGATACTTCAACGCTCCGTTTCCGCTCCTCTACATTTACTCGTCTGCCACCAGAAGCTACAGTGCATGTGCTCATGTCGCCTTTCCCCTCCGTTCCTGAAGGCGACTACGTTGTTTGCCCCATAACCGACGTGACACTGCAGCATAGAATCGCTCTCCCTCATAACATCGTGCACATAGAAAATACCAACGCTTATATTCCAGTCTTGAACTTCAGCCTTTTTGTGCACGTTCCTCCTGAGGGCATTATCTCGCCGAACTGACCCCACTGTCTGACGTCACAGTGGCCGCTCTTTTAACTTACCCTGCTGCTAAAGTGTCGACACGACCTGCACCATCCCCACCTCCGGAGGACCGCATATCAGGAATGGTCGCACCTAACTTGCGCCCTGACCGTGCTACAGCACTTACGAGTCTTCTGAATTTGTACACCGATATTTTCGATTTTGGTGACCGCCCCTTAGGACAAACGTCCCTAGTTACACATCGTATCGACACCGGAGACGCCCGCCCAATTCACAGAAGACCTTATTGAGTAACCATTTCTGAACGACGCGTCATACAAAATGAAGTGGACAAGGTGTTAGCAAAAACAATATAGAGCCTTCGAGCAGTCCCTGGGCGTCGCCTGTCGTGCTTGTTAAAAAGGACAATATACCTGGAGATTCTGCGTTGATTACGTACATCTCAACAAAATTACAAAGAAAGACGTTTACCCGCTCCCTAGGATAGATGATGCCCTCGACGGCTTGCACGGTGTCAGCTACTTCTCTTCCATTAATCTTCGTTCCGGTTATTGGCAGATCGCAGTCGATGAACGGGACCGAGAGAAGACCGCCTTCATCACTCCCAATGGCCCGTATCAATTCAAGGTGATGCCTTTCGGCTTGTGTAATGCGCCCGCAACATTCGAGCGCATAATGGGCTCTCTCCTGCGCGGCTTGAAATGGACGACGTGCTGTGCTATCTTGATGACGTCATTGTATTTTCTTCTACATTCAAGAGCCATCTCCATCGCCTTGATGCCATTCTTGGCGTCTTCCAAAGAGCTGGCCTTCAGCTGAACTCGAAGAAATGTAGCTTCGGCCGACATGAACTCAAGGTGCTCGGTCACGTGGTCGACGCCCATGGCGTTCAACCCGATCCAGACAAAATACGTCTCTAAGTGCATTTCCTACGTCCTGTTGTACCAGTGACGTGCATAGTTTTCTTAGGCTTTGCTCCTATTTTCGGCGGTTTTTACCCAACTTTGCGGAGACAGCTCGTCCATTCACCAATCTTTTGAAGAACGACGCTCCGTTTTGCTAGGAGCGAGAGCAATCCCAAACCTTTTCTGCGCACATTGCAGCCCTCACCAACCCGCCCTTCCTGGCACACTTCAATCCTTCGGCACCAACGGAGGTACGCACCGACGTCAGTGATCACGGTGTTGGTGCCATATTCGCCCAACAGCAGATGGGTCGCACCCGCGTCACTTCTTATGCCACTTGCCTCCTTTCTGCGGCGGAACGAAATTACTCGATTATAGAACGTGAGTGCTTAGCCCTCGTGTGGGCCATTATAAAGTTTCGCCCTTACTTGTTTGGCCATCCGTTCTCCGTCATCACCGACCACCATGCCTTATGTTGGCTTTCTGCACTGAAGGACCCTACTGGTCGTCTGGGCTGTTGGGCCCTCCGCCTTCAGGAATACACTTTTTCTCTCGTCCACAAGTCTGACCGGCTGCACTCCGACGCCGATTGCCTGTCCCGCAACCCGGTAGATCCGCCACCTGCGAGCGCGTGCGACGATGACACATATGTGTTGGCCATCTCTGACCTTTCAAATATTCGCCATGAGCAGCGCTTAAATCCCAAGCTTTGCGGCATTATCAATCGCCTCAGCACTGATCACCTTGATGCTACCCTTGCTCTGTTTGTGCCCCACAACGGCACCTTATACCGACGGAATATGCGACCAGATGGCGCCGAGCTCCTGCTCGCACTTCCCGAACACCTGCGTATCACCCTTCTTCAACAGCTTCACGACGCACCCACAGCGGGCATGTTGGCATATCTCGTACGTGCGATAGCGTCCGCCGCCGCTTCTTTTGGCCAGGCCTCTATCGCTCTGTTCGTCGTTACGTGGCTTCTTGTGACCGGTGTCAGCGACGGAAGAAGCCCTCGGTTATGCCTGCTGGATCCCTGCGGCCGATCGACATCCCAGTAGACCCGTTTTCCCGATGTTGGCCTTGACCTCCTAGGGCCTTTCCCACTTTCTGCGTCGGGGAACAAATGGATTGCGGTGGCCACGGATTGTATTACGCGCTACGCTGTCACCCGAGCGATACCCACCAGCTGTGCAACTGACGTGGCTGCGTTTCTTCTTCACGACGTCATCCTGCTCCATGGTGCTCCACGCCAGCTGCTCACTGACCGTGGCCGTTGCTTTCTTGCTCGAGTAGTCGACGAAATTCTTCGGTACTGCTACATTAAGCACTCTTTTACCACCGCTTACCATCCACAAACGAACGGACTCACCGAACGCCTCAACCGCACGCTCACGGACATGCTGTCAATGTATGTCTCGGATGATCACCGTGACTGGGATATTACTTTGCCGTTTGTAACGTTTGCGTACAATTCCTGTCGTCAAGACACAATGGGCTACTCACCCTTTTATCTTCTATACGGCCGTGACCCTCCCCTTCCATTTGACAGCGTACTGCCTCCTACCGCTAACGCCAGTTCCTATGTTCGTGAGGCACCCTCCCTAGCTGACGCCGCCCGTGTTATCGCTCGCCACCGACTGGCTTCCTCCCAAAGTTCACCAAAACGGCGCCATGATTCTCGCCACCGGGATGCCCAATACTCTCCGGGCTCTCTCGTCTTGCTCTGGACTCCCGCTCGTAAAGTTGGGCTGTGTGAGAAGCTCTTGCCACGCTACGCAGGAGCCTACCGTGTTTTACGGCCAGTCACTCCTGTGACATACGAGGTCGCCCCTGTACATCCGCCGCGACAGTCCTCTATGCCACGCACCGAGATTGTTCATGTCGCCAGAATGAAGCCGTACTACCCTGCAGTAGTTCGTCCTAGTGCGCACCGGGACTGTCGTTTTCGTGTGTGTGTGTGTGGGGGGGGGGGGGGGTAGTGTGACATATATGCCCTGCATCGCTGGACGTTAAAGAAGACAACGATCAGCAACAGTGACACAGAAGATGACAAAGTGGTAGCAACGTTTAGTGCTAGAAGAAGGCTGACGCTGCTGTGCTTCGGTGCTTTGTGTGCTGTGTCATCCTTGGCTAACCTTCGCGCTATAATCTTGCCACGTATCAATCAATATATATAAACTTTGTCAAGGAAATTCAAGGAAGATTTTTCTGGGAGGCGAAACGGCGACACAACTGCAAAAAATGATCCAACGCCTCAAATGTATTGCTGCATGAACACATTGCTGCAGGACAACAGACAGATCTCTGGAGACAAAAGTTAGGTGAACGAATCCTATACAGTTGAAATTTATCAGACACCTCGAAGTGCCGGGGAAGGCACTGACAAGGATTCCATTTATATTTCAAATGCTGGAAGTCATCAAAAGATACAGAGGGAGAATTTGAGGATTTCATCCAAAAAAATTGCTTGAAACGCGCCGCCACCCATAAATAGAAGTAGGGAAGTAATGAAAGGATAGGTCACTCAAGGAAGCTGACGCAAGTCCACCGATTTTCGTGTGAAAGAGAGAGAGAGTGTGCGTGTGTGCGTGTGCGTGCGTGTGTGTGTTGTTTTAATCTCATATCAAACAGCATAATTCTTATTTTTGTTTGATACATGTGTGGCCAATCCATCTCGTGGGTATGTGTCGCTATATAAAGGCATCATCTACAGCTGCAAGTTTTCTAGCCACTTTTTATCCATTATTACCCTTACTCACACAAGTTTTAAATTTCTCTATATCTCTTCTGCATGCTGAGCAAAAGCATTAGCTTCAGTTTCGTATTGCCGAGAGTCCTCAAAGCGGCTGTAATATGTTTGCAAACACGCCTGCGAAGGCGCCAGCGTGTCTTCATTGCCAGGGCAATGAAAAATATATAGAAGCGCATATCAACCTTGACCTAGCAATAGGCTTACCTCTACGATGGCTGTTCTGCAGCAAGAACCTTCGCGAAGCGGCAGCTCGCGTAGCATCGGGTATCCACGTGCGGCGAACGCTACGGGAGACTGCCCTTGAAACTCTGCTCTTACAAATTGTGGTGGTGGAGGGAGGACTAAAGGGAAGGACGCATGCGTTGCCGCCCCAGCAGTAAGGTCGTTTTGAAGTCAGAGAGTTTGCCAGAGAGAACTGACGCGCCGACAACACGATCCTCGCTTCAGCAGCGCCAGAAAACAGGTCTAATCGTGGGAAGCTGGTGACGTATTACTCGACGTGCCGTAACCTACGTGAAAGAACCTTGTGATCTTCGTGAAAGGACCTGGAAGGCGGGTCTAAATCGTGTCGTGTGCAAACATGTTAATTAGTGCTCTTATATTGGCAAATCATCATCATCATCATCATCAGCCTGATTATACCCACTGCAGGGCGAAGGCCTCTCCCATATTTCTCGAATTAACCCGGTTTTGTGCTAGCTGCATCCACTTGACCCCTGCGAACTTCTTAATCTCATCCACCCACCTAACTTTCTGCCGCCCCCTGCTACGCTTTCCTTCCCTTGGAATCCAGTTTGTTACCCTCAGCGACCATCGGTTATCCTCTCTTCGCACTACATGTCCTGCCCATGTCCATTTCTTCTTCTTAATTTCTACTAGAATGTCGGTAACTCGAGTAATTTCTCTGACCCACTCTGCACGCTTTCTATCTCTTAATGTTACCCCTACCATTTTTCGTTCCATAGCCCTCTGGGTTGTCCTCAACTTAAGTAGAACTCTCTTGGTTAGCCTCCACGTTTCAGCCCCATAGGTGAGTACAGGTAAGATGCAACTGTTGTATACTTTCCTCTTGAGCGATACCGGTAAGCTGCTAGTCATAATCTGCGAGTGCTTGCCAAATGCGCTCCATCCCAATCGTATTCTTCTTGTTATTTCCTTTTCGTGGTCCGGGTCTGCGGTTACTACCTGTCCTAAGTAGACTTATTCGCCTACTACTTCCAGTATTTCGCTACCTAATGTAAACTGCTGTTCCTTCCCGAGGCTGTTGAACATTACCTTAGTCTTCGGCATATTGATTTTCAAGCCTACCTTTCTACTTTTCCTGTCTAGGTCATCAATCATTATTTGCAGTTCATCCCCCGAGTTGCTTAGCAAGGCAATGTCATCGGCAAATCGCAGATTACAGAGGTATTCTCCATCTACCCTTATCCTTAACTGCTCCCATTCCAAGTCTCTGAATACTTCCTCTAAACAAGCTGTGAATAGTACTGGGGAGATTGTGTCTCCTTGCCTAACACCTCTCTTTATGGGAATTTTGTTACTTTCTTTATGCAGAACTATGGTTGCTGTGCAGCCGCTATATATATCTTCCAGCACTTTCACGTATGGCTCGTCTACCCCCTGATTTCGCAATGCCTGCATCACCGCCGAGGTTTCAACTGAGTCAAATGCTTTTTCGTAATCAATGAATGCTATGTATAAGGGCTGGTTATATTCCGAGCATTTTTCTATCACCTGATTGATAGTATGGATATGATCGATAGTAGAGTACCGTTTCCGAAACCCTGCTTGATCCTTTGCTTGATTGCAGTCTAAGGTTGTCCTGATTCTATTAGCGATTACCTTAGTAAATACCTTATACGTAACAGACAGTAAACTGATTGGTCTGTAATTTTTAAGGTCCTTAGAGTCCCCTTTCTTGTGAATGAGGATAATGTTTGCATTCTTCCATGGTTCCGGTACCGTCGATGACACCAGGCACTGTGTATACAGGGTGGCCATGTTTTCTAGCACGATATCCCCCCCGTCCTTCAGCAAATCTGTAGTTATCTGATCCTCTCCAGCTGATTTCCCCCTTTTCATAGTTTCTAGTGCTTTCTTGACCTCGTCCTTCGTCACTGGTGGAACGTCTGACTGTTTTTCCCTACCGCCAATCTCATTACGGTCCTGACTACTTTGGCTACTGTAGAGATCTGTATAGAACTCCTCGGCTACTTTGACTATCTTTTCCATATTAGTGATGACGTTGCCCGCCTTGTCCCTTAGCGCATACATCTGGTTTTTGCCTATGCCCAATTTCTTCTTTACCGCTTTAAGGCTTCCCCCGTTCTTTACAGCATGCTCAATTTTCTCCATGTTATACTTCCTAATATCGGCCACCTTGCGCTTATTGATTAGCTTTGATATCTCGGCCAATTCGATCTGGTCTGTTGGATTGGAAGCTTTCATACTCTGGCGTTTCTTAATCAAATCTTTCGTCTCCTTAGACAGCTTACCGGTATCCTCTCTAACTATCCTACCGCCTACTTCTACCGCGCACTCAGTAATGATATCTCTGAAATTATTGTTCCTTGCCTCTAGGGTAATGTCGCCATCCTCAGTTAGAGCTGAAATCCTATTCTGTAGCGAGATCCTGAACTCTTCTGCCCTCCCCCTCACCGCTAATTCGTTGATGGGTTTCTTTCTTACTACTCTGTTGCGTTCCTTCTTCAGATTTAGGCTAATTCGGGACCTCACCATCCTGTGGTCACTGCATCGCACTTTCCCGATTACCTCTACATCTTGCATAATGGCGGGGGTTGAACACATTATGAAGTCGATTTCATTTTTAGTCTCTCCGTTAGGACTTTTCCAGGTCCATTTCCGGTTCTTCCGTTTGCTGAAGAAGGTATTCATGATTCGTAAGTTATTGCGCTCTGCAAACTCAACTAGTAACTCCCCCCTGCTATTCCTAGAACCAATGCCATAGTCACCTACTACCTTGTCTCCTGCCTGTTTTTTCCCTACCTTGGCATTGAGATCGCCCATTAGTACAGTGTACTGCGTCTTTACTTTTCGCATTGCCGATTCTACATCTTCGTAGAAGCTTTCAACTGCCTGGTCATCATAACTACATGTAGGTGCATAGGCCTGTACAACCTTCAGTTTATACCGCTTATTAAGCCGAATTACGATGCCTGCAACCCTCTCATGAATACTATAGAATTCATCTATATTACCCGCTATATACTTATAGACAAGGAAACCTACTCCTAGTTGTCGCCTCTCTGGTAAGCCTCGATAACACAGTACATGCCCATCTTTCAGTACAGTGTATGCCTCATTCGGCCTCCTAACCTCACTAAGCCCTATGACATCCCATTTCATGCCCTGTAGTTCCTCTAACAGCACTGCTAAGCTAGCTTCACTAGCCAGGGTTCTAGCATTAAACGTTGCCAGGGTCAGTTTCCAATGGCGGCCTGTCCAGCGGAGCCAGACTTTCTTAGCACCCCCTGCTGCGTCACAGGTCTGACCGCCGCCGTGGTCAGTTGTTCCGCAGCCGCTGGTGACTGAGGGCCGGGGTTTTTTTGAGCTTATCATAGGAGGTTGCGGCCAATTACTGCACCAGGGTGGCCAACTCCTGTTCTGGTGAGGGAGTGCGTTGCCGGAGGTGTTCAGCGGCATCAGGTCGCACCCCAAACCTGTTTATGCAATTCCATCAACACGCGGATTTTTTTTTTTTCTTTCATCCGGTGGAGAATTGCGCGGCACCGGGATTTGAACCCCGGTCCTCTTGCATGCGAGGCGGATGTTCTACCGCTACGCCACCGCTGCGCTTGAATATTGGCAAATATTCAAGGACAATGGACTCCCTACCGAGGTACCTATAGGGACAACACAGCGACTAAAACCGGGGTCTTATTATTGCTGGATAGAACGTTTCTCGGAAACCTCTACGAACATGCAACTTTGTAAATAAATTAGCATAACAAATTTCAAGAGCTCCTCGCTTCCGTGGTTCCTTGCCTCGCTGACCTTCGCTACCTTCGGCTGCGGCCCTGCCGGCGTCGCAACAAGCCTAAGAAAAGGAAAATCATACGTCTATCTAGGATTGTGGGACAAGGCTGTAAAATAAAAGAAAAATCTGTCGGCATGTTCCGAATGAATCTTGAGTCCACCTCTCCTCAATAACAATTTCCCGCCACCTCGATGGCGTACTGGTTACAACGCTCGACTGCTGTTCCGAAGGATGCGGGATCGAATCACGACCGCGGCATCCTCGTTTCGATGGAGGCAAAAAAAAGGTGCCTGTGATGTGTGCAATATCCGTGCACGAATTGAAGAAACCCAGGTGGTCGAAATTTCCGGAGCCCTCCACTACGGCGTCTCTCATAGCCTGAGTTTTTCTAGGACGCAAAATCCCACAAACTAACAAATCATTTCTCGAGTTTGGTGGCTGCGCAGAATACGCACCACGGTGAGAGTTGGGCTGCTGTGGTGCATTCTCCTCATCAGCGATAAGAGAGTAATTGTACCCTTTAGCACCCCCCTCCCCCCCAAGCACAGCCATATTGGTATGAAGAAAAGCTGCACATTTCCTGGTTAAAAAAAATCTTCTCAATCCTGTGTTTGAACACGGGTCTGCCTCGAGCCGAAAGCTGCTGAAGAAAATAGAGCGCGTATCTCAGCCGCCCGTCCCTTGCTTGAGCGTCTTCGCTGTCGCGTAACAGTTCGTAGTTGGGCGACCCTATCCTGGGGTGCAAACGTTTCCTCTGCCTCCTACAACCTGCCATGCTCATCCTTGGCTCAGACGTCCAAGGCAGTCTGATGGATGCTGCAGCGATAGGATTTTGAAGGACCCTAGATAATGCTATCGCGTTTTTACCCTTTAATGCGAAAGCACCTGGGATGGGGTGCCCCATGCAGGTGGCATCCTAGTGTAAGTGACAAAGGCCATTTTGGGGCATAAGATTCTGCTCGACCTCGGACAACCTATCGAGGTCATACGGAACATTGACGTCTCGGACAGCGAACGGCAGCGTATAGGGACACAGAAGACCACTTCACGGTATTAGGTCTTGCCCTTGAAAGGGAAGCTTAATTGTGCCTTAAATAACGTTGCAAGCACAGGGGCGGGCACGCTTTCCGTTCAAATTAAAATCACGCCTTCTGTACAGGAGATAAGAAAATAACATTTGTCCAAGTAAAAGGGCATTATCTTCTACTACCGGTTCGCACATACCATGACTGCCAGTTTCTCTATGATGGGATAAAACATTTTGAAAGAAATAGTATGCTCCATTTACTTTTGTCCGCCCCGGTACAATTATACTAGCATATTCAATTGCCGGCAGTCTCAACTTTTCCTTTTTTGAAAGACCAAAATTTTCACACCTCAAACGAAAGCTCATTGGTTCGAATGCTTGAATGCTTCTGATCAAGAAAATATTGTTTTAACTTGAATAAATTAGTTTAAAAACCTACACAATTTGAGACATGCGGTGACATAAGCATTGTTGACCATTTCAAATTCCTGCTTGAGGTCACGCGGCTCTCACGTTATGCCCAAGTCGATTTATCACTTGCGGCCAGTTCACAAAATATGAAGTAGAGCAACACAAAAGAAAAAATGACAGTAAAAAAAAAAAACAGAACAAGTGAATTCGAACCACCGCTTTTCGAATACAGAAACATAGCGCTAGTACTGGGCGCGACGACATACCTTGGCCGCGCGACGCAGTAAGAGGGATAGCGCCCCCTGAACAGGTGCTGCGTGATGCTCTCTTAGGAAGTTTATTTGCGCGTTAATGCTGAATGTATTTATTTCTTTCATATACACTTCGGTCTAAGCCTGTTGAAGCTTGAGGTTTTAGGCCCGCTCTTCCGTAAGGAAAGGACTTCAGCGAGTAAGCCAGCTGTCGAAGCAAAGCCCAGTGAGTTTGCTACGACGTCGCACACCTGTCAGCGTTGTTGTTGCTGTTGTTAAATAAAGTGGACACGAGAAACATCCAGTCCGAAAGAAGCACTCATAAATCTCGGTAATCATTTTGAGAAAGTTGCGCGCTGCACCATTGCCGCTTTGTTTGGTAATCATATTTCTCCGCCAGAGGAACGGAGCTTTCAGGTGGTGATAGATGCGGGAGCACTTCAAACAGTGCCGGCAGAAGCGTCGCCGTTCGGCTGCCGCTTGAATAGGCAATTTGTACAGCCTGGACGATGCGAAGAGATATTTCAATGTAACTGGGCTGAGGTGTTTTCCTTCTTGCACACTGAAGGCGATCATTGCCACTGGAGCTTCGGTGGGTGTTCATCTGGGCAGTTTGTTGACCCTTACGTCAGCGCATTATGGTATACATGGTAATTGGCCTTCTCGGTTTTTTGAAGTTACGCTGAAGTGGTCCAATGCGTCTCTCATAGCCTGAGTCGCTTTGGGACGTTAAACCCCACAAACCAACCTGAAGTGGTCCAAGGCGATTCATAATGCGTACCATTCCGCGTCGCGGCAGCATCGTTTAGTTCACTTTTAAGTGAGACTTCCGTTTCGGGCATCAGTGCCTTCACGGAGAAGAAATATGACACCTCTTAAATTTTAGAAGAACATTCCTTGCTCCACACACACACACACACACACACACACACACACACACACACACACACACACACACACACACACACACACACACACACACACACACACACACGCACACGCACACGCACACGCGCACACACACACACACACACACATTGTAAGATGGGGGTTTATTGAGCAGATCAGCAGGACTGGGCAGTTCAGCGGCGAGCACAGCGACAGCGAACACCGTCAGGTCCAACACGCGCAGCGATCACGATGTCACTGCCTGGAATGTTCCTCGTGTACTTCTTTCTCTTAACAATTACCCGCGGGACGAAGAGGAGACATCCTGGCGACTTACGGCGTGAGCAAGACGGCAGGGTCGTAATAGGGTTTAAGGCACTGGACGTGAACAATCTCGCTTTCGCGCCGGCGTAGATCATGAGACGGCATAAGAGGTTCCACCACATAATTATCTGGAGAGGTGCGCTCCAGAACTCGGTATGGGCCATGGTATTTAGCAAGAAATTTTGAAGACAGTCCCGGAGCATTGGAAGGTATCCACAGCCACACAAGAGCGCCAGACGAGAAGTCCGTTGTCGAGTGTTGCTTGTCATGGTTGGATTTATGGCGGTATTGGGTGTTAGCTGCGAATGCGCGGGCAATTTGTCGACAGTCTTACGCATGCTGGGCTGCTTGAGACGCAGGTGCATACTCTGATATGTCTTGCTGATACGGGAGTATGGTGTCGACTGTAGCAGAGGGGTGACGGCCGTAGAGGAGAAAAAAAGGAGAGAAGCCAGTAGTAGACTGCGTTGCGGTATTGTATGCGTAAGTGACATACGGAAAGACGAGGTCCCAATTTGAGTGGTTAGAGGAGACGTACATAGAGAGCATGTCGCCAAGGGTACGATAGAAACGCTCAGTGAGGTCATTAGTCTGAGGATGATAGGCGGAGGTTGTTCTATGAATAATGTTGCACTTGCTGGCGGGTGGCAAAACGGCATTTTTTCAAATTCAGCTGCAGTCCGACATCAGAGAGGCAGGTCAAGACGTGCTTCAGACGGTAGAGGTGTGTGTCAAAGTCAGGAGAAAAGACGACAATGTCATCGAGGTAGCAGAGGCACGTCTTCCATATTTGGCCACGCAAAATAGTGTCCATCATCCGCTCAAATGTTGCCGGAGCATTACAAAGGCCAAACGGCATAACTGTAAATTCGTACAAGCCGTCAGGAGTTACAAAGGCAGTTTTGGGGCGATCAGCCGCTTCCAGGGCAACTTGCCAGTATCCGGAACGTAAATCTAGGGAAGAAAAGAGCTCGGCGCCTTGCAAACAATCGAGAGTGTCGTCGATGCGTGGGAGAGGGTAGACGTCCTTTCGCGTAATCTTATTCAGGCGGCGATAATCGACACAGAACCGGATAGAACCATCTTTCTTTTTTACGAGGACAACAGCTGACGCCCAAGGGCTGCTTGAGGGCTGAATCACGCCATTCTGGATCATTAGGTCGACTTGCTCTTCGATAGCCTGGCGTTCCGTTGCAGACACACGATAGGGGCGCTGTCGCAGTGGTGCGTGGGTGCCGGTGTCGATGCTATGAGTGACTGTAGAAGTTTGACCCAAAATAAACTTTGATGAGAGTCGAAGGAGGAGCGAGATTGATGTAGTAGGTTCAAAAGCTGAGTGCGCTGCATTGGAGGAAGATCGGCGTCGATGGAGCGGAGGAACAAGTCTGTAGAGGGAGGAGCGGGCGCAGGTGAAGGGGGGCTGAGCGCAGTCACGGCAGAGTGCAACGCGTCGTCAGGTTCTTCAGAGATCAGAAGAGATGCGATTGGCTGGATACTGCCGAGGCATTCACCAAGGCGCAAAGCAGTAGGAGAGTTAAATGGGTTGGGGACCCATAACATGGAAAGGCCAGCGGAAATAGCAAGCACAGCGTAGGGCAATGGAAGACACTTGCGGCGCAGGAAAGTATGGGCTGGTGTGAAGAGAATGGTCTCATCGCTAACAGAGGCACAAGTGACACGAACAAGCACAGAAGAGCAGGGAGGAAGGTCAATATCTTCGGCGACGAGGGCTTTAGCACAGGAACTTCGTGGATCAGCGTCTGGTAAGTCATCGGGCAAAGTCGAGAATCCCACTTCAGCTCGAGCACAATTGATAATAGCAGTGTGACGCGACAGGAAATCCTAGCCTAAAATAACAGCGCGTGACCAACTTGGCAGCACGACGAACTGAATGGTATAAACCCAATTCTTCCTCTCCACAATATTAACAATTGGTTCAAAGGAAGGCAAAAGCGCAGTATCTGTCACACGTACTCTGTGGACACCTGAACCGCGCCGTAAGGGAAGGGATGAAGGTGGGAGTGAAAGTGGAGAGAGAAAGGGGAGCCGTAGTGGAGTGCTGCGGAGTAATTTAGACCACCTGGGGATCTTTAACTTCCGCTGACATCGCACAGCACACGGAGGCCACTTCGTCTCATCTCCATTGAAACGCAGCCGCCGAGGTCGTCGCTCCTATCTCGTGTTCGGCTTTCCAGGCGCAGGCTACTCTTCGGAAGCATACAGTTTGAACGCAGAAAAGGTCAGGTTCGCGAGCTGAGACCCTCAGGTTTTTCTCAGATCTCGGCTTCTAGTTCCGCTGTAGGATCGCGGCCGCCAAGGGCGCGGCTGAAGCATTAAGACTTGAGAGCGGTGAATGGAATCGAAAAAAAATCAACCCCGGTTAGTCAGGCTATTGAGGGTTCCTGACTACACTCACCCTCTGATCACCGACACTCACCGACCAGGCTGATCCGAATCCCGGTCTCTTCGCGGAGCGGCGTGGGCCACCCCACTGCGAGACCTCTTTGGGTGGCGGACGGGCTGTTGTTATCGGGGTTCCGGCCGAGGTATGCGCAGACTCCAGCAGCTGAAAATGGAGGCGTACCTAGCGGACGCCGGCAAGCGACCCCCGTCAAGGGCAGCGAGGCGGTGGCGACGGCGGTGGAGTGACCTTTGTTTCCTGCTGCGGCGACCAACCCTTCCCGCCTCCCCTCCTTCGGGATAGAGACGAGTCGCCTTTCGGGCCTTAATCCCCTTGGCGCCACGGTGGCGACAACAGGGAACCTATCCTTGTGCTGAATGGGCAAGAGGTGCGTCGCCGAGCAGCATTGACCCCGCTCGCCGAATTCGCGAGGCAAGCGGGCGACCTCCTTGGAATTACGCGGGGGTAATGACCGCTGCGAGCGGGCGACATCGCGTGACGTTTCACCTTGGCGCAGAAACTCCATCCCCCGCACAAGATCGTCATCGACATCGGAAGATTTTCTCTCGCCATCGAAAGATGTGAGAGGAGAGCCGAGCACCACTTTCAGCAAAGGGCGGTACATCGAGTGATGTCTTGTGCCCCAGTGATTGGACTGCACCGGTTGAACTTTATTTCCCCAGCTAGGGAAGTGGGGACAACCGATAGTATTTAGGCGGTGGAAATTGTCTTCACAAAGAGCTCCGTTTTCCTCTCTTGGCCTGTACATATCCCATCATGTAAAAAGTTGTATAAAACGTTCTTCTTTGCCTCTCCTCCATGGCTGCTTCTAATCGTTCATTCTGGCTCCTCATGGCTCGACTGCGGTGAAGCCTAGGCCTCCGAACCCCTTCCACATCAATCCCGACATTCGCTTTTGTTGCTTCCTCCTTCCTTCCTCCATGGTATATACGCTCCTGCACAGCGGGTAGGGTCGAGCTAACCTACCTCCTGCAGTCCGACTCGATGGTCATTTAGCTCGACACCCTACCGTATAGATGAACCAGTGAGTCGGTTTGTAGCCAACAGGCCTCTCGACCTGACTTTGTCGGTTTCATGTAAACCCCATGTGTGCTGTCTGTGGGGTTCCCGTCTGAGTTGAATTTCTTTTATCACCTAAACTCCCTTCAACGTGTCCTTTAAATGGCGACTGTTTCATTCCTTTCTGCATGCTCTGCGATGCAAACATATTATTAGAGTGCGCAGCTTAAAAAACAAACAAACATGATAAGGTCGAAATCAGATCGGAATGTCGACTAGGTGCCTTGTTGATTTCCTTTTGGAGAAGTGCAGAAGACTGGGCTGAGCTTATAATGACTTGGCTACTAGAAAATTAGTTTTGGGCGTAAGAAATGATTCTAATTATGAAGGCTGAAAAAAGTGGCAGACAGAATTCAATAATTTTGATTTTTGAGCAAAGAACGATTTTGTGTCTACTATTGTTGCTATGTGCATGGATGTGACTGTGGAGAAAATTTTGTGCAATGGCGTGTCTACTTGGGAAAGAGATATTAGATTTGCTGAGTCTGGCAGCACGGTTTGTTTTTAACTTTGAAATCTCCTCCCTCTCGTGTTGCAAACTGAAGAAAAACTAATATGCCTTATGACAACCCGTGGCTGCAAATGTCTTCTCTTGAGCACCATTCTAAGCAAGACGATTCATAAAAGAAATTTTACAAGTGTGCTGTGAAAGTTTTAAAGGACCAAGGAAAAAAATTCAAAAAATTTCTCTTTAAGGTACAACAAAAAGGCTAATTTTCTTAGTAGGGCTAACCTAACCTGATCTATCCAGGCAAGCATCGCACGGATTATAACATGACTTCAGCAGGTTCAGCTCATAGTGGCAACACAATTTTTTTCCTGCTGAACAGTTACCCATGTTTGTGAAGTTTGGCACACCACTTTGGTGAGCCAAACATTCTTCACATAAGTACGCAGCCAAGGCACGGTTATTCAGCACTGAAGAAATACATAACGATAAAATCAGCGTAGAAGCCACTTAGTTGTTTCAGACTTTAAAAACTTACATTTATGTGTTGCAAGATTGTATTTGGCAAGATTGTTTTTTGCAAGTTTGTATTTGGCAAGCACTAGCAGATTATGACTAGCAGCTTACCGGTATCGTTCAAGAGGTAAGTAAACAACAGTTGCATCTTACCTGTACTCACCTATGAGGCTAAAACGTGGAAGCTAACTAAAAGAGTAACGCTTACGTTGAGGACAATCCAGAGGACTATGGAACGAAAAATGGTAGTGGTAAGATTAAGAGATAGGAAGCGTGCAGAGTGGGTCAGAGAAATAACACAAGTTACCGACATTTTACTGGAAATTAAGAAGAAGAAATGGGCTTGGGCAGAACATGTAGTGCGAAGAGAGGATAACCGATGGTCGCTTAACGTAACAAACTGGATTCCGAGGGCAGGAAAGCGTAGCAGGGGGCTGCAGAAAGTTAGGTGGGCGGATGAGGTTAAGAAGTTCGCAGGGGTCAAGTGGATGCAGCTAGCACAGAACCAGGTTAAGTGGAGAAATATGGGAGAGGCCTTCGCACTGAAGTGGGTATAGTTAGGCTGATGATGATGATAATGATGTGCAGTCTTTAACAAAAGGCAACAAAGCGCCGAGACATATCTCCGAGCCAGCGCCTCGATCACGACGGGCAGTCCCGAAATTGCTGAAGAAGCCGCCATCGCACTTGCAATAGTGGGCACGGATGCGTCAACGATAGTCAGTGACTCAAAGGTAGCAGTGATCAACTTTGCCAAGGGGAGGGTCTCCCCTCTGACGAACGGAATCCTGCGGACTGCAAGGGACGACCGCAAAATTCGCATAGTCTGGACACCTGCACACGCATCCCTGGCTGGAAATGAAGCAGCTCACCAACTGGCTCGAGGTCTTGCTTTCCGAGCCAGTGGCCATACCGAGGGCTTCGCAGACAGGGATCGTCTTGTGTGTTACAGAGAGATCACACAACATTATAGGCTTAATCGTACGAAGTACCCCGCCGCTGATAAATCATTGACAAAGAGTCAGGCCACCTCTTGGCGCCGTCTCCAAAATTATACGTTTCCGAACCCGGTTGTGTGTAGTCGTTATTATCCGGGACAATATTCAAACGAGTGTAAGCAATGTAAGGCCAAAGCGGATCTCAACCATATTCTCTGGAAATGCCCTGTTGCCCCCCTGGAGGGACAAAAAATAAAGTCAGTTGAACATTGGGAGGCTCTCCTACTCAGCTCCGATCCGGAGACTCGAACAAAAGTCGTCCAACTGGCCGAAGACGCCGCCAGGAGCCAAGACCTTCTGGCCGTCGTTTAGGCGAGGGGCCTATATGCCCTTCAGACTGTTGGCAATAAACGTTTTACAATCCAAAAATCAACCTCACCAAGAGTGTCCTTGGCAAGTGCTGCTTACATGTCCATATAGAAAAATAATCAAATTACTCATTATACAATACCAATAATTGAATTACAAAATGTTTCATCATTGTATACCATTGGAGAAGAGGTAGATTTGCTGACATAAATTATTATGTAATAATATATGTCAGCATTATTATTATGTAATTTTATCTATCTACAGACCACCACCCAGCTACCCGGACATATTGCAAGAGCAAATCACACATAGAGCAGTACTTTGATGCCCGGGACATTACTAAAGATACGTGCAGTTGCTTGCTTTAATAATTAGGGCAAGCACATGGTCATAACATTATTCTGCACTGATTTAAGAAGTAGAAAGCTGTGAGCAGGTCGAAGTGCTGTGAAGCAATAGAACCACGGGTCCAGACAATCACAAGTCGTGTTTACATATGTTGCTGACCTGAGCCAGGGTGATGGTGACCTGATCATTAGCTTGTGGTGCAGCCTGTTGAACCACATATGCGATAAGCATGATGGCCATGATGGACCATACAGTAAATGCCTGCATGCGCTCCTTGCAAACAAGCAATGGATGAGCCGAGGTAATCTGTTTTGCCTAGGTTTTTTGGTAATGTTTTCGCTTTGATGATGTTTGGCAGATGCACGGCTCACATTTCTGGCATTTGTCAACCAATGATAAATTTAAGTGATAGGTAATGCATATAGAACTTGACGGAAAATACTTTCCACACATGCGCATATAACAGCCAGTTTACATATGACATAGCCAAGAAAGAAACCCATAATTAACTGAAGAAACAAAATAATGTAAATGTGAGTGCTGAGACTGCACGATATTTTAATACTGCTTTGTTATACATGCAAGTATAGAACACAAATACAATGGTATTTTTCAGACCGTCCTATACTGAGAATTTTAAAGGAGGCAAAGTGCAGCATGTTTGCTCGACAAAATCTCTTAGATTTCTTTTCACAGTAATATAGTAGTACAAGACCTGGGGTCTTTTTATAACTATCATGCTAAAACTATTTTGAGCTGCAATGCAGCAGCTGTAAGCAGGTTCAACGTCTACGATTGACTAGAATACTACCCACACTGCAATTCATCAGGCAAATATATATATATATATATATATATATATATATATATATATATATATATATATATATATATATATATATATATATATATATATATATATATATATATATATATATATATATATATATATATATATATATATGTGTGTGTGTGTGTGTGTGTGTGTGTGTGTGTGTGAAGGAAAGAGCCAACAGTCGGCGAGGCCAAGGAAAGCATTGAGGATTGTACTTTGTCTTTTTTTTATTTTTTTACCTCGGTACTTACATAAATTAGTAATGTATTCTGTTTAGGGGAAAGATAAACACCAAAGTAGAAGCAAAAACATCGTGCCGATGGTGGGAACCCCCTTTATACATACATATATATATATATATATATATATATATATATATATATATATATATATATATATATATATATATATATATATATATATATATATATATATATATATATTTGTATGTATGCATTTTTAACAGATTCATGTGCTTTCAAGAAGCTGAACTCCAATCTGAAGAACTCCCGATTTTCGAATGACATTCGACAACAGTCTCCCAAAGTCCAAACATCTTCCCTTGAATCTTTTCACAACTTGGTCGTCAGGCTTGCTCCCAAATTAATTGCATACTTGGATGGTGGTATGAAAGTAAGTTAAGGTGAATGAAAGAGAAGACTAAGACATTATGTTTCACTTCAGTGTGACTATGCAGTTCAACGTTTCTACATAGCATTGTGCAAACAATAAATCCTTGCATGGAGCTTTTAATGTATGTACATAATATTGTCACTATAAAAAGGAGCAGATGCCAGAGGAAATAGAACACAGTGCAAAAGCGAAAAACAGAAGTTTATTTATGAAAGCTTGTGCTTCGTTTGCTCCATTTACTTTTGCTCCTTTTGATTCTTCAACTTGCTAAGCAGCCCGTTGGGACTTGCAGTTAAGCAGGTCGCTTCCAGTTCGTGCGATGGAATAGCCCTGGAGGGCAGAAAAATTGCACTGTGACCAATTTCAAGCACCTCAAAACAGTCTTTCTCATGATGTAGTGATTCGGTCTGCAGAAAAAGAGAAAACGAGTTGAAGTGTTTTTTTTTTAATCTGAGGAGGGAGCAGCTGCTGTGCTACTGGGCGCATTGGGTGCCTTCTTTTTATGGACGTTGGGCTTGACTTCACTTTCCTTAGTGGAGTGTTGGCTCTGGAGCTCTCATGTTATCAGGGCAGGTAAAACAAAGCCCTACAATTGCGATTCGCAGGAGTCGACCCTGACATCTGCCTAAAAATAGTACTCAATTCCAACTTCTGCGTAAAGTAGGCACCCAATGTGCCAGTTGCCACAATCCTTCCATCCTGATTCTAAATACACTGCTGTAAAATTCGCTGAACTTATCTTGTGTCTTTCTTTTCGAAACTTGGAACAGTGCCATGTCAAAGGTAGTTTTCATACATTTGGAGGAGACTGCAGTGCACACTTCTGACATTCTAAGGATGCTTCATATAATATGGTAAAAACATATTTGGTAGGATGGTAGCAATAGCCATTCTGCAATCCCTTTTCATTGAAAACGTGAGACAGGAGGCTATAAACGTACTGCACAGGCCACCCAAAGGTCCTCATTGAAAGTCATAGCTTTGATGTTAGAATAGGCAGATGAAATGAGATAAAGAACAGTGCACCAGGAATACATAAAGACAGAAATGACAAGAGCTGAGACACTGCAATGACATAAAGTTGGGAGCAAGAATGGATGGCAGGCTGGAAAAACGCCTCGTCTCTTTCTAGTGCTCCTCATCTTAGTGAAGTCTCAAGACAAAGGTAGTTTTTAAAGAACTGGAAGCTATCAGCGCAAGTTTTCTACCCCTCTAGAATCATCTCGAATGTTCCGAAGCTACAGTATCGAAACTGAAAGAACGCTCAAGGTTCACTTGATCACTTGGAATAAGGATGATCGCTAGATTACAACAGCAGGGAGAACACGGGTGATTCAGGCTATGATGTTGTATAGCCCATGTCATACATTCATTTTGCTGCTTGAAGATTACTGCATCACATTCCTAATTCGATATAAAGGCGGTGGATATAGAAGCTAAAACAGAAGCAATCTCTGCTGCAGTGATGTGAATATATTGCATAATGGTTCCATATAGTAGCCTCTACTCGGCATAAATTTGCTAGTAGGCAACAAGAAATATATTTTTTAACAAAGTACGTAAAATTCATTCATATTTACCTTATTTTCTGGTCACATCTGGCTGTTATTCACTTCAATGAAAATTCTTCAAGGCCTCAGGCACAGGAAAAAATGATAGGACCACTGGAAAGTAAAAATGGCAAAGTCAAGAAAAAGACATTTCATTGCCACTCCAGTTAAAATGGAGTCTACTTTTTGTAAGTTAAAACTTTGTTCTACTTATAATATTGCACAAAAATCTAAGTGAAGTGTTGTAATCTCGGTGACTATTTTATGCAGCGCACGTCCACAGGCTCCTCCAAGATGCGGATAAACGGTCTCAGGGCTCTTCACACAGAGAGAAAGCTGCAAGCATAGCTTCAGAGCGCCACTTAGTGACTGATGGCTATGAAAGACCGTCAAAAGAAGAACTAATTACTGCACACAGGCACAGATTTGAGCCTCATCATGACTAGTCAATTGCACAGCAGAACTGTCAGTATACTTGACCCAAATGCTCAACAGACTAGCATCAGCGCCTCAAAGCTTTGGCCGCTGGAGCCGCAACAATTGTTTCAATATGTTTGCTGCGACTAACAATAGCTGGAGCACAGTTTCATATGACTTTTCCTGTCGGAGTGAGTACAGTCATGTACCCATTTCTCTGTGTTTCGCTTCTGGCGGCGGCCAAGTCAAAGTGCACGCAAAACATGTTGCTGTTTGCTTATCGCGACAACTTCACATGGTGTGCGACCGCCCGCTGGCCCTTCAAGCATTGCATCAAAGCTACTGCTTGAAACAAAAAGTAGGAAAGGCAGAGCAACTGTGGGTTCAGGGTGTGTGTAAGGCTAGATTGCGAATAATTATGCCGATCAGAGTTGTTCAGCTTCTTGAGGTCAAGCTGGAAGTAAATGGAAGTAATTAAAGTGAGCCGACATCACAAGTGACCATGTCACATCTCTCTTTTCACGGGATCGCTATTTCCCATCCGTTAAGCTACACAGTTTGCAAGACAGCAGTGTAATTGCGCTGATAATTATTATGAGCGCGAAATAATACTGTGTACTTAGCGGTAATTTATACTGCTGAGCAACTAAGAAAACACAGCCCTTTGTAGAGAAATGCTGTAGGCCTTCTCTTGAAATAAAGTTGTTTTCTTTGTTTCTTCGGTGATTCCTCATCACTACACGTCCTGCGAAACCTTGCAAGGGGCAGATACAGCATACGTATCCTAATACGTGTTTACCGCGGTGGCTTGTATCTCTCCGGCTCAACCGCTCAATTGTTTGTGGCGAAACTGCACACGGAGCTTTGATATTGCGGTAACTTTTATTTGCTCGTAGTAAGTCACGTAAGGGTGCTTAATTCGTTGTTGCTGCGCACAATGCGAACCCGCAATATGCGCCAGTATCAGGAGCCGAAATCTGCCAATGCCGGCACACGATACCGCGGGTTCATGCATCGCGCACGGCCGAGCCAGGTAGGTACAGTTGTGTTAGCTAATTTACCATAAGACAAAGGTTTATACGCTACAAACTTACTACGTGCCAAAATGAGCTTGACGCAATCAAGTCAACAGTTAAAACGGTAGGATTTTAAAAGCCGCCACAGTAATGATGCATCACAACAATCACTAACTCATTGCACCTGCGAAACCGTCGTTTATCTGTGCGCTATATTCAGGCTAGTAAACACATTACTTACCAACGTATGTTGTGGCCTTGACTCGATCCGAGGTTCTGTTTTGGATTGGTGGACACGGGAACGGAGCGGTTGAATCCGAAATTTAGGCGCGGTGCACTGGGCACGGCATTTAAGGCACCGACCTAATGCTGGAGACCGGTAAGCCGACTTCGAAGTCCATTTCGCATGGGAGACACAAGAAACGAGAACATACACTGGCGGAAAGCGCCCCGCAGGGAACTGAAACGAGGTCGCCGCGCGCGACCGCGCCGTGGTTGTCGTGGGTACCGCGGTGCCCGCGCGAGACCGGAAGTGCAAAAAAAAGCTTTTAAAAAATGTTTCTGTCTACAAGACAATCTAATATTATTTACTGATAACTAAAAGTTAAGCGTATTTCAATTATTTTGGCTTAAGTGGTAGTTTATTGCCTGCGTGACGTCGCAAAGAAGCAGACCAATAGTCATTCGAAAATGCATGTACGTAGTAGCGTTGCACAGAGGAGAAGGAGGACCGCAAATGTCGAAGGAAAGAGAGCGCCCACTTTCGAATAGGATTGCGCGACCTGTACTGCGCGTAGAGGTGTTTTAATACGTTCAAATGTGTATCGCAGCATAACCAAGCGACTGAGATAGTTTGTGAGCAATGCTAGCGAGGTGTTTGTGGGTCTCTTTAAGAGATAGGAAGCGTGCAGAGTGGGTCAGAGAAATAACTCAATTTGCCGACATCCTAGTGGAAATTAAGAAGAAGAAATGGGCATGGGCAGGACATGTAGTGCGAAGAGAGGATAACCGATGGTCGCCTAGAGTAAAAAACTGGATTCCAAGGGAAGGAAAGCGTAGCAGAGGGTGGCAGAAAGTTAGGTGGGCGGATGAGGTTAAGTTCGCAGGGGTCAAGTGGATGCAGCTAGCACAGAACCGGGTTAATTGGGAGAATATGGGGGAGGCCTTCGCCCTGCAGTGGGTATAGTCAGGCTAATGATGATGATTTATGGTATGCTTTTTGAGTTTTACTATTATGCAACATATATGTTCATGGTTATGTGTAATGTTTAAGTTAATTTTCCCTTTAAAACTTTTTTGTTTATTCGTTGTTTAGAGCAAAGTCACTTGTGTTACACTTTCAGTAAGGATGGCCTTCACAATTGTTTATTGGACAGCACTTCATATTTCTGGTGTTTACAGTACCTCGTGCATTATACAGTAAAGACGCATGGATTGATAAGTTCATCAAAGGACCAAAGTAGTTTCTTTTTTTTTGCCTCTACTTCCTGCATTTTTGGCTCAAAGTGTGGCAAGTTCTGGAAGATGAAAGCGCACTACGTCGGCATGTATTCTCGGGTACAAACTGCCTTATGCTGCACCATATAATACTGCATATATGGGGGCTTGCGCGTGTGTTTCTTTCCAGTGTTCTAATACAAGGGCTTTGACGCAATACAATGGAGTCAATCAAATGCACTCACTAAGTAAAGAGCAAGCTCTATGCAACTGTTTGTTACTAAATGGATACTTTATTGGTCTATTCATTACGAGGAACTAACTGCTGCTATTTATCTTGGAAGGGATATAGTACGTGTCGCTTTGGTGTCCACTCTATTCATGCCTCCAGCATTGGCTGGTTTGTTACAAGAGCTTAAATAAACCAGGGAACCAATATTTGCACTTTGTTCGTGTGCGCAACCTTCTTGAAGAATAACTTAAATCGTCTAGAAATGCAACTAAACTTATTTTTCACTGATAAGCCTCTTTGCGTATGTACTTTTGGACCATATCATTTGCTTGTAAGGTTAGTGGTTTGTGACCCGCTGGGCCCTAGGTATAACCTATGGTGGAGTGATAGTGACTTCTGGCTGGCGCTATTGATACGCGGTCTCCTTTCAGGCTTCACCAATCTGAATAGACAGGTTAGGTTAATGAATTGTGAAGAACAGTGTTTGACGGCAGGGGGGAGGGGGAAGGGGAGCTTGGCAGAATTCGCACTGGGCGCCGAATGAGCTAAGGCTTGCCCTGCCTGTGAGTACTCGTCACCGGCTCGCACCTTGTGAGTGAGAATTTTGGCAGGGTGAGAAAGGCCAAAAGGAATCGGAGCAGTAATGTCAGTGACAACTTGACAAGGTCTCACAACTAACCCCTCCGCTCATGTTTAAGCCGTATGATGACGTCGGGTAATGTGAGAGGGGTCGGAGAACAGGAGGGGGTAGTCTGAGTTGGGCGCACTCACGTTAAGGCCGGCAGTCTTTTTCTAGCTGCGCGCCAGTGACTTCGTGGGCAGTCCTGTTCCCGGTCACTTGTGCGTGATGTTCAGGTGTCTAGTGAGTCCGTACGGAGACTTGCGAGGTCTCTTGCTGGTAGCGGCAGTGCTGCACCTCTTGACTGTTGGTGCAGCTGTGAATGGTGCAATGTGTTTCTTTGTTGTAGAGTTGATGGGCCTCGTTGATGGCCGTTGCCTCAAGTTCAGTTGCCGACCAGGACCTGCCGCCATTAGTTAGGGACGTGCGCAACAGGCGGCGGTTGCAAATGTGATGTCAATGTCACCGTCATATCGGCGTCGGTATAAATGCGGAGACATGTGTGCTGGTCGTGCATATCAAGTACCTGGCTCTGCCGATGATCTCTACCAGTGCCTTTTCTGTTTCCTGGAAGGGGTTTTGGATGCACTACCAAAGGTTCTTTCTATATGGTGCTGTAAGGTGGTCGAATAAGGGCAAGTGAAGGTTTGCTTCGTGAAAGTTGCGAGTAAAGGTCGATTCACACGGCTCATAGAATTGTTGGAGTCCGCGCGCGGACGAGTACCACGCGACTCGACATCAATGGCTCCGCCTCGTCCGCGGATGGCGCAGCCTTCGCAAGCCGAAACCTGGCGTGCGTGTCTCCCCTGTCAAAATATGGGGATCGTCTGCTATTTTTGTAGCAGAACTACATCTTCTAAGTGAGGCAACAATGGTATTATAGTTTCTTTCTTCACCTAGTGAGGGCGCTTTTGTGGTGTCAACAATAAGGTGCCTCGATTCTCTCACCTCCTTGGCCATTGAGGCATCCTAATCCAAAATGCTAACAATGCGGAGTCATCATCATCATCATCATCATCATCAGCCTGATTATACCCACTGCAGGGCGAAGGCCTCTCCCATATTTCTCCACTTAACCCGGTTCTGTGCTAGCTGCATCCACTTGCTCCTGCGAACTTCTTAATCTCATCCGGCCACCTAACTTTCTGCCGCCCCCTGCTACGCTTTCCTTCCCATGGAATCCAGTTTGTTACCCTCAGCGACCATCGGTTATCCTCTCTTCGCACTACATGTCCTGCCCATGTTCATTTCTTCTTCTTAATTTCTACAAGAATGTCGGTAACTTGAGTTATTTCTCTGACCCATTCTGCACGCTTTCTATCTCTTAATGTTACCCCTACCATTTTTCGTTCCATAGCCCTCTGGGTTGTCCTCAACTTAAGTAGAGCTCTCTTGGTTAGCCTCCACGTCTCAGCCCCATAGGTGAGTACAGGCAAGATGCAAC
Organism: Amblyomma maculatum; assembly: GCF_055883805.1. NCBI lineage: Eukaryota > Metazoa > Arthropoda > Arachnida > Ixodida > Ixodidae > Amblyomma > Amblyomma maculatum. The sequence continues at coordinate 247,424 of NW_028146738.1, forward strand.
TGTTGTATACTTTCCTCTTGAGCGATACCGGTAAGCTGCTAGTCATAATCTGCTAGTGCTTAGCAAATGCGCTCCATCCCAATCGTATTCTTCTTGTTATTTCCTTTTCGTGGTCCGGATCTGCGGTTACTACCTGTCCTAAGTAGACATATTCGCCTACTACTTCCAGTATTTCGCTGCCTAATGTAAACTGCTGTTCCTTCCCGAGGCTGTTGAACATTACCTTAGTCTTCGGCATATTGATTTTCAAGCCTACCTTTCTACTTTTCCTGTCTAGGTCATCAATCATTATTTGCAATTCATCCCCCGAGTTGCTTAGCAAGGCAATGTCATCAGCAAATCGCAGATTACTGAGGTATTCTCCATCTACCCTTATCCCTAACTGCTCCCATTCCAAGTCTCTGAATACTTCCTCTAAACAAGCTGTGAATAGTACTGGGGAGATTGTGTCTCCTTGCCTAACACCTCTCTTTATGGGAATTTTGTTACTTTCTTTATGCAGAACTATGGTTGCTGTGCAGCCACTATATATATCTTCCAGCACTTTCACGTACGGCTCGTCTACCCCCTGATTTCGCAATGCCTGCATCACCGCCGAGGTTTCAACTGAGTCAAATGCTTTTTCGTAATCAATGAATGCTATGTATAAGGGCTGGTTATATTCAGAGCATTTTTCTATCACCTGATTGATGGTATGGATATGATCGATAGTAGAGTACCGTTTCCGAAACCCTGCTTGATCCTTTGCTTGATTGCAGTCTAAGGTTGTCCTGATTCTATTAGCAATTACCTTAGTAAATACCTTATACGTAACAGACAGTAAGCTGATTGGTCTTTAATTTTTAAGGTCCTTAGAGTCCCCTTTCTTGTGAATGAGGATAATGCTTGCATTTTTCCATGGTTCCGGTACCGTCGATGACACCAGGCACTGCGTATACAGGGTGGCCAGTTTTTCTAGTACGATATCCCCCCCGTCCTTCAGCAAATCTGTAGTTATCTGATCCTCTCCAGCTGAGTTCTCCCTTTTCATAGTTTCTAGTGCTTTATTGACCTCGTCCTCCGTCACTGGTGGAACGTCTGACTGTTTTTCCCTACCGCCAATCTCATTACGGTCCTGACTACTTTGGAATGTCCTCGCAGGCCATTTTCCTCTTCGGTTACGGAGCTGCAAAGAACGGTGCGGCTCTAGCCTCCGGCGGGTTCCGTCCGCGCCATCGCCTGGCGCCTCGTCCGCCGTCCGCAGATGAGACGAAGCCAGTGACGTCGGATGAGGTGGTGCTCCGTCCACGCACTGTTCGTCCGAAGTGTGAATCAGCCTTAAGGAGATGGTGTCCGTTGTATGTGTGTCGCAGGCGAGTTTCCTGATTAGCTCGATGCGTAGCAATACGTGCGTCTACTGGTGGGAGCTGGACGAATCTGTGGGGCTCCGTGATGCGCGCGTGTACGGGTAGACCGGTTATAACCCTCAAGGCAGTTATAAATTAAGCAAAGTGTCTGAGTTTGCAGTGGTCGGATTAAAATAAGGGGCGCTGTAGCGGAGCTTAGCCAGCGCAATAGCGACGATGAGGCGACGCGCTGCACCCATCTTTGCTCCGTCACTCTAGTTAGTCAGCTGTTTGATCAAGTGGAGCCCTGGCTTCCATTGAGATTTCAGCAGTACCATGTTGACTGATTTGAACGATGTCAGGTTTTAGTAACTTTCATTGCACATGTGACGCCATGTTTAAAATGTTCCCTGTGAGATGCTTGAAATTTTCGTGCGAGGCGATGTGGATGTGTGCCATGATCATATCGACCACTCAAGATTTTTCACTCACGGCCAGCCATATTGAAGCCTGTTTTTGTGTCACACGGAACCCTTGATGCTCTAGCGTTAATAGCCTCCTCGCGCCTTTTCTCCTTGCTGTTTATTGAGTGCTTCGCCACAGCGCACGCTGGCTTGCAACTGAGCACGCTTTACAGAATACAAGTAACTGCGGTTTGAGCACTGCGCTAGCTCGGGACGGCCTTAAAACCAGAGCAGAGCTTTTTCTTCGGGCATCGGACGCGCCTTGGCCCAGCTTGGGCTAAATGTTGCGGCTGTGGGACGGGCTCGACTCGTATATAAATGCTCCAAGTCTTACCATTGAATCCCTATTGTATGCTTTGTATCACAACCTTTCTTCTCCGCTTTGGTGGCATATTTAATGTTTCAGCGCGCGCCGCAGAAAGCGGCAATGGAAGGTTCCAGCAGCTTCGAGACAGCGACGCGACCGATTGCGCAATATCGGCCATCGCGCTATGCCTCCTCGCCCTCGCCGACATCGGCTGATTCACGCGTGCATCCCTCCGCATGGACCTGGCTCTGGATGGATGGCGTTCTACTAGATTCGAGTTCTTTCTAGAGAGCTGAGGGGGGGGGGGGGGGGAGGCATAGTTTTGACAGCGCTAAGATGTTTCCGCTCCTCCTCCCCATCTGGAGAATTTATTCAAACAAACTGCGACAACGCCATCTACCCTGAACGAGGCCTCGTAAGCAGCTATCGCAATGAGATTGGATTGTATTGGTAAAACGTTTATTTGGGGCCTGCAGCAGAACGCGCGCTCGCGCGCGCGCGCTCCGGACGGGGCCTACGTCGTCCTCTGGGCACAATTTTTCTTTTCCAATCCAATTCAATGCCGAAATCGTGCACCGAAATTCGGTACATAAGATGGTGTTTCACTTTTTCTTTCCAAATTTTTCTTTTCCAAACCAATGCAATGGCGAAGTCGTGCACCGAAATTCGGTATATAAGATGGTGTTTTACTGTCGCTTCGCTGTTTCAAAAGAAGCTTTGCGGCTGCACGTTAGTAAGGAAAGCTGTGCTTGATGTATTCTCGTGAACGTGACGCAGAAGGTACCGTAACTTGCGAAGAACGACAACAAAGTACCCTTAAGTACGTATACTTGTTGACGTCTACCTTTCTTACCGTGCCCCGTAAAAAGGGATGAATCCTTAGAGCACGCTTTCTTGGACTGCCGGGACGCAGGTTTCTTCAGGGACGTCCTCCAAAGGACTCTTAAAAAGCATTTTCCGCATATGATCTGGTAATGGCTTTGGGCCTGCACAGTATATGAATAAGGAGGGTGGCAGTGCGTCATGCAGATCTTGACTTAGGGAAGTGTTGGAAGCTATTGTGAACTCTTCTATCCAGCACCTGACTGGCTCCCGCACATTGACATTTTGAAAATAATTTTAACCCTGGTATGTCAGTTGACCACGGTTTACGGTTCCTGTGTAAATATTGTATATTTTGAGTACAATAAAGAAAGAAAAAACGCCGTAGTGGTGCAGTGGTTGGTTAGGGCGCTCGACTTCTGTGCCCGAGGATGCGGGATCGAATCCCGGCCGCGGCGGCCCGCTTTTCGATGGGGGCGAAAAGCAAGGTGCCCGTGCGCTGTGCGATGTCAGTGTACCTTAAAGAACCCTAGCAGGTCCAAATTTTTGGAGCTCTCAGATACGGCGTTTCTGATAGCCTGAGTAGCTTTGGGACGTTAAACCCCCTGAAGCGAAACCAACCAATCTTCGTTTCGTATAGTTGTGGGTGGGACTTTTCGTTTTAGCCGAGGAAACGAAGAAATTGTACAATTAATAATAATAATAATAATAATAATAATAATAATAATAATAATAATAATAATAATAATAATAATATTAACAATAATTGGTTTACAGGAAGGGAAAGGCGCAGTAACTGTCATACTTCCTCTGTGGACACCTGAACCGCGCCGCAAGAGAAGGGAGGAGGGTGGGAATAAAAGTGGAAAGAGAGAAAGTGGAGCCGTAGTGGAGGGCTACGCAGTAATTTCGACCACCTGGGGATCTTTAACGTGCGCTGACATCGCACAGCACACGGTCGCCACTTCGTTTCGTCTTCATCGAAACGCAGCCGCCGCGGTCGGGTTCGAACCCGGGAACTCCGGCACAGTAGTCGGGCCTCTTACCACTGCACCACCCCGGCGGGGCTTGTACGATTACGCCGATCCAAATTTCGTATAATGCAGGAAGAACTAGTACAAAGCGGCGCGACTATGCCTCGACTATACAAGAATCTTACATCATTGCTGAAGGTAGCTGGTGGCACTCAGTCATGGCAGAGCAACAATAGGATAACAGTAAGAAAAAAAAAGATGTCGCCGTCTCACATGTAATGATCAAGTGCACGCCGAGATGGGAAGCAAGATGAAATGGATGGTACTCATGGTTTATACATAGCGTGGGTGCTCTGTATCCTGTCCGTGTTTCTAATCAGGGCCGGAGCTCATCAGGCTTATCGCATATTAGATCGCGTCCGTACGCGGTTCGTTAGAGTTATGTGGCCAACGCCCTGAATGCCCTACATTTGCAAATATCATCGTGCCAGCATCGCAGTGTATCGCCGTGTTGAGCTCTTAAATAAATTTGCTGCGACTGCGCGGAAGTTGGTGGAACTCAAATATGGCGAAATGAAAGTACCAAGTTTCAGCTTCAGACCTAGGCAGACTTCTTACGCACTCACGAGTCAGAAACGCCTTTGTGAAAGATACACAGACTGAAAAATCTGCTCCTGAGCTCTGATATGGGGCCTTTTTCCGACCAGAGGGAACTCCTAGGCAGTGAGGAGGACGAGTGTTGGTCACTTCACGACATTGGGAGAGCTGGTGGCGCACGAGTTGCACTGCATGACTCAGATGCAAGATCTATACTTTTGATAGACTGGTGGCTCACTCAATCCTCTTATGAGCATTGCGAGTTCATGGTTAGCGCGAACACGACGGCTAGATTCTGATGCAAGCAACGACAACACGGATGGGGCAGCAGACCCTGAAGTGGTACACGGCCGAAGCAAATCAAGTTCATTTTCTATGCGCTTTAAAAGCTCACGAGCTGAGTTTACTTCGCCGGCTCTGATGCTAGCTTTTTTTCTTTTTCCGCCGGCTTGCCTTGACTGACGAAGTGACGAGCGCTTGACAAATATGGACCGTTTTTCCACGCAATCAGCTTCGAGAATTTGGCTCCTGATATGGAGCTAACAAATCTTATTTAGTTTAACGTCCCAAAGCGACTGAGGCCGTGAACACGCCGTAGTGGAGGGTTCTGGATAATTTCAACCAGCAGGGCTTTTTTGTTTTAACGTGCGGCACCTAATTGTAATGGACAACTATTATTTAGTTGAACAGTTACTACTAATATGCGGTCTGTGTTTTCTGACGACTGCATATCTCTGTTTTGATGTAGAACCATGTTTTAAATTAAAATATCTAATTTATTGTGCAAAGCCGCTTTGTATAAACTTATAATTGAGGCCGTATAATTCGCGACGCGTAGTACACAACCACCTGATTGCTCGCACTGCATTCAGGTCAAGGCAAACTGATTGTAGCTCCAGCGGCGCGGAACACGTTCGAGCACGTATCCTCTAAATACATGGTCTTGAAAAAGCAGAACTTTCTCCACCAGCATTGCGGAGAACCGCTTCTAGCAGGGTGGGAGACTCACAGCTTGGAGTGGCATCCACCAGCTGCTTGCTCCCTCTTTCCCACCGCGCAGCCACCATTAATTTAGCGTCACTTCTCGATGAAAGCCTTAGGCATAGCCGCACAACTACATAGCTCGCCGGTGAAATGTCTTTTATTTAGACAAAAATGACAGCATCATGCAAATTCGCTCCTGGCATGGACACCGTCTATTGGCTCATGATCAGTCTTTGCCAGCATTCTTATTCATTTCAATTATTTCATATTCCGTGTTATTTCAGAACGATATTCAAAATCTATGAGCTTGCCCCTAGCGCGATTTCAAAAATGAACGAAATCGCGCCCTCAGGCACACAAATAAAAGCGTGCAAATTCTCGAGTAACGACGCAATACGCAGTAGCGAGCGGAATTTTATTGGGCAGCGAGGTTCTAATAGAGCGCCGGAGCTGGGACGCCGCTGAGCTTGTCTGGTGCACCTGGTGGTGAGCGGCGCGCTCCCTTTTCTTTGAGGGCATTCCTCAGGTCTCATCGTCCGAGTCATCGTTGAGCATAGTCTTGTAGGCGGGCTCTTCCTCACTGGTGACATATTCGTCGAGCTCCTGTTCGCTATCAGTATCCCATTCAGTCCGAATGGTGTACACCTCTGCCTCACTCTCTATACCACTGTCGGAGGTGGCGTCCTCTGTATCCAAGTCGAACCATTTCTCATCCGTGTTAGCTTCCAGCCCATCCGTCTCCTCCTCCGAGGTTTCTTCGTAAATCTCTCAAAGGGAATGCTCCTCGTGAGCGGTCGTCGCTGTAACCGCCTCGTCATCGCTCCCTGAAAGGTAATGAAACTTAGTCAACTTCTCAGAACCTCAATTTCATCTTCAATAGGTTCAGCCGGCAGGGCCAAACTTCCTCCAGAGTTTCTCTGCCCTGTCTTCGCTTCAGGCTAAACTATAGCCTTTCCTTTGTTGCAATCGCAGGCGAGAAAAGGAAAAGAGAGCCAAGTGTTTTTTGTCGAGTGATAGTGTAACAGATGGACTCACGCATGTCCACACAGCGAGATATGAGCTCTGCTGGAAGCCCAGCGCACTACGACGCGCGCCTGACTGGGTATGTGAGTAATGTGAGCAGCAAGCAGAAGATGATCCTTCGCTAATCAATGGTCTTGACCACGTTAGCCAGCCTCCCTAGGGAAAGGACGCTAAGCTTCACAACAGGGCTCTTTGCATACACCTCAAACCAAACCGTACTGTAAATGAGATGCTGCGCTGAAATCCTCGCAAGGAGAACGGTCCCGGGCCATTCTTATGCAGCGGAACTTCTTCAGGAAGTACTCTAATCCCATTTTTCTCTGGTTTCTTTTGCATCTGTTAGCCATACCGCCTTCGACAGCCGTGCCCGAAGTGTCGCAGCGTTGTAATTCATGACCTGTCGGTGCAAAAAAAAAAAAAAAAAAAAAATGTGCCGTATATACTGCACAGAAGGCTTCGAGAATAGCTGTCCTAAACGCAGCCCTTAAATGGTAACGTATGGGCGGCACCGGGAGCGCCATGATGTACAAAAAGATAATCGTAACGCATCCTGTAGCGGCTTTCGTATGACGACGTCGTACAGAGTATTTACAATAGCCGCGGCTTCGACATTGCTCATTCACGCCGTGATGGTGCAAATATGGGGCGGCCAACAAGCCACATTATTGACAATGGCAATCATTAGTGACAATAGTAGCGGTTGGCCGTGCACTGATATAATTAATCGATATTTAACTTCTAATGACGTGTCAGTCTGCAGTAGAAGGCTTCGGATTAACTTGTCACTTGAGGAACTTTAATACGCCCCGAAATCTCAGCAGATTACTTTTGCCCTTTACTTCTTCTGGAAATGCGTTACACCGACAGGGCTCAAATCCGCGATCTTAAAATGTTCAGAGGTAGAAGGCAGCGATTTTCAGCCGGGTTTCGATATTCACATTTCGATGGTGCGAAGTGAATTTTGAACGCACAGTCGGCGTTAAAAGAGTCGTGCCGGAGCTCTCAGTGGCCACCGAAATAGAACATTTACGCTGGACGCTTGCTCTGTCGAGCAAGAGTGAGCGTGGTTTTACTTCTGAGTGCAGGCGAAGGATAAGTGAGTTCACCCGGTTCAGAAAGGCAGTCATTGAAACCACTGGGCAGGCTGACCAAATTCGAAGGCAACAGGCGACAACTTAGAACAGTACGGACGCTGGTCACTTCAGAAAAGGCTTTAAGGCGCAAGCGAAGCCTTTCAGTTTTCCTAGTGCCCCCTCAGGTACCCTTCAGATATCGGTAAATACGGTGTCATGAGGAAAGTAAAGGTGTAACTATCTCAGTCTGCCGAGAGGAAATGTACGGGCGGGGGGAGAAGAGAGAGAGAACGTCTAGATGGGGGAGTGTATATTGCCGACAGAGAGGAACAAGCAACCTATATGTGGGGAATGGCGCGATTCCAGAGAGTAGTTTAAACTAAAAGGGCAATTAAATTATTCAGAAACAATGTCTCAGCTTCCCTCGAGCGAGTAAGTGATAAAAAAAGGTTCTAGCACGATCGCAGGAATTGGCAATAATTTCTTGGTGCATGGCAGTGCAGCCAGTCGCTTCCTCAAAAAAAAAAAAAGAAAAAAAAAGCTAGGTTGTGATTCTTGTTCTCAGTGCACTAATCACTGTTAGCCAAAACCCGCCGACTTACCAGGGATAAAATTCCCAAGACGCGTGATGTAGGCGTGTACTCTTTTATAACATCCCAGTGACTGCTAAATTTCTCTATCGCACGTGACAGCACGGGACTTCCACGTACGCTTCTGTTGATTCGACAACTATCCGTAAAGATGGTTTTGCGATGGGCTTTGTGTGAGGCAGTTTCAGCTGCACATGCGGCACCATGGGAGCGGCCGCGTAAAGAGACAAAGCTTTAACCCTGTTTAAACCTCGTTATAAGGAGCTGAGGCGCTAACAACGGTGGCTCAGTGGTTAAGACGCTCGGCGTCTAAACACGAGTAGCTGGTCTCGAACTCGATCGATTCGATTCGGCTTTGATTACTTTTTCTTTTTTTATCATGAAGGGACTAAGGAAGGAAGAGTCACTGACCAGTCAATAGCTCCATCATTCTCTCTCTGCTGGCTTGCGAACTTGGAAAACTTGTCGGAGAGATTTGCGCTTAGAGGCGCTATGTGGGACGTGGTTCGAATTACGCACGCAAGGCTACGTGATGTCACGAAATAGCTTAGACAATCGGAGCCAAGGCACAAACAGGATCGGACAAGATTCCTGTGAGCGCATGAGTGCTTTTGCACTAAATGAAAGTGACGGAAGTGCCGCTCACCTTCACATGCCGGTCGATCTCCTGCGGCGCAGGGCTCTTCTTCAGAATCGAATTACAGAGGAAGTGTGTGGTAGCTTGACGAACAATGGCACAAAAGTACAGGTCCAGGGCCCTAGCACGTAAAGTTACCTCAGTCTCCCCCTCTGCGTGCACAAAGCAAGTGTTTCGTTATCGCCGCCAGAGGGACCACTCGCACGGGCACGTACCTTTCGTCATAAGCACAAGAAATGTGACTTATACGACGAAGTTTAATTTATTTGCTCTACGGTGCCGCATCTCTTGAGGTTTAACAGTACGGGGTGCACTTGAGGCATTCGAAATAAGGCTACACACTTCTAATTCACTCTCTTGTAAAGAAGGCGCCTAAATTAAGCTTCCTAGAATATTTATGTTCTCTGACCTTTTGTCAGCATGTGCACATTTCAACGACGCCAACTACAGCAACAGAACTTGAGTCATTCAAGAAACTGAGAGAAAAGAGCATTTTGATGTTCTGCGTGGTCCGATAGTCCTTTCAAATCTCGACGGCCATCAAATCGAAAGCCTCGTCAGGGCAGCCAGCCGAAGAATCAGAAGTTGCGTTAGATCATGGGAACCTTGAGCAGTACGGCCTCTTGGCGTCGGTAACGCGGAACGCTGTCGCAAGTCGCATTCTCACAAGTGTTCTCGTGGAAGCCTGTTTCAAGGTTGATGGGTGCATGCTGCCCTTGTCACTACGATGAACGCGAGTTCTCGCCGATCCCTGACGGTGTTGTCTAACATTGGAACATTGTTGTCTGTGCAAACACATCGCGGCGATCTGCAGAGAACTCTTATGGGTGCTGTAAGCTATCAGATGACACCTTATACGCAGGCTGTCGTGAATAAACCGTCAAAGCCTTGCCTATACGCTGCCTTGAGTCAACCGTTCCTCCCAGGCAGAATAGGAAGAGGCTCAAACTGAATAATCTTTGCTAACCTCCACACCAGATTTTGGCATGTTGCATGCGACAGACTCCGAGAAAAAGTGTTTAGTGCCCCTGGCCATTGCAAAGCTTCCGCGGTTTTTTGTTTGTTTTTTGTTTCAGTATGTGTGTGTGTGTGCGCGCGCTTGCGTGCGTGCGTGCGTGCGTGCGCGCGCACACACACACACACACACACACACACACACACACACACACACACACACACACACACACACACACACACACACACACACACACACACACACACACACACACACACACACACACACACACACACACACACACACACACACACACACACACACACACACACACACACACACACACACACACACACGCACATAGAGAGAGAGAGCGAGAGAGAGCCTTACCCCGGAACAAAAGCAGAACGCTTAAAACTATTTAAACCTGTTAAATACACGGTCTAAACGTGGAAACACCGAAAAGTAAATATTCAAGTTTGCTTACCATGGCTTGCTGAAAAGGAAGCAGAAATGAAAAATAGCGTGAAAGTGTTTTCTTTATTTTTATTCTTTTTTAACTTTTAATGCTCCTTTGTAGTTGAGTCTAATGCAGTGTTCACTATCAACCAGATGCTGATTTAAAACTGCTGTTGACCTTCCTATATTTACGCTTGCAATTCCTTTTGTTCAACTGCTCGAAGTGCCAACTAATTGCTGCGAATTGTAGAGTGCGAAGAGCTTCGACCATTCCGTGCCTGATTTCCCAGCGCCAGGTGTGGCAATTATAAAAAAGGAATGCGAGAATTGCCGACCGAAACAACCGCTCGGTAAAATACTGTTTCAGTAAGCTGTAATCGGTTGGTAGGTGTCCGAAGAAAGGCGTTTCTGGAAAATTGCGGAATTGACTTCCAGAAGCGCGAACGGTACCCGGCGGTCATTAGATAGGCTGCAAGGTTCAGGTAAACGGGCGCATAACGCTTCCGCACTAAACTTTTCACATGAATGAGGTAGTTAAGCTGTCGCAGTGGCAGAAGTGGGCCACAACACAGCAGAAGAAATGTATTATCGCGAGTGCTTGCAAGAAGGACTGCGGGAGCTATGGGGTAGGGCTGTAAGACCAGTCTGCAGTGCATATTTTCTGTGCATCTGTGAATGAGCGGGAATGCTATGAAACCGCCGAACGCTCATTATACAGTGGCTGATGTAAAACTTCCAGAAGAATTCTTGTTAAGGACGGTGGGAAGGATGCTTTTGTACTCTACGATATTATGCATTTCAAGAGAAATTGAAGATGCCGCAAAGGCTGCTCTAGATGACACAATGAAATGGAGTTATCTTAGTTCTGTAAATGAAAAAATGAAAAGAAAGAATAACAATGAGGCTGAAACTATACAGCAATGTTGAACAGGAAGTGTGATCATATGAAAGCTTTAAACGGTTATTTCGGAGTGCAGCTGCAGAAGAATGTGACAGTTCAATTGTCAAATTACAGGAATGGGTGTCGGTTGGAGAACTAGCGTCCAACTGTGGATCAATTATTTGCTGTCATCTCAGGTACGAAAATTCGGCTGAGGGGACGGTCAGTGCATTGATATAGTAGCACTGTATTGAATACTAGGTGGTGAAGAGAGACATAAATTAGCAAAACATTGCAAGGAGGTTTGGTGATGAGGTTAATCTTCATGATGTAGTAACAGTACCCCGAGAAATATTTTGGTAGGTTTGATTAGTGGGGTTTAACGTCCCAAAGTGACTCGGACTATGAGAAACGCCGTAGTGGAGGACTCCGGATATTTCGACCGCCTGGGCTTGTTTGAAAGCAAAGCGAAAACTTGGACCGGGGCATCAACTCTATGCGCCAGCTGTTGCTCTGTGCACCCAATTTAATTCCACGATGAGGAAAGTTTTCAAGCGAGATTTGAAAAGTATCTGACCTTCAAATTCTCTTCAAAGGCACCCTTTAAATCCCACGACACGGGCACCGCAGACGACGACCTAGTTCAGATCTCTTTGCGCGCTCATGAAGGTGAGGACTCTGTACGTACCCTGTTCATAAAAAGTAGCTAGGCTGCTTGCTTTGCTTCTCTTTCGTAGAGCGGAACCGTTAAGGCATCCCTAAATATCAAGAGTTTGATGTCGTTCGCAGCCTCGATCGCTTCAAGGCGTTAAAGTCTATAAACCGAACCATACGGCTTTCAAAGTGGAATACCCCAATTATTTTTGCAAATATTTAAGCTTCCGGGGTGGCATAAGTGCTCTTCTGTATAAACGATAAAAACAATGAAGACTGAGTGATTTCGGCGAAGACGGTGCGGGTTGAGCAAATCCGCAAGCCTCTGCAATGCACGACGTTGACAATTTAAGGCGACTTCATCATCAGCCTGACTATACCCACTGCAGGGCGAAGGCCCCTCCCATATTTCTCTAATTAACCCGGTTCTGTGCTAGCTGCATCCACTGGACCCCTGCGAACTTCTTAACCTCATCCGCCCACATAACTTTCTGCCGTCCCCTGCTACGCTTTCTTTCCCTTGGAATCCAGTTTGTTACCCTAAGCAACCATCGGTTATCCTCTCTTCGCACTACATGTCCTGCCCATGAATATCGGTAAATTGAGTTACTTTTCTGCCCACTCTGCACGCTTCCTATCTCTTAATGTTACCCCTACCATTTTCCGTTCCATAGCCCTCTGAGTTGTCCTCAACTTAAGTAGAACTTTCTTGGTCAGCCTCCACGTTTCAGCCCCATAGGAGAGCCACTAAAGATAAATCTAGAATAGTCTCTGTGGAAAGGGCATCCATGACTGCGCCACAAAAAGTCCCAAGGCGCTAGGCTTACGTTGAGCGGAGACAATTGCGAGTGCCATCTGTATGCCGTCATCGTAGCTCGCTTCGGCAAGTTGCCGCCACCTCTCGTCAGTCTGGCGAAGCTCTTCAACGGCCTGCGGAGTGAACAGCGGGACTGCAGTCAGCGATAAACACTAACGCAAACGGAAAAGTGTGCGCCACAGGCACCCAGAAAAACGTGTCACGATCACTCAGTAACGACGCAAGGCAATGCGAATGACCGATGACCCAGTTCACTTGCTGTTCGTTGACAACGGTCATATCGGCTAGCTGGAGCAAGAGCGGACAACACCGCTCACGTTGCGCGCCTGAAGCTCTTACACCTCAGGAACGTCCTGTATCAATTTTCCACATTACGCTCGCTTAAGCCTCACTGAGGCCACCTGCCTACTGTCTACAAAAATGTGAATCAAGGAGTTACAGCATAAAAAGTGGAAACAATAATGATAAGAAGACACCTAAGTGTACACGATATGACAAATATTCTGGTCGCCCTCTCCTCAGCTGCGACATTACGTGAAAAATAACACAAGCCACAAGTTATGAAAAACAATGTCCCAATCCATGTCCAAAGTAGACGGGTAGGTAAAGCAGGCCCAAGAAAATATACCGCTGCCCACCCCCGCCCCTCCCCAGCCGTACCGTTAAGAAAACAAGAGAAAGACGCGCAGAGACGGCCGTAAATAAAGGAACGCTTAAGGGGTACATTATTTAGCGTTGCGGCACAACGGGCGTACTGGCTTTTTACGTTTTAAAATACCCGCCATTTCCCTTTCTCTCATACCTCCAACGAAAACAGCGACCCGAACTCTCGAGCTCCAGGGTCTTTCTCAAGGCAAAATACGGGCTAGCCCAGTCACTTATCCGCTCTTCCTCGTCCTCCTGGGGAATCCGGATGAGTTCTTCGGCGTCGTTTTCTTTGCCGCTGCAGCTATAAGCTGGGACATTGACGCGCTTCACGATATCTGCCGGTTATGACGTTGCCGGGCTCAGGAGAAGCTCCGTCTTCGTCCTCCCGCGTGCTCTCAGCACGAGCGCACGGTCAACGCTCACAGGCCTCCTACCAGATAGTCTAGACGCATTTTGCCTCAAACTCTGCCCCCATCGTGTTTTGTTACAGATCATGGTGCTAAAGAGGCCATGAAAAAATATGTGCTAAAACTAGAAAACGCCCACGAACGATCAATGCTCTTTCAGTTGTCTGTACAGCGCAAACATTCTTTAGGGTAGCGCTTTAACATCGAAGATGGGGCGGGCAAAAATGATGTCCCTTTTCTCCTCAAACTCAAGATATGCCAACAAGCAAGCAAAAAAATAAAAAGCAAGTTGCAGCGGGGCTTCGCTGCGTTCTGCCCTGCCCACGTCACCTGGGTACGCTCAATGAGAGGAGCCACCCCAACTGCCCTGTTCTCGTCAACGGCAGGGGGAGGCTGAAACCCTATTGTTAGGTGTCGTCATAATCGTTGGCGAGCAGTGGGGAGGGTAAGGTTTCAAGAAATACTGATAAATTATGGGGTCCACGTAGAGGTTTTAAATTTGTTTGTAATGCTCACAAGACCACGTCTCCGGATTTGTTGCATTGAGATGTGAGCATAATAATTCTCTTAGGGCACCTTTAAGAACGGTGGGCGGTGGCGTTGCCGTGGCATGTAGGGCGAGTTCCTCACATTTGGTGGTGGCGCGTTATTTCTTTCTGTCAACGATAGGGTCACGGAAGTTTCGTGAAGAAGTCAGGAGAAAGCTCCTCACTGGTTGTCTCTTAGCGAGTTTAACGGTTATTTCGGCGCAGAAGTGTTTCTGAAAAAAACTTAACGCGCACCAACTGAAGGCAGGAAATAATTACCGGATTAAATAGTGCCTTCATGGCTATACCACAGCATTTAGTATTGCCGCCCGACTCGTATACGACTCTTTTTACGGCTACTTATATTTAGAAACATCACATAATGCAGCCGAAAAGAGAACACACTCCCATGAAAATTGTTTATTTTATTGTTGTCAATTGTAAACAAAAAAAAAACAGTGCAGAAAAAATATCTCGCAATTAGATTCGAACTGCCGTTTCGGCGGTCGAAAACGCAGCGTTAATCCGTAGCGCCACAGCAACTTTTCTTTTTATTCTCGGCCTGGTATTTATTACATGCATTTTCATTTAGACAAGAGCTATATACATAATTTACAAAGTAATCAGCCTGTAGCCAAACAAATTCATTTGAAATATACGACACCACACAACTAAAATACGTCTTAACACAACACTAAAACAGCTGCAGAGAAAAACACAGCAATATAAAACACCATACATCAATATACAACACCACATAACTAAAACAAGTCTTAACACAACTGCACTCAAACGGTGGCAAAGAAAAACAACACATCAATAATGGGAGCCAGTCCGATTGATAGTCACTATCTTCATAAGAATTGAAAGGAGCCAACAGTCTACGAGTCCAGGGCAGGCGTTGGGGATATTTTTTTTTTAATGTTTTGTTGTTGGTATTGACAAGAATTAGTCTTATGATGACTTTCAGAGATAAAGAATAATAAATGCAGAGCGGAAGGATAAACAGCGGAAGAAAAAACCATCGGCGTGCTGTTTTTCTTTTTGCTTTGCATTTTATATTCTTTATCCCTAAAATCATCACAAGAGTAATTCTAGTCCCCCCCCCCAATACCAACAAAAAAACATAAAACAAATATCCCCAACGCTTGCCCTGGACTTGTACACTGTTGGCTCCTTTCAATTCTATAATAACAAGCCCCTCAGTTCTTCTTCAATTGTCTGCTTAATATTTTCATAAGTGTCACTCAGCTGTGCACCATCTGGCTGAAATGAGAACTAGGGGCAACTAGAGGCTCAGCATTCCGGTCCAACAGCCCGTGGAAAATGTACCACAGTAACGACGGGAAGTGCCGACGTAAATGGCGCTCTTCTTCGTTTTAACACCATTTCTGCTATTTGTCCCCAGGTGACGCGATGAGAAAACGGAATCACGCGGTGGTGTCCGGCGCAGGGTGCAATCGTTGCCAGCAGCGGCGCAGATAAAATTAAGCTTCTCAAGGCCGCCGATATGGTCGAAACCTTGTTCCGCCCACCGACACGTTTGAAAAAAAAAAAAACAGTTTTTTTTTTCTCATAGTGCCGAGGACAAAATGAGCCATATGTCATAAACAATTCATCCGTTTATTCCGTGGGCTCATCGCCGTAGTATTTTGTCTCGTCTATCGTTAGCGCAATCAAACAGCGCATGAACCTGGCGGCACAGTTGATAAAAGAGGTAAATCTTGCAATCAGTTATATTGTTGTTTTTTGTACTGTTATTGTTACTTACGAAAACTGGAAACTTCACACGAGGTGTCGGTGCTTTATCAGTTGTCTCTGTAGCGCAAATACTTTTAAGGCAGCTATATTAACATCTAAGGTGGTGGCAGGCAATCATGATGTTCATTACCTCCCTCTGAACTGAACATACGCCAACAAGCAAAGAAAAAAAAAAGTTCGCACTCACAAGAGAACTTAAAACAAGAATTTAGAGCTTATAAACAAACATACACAGTGAGAGAGAAAGAAAAAGATTTTTTTTTTCAGTCGCGCAGGTAAGAGTTTTCCGGTTCCGTTAAAAAAACAAATTGTCTATCCCAGCTAGCTTAATGAAAAGCTTAGCCGCAGGTGATTGACATTTGCGACCGAGACATCTTTATTGGAAACTATATTTTGATATTTCACAAGCACATGTCTGCTTGGGATCTCACAAGATCCTTTTAGCCTTTTTGCGATCGCGTGCACATTGAGCCTTTTTATTCTTTTGCAGTTTTCGCTTCGGTAACTTTTCCGATACACCTTACGAACTGCATGCTTAAAAGCCTTCTTCGCTGCAACGCCGCTGTTTCACTATCCTGCCCGGAATTCCTGGGCAACCGACTGCTAAAATAACAAGAATGGATCCGTATACAACGAGTCAATCAAGTACTCTGTCTCTGTAATCGCAGTAATTCGAGCATACGTTTTAAATTTTACAATCAGTTAAGTGGGGGCCGCGCCACCGTGGTTGCGCTCATTGGAGACAAGCAGCATTAATAAATTTACTATTAGAATTTTAAATTGGCCCATTGTCTGCTTCTCAAAGCATCTTCTTTAGGCCGCCGGTTCGAATCGTGTCTTTATAGGAAACTCGACAAAGGAAACTGAGGTTCACTTTACCATCTGAAGATTCGGCGCCTCGAGGAAAAATCAACAGCAGAAAATCGCGTACGATAGCGACTTCGTAATAAAAGAAAATGAAGGGTAGACGCGATAGCATCTGGAACACCGCATTTTCGCTCCGGGAGTTTTCTGCATCGAAGGACTGCGACAGAGTTGGGCAAAGTGTTAAACATCTTTTGTTGGCTTGGTTTATAGTGAAAGAAATTCGTGGTATGCTCCTCTTTTTTTTTTTCAGTAGACACATGCAGGAACTGAACGGCTTATAATTGCAGGACGATATGTCATCAATTCGGGTTCCTATCGCAAACTACTCTCCAACTTGATTAGCAGATGGATGGTAAATAGAAAGCGAAACGGTATGACACTAACTTGAACGATGCACATAGGGCAGTTCTGTGACAATTGCGATGTGAAACCGCTTGAATAGTTTTTCTGAGGCGTTCCTCTCAAGACTAGGAGACAGCAACGGCAACGCTTTTAGTCCGAAAGCACTTATGCAGAGGCTCACAGAATTGCAAAATCGCATAAAGTTTGCCTGCCCGCAAGCTGGTTCCGACCCCTCGGTCTCGCCTTGGCAAGTGACCTGGCTTCCGAGACAGTTTTCCATGAAACAAATTTCTGATGTCGAAAAGTTTTTTGATATATACATCATGGCCAGATGAAGATAAAGTACAGGGAGACCTATTACCATGTGGAAAAAGAAACCTGCATTTTCTAAAATCGTAGCATTTGCTGTACTGCGGCTTTATGGTGTTTTGTTTGCTTTCACAAGTGACACTTTACTAAAAAAAGAATAAGAGCGTTTCTTCGTACTACTGGCGTACGTATATGCCGGTCTGCGTGCGCACATGATCAAGCAACGATTCTCCGCAATGATCATTGGAGCGTGTAGACGGGTTACTAAAGACCAAGAGCCGTAAGTGTAGTAATAACTAGTATTACCAGTAAAGGTCGGGCGTGTGTCTAGCAGGTTAACATCGGTGTTGCATATAACAAGTGCGTTGTTTCTCCAAAGGCTACTCCTGAAGTACTAAAGAAAACCATAGCACAACTAAGGCGCGCTAGAAGGTGATGAGTGATGAAGAGAGGAAAAGACGCTTTTGTTTCGGTTACCGGGCAAAATATGTGCCATCTTGAACCGCATACTTACTCGTACTGAGAGACGTTAAGCTGTAAATCAGTCTTCAACGTATGAAAGGTCGGCACAAAGGACCTTGCTTGCGAAAGCCGGGCAGCGGCTTCAGCCAACGGAGTCCCGTACTGAGGACCCAACCAACCCCGCCCTTAAACCATTACACATTTTTCCAAATGATTGTTTTATACAACTACTAGTGATGACCACTGCTAAACCACCGTAAGGCACAAGAGTTCTGTGATCGTAGTAGAGCAACCACAAAAAATTAAATATAGTTTCCAGGTTGGGAAAGGCAAGAGTTTAAAAAGGATTTATTCGGAAATTGATGACGATGCCTGCAAGAAAAACGGCTATTTCTTCGGAATGCTCACGCAGGCTAGCACCAATAAAATATATAGCTGACAAATAATACTAGTCGATAACGCGGCAGTAACTATCTTCACTGTGATTCCTTTCACAGAAGCGGTGAACAGTGGAGATAAGGCAGTAGCGTGATTGCTTTCTCTCAACGGTATGATGATGACTATGACGATAATATTGGCGATAAACAGCGGAAATATTGTGAAAACGAATAAGGGCTTATTTAAAGCCCGCCATTGTCGCCGCTTTTGTAGCGCAATTGATTACGACTACTTATCTCAGCGCTGAAATATTTGTTAGAATCCTTTGGGTGTAATTTTGTTTGCATTTTTTTACAATTCAGAACATCCAAATAAATTACTAACATATTTTTTGGACTGTGTTCTCCTTTAGGTTGCAGTATGTGATGTTTTTGATTCTTAGTAGTAGCAAAATCAGCCGTGAGAAGATCGAAAAGGGGACGGTATGTCAACGTTTACACTGCGCATTTACCTTCACCGCAATCATTTCCTGTCTTCAGTGATTGTACGTTACCTTTAGATTGCGTTCAGAGAACACCCCTCAGCAACAATTACCGTTTAACTCGCTGAGAGACAACCGGTGAAGAGAAAGAAGTGGCAGGACCCTACCGTTGAGAGAAGGGTATGAATCAAGGTAGCAACTAATTTTTCTGAGAACTCCACCAGACGCCAAAAGTGTTGACTCCATCCCACTGTAGCTCTACTTCAAGGTAAAACGATGTTCAGCACGAGTGTAGGTGCATACAATTCGAAAGAATGCGAA
Source organism: Amblyomma maculatum (assembly GCF_055883805.1). Lineage (NCBI taxonomy): Eukaryota > Metazoa > Arthropoda > Arachnida > Ixodida > Ixodidae > Amblyomma > Amblyomma maculatum. Next base: position 266,488 of record NW_028146738.1, read on the forward strand.
AAAAATCGTAATAGCGGCGGCGCATTTTCTGTTTTTCCTCACTGCCCTCAACAGTTGTGGCGCGGTGTTCTGATCTTGCGCTGTTAGACCGTCGCGGCTAACCGGACTTCCTTCATTTTCTGCCGCAGTTAGGTGTTGACGACCATTTGTGTCTTCCGCTTGTCGCCAAAGCAATCCATGGCGAGTGCCGTTAGCTTACGGTTGCGGTATGACACCTGGCAAGACCATTTCGAGTTCGGCGGGTGACATTGCTCAGGATCCAAAAGGACCAGTTTATGTTGGTCTCTGGCAGCTTCAGATCCGCGTTATTCGACTCCGCCTGTCCCTCGCTGCCTGCCAAGCCCACCATGTTTTTGAGCCCTGAGTCCCATGGGTGCTTTCCGTCTCGTGATGTCTAGGCGGAAGGCCAAGTGGGACCGGGATAAACACTTGTTACACATGATGGGAACCATTGCCTGGTGGTCGTGCGCACGCTGCAACAGTTCGGTAATATGTTGGTTAGACTTGACTGGCACATCAGTCAGGCAATTCCTACGGTAACGAGCCCACCTTTGCAGGCCACCTTCAGCTGCAAATCAGGGGCTTTTCTTGAGAAGGAGGGTGGCACTAGGATGTCACGCAGCGTCTCGTTGTAGACGTCCATGCTTGCCACCATGAAATAATCTCGACGAGGCTGCTTCTGGGGCGCCTCGACGTGGTGTAGGGTGCGCGAAATATTACAATTATTCTCGTCGTCATTGAGCCCTTCATGGGGTGTACGTCGTGCCTGCACCTGTGTGGCCGTATGCAATGATGCACACTCAATTACCAGCCAGCGCATCTTTGACAAGCTGCGAGAACTTGACGCACACGGCTCCGTGGCTTGCCATGGTAGCAAATAATCGATTGAAACTAATGATAAACACTGTCTTCTCTTGGGTTCACGGGCTCATGTGGAGAGCCTGAATGGTCCGGTTATCATGGAGCGCCTGTAGGGAACACTGCAGGCCGTTCTCAGCGTGGAAGAGTGGCGTGCATGGCAGAACACGTGAATATTGGCGCCTTTCAGCTCCCATATGGCGTGTTGACGGTAGCGTTGCTCCGAACAAGTCCTTCGGCACGGGCAGAGGCATATTATTATTATTTTTTTTTTTTTTTGGTGGCCCCACCATAATATATGTCTCGCCTCCTTGACGCCCAACTCGGTGGCCAGAGACGAAAGCCGATGCTAGTTTTTGGTGAGTGACACCAGGTGAGCCTTCAGTGACTCCTAAACTTTGAAGGCAGCATGGTCGTAGAAAATCTCTTTTAGCATTCCAGCGACGACGAGCAGTGAGCGCTGCAGCGTCTACAGCTGCTCCGCGGGGCTGATATAACCTTCCCGGTGAGTAAGTCCCTCTCTGCCACAGCCGCAGCCAGTTGGTTCCGGCGACAGCCGACTGGTATTCCGATTCCGAGATCCAGACACTATTAGCGCGCTCCGCACTAGGACGACTGAATCGCCCACCGAGGTCTTGCATTCAAGTTGCAGCCGAAGGCTGAGCTTTTCCTTACCGCTCGACAAGTAATTTGCATTCTCAAGATATTTTAACTGTCCGTGATTGTTTCCGGGCTTGTTCTCTCTGACTGCCGATGGCGTCCGCTTCGCCACCATGCTAGCAGCTTTGGACCACGCACTGCTTGCGTTACCGCTGTCAAGGTTGAGGGCACTACCTGCACGGTTTCTCATCACCTTGCTGTGAGGCGCAGACCTGTTGGAAACTGCAAAGGTCCCGCTGGGCTGCTCGCGTCGCTCTGTTCCCTGGCAGCCTTGCGCCTCTTCCAGGGCCTAATTGCTGCTGAGCACTAGCTTGGGGCCCGTTTTTGCTTCCCTACACGAGGTAAAGCCAAGGTCACCGTATGCTTCCGATGACTCCTCAAACCGCTTCAAGGTCAAGTTGTAAACTAATAATTTGTTCACAGGAAGGGAAAGACGGCAGTGTCTGTTGTAGTGCGTAGCGCTACTAGCCGCAATCACGGATTTCGCCGATGTCTGTCCGAAGCCGCTCACTTTCTTCTTGAAGTTGAAGTGGAGAAAGGTTGCGACACGCTCGTCACGCGGCTCAGCATAAGGAGGCGGAGCGGCCACATAGCTGCAGCTGAAGCCGCTCTCTCTCTCTGTACATCCGTATCTCCGTGAACTTGAAGAGGAGGAAGGGAAAGTGGCGACGTCCATATCACGTGACTTAAAACTGATGTGGCGGAGCAGCCAGATAGATGCACCCAGTGAGAGAGTAAGACAGTTGGAGAGGGGCGTGTCAGTTACAGACGTGGCGGCCGTCACTGGGCAGCGTTTCACAAGCATGTGTTACTTCGGAGTGAGCAGTCGTGCGTCGCTAGCGCGTCCTCAACTTCGGTATCTCTTCCCTCGCATCAGTCACTCCTCAGCCTTCACAGATAGCAGACGTGTACGCGTGGTGCTCCCTGGACCTCGGCTCCGAGCCGCTCGCCGCGTCGTGAAGCAGCTTGTGCTTACCTCCGCACCTTAAATGGCGTTCGCCTTCAAGCGCGTTTCCCTCTCTCTTTCTCTCCCCATATGATACCGCCTCAGACCTTTCGGCCGCGGAGCATCGCATTGTAAAGAGGTACATACATTGCCGGTTCTTGTTCATTTCTGAAGCTATTGTAAGGAAAGCTGAGGACGCGGCTGCGCCGCGCGTTTGCCTCGCGTCTCACTTGATGAAGCTGGGCCTTCAGGCACTGCGGCGCAGGTTCGCCGTGCTTGACGTGCTGAAGTACAACGGCAGCAGTGCTACGCACCTACTTCGCATTTGATTAACTATGCAAATCGCTCGTAATTTGTATTGCGAAAGCACTACTACTGTTGGTTTCGAGCCTTCAGTGTAGCGCGGCCGCTAGCCACGTCTTACCCGCGCGACGTTGTGACGTCACACCCCACGTGACACTAGGTGATGATGGCTGGCAGGAGCTGCGAACTTGGATCTCTCGTTTCACATGGGACAGTTATGTCAGAATAAGCCTGCCAGGCCCCTGGCATTCAAGTTACCCACTAAGGTACGTTCAAATGGCTTGGTTAAAGCGAGACTTTATAAGTGGGACGGAGAAGAAGAAGAAAGAACAGAAAGAGAAGCTATGTCGGCTTTGCTTACGCAACCTACCGGGTTTAACTAAAGCTAACCCCAGCTAATTTTAAATGCTTAAAGGAGCTGCGTGGCGAGACACATGAGCGCTGACATCAGTCCCGAGTATATATAAAGGCGCGCCTGGGCTCGAGCCGCGCCATGGACTCGGAGGAAGAGTAACTGATTAGCCGTGCTCGTTACGATCGTTGGTTGGCTGCATCTAATGATGCGGAGGACATTGCATTGCGAGCTTAAAGTTTGCGTAGATTGGCCTAAAGCCAAAAGAGCGGCGGAAACATCAGAACAATGTGAGAAGCGTCGACGATGCTGTAAGGAGTGGGCGACGAGCAGCACAGAGGGCCGCCGGCGTCGCCGCTTTTGCGTCCCCTTGATTCAGCTATCGCTACAGACTAGGTTTAACCGAAACTCGACCACAGCTAGTTATTTTTTCTCGGGGCTTCCGGCTGCCTTCTGGCCTGACACAGCGGGTAGGGCCAGCGGCGGCTCATGTTGCTGGTGATTGGAGCTATCAGACAGGAAAGTACAGAACAGCCATGTATGGCACGTTCTAGACGAGACTGGCTCAACAGCACACGGTCATGGAACTGCCTTCATCGTCTTGATAGGGGTGCACTCTCGCTGTCTGTTATGAGGCTTACATTTAGCGCGCTTGATTTTGGTCAACCTGCGCCGTTTTATATAGATTTGCTCTTGGATATTTTGTATTTCTTGTTAAAAATGATGGTTTGGTGTTGTACTGACACGAACATTATCCGAGCTTGTTGATGGCCAAAAACAAGTCTGGTCTATGAGCACCATTTTAAGTTTGCAGACGGGAGCAAAACCTAGTAACACACAAAAAAATTGTAAGATATAACTTTTTGACGCTTGACTAAGAAAGTGTTCCATAAAATATACATTGCGTTTTAATTTGAAGTAAATTCAAATGAATATATTTCGTTTTGTTTAAATATATACCAAAAGAAGGTAAAGAATGAAATTTAAAAATTTTAAAATCAAATTTTATGTGGACACCGCTGTCATTCCAGCCATTTCTCTAAGTGGTTAAAAGTTCATACAAATTTGCTATAGATCATGCAACGTAGTGCGACCGTAAGAAAAAACGTTCCCGGGAAGATGACTTTACAGTTCTAGGCGAATGTCTCATCTTCCACTAGCTATCAAGGATGAAAATAATGTCCTCTTATGAAAATAAGAGCAAATATGAGTAGAATGGACTTTGTAAAATCGTAATAAATTTATACCTGAGGGAAGGAAAGTTTAAAAATAAGTACTTCTTCTAGGTGAATACAGTGCTCTGATGACGTCTTTTACATGCGGTCGCAATGAATCAATATGAATAAATTTCATAACTGCGTGCCTGAAACTCAAGTTTTTGGAATTTCACATTGCAAGTAGATGATTATGGGGGGGGAAGGGGGGGAGAAAGTTGTAAGAAGAAAACATTTTAATCCGTAGCCGCAATGCGTGTACCATATTAGCAATCATCATCATCATCATAATCATCAGCCTGACTATACCCACTGCAGGGCGAAGGCCCCCTGCTACGCTTTCCTTCCTTGGAATCTGACTATACCCACTGCAGGGCGAAGGCCCCCTGCTACGCTTTCCTTCCTTGGAATCTGACTATACCCACTGCAGGGCGAAGGCCCCCTGCTACGCTTTCCTTCCTTGGAATCTGACTATACCCACTGCAGGGCGAAGGCCCCCTGCTACGCTTTCCTTCCTTGGAATCTGACTATACCCACTGCAGGGCGAAGGCCCCCTGCTACGCTTTCCTTCCTTGGAATCTGACTATACCCACTGCAGGGCGAAGGCCCCCTGCTACGCTTTCCTTCCTTGGAATCTGACTATACCCACTGCAGGGCGAAGGCCCCCTGCTACGCTTTCCTTCCTTGGAATCCAGTTTGTTACCCTAAGCGACCATCGGTTATCCTCTCTTCGCACTACATGTCCTGCCCATGTCCATTTCTTCTTCTTAAAGGGGCCCACAAACACCTCCCGAGCACTCCTCACAAACTATCTCAGTCGCTAGATCATGCTGCGATACACATTTGAACGCAATAATACACGTCTACGCGCAGTGCAGGTCCCACAATCCCATTCGAAAGTTGGCGCGTTCTTTCCTTCGACTTTTGCCAGTCCTCCTCCTCCTCTGTGCAACGCTGCTACGTGCATGCGTTTTCGAATGACTATTGGTCTGCTTCTTTGCGACGTCACACAGCCATTAAACTATCGCTTATGCCAGAAAAATCGAAATACGCTTAACTTTTAATTATCAGGAAAGAAAATTAGGATGTTTCGTAGACAGAAACATTTTTTCAAAGCTTTTTTTTCCTGCACTTCCGGTCTCGCGCGCGCACGCGCGCATCTTTGCCCTTCGCGCAGGCACCACGGCAATCGCGGCGCGGTCGCAAGCGGCGGTCTCGTTTTAGTTCCTTGCAGTGTACTTGCGGGGCGCTTTCCGCCTGTGAATGTTCTCGTTTCTTGCGTCGCCCATGCGAAATGAACTTCGAAGTCGGCTTACAGGTTTACAGCATTAAGTCGGTGCTTTAAATGTCGGGCCCCAATCCACTGCGCCTTACGTAGTGCAGCAAAATTTCGGAGACAACCGCTGCTCCGTTCCCGTGTCCACCAAACCAAATACGCACCTCGGATCAAGTCAAGGCGACAACATACGCTGGTAAGTAATGTGTTTACTAGCTTGAACATAGCGCACAGATAAGCGACGGTTTCACAGGTGCAATGAGTTAGTCATTGTTGTGATGCATCATTACTGTGGCGGCTATTAAAATCCTACCGTCTTAACCGTTGACTTGATTGCGTGAAACTACTCACGGAGGTTGCATTTTGTCTCGTAGTAAGTTTGTAGGTTATAAACTTTTGCCTTATAGTAAATTACCTAAGACAACTGCGCCTACCTGGCTCGGCCATGCGCGAACCCGCGGAATCGTGCGCCGGCGTTGGCGGCTTTCGGCCCCGATCCCGGTACAGACTGCGGGTTTGCATTGTACGCAGCAGCAACGAATTAAGCACCCTTACCTAACTTCCTACGAGCAAATAAAGTTTACCGTAATATCAAAGCTCCGTGCGCAGTTTCACCACAAACGACTGAGCGGTGGAGCCGGAGAGGTACAAGCCGCCGCGGTAAACATGTAGTATTAGGATACGCATGCTGTATCTGGCCCTTGCAAGGTTTCACATGACGTGCAGTGATGAGGACGCACCGAAGAAACAAAGAAAACGACTTTATTTCGAGATTATTCCTAGAGAATTGCTCTCCTCGGCGAAAAACTGCGCTTTCTTCGTTTTATAACTGACCACCTTGTTGTTTCTTATGCTTGAGGCGGTGTATATTCGAATATATGTGACACTTTAATATTTTTTTTGTCACCATGTCTTTCTTTTATGTTCTGCGCGTTAAAAATACTCAAAGTGTGTACAAGAGTCAGTGGCAAGTGAATGTAAATACATGTACATTTCTCACACTTTGTTTAAAACACAGCACCTGTTCATATTGCACATTTCTTTTACTTGCTGATCTTTTTTTTTTTCGCTAGCAGATCACTGTAAAAATATGACTGTCTGTCGTCCATGTCAAACAGAGGTAAAAACCTCGTCAAGCTACTGTATTAGTAGCCTTTTGTTCCTACCTTAGCATTTGTTTTTCTGTCGACAGGAGGAAAAAAATCTGAATGAAGTTGATTGAGTCGCTCAGCAGTTTAAATTGCCGCTAAGAACACTGTTATTTCGCGCACATAATAATAATCAGCATAACTACACTGTTGTCTTCTAAACTGTGTAGCTTAACGCATGAGGAACAGCAAGCCCATGAAAAGAGAGATGTTACATGGTCACTTATGAAGCCGGCTCACTTGAAATTTCCATTTACTTCTAGTTTGGCCTCAAGAAGCTGAAAAACTCTGACTGGCATAATTATTCGCAATCTAGCCTTACACACCTTGAACCCACAGTTGCTCTGCCTTTTTTACTTTTGTTTCAAGTGACAGCTTTTATATAATACTTGAAAGGCCTGCGAGCGGTCGCACACCATGTGTAGTTGCCGTGATAAGCAAACAGCAACATGTTTTGTGTGCACTTTTGCTTAGCCGCAGCCACAAGGAAAACGCAGAGATATGGGTACAAGATTGCACTCACTCAGACAACAAAAGTCATATGAAACTGTGCTCCAGCTATTGTCAGCCGCAGCAAACATATTGAAACAATTTTCTTGGCTCCAGTGGCCAATGCTTTGCGGCGCTGATGCCAGTATCAAAAGAACTGTGAGTTGAGCTAGTTGGTGCATCATTTTTTAAAAATACACAGCGCAACAAACATAGGACAAGCGAGTAGACGGGAACAGCGCTGACTATCAACTGCATGATTTATTGAAAGAACATTAATATATACAAAAATGCTCTGACAACCAAGTGCGCATGTTCGCAGATAAAACAACATTTCAAGTTTTAAAAAATGATGCCAGTCTGTTTAGCATTTAGGTTAAGCACACTGACAGTTGTACTGTGTAATTGACTAGTCATTGTGAAGAGCAAATCTGTGTCTGTGAGCGGCAATCAGTTCTTCTTTTGACGGTCTTTCATAGGCATCCGTCATAAAGTGACGCTCTGAAGCTGTGCTTGCAGCTGTCTCTCTGTGCGAAGAGCCCTCAGACCGTTTCTCCACATCTTGGAGGAGCTTGTGGACGTACGCTGCATGAAATAGCCATCGAGATTACAACAGTGCACTTAGTTTTTCGTGTAATATTATAAGTAGAACAAACTTTGAACTTACAAAACGTAGGCTGCGTTTTCACTGGAGCGACACTGAATTGTCCTTTCCTTGCTTTTGCCATCTTTACTTTCCAGCGGTCATCTCCTTTTTTTGTCTGTGCCTGGAGCCTTGAGGAATTTTCATTAAAGTGAATTACAGCCAGATGTGACCTATAAAGAAGGTAAATGTGAATTAATTTTTCATACTTTGGAAAAAAATGTGTTTCTTGTTGCCTACCAGCAAAATTATACAGAAGAGGTTACCATAAGGAACCATTATGCATTATATTCACAACACTGCAGCAGAAATTGCTTCTGATTTAGCTACTATGTTCAGCGCCTAGAGAATTAAGAATGTGATGCAATGATCTCCAAGCAGCAAAATGAATGTATGACATGGGCTATACAACATCATATCGTGAATCACCTGTGTTCTCCCTGCTGTTGTATTCTAGCGATCATCATTAGTTGAAGTGGTCAAGTGAACCTTGAGCATTCTTGCAGCTTCAATACAGTAGCCTCGGGACATTCGAGATGGTTCTAGAGGGGTCGGAAACTTGCGCTGATAACTTCCAGTTCTCTAAAAACTGCCTTTGTCTTGGGACTGCACTAAGATGAGGAGCACAAAAGAGAGACGAGGTGCTTTTTCAGCCTGCGCTTCATGCTTGTCCTCAACTTCGTTCTTTATGTCATCCCATCTGCTATTCTAACATAAGAGCAGTGACTTCCAATGAGGACCCTTAGATGGCCTGTGCAGTCTGCAGCCTCCTGTCTCACTTTTTCTATGGAAGGGGATTATAGAATGGCTAGTGCTACCATGCTAGCAGATATGTTTTTACGATATTATATGAAGCATTCTTAGAATGTCAGAAGTGTGCACCGCAGTCTCCTCAAAATGTATGAAAACTACCTTTTACATGGCAGCAGTCTTGAGATTCGAAGAGAAAGACACAGGATAGGTTCAGCTATTTTTACAGCAGAGTATTTAATGTCAGGATGGAAGGATTGTGGAAAATTTCTCATTGGGTGCATACTTTGAGCAGGAGTTGGGATTCACTTGACATAGTGGGTGCCCTTTTTTGGCAGATGTCAGAATTGACGCCTGTGAGTCGTAATTGTGAGGTCTCATATTACCTGGCCTGATAACATGACAGCTCCAGATCAAGCACTGTACTAAGGGGAGTGCTGGTCGTAGTGACTATTGTAGCATTAACTAAACGCGATCTGCTTAGTTGGGCTACTTAGCAAGTTGGAGAATCAAAAGGAGGAAAAGGATATGGTGCGAATGAAGCACAGGCTTTCATAGATGAACTTCTGATTTTTTTTTTTTTTTACTGAGTTCTATTTCCTCTGGCCTCTGTTCCTTTTACAATGACAATATTATGAACATACATTAAATGCTTCATGCAAGGATTGATTGTTTGCATATGCAATGCAGAAAAGTTGGAATGCGTACTGGCACTGGAGTAAAAAATAATGTCGTATCCTTCTCTTTCATTCAACTTACCTTGCTTGCATCCCATCATCCGAGTATGCAATTGATTTGGGAGCAAATCTGATTACCAAATTATGAAATGATTCAAGGGAAGATGTTTGGGCTTTAGGGGAGAGTTGTCGAATGTCCTTCAGGAACAGGGAGTTCATGAGAATGCAGTTTAGCTTCCTGAAAGCACATGAATCTGTAAAAAATGTACATATATATATATATATATATATATATATATATATATATATATATATATATATATATATATATAGCATTTAAAGGAGCGAACAGTCTGCGAGTGCAAGGCAAACATTTTTTGTTATGTTTATACTGTTGACATTTACAGGAATTCCTCTTATGATGATTATTGGAATAAAGAGCATTAAATGCAAAGCGGAAGGAAAAAAAACGCGCCAACGGTATATATATATATAGCTGGTGAACACTCTCAAGGTTCGTATGCAGACAAGACAAATACCCAAGCAAGTAGCAGGGGGGACAGCGGCCGATGTAGCTCAGTTGGAAGAGCACCGGACGCGATATTCGGAGGTCGTGGGTTCGGTTCCCACCATCGGCACGTTGTTTTTTCTTCTACTTTGCGTTTAATTATCTTTCCCCTAAACAGATTACATTACTAATTTCTGTGATTATCTAAGCAAACATTAAAAAAAAAAGACATAAAAGGACCATCCCAAACGCTTTCCTTGGCCTCGCCGACTGTTGGCTTCTTTCCTTCACATATATATATATATTTGACTGATGAGTTGGTAGTGTTGGTGTGTATTCTAGTCAATCATAGATGCTGAACCTGCTTACAGCTGCTGCATTGCATTTGAAAACAGTTTTAGCAACATATTCGTTAAAAGACACCTGGTCTTGTACTGCTATTTTACTGTGACAAGAAATCTAAGAGGTGTTGTTGACCAAATAATTGTCAGTATAAGAAAGTATAGAACATCCCATTGTTTTTGAGTTTCTTACTGGCGTTATAACCAAGCTGCCTCAGTATTAAATTAATCTCGCAGTCTCAGCACTCACATTTACATTATGTTGTTTCTTCACTTCATTATGGGTTTCTTTCTTGGCTATGTCTTGCTGTAATGTGCGGATGTGTAAAAAGCTTTTTCCGTGAAGTTCTATTTGCATTACCTATCTCTTAAATTTATCATTGGTTGACAAATGCCACAACTGTGAGCCGTGCACCTCCAAACAACATCAAAGTGAAAAACTTTAGAAAAAAAAACGTATACAAAACAGATTACCTCTGCTCATCCATTGCCTGTTTGCAAGGAGCTAATGGAGGCATTTGCTGTATGGTCTATCATGGCCATCACGCTTATCGCATATGTGGTTCAACAGGCTGCACTACATGCTGATGATCAGGTCACCATTACCCTGGCCCAGGGCAGCAACATAGACTTGTGATTGTCTGGATCCATGGTTCTATTGCTTCACAGCCCTTTGACCTGCTCACAGCTTTTAACTTAGTAAATGCAGTATAGAATAATGTTATTACCATGTATTCACCCTAATTATTAAAGCAAGCAACTGCATGCATCTTTAGTAATGTGCCAAGCATCAAAGTAGTGCTGTATGGGCGATTTGCTGCTCTTGCAATATGTCCAGATAGCTGGGTGGCAGTTTGTAGATATATGAAATTAAAACCTCATTACATAATAATATATGTCAGCAAATGTATCTCTTCCCCAATGGTTTGCAACGATGAAACATTTTGTAATTCAATTGTTTGTATTATATAATGATTAATTTGATTCTTTTTATATATAGACATGCAAGCAGCACTTGCCAAGGGCGCTCTTGGTGAGGCTGAAATAAATTTCTCCTAATAATATGCAGAAATTGGCGCCTTTTGTTAAAGACTGCACTGAGACTCGTTAGTTGAGGCCAGGCCCCATGCTCGCACTATTGGGCACTGCAGCTGACTTCACACAGTTAATAGGAATTGCAGCTTGCCAATTTTCGCATCGCAGCATTGCCTTACCTCTCCTATTCTTACCTGTTCCCATTGTAGAATATGGTCAGTCTGAATGATAACAACGTTTTACGTGCAGTACTTGGCGCTGTAGCCCGGGGAGTCGCAACGCCCATCTCCTGCGAGGTCCACTTCCATTCCATCCAGCTGGCTGATGATCTGTACCCGCTGTTCCTGGAAAATCTGGGACAAAAATAAATGTGCATTTGTGAGCCACTTGTAACATTGTGCCGAACTGTGTCACTCGATCGTTGCACTACTGCATGCGCGCGCTGTTTTTTCTTTTTTTTATTACGCAAGCTTGCCATAAGGCATATTATAAGAACCCGTGCAAATTATTTTCCGTTAGGAACCGGAGAAGGCTCCTGCTCTTATTGCTGTTGGTGAGCCATTTGGAGAAGTCCTCTTCCCTTGTTGCGGTTTATCTCCCCCCCCCCCCCCCCCGCCCTTTCCGCAGGAAAAATCTAGTTGTGTATAACTCCTGTCTATGCTCCTGTCAAAACCAACTCTTACACTTCCGATCGGCAGCTGATCGCTTAGGAATAGAGGCACAACTTTGAGCGACTAAGCCAGTTCACGCGAGTGATAACGTTTATTTTTGCGATCCCTCCCCTCCCCCCTTTTTGCTGAAGGGTAAAGCCTCTTGGCTCTTTTTTTTCTGTTTCCATCTCTTCATTCCTGACAGTGTCCCTACTTTCTTCTCTTTCTTCTTATCAACGCCCATCTCGGTTTCACGTGTTTCTTTCCTGGCTGCCTCGGTTGGTGAATTTGAACGCGGCTCCATTCGCGCGACATTTCAGAGTGCGCTCTGTACAAACACCACATGGCGTAAAAAAAAAAGAAAAAAAAATGCTACAGGGCGGGAGTCATGCTGCGATAATAATCGGGCACCGAACAGCGTTTGTTTACTTCCTGTCGGCGCGCGCGTTCTCCGTTGCAGTCAGCTGACGCCGAACCGCGGCTGACAAACTACACCACAGCGCACAACTACGCAGTCCCCTTCTCCTCATCCCCTTCCTTTTTTTCTTTACAAACGATCGTTATAATTCACGAAGGGGCATCGTATAGTCAAACGCAAGAGGAGCCTAAACACGAAGGTTTCAAGGTTCGGGCGGTTCGGGCAAGGTGCACGAGAGAGTTTCCCTCCGCAACGCCCGGAAGACCGCTCTCTGCGATCTCGATTCTGAATTTCTAGTCTTTCGCTAACATTTCATGCCCTTGCTGCGGTACGGATATTATGGACCCCGAGCTCGAAAAGCGACTTCGGCGAATGAGTACCGAGATGGGACTCGACCCCCATAAGTACACGCCGTTGAAGAATCCGCTGCTGAACCCCGACGATGATAGTATACGGCTTATATGGGTGCATTGGTGCGTGGGGTCGACTAGCGTAACATTAAAAAATAAAATCCCATCGTAAGCTCGCCACTGCTTTATTTTAAGCAGTGTAGTTCACAGTGATCATGACAAATCTTGCTATATGCATGCCACAACGCCGAGCAAGATCGCCTGAGTTAAAAAAAAAAAAAATCCACACTACTGTGATAACGCGTCTAAAGTTCATATCACAATCTTTTCATTTTACACTTACCGGCAGGATTGGAAGAAACAGCGTTGGTACCGCTCCTTCACGCATACTCAGTCTTGTTGGGATCTCCCAATCGCGAACCACATATCCTGGTAAAGCAAACGTAGATAAACGCTTTGTTCACCGATGCTGGCTATCCGATGAGCTGTAGCCACTGTTTCCGGAGGTTGGCGTCTTGAAGCACTTGATGCAGAATTTTTTTCCTCCCGTCACTAGCAATACCTTCGCAGCCAGGGACTGCACACTGTAACAACCTCCCGCTCATGTCCCGTCTACAACAATTCAGCGCTTCGATAACTGCCTTCGCGAATTCAAGAGAGCGACCAGTCTAGCCCAAAACTGTCCTGCACCCGTCGCGCACACGACGTAACACAAAATCAAAGGTGAGGTCAACGCCAGGGATGTATAGCGTGGCAACAAAACGTGCGAGTTCGTGCCGAAGGGCGATCGGGCGATGACGATGAAGCAGATGACAAGAGGCCCCCGGCTATCCGGCGGCGCGTCGGCAAGCAAGCGCGACAAAACGGAAGTTGCGGCGTGCGGCGCTAAGCAAAAAAAGTAAAAGCGCAGATGCGTCAGTTGTGACGTGTCAGTGGGCGAGGCCTTGGAGGAGGGCCAGCCTTTGCGCGCGCTAAAAAGTTGAAAAGAGGAGGAAAGCCGCGAAGGCGCAGATTTTCAAAATTTAAATTGCAAATAACTCTGCTTCCAAATGCCGCATTTAAAAAATTTTTGCGGGAACGTTATCTTACATCGACATTCTTTCACATACTAGGCATAGGGAAACTGTATTGCTATGGCTGTTTTGGGCCCCTTTAATTTCCACTAGAATGTCGGTAACTTGAGTTATTTCTCTGACCCACTCAGCACGTTTCCTATCTCTTAATGTTACCCCTACCATTTTTCGTTCCATAGCCCTCTGGGTTGTCCTCAACTTAAGTAGAACTCTCTTGGTTAGCCTCCACGTTTCAGCGCCATAGGTGAGTACAGGTAAGATGCAATTGTTATATGCTTTCCTCTTTAGCGATATCGGTAAGCTGCTAGTCATAATCTGCGAGTGCTTGCCAAATGCGCTCCATCCCAATCTTATTCTTCTTGTTATTTCTTCTTCAGGGTCCGGATCTGCAGTTACTACCTGTCATAAGTAGACATATTCGCCTACTACTTCCAGTACTTCGCTACCTATACTAAACTGCTGTTCCTTCCCGAGACTGTTGAGCATTACCTTAGACTTCTGCATATTGATTTTCAAGCCTGCCTTTCTGCTTTTCCTGTCTAGGTCATCAATCATTATTTGCAGTTCATCCCCCGAGGTGCTTAGCAAGGCAATGTCATCAGCAAATCGCATATTACTGAGGTATTCTCCATCTACCCTTATGCCTAACTGCTCCCATTTCAAGTCTCTGATTACTCCCTTTAAGCAAGCTGTGAATAGTACTGGGGAGATTGTGTCTCCTTGCCTAACATCTTTCTTTATGGGAATTGTGTTACTTTCTTTATGCAGAACTATGGTTTCTGTGCAGCCACTATATATATCTTCCAGCACTTTCACGTAAAGCTCGTCTACCCCCTGATTTCGCAATGCCTGCATGACCGCCGAGGTTTCAACTGAGTCAAATGCTTTTTCGTAATCAATGAATGCTACGTATAAGGGCTGGTTATATTCTGAGCATTTTTGTATCACCTGATTGATGGTATGGATATTGCCGCGAAACCTTCAAAACTGTATTTGTTGTTTTTTAACAGCCGCCGACATACAGGCTTATCACTCTGATTCTGGATCGCGTATCAGTTTCGTAATCTTTGTTTGTTAATGCTCGATGTCGCGAGTCACACCTTTATCAGTTTCGTTGTAGCGCAAGATGCACCGAGATCTATCTCGAAGATTCCGGCCACTCGTGTGTCTGTCCACAATGTTCCAGCCCGTGCTGGTAGCTGTTTGCGACGTTATCTTGATTGTTCTGTGCAGCTTTTAAATTGAGCGTTGACGAGTGTGACGGGCATTCTTTGCTCGACGATCGACGAGCACGTTTGTTTCTATCGCCGCCGCCGAGTTGCTTAGTTCTTTTGCGGGCGCAAGTCAGCCCAAATAAAGAGTTTGTTTAGTGCAATCATCGACCTTTCATTTGTGTCCTCGACCTCGACACCACTACGTGACATCTGGTGGAGGTGCTGTCCTTGATCCTTCAAGCGAAGACCTCAGCCTTATTTCTGTCGCACTGGAAAACCAGCCTACAGGTCACCGAGACAGCCGCCGACTCCAAGGCCTACAACCAGAAAACGGTCTGCTGCCTGACCACATTCGATCTCGGAAGGCATCGACGCTGACAATGGCCCAGCCTACAGCACCGGTTGTTTTCGTCCAACCCCGTGAGCACCCCTGCTTCCATGGACGACCGGATGAAGATGAGGGAGATTGGATGGACCTTTTCGACCGTGTGGCGGATTTCAACGGCTGGAACGACGCTGCGAAACTCAGGCAGGTCTACTTTGTTTTCCGAGTCACATACTCCCTGCCGTACCACGCGACGACCAAGGCAGAAAGAGAGCAAGCCGACATCATTCTCAGGAAGGCGTACAGGACTGCTCAGCACCTACCCAAGCACACGTCGAAGGAAAAGTTGCTCCAGCTAGGCATCAGCAACACCTTCAGCGAGCTCGCCGAAGCTCTGCTGGGAACGCAAATCACGAGACTCAGAGGCACCCCCACGGGACGAGCGCTCCTAAGAAGGTTGGGTCGGGACACGAGCGGACTGGTAGACAGATACGCGGACGTACCGGACCACCTTAGGAAAACCATTAACGTGGGACCATTGCCGGAAAACATGGACCCCAATCTTCACGAAAACAGACGAAAAGCGAGGGCCAAGTACGTTGAGAGAGCGCTTGCCCAGTTAGACAACACCGTATACACGGACGCTGCCGTATATCCGCGCGAGAGAGAACGCGTAGCCGCGACGGTAGTGGTAAACAAGGAAGGAAACATGATCATGTGTGCCACGGCAAAGGTCGCCAGCACTGCGGAGGCCGAAGAAATTGCCGTCGCGCTGGCGGCAGCAGAAGGCTACAGAACGGGCCGATCTCTCAACATGCTGACGGACTCGAAGGAGACGTGCAGGAACTACACGAGGGGCAGGATCAGCAGAACAGCCCTTAAAATACTCAGCGGGGCAACCTCCGCCGAGGAGAAACCCAGGCATAACCTAATCTGGATCCCAGGCCACACGGGCATAGTGGGGAACGAAAGAGCAGACAGCCTAGCTCGAGGTTACGCATTCCGAGCAGGGCAGTCAAATGCTCCGGAGCTCCGCCTACAGGCTTGCGAGTGGGGATACGCAGAGATCTTGCACTTGCATAGGGGAGCTAGAATTAGATATCCACCACCACACAAAGCCCTAACAAAGGAGGAAGCGACCGGCTTTCGCAGATTACAGACCAACTCCTTTCCTAACCTACACATACTTAATAAAATGTTCCCGACACAATACAGAGCCACCTGCCCTTGGTGCGATGCCACACCTACACTTTATCATATCACGTGGGAATGCGAACGCAACAAAGCATTCCACCAACACGAAGACCCGAGTGCGGAGAAATGGGAGAGTCGGCTCACCAGCGGCGAGCTCGCAACCCAAAGGGCATTAGTGCAGCACGCGACTAATGCAGCACGACTCAGTGGAGCTTTGGATTAGGGGCCCACCCTTGCTGACGAGAAGTCTCAAGTAGCCAGCCCCAGAGAAGACGACGGAGACTTCACAACCGCGAAACCCTTGAAATATTCAATAAAGTTTTCACTCACTCACTCACTCAAGGACATGCCCGAAGTTGGTTTGAAAATCACGAGATTTCTTTCAAGGATTGGGAGACATTCAAAGTACAGTTCTTGATGGCCTTTGCAAGTTCTGTCCGAAAAGAAGGAGCTCAGGCCCTCCTCCAAACAAGAATTCAACTACTAAACGAGCCCGTCCTGGTGTACGTAGAGGAGATGAAACGCCTGTTTCGCCGCGCCGACCCTAACATGACCGAAGGTGAGAGAGTGAAATTCCTAATGCGAGGAGTTAAAGAGTCGATTTTTGCAGGGCTTGTCCGGAACCCACCGAAAACGGTGGAAGAATTTGAAAGTGAAGCATCGACCACCGAGAAGACGTTGGACACCTGGATGCGCCACTACGAGCGACCACTTCAACCAGGCTGCTCATGCCACTAACCCAGCGCATCTGCAAGCGGAGAGAACCTTCGGGACCTCATCCTGGAGATCGTACGAGAGGAGCTCCGCCGATTGCTGCCATCGTCACAACAACCCCAGGTGGCGACGCTCGCGGACGTCGTCCGTGAAGAGGTTCCAGCCCGTGCTGGTAGCTGTTTGCGACGTTATCTAGATTGTTCTGTGCAGCCTTTAAATTGAGCGTTGACGAGTGTGACGGGCATTCTTTGTTCGACGATCGACGAGCACGCTTGTTTCTATCGCCGAGTTGCTTAGTTCTTTTGCGGGCGTAAGTCTCGGTCTATACCACGTGACAGTGTCACGAAATTGTTCCTACCCTATTCCTCTTTCTTTTTTTTCTGTGTACGGCAGCGAGGATCCCGATGCGGTGGCGCCGACGCGACCACCCTGTCGGGAACGGGGCATTCACCGCGTTCCCTCTCAGTCCCCTTTCTTCTCGGCCTTGAACCCTTTAATTTGGCAGTGATGACTGGGCCTCTGGGGGGGGGGGGGGGGCGGAAAACTCGTTACCGGCCGCCCACTCGAACGCGGACCGCGGCGACTGTCGGGCGGGCCATATTTGGCGGATTCGGCGAGGATTTTGTCCCGGCCGTCTCCTGTCTCTCCGTGGAGGGGCTTCTTGGGGGCGTGGAGTGGGGCACGCTTTTCGCTTAGTAGCCTCCGGCCTCGCGTTGCAGGTGGTATGCTGCGATGAAGAGGCAAGGACGGAAACGCGCGCCAGTCCGTGTTGAGGTTTTGGGCCGTGTGGACGGGTGCGTGAGGTCAGCAAGGTGTGCGAGGGCGCGCCAGGTTCGGCCGGCGAGTTTAGGCGGAGGTCTGCCGCGGTGGGTGCGGTGACGGCGGCCCCGAAGACGCGTGGCCCCAGACCGCCTGAGCCCACCACATCATCTCGGCCCCGCGGCGAGCATCCTCGGCCCATCATCTCCTGCGACCGGACCTTGCCAGAGCCCCGCAGCTAAGCCACGTTTTTCCGCCACTCACTCGAACTCTTTTCTTTATCTATCTCGCTCTTTTGGTTTCATCTGCTTTAATATTGTAGTAATTCCCGCCGTAAAAGTTGTACTGTCATCTCTTTGTTTTTGCCCGTTTAATGTTATAGTTGTTGCCTGCTTCTTTCTTTACTATACTTGTATCACGCTTTTGTTATCTTGTTAATGTGCATTGTAACTGTTACCTTTTTTCTTGTGTGTATATAAGTAAATTTCCTTGTCATGGAACTTGAGTATGTTCTTGCCCCCGACCAACGACCAATCAGGCGTGGCTTCTATCGCCGGGCAGCATCCGAATCTGTAACTCCGCACGCAGGGAGGGGTGGTGGACGTTTGTCTCTTCCCCCCCTCCAACGTAAGGAGACTGCAACAGTGGACACATTGGCACGAATAATTATCATTTCGGTGTCGGCCAACCGACCATCCGCCAACAAATATCTTGAGAGACAGCTGCTAGGCAACGCGGTGCCACGCCGACGGCTTGAAAACCTAACTCAGTGTAGCTTTCGCTACAAAAGCATGCTATTCAGACTGGTTTTATTTAGAAGAATTGCTCCTGAAACGGGTGGCGCTGGCTTGTCTGTTGCAATCCAGTTGGTAAAGGCGGATTTGCAGCCACGTATTGCTTATAAAACCTAGTTCCAGCATCTTACAAGAGTACAACGGGATCGCCTTAAAGCCAAGAACCTAGAAGCTATGCGGACTATTACATGCCTTCCATGAATCACACCGGTCATAGCGTTACAAGAGAATGCGCAGCTCAACACCATCGATGAGCTAGTACAGCAGCGCCGTGGTGCTCAAAGACTTAAGGCCACTCTATCTAATTTCATGCAAGCACTGAGGGCGTATGCAACTTCACGTATTATTCTTCAGCCACCTGCGCCAGTTCTCCCCTCCCTGGAAGTTTGTGTAGTTAGGCGACAACAAGCCAATTGATAATCGATGACCAACGTCTGTCAACTAGACATCATCGCTTCTCCATATTAGAGCAAGATGCTCACCTTCCTCAAGGATCCATTGTAGTGTACGTGGATGCAAGCATACAACGCCCTGCCGGGGCGGAGCAGTGGTTACGGCGCTCGACTACTGTTCCCGAAGAAGCGGGATCGAATCCTGACCTCGGCGGCTGCTTTTCGATGGAGGCGAAAAGCAAGGCGCCCGTGTGCTGTGCGTTTTCAGTGCACGTTAAAGAACCCCAGGTGGTCGAAATTTCCGGAGTCTTTCATTACGGCGTCTCTCATAGCCTGAGTCGCTTGGGGCGTAAATCCCCACAAGCCAAACCAACCATACAAGGCTGTGAAACAAAAACAGCAATCTATTGCTCTAAGGATGGCGACAAAGGGTTGGCGTGGGAGCTGCCGCTTTCGACCATCCAGGCAAGAATTCCCGACCGAAAGCGATGGAGCGGTTCAGAACGGCGACGGTGAGACCCGACTGGAAATGGACATCACAAAAAACGGACGGAAATGAACGCAGGGTTGTTCGGCCGGTCGGCGACGGCGGTCAAAGACGGGCAGTCGGGAATAAAAAGGTTCAAGTGGCTCCCGGTGTCACCAGCATTGGTCGGTACCCTCAAGTTGGCCGCGCGGACATCTCTTCTGAGAACTCGAACGGAGTGACAGACAGGGTCGTTCTGGCTACGCTTGTCCAATTGCTCTTCCCGACAGCGCGCGGCGGCCCTGGCGACGCAGCTGTGTACCCAGACCACGGTGCAAGAATTCTGAGGTGTTGACACTGCACCTGTTGGAGCGCCCAGACTATGTTCGGCCGCGGTGAGATGCGCCTTGCAGTTTGGCTGCAAGACGACAGATGTCGCTGATGTCAGCGCCAGCGCCACCGAGCCATCGCCCGCATGGGGCTAACACAGCTCGAGGACTGTACGGTATTCCCGCTGGGCAGGTTAAATGACTTGCCAAGGATGCTCACGAACAGCTTGCTGAATTATACACCGGAATCATCGCCGGTAACCCTATCTCCGAGGACTGGCTCCGCGGCAAGGTATGCCTCTCCCCGAAAAAAGGCGGAGATCGAGGCTACTTCAGGGACTACAGGCCTCTGACTATCTCTAGCGCACTCTACAGGGTGTTCGTCCAGGTACTGAAGACATGGATAGCATCATGGGCCGAGGCGAAGGGCCTGCTTTCGGAGCTGCAAAATGGATTCCGAAAGAGTCGTCGAAGACAACCTCTTTGTGCTGACACAATGCATTAAGATTGCGCGCAAAGATTGCGCGCATGTCCAGGAAGCGTGCTTCCTGGACATACGCAAGGCGTATGATTGTGTTCCCCATGAAGTTCTACTTCATCGAATGGCTACTATAGGGTTGCCAACAAGGTGGATCGAACTAGTACAGCGACTCTATAGTGACAACAATGTGGTTGGATACTTAGCCAGTGCCTGTTTCTACCGTGCTGGTAGGACTGAAACAAGGATACCGAATGTCGCCGATCCTGTACATACTCTACACAGCAGAGCTCGAACACCACTTGGTCCACTATGGCATCACACTTGCCCTCCCATACCTGCAAAATGGCATCCCAGAGTCGTGGACACTACCTGGCCTGGTGTTTGCGGATAACTTCTAGCCGCAGAAGAAGAACAGCTGCAAAAGCTTGTCTCCATCTCGAAAAACTGGAGCTAATCTTCAATGCAAAGAAATCACCTGGGCTGTACTTCGCGGGCCCCAGCACCATGCTCTTCATGCTGCGTCTGCCAGGCGGGTAGCCCATACCTCAGGCCTTCACCAGCAGGTACCTCGCCCTTAACATCAGTGCCCAGGGAGACGTGTATGCAGCACACGAAGAACACGTGCGACGGTCCTCCCAGAGAGCGTGCTGTATTTTGTGCAAGCGGTGCCTATGGGGATGCAGCCGATACGTGATAGTCCGCGAATTGTGGAAGGCTGTGCACGTTCCGGCCCTGACTTTCGCGAATGCTGTGGTATTCATATCGGCCTCCACGTGTGCTTGACTGGAGCATGGACAACACGAAATTGGCTGAGTGGCCTGGGGGTGCTACGGGCGAGTTGTTAATGAGGCAATCCAGGGTGACCTCGGATGGTCGTCGTTCGAAGCACGAGGGGCCAGCAGTAAAATTGCTTTCGAGGAACGGCACCGCATATTTCCCAACGCACGTTGGGCACAACGATCGTTTCGGTACCCCCATTTTAAAGGGACCAGAGCGCGATGGTGCTCCCGGGTACAGCGGTTGCGTTGCAAATTCGGTCTCTGAAAATAAAATTACACCCAAGAGAACAACGAGCAAACTGAACCGAATAGTGGACACGCGGTGCGGACCCACGTGCAAGCAGCAAAGACCGGCCGCTGGCAATCTTCTGTGGAGACTAAAACAACGCTCCAGATGTACCGCACGCAGAAGAACTCCTGTACGACAACAGCGGGGGTAGTGTCCTTCTTTTCGAGGCGCGTGCCGGAGCTCTTCGCACACTCGTGCACCACCGGCGCTTCGATGCTTCCGCCGAGACACACACAAGCCGCCATCTGCAGAGCCTGAGGGAAACATGAGGAGCTCCTAGAACAATCTTTGTTTAGCTCTATGCCTAGAACACTTGGTACTTTACTGTGACGGGTTGTCCCCTCGGCATGCAGATGGCGTCGCCCTCTTGCGCGCATTGGGCTTCGAGGCGGGCGATGAAAGCGACAACACAACGAACACTATCGCCAGTCGCAGTGTTTCCATCACGAAGGCTCTGCTACCTCGGCGATGACAGGCAAACGACCTAACGTCGCACTCAGTGTCTGCCACGGTGTATGTGTGTGTCTGTGCCAGTGTGTGTGTTTGTGCGACAATCTGTATGCGTGTTTAAAGTGACGTTGTTTCCCTTTTTTTTACAACTTTTATTCCGATCCGGGAGACACCGTTGATCTCCCGATACGAAGCGATCGACCACAGACTTAAAACTTTGAATGCAATTATCTCTTGTAAAGTTTTTAAGGATATGACTACGGTCGAGCAGCACTCGAAGACCCTTCACGTTTCTTTCCCTCACTCAATTCATGTTTATTCGATCTAACCACAGATAAAATATTCCTTGTGGCACCTTCCTTCCGCTGACATGGCAGGAAATTATTGCACCGTAAATTTTTGTCTTCACGTTTATCGTTGCTTCTTCACACCATGTGAAGACCGTTCAAACATTGTTTTGATGTGTGGGCTAATTTTCAAGATGCAGAGCACTAGTATAGGGCGACTATTATACGGCTGAAGTTGCAAAGAGGCTGCGTATTAGGTAAAAACTTTCTCACGCGGGAAATCTGTCAGGCGGGATGAAAGGGGGTGTCGGATCACAGACAATAACCTAAAACGAAAGCTTGAGAAAACGGCATTCTTATTTCGACGCAAATTATTATAGAACAGGCATACTTTTCAATTAGCTCCTTTCCACTGGCGGCTAAATGGCTCTTGAAAGACTCAAGTGTGCAGGGATCAGCGTTCAGCCAAGTACGCTCTAGAAACCCCCAATGAGGTAACAAAATATAAGGAAATCGCCGTCTCACAAGGTTAGACTGTCATGCACTCCTACGATTAAAAACAAAGAAGAGAATGAAAAGTTTCAGAGCTTTATTACACACCATAAGCCCAGTGCAAACAAAAAATGCAGTAACTGGGTGATATGTTCAAGATATACAGATGTCACTGCGCAGTAAGAACAGTTTTCCATTTAAAGTAAACAGTGAAAGTCGCAAAAACTGTGGCATATAGGAACACATTAATGAAAATTGCGGCTAAGAGGAACAAAGCTTGGCCATTTTCTTTTTTTTCTTTAGCCTCCTTTTTCATGCCTGCCTTTAGTGAAGCCTCATCCGCACGCTAGCCTAGAAGGGAAGCAACTCAGCCACTGTTTCTTCCTAGCGCTCATCACATGGAAAAATAATGGTATAGATGTCAAGAACACCACCAATTGTGTCCCAGTACAATTTTGAGACATTTTTCCAGTGCAAGAAAAACATACAGACGAAGGTAGAATAAACAACACGAACGCCCGTCTTATTTTATTGCGATAGCAATACTGCGCCAGGTTTCGGACCGTCGCGTCGGGAAGGGCCACGTTTGACCTTAACAGCCGAGAAGAACGCTCGGTGACCGGAAGCTAATGCTTTCGCTCCACATTAGGCTCAGCAGCATTGAACCTTTCTGATTTGCAAGTGGGTTGGTAGCTTACGCTCTCGCGTCGTACTCTTAAAAGATGAGCTGAAGTGTCCCCAATAATGTAGCATCTTACATCTTGAAAGGGCGTGACGGGGGAATAATGTAGCAGGCAAAAGAAGCTTCCGCCACGGCTATCGCAATTCAAATAGGGTTAATAGAGATAAACCACAACTAATGTTTTCATTCTTTTTACATAAAGCAGTAGCCTTTTTCTTCGCCTTATCAAGCGACACAGTTGTAGGAATGAATGTTTCAATCACTGCCTCATTGGCTTTCCGTTTAAACAGTTTTAAGCATCACAGCAAAGCCACCCTTTTTTTTTATTAGAGAAGTTTGCCATAAGTTGATAAGGGGGAACTGAATGCAGGAGGTAGAAAGTTAAGAGAAGGAGTGAAGCCGCCCTCTTTGTCCGCAACCAGCAGGGAAAGGTCTTTGCTTTTCAAGTAATTAGCGGTGGATCTACGGGGGAGCTTGTGGGAAAGCGGGACGTCCTTATGTCGCACTCCTGGACTTCATAAAATCTGCCAACCTTTTCCTATTAATTTAATAATTTCTTTATTCATTATCTCATGCCTCACTGAGGCAGTAAATATCGTTACACAAAAATTTTAAATCGGTACCTATGTTTTGGCTGCCTTTGCAGTGTCCATTGAGAAATTATGCATTGAAATTTAAAAAAAAAAAATTATTCACTGCAGAGAAAATGTTCATTACGCAAGTCAAGGCAGCGCGTCAGAAACCTTGTTTTGCAACGTTTGTTCGATCATTCTCTTATTATGCACATGGCTGCGATCTGGAGCACCGTTTGCATAAAATTTCGGTATTTTTTTCTGCAACTTGTCTTGGCGATCCTTAATCGTTTGCTCTCAGAGAGCCAAACCTCCGCCTGGGTAAACGAGCACAGTTCAGACGATGAAGGGCTACTTCGCAGAACACTCCGATAGCTAGTGTCTCAAGAGCTTGCTTTCTTGCATTGTTGCCGTTACGGTAGAGGCAAACTCCGTCATAAAAAGCAGCGTTTTCGCTGAAATACGTCACAAATATCCCGAGGCACCTGCAGCAGATGAAGTTATTGAGAGGCTAAAGGCACTTTTTGAAAAGTTGGGATAGTGCAAGCGATTAAAAAAATTTGCTCGTCACTACGGCTTCCGGGAGAGAGTACTGGTGTTGGTTAGATTCTAGAGAGCCTAGAACGAGGCTACGAGTTTGGCTACATCACAAAGATTCTCCTAATGGACACAGGATGACTTGAGTTTCTTCAGTGGAAATCGTAAGTAGGTATATTGTCCACAGTGCTTTTGTAATCGCTTCAAGACCAAATGCGCTCTCTCGCATAGCTTTGCCGTAATATTGCTGATTGAATCTATGGTAATGGAAATCCCTCGTATAGCTTTGTGTAACATTACTGAAGTTAATCCATGCACTTTTAGGAGTCATCGTGCGCCATTGAGAGCCTCGCCGTTTGCCATAGTTTCACTCTTGAGGCAAATTTTAGAAGCCTTGCAACCATCCTATTCTGCAGGTGAGCTATGCAGTCGCTTTTTTCTACGTTGCGGATCTAGGGCTTAGCCTCCCTAACAGCTAAGAAGGCTTTACGGTCACCGTCAACATTCCACGTCGTGTGCATGATTCAATGGGATCTTGACTGCACAGTGGCTTCCACAGTGCCACTAGAACCAGTGCGTGTGATGCTGCAGAGGTGCCTGTTTTTAACACTGTGCTAACTAGTCGCACAAAGATGAGAAAACATGCTCTCAGCTTGAAAGTCCAAACTTTGCCCTATGGCATCCGAGATATTTTCTGTAACGCCATTCAATGACGAATGTCCTCGCTTCATCGAGGTGGCGCCAACAGTTACAGCGATATGTTGATCAGCTTCTAACCAATTCAGTGCGGCTGCTTGCTACTCTCACAAACTTCTTTGTGACATGCAGATTTTCTGGTAAAACTTTATTCTTTTTTTTTTGAGACGAAGGATTGTTTTTAAGATGAGAAAGCAGCGCCTTATTTTCTCTACCTCTGCCAATACAGCGCTGCGCCAATGAAGACGCAACATTCACTTCAAGATGTGTCGAGGTACGGTGACCACTCTCCTTGCCTCAAAAAAGCACATCTTTATTAGCGATGCGGCATCAATGATATTTTCTGTCTTCGTCAAGTTGAAGGCTGACCTTCCCACATTCCTTGCATGCTTCCACATCCCTTAGGAAAGCGATGCCTATCAATGGGCTTCCAGTATACAGCACAGAAAAATAATAAAAAAAAAATGGTTTCGTGCGCAACGCCACCAATTTTTGCGGCACTTGCACTTCCAGCTGGGGGCTACACCCCGCTGATGATCCTCAATGACGCACTGATTTCCGCAAAATCTGCGCTTCTTTCTCGGATTGTCTGAGAAACTAGGAACATTGCCTTTTTACATGGCCGATGAACAAAGAATAGCCGTATACGCTGCGCGGTCCAATTAATTCACAAGCATGGTCAAATTGATCTTTGACACAGCATCCAAAAACGTTCAGAGAACAACTGGTGGTTTATCGCTTCTAAACCTAGATATGCTCTGCTGGACGACCGTACGTGCACTGACACCGCCGATGAGCTTACGCACTCGGCCCGGTTCGCGACACATGCAATGCGAAACTGGATAAGAAATCATCGGCGGAAGAACTGTTATTGTAACCTCTCCTAGTCAAATGGTATTAGAGCGATGGAGCCAGCGAACGCGAAGTAATTGTTATATCCTGTCCTAGTCCCCAGGTATCACAGCACCGGAGCCGGGCGAGCGCGCGCAGGTGTGCGAAGAATAGGAAGGAGAAGTGAACGCCACCAGCTGAGCAAGGCGCAGCTGCTGCCAAGATCAAACGCCCGCCAAATTTGACCTGACATAGGAGGAGTAGTAGAGCTTTTAAGGCCTTACCTGGCTCATGGTGAAAATCTCGCGTGGGCGAGATCTTTCTGCGGGATGTCTGCGAGACTCCGCGGGGTAACTGATTGTCGTAGAAGATCATCCGCCAATACAACTCCTACCCCTTTGATCACCAGCCGACTACGCCAAGCCGGGCAAGTGAGAAACATTAGTTCTCCTTGCCTAGTGTTCGCTTCGTCTTCATGGTAACCTAGGGGTGCGAGGACGACGCATCCACCCCGGTCTCCCGGAGGGATAAAGCACCTCTAGACCAAGCGGCGCAAAGAGCGCGTTCCATCGCCACTGAGGGGCGTTACTCAACCCGAATCCGGCGCGGAAGAAGCTGCTGTCCTGCAATGTGTGATCGGCGAGGTTCTGTGAAATAAACGCTACATTAGAACCGGCGGCGCTTTTAAGGGGCCTTAAGTGCATCGAGAATGCTTTTTGTCTAAAATAAACACGCGTCGCGCTCCCTTTGCTTTCGTGTAAACCTCACTTCTCTTTACTACTCAAATGATGATACATTTTACACAGCTCATTGTTGAGATGTCAGTTGCACGCAATGCATGCAATACATACTCCGTACAGCCATTCAGTCCTAATTATGTTTCTTAGAGACATCGAATGCGAAAGGGCATGGAGTTCAAGACCAGAGCCAACATTTTGGCCGTGTTCTAGGCAGTTAAAGCATTTCACCTGTATAATGCTACTCTGCCAGCGACAGAGCTCTAACCCCTTGGTCAAAAGCAGCTGGTTGCTGTTAGAAGTCTTTGATCATCCTGAGGGAAGAACTTAGCCCTTTCACGCTTTTGATCGTCAATTTTGCACACAATATTTTTAGAATGGCTTTGTAGATGGCAAAAGTTCGCAAAAGTTTTGAAAGCAGAAAAGCAAGTTTTTCGGGGTGCCGATTAAAATGAAGCCTTCTGCCAGTGCAGAACTAACTGGCCCAAATTTTACAATGGCAGAACTGGAGGCAGGAACAAGTGTTCTCAGCAAGGGGATGAGGCTCATGGTCACAGGTTCGCAAATCACGTGCTGTGTTTTCGTAGAGAGCGCATGACGAAGTTGACGGGGCGCGTTCTCTCACTTATCCCGTGGTAACGACAGAATTTCTGGGATGACTCGTCTTTAGATACTGTCAACGCCAGTGACTACGGCGATTTAAATAAAACCAGCCAAGCAGACGACGAGCAAGAGTTAGTGACTGATATCGGTCCATATTTGGCCCTGGAGGCTACCCAGAGCACGAAAGCTTGAATTGGCGTTTCCTTTGTGAACGGGGACAAACGGTAAATGCTTAAAGTTTCAAACATCTAGAGTGGATGTTTCTTTTTTGTTTTTGATTCACTGCTCTCCGCGATTCATGAGTGCATTTTCGATCTGGCGTTCGGTGATTGTCGAGGCAAATCGGAGGGTGTTTGCCGTTTCTTCCTTGCTCTCCTCCCTCGGTGAGATGTTGAGCACCACTAGTGCCTTGCTGTTGCCGCCCAAACAATCCATGAGGATATGTGTCAGCTTGGAGTTGCGGTACGGAACGTAACGAGATCGTCTGGAGAGTGCATGTAGGACATTCCTCATGTTCACAAGGGACCTGTCGACGTTCTTTGTCTTCTGGAGACTGCCACTATCATTCTTGCACTCGCACAGTCGTTCGCTGCCTGCCATGTCAACCATGCTTATGAGCCCTCGACAGGCGAGTCCCGTGCTTACGTTGAGCGACCTGATTTCTAGGCGGAAGACCGAGTGCGACCGGGATGTCCGCTCCGGAAACTTTGTGGCTGCCACGGCCCGGTTCTTCCGTGCACGCTGAAGTAGTTGAGTAAAATGTTGGAAAGACTTGACAGGTACCTGAGTAAGGTTTACCACACTGACAAGCCCGTCTCTTGTCGTCATCTTGAACGGAAGATCCGCCGCCTTGGCTGTGTGCGAGGGTGGAATTAGAAGGTCGCGCAGTGTCTCGTTGTACACCTCCACAATGCTAGCTACAATTGAATAATTCCAGCAGGAGTCACTCTGAGAAGCCGCGAATACCTGTTGTATAGCACGGGGGATAATTCCTCTTCTAATGTCGTCATCACCTCCCTCCATGGTGTACGTCTTGCCGGTGCCTGAATGACCGTATGCAATGATACACACTCGCCTGCCATCCAGCGCATTTTTGACAAGCTGGGATATATCTGCGTACACGTCAGCCTGGCTTTCCACGGCAGAGAAAATTCGGTCGAAACTGACGGTCAGGACTCTCTCTTCTTGATTTACTGGGCTCATGTCGTGAACATCAATGGTTTTGTCGTCTCGAAGTGTAAAGAAAGGCTGGTGCGCGTTGTCCTCAGCGGGCAGCAGAGGACGCACCCGGCAGAACACGAGAAATTTGTTGTCCATGTTTATACTCCGTCGCCGCTGGTGTTGCTCTGAGGCTTTGATCTGGCTTTCCTGATCAGCCACCTTGTCACCCAGGTCGGTGGCGAGACGCAGGAGCTGTTCCTTATCTTTGGTGATTGACACAACTTGTTTCTTCAGGGACTTTTCAACTTCCAGCAGGGTGGCGCTCGTGTAGGGAATATCTGCCATTCTTTTAGCTACTGCGCCTAATGTCTGCTGCAGCATCTCCAGTTGCTCTGCGCCTCCTTCAATTAATTTCACAGTAAGCAAATCTCTTTCCGCCTTAACTGTAGCCAGTTTTGCCCCGATTTCGGCGACAGCCGATTGGTGTCCGGAGGCCGAAAGCCTGCCCCTATTAGCGCCTTCAAGGTTACGACAAAACGACGGCCCGTCGAGCTTTTTCACACGGTTTGCGGTTTTCGTGCAGACTTTTTTCTTAGCTGTGGAAAAGTCTTTCGCATTCTTGAGACTCGCCACGGGTCTTTGGCTTCCGGCTGGCGTGAAATTACTTGTTTCTGCAGTGCAATCTTGGCACCGGCCACGTTTCTCGGGGCCAAGCTTTAAGCCTGGATGAGACAGGCTCGTGTTGAGAGGGCTGCTGGAGATGGGCGTGGAGCTTTTGGAGTGCTCCACAGCTGTTTCGGTAGTGTTCCGCCGGGCAGTTTCTTCAGCCTGGATTCGAGGACGCTTCCTCTGTGGGCTTGCGCTGACCCTATGGTCCGAAGCAGCGGGTTGAAGCGTACGTCGGCTCATCTGCTGAAGTCCGTTCTCTGCAAATCAAAAGGAAAAAAAAAGTAGTAGCCAGGTATAGCACGCGGGACACCGGACTGCCGCAAGAGCACGAGTGTCTGGCATTGCCTTCGTCGTCTTTGAGGGGGGGGGGGGGGGGAGGGGGATGCTTGCTGTCGGTTATGTCTTATTTCGTAGGCATCTATAGGTCACTCCACACTAAGTAATCCAGGATTAGCGCTCGACCATTTTCCTTTTTATTTTAAGATAGCATGACCTAGCGTGTTACTGTGACAAACAATATTCAAACTTGTATTTTTTTTTCGAAAAAAGCTGTATCGCACCGTCGCCATAAGCTAAGCCCCGCCGGGGTGGTGCAGTGGTAAGACGCCCGACTGCTGTCCGGAATACCCGGGTTCGAACCCGACCTCGGCGGGTGCGTTTCGATGGAGGCGAAACGAAGAGGCGTCCGTGTCCTGTGCGATGTCAGCGCACGTTAAAGATCCCCAGGTGGTCGAAATTTCCGGAGTCCTCCACTACGGCGTCTCTCATAGCCTCAGTCGCTTTGGGACGTTAAACCCCCCAAACCAAACCAAACCAACCAGCCATAAGGTTAAGTGCTTGGGAAACCTCTGCACACAAAAGGAATCGTAAGGGATAAAACTTTCGACTTTTAATTATCAGGCCCTTCAATAAAAATATTATGTACATTGTATTTTCACTTGCAGTAAATTGAACTGAATTTATTTTTATGCTTTAAAGTACAAACCAAAAAAGGGAGGCGCAAGATGAATCTTTGAATTTCTTAATCAAATTTTATGCTCTGACAGCTATCATGTTAGCGTAAGGTGCGTCCATAAAATAATTCTTCCTCGTTGAAAATTATTTTGGGGGCTTATTCAGCCGCCAGTTCAGTGGCGAGTTCTCGGTAAATTTAGGAGCGTTAGCAAGTTTCGCAATATCATTTACTGGCATTTTATTATCAAAGTTTATTAAAAATCATGATTGTTTTAAGCGAGAAATTAATTTTGTAGTTGAGCCCTCCGTGTTTGATCTTCACGGCAGTGAACGCGGCAGCCGACTTCAAGGAGACATATGAACACCGCAGCACGGCATGTGATCTCTGAGCTATTTTTACTCCGACTGCTCCAAGCGCCACTTTTCCAATGAATTTTCTGATTAGAGACTGAAAGCTCATCCCGGTGGAAGGGAAACCCCGTACAGTTTACACTAAGGAACACTTCTCCCTCTGTTCGTGCTAGGCTGAAAGCTGCCGATTCGTTATACGGCCCTTCTCTTAGCTGCGGGATGAAGATTGTCGCTGCACCAGTCTTGGCTGTCATCTTCAGTTACCGTGCCTTGTATGCTGATCCTCCTCGCACGCTGCCGCTTTATTTTTGTGTCGTCTTTTTTTGTTTTGCATGCTTTCGCTGTAGCAGATATCTGGGTTTGCAAAGTTGGCATCGCCCACCCCTAGCGCTCCACTGTATCCAAGCAAGTCATGTGCAGACCTGCAGCCAGCAGGAAATGTGTCGCCGTGGACAGCAAGCACGATGCATGCCAGGACTCAACTTGCAAAATTATTTTGTTTTCGTCTAAAGCGAAAATGAATTATATTGAACATCCAGTGTTAAATGCCTATGAATAATTCTGGACAGCCTATTGTCATGTTTTATTAAGTACTTCACTGCTGAATGGGCGGCTCAATATGCCTCAAAATAAAATTTTTCTCATATTTTTTTGGAGCACCAAGCTTACGCGTTTGACTCTGACATATTTCCTATAGCGTCTGTGCCTTCTGAGCAATTTTGAAAAAGAGCTGAAATGAATACTGTGGTACAAATCATCATCCACCGGACTGTAATAACTCCAGTGTGAAGGCCTCTCTAAGTTTCTTCTAATGAACCCGATCCCGTGCTAGCTGCATCCACTTGACACCTTTGAACCTCGTAACTCCTCCACCTACCTAACTTTCAGCCGCCTGCTGCTACGCTTTCCTTCCCTTGGATCCAGTTGGTTGTACGTAATTGGTTATCCTGTCTTCGCGCTGCATGTCCAGCCCATGTCTATTTCATCTTAATTTAGGCTGGAAGGTCAACTACTTGAGTTATTTCTCTGACCCACTCTGCATGCTTCTTATGTCTCAACGTTACGCATGCCATTTTCCGTTCCTCTGCGTTGTCCTCTACGTAAGTAGAACCGTTTTTGTTAACCTCCATGTTTCGTCCCCATAGTTTAGTGCTGGTAGGATGCCACTGTTTTACACTTTCCCCTTGAGCGATACCGGTAAGCTACTAGTCATAATGTGTGACCACCTTCCAAATATTCCAAATACGGACCATCCTAATATATTCTGCCAGTTATTTCTCTTTCGTAGGCCGGATCAGCGGGTATTACCTCTCCTTAATAGATATATTCGCCAACCACTTCCAGCGCTTCACTATCTATTGTGAACTGCTGTTCCTTCCCGAGGTTGCTGAACATTACATTAGTCTTCTGCATATTGGTTTTTAAGCCTACCTTTCTACTTTTCCTCTCTAGGTAACCAATCATTCTTTGCAGTTCATCTCCTGAGTTACTTAGCAAGGCAATGTCATCAGCAAATCGCAGATTACTGAGATATTCTCCATCGACCCCGCTGCCTAACTGCTCCCATTCCATATCTTTGAATACGCTCTCTAAGCAAACAGTAGATAGGACTGGGGAGATGCTGTCTCCTTGCCTAACACCTTTATTAATTGGATTTGTATCACTTTTTTTATGCGGAACTGTGGTTGGTGTGCAGCCACTATTGATATCTTAAAGCGCTTTCACATATGGTTCAACTACACCCTGATCTCGGAATGCCTGCAAGAATGCCGATGTTTATACGCAGCCAAATGCTTTTCCCTAATCAATAAATTCTATGCATAAGAGCTGGTTATATTCCGAGCATTTTATTGTCACCTGCTGGTTGATGGCACGGATGTGATCGGTAGCAGAGAACCCGAAACCTGCTCGATCTTTTGTTTCATTGAAGTCTAAATATGTCCAGATACTATTAGCGATTACCTTAGTAAATACCTTGTAAGTATAGCGGATATTGATCTTATTTTTGTTAGCGTCCCCTTCTTATGAATTAAGATAATTTTAGATTCCGGTACTTTCGTTGTTATCAGATATTGCGTATATAGGGCGGCCAATTTTTCTAGCACGATATCGCCTCCATCCTTCAACAAATCTGTAGTTACCTGAACCTCTCGAGCTGCTTTCCGCCTTTTCATAGCCTTTAACGCTTTCTTAACCTTCCCTTCGTTATTAGCGGAATGCCTGATTGTTCTACACTACAGCCAATCTCATTTTGGTCCTGACTACTTCGGCCACTTTATAGGTCTGTACAGAATTCCTTGGCTACCTTATCTTGTCCATGTTACAACGACATTTCCCGCCTTGTCCCACAGTGCATACATCTGATTTTAGCCTATGCCTAATTTCCTCTCTAGAGCCTTTAGGCTACGACCGTTCTTTAGAGCATGCTCAATTTTACGCATTTTATACTGCCTTATATCGGCCACTTTGCGCTTAGTGATTAGTTTTGATATCTCTGCTAGTTCTATCCAGTCCGCTGGGTTGAAGGCTTTCATATTTTGCCGCTCCAAATGAAATCTTTCACCTCTTTAGATAGTTACCCGTATCATCTCTAACTATTCTACTGCCTAATTCTACCACGCAATCAGCAGTGATATTTCAGAAATTATTTTTCATCTCTTCTAGGCTAGGTTCGGCTTCCTCGGCTAGCGCTGAATATCTATTGTGCAGCGGGACCCTGAATTCTCCTACTTTTCCCCTTAAAGCTAATTCGTTGATGGAATTCTACCTCACTAATCGATTTCGTTGCCTCTTCAAATCCAGATCAATTTGAGACGTTAACATCCTGTGCTCACTGCATCGAACCTTTCCGCTTACCTCTATATCCTGCACAATCACAGAATAACAACACAGTATGAAGTCAAATTCAATCTTAGTTTCCCCGCTAGGGCTTTTCCATGTCGACTTCCATTGCTTCTGTTTGCTGAAGAAGGCATTGCGTTCAGCAAACTCGACTATTACTTCCACCCTGCTATTCCTTAGCCCAATGCTAGAGTGGGCCACTGCCTGGTCTCCAGCTTGCTTTCTGCCTACCGTGGCATTGAAGTCGCCCATCAGTAGTGAACACTGTGTTTTTACGTTCCTCTTGCCGATTCTACATCTTCGTAGACACTTCGACTGCCTGGTGATCATGACTACATATGACTACATATAGGCGCTTATGCCTCCACAACCTTCGGAATATACCGCTTATTAAAGTTAAATACGATGCCTGCAGCCTCACATTAATGCGATACTGTCATAAACAAAGTTTGAAAACAGAAATTCTATATCTATTTCTGTTTATCTGCTTTGGATGTTCATATATGAACAAAAAAAACGAAATTTACATCACATTTTTTGGCGTATGAACGCGCAATGCGTTTTATTTGTATGAAATGCGTTTTATATTTATACTCATAAATTTAGGACAGCGGCCACGGTCCACAATATTTTTCGCGAAAATAAGCTGGGAAATCTTTGTCGTATAGAGAATGTATTGGCCATGAATTTTAAAGAAAACAAAAAGCGGTCAAGTGCAAAGCCTGAGTCAGCTGACCTAGAATGACACTCAAGGAAATTCACGAAAGGTGAACTAAAAAGCTATTTGTATATCCCGCCACATTGGAGCCCAAGTCGGTAGACAGACACTTGAGCTTTTCCTTATCTCTGGTGACTGACGAGCCAAATCCACGAAAGAGTTCGCTTCGGAACACGTTCGATTTCTCTTTCGTCGCCAAGAGTCTGACGTCTGATCACAGAGGCGGCACCAAGCAATTTGTAGACGTCATCAGACATGTCACTCAACTGAAAGCGAGCTCGTTCGGTTGCTGTGTGCGGTACCGTGGAAGTGGTGTGCGCTTCAGCGTAAGAAACGTGTTGGTCTCTCCCGTCACCCGTCTCTTGTTCGCAGAGCTCGGCGAATGTGACTGGCGGCTTCGGCGGTCGCGCGTACGTGATAATCTTTTCGACATGCCAGACGATGCTTTCCGGAGGCACTTCAGTCTGTCGAACTGAAAACTTACCGGGACCCAACGAGAACAAGCACGCATACAAGAGAACGGAAACTACTCTGCGAGCTGCGAAAAACGTTGCAACTTTTCCAAAATAAATCGTATGTTCATAATTTTATACGATGTACTCAATAAATTTTCAGTACTGTAGCCAAATACATACATTTAGAGCTGACTGCGCTGAAAGTAGCATATGGCTCCTTAAATGCACAAGAAACCGAGATAGAACCGCCCATCAAACCCGATTGGCTGTAGTGGGCCCCCTCGTTCGCCCACAATTTGCGTCCTCCCCTTTCTCCCTCAATGCCTACTTCAAATTGACGTCCCTGCAAAGCGAACGCGTTATAAAGCGAACTATTTCGTAGATTCGGGCCGCGGTGGCGCTCTCGTAAAGAACATTGCCAATCTGCAAGTAAATACGGCTAATATATGTTGCAGCGTCTCCAGCTGCTCTGCAACGAATTGGATTAATTTCCCAGTGAGCATATCTCGTTCTGCCGTAACTCTAGCCAGTTTGATCTCGATTTCGGCGAAAGACAATTGCTGTCCAGGAAGAAAAAGCCTGCCCCTATTAACGCTCTGAAGGTTACGATAAGACGACGGCCCGTCGAGATTTTGCACACGGGTTGCGGTTTTCGTGCAGAGTTTTTTCTTAGCTGTGGACAAGTCCTTCGCATTCTTGAGACTGGCCATGGGCCTTTGGCTTCCGTCTGGCGTGGAATTGCTGGTTGCTACAGCGCAATCTTTGGAACGGCCATGTTTCTCGGGGCGAAGCTTTAAGCCTGGATGGAAAAGGCTCTTACCTGTGTGGAGAGGGCAGCCGGAGACTGTCGTGGAACTTTTGGAGTGCTCCACAGCTTCCTCGGTAGTGTTCCGCCGGGCACTTTCTTCAGCCTGGATTCGAGGACGCTCCCTCTGTGGGCTTGCGCCGACCCTATGGCCCGAAGCAGCGGGCTGAAGCGTACGTCGGCTCATCTGCGGACGTCCGTTCTCTGCAAAGCAGTAGCCAGGTAGAGCCCGCGGGACACGAGACTGGCGCAAGAGAACGCGCGCCTGGGACTGACTTCGTCGCCTATGATGGGGTGGGGGGATGGGAGGACGCTTTCTGTCGGTTATAGGTCTGATTTCGTAGGCTTGTATAGGTCACTCCACACTAAGTAATCAAGGATGAGCACTCGACCATTTTCCTTTTTATTTTAAGATATCATGACCTAGTGTGCTACAGTGACAAACATTATCCCAACTTGTTTTTTTTTTTTTTTTAAAGCTGTATCGCGCCATCGCCATGAGGTTAGTGTTTGTGAAAGCTCTGCACAA
This sequence comes from Amblyomma maculatum, assembly GCF_055883805.1. NCBI lineage: Eukaryota > Metazoa > Arthropoda > Arachnida > Ixodida > Ixodidae > Amblyomma > Amblyomma maculatum. The sequence continues at coordinate 302,285 of NW_028146738.1, forward strand.
AAAATGAATTGTAAGGGATAAACCTTTCCCCATTTAATTATGAGGCACTTCAATAAAAATATTATGTGCATTGTGTTTTCACTTGCAGCAAAATGAACTGAATTTGCTTTCCTCTTTAAGTGCAAACCGCAAAAGGAAGGTACAAGATCAATTTTTGATTTCCTTAATCACATTTTATGCTCTGACAGCTATCATGTTAGCGTAAGGTGCGTCCATAAAATAATTCTACCTCATTGAAAATTATTTTGGGGGCTTATTCAGCCGCCAGTTCAGTGGCGAGTTCTCGGTAAATTTAGGAGCGTTAGCAAGTTTCGCAATATCATTTGGTGGCATATTATTATCAAAGTTTAATCAAAATGATGATTGTTTTAAGCGAGAAATTAATTTTGTAGTTGAGCCCTCCGTGTTTGATCTTCACGGCAGTGAACGCGGCAGCCGACTTCAATGAGACATATGAACACCACCGCACGGCACGTGATCTCGGAGCTATTTTTACTCCGACTGCTCCAAGCGACACTTTTCCAATAAATTCTCTTATTAGAGACCGAAAGTTCTTCTCGGCGGAAGAGAACCCCGTACCGTTCACACTGCGGAACACTTCTCCCTCTGTTCGTGCTCGGCTGAAAGCTGCGGATTCGTTATATAGCCCTTCTACTAAGGAAAGGTTTGGACCACTACTAAGGAAATTTTTAGAAAAAGAACCACTAAGGAAATTTTCGAAAAGTCAACCAACATGCTATTTCTTTATCGTGAAAGCGAATGAAGAAGTGATGACAGAATGTTGTTTTCCTAAATGTTTCTGTTTCCTAAATGATGTCACATGAAATGGTGGCATCATTCAAGCGAGATTTGCGTCCTTTGCAGTGATGACATTTGGAAGCAAGGTTGGTGCAACATGCGTTGTCTTTCGCCCGTCTTGGCATGTTCCCTCAGTCTAGTGTTTATAAGTTCCTTCCTTTAAGATATTCTATTGGTGCGTTCCTGATGATCCTAGGAACCTTGCTCTTGTTTCAATACGCTTAAAAACGTGTTTTCCGGCTACTTAACGAAAACATTTATTATATACATCTATTTGACGTCAGTTAAAGGAAGTCGGCATAATATGCGTTTTTTTCCTCCACTTCTGCTTTTATGCACTATGCCGGGAGATTTTGCTCGTGACGCGGCCATTTACCTACACACATAATCTCCCCTTCTCTACTCCCCTCTTCCGCAGATCGATATTCCTACTAGCGACGATTTATAAAATTTATTCACATCCTCCCTCTCTGCGACGAGGGAATCAGAAAATTCGGATTCATTGATGGGTTTTATTCTAATACTGCGAAATAGCATGAAATGTGTCCAGAGGTGAGTGTCTGAGACATTATTAACTTTTGCGCAACATGATCCTACAAACCTGCATTCACAGTTATGCTGATGACGATAAAGCACCTTTTTTTTAGGCGTGCCTAAGGCATGTCAGGCCTCGTTTTGCGTACATGATGCAACTGTTTAACCGACATTTCGCGAAGTTCGCAGTTACTAAGCAGACAGTGAGAGTAGTTTAAAATCTGCTGCTAACGGTAGATAGACAGACTCTACTACACCCGGGCAGTGAGCGTGCATTGCGCCATTAACTGTGCACACACCGTTCTTCAAGCAGGCCAGTAGGCGAGCACTTCAGCAGCAGGAAAATATCGTTGGCTAAAATGAAGGTACGCCGTAGTTATGCAGATCGTGGCATACGTGAGGGAAAAAAAAAGAACGATAAAGATGGATGGTGCAAGTGCTTCGGGCAGGAAAAAGACGATGCAATCTACCCACATGACTACGAGCCACAATGTGCACAATGTGGCACGGAGGCGGACTTATACCACATGGTGTGGGGTCTGTCAGTACGACACAGTAGTAGAAGGGATAAAAAGCCCGACGATTGAGCGGTGAAAGGAAATGCTACTCGGGCCCGAACATTCAGCACGAGCTGACTGTAAGGACAAGGGCGGCTGGAAAATCTAATAGACTCCAGGAGGAGCGCTTCGTCATCTGACGCGAAAGTGTTGTGTACAAGATTCCTTTGACATGTGGGAAGGCGTATGTGGGGCACACAGCCCGAAGCCTCATTGAGAGGTTAAGAGAACACTGAAATGCGTGTGCCACATTGTCGACCCTAGGAAACCTGGCAACCCATTTCTCTCGTTGTGGAAAGGATGGCACTCAACAGGACTCAAGGGGTAAACATAGCCAGGTTCAAGGAAACCAAGGAGTTGCCTCACGTAATAGACGCTTTGAAAAGAGAGATAATTGAAGCATTTAAGAGGATTTCAGGTCAAGAAGGGGAATGCCTGACTTCGTTCGTTTGGACAACAGGACAAGAAGATAGGCACAATTTGCCATTATTTTTGTCTCATTTTTTTTCTTCAGAATTTTTCTTCGCAATATTCATGAATTTTCTCAATTTTCTTCTTCCTATTGTACCCTTACGTCTTTTTTGTCATGTTTTCTTCTTCTTCATACCACCAATAATAGCCAGTAAGTAGAGTGCGCATCATGGATGGGAACGTCTTGATGTAATCTCGTGTGCGTGTGTGTGACTTTGCAGCGCCAGAAGTCTTCAGACTCCCGGGTTTATTCCAATAAATCATCCTCATCATTACCATCATCATCAGGACAGTGGCCCGTGCAGGCTCGCAGTGCATGATTCCGCATAGAGCGCGCGACAAAGACGACATCAGAGCTTCTCCAACGGACGCCGCCGAAATGAACGAAGAAGGGCACGACAACATCAACAGCTTCTACATATACATTTCAGTCGATGAGGATGAAACCACCGTGGACTGCGAAGACAACATTGACTACCAAGAAGAGGGCGCAGACTGGGTGAGTTTCCTACATAGACTTCGTAGACTGGGCCTGTCGGCTCTACGAAATTCGAACTTCTTTTTCGTTGAAGATAAGAAATAACGATGGGTGTTTTCGAATATCGAGAGCAGGTAGGCCAAACTTTATTCAGTCTTCATTCCTGCTACGTTGTTCCCTGTTACCGTTTGTTCTTTGTATTGTATTTTGTGTTTTGCCGTCGTATTGCTTCCCCTCTCCGAGCGTCCGGCAACAGTTAGGCTTTCATTCCCTGCTACTCGCTCCTTGTAATCGTACGTATAATTTACAATTTAGGAGCACTAGATGGACGCACGAAATAAAAAAAAAATACAGCACAAAATTAGCATACTCATCCCAATGCCTTTTTAGGCGAATAGGTGAGGCTCATTTTCATTGGAAAATTCCGTCCCACGAGAGAAAGGATTTTTCTCCGTTTTCAACCAACGCGTTTTTCCCTCTGTCTTAACCTCTTACTGCTCGACGCTTCCCATTCTCGGCTTCGTATCCTAAATAGTTTGGCCCTAGTCAGGTATTACCGAATGCAGTGTGAGAGTTGGACGAAATTAAATTGGATAAAATTTATGCGTTCAGGGGTTCTGTCTCACGCTAACAGCTTTTGTTTGTGTATGAAATTAATTCCTTCAACGCCGTTTTCCAGACATAAGCATGCGGACAATGCTTATGTTATATGAGGACAAGCGCTCTCTATTTTCGCGTATATACGAGTATTTAAAAAATTAATTTTTCTCATTTTAATTTCCTTTCCTCGCTTCCTTGGCGCTGCTTTGCTGATGTTTTTGCAACGCATTCGAGAAGATGACGCAGATGTTATCACCAAATCGAAACAAGTGTGATAGAAAATCGACATAGGTGGGTATACGGTCCAGGCTCGATTGCTTCAGGAGCGCGACTGCGGGAAGTGTACGGGCCGTATTCTTTGAATGCTTGAGCAAAATGGCGCAGTGTTGAGTACAGGCGCCGAACTGCGCAATCGTTAATTCTCGTTGCCTTGGGTCAACCTAAGTCTCTGTCATCGCGGCAAGCTTTGTGTTGCACTTAACACGCTCTTCCGTTTGCTGTTGTGTGTAACGGAACACTAATTCCGCCATTCTCCTGTACCATTTCACTTTTTGCACCACAGGCCAGGGGCACTGCGCGAGAACCTATGCCGGATACAACTCCCCAGAGCCCCACATTGGATGATGAGGTGAACGACGCCATTGACATGAGCCTAAGACTCGTCTCCAAGAATCGTAAGCCTGCCCTGTTAGCACCATCGAGGTCGTTGTAAAGGCAATCTCTTTGCGCTTACCTTTATGCCTAGAGGCTGGTGAGCGTCTGACGCGCTTAGGAATGGCCCGCGTCCTCCCGTTGGTCTGTCATGTAATCGTGCAAAAGCGGCAGCGAGCGGCTTTGCACGACCTTTTCATTGGCGGAATATATGTCCGAAATGGAGAAACTGTATAATGATTAGCTCTCTAGCCGCATCGTATATGCAGACTTTCTCGTATGGTGTACTGTAGCGGACGGCGCATAATATTAATGATGCATGCCGAAACAAGCAATATATATATATATATATATATATATATATATATATATATATATATATATATATATATATATATATATATATATATATACCAGTTAATTCTTCTAGCAAGACTAAATATTGGTACGTGAATGTTTTTGATATCAGTAATATGCACACCAACTGATCAAATCAAACTCACTGTGAGTTTCATTTGCCCTGAAAATATATTCAGTTCACGGAGTCAGTGACATCCCAACTTGCCGGCATGCAGTTCTCGTTTTAAAGATTTTTGTCAAAGCTGTTCAGTCCGCGATCAGGCAACTTTTTGTGCCCCCGTTATTTCTTATAAGAGCCAGACTTTTGTTAACAGCTCCCTCTCTTTCTCTCTTTCTGTCAAAACTTTATTTTCCGCCGCAACTTTTGCGCGTCGCCAGCACAGCCAATGAGATAGCCTGCTCGAAAGCTGTCTTTTGTGCGGGCACCTTGCTTCCTGTAAGGTATGTGAAGAAAGCGTGCCCTTTAGTCGTTGTAGCTTTAATAGCAAGGCTGCAGGAGCAGAAACACCCGAGGATTGTCGGCCTTGCAGGTCCGTACGCCGGCAAAAACGGAGCGAGCGTCTTTTCTGCTCTTTTCGTTGCGTCCATTGTTCGATGCATGGCATTGGGCCGTTTCGACTACTGGTCGAGCGGGACGGAGGGCCAGTTTCTCACGCGTGCATTGGAACATGTAGCGAGAGCATCATTACTATCCCTCATTATACCGGCTGTCTCGCCATGGCTTTCTGTGCGGTCACTGACCCGGTGTAGGTTCGGTCAAGGCGAGCATGAAATATATCTACTCTTGCCGGACTCTCGGTGTGCCGCGTAATCTATCGTTTCTGTTCTGAGGAGTGAGTTTCGCCTATGGCAGCAGCCGGCATTGATCTCACTCGCACGATCACAACAGAGTAACGCAGAAAGCATATATGCCTATGGCCACAGGCCTGCATATTTTAGACCTGCTTGTGGCGCACCAGAAACAGGGCAGAGGCTTCAACGCGCTGCCAACTTTAGCGCCAGGGCCACGGTTGTATTGTGGCGGCAGACAGAGAGCACCCCTAGTGCGTAGGTCGCGGATAAATCACGCGCCGCAGTTGTCGCTCAAGTTAGACCTTATCCTCGTCTTCTTTGGCTCAACATTATAAGGAGGGGGGTGTTACTAGATCAGCGGCGGTGGTGTGTCTGTCTGCAGTTGCAACGCGAACGTAAATAGCGAAATGAGGGGTACTGGGTAGTTTGTGTTCTAAAAAAATAATTTTCCGCTGCTTCACTGTAATGCCGTTTATATATCATGCTGCTCGTGAAAAGGTGTTGCATTCCTATTTATGGACACAGGAGTCTTGTAAATGTGAACTTTCACTTCATCTTGAAACACCAAAGAGATTTTATCTCAAAAAGTGTAGGGCCGGTTTTCAAATTGCGAAAAGAGGAATACTTCTGCGTGAGTGCAGTCAAGTAGCTTGTCGAGCCTGCGGTCAGTCATTCCATATCAGGTCAGAAGTCTCCATTGACCGCCTCTTAAACCACCAGGGCCAGACGCTCGCTCCAATTGATTGCCGGCGGCAGGGTGGCAGGTTGCCTTGAGACGGACTGGGAGACAAATGGGCGTCTGTAATATTGTCACGGGTTCTATCACTACCCGGACGGCAGTCCAGAAGGACAGGGTCAAAGGACGGGGTTGAGGCACAGGAGGCAGAGAGCAGGCGCTTCACCAGGCAAAAGCAGCGGCGTCCCAGAACCACGCGCACTCCGCAGAACTTCGTCTTCTTCTCCCTCCAGAACTGACACGGTTAGCGCGGGTTACACTACTCCTCCCCCTGAAAGGCGCATCGTCCCGATGCGCGCTCCAGCGTTACTGAAACGTTAAATCGAGCAGAGCTCAGAGTCAGAATACGTGGTTCTAGCGTTCACAGTAAGTTTTGAGGCGAACCACATGCACCACTTCAGGATGAGGGGGCCGACGAGATGTGCTCGGAACAATCGGAATCACCTCGTAATTCACGTCGCTTATACGGCGAACGACCTCGTATGGGCCAAAGTAACGTTTTAGCAGCTTCTCGCTGAGACCGCGACGGCGAACGGGAGTCCACACCCACACTTTATCACCAGGTGCAAAATTAACTTCACGATGCCGGAGGTTGTACCTGCGTGCATCGACGTGCTGGCGGTCTTGGATGCGTAGTCGTGCCAACTGTCGGGCTTCTTCTGCGTGCTGGGTTACCAGTTGGACATCGTCGTAAGAGTAGGCCTCCGGCTCATGGGGAAGCATGGGGTCAAGCATGGTAATCACCTCTCGGCCATGCACCAGGCGGAACGGCGAAAACCCGGTTGTTTCCTGAGTTGCGGTGTTATAAGCGAAAGTTACGTAGGGAAGAATATCGTCCCATGTACGGTGCTCGACATCCACATACATAGATATCATGTCGGCCATAGTCTTATTAAGGCGCTCTGTGAGCCCATTCGTTTGGGGGTGGTATGCGGTAGTTTTGCGGTGGTGCGTGTTGCTTAAACGCAAGATCTCTGCCATTAGCTGGGTCACGAACGCGGCACCGCGATCTGTGATCAAGACTTCGGGAGCACCGTGACGGAGGACGATGGACTCGACGAAAAACTTCGCTACATCAGCCGCTGTTGCAGAAGGTAAAGCTCGCGATTCGGCATACCGTGTGAGGTAATCCGTAGCAACAGCAATCCAGCGGTGTCCCGAGTTGGACGTAGGAAAAGGTCCGAGCAGGTCCATGCCTACCTGCTGGAACGGAGTCATAGGGGGCGGAATGGGGTGAAGATGTCCTGCGGGTTGTAAGGGCGGAGTCTTACGTCTTTGACATTCGCGGCAGGTCCTGGTATAGTGACGAACAGTCTTAGCAAGTTGAGGCCAGTAATACTTGGAACGAATTCGTGCGAGTGTTCGGCTGTATCCCAAATGCCCGGAAGTTGGGTCGTCATGACAGGCGTCCATAATTTCATTACGCAGGTCAGCCGGAATAACCAGTAGCCAAGACCTCGCACTCGCTGCGAAGCTCTTTTTGTATAGCACATTGTTGCGAAGACGTAATGCGGGCAGAACGCGCAAGAAGACGCGTGGAATGGTGCATTCTTGACCTTCCAGATGGGCGATTACTTCACGGAGTTCAGTGTCGTGTCGCTGCCGCGCTGCCATATCGACCGTGCTTATGGTACCTATAAAAGCATCTTCATACTCGTCGTCTTGACCGTCAGATACTGATTCTATAGGGGCTCTGGAGAGGCAGTCAGCATCTGTGTGCCTGCGACCGGACTTATAAACTATTGTAGCATCGAATTCTTGCAACCGAAGTGCCCACCGTGCAAGTCGCCCTGAAGGGTCTCTCAGAGTGCTGAGCCAACACAGAGAGTGATGGTCGGTAACCACCTGAAATGGGCGTCCGTACAAGTAGGGTCTGAACTTATTAATCGCCCAAACTACCGCGAGGCATTCTTTTTCAGTGGTCGAGTAGTTAGTCTCCGCCTTCGATGATGTTCGACTTGCGTAAGCGATTACACGCTCGGTCCCGTTCTGTTTTTGAATGAGCACGGCTCCGAGGCCCTTGTTGCTGGCGTCTGTATGAACTTCAGTCTCGGCGTCCTGGTCAAAATGCCCGAGTACAGGGGAGGTCTGTAAACTTTGTTTAAGGCGGTCGAATGCACGCTGCTGTTCATCCGACCACTGGAAGGCGACGTTCTCTTTCGTGAGATGAGTAAGCGGTGCAGCGACATGAGAAAAATTGGGAACAAAGCGCCTATAGTAAGCACAGAGGCCCAGAAACCTCCGTACGGCGTTCTTGTCTGATGGTGTAGGAAAGGAGGCGACGGCGGCTGTTTTATCGGGATCTGGACGAACACCCGCGCTACTGACGACGTGGCCAAGAAATTTTAATTCATCGTAGGCAAACTTGCACTTTGTTGGCTTCAGAGTGAGGCCTGCGCTTCTTATAGCTTGCAGTACTGCTCTCAGGCGAAGAAGATGATCGGGGAACGTGCTTGAGAAGATTACAACATCGTCAAGGTAGACCAGACAAGTTTGCCACTTCAGTCCGGCCAAGACGGTGTCCATAACGCGCTGAAAGGTTGCTGGGGCGGTACAGAGGCCGAACGGCATCACTTTAAACTCATATAGACCATCCGGGGTGATAAAAGCAGTCTTCTCTCGGTCGCGCTCATCCACTTCGATTTGCCAGTAACCACTTTTCAGATCTATGGATGAAAAGTAACGGGCATGTCGTAAATGATCAAGTGCGTCATCAATGCGAGGAAGGGGATAAACATCCTTCTTGGTGACGTTGTTGAGACGGCGATAGTCAACACAGAATCGAAGAGTGCCATCCTTTTTCTTTACTAGTACCACTGGAGCTGCCCATGGGCTGTGCGAGGGTTGGATTATATCGTCGGCCAGCATTTCTTGCACTTGGTTCTGAATAACTTCACGTTCTTTGAAAGAAACTCGGTAAGACGACTGACGAACAGGGTGAGCAGCGTCATCGGGAATTATTCTGTGTTTGGCAATGGTCGTCTGGCGAACTCCGGATGACGTAGAGAAGCAGTCTTGGAATTCTGCAAGCAGCGCTATCAATTTGGCCCTCTCGCTCACAGAGAGATTAGGTGCAATGCTTACACCCAAAGGTGCATCGTTCTGCTGCGAAGAGGAGGAGAAAGCACCTTCGGACAGGGCAACAACTTGTATAGGGGCGGTAATGCTCTCCATGGTACCGAGAGCCGTGCCTTTCGTAAGGCGCTGTGGGGTGCCACAAAAGTTGGTGACTAGGACGTGTACGCAGCCAGTATCCAGCTGCGCGATACCTCGAGCAACACCAAGACACCGTTCAAGAAGCAGCTGAGCACTTCCTTCCAGCAGAACTTCGCCAGAAGCAACGTGGTCGGACGTGACAGGGAGAAATACGCTAGACTGGGGCGGTACGGTTACGTGCTCCGCCAAGACGCGTGCCGTGCAAACTTGGGGCTTTGTTTGCGCCGAGGTATATCGAGGTTGACGAAGCGTGAGGCGGCGGTCGGTAAAGTCGATTACAGCGCTGCAATCACTCAAAAAATCCATTCCGAGAATAATGTCTCTGGAACATTTCGATAGTACAACAAAGGTAACCGGGCACCTGAGACCGTTAATCTCAATACGAGCAGTGCATCTACCGATTGGTCTCACGAGGTGGCCTCCAGCGGTTCTGATATCGGGGCCATCCCACTGCGTCGTTACCTTGTGAAGTCGGCGGCATAGCTCCCCACTCATAACAGAATAGTCTGCACCAGTGTCAACGAGTGCCGTCACGTCGTATCCGTCAATCACAACATCGAGGTTATTGTACACTGTGGCGCGACGGTCGTCGGAAGCTCCGTCGGGGAGTTCGTCATGAAGTTTGTCAGAAAGCTCGTCGGAAAGCTCGGCGGGAAGCTCGGCGGGAAGTTCGGCGAGAAGTTCGGCGCGAAGTTCGTCGGGAAGGTCGTCGGGTTGATCGTCGGGTCGCGTGGGGGAGCGGGGCGAAAAACGTGGAGGCTCTTTAACAGGAACGGGTTCGGCAACGTCACCTCCAGACGTCGCCGGGCTTAGTTTTCCCGATGAGGGGACAGGATTTGCCGTCGATTGCTGCGAAGGGGAGAATCGTATCGGCGGGACGGTGTCGAGCGAAGGTCGCGACGTGAAGACCGGTCAGGTGGTGGTGAACGGCGCAGATAATCCGCGATGTCGCGGGGTTGCTCGCCGAACTCCGGGCGGGGAGCATTCCGCTGGAAACCGCGAAGACCAAGCTCGCGGTAAGGGCAGCGACGGTAGACGTGGCCTGCTTCTCCGCAGTGGAAGCATAGTGGGCGTTGGTCGGTTGTCCTCCACACGTCAGCCTTGCTCATCCATTGCTGCTGCGGACGAAGATCGTACACAGGGGTACGGGGTTGTGCAGGCAAGTACTGTCGACGAGCAGGCGGCGGTGGTGGCTGCTGCGGCGGCGGGCGACTAGCAACGGACGCGTAAGTCTCAATGGGCTGAGTAGGGGGCTGAGTAGGTGAAGAAGCAACGGAGCACTGTGGATAAAGGGCACGCTGTACTTCTTCGCGGACAGCATCAGTGAGGGTGCAGGATGCCGTACCATCAGCAGGTGGAAGCAGCTGCCGTATTTCCTCGCGTACAACTTCGCGGATGATCTCGCGTAGGCTTGCGGTGTCGAGGGAACCAACAGGGAAACGAGCAGCTGAAAGGTTCGAAACGCTGGGACCTCCAGCAAGGCGACGATAATGGTCCGCTCGCGTAACCAAGGCTCGCTCGATGTTCGTCGCCTCATTTACAAATTGTGCCACTGTAGTCGGCGGATCACGAATAAGCCCGCCGAAAATGTCACTCTTGACACCCCGCATGAGTGCACGCACCTTTTTTTCCTCGGTGGCACGGGGGTCGGCACGGGAGCTAAGTCGTAGGACGTCTTGAACAAAACTCGTTACAGTTTCGTCGGGTCGTTGTACTCGTTTTTGCAGAAGGTCTTCTGCTCGCTGTCGCCGATACTGATTGGCGAACGTCCGTCGCAGCTCTTCCTTACAGGTGTCCCAGGATGTAAGGGAGGCCTCGTGGTTTTCGAACCAGTGCCGAGCCGTACTGTCCAGGCAGAAATACAAATTCTGAAGACAGTTTTCGGCATTCCAGCCATTGTGGCGGGCCACACGTTCGTACTGCTCCAGCCAATCCTCCACATCTTCGGAGGCATCGCCATGGAACGTGGTAGCCGCTCGAGGAGCCATCGGCACGTACACCACGGACGGTGCGAGAAACGAGTCCGTCTGTTGACATTGGGTCGTGGTACTCCGGGCCATTGTAAGTTGTGGTGAGCCGGAGTTCGGCAACAGACCAAATTCAGGAGCAAGTCCTTGAAGTCGCCGGCTGGCACGTATCTCGGCCTCCTCGTCGAAGGGGCGGCGGCTGAGACTTGGGGGCGAACTCAGAGTAGCGGGTTTTGAGGGGCTGTGCTGCATTTACCCCGCACCTCCACCAGAATGTCACGGGTTCTATCACTACCCGGACGGCAGTCCAGAAGGACAGGGTCAAAGGACGGGGTTGAGGCACAGGAGGCAGAGAGCAGGCGCTTCACCAGGCAAAAGCAGCGGCGTCCCAGAACCACGCGCACTCCGCAGAACTTCGTCTTCTTCTCCCTCCAGAACTGACACGGTTAGCGCGGGTTACAATATCCCCTACCGTCCTGCGGTGGAAGGATTACAGCTGAGATGAACATTTTAGTACCATGTACCAGGAATGTTTTTTTTTTTATCTGAACTTCAGCTTTTTCGGACACCGCAATTCACCAAAATATCATGAGATACAGTTCTGAAAATATTGATTGGATTGGTATATTCTTTTTATGCGTAAAAATACATAATCTTTTTTTTTTTTGGTTGCAACGAGTGCTCAAGACTGCCAAAGAAAACCCAAGTGGCGCGTTTTTATAACGCCATGCTTCCATATAGATGACCTGCGGTGTATTGATTTTTATAATTTTGTGATATGTAAAAATATTGGGTTCAGAAACTGCAATTTGTTGGAGCAATGAGCTTGTTTAGAAATTCTGGATGTGGTTTAAAAATCCGTATTTTAATAGCGATGAGAGATACTTCTGTGTGGTATGTACAGATGGGTTGAACATAACGGCAGACATCATGCACGTGATAGAGATTAATACTAGACGATTACTTAGCCTGAATTGATGAACAACTTTTGTATCTTCTATGTTAAACGTTTCAAAGGCGAATTTTCGGCATTTCTTATTTCTATCTGCACTGCCGATCAAAAATGGTAAAAACTGGGTTCAGCTTTGATGTTGACGGCTGTCGATTTCGTAACATTTTTATTAAAATAATGAATAAGGAGCTGATTTGTCATTTAGTTCATTATTAGAGTAATAATTATGCTTTATCATGTACATTTGTACGCCTTGCTGCGCAATACAGTTGCAAACTGCAACGAGGTACACCTTGCAGGTTTTCAAATAAAAATCTATAATCGTTCCTAAGACGGCGCTGAACAGGCTACAAACCGCCTATGTGCGAAGCTAGATAGAGGGTTCAACGAAGAAAATAAGAAAAAAATAAGAAAAATTTACTAAGTTCTTGTAATTCATTTTTTTTTTTTTACTCTCTTTTCAGCGCAAAATGGTAAGCAAACGTCCTCTTTATATTTTTTTTCCTTAAGCAACTGTGGACTTGTAACAGCTTGCATACCAAAAATTCAGCTTGTTTGAAGGTGTACGTTTGCTGTGCGTTTAAAACCCAAATGTAACCATAAAGTTTGACCTGATACCGAAGTGACTTGAGTATCCATTTCACATTTTATATCCTGGCTTGAGTTTTATTTGGGCTCAGTTGTGGGCAGTGTTTCGCATCCACACCAGAGCTCGAGAAACAAGGTTGTGAATACTGCCCGCTGATTTCTATTTACAAAAGTTGGATTACTTGGGAGCAATTACTTGGTGATAGAACGATACCATCACAGCGAGTTAGACCACGGCATACAATAGAGGAACGCTTCACAAAGAGAAAGTTTTGAAAATTCTGCTGTTCTCACTAATCGTAGCCGGAATCTTGCGGAACTGCCGAATTCAGCCTAAAGCTTGATAGAAAAAAAAATAAAATTGAAGAGAAAAAATAATTGAATGAAACATACATTTGCATTCTGTGCAGTTTTCTGCTGCTTGGCTTATGAAGACTGGCTAGCAACGGTGATCGCCGTGAAGGGTGATAACGAATACAGCAAAACGCTCTCACTAGAGTTATGAGCTTTAGAGTTCCTATTGGCAAACATTTTCAGTCTAAAGACTGTGTGTAAGGTGGTGAGGCGGACCTAAGTAATAATAGATCATAAACATAACGGACAATGGGAATGACGTCTAATCTTGATAGCCTTTGCTACACGTGGAAATGAAGAGCGAGCAATGCCTTTGGGGAGTTTGGAGAGGAGGGACTTTCGATTGCTGCCAAGGGTCCTTATGCGTAGATCTCGTGCCTCCACTTTACGTGCGGAATTCCCTGCCCTACCGGCCACGTCCAACACGATTATCGCCTTTTTTGTTCTTGTTGCCATAACAGGGAAGGACTGGGACTTAAGTCTATAACAATGTGGTATTTCTTCCGAGTTTTTCAATGATAGGAGAGCCAAGTTATTTCCATTCGCATTCGGCGCACAGTTGCAATCATACACTTGCGTGGGGTCCCCACTGCCGATCTAATGAGGAGGATGTTTTGCACACGCAGCCGAAATGGGCGACGAGGAGCTTGCAAGTGCGGTCATCGAACTGGCCTCACACGCTCTGGGTATTGAATGTTCTGTGACTACACATGACCTGCTCGCTCACCCATGGCAAGGTGTCTGTGTTAGCGAAGACACCGATACGACCGAAGGTGAGTGCAGCTTGCGTTGGTTTGTCTTCCTTGTTCACGCATCTTTCAAGGAGCACCGTTGTGGTTGTTTGTGATAATCAATGCCTTTAATTTAACATCTTTCAAAGAAGTATATATTTGTAACTTCAGTGCGCCATTCCGATGGTTTGTGGACAGGAGGTGAAAAGTGTGGAGGCAGAGAAAAAGGAAATGAGAACGTTTATTTGAAAAACCGACGAGTCTGCGGCACGGAAAGGGTTGGGCCAAATTACTCAGTAAGCGATGCTACCGCTGGTCCGCATTTCGCATGCAGGCTATCCCCTTTCAAGGCCCCCAGTAGGTTTTAAAAAGTAGGAATGGAGAAGACGTCGCATTTTCTCCTTTTTTTTTTTGTGAACAGATTTGGTACATGAATTTGGTAAATATCATAGTTTTAATTCGGAAATGACGAATAATTTCGGAAAAAAAAAACCTTAATCAATAAAATGGCAAAGTGCCAAGGTCATTAAAGTTGGGTAGCTTCTTCACTACTTCGATGTACAGCGAATTAAGCCCATTTTGGAATTAAACAAAACGCTTTATTTTTAACACCAGATTACGGATAGATATTTTCGTCCGGTCACCGGAGAGATGGTCACTCAGTTTCAGGAAACATTACTTCCCAAATGCTCATCACTAATCAATGGTAATTCTACCGAGGAAAAAATTTATGTATTGGCTAGCAAGAAGCTGTGAAAATGTTCTACTACTGCACGAGCTCCACCTAACTCGCGTATTCTCGAATAATGCAAAGAACCATGTTCCAATCTTTTTGTTTCCAGCTTTACTCAAGGGCCTAATATGTATAACCAAGATTCGCAACAGACATGAAAAAGCATTGATAGTTTCACCAGAAGAAGCGGTAACTGCGAGTCAGCGATGACTCGTTTCCAATGTGCACTGCAGGAAAATAATAATAATAATAATAAATAAAAGCAAGTGTGGCAGCTTCAGAAATTTGTCTCTAATCTTAGCCTGTGGATAAAATATTTTCCCGGTTCGTCTGCAACAAAAGTTAGACTTCTACAATGCGCATTTGGACATCACAAAGGGCGCCGTAAGAAATACCGAGCCTCAAAAAGGACTCTTTTTTTTTCGTAGAACGTAGTTGCTGTCTTTCAAATATGGTCCAGCCATAGCGGATCGATAAAGAAAAAAATAAGGCCTCTCCTTATAGGCCGCTGGGAGTCACAGCCCACAGCACTTGGTGAGCTTTGCGGTTCTCCAGAAACCTGGAGAAAGCAGGCACAGCAAAGTTGAAAATTGTCGCCTGTTTTTACGAATCCTGGTATGAAGGCAAATGTATAACACGCTGTCAAACTGCAGCTGCCGCTCAGTCGTCCAACCGCAGCCGGCCAGTGGCAGCGTCCTTTGTCACCACTGACAAAAAAAGACTGGCGAATTAGTTTATTGTTTCACGTATTTACACGTAGAGCCTTGTTAGTGACGTATCTGTCGTACTAACGTGCGAAGTTTACATTTTTCCTTTAAACCTTGTGCTAAGAAGGCATGATGAACGCGGCCGTCAGTGCACAGCAGCCTGCCTTGACAAAAAAAAAAAAAAAAAAAAAAACACGCCGAGGAGCAAATTAACCGTTAGTGCCTCTTCTTAATCGTGACGGCAGATACAACTTTAATTTATCTGGTTCCCTCCGAACCGCATCTGATGTGGTAGGTCGGCTTCAAGCGCGTTTTCCTTCTGAACGGCCACAGAGCTAGTGAACGATTTAAATGCCGTGATAGCGGCCTCAAATTTGCATGGGCGCAGCTTCATCCCAGCTTCGGCAAATGTGGGAAAACTAAGATTTGTTTCCCTGAAACGTTTTCCTTTACCACTGTAACTGTACATGTAACTTTTTCGCTGCACTCAGCGAGAAAACATATTCGTGTCGAAAAAGGCGCGTCAAAGCGGGGAAAAACTACTGACTGCACATTTATTTATATTTTGCGCGGAGGCATGCCCATCTTTCTTTGCACTGCTATCAAAAGAGGGATAATTCGTAGATGCGGTGATTTTCTTGCATTGCGACTGCAGCAGAAACGTGCGCTACTTTTCGCTGTAAAGATCAATTACGGGAGCAGCGCTCTTCTTTCGGCATGAAACAGTTTAAAACGACATCAGTGAGAACGTTGACGTGGGGGCTAAATCGACACAAGAGAAGTGGAAGGCAGAAAGTAAGGCTTAAAGAGAGGTGGAGGGGTCGTTTACCGCTAACAATACCCCGGTCAGCTTCTACATTGGGAGGAAAAAGGTAGAGTGTAATTCGAGCTTGAGGATGTGATGACGCAACGAATTGCACAGGGTGACCTGGACGCTATGGAGATGTCCGCGCACGCGCCAGATGTTACTCATCTCACCTTGATTCGACGCATAGCACACGGAGTGGATATCTTGCATACAAAATGATGTTTATGTCACCTGCACATGCTTATGACATGGGGCTCCTTGCGACCATAAACCTTGGTACACCCACATCTAATAATCAGCTTTCACTGTACCTTTGTGTAGACTACGTACAGTTTAAGAGGTGCGCTATAACGCACACACATGCCACACACGCGCCCGAGTTCATGCGTGGTCCACGCTGCAAAAACACAGCGGCCTCACTAGGGTCAGTGAGTGACGCCCCTACTCCCGCTCTAGCGTTTGCCCAACCAGACCCTCCGTTTTTTTTTTTTTTTTTTTTTTTTTTTTCACATAATGAAGCATAACTTCAGACTGTTTTCCGATTGCCTTCAATGTGTCGTTTCGTACTTTCCGCTGCTAGGCACCACATGGCCTTTCTCGTTTACGAACCATGCTGCGGCATGCCCCCGCTTTAGCGTTTGCCCCACCAGTCCCTCCGTTTTTTTTTTTTTTTTTTTTTTTTCACATAAGAAAGCATACCTTCAGACTGCTTTTCGATTTCCTTCCATGTTGCCTCTCGTACTTTCTGCTGTTAAGCACCACTTGGAATTTCTCGTTTATTAACTCCGTGCTGCGGCATGACTCAGCATGAGTGAGACGATAAAATCAATAGGCTTGCCTTTCTGGGCTGCAGATCGGAAGAATTATGAGTAAAAACGTAAAAAAAAAACAACCGCAATAATGTTCCCATTTCACTCTTTGGGAGCTGCGGAAATTAGTTAATAATTGAAGCTTTGCCCGTTAATTTCTCTGTTCATGGTCTTCTCCGCCCAGTTTCTCGGAGATAATTCAAGCTGCACAAACTAGATCTCTCTCTCCACCTTACCTCATAAATTCCTGGAGCTGGCGCTTACCGGGCTACAGCTCTTACGCTGCACTAAGAGCAGCAAGCACAGGCTACGCACCTCAAGATGCAACCACTGCTTCATGTCTTCCACAAGTGCTCGCGAAAAAAATATGAGGAATAGAAGGCGATGCGCCGGCCTTTGACCTGTGTTGTGCGCGGCTTGATGTGCGCAGCTCTTAATCGTCTCGGACACCTTCTCAGGCTCCCGAAGCAGAACCATATCCGGCGGCTCGATTCGCGGTGGCGAATACCGATATCCGGTCGAACGAACATCGCATCCGCCTGTGGCTGCCTGTGCAAGAGTGATTCTATTCCCGAGCGTGAAATGGTTCAGCCCAGTAGAGCTAGGTTCTTGCACACGGCGTTTGCAACACTTTAGGTTTGCGTGTGCGTGTGTGTATCTCAGTGCCGAAATACGTTCTTGGACTTATGCGAGGGATCCGTCTGGGCCGCAGCTCCCGTGGGCAACAATAACGCTTACGTTGATACGAATAAAGAGCTTACATTCAAGCAGGCTTGATCCTTCGAGGCCGATGGCCATATATAAGCACGATGAATATCCGAAACGCCGAAGTGAGTTTATTAGGAGGAGATCGGAAACAGCAAATTTTAGAAGGAAAGTAGAATAAACAGGATTCAGAAATGGCAGGCGAGATTTCTTTCAGTGGATTAAGAGACAATATTTTCTGCCAAGCTCCCTGATATCAGGTGGCCTAGAACAGTATACTTCAACACGAGATAAAGCATTTTTATAGTAGTTAATCGAGCGTTATGCAGGTGCATCTGCAGATGTTATGTTCCTCTTCGCCTCTCAGGGGAAAATATCTAACTATGCCTGCAACAGAGCCTCATACATGGGCTAAGGCATACGATGGAAAAGAACCTAACTGCCCCGCTCTCAGCGTAGAAATTTCCGCGTGTTCGCACCTTGTAATCAATACGAGACAATAAGCGGGCGTTAAGATCCCCAGTTCTGGCAGCAGATGTCCCACTGCCATCCCATCAATTCCTTGTTGAACGCTGCTGGCTGCTTCTAAGCCGGGTTCAAAATGTTCAAAAATGAAAGTGCCTCTGACAGGTCGCAATGAGAAAGCGTCAGGTTGCAGATTGGGGCTTTGGGCTGCACGCGTTGATATTGTTTCGACTGGTTGCAAGCTCTCCTCGCGAGGTTGCGTCTGTTAGTTTCCACAGTGAGGGCTAGGGGACCGCCGTCCGCTAACATCAGCAGTGCTGCGATGTATCGGCGAATAATAACGGTGTGGCTATGGGGAGGAGCGGCGGCGGAAGCCCGGAGATTCGGTTTCCCTGCTGACCGGAGGGTCGTCCTCGATTTGGACAAAGTCAGCGTCCAAGCGGCGGCGGCGAGCAGAAGCAGGCGGAAAGGCCTGCCTCTCTTTGCGGTAGCGGCAGTACCGATATACATGGCCAGGTTGTCCGCAGTAGAAACAGAGTGGTCGGCTGTCATAACTGCGCCACCTGTCAGTTCGGCGTTGTTGAGAGCGCCTGGAAGGCGCCCACTGAGGTCTCTGGAAGAACCGCGTCTCGTGACGGCTCGGTGAGCTCGGTGGGGCGTGGTCTGGAAGCGGGCGACGAAGGACCGCGGCATATCTCTCGGGATGCGGCTCGTGGTAAGGTTCAGGAATGTCTGCCATGTAATTGACCGGTTGGGGAGCGTGGTATGGTTCGGAAAGGGCCTCCGCGTTGTCGACTGGACGAGACTGGTTGCATGGTGCAGAAAGTGATAGGGCGTACCGAATTTCATTCCTCACAGCTACCATGAGGTCCCTTGGCGACTGATCCTTCGTAGTCGTAATTCGCTGCAACTCCTCAAGGACAATTTCTCTAATGATGTCTCGAATAGTGGTCTTATCTGTTGCAGTCAGCTCCGCCGTAGTCGTCGCGGCACAGCTGACAGGTCGGTTGTACTGGCGGCACCGGTCTTGGAAGGCTCGCTCTATATCCGTAGAGTCCTTATTGAATTCACTCACGGTTTTGGGTGGGTGGTGTACCAAGCCGGCAAACACCTGTTCTTTAACACCGTGTATGAGGCTTTCTTGGCTCACTCATATCAGGGTCAGCACGGCGAAAAAGGCTTGCCTTGTCTTCCGCAAACATAGCCACGCTCTCATTCGGCTTCTTGACGCGCACTTCAAGCAGGCGTAGCGCATTGTCTCGTCGATCACTTCTCGCAAATGTGTCTACCAGCTGACGGCGGAAGTCATTTATGTGGGTAAGCTGGCCTCATGGTTTTCAAACCACGTTCTTGCATTATCCTGAAGGGCGAAATAGACATTGGAAAGCTTCTGGTCTGCGCTTCATTGATTTATCTTGGCCACTCGCTCAAACTGGTCAAGCCAGTCCTCCACATCTTCATACGCTTCCCCGCGAAAGCACTCCGGCACCTTGGTGTTCTGAAGAGTAACCGGTGTAAGGGTGGGATGCGCCATGGCTTGGGAGACCTGATGAACTTGGGCGTTTCAAGAGTCGTTCGGCAGATGGCTGAACTCCGGGGCTAGGCCTAAAAGGTGGCGGCTAGCGCGATGCACCAGCGTGTCGATGTCTGGGATCCACTGTGGACTGCCGGAAGGAGTCTTATGCATACCCCAGCACCTCCACCACTGTCACGTCTCGAAAGAACGCCAAGGAGGGCCTAAGATAAGAAGGTTTTAATAGTCGACTGGAACGAGTCTTGCGCTCAAGCTTCCTCTTTCTTCTTCCAGGCTCGCGCTTTTGTTCCCAGTCATCTTTTGCGTCCTCTTCTACGCGGCAATATTAAGACGGGGGTCGTGTCAAGTGCGGTCTCATAATGACAGTTGAGAGAGAAATGCCCCTTGAGCTGACTCAATCCCCCCTCCCGTTAATGTGCTTTCAGTCAAACGGTCAGTACCCTGCAGAGCCTTTCACTCGCCACGAACTGTGACATACACAGGTAAAATAATTCTACTTCCCATTGAGATTCTTTACATTTCAATTCGAACATCTCCATTTCGCCAGCATGCTGCAAGCTGTATCCTGCATCCAGACCGTTGCCAGCGAGTACCGAGGCCATACCAACGATATTCAGACGCAAAACGGTCGTTCGCAGCTCGGTGACGGCGGACGTAGCATCTGTATTTGTGAGAGGAAAATTCCGATCCACATAATGCAGCATGTTAATTGTCTTCAATACATTTTATTTTCACTGTTTGCCTTAAACCACCTCTACTTTGGCAAAAGTCCGCTCCTGCCCATTTCTCTTTGTGTTCTTCGTTTTTGTTGTCAGCCCGTAATCATCGGATACTTGCTTCGTATTGAAGACAGGCATCCCGCGCATTTTTACAAATTTTCGCAGGGTAATTTGTTGCCATTACCACTCCCCCCCTCCTCTCACTCCCCAGCAGCGCTCCTCTGAGCGGGGCACCTGGTGTAGTGCACACCCCAGCACCACCCTAGTGACGCTACTGCGTATAGAGCTTATTCAGTTGATGTGAGTGCAGCCTTACTGGCAACCATGGCACACACATAGCAATATCGGAGACGGAGAAAGAAAGAGAGAGAGAGGGGCCTACGGCGAATCATGATACAGCGTCGGTGACGTCCGAGCTCTGGTTGGACGGCGTTGCATACGGCGCCTCAAGTGTCCGGCTTATGAGTGGCGCTCAGCAGGGAGGAGGCCGGTAGACCAGCGTCAACACGTCGGAAGCAAATTTTTGTGTGCTTTTAGTTTCGAACCGCCCTACATAATGGCGTCTCCACAATACAGGGTTGCCACAACTGCTGCCTGCTTAACCTGATAGTGAATAGGGTCTATAGACAAGCGTCATGTTTGTAAACAAATGTGGCACATCGATCGGCAGCGACATGGGGAGTAGGTAAAAAGGCGGCGTACCTACACTGCGCCAAGCGACGCTGCCATCGAAGCGAATTCGCGTGTGCAAATATTTCGAAAACTGAACGTATTTTGTGTCAATAAATGTTTCTGTTTTTGTCTGGAGAGTAGTTCTACAATTTTCAGCCTATTCGCCAGATGCAATTATCACGGATAGTGATGCATTTCCGTGGAAACAATAGTGCGGCTCCAGTTGGTGGCTGTAAAATTGACTGATTAAATTAAATGAAAACGAGAAGACGAGGTATAAGAAGTATTAGTCGTATACACTCGTAAACTTCCGAGCCTATTCCTAGCGCATGCAAGGACGAGGATGACGCCATGATCGGCTGGAAAGATCTGTTTCATATGACGAACCTTTTGATAAGCTTTCTGCTTTTGCAAGCGCTTTCACTCTAGAGAACGTAGAATATTACCGGCAACCAAAGTCATACAGTTTCTTTGAGTAAGAAGAACACGATATTTTAGTTGCACGGGCAAAATGTTTTCATCTGCTTGGTGAAACAGAAGTTTGAGGGACTGGTCAGGCCCATTCACAGGTTAAATGTCCGTCAGAATGCTCTCATCTTGCTTTCTTGGTTTTAACAGAAGGGATGCATGCGCGCAAATGCAAACGGTTTCCATTAGGTTGAAGCGAAAATTATGCTCACTCATCTGAGCCATTTTAATACACTCGAAAATTGTTTACTCAAATACGCGTCTTCGTATCCAGCTTATTTTGCATCCTTCTCAGTTGTTTTGAATTTTTTATACTCGATAAACCATACGCTTCTGGAGAACGATATTAGCTCCGTACTCCCGGAGAAAATCAATACCAATGATAAAGTCCCGGGAGCAGTCAGGTATAACAAGGCAACTTACAATGAACGTGGCGCTGGGAATTTGAACACTTGCCGTGCACAGGCCACTAAAAGTTACGACATGTCCGCCAGTGGTGCGAATTTGCCTGCCAGACCGTGGTGTCATTACATTTTTATGGAGAAGCGCTAGCTCCCCTCTTATAATCGAAAAATCAACGCCAGTGTCCACCAATGCGCTAACTTCATAGCCGTCGAGAGCCACGGGTATGTTCAGAAAAAATCGATCATCATGCGTAGGAACTTTCGTCGGTGCCGTAAAATCGCGATCGCTCTCAGGTCTCGTTCTCAGGGGGTTCTTCGTAACGTCGATTGCAAGCGGCCTCGCCCCCGAAGGTTGCTGTATTTAGTTTTCCCGGCGGGGACTTGGCGACCGTCGCAGCGCCATCCAGAAGGATCTGGGCTGCGGCGATGGTCGTCGTGCGGACGGAGAGCGTGACTGCCGCTGGGAAGTTGGCGCCATGTGCTGCTGAGCTAAATAGTCCTCAATATCACGGGGTCGTTGGCCTATTGGAGGGCGACGCACGTCGATAGAAAATCCGTGAAGACCCAGGTGTCGATAGGGGCACTGACGATAGAGATGACCTGGTTCCCCGCAATGGAAGCACAGGCGCTGGCGATTTGGGGCGCGCCACAGGTCCGCCTTCTGCTAGGGTGGTCGTCGGTTGTCGACGTACGGCTCAGTGTGTGCGGAATACAATGAGCCTTGATCGGGTGCCTGTAATGGCGTCGAAGCAGGCGCAGGGCGTCGCACCATATCTGCATAAGCTGGACGTAGGTACTCATTGGGAAAAGGTGGCGGATCAGCGGACGCTACCGAAGGCCTCAACGCATGAAGCTCTTCGCGGACAATGCTAGCTATAGAGCCAACTATCGGCTGGGGAGCACCGACAAACTTCTGGAGCTCTTCGCGTAAAACTGAGTGGATGATGTCGCGTAGCTTCGGGGTGGCCCCGAAGGCCGAAAGCGGCTCCGCAACCGAAGCAGCGAGCACCGGCCTGTCGTAGGTGGCAGACCGCTTCTGGAGCATCCTCTCCATTGTGACAGCTTCCACAAGAAGCTCGGCGACCGTGCTCGGTGGATTACGCACGAGGCCAGCGAACAGTTGCTCTTTAACATCGCTCATGAGGTGGCACGGTGTTTAATACCATAGTTATCCTGCGTGATCAGTGGAACTGGATATTTTATGTGTTAATCCATCGGGTCCTGAACCAATAAAGAAAATTCATATAACCTGTTAAATAGCGCTGCGTGACTTTGTCGAGATCCTAGCGACATTTATTGGCTTTCTAGGACCAATGATGAATCGTGAAACTCGCGAATGTGAAAACAGAAAGGCGTGCTGCTTCACAAGTCCAACGATGTTTCGGGCACATCGCGCTTATAACGGCTCGGTGATACTGCTGAAGGAAATTGGCAGCATTTTTATGGTCCTTTTCTGTACGAACAGAAACTCAGGCAAAAGCGCAGGTGAATGGGATCTGTCATCAGGGTTTATCTGCTTTTGACGGGGGGGTGGGGGATCTAAACCTACGTTTAGAACAAACCATACAGTGAAGTTTTGTTGGTGGTTCTGTAGCCCTGTGCACCAGGGGTGCACCGTCAGAGACGGTGAACCGTGTTGCAGCGGAAGTTCCTTGCGCCAGAGACGCCTCGTCGGAGACGGTATGAGCGAAGACTTGAGGGCAGGAGTTGACGAGAAGGAGAAGAAAACAGAATTTTATACACACAGAAAATATTTACAACATTTACAGCAGAGATACAGGTGGGAACCAGCTAAAAGGGAAATATTCCCACCTCGCCATAGCCGACGATGCCGAGCAGAAAAACCTAGTCCGGAACGCTGGACCATGCCCTCGGGCTCGGTTTTAACCCCCTAGGTCCAGCCCTAATTTCCGCAACGACCAATCACAACCAGCTTCAACCTGATTGGTTTGGTCCGACGTCCAGCACCCCCCTTCAACTTTAAGAGGACCTAACCCTCTCTCTCATAAACACAAAAGGAAAGGCAGAACTCTTAAGGTCACGTTGGGCGCTTCCATTGAATGAGCGTACCCCCTGCCCCCGCGAGGTCGAGACCGCGCTCAACCCTGTGTACAAAAAAAAAACAAAAAAAGAAAAAAAAGAACAGAGCGGCCCTGTCATGACCCGCCTTTCGTCAGGAGTACAGTGCCAATATTATGCGTTCGCCACAGTGTTCCATCGGGGCCCGCGCTAATCTCTTGTGCCCGTCGGTCCCTGACACGTACCAAGCGCTTGTTCTTGCGCTATGCGTGGAGCGGCTGAAGAGCGACCACGAGGATTAAGAGGCGCAAACGGTATGATGACGTTTCAATGTAAAAGTGCAACGTACGCTAACCGCGAGAAAGCGATCAGTCGCCGAAGGTGTGGTCTACTAAATTGTCCACTCCGCTGCGCTGGCTTTAACCTTTATCCGACCGCAACGACCTTAATGAAAGCAGCTGCCATTTTCTTTCTTCTGACTCGCGGCGCAGCCAACGCCCCGCAGTTAGCCGGAATATCATGAAATGATCTCGAAAACACAGCAAGCGCTGCGCCTCCAATGCAAACGGCCCGAGCTTTTGCCAAAAGTCATTGCTATTGCCAGCGCCACTGCATATACGGAAGTCACAGGCTGACGCTCGTCTATAGGCTATTTCCTATGTCTGCGGGTGTCATAGGCAAGTATCTAGGCCAGTCTTACATGAAATCATGAAAACCGCTTTCTTCACGCATCAGCCACCAGTGAGTGTCACCCTGACGCCAAAGAAAGTGGTCTTGGTGAGGGGATGAGAGTCCGTTTCTGAAGGTAGCATGCAGTGCCCGCCGCGCATCAGTGTAATCAGAACGCTGGGAAATTGCAGCGAATTTTCGCTTAACGAGGCAATAACTCGCGTTAGGCTTAATTCTTCTCTTGTGCAGGTACTATTTCATGTGTTTAAGTACTGTCGGGAGTAATAGTGGTATGAAACCCCCAGCCACCTGCAGAGTTCAGGAAAACTCGAATGCAATGATATGAAGCGAGGCCATCCGGGAGCGAGAGAGCCAGGATGGGGCCCTTTTACATCGACGAGTATGTCAGTTCGCTCGGTTTGAAGTGTAGCTCTCCGCCTCGTCAGAACTCCGCGGCGCGGTAGCAGCCCCATGAGTGACGTTTTTTTTTCTCTTTATTGCGTGACCTAGACATGACACCGAAATAGGCAGTCGCCGCACATCAATATTGCCATACTCTATTTCAAACATCAGATGCAGCTCTGCAAAGACTGCGCAAGCAGTGCGCGAAAAAAATGGGGGGGGGGGGGGGGGGGATCGTTCCGCGGCGGTTTCTTAAAACGAAACTGAAAAGCGCAAGACTATCTCGCGTCTCGGCGAATACTCTTGCTCAAGAAACTTATTCAGAAGACACATGCCGAAATGAAAAGGAGACGCACTCTAGTGCGGCACGCCTTTCATGCAATACATTTCGCGTGTACATCTATTCTTCACGAAGAAGTCGACTGTGCTAACTAAAACAAAAAAAATTCGAAATATCAATTCACAGATTTCGATCGTCTTGCCACAGGCACCAGCGCTTCTCACCAAACTGATGACTTATGGACTCTATAAAGCCTGCAGAGAGTACATTAGTTATTTGCGCTCGCCTTAAGCAACGCATTGTTTTTGGTCGTGGACGCAGTCACGCAGACAGAGCGCTAGCGTCAGCAGCGTTTCACCTGATATCAGCAAAGGCGTATAGCTGCACACGTTTGGCGCTCCTGCGGCGCCATTTTACAATTCACCGATCAGAAGCACGACACATCGAAATGAGGAATCTGATACGCCTGCAGATAAGGAGGTTTTTGAACTCAGATGCAGTCGGGAGATGTGTCGTGCGGCTTTCGCGAGCTCTGCCACCAATTGGGCGTTGCACACCACTTTTGCTCCCCGCAGCACAGGACCAAACGGCGTAACCGTTGGTGTAGGTTTCCTTGTCGTCGCACAAAGAGCTTTAAATGGTGTTTACGACATCGTAAACATGCATAAAGCCTGAATATGCGTTCCTGTTGATGGCGACGTTCTACCAATGCAACTGCATGGCAGCTTGCATTCAATGCGCTGGCAAGGCTGTAAAGTCGGTCTGTGCGAATTCTCTTTGGATAAAGCATTGTCACTATGAGCCAGCCTAACATTAACGTCAGCGTATTCATTTCCCGCCATGCCACATTAGCAACTGCACCCTTACTGTTACCGCACGTTGAAGCTCCTGATCTGGCATCAGCACAGTTTATCCGACTAGCGGCTTTAACGTTCTTTTGCCCCACTCGCCCCACGGCCAGGGCATATTTGTGTGGTAGCTTTGCAGGGTGACGTAAGAACACTAAAAACCCCGTCTCTGAATAACTGAAAATGTTCCCACCGCAGTCATGAGGCTGTACCGAGGGACGGAACACAAATGCCAGTGCTTCTTACAGTTTGGTTAACGGCCGCTAGGGCGGACTCGACAATTTCCCAGCTACACGCCGTAATGTATGCTTGCAAAGCTGTCCAGTTTTTTCTTGAGTAGGAATAACGGAAGAAGGTTATTGCAATCACCGTTGGTTTTAAAAAGTGTCATTGCTTCGCAGAGAACGACGAAGACTGGGTCATAGTCACCATACACGAGGAAGACAGCACGGACGAGACTCCGGAGATAGCTCTACAGGATTACGACGACGTGGACAGCATCGTGACCGCATCTGACATAGATTCAGAGTACCTAGACGAAGATTACACGGATGCCGAGGAGCCACCTTACCAGCAGATTCTGTGCGGTGGCTCGGACAGCGAGGAGTGAAGAGTTCCCGCGAGGAGGCACGGGCGCGCTGTCCACAAACCTGTGGACTGAACGAGCTTGGAGCGTCTGGTAGCTCCGTTTCTGTCGTGGTGACAAACTGTGTCTTCGGGCTGGCGTCTTTCCCGAGGAGTGCTCCCCTTTTTATTTTTTTTTCTCTCAGGCTACTTGGGGACAATTATGTGTGATGAAAAAAAAAGAGAAGAAAACACGAGCCCGTCGTATTTATTTTCGTTTACCTAACCCTAGAACGAAAATAACAGCACGCTCCGCCGCAATGACACAGTGGTTAGGGCGCTCGACTGCTGTACCTAAGGATGCGGGATCGAATCCTGGCCACGGCGGGCACTTTTCGATGGAGGCGAAAAGCAAGGCGCCTGTGTGGTGTGCGTAATTCAGCTCAGTCGTTCAGTCGTGTCCGACTGTTCGTGACCCTATGGACCATGTCACGTCACGCTTTCCGATTTCTCACTATCTTCCTAACATCACATAGCTTCATCTGCAGCGTCTCTAAGATGCCATCCAACCATCGCGTTCGCTGCGTACCCCTTCTTCGACGACCCTCAAGCTTTCCCAAGATCAAATCTTTCTCCAGCGACTCCTCTCTTCTCATCAGATGACCGAAGTAGCTGAGCTTTAACTTTAGAATTTGACCCTCCAATGAGCAGTCAGGGTTCATGGTCGAGAATATCTACTGATTTCATCTTCTGGCAGTCCAAGGAACTCTCAAGAGTCTCCGCCAGCAACACAACTCAAACGCGTCAATTCTTCGGTGGTCAGCCTTCTTCACAGTCCAACTCTCGCATTCATACATCACAACTGGAAAGACCATAGCACGAGTTATACGGATCTTGGTTGGCAGACTAATGTCTCTGCTCTTTACTAGGCGGTCAAGGCTAACCATGGCTCTCTTTTCCAGAAGCAGGCGTCTCCTAATTTCATGGCTGCAGTCTCCTTCCGGGGTAATCTTTGAGCCCAAGAAGAGAAAATCTGTCACAGCTTCCACTTATTGTCCCTTGATGCTCCAGGACTTGATAGGGCAAGACGCCATGATCTTTGTCTCTTTAATGTTCAGTTTAAGCCCAAACTTCTCACTCTCTTCTCGTACGCGCATCAGAAGTCTCTTGAGTTCCACTTCACTTTCTGCCATTAATGTGGTATCATCCGCATATCTAAGGTTGTTGATAAGTTTTCCAGCAATCTTCTCTCCAGCTGAAGACTCGTTCAGATTTGGCCTTCATCATGATGCACTCGGCATATAGGTTAAATAGGCAGGACGACAGTATGCAGCCTTATCTCACACCTTTCTCAATCGGAAACCAATCAGTAAGACCATGCCCAGATCTGTCTGTGGCCTCTTGCCCTTCATACAGGTTCCTGAGGAGACAGATGAGGTGAATCAGAACTCCCATCTCTTGGACAGCTTGCCACAATCTGCTGTGATCTACGCAGTCAAACGCTTTCGCCTAATCAATAAAGCAGAAGTGGATGGGTTTCTGGAACTCTCTTGCTTTTTCCATGATCCAGCGAAGGTTTGCAATTTGGTCTCTAGTTTCTCTGCCCTTGCGAAACCCAGCTTGCACGTCCGTAAGCTCCCGATCCACATACTGCTGCAGCCTACCTTGGAGGATTTTCAACATCACCTTGCTAGCATGCGAAATAAGCGCGATCGTGCGGTAGTTGGAACAATCTTTGGCACGGCATTTCTTTGGAATGGGGATGTAAACTGACCTCCTCCAATCCTGTGGCCACTGCAGGGTTGTCCGAATCTTCTGACATAATGTATGCAGGATGGTAACAGCGTCACGGTTGAGGTTTTGAAGCAACTCAGCTGGAATGCCATCAAATCCGCCAGTTTTGTTCTTAGCAAGGCTGGCTAAGGCCCATTCAACTTCACTCTTCAGGATGCCCGGGTCGAGGTCAGTAATAACAACCGTCTTATGTTGGGTTTGCACATCCGGGTCCTTCTTGTACAGTTCTTCTGTGTATTCCTGCCACCTCTTCTTTATCTCTGAGGCTTCAGTGAGGTCCTTGCCTCGTTTGTCCTTTACCACGCCCAGCTTAGTACAGAAGCTTCCTTCGATATCTTTGATTTTCTTATCAGAGCTTTTGTGTTCCTTAATTGGCTGTTGTCCTCAACTGCTTGGCACTGTATGTTCAGGAAGGCATTCTTATTTCTGAAAATCCGCATTGAGAACCTCGTATCTTTCTCTTTCCCCCATAACTTTGGCCATCCTCCTTTCCTCAGCTGTTTGCAAAGGCTCTTCAGGTAACCAGTTTGCTTTTTTTTGCATTTCTTTTGCTTTGGAACTACCTTAGTAGCAACTTCTCCTATTATATCACGAACATCAGTCCGCATCTCTTCAGGCTCTCTGTCTTCTAGATCTAATTCTTGAAATCGATTCCTCACTTCCACAGGATAATCTGATGGAATTTGATCCAAATAATACCTGAAGGGCCTTCTAGTTTTCTGGGCGATATTAGTGCACGTTGAAGAAACC
This sequence comes from Amblyomma maculatum, assembly GCF_055883805.1. Taxonomy (NCBI): domain Eukaryota; kingdom Metazoa; phylum Arthropoda; class Arachnida; order Ixodida; family Ixodidae; genus Amblyomma; species Amblyomma maculatum. The sequence continues at coordinate 331,420 of NW_028146738.1, forward strand.
GAGGTGATCTAAATTTTCGGAGCCCTCCACTGCGACGTCTCTCTTAGTTTGAGTTTATTTGGTACGTCAAGACCACATAAAGGATAAACCAAGTATGAGCACAGATGTTACTTGACAGTGCAGACGCAATTTGTGGCCGTAGTTTTCTTTATGACATTACACTTCTCCCACAGATTAGCAAAGGACGGTAGGCGCAAAAGGCCAAGCACTGCGGTGTGATCAACAGGACATTTGTTTTCTAGATCGTTGGCAGTCATTTCGTTTCAAGCAGTTATGAAGTCAGGCTCGCATGCGTGGCTAGAGATTCCTTTAAGAAGCCCTTTATGCATTACGCCACTGCTAGCTTACCATGCAAGCCTGAAAGTTGACAGCGTTGTTGCATCGGACAACGGCGACCGCAAATGAGGCGCGGAAGGCTCTAGACTATCTTATCGCTGCAACTGTGTTTGATTGATCGGCGGGTACGCCGCAGACTGCAGAGAGCTGCAGGCTGCCCAATCACCTGTGCCGCTATTAAGAATGGCAACGCGCATCTTTCGACCGCTGGAAGTTCCTTTGGGCGACAAAACCTGCATATGCCTCTCATATATCCACCAAGCTTCTGGATTCCTGGAACAGTTGGGTACCTGGCAGAAACTGATAGCTTGATGACAGCTATTTATAGTTTTCCTGTCTAAAAGTGCCGAGGGCGCTGCAGAACTTCTGGAGAGATATTCAGGCATTCCTAACATATAGTCTCCTTCCGGGCTCTACTCTCCGCTGCCTCCTTCATTGCACTAAGCGTGCATGGATCTGGCACATGACATGGTACACAGTATGGCGTATAAACGCGTTCATTACCGATGACAACTAGCAATGTGTGCAGGACCCTGGCCGATACGACAAACTGTGATCAAAAAAATGCAAAACTAAATCCTCGCGCACATTTGCCGTAGACTGAGTGGACATCAACTCTGGCTAAACAACCAGGAAAAAGCATTCCCCAAAAATGAGATTACGCCAACACTGTACAGGAAACCTCGCCGCAGAGGAAAGCTGACTGCTCACGTGTAGAGGGGTGAGTGGATTGAGTTTGCCGAGCTCACAAGGCGAATGCTTCTTGCGGCAAATAATCTGGTAGTGTTGCACTGTGAAATGACTCTAAATGATTTCCTGAAACCGAGAGAAGTATAAGAGCTTTTTTATGTGTGTGATGTTCATAAATGGTAAATTGGTAGTGAAGTTATATTGCTTTTCAGTGACAATGAATTTCACCATGTGGCAGAAATTATATACTTGTAAAAATTTAGGATTATCAGCGATTCATTCCCAGCAACGTTAATGTGCAAGATACGAATCAGTAGCTGCGTAGACAGTACAAAATACGCTTAGTGGCTGTCATGTTCTGGCAATGAATTTTGAAGGCTGAAGACCTCTTTATTGTAATTATTATTGAGCAGTGACTAGGGGCAGTTCTGTTGTTTACTTCCAAAACAGGTGCCGGATATAAAACTATCCAGAAAGAATGAAGTTCATCTTGTCATATGACTATAAATATGTATTTATTCTCGAACTAAACACAAATGAGGCTATTTTGCTCCCCTTCTCAGAAACAACCAGTTTGCTTGATAGACAGCATCGACCAAAAGGGGCTCTAATGATTCTAATTGGCTGCCAGTGTACATTGATCCATGTCTATTTTGTAATTTTTAGTGTAACAGGTGCTGGGAAAATTTGTTTCTAAAACGTTCGAGAATTTCTCTAAAGCGAAATCTGCTCGATCATTATCACTGTTACGGATGCGCAAAATCCTTCAACAGAAAAAAAGAAGGGAAATCCATATATAGGTTTTACGCGCCGTGCAATATCGGCTACATGACAGAAGATGTAAGGGCGGGCCTCGGTGTCGTTGACCACGTGGGGTTGTTAACCATGCACTCAAATCGTACAGCCGAGGAGCGCCTTTCGAAACGGCCGGGGTCGAGCCCCACGTTCTCGAAATCAGCAGCCGAGAGCCCTACCACTGAGACACAGCGACAGAGGTTCAAGAGGAAAAAAAAAACGACAGCATTTAGACAACCGTATCGTGGATAGAGAAGGCACAGAGTGGCTTGTTCATACTGGATTTTGCTATGCAGTAGTCTGCGGTCACATGTTTCAGTAGCTGCGGTATGCCAAACAAACGGGAATATATGATTTTTGACCATTAGCTTTGAGTTGTATTGACGGGAGCAACCTGTTTTGCATTAACGCGGCGCCTAACGATGGCACCGCTTCGTTTAAGACATCGCTTGCCAAATAATCTCAACAGCCGAAGACCGCGACTGATGACGTCTTTCCAGCATGACATATTCGATGTGGACAAGTATTCTTATTTTAGTGCGTAGCACTACTAGCCGCAATCACGGATTTCGCCGATGTCTGTCCGAAGCTGCTCACACTATCTCTCTCTTTCTGTATCCATGAGCTTCAAGTGGAGAAAGATAAGGTGGCGACGGGCGCTTCACGCGGCTCTGCAATGAAAAGGCGGATCGGCCGCATAGCTGCAGCGGAGGCCGCTCTTTCTCTCTCTCTCTGTTCATCTGTCTCTCCGTGAACTTGAAGAGAAGGAAGGTAAAGTGGCGACGCCCACGTCATGCGACTTAAAACTGGGGGGGGGGGGGGGGGGGGGGGAGCGGCTACATAAGACAGTGAGAGAGGGGCGTGTCAGTTCCAGACGCGGCGGCGGTAACAGGGCAGCGTTCAGAAGCGTGTGTCACTCCGGAGTGACCAGTCGTGTGTCGCTCGCGCGTCCTCAACTTCGGCCTCTCTCCCCTCGAATCAGTCACTCATCAGCCTTCACGGACAGCAGACGTGCGCGCGCGGTGTTCCCCGGACCTCGACTCCGAGCCGCTCGCCGCGTCGGGAAGTTATTTGTGCTCACCGCCGCGCCTTCACTGGCGCTCGCCTTCAACCGCGTTTCCCTCTCTCTTCTCTCTTTCTCTTCCCTTATGATCCCACCCCATCCTTTCGGCCGCAGAGCAGTGCATTGTAAACAGGTACATTGTGTTCATTTCTGAGGATGGTGTCAGGAAAGCTTAGGACGCGGCTACGTCGCGCGTTTGCTTCGCGTCGCAATGGATAAAGCCGGGTCACTGCAGCGCAGGTTCGCCGTGCTTGACGTGCTGAAGTACAACGGTTAAGCAGTGCTACGCATCTACTTCGCATTTAAATAACTGTGCAAATCGATCGTCTCTTTATGGATCGTGGGGTGATAGCCTGTTCACATTTCTTTTGCAAGAGGAAGATAGGTAAGCAAAAGCGTATAAAAACCGCGAAATAAACAAAAAGCCCTCTTGTATACGCCGCACGCGCGCACGTAAATCACTGCGGGCTGGCGCACGATGCGAACACGCATCCACACTGAGTAGGTTTCGACGCTATGTCGCTAGTTGGCGACTTTGCTCGATCTCGAGGCCAATAGAGCTTGTTCTTTGACGTCAGCTGCATGCAATAGACTCCACTCGCTCTCCATGCAGGCATATCCCTATTGCAAAAACCAGTGCCACTGGGTGCCAGCGCCTCAGCGCCATACCTGATTATGGTCCCTGTATGACGCTGGAAACTGGGCGCACTGGAACGCGTTACACTGGGACGCTCCGCACTGGCGGCACTGTTCGCCCGGAGAAAAAAGGCGTGGGATAAAAATTAAAAGCAAAAAGTAACGAAACAAGTTAGATACAAAAAAAAACAAAAAAGAAAGTAAAAAGAAAAAAAAATTAGTGCACCAAGTGCGCTTCGAACTCTGTACCTAATCACATATAAATAACTAGCTTAGCACGCTAACCGCTCGGCCACGGTGAGAACTGAATTCTGTTCAGACATTTCTATGTTTTATTTCAGTACCCGCATTTATAAGGTTGGGACTTCATGTTTTGCAGTCTACAGGCCATTGCTACCGCTCTAACAATTGCAACTTCTTGATCATTTTAGCTTGCTGTCTGCTCTCACGACTTGCAACTAATGTTCTGGGTGTCTATGCGCGCTATTTTGTGCACTGGAATCATTTTAACATGTCGAGTTTGACATCGCTGGCAAATTTACCAACGCCGGCTCTTGGGTGGTGCTCTTCTACCGTGGGCGTAATTTTCGCTGAACACGGAGCTTTAGTAGAAGCCTTCAAGGAAAAAAGTGCGACCAAGCTTCAATACCGGCAAGCGCCACAGCGATGACCCTAATTGCGTGTGACTAAACCTTATTTGTATGTAAACATTGCTGGAAGCGTTGCGATGACCGAGGGCTCGGCTGCTTGATACGCCGAGTAAGAAGGAGCGCAAAGGGATGAGAAACACGCCAAATATTATGTATTACAAGCGCTGTATGTTGTTGCTTTTTCTCTCATGGGCCCATCGCTCGGTAAACTACTATCTTCTTGGTTTTAGTTTTCCTTTCTGCTGTTTATACTGGGCCGTGGTGCAGGTTACGCTCGCCTGCGATTGAGCCCGCATTGAACATTTTCGCTGTGAGGTTGGTTATGCATGGTAGCCCACATTATTCAATTCCAGCGTTAGTTGTGCGTTAATCGCCAGTGTGTCATGAGATCGAGGCGCGGCGGTCGTTGTCTCTCTCGAAACGCTCGAAACGACCTATGGAAACATGGAAACTCTAGAAAAAAGATACTGCCTTTGTTTTCTTACCAATTCGCAACGACTTCGCAGCAAAAAGCGCTTGCTTGAACCAAATTTTTCATATGCCCCCCGATGGTCGATTGAAAGTACGCTGTTGCCGTGTTGGCCCCTGAGGGATGCTACTCCGGCTGACGCCGCAGGGCGCACCGGCGATACTGGGACACTGGGACCAGTGCGGCCCCAGCGCATATACAGCGCTTCTCCCAGTGCATCGCGGATGCCAGCGACTCACCCAGCGTCAAAAGGCTAATCCCAGCGTTTTTCTTCCATCGCACCAGTGCAGCCAGTGTCTTCCCGTTACTGCTCCAGTGAATATCGCAGACCTCCAGCGTGCCCAGCAGATCCAGTGCAAAACCAGTGCGAAAATCTTACTGGTTTCGCACTGGAGACGCTGGTTTTTACAATAGGGATGCAGTCCGAATTATTCTGATGAAGAAGAAGCATTAGAAAATAAAACAGGCATATCTTTACCGCTATGTTCCAGATAAGAGTCTACCCATTAGGCATGTTCCAGGAATGTTAGGCATTTCATCTGTATAATGCATCTGTAAAATTCAATCCCGGCCTCGGTGGCCGCTTTTCGGTGGAGGCGAAAAGCAAGGCGCCCGTGTGCTGTGCGTTGTCAGTGCACGTTGGAGAACCCCAGGTGGTCGAAATTTCCGGAGTCCTCCACTACGGCGTCTCTCATAGCCTGAGTCGCTTTGGGACGTTAAAAACCATAAACCAAACCAATCCATTCCATCAACCAGGTGATAGAAAAATGCTCGGAATATAACCAGCCCTTATACATAGCATTCATTGATTACGAAAAAGCATTTGACTCAGTTGAAACCTCGGTGGTGATGCAGGCATTGCGAAATCAGGGGGTAGACGAGCCGTGCGTGAACGTGGTGGAAGATATATATAGTGGCTGCATAGCAACCATCGTTCTGCATAAAGTAACAAAATTCCCATAAAGAGGGGTGTTAGGCAAGGAGACAAATCTCTCCAGTACTATTCACAGCTTGCTTAGAGGAAGTATTCAGAGACTTGGAATGGGAGCAGTTAGGGATAAAAGTAGATGGAGAATACCTCAGTAATCTGCAATTTGCTGATGACATTGCCTTGCTAAGCAACTCGGCGGATGAACTGCAAATATTGATTGATGACCTAGACGGGAAAAGTAGGAAGGTAGGCTTGAAAATCAATATGCAGAAGTCTAAGGTAATGTTCAACAGCCTCGGGAAGGAACAGCAGTTTACGTTAGACAGCGAAGTACTGGAAGTAGTAGGCGAATATGTCTACTTAGGACAGGTAGTAACCGCAGATCCGGACCATGAAAAGGAAATAACAAGAAGAAGATTGGGATGCAGCGCATTTGGCAAAAACTCGCAGATAATGTCTAGCAGCTTACCGGAATCGCTCAAGAGGAAAGTATACAACAGTTGCATCTTACCTGTGCTCACCTACGAGGCTGAAACGTGAAGGATAACCAAGAGGGTTCTATTTAAGTTGAGGACAACCCAGAGACCTATAGAATGAAAAATGGTAGGAGTAACATTAAGAGATAGGAAGCGTGCAGAGTGGGTGAGAGAAATTACTCACGTTACTGACATTCTAGTGAAAATTAAGAAGAAGAGGGCATGGGCAGGACATGTAGTGCGAAGAGAGGATAACCGCTGATCGCTTAGGGTAACAAACTAGATTCCAAGGGAAGGATAGCGTAGCAGGGGGCGGCAGAAAGTTAGGTGGGCTGATGAGGTTAAGAAGTTCGCAGGGGTCTAGTGGATGCAGCTAGCACAGACCCGAGTTAATTGGAGAAATATAGGCAAGGCCTTCGCCCTGCTGTGGGTATACTCAGGCAGATGATGATGATGATGAATGCAACTGTGTCAGCAACACTGCGCGAAGCTTGCAGTCAATAAGTAGGTGCTTACTGCGGTTTGACATCTCCTGCCGTCCCGAGGGAGGACTACTACACTTCGCGTAGCCTTTTCGTTCATTTCACTGTCGACTTTGTGCGCACCATTCTGAGAATGGGCTCGCAGGTGGCACAAGTTCACGAGAGCTTCGACAGCAGAAAAAGCCCTTGAAAGAGCTGGGGCATCTTCTTCGGCCAACGGAATCCTTCACTGAGGAAGCGACCAACTCCGTCCTTAACATAACCCATAATGGTTTTTATTTAAACAAGCGTTTTATATTATTACTGTCCGAGGTACCGGCGAAAACGAAGCTAAATGCTACCAGTGTAATAACTAGCCGCCTCAAATCTCAGGGCAATACGACCGCTCCAAACATCGTGGCGCACAGCAGTAAGAAATGGGAGGAAAGGGTAACAACGGAAATTTTCAAATGTCTAGAGTGGTGGGTACCCCAGTCAACGTTGCTCTTTATTTGATTCTCCTAGTGCTGTTTTGCGCTCCCCCCCCCCTCCCCCCTTCAATTTTTAGCTGTATTTATGGGCGTTTGTAAAAGTTTTGGGTCTTATTTCTGTGTCTTATTTCTTACAGCGTTATTGGCTCTGTAGCTGTCGTGACTGGGAAGCACTGGTATGCTGGCCAGTCGCACTTTCATATAATTCCTTCCAGCATTGTGGGGATACACGAGCATTCGCCTCAACTGGCGTATTGCGAGCGTATACGTGTGTGTGGTCCTCATGACTGCGCTAATGGTGCTGATGCTTCGTGTACGCAGCCGGAGTGTACGACGAGGCGCTGCTGGTCATGACCTTTTATCTTTACGTGAATTCCCTTGCCAGGAACAGCAACATGAACCTGTTCCTGCAGCTCCGCATGGCGCCACACTCGAAGATCTGGGTGACAGAGGAGACTTCGTTGCGCTGGGCGGTGGGGCTTCTTCCTCTTCTTCCGCTCCTTTGTTTTTTAATTCCATTTGGCTTAACTTTGCTTCGTTTGAAATAGTCAAATTGAGATTCGTGTAAATATATGAGCTCTTAGTGTTCTCAGCTAGAATGAGCCCATGCATAGTGTACTATATGAAAAGAAAGTAGCGAGACAAACTGAGAAAAGAAAATTTCAAACCGAAATTATGCAGTGGTTACGCAGAGAATGATAATCGATAGAAGTGATGTACTCATAACACAACACTGATGCATATTAACGTTTCATGCCGGCAAAAATGACATAGTAGTCGCAAACAGAAATGAAAAACAAATGTCGAAAGAAATGCACATAAAGAAGCACTAATTTATCATGGCGCCTCATACTGCTCACAAAGGTAGAAAGTTTTGAGTTCGGCGATAGAAACAAGACCTGTTTTTGAATTCACTGGAAGGTTATTCGAAGTTATGGCAGCAGGATAGATGATGGTTCTCTTACAGTACACGTTATAATAACCTGAAGGTAAAAACAGAAGCTTAAATTATTTCTTGTTTCCCGAGATAGATGTGTAAAAGTTGAAGAGGTTAGTGGGATGTTATGATCGTGTATGTGTATAGCCACGCATGGTAATCTGCAATCTCAAGCGCCAAAGGGCGCTATAATTTGCAATCTCAAGCGCCAAAGGACGCTATAGTTCTTGACCCTTAGGCATTCTTGTTAACATCTCTTGCTGGGCACTACCAGTTTCTAAAAATTAATGCCGCTTTTCTCGTCTCCCACGCAAATGTTCTTTATTGCTGCCATTTCTGACTTCTGAGTTACGAGTCAGTGAAGCAAAGTAGCCAGGAACGTGACGCGATGCCATCACTTCTTTCCCTTTCGCGTGCAGACTACCCTTTTGAGACGCCCCTGAATGTATGTCAGATATTAAGAATGAATAAGGCGACATTTTTCGTATTGACACAGGTAGGGATGGCATGTATTAAATGCTCGCTGATTTCGTCCACGAATTTATTTCGCTGAGAAACTGAGGGAGATAAGTTGAGCACATATGTTGTGAGCTCATGATATTTTTCTCTGATATACTTTGAATTAGGCACGTTTCTTACAAAAATAAAACACCCAACTTAACGCCAGTTTATTCCTCATTGGTCGGGCTACAAATGATGAGCAGGCATGTTTATTTTAGAAATATTGACTTCCGAAACTTTCATTAGAAGCAGGCTGTCCAGCGACCTGAAACAGATGGAACTGTGCTAACTCAGCAGCAACCTTTTGTATTATCTGGCAACAGGAAGTCAAGTTCTCGACTAAACCTTAGGGAATCAATGCCGCACATAATAGAAATAGGCAAGAACGATGATCACAGCCGCTTGTCTATAGTTTTGCTCCGACATTTGAAACGTTTGGCAAAAATTCTCAGAAGGTATAAAATAACTTTCGTAATTCCGAAGAATCCCGCGAAATCTGTGGGTCAGCGTTGACTCGAGCTGGGGTGTAGAAGGAGGAGGAAGATGAGGAGGAAAGGCAGGGAGGTTAACCAGTAAAAGCAACCGGTTTGCTACCCCGAACTGGGGGAAGGGGATGAGTGGATATAAAAGTTGTGAGAGAGGGATAGTTGAAGTTAGTACAGTCACCTATAGGGGAGAAAACCTGGGCCAGGGGGCGCTGCGCCGCTCTGTGCGTCAGCGCCCTCCATGGAGACCCCGTCAAAACCACCGAGCAGTGCGGCTATAGTGCGGCCGCGTCGTCTGCTCCCCGCCGCATAGAAAAGCATGCTGTCGTCTGCTCCGCGCTGCTTTCCAGCACGTGTTTGCGCGCGCGCGCTCGGTTGTTTCTCTCCTCCTCCGGCCGCATTCTGGCCGCCGTCGCGCTCAAACAAAGGGGGCAAGAAAAAAAAAACTGGAATGAAAAAGTGACGGCGCGCTTTTTCGCAAACCTCGTGAAAGTGTTTTTCTCTCTTCTCTCTTTCGTGTTGAAACGATGGTTGTCGTTTTTTTTTTTAGGTATCTCGTACCTCTCGTATCTCGCACCTCTGTTTGTAACTGGCGGTGCCGCAGCAGTCATCGCGGAACCAAGTCGGCCTCAAGAAACAGATATATGTCATTAATGCCATCAATCGGCGCTTATAAAGGGAAAACACATACGTTAATCGTTCTATCCTCATACGCGATCCTGCTTCGGAAGCTAAAAACTGCGCATTCGCTAGAGGAGATAACTGAACTAGGGATTGTACAGCGTAGCTGTGAAATTAAGAATACCAAGGTTTACTTGGAGAGATGTCCCCGCCTACATGAAAAGTGGTCAGGCATTTCCTCGCTCTTCGTCTCGCGGAGAGAGGAAACTGCCGACAAAATGGCATGCCTCTGCTTCTCGTCAGTGATCCAGATCGTTAAGAAACCTCTCATCGTTAAAGGTAGACAAGTCATTGATTTCGGATGGCAGCGCCGCAGCAGCGAACTCCCCCTGACCGCTGTCAGCAGGAACCAAAGGGTAAGGCGGCATGCTTTGTGCCTTTGTAGGGAAGGTGTCCTAAACGCGCCGAAAGCAGGCACCACGGCGCCGGCAGCATCGCCTAAAACGTCTGTCCCCAAAGAGTTGAATAGGCCCCATTCAAGTTAGCAGTCGCAAATAGAAAGGAAGCTCCCCAACCAGCGCCCGGAGCACTCGTCGCTGTGTACACGCGTATCAATTCTCAACGAGAAGGCTGGACCCTTCATTCTCTGAACAACATGGAACAGACATCAAGAGGTGCAGCCTCAAGTCCTTCAAAATAGTACCTGTCGCTTTCCTCTGCCTTCGAGTACCGAATTCGCGTTCATGTTTTTTTTTGTCTGAGCCTGCCAACAAGCGCTCTTTGAAAACAATGTCCGCGGCGATCAATTAATCATAATTTCTCACTTTCGGAAGCACCGATAAAAAGCGTGCCTCCAGCCAGCCTCTGTCAGCCGGGGCACAGAAAAAAGCAAAAATAAGAAACACAACTGGCAAAGAGCGCCAGCTTTGCGCGCATAGACGCACGACCATCCCCCCTCGTCCTCACTCTCCTTCTCCCGCTCCGCGTGCACGTGCGGCTGCCTGTAGCACGCGCTCCCGAGCGAGCGGGCTGCGCAGACTTCGCAAGCAGCCGCGCGCAGCGCGGGCGCGGATGCGCGTAGGTTTTGTAGTTCCTCTCCGCTCCGCTGGAAACCGAGCGCTGGCGTCGCGGAGCAAACTCGAGCTTTGGTTCCCTATCCCTCTTGGTAAGGAAAGAGTCAAAGAGAACGCACAAAGGTGGTTTCTTTAAAAACACGTCGCTTCATTTCGCTTACACCATAAACGTTTCCTCAGCTGACCTCCAGAGAGCGTGAGGCTTTACTGTATACAATATTCGGGACTGATGAAGAAGAACGTAAAAAAAAGGAACAAACACTAGAGGGACACCTAATTAAGCTTCGCCTTTAACGGCATGATGCGACGGTTTTCATTGCTCTCGTTTGCGGCTCTTCTTATGGATCCCCGTTCACGTATGTCAAATTTGCCGCTGGCTTATAATCACTAAAGCCTTCATTTCTGCTTCATTTTCCTGCGCACGTTCGTCAGCATAAAGTTGTTACAAGCTAAACAATTAGGTGAACGACATCCGACATGGATACATTTATAGCCCGACTGTAAACATACCGTACTGTCTTACACGTCGCCAAAGGTCCTTCCAAAGGCCAAAGGAAGCTTCCATTTCTATTTCACTCACCCACCTTAAAGTAGAAGCCGAGTTGGCTGCCAACATCATATATGGTCTCGTGACGTGGCAAACATGCACACCAATCAGTTCCTGATCGTGTCAGTGTGAAGTTGCACCTGCCAGAGCCATGCCGGTGGTTATTCGCTCACAACGACGTCGGATTTACTGCAGAACAGGAAATTCCACGCTACCGCAATAAAATCGTGAGTCTGAACGAGCACTTCTTCATCACAGGCTGTAATAAGCGCCCCTCAATAGGATGTAGCACGAAAAGGGTAGTGAAGAAAAAGCTCGGCATCCTCTTAGCCCACCATGGGTCGCAATGCCACATGAACCAAGCGGTAAAGAAGATGCTTGCAGGAAGCAGTTGCCGCGAAGCAGGATATCGTTCACTATCTTCACTGCCAGGTCGTACCTGCCGCAAAGCAGGAGCCGATGGATATTTGCGCGTGGCAAACTGCCAAGCGAAATGGGGGTATTTCGATCTTCTGTTTTCCGAATATAGTGAGGGAAGTGACTTCCCACTGGACACAGCCCATCCTTTCTTTCTACTGCCCTCGACAAAACGTGAGGAAAATGACATCGGGGGCGCAGCAGTCACCGCGAAAATCTTGGGAGACGCTTAGGCACCACGTAAGAGCTGACGCGATAGCGTGTGTCCTTTTTTCCTTCACGTTTGGCGACTGTTGGCGCGACGCCAGGTCACGACAATGGCGCACTTTCGGTGGAACGTGCTGCATAGACTACCGCGTAAAATTAGCCAAGATGTAACTCCTCCTAAAATAATTAAGACGTGCGGCAGCCATATTTAGCATGGTTTGGCGACGTTTGCTTTGGTGGTTTGACATTGAGAGGGTTTGGCACAGTACTAAGCGCCATTCATTCATTTGGCTTGTGGGAAAATGAAGGCGAACAGTATCTGTCTCATTTCCCTATCGACACGTGTTGTTACTATTAGTGGCATATATTTGGGGGTACTAACGTCGATTGAAATCCAAATCCCAACCCAACTTGACTAGCAGATGATGCTAAATGGAAAGCGAAATGATATGGCACCACCCTGGATGCTGTAGAAGGAAATGTAGAAGGTATGGTCGTAATTTGTATCCAAAATAACGTGCGTAATTTTTTCTGACACGTTTGGAAGTTTTTTTTGTTTCAGGTCACGGCGACACCTTTCTAACGGAAATAGCAGCATACGCTATTCCGTAAAGAGAGCTGTAGTGTCCTTTTGCCAGTAGCCTTTCTTAATAATGAGGAAGGAACATCCGTAAATATTTCTCAATCTAGCTTGCTCAAAATAGCGTCTCATATGTTGGATGATTGCTACAATACACTTTTGTGTACTGCTAGGACGCAAATATGCCGCGAATGGAGTGGTGATGGCATCACGATTGTGCTCTTCTTGGTTCGTACTAGCTATGGTCCATTCATTAGCCCTTAAGGGCCTTTGGAGATAATCATGGATGACCTTGAGGCCTACGAATTAGGAGAAATAGTTCGGACAGCGACTTCAAAGTAGTGGACAACCCGGACACTGTGTCTGAAATGGACAGCATTGTCGGTAGTTAGAAGGAGGCAGATTCCTGACTACACTCCGACAACGACAAATCTGCGGCAACCGAAGAACTGCTCACGGGCCTCGCGACTTTAGGCTGTGGCTGGGACTGCGAGGCCTGAGTTCCTGCGTAAAGGCAGAAGAGTGCTTCTTATGAGCCTGGGATCCCAACAAGATCGGCGCAGACTTTAGCTGTCGAGAGGGAACTACCGTATTAGTCTTGCAGTGTCTGCCCTTTTTTGCTCATACTTTCCCGCAGACTGACTGTGCTGTGTAGTCATTAAACCAGACAAACAAACAAAAAGAAGAAAAAGCAACATACGTCGTTTCAAATTTTTTTCCTAGGTCCGCATGGTCATTGTTAATATAATTTAATTCCTTCGCCGCGTATTAGCCTGTATCGGCACTAGGGTAGTCACCGGAGTCAGAGACATAAAAATTGCAGAAGCTGGACGGGGAATGCTATATTTCTGAACTGGTAACTCATACTATTTCTTTAGCCACATCATTTAGCCACAATATACCATACTAATACCGTATACCGCCTGTCTGTTTTCAAGCAGTTCTGAAGTCTCACCCATTTTCCGCTCTTTACGCGTTTACGTGCCTGTCCGCTACTACTCGCTGTAATTAGCGAGCGTTGTTGAAGCTAGCGCCAGCGTCCAAAACTCTGGAGCTTCTATCGGGTGCTTTACGAACAGTTTCACTAATTCATAAAAACAGTCTGAAATTTATTTCATTGCATGTGTACTTCCAGGAAGAACGTTTTTAAAAAACTTGGCTAATTAACCATAACTCACTAATAATCTTTCTTCACCATGAGATGGGTGTTTATTGTGTATGGGGAGTTCGAATCCCTAAGCAAGCCGACGCGATACCAGCTTCTGAAGCATAGAAAACCTCTTAGCACCACAAAAGCAGAAAATACGTGGCTTTCTGCGGACTTGTACAGCAGTGACCAATGCTAAAGGACAAAATGAATCGAAAAAAGAAAACTATAATGGCTTGGTATACAGTACGGCAGCTAGCACCTAATCCTGAGAACTTTTTTCTCAGACCACCCAAGGATTCAAACAGATCCGAGGAGTGCCACTTGAGGCGGGCCCAAACAGGGTGTTTCCTGAATCTCGCCCTACTAAAACACTTCGACCCGGCATTCACGGGTAGGTGAAAATTGTGAGGGGGGTACGCTGACCTATACAACATGGCGTGGGTCTGTCAGCAAAACGCAGATATATAATATATGACACCCAGCTAGGTAGCATAGTTAATATTAGAACTTGCTGTTGGGCGAGTTGGTTCATATTGGACATCCTTCCTCCCTCAAACCGCTGTATAGAAGTCTCCACCCTGGAGCGCCCATGCTGGACGGCTGTGTTAGAGCCCTGCCTGCATACATAATTTACCAAAGCGCTAGAGGTGTCAAAATGCGATAGGGAGGGTTATATGCTGGACGGTTGCGTTAGAGCCCTGCCTGCATACATAATTTACCAAAGCGCTAGAGGTGTCAAAATGCGATAGGGAGGGTTATCGAACAGCCTTTTATTAAAAGGAAGTATAAGGACATGTCAGGATGTTTGAGGCCATTTAGTTCGTCTCGGTTCTCGCAACGAGTCTTGACTGAGGTGGAACCGCGTTCGACGGCGGAAAAAATTGCCGCGGCTTAGCTAGGCTAAGCCCGGTTATACAAGCGAAAGCTTTATTATGAATGGTTATGTAGTGTTTCTGAGTTGAGTTAGACTTATGTGCGTATTCTATGCAGAGCGGAAGCTCGTTTAAGCATGGTCAGGCACTGTTTGCTGTGGGTTAACTCCTCCAAAGCCTTCTGCGAACGTTAAAGAAACGCAGATGAAGCACTGATTCTGGAGTGCGAATCCTTCATTGCTATCTGCGACCCTCAAGGACACCATGGCCGCGTCTAGACGACACGAAGATGTCGAGGGCATTTGGAAGGAGCAGGTCCTAGGAGGCGATAATTCCTGCAACAAACTCAACTAACTCCTGAGTACTGTGATCCCTGTGCGCGTTAAAGTGACGCATGCCGTTGAGATTGATTCCGAGTACTCCATTCAATGGCGTGACTTATTGCCCAGAGCGTGCATTAGTTTGCGCACTTCGTGTGGTTGAATTAACGGTTTACTCGCAGAACGTGGTTTGAATTGGAAAGCACTAGATGCATTAAACTGCACTAATGTGTTATTCAATAGTCACATGCTCTAGCCTACTGCTTTAGAAAAAAGCGTGACTTTTTATGCGTTAATAAATGAATTTCACAGTTCTAATGAACAAACCTTTTACCCGGTATAGAATTACATATACCGCACACGTACACTTATATTTGTTGAACGCAAACACGCGTGGAAACCTTATAGAGCACACTCGGGGGAGTTGAGCTGGGCTTCAAAAAAATTCATTACGCAAAAATTATGAGGGGTTTTCCAGTATTTAGCTACCACCTGATTTTAATGCGATAGCGTTAAAGGCTCCGTTTTCAAGAAAATCCGGGGATGTCAACGTTGTGACCGAAAAATCTCGAGTGTGACTCTGGCTGGCGGTAACTGACATTTTATGTGGTGACCGGGCGCTGGCCGCCAGACGGGCTGCGTCACGGCCCGAGATAACACGGCATGGTTGATTCTACAGGAGCTGCTAACTGAAGCAGTTCCTTTGAGATAAATGAGACGGAGGTCAACCATCAGGGACCCTAATATCCGGAGTCAGACACACCGCTCCTATAGGCCTCGAAGGCGCGTTACTGTACTGGTCGCCTAAAGCGGGTCTTTATATCGTTCATGTGGGTTGGTCCTGCACATAATGCTGCAGCTTACGAATTTAGGCTTTGGAATAAGTGCGAGATCATAGGGCACGATTAAGAAATTGGTGACAAAGCGAGTGGAAAAGGCCAAGCACGCGAAGGAGGATCCGCAATTGGTGCCGCAGGAGGGAGCCATTAAAGCTGTAGCGTCTTACTCTTAAAGGCGGAGCTCAAACATCTCCCAAATTTTCTATTTCATCTTGAACAGAATGTTCGCTTTATTTCTTCCAGCGCCCAATCTTATCTGTCATTGCTCCTCCTCTACGGGGCGCGTTATCTTACATACAACCTTCAAAATAGTAAAACATGGGCGGCTGCTATCTGTCATGAGAATGTTCGAAAATATTCGCGATTGTGTCCAGAGCCTCTTGCGCCCCAGGAAACTGTCCGCGAACTCCTGCAGCCGTTGCCCATAATGCCCAGAATCAAGTATGAATTGATCTGACGAATTGAGTGATTTTGGTTCTGACTGTCAGTGCACGGTTCACTGTAACAACTGCCGATCTTTTTTATTTTGATTTGTAGGATTTAGCGTCCCAAATCGACTCAGGCTATGAGAGACGCTAAGGGGTAGGAACGGAGGAGAGCTTCTGAGATTCCTAACATTTGGGGTTCGTGAGGGGAAATTTCGCCCAAATAAACTATTTTTCAACGCACTTACGAAAAATCTTAGACCCGTTATTAGGCGGCAAGGGCAATAACAGAGAAGTGGTTAGGAGAGGAGCAGGTTAGCTGGTTAGACAAGTTTCATGACGAAGACAGTAGTGCTATAGAACACAGGGCAAACACAGAGCTACTACAGGCGCTATTTGCAGTAGCGCATGTGACGCCTAGTTCGTATTGTCCTTGTGTTTTGAAGAGCTGTATTCATTATGAACTGAGCATGTGGCGAGAATTATTCGTATATTATTAAACGACAAGCGTCAAAAAGGACACCATCAAGTTTGCGAAGGATTTTAATGGCGTCATATATCTGAAATGAAAGAAAAGTGAGACGAATAAGATGGACATTTTATTTATTGAAGCAAATACGATTTCTTATATACGGATGTGGGCCTCAGGAAGCGGGACGAGGCGGGGTACACTGGATAGACTAGGGATCACTTTCTTTTGGTCTACGGATGACCAGGAGGATTGGAAGAGCACGTCACACAAGCAATATCGAAGTGCGGCCCCTTCCCAGGCACATAACGAAAGCAGAAATCCTATCGGGCTAGGCTGAAAGAGGCAATGTGCTTAGTTGCGTCGGCGCCAGTCAACGGGATAATAACCATAGTATGTGCTGATGCGGAAGGGGAATTATTTAGCGCGACCTCAATTCGACGCCAAGGAACCGCCAAGGCACTAGTTTATTTGGCGATGGTATCCCGAAATCTTTCTTGCGTAATTACGCGCTGTTAGTCTGCGCATCAAAACTATACCAAAGGAAAGATCGGTAAACATGAAAGACGAATATTCTAATGTAGGGAAGACAAAGACTTCATAATTTGAAAGAAGTTTACAAATGATCTGTATCCCTGAATACGTGCAGATGTTGGAAACGAAGATGATTGCGCCGCCAATTGCCCGCTATTTAAAACCGGCATTCGCAGCGCAATAATTATTCAGAGCCATTTTTTGGATGGAGGGAATTACTCCTAAAGTATGAGAATAACAAGGAAATATACGCCGAACAGGATAGTTATAGAAGGAGGAAGAAGGGGTCATCCTAAGCTAATTGCACTCAAATGCCTTTTAACCAAGTCAAGTACAGCAATGTTCAGGAATTCGTCCGATACGTGGTGCGTGTTCTTCGGTGATGTGATTGGACTATATCACATGGTAAAGGCATGCGAGACAGAAAAATCCAAATGTCGAGAGAAATTAATGACCTGACGCCTATGTGGTAACGCTTTCTGCGGCTCACAGGAGGAAGTCTTTGATTGGCGAAGCGGACAACCGCGGCGGGAAAAGCCATTGGTTCCTGGAAGGAAAGTACAGCAGAATAACCTCGATTTATAGTCTGCACATTACCTCGATTACACGCGCACGCACGCACGCACGCACGCACGCGCACACACACACACACACACACACACACACACACACACACACACACACACACACACACACACACACACACACACACACACACACACACACACACACACACACACACACACACACACACACACACACACACACACACACACACACACACACACACACGCGCGCGCGCGCGCGCGCACGCACGCACGCACGCACGCTCTCCACATCCCAGCTACAGACAGCAAATTGTTGTCGGACACAAAAAGAAATTAGACGCGGTTCCGGAGGGCCAAAACTGCACCTAACTTCGAAATCTTGCTGCTTTGAGGTGCTAATTGGGGAAACCTTGGTATCAAAGTGGCATCCATTTATTGAACTTCACGCATCTATCGAGATACTGCTTGGAGGCGGTGGTAGCGCATTGAGTGCAGAGGCAACTATGGGCATCACGAGGCTGTCGCTCTTATTGCAATGTTATATCTGCAGAATAATAGCTTAGGCTTTAAAAAAATGTTGTATCTACTAGTACGTGTGCCAGTTAAAACGTGTTTATACAGCCAGGAAATATTGTTTGCCAGCGGCAGCCTGAAGAAGCAGAAGAGCCGCCTTTTCTCGAGGCTCGAGACAGCGGGTGCGCCTCAGTCTCGCTCCACGAGCTCGCCAGAGGCGGTTCGCCCCAGCAAGGCCACACTTCCGGGCTTCTGAGACCATGGAAGGCGATGATGGCCGCGGATTTTACCTTATGGATGAGGTGGAGACCGACACCGACATCGAACTAGATGAGGATTCAGCCCTGGCAGCGGTAAGCAACGCATATTTAATCTTATTTTCTCGCTGCGGCATTAGGCGTGCTAACCCTCGCCCGTCTGCGGCTCGGTGGGGCGCGTGACTACGCCAACGCGTCAGTGGTTGGGTATCTCGTCAATACGAACTAGCAGAATTTACCTCGAACGAAGAAGGGCCGATACGTGCGGTGTTTTCTGCTCCTTGTTTTCGGGCTCACGGTACATCTGTAGGGTTAACGCGAATGCGGGTCGTGGGGCAGAGCACGAGCTGTCGTGTTCGATTCCCTGAGACGGTATTTAACTGGTGCCGCGCCGTCTAGAATAGAATTTAGATTTGGTGGGAAGGAATTCGCTTTTGCTTTATGTGAAAATTAAGGTTGGTAGTTGAAGCTTTCGTATCTTTCCCTAGCCTCAGGCTCGTCTCAGTGCTAGGTAGCCTCGCGTTAGAGAGGCACGCGAGCAGGATGCGTAGGCCTAACACGGCCTCGCTTAGCATATATCGGCCGGTCTCTACGCTAGTGGTTCGGCGCCAATGCTTGTGCGCCGGACCATTGCCATAGCGACCGGCTAATGCAGCCAAGGTACCCCTGAACACAGCAGCTAAGCGCACTTTGTTTGCGGCGTCTTTCCGCAATTTATGCCACATGGCGCATGCTTGATCGGCACTCATCACAGCCGCCGCTCACGTAATGCGTTCACCGTCAACACGTGCAAAGAGCACGTGTTGTCTTAACCAGCAGCATTTTTCATGAGGCTAAGACTAACGCTGTCGGAGGGCACTCGTGGATTACTTTCGTTGTCGCTGGCTCAACAGGCACATCATTTGAACGTATTTTAGCTAATCTCATGACTGCCACTGGTTTGCCCGCGCATTCAGGATCCGTTTTGTCTTGCGCCAGCTATTTATCTAATGCCTCGAATACATTGCTTTATACACTCCATTGTTTTATTATACACTTCCTCCATGCTGTGGTTAGTGCTAGAATGAGACCGATGTAATAGAGCCGGCCTCGGCTAGACAGCGGAAGCAGTCGTAGGAGCGCACGACGGGCTATTTTGAGATGCGACCAGAATGAAATACACGCACGTAGAAGGAGCACGAAAATCAGTTGTTCTTTTTCGCAGCGCCCGCGTCCTTCGCTGTTCTTGTTCCGCTAGGTCGCGGCCACAGACAGTCAGAACTAAGCGGCAAAGCATTACACGCGCTGCTACTTCATGGCCGACAGTGAGCACATTTAGTCAAATAGCTTCGTTGAGTGTTCGGTGCTGCATGCTCAGTGAGCAACTATGGCAAGCAGCGCCGTTCTGTGCAGTCACTGCGCGGGGATCAAGAGAAGTATCACCAGGCGCGCGAAGAAGAGGGCTCCCGTGACGCTTCACAGCAGGGAAAGAAACCCGAGAAGAAAGGTGAGCTGATATGTTTCCTTTTTTTTTTGCGTTTTACGGTTTCTATGCACTGCACGTAGCGTGCTGCTACTATCCGCAGTAAGTCTACATATCTGCGGCAAAAGCTGCTAGGAGCGTATCTCTCAAACGGCTACTTTCTTGGTGGACTCATCGTAATGACTCAGTAGCAGGGTGTTCGTCTCCTGAGGTTGAGTTGTCGGGTTTCGTAGCAGCCGTGGAGCCCGTAGAACGAAGGACACGAGAAAAAAAAAGGCAGTCATTATTGCCCCGTTGTTTAGGCTTTAGGCTTCTGCTGTCTCACTTCACTAAGTGTGGCTTCTCTCATAGCCTGAGTCGCCTTGGGACGTTAAAACCCACAAACCAACCGTCACCTAATGGGCCGGCCCAGGTTAAGATTATCTTCGTTGCATGCGTAGTTTTCTTGTCTGTTATCTTGTCTGGCACAAATGTCCACGTGCTCATTTTCAGAATATTATTTTGTGGCAGAGATCTCCTATATATTGCTTTGTATTTATTCACAAAGTATAGTTGCTAGTCGGCGTTTGTGTGTCTTGCTTCATACCAGTCCTTGGCTCGGGAGCGCAGCTTTTCTTTGTTTAGAATCATGAGCCGGCTATCTCGACAGTAGTTTTGAGCATACCAAGACACTCATGAACGGTAAGGCCCTACGGGTTTTCGATATCAATCCGCAATCCGTCTTTGACTATACGACAGGTTACTTTGGCCGAAAAGCAGCGCTATTTTGCAAGACTCGCTGACACGAGCAATGTTGAACAGCAGATGCGATCAAAACTGCCTTTGGTAATCGTGCCGTCCACGATAGGGTTAGTATATGGGATCCAGCTGAGCTCTTGAGGCTCATGATGGTTAGCTTTCATTCTTGGCGAAATAATAATTGTAAGCGTGCTATTAGCTATGTCACCACCCTTATTCAATAACAGGTTGACATTTTAAGCCGCTAATTTTACATTGCAAAAGGAGTTTTTGAACATTTTGCAGGAATCTTTTATTTTACAAATATTACCAATTCAATGGGAGTCAATTTTTTCTGAAGAACAGCGCGACTTGGACAAGGACGGAAGGAAGACAACACGGACAGGCGCTGACTTGCAACCGAAGTTTATTGCTCGGAACGTGGTAATATATATATCAGGCTCCAAACAACAAGAGAAAACACAGAAGCGATACACATTTGATTATACACTTGAAAACACGAGTGATGCCACCACGTCACTTCCCTGTAGCTAGATATCTAAGTTCCTTTGCTGACAACGCCAAGGACGGGCTGCTGACACAGGCGTCATTTGACCATGCGATTTGTGCGGCCTCAATAATTTCATGGGTTATCTTGTCCCGATGCCTATTTAACACTTTTGTTTTCTAGAAATAAGGCTGGCAGTCGTTACTTTTACAATCTCTGCAATGGATGCCGAGATGCCCTTTAACGGAGTTAAAAACATTATTATTGTGTTCTCTTAGGCGCTCGTTAAGGCATCTGCCCGTCTGGCCGACGCACTGTTTGCCGCAAGATAGTGGGATGGAGTAGATAACACCATCTTTGCATGCAACAAATTGATTCTCATGTTTTATAGTGCACTTTTCTCGTATAGATTCAGCGTTAACGGGCTTGCACAATTCCCAAGCTTTTCGGGAGCCGAGAAAACAACTCTGACATTAGCTCGGTGGCCTATCTTCTTTAGCCTGTGGGAAAATTTGTGGATGTAGGGAACGACTGTCTTTTGTTTTTTGTTTGGCGGATTCGGCCGTTTCCTTCCTTTTGGTTTTGCTTAAACACGCAAGCACCGATTCAGAAACGGACGCGCTGTTCTTCAGAAAATGGCATACCAACTCGCCCAAGCATCAGTTCTATCAATTTTTTACCCTGGGGCTCTTTTACCACAAAAATTGGCGTGATATCCTGCCCCAATATAAACGCTTGTGTAAATGAAAACATGAAACATTTGGCCTAAAAAAAAAAAAAACAAACAAACGTTAGTGAGTACGAGGGAAAGGGGAGGTGGCTGCTTGGTCGGCTTGGAAGACTAGACCAAATAGAAAGCAATGAGTGGCAGTAAGATTTTCTTTAATGAAAGGCCTTTTAGTGAACGCTGTACTTACTACCCGTGCTGTAGACCAACTGGGCGCTTCCGCAAAATTTGGTTACCTGTAATTCACTGCTAAGTTCATTATAAAGAATGTTCTCTAGTTTGCGTCGTATCTTGATCTTAATTCATGAGATATTTCACTCAATTGTAAGCAGAAAAATGCGGTAGCCTCGGTATGCAATCAAACATCACCGGATGTCGGCCTGTTTTCATTTCGGTGGAAAAAGGTTGCAGTTTGGACTGTGCAGCTCTTCGCTCTTCTATCGAAATTGCAGTACTGAAATTACGGCTCAACACACATCTTTGCTAGTTTGCGCAACAAACGATGATCTGTGCGCTTTCTCCCGTAACCTACTAACTGTTGCCGACGCAGATGACAAGACTGAAGAGAAACTCGTGGAGGAAGTCCAAGCTCTCGCCCTCGAGGAGCCCCCACCCGTCACCACCCGCTCCAGTCAACACGATGTCGCGACGATGGCCGAGGATGGGCAAATGGCATACGCAACGATGATGTGTCTGCAAAATGGTGAGGATAAGGAAAAAGGAAACCTTATTCGGGACCATTACTAAAGCTCAGTTAAACTGTTCCTTTGATCTGCTGAGGTTCTTTGGTTATCTGCCGTGACTTAGATAGCTTGAATGAAGCAAGTAGATCTTCAACGTTAACGTTGAAAATTTTGCTGTAGATTTCACAGTAAGAAATTAAGATTATTTTTTTTGTGTGTGGCAATCAGGCGTTCAGCACAGTTAAACCTTTTGCTCACCTTGTCAAGACGGCTGCGTGCACTGTAGCGCAGTTGATTTCAAACAACACTTCAAAAGCATAATTGAACTCCTCTCAGGAATCCCGTGTTACGTCCTCACTGTCCGAAGTTTTTCTCGTTTGCGTCCGTGATTGGTCGCCATGACTATCATGAATGACCAGAAGCGCTAGCTTTAAGAGATAGCATGGCGCCTGTAAGACGTTTCCTGCATTCGGCTCATGATCTCATCATTTGAACGAGGTCTTATAGCTGGAATGCTCCCTCGCACATATGTACTCATTTCAGTTCTCCTGAAAATGCCTTTACAGCGCACCGTTATTTCAGCTAACGTGGCTATTACCACATGACAATGTGCTTCCGCGTTTAGATATTAAGGCGAAAGCCTTGAATGCCTCATCGTTGTCCACAGAAGGTTGTCAGCAGAATTTTGTCAGCAGAGGTGTCACGCTTTCGAGAGCGTGAATAAAAAAAAAAAATAGCGGGTCTCCTAGATGTCTCTTAAGAGGAGAATTGCGAAAGCTTACCCTTCATATCCTATATTTTGCTCCCATCGTTAGCCTCTTGTTGGCATTCGTTGCGGTGCTACATATAATTTAATTGGTTTACAGGAAAGGAAAGGCGCAATATCGATCACACTTTCTCCGACAAATGTGAGTTTGGAAGGTACACCATCGCTGTTGTCGCATGGTGTCCCTTGGCGCGCGTTCAAGTGTGGCATTGCAGATGGTAGGGACGCATCCCACCTCGGCCAATCACAACGCCTCAAAAGCGGGACACACTTTGTCCACGACAGTATGAGCCATTAAAGGCTAAATAAACCGTGTCTCCACCGGGAAACCAACCTGCATCCCTTGGATCCCAAGCCAAGCGCTTTATCAACTGCACCACGCCCCGGATCATGAAACGCTCTTCATAATTCCCCTCGTCTATCGTGAGGATGATAGCGGGATTCAGCGAGTTACAAATACTGCGCCTTTCCTTTACTGCAGACGAATTATAGAACGCCGGTGAACTTTGATGCGTTCGATGAAATGCTGGTTGTATTCGCAAGGGGCGCGTGATGTACCGTCACGACAGGTCATGACGTCACCAGGCGATTCATGCATATACGAAGCTAACCCCGACGGGCGTCCGGTTCAGGCGTCCGTGCGGCGCCTTTCATTTGCCGCTTCCTCGAACGCCGCACCACACAGCAAACAGAAGCAGACCCAGATGTCCAGGAGGCGTTAGTACAGCAGGCATCAGCGGCGTTTGAAATTGAATTAAGGATAGAAAAGGCGCAGTATCTGTCACAATTCTCTGCGGACACATGATACCACGCCAAAGGGAGGAAGTTGGGAGTGAAAGAAGAGAGGGAGATATAGGTGCCGTAGTGGATGGCTACGATCCACCGCGCTATAATGGCGTTCACCTCACCGCACTTTAGTGGTCAAATATGCCCTCTAGAATTTTTAGCACCCTCATACGCACTCCGATCGAAATAACTCATCAGGTATTCCATTCGGTAGTCTGGAGCAGCACGAAATGGAGCAAGTTATTCATCACGATCCAATTAGCACTCAGGATAATATGAATCCTGAGGGCACCATTGAAACACGCTCTTCGGTTTTGCAGAGCTAGAAAACTTGCTGGGCATTGCCATCAGTTGCACCATCGCCTCATCTTGTCGCACAAGGCTGCGATTGTCAAACAGGACTCTGGCCGCATGAATGTTTCTGCAATCAGCGCGACCATTTCACTTCTTTTGTAAACATACGCTGCCGCAAGCGTACGACCGTCTTGAACTGCCACAAATTTTCAGCGCTATGCCGTGAAACGGCATTGGCATGGCCGTGCTGCTACCGTACCATGATTCTAGAAGAGCGAAGTCCTAACGTTCATCGTTGTTCTGTCGCTGAGGACGGTGGACTGTATGTTCAATGCAGATTCGTATAACCGAGCACTTTCAAGCGGACCCGCTTTAGGTTTCGATGGTCGCGATATGGGAGTGCATGGTCGCGTGAAGATTATCAAATCACATAGCATTTATTCTGAAGTTCAAAAAAAAAAAAAGAGAGAAAGAAAGAGAGTGAGAGAGAGCGAGCCCTGCTAAAAGTGCTGTGAAGAATGAAGATTACGTTTTAAACATCTTGTTCAACGCACACATTACGAAGTTTGAGCCAGAGGTGACACTAAACAAGGGTTCATTTAAATAGGAGATGAGGCGTATAAAGAAAACGATGAGCTGGTCGAGACGACGGCCTGCAGCCTTGCGCTATACTAATATTCGTCGAGTCTTTGCTCGTTTATAAATCTTGGGAGAAGTTAGGTGAAAAATGACCGTTAACGTAAAGTATGTTGCGTGAATATAGCCCCAGTGCCACCTAGACTTGACCGTTGGCTACCGTATTGATGTTCAGCCATCTTCGGGAGGTACATTTGAAGCGCATTTAGGTTACTGTCCACGCGTTATAATTATTGTAGTGCTTTTTGCACTGCAATAATAGATGCGACGGCGGCGATGTGAGGTGAGGTAACTGCGGGCAGTAGGCCCGTCGCGTAGGATAGGGAAAAATAATTTTATTGAGCATAAAAACATTAGTAAATGAGTCAGTCAACACTTCGCCCATTGTCGTCTGAAGATAAAGCAGTTTAATTCTTGGCTTCGCGCACCAATTCGAGTCCAAGGTTTGAACCCACCGGAGTGGACTGTGTAAGGAATGATACCATTAATAGCCAGAACTGCACGATTTTGTTACTGAGCTCATCACATCCAAAGCGTCTGTCCTAAATTTGTCCCATTCAGTTGCTCGTTACCGTCATAAAAGCGCGGAAACATTCGGTGGCTACATACGCAAATCATAACTCATGCACTGCAGACATGGCCATTTGAGTTTCACTGAAGGAATCCACTGCTTGCTCGGCGATTAGCACACGCGTCGGGTTTCAGGCTACGCCTTAACCAGCCCGACTGTGCCGATTAGTGTTGCTTCTGACCATAGTTGGGTTTTTGATTTCGTGTAACTCATTGCCGATCGATGAACCGTCCTTCGTTATAAGCCACTGAAACACCTGAGTGAAGCCAACAGAACAGCTACTCACATGCCTTTGCATTGATTTGATGACTGGCTACTTGCCGCGAAGATAAACCTTAGGGAAATATCAAAGGGCTCGAACCACTTTCATTTCATAAATTGGCCACAGCTAGTTCTCCCGTTGACGGAGCTAATTCTAAGAAAGGAAATGAAGACTCCTCCGCATTTAATTCTTATAGAAAGGTGAACAGGGGACAAAAGTATTCATAAAATGCCCATGCAATCGGTTGAAGCTGCTGGAATGTATACCGTGGTGCGCGCGCGCGCGCGCGCACGCTCGCACGCACGCACGCACGCACGCACGCACGCACGCACGCACGCACGCACACACACACACACACACACACACACACACACACACACACACACACACACACACACACACACACACACACACACACACACACACACACACACACACACACACACACACACACGCACACACACACGTCATTCTACCTCAATACCATTCTTAAGATTCCATGTTGTACTAAGCAAAATCGCCTAACCCATTAGCAAATAGAGGCGTAGAATTCCCCAGGCCATGCAACCACAGTACTCATTTTTTTCCACGCAGAGTGCGACAACCTCGCGCAGGCAGCCCAAATGCCCGGCGATCAGCCCTTTAAGAAGGACGAGGACGAGGAAGACAAGTAGCTAGTGCGAGCAGCGGCCCGGCAAATATGACGTCAGCCATGGATCCAGTGGCCGGGCCCTGTATGCCACCAGAGCTCCGCTTCCAAGAGGGTGCGTTTAACGGTGCTGTGCGACGACACTGTGCACCCCAAAACCCCATGAACAGCACCTGTTCCTTCTCAGCCATGAAAGGCCACCCCTGGCTTCAATTCTGGATGAGCCAGATGTGTGTGAAGAACAGCAAAATTAAAACATGCTTCACTCTTTGAAATGTTTATCTTCTTCTTTCTTGCTTCGTTTCAGTGCTTACGTGCATTGTCCTTTTCAGAAAACATCTGTCAGTAATCAGTGTCTTCTACGCTTGACTGTAGTCAGCAAGGAAGATCGTAGGTTCCCGGAACGTATGTCGTAAATACACGTGAGTCGTCGCTCTCAATCTCAATTGAGAAGACTCTCGAAGCTTTTTTGAGAGGATATATATTTTGTATAAATACAAAAGAAGCGAAAGGCAAGCGGAAAGTTTAGACAGTATTACGACGCAGTGTGACTGCATTTAACGTCGATGTCGAAAAATTATTTCGGAAATGCCCCCTTGACAGCGCTAGAGCAATGAAATTTCGAGGCTGCGCTGGCGCGAACAGGTAAATACATTGCTAACAAAGAAAATTCGAAATTTTGTTGTTTCTTGGTCTTCCAATAACTCTCACACACGGCGCTACCCAGTCGAAAAGAAAAAACAGCCGTGTCAGAAATACGACAAGTTTCTGTAGTTTCGTCATGAACGTTAAATATTTCTGTATTTTTCTATAGGTCTGTAGATTTTCAGCATTCTTCTGTCGTCTGATCTTTTGTAGTACTTTTGTGTTGTAACTGCAGTAAATTATGGTTTGGTTTGTAGGGTTTAACGTCCCAAAGCAACTCAGGCTAATTATGATGTTACTACAAAAACGTCTGTTGCATTAACAAGTTTGTTGCCAGAAACCGCACAGAAATTCTTTAGTAACATTATCAAGTAACAAACAATCATTATCATCACCCTCATCCTCATATGCATTTATAAAGCTTCCTTGAGCCTGACGTTATCCTATCAGGGACGCGGAGAGCAAGAGCCCCCTGTGCTGTGAGATATCAGTGGATGTTAAAGAACCCCAGATGGTCGACATTTCCGAAGCCCTTCACTACGGCTTCTCTCAGCCGGCGTATCTTTAGGACATTTAAGCCCCATACACCAACCATTGTTCTATCATGCGCCTGTACGTTGCGAAAATCATGACATAATTGTCCTTAATATGCGCTCTAAATCTCCTTTTACCTCTGTTTCCTTTTCTCCAATGTGGATTAGCAATCAAGGGTCACACTTTCATACTTTTTGTCAAAATTACCCTCTCTGTCTCTGCTGCAGCGAAATACACACGATAATCATCACTGGCATGAATTCCAGTTTACCGCCGTTCTCTCCTCACACAACGATTACACCACACACTACATACTAGGGAGAAGAACGCGCAGACAACTTCGTTACTCACTATCCAAACAGCAGCAGGTGGTGTGCAGAAAACTTGACACCGATATCATCTCTAGCTTATGCCTAATTTTCAGTCTCCTTAACTCAGAAATTAGACTGACCGGTCGCGTCTGCTGTGATGCAGCAACATTAGATCATATAACTTGCGAATGTGGGGCCCACCTATCAATGATAGAATTCGTGCCTGATCCTTCACTCAATATATGAAATAAAGTAAAGGCTAGCGACGAGCCAGACATCTAAACGCGAACCGTGGTGTGGGCCTGTTTGCCCGGTATCTACAAGGTCTGGACGCAGCTGCTGACCACCTTCAAAACCCCCACCTTTTCTTTCCCCACTAAACATGTATTTTACTTCACTTGACTCGACTGTTCTCCTATTCGGATAAATAGCTGAGAGGCATGTTATCTTGCGCTACAGAGGTTTCTGCGTAAGATGGTTTCTAGAAAGTCCACTGTGCGGTATCAAAAGTGCGCGGTTTCGCCTCCTTGTATTTTGGCAACCTGTGCCGCGCCACTATTTCACGGTGATGCCTATTGTTAACGACGACATAGCGTTGTTTATTACAGTGGAGACCCAATTTCTCCCTTCAAACTATTCAAGTGACCAGCTGCAGTAGCTGAGGCTCTCGACAGACGTCGCTACAGCCTTTCTCTCTTAAGCGATTTTCTTACTTGTCGAAGCTCTGTTAATAGTAAAAATGAAAACTCTAGGCCACAGAGCTCTAACCTATTAGTTAGGCTATACTTGGGGACAACCGTGGCTATGCCGGAAAAAATACACAGACCGAGACTCAGCTTACAATGCAGCAGAACGTTCTTCCAGGATTTTCAGGGATCTGCATTTGCATTTCGGATATTTTACCATTATGGAGTCATTACTGTTGTTATCACATTAAGATTATACTCCAATACTAACCAGGACAGCATGAGTTTAACGTGCTGTGTACATGCCTATGGCTGCACCGCCTGTCATAAATAGCGCGAAGCGTAGGGGGGCCGTGTCTGCGGGCGCCTGCGTGTCTCCCCATAAGTTCATGTCGGCTTTCGCAATGCGCTTCTTTTGACAAAAGAATGTAGTATGGGGTAGAAACAAGTCTCTAATGTACGTTCACAGGCGCTTTTTCCGACCTAAATGAACACATTTATACCTAGGAGGCATCTCTAACACTGTTAACACAAGGTAAGGTCAGAACTGAAAACGATAGTGAGGCCAAATATGTCTGAAGTACTTGGTGCAGCAGCCCTGGACGGAAACCTCCACCCCCGTACATTGCCTTAGCTGCAGGGGCTTAGAAAGCTGTTCCCGAGTATAGACACGATGTTCCTTTTCAGGAGTGTCTGTTTAAAGTTCGGAGTATCTTCCCAAGGCTCACGATACTGGCGACCTCTCCTCATCGAACACAAAGCGCTTTCGCACCCGGTGTTTTTTGACCTTACGAAATAAATTGAAATATAATGGCGCTATATTCATGTTGTGAGGTAGGTGAGACAAAGCAGGCCTTTTTCGCCTAATTTCTAATAACAGTGTGCTTCTGCTGACATTTGGTTTAGGTAGTTCGTGCTTACGATTATAAAGGTGTCCCTCAAGATTGTGCGAGGTGGCCGTACTGTAACCGCCCACATATGGCCCGTGTCCACATGGATCACATGACGCGAAAGTGTGACGGCATGTAATTTTTGTTAGTACAGAGTAATGCAGCAGTATGTCGCAACCGGCGCAAAGTCTCAAATTAACGTAGCAGAGAAATTGATAGAGATGATGATGATCTATTTTTTATAACGCAACAAGACATTTTTAATGTCAGGTCAAAGACCCAACTGTCAAGCATTTCGCCGCGGAGGAGCCGAATTACTGTCCAAGGGAAAGTTTCTACCCCATGCAAACTGTTGTGTACTCGCTGACGGAGAAAGAGAGGTCATTCTGCGCCATCTGACTTAGTAGCGCGAAGCACGATCTTTTTCTCTGGTCGCTTACAAGGCGTGGCTAAATACCGCGACTTTAATACGTGCCAAAATTGCTTCTATATTTGCTCCATGTACACACCTACAATCCTTTCTAAATTATTGTTCAGTGCAATCACTGAAAAGAAAAACAAGTATAGCCAACGATAACAAAAGGGGTCCCTCAAGTTCAGCACTCCCATGTTTGTGTTTCAACCGGCCTCGTTCTTTTCTAGTCATTGGCCACGGTATCAAGTGACACAGGTTATGCTACCGCAGAATGTTTAACCTCCGCTTAGGTATGAGCTCAGTTCATTGAAGAGGGTTGATGACACTGCGACAACAGTGGAATTTCATTACGACAATATCTTCGCCTCTCATGCTAAGCAAATGCCTGCAAACTTTTTAAATGGTCTTCTTTGCCAATATATAGAGAAATGCCCTCGTCATGCTGTCATTTCAATAGATGCTTCCTTGAGCTGCAAAAGAGCGGCGGTTGACATCTTTTACGAGGATTTGGCTAGCAGCTTTGCTAAAGAACGGGGGGGATATCGTGCTAGAAAAACTGGCCACCCTGTACACGCAGTGCTTGGTGTCATCGACGGTGCCGGAACCATGGAAGAATGCAAACATTATCCTCATTCATAAGAAAGGGGACTCTAAGGACCTTAAAATTATAGACCAATCAGCTTACTGTCTGTTACTTATAAGGTATTCACTAAGGCCAGGAATAGAATCAGGACAACCTTAGACGTCAACCAAGCAAAGGATCAATGAGGTTTTCGGAAACGGTACTCTACTATCGATTAAATCCATACCATCAATCAGGTGATAGAAAATGCTCGGACTATAACCAGCCCTTATACATAGCATTCATTGATTACGAAGAAGCTTTTGACTGAGTTGAAAACTTGGCGGTGATGCAGCCATTGCAAAATCAGGGGGTAGACGAGCCGTACGTAAAAGTGCTGGAAGATATATACAGTGGCTATATATATATATATATAGTTATGCATATGGAAAGTAGCAAAATTCCCATAAAGAAAGGTGTGAGGCGAGGACACGCAATCTCCCCAGTACAATTCACAGCTTGCTTAGAGGAAGTATTCAGAGACTTGGAATGGGAGCAGTTAGGGATCAGGGTAGGTGGAGAATACCTCAGTAAACTGCGATTTGCTGATGACATTGCCTCGCTACGCACCTCGGGGGATAAACTGCAAATAATGATTGATGACCTAGACAGGAAAAGTAGAAAGGTAGGCTTGAAAATCAGTTTGCAAAAGACTAAGGTAATGTTCAATAGCCTCGGGAAGGAACAGCAGTTTACGTTAGACAGCGATGTACTGGAAGTAGTAGGCGAATATGTCTACTTGGGACAGGTAGTAACCGCAGATCCGGACTATGAAAAGGAAATAACAAGAAGAATAAGATTGGGATGGCGCGCATTTGGCAAGCACGCGCAGATAATGACTAGCAACTTGCCGGAATCGCTCAAGAGGAAAGTGTACAACAGTTGCATTTTACCTGTACTCACCTATGGGGCTGAAACGTGGAGGCTGACCAAGAGGGCTCTACTTAAGTTGATGACAACCCAGAGGGCTATGGAACGAAAAATGGTAGGGGTAACATAAAGAGATAGGAAGCATACAAAGTGGGTCCGAGAAATAATTCAAGTTACCCACATTCTAGTGGAAATTAAGGAAAAGAAATGGGCATGGACAGGACATGTAGTGCGAAGAGAGGATAACCGATGGTCGCTTAGGGTAACAAACTGGATTCCAAGGGAAGGAAAGCGTAGCAGGGGGCGAGAGAAAGTTAGGTGGGCGGATGAAGTTAAGAAGTTCGCAGGAGTCTAGTGAATGCAGCTAGCAGAGAAGGGTTTAATAGGAGAAATATGGGAGAGGCCTTCGCTCTTCATTGGATATAGGCAGGCTGATTATGATGATGATGATGGCTAGCAGCTCTTCTGTGAAAATCCCGGATTAAATTCTCATATTCTTTTCGGAATTTTTGGCTCATGGATCGGCTATGCACAAAATTCCATGTCACGTGTCAAACGTTATCATCCTCGCTAATTGTTTGTCAGATTTAGTCTGGCTGAACACTCCACAAAACATTATTTCAGCTGTTTCCTTCGATTTTTGTCCATGTACCTTTGAAAAAGGCCCGCTTTTTTGGGGGGTCCCCTGACATGCATGTATTCATTCAAACGAGTTGGCTGATTTCTTAGCAAGATTGACTCTTAATGCGTCGGTGACATATCCCGTCCCTAACTCCAGCCTGCTGGCTATTTCCAGGTTTCAGTGATTTCAGCACATATCAGCCAGGCTACTAATCCCTTACTAAATGCCAACGATTATCAACACTTAGCATACAATTGGAACATCGGTTATGGAAAACAAGGATGTGCGGGCTTTCAATGAGGCTCCTTCGGTTCAGGATTCCCAGTTTGAAGTTATATATATGCATATGGCCCATGACGCCAACAAACCTATTTGTCTCATGCGGGGAAGTTGAATCTATCGAACATTTTCTCACATCCTGCCCGAAGCTCGCACTTCAGAGAAAGACTTTCCAGTTAGCCCCCCCCCCCCTTTCTTCTACCAGTGGTATTATCGTTCGGTGCGAGCGAACACAGGATTTGCAATTTGTTCAGTATGCGGGATTCTCCATGGTTATTTAATTGCATCTGGTAGGTTGAATTACTAACTCTTAAGTTTTTCCAACGTCTTCTTTTTCAAAGACATATTCTATTTAATATTAAACTTTAAATGCTCTTCTATCGCTTTATATCAGTACATTTGTCAAAATTCCAGATTGGAGTTGTTAGTTTGTCGTAATCGCCTGTGGCAGTTTTCATTTATATACTACTGCACCTTTTCCGATCCCCCCAAATGGGTTTGTGTCACGTTTAAAAAATCAAGAAAAAGAAGAAGTCGCACATTTTCGCAGAAATTTCTGCCAGCAGGGGCCGCCATCTTTGCAGTCTACCGGCTACTCGAGGCTTTAGCGGTGAACGATGGGCGTCGTGGTCCAAGTGAAGGCGCCTTCAAAAGGCGAGCTGCTGTTGTGCCTGGTATGCGCCTCGTACATCATATACTACGTGCTGCTGGTGGTGCGCAAGCCACGGCTGGTGTGCCGCAGTGGCCACCTGCGCCGTTTCATGACCGGGCCGATGAGAGGCTTTGTAAAAAGCTACTATCGCCCACCAATTTGGTGCATCGGCGCTAACCTGCAGCGGATCGTGGGCGGCTTCTACCACGTGAGTGCCCCACACGTTTCTGGGTAGCGGAAACAAGCATCGTGCTTAGGTTATCGTGAAGCGAGATGGTGCCTTTGGAGACTTGCCAAACGCTCAGGGTTTCCTCGAGCTGCAGGTGGTAGGTGTGTTTCGTGGGTTGCAAATAACGCGGATGGAAAGCTTTCCTGGACCAGTTCAGGGCGTCAAAGGGGAAACAATGTAACTTGGTTGTAGCCAGTGCACATGACCGACGGAAAGAGTTTGCTGTTTTTTCATATTCGGACACAGGAAAGTCCATATACACTTTCCAATGCGTAACTACCTCTGACTTCAGCTGAAAAGCTGCACTCATGCGTGGCGAGTCACCTATCTCTCAGCACCAGTTAACTCACATATGTTAAACGACAGCCGCATCGGTTAGATGGCCGGACATGGGCAGGGTATGCATTGTGTAGGTGACATAATAGATGGTTCCTCAAAGTAGCTGAATAGTTTGGGAACGACAGGAGGTCAGGTGAACAGTTGAGATTAGAAAGTTTGAGCAGGAAAGGATGACGAGTAGCGTACGAAGATAGACATTGTGCTAATAATGATCTTGTGGGGTGCCTCCGCGTACAGTGGTGGCTCCCACGGCTGAACTACCGTCGCGAGCTGCTTGTTCTCTCGGACCGAGGTCTTGTCGCGCTCGACTGGCTAAACGAAGACCGACGCGGCCCCGTGGTGCTGCTCGTCTCCGGGGGTTACACGGACAGCCAAAGCCGGCCATGGCGCTCGCTGCTGCCGGGGCTCGCCAAGCTTGGTTTCCCCTGCGTGGTGATCAACGGAAGGGGCTGCGGGGGCGTGCCCCTCACCACGCACCGCATCACCTACGCGGCAAGCGTGAGCGATTTGGCTGAGGTACTACGACTCTTTCCAACTGTGGCTTTTTGACTTGTACCCTAGCTGCTACATCTGTTTGAAATACAATTCGTTTCTGTGGGGGACAGCGCTGCACCGCGCATTAAGGCCATTCGCGTCGGTACGATTCTTGGGCGGCCGGTGCCCACGCGCTAGCCAATTCTGGGGAGCTATAAGGGCAATGACCCTGGAACAACCTCCTCGGGCATATATATCTGTATATACACACATTTTGTGCACTTTAATGTCATAATCAACGATTAATGATGTCAGCAGATAATTAAACCTACACACCCCTTCACATTCGCAAAGAGGCAAGGTTGGCAAAGAATGGCGTTTTCTAAGGTACGCAGTAGCTTTCATTCCCGAAATGCATCTTCGGCGCCCACCGCGGTTGCTCAGCGCTTTGGGCGCCTGATTACAGAGCCGGTGGACCCAGGTTCGATCCCGGCCGTG
The DNA here is from genome assembly GCF_055883805.1 of Amblyomma maculatum. Lineage (NCBI taxonomy): Eukaryota > Metazoa > Arthropoda > Arachnida > Ixodida > Ixodidae > Amblyomma > Amblyomma maculatum. Next base: position 365,840 of record NW_028146738.1, read on the forward strand.
GCGGTAGCGGTGCGATGAACGCAATCGAACCACCCGTGTGCTGTGCAATGTTATTACAGGTAAAAGAACCTCGTTGAAATTGTCCGAACTCCACTATAGGGCACCCCTCGGGGGGTGAGTTGCTTTTTATTTTTGGTATTCTCGAAAGCGCAGTGCCTGATATAAGCGCGACAGGAAAATGTGTTTATTATATCCGGCGTTGAAAGGCCGAAATCCTGATTTTGACGAGAGGTGAGAGCTAGACTGTTGGCGTATGCAAATCTTATATGATTCTTGCATTTGTAAGGGCATTCATAAAATATTAGTTTATGGATTTAAAACCAAACTCCTGTGCCTTTGGTATAAACATATTCAGATGCTTCGCAGGAAGTTGAAATTAATAAACTATGTCAACTGCTGGGCGTCACGAGAACTAAACTAGTGGCATCGAAGCGGTTGGCATCACTAAGTAACAGTTGCCAGAATTCTTTTTCCTACCCCTTTGCGTTTCGAAATTGTTTCTCACTTGTCGACTTACACTCTGCTTTATCACGTGGCTGTCATTGAGTTTCTTACTCTTACCTAGAGGGAAAGCTGTGCTGCAATCTATGGGAGTTTATTTGGAGGTTCCAGACGACCGGTTCAGCCACCATGGGCGCTCAAAGCATCATGGGCCAGAGAGCTACCCAGTGCACACCTACAATTTTTAGGCAAAACTAATGCAAAGATAAACATTTTTCTGCCGTATAAATAACGTGCTAACATTCAATATTGTGACTATAAATTGCAAAGAGAGAGAGAGAAACAGCATGTCAGTGTGAGATTTATCGAATATAAGCGAGGGCGCTTTCTTCTATTGGCTTAGTTTTTAGCGGAACAAATACCAATATTTTGCACCTAATAGACACAATTTGAAAAGAAAAAACGTTTTGGAAATATTTATGGTTGTGCAATCACTTAAGAAAGTTTTTATTGCCATTTCGGGAACAGAAGCCTTTTATTGGCGACGTCTGCTTTTGCGCCTTCACTACTATGGCTTTTGCGGTCTACGTACGCACCTAGAGATGATGATGATGATGACAAAGAAACATCATAGTAACGCCACTCCATGCACTCGAGAAAAGCCGACTGTCCCGCACCAAGTAGCACACCGGCCCATGATTCTTAGCGCGTCCATGGTGGCTGAAGTGCAGCACCCTCAGTTTTCCCTATAGTTAGTGTAAGGAACTCTATGGTGGCTGTTGACTATGAAAGACACATGTAGGCCGAATGAAGGCGCTTTACTAGAAGTAACCCTTTCGCATTTGTCAGCTATGGACAAAAATCACCGTGCGACTGTAATAGAAGTTGGAGGAATGATGAGAGCCACGAGAAGATGCTTTGCAACAGCACAGCATGGAAAGAAGGGAAGCGGCGAAATAAGAAGATCCCTAACGTGCAAGTGTCAGTAGGTCTGCTGATAGATATTCCTTGTCGCTATGGATAAATGGTAGCTGCGGAAGTTATTCGAAGAATTCGAATTAATTGTTTCAGTATGCTTCTTGCCTTCCATGGCACAGTTGCCTCTTTACGCTGAATGGTTCCGAATGGAGGCATCTTAAAATCGCGAAAACAGAACACCGAATATCACTCCGTAGCAAGCTTCGTGTGACAGGCCGATGACGTCGCAAAAATGACTAAAAAAGAAACATTCGCACGAGCTGAATATTGGAAGTAGAGACTGAAAAAGGGGACTCTTTTCATAAAATACTGCAGACTAGCTAATACAAGCTTAAAATTATGACCGGAGCGGGGAGCGGTATTAGCTAGCGGGGAATGTTCGTAACGCCTAAAATTCAGTGTGGCGCACAGAAATCTTCTAAATCGAAGCCATATAAGGATCAACCTTAAGATGTGTTTTCGCAGGAATGAAATGTCGCATAGATTGTAAACATGGCGGATGTAAGTACGGTAGAGAGAAACATCACCAACATATGGGGGGCGCGGGGTTGGATCCCGAGTGTCGTCAACGCAGACCTGCCGGTGACACAGTGGGAAGCTTTCACCTCGCCTGATATTAGGCTTAACTGGGGCTTTAGTCTTTGGTAAATATGTCCTTGAGCCTACATTGTGGAAAGAATGCAATTCCAGATGTCTTTACTGCGCAAGGCGGATTTCGGTCCCTCGCGGGTAGATTATTCTTACCCTTCAAAGTGCCACAAGCACTGAGCATGAGATCGTGAGCACGCTTATACGATGCCTTCGCACCGACAAAGCCACCTCACGAGGTTATGCTACGCGTTTCACCTTCCATTTATACTAACGCGGTAGCGTCAAAGGAGCCGTTCAGCGAAAATCCTTCTTTGACGGACGGGTGCCTACGTTGGCGTTGTGATCGAAAAATCATGACCATGACGCTGGCAAGCGGTAGCTGGCAGCTGACATGGCCGAGCACTGACTGGCCGTAGGGTTGCTTGACGCTATATTTGACAGGAGTTGCCAACTCGGGCATCTCCGTTCACATAGCAGGGGGGGGGGGGGGTGATATCAGAATCGGCCTGTCAGGACCCTTGCATTGAAGTTACCCCTAGACTACGCAGTTACTTTCATACGACTTGGCTAGAGCAGGGCTTTATATGTGAGTTGATAGCCTACGCTATGACATCATACCCTTAAAGGCTGAGCTTAATTGCCCCTTATAATTTTTTTTGCGAGATGCAGGTAGAACTGCTGCGCCAAAAGAAGAAAACGTGTCTAGTAAAAGAGACCATTTATTGGAATTTAGAGTGATGGTGCCGCGCGTGTGGATTCAGCCCCTGACGTGCCCTTGAAAAGCTTAATATCTTAGCCCATCTCAAGTCCTAAGGCCCAGCACATAAAGGAAGCGCGATATTTCGTGACGTTCGCTAGAAGCACACGGTTTCGCAAAATGTCGTACCTTATCGATCAAAATGATGCCACACTGCATTCCTGCATCACCGTATCAGAGGGGCGAATATCTGCCAGTTTGGAGTATTGAAGAGAACGAGCATAACAAACCGAGCAGAAGTGCCGAAGCTATTGTTCCTCCTTCGCACAATAGGTCCATTTTGTATTAGGTAGTGCATGAGCATTCGGCTCTTCGGCAGCTGTGAGTGGCCATGGCATGGCCTACGGCTTGTTGGGCATTTAGTTGAATGTTTTTTATACACAGGTACTGAAATATTCTCGAATAACTTATGAAGCCACCCTGGCTGAATAGTTTCGGTGTTCGGCTCATGAGTCAAAGGCTGTCCCGTCAGTGGCGGTCGTTCGATGAAGGCGAAATTGAAAAAAAAGAACCACTCGTATGCAGTACGATGCCAGTGCGTGTCGATGTGCACAGGTGGGGTAAATTATCCAGAGCATTGTACTCAGCCGTCCATAGCCGATGCTGAGCTCGGGCATGTTGAACCTCACGTAACCATATTCTCTTACAGAGCGAACGCGCATGCATATGTTCTAAATGACCTTCCAAACTGGCTCCCTAATTCATGCATAGTCTATGCTGATGATACGACAGTATTCTGGAGCGATATCGATATTCCTTGCCATGCATCTTAAATTGGGCGAAGGTCTTCATCGTATTCCAATGTGCTGCGAGAGAAACTTCAGATTGATCCTCAGAAAACTCGTTTCACGGTGTTTAATTGAAGCATAAAAATATTCATAACTGAGCAAACTTATTTTAACACATTTTTATTTATGCGTGAGATAATGCCGCACGTCTCCACTGTAAATTAATGTTGGTCGTCCGTATTAGGTCTTTAAAATTGCCTTTGGAATCCACGTATAAACTAGAACACGCCATTATTTCTTGCTGCATGTCCTTCGCTCACTTTATTATTCCTTCATACATAGCCATCTTACTCACTACTTAGCATCTAGGGGCAAATACATACTACATTCACTTTCCGTACCGCATAATCACAATAATTGCTGCATTGAGACCGACTACATTGCATAGATACGGTAGCCTAAATTGTCTTCCTCTCGACCTTCAACTGAATCTTAATTTAGCCCTCCTTATATTTCGCATTAGTAAATATCCTACACCTATCATCCTACACACATCAAGTACAAAGATAACAAGATTTTCAAAACAAAACACCCTACTTCTGAAAATCCTTACCAATTATAGTAAACTATTACTGTTCTTTTCCGGCATATTCATCTAGAATTCTTTATCCCTAACCTAATAACACTATATACATGTTCATAACAGTTATTTTTGAATAATTGAACAGCTACTTGCCAACTACATAATCATAATGATTATTTTCTGTTTTTTTCAGCGTGCTTCTTACTATTATCTAATTTATCATGCCCCTTTGCAATAAATTTGTTTCATGTTAGTTTGCATTCTATCATTTGTTGAAATATTGGTAACACCCTTTTACTCTTCTGTTATTACTTCCCAATGATATTAGTGACTGTTATTAGTGCTTTTGTATAATTTTCTACGTAAATGGTAACACTGAATTTTGTTCAAGCACTCTCTGCATTTTTATTTGGCACGATTAAGGTATTTCTGTGCGCTTACTTTGTTTTGATGTTTTATTCTTCACGTTATAACTGGTGCACTAACTATCTGACTCCCTCACTCACTCATAGGAGTTCCCCATGACGGTTCTTACTTTGGGACCTTCTGCAGAATTTTATTCAAATGCTTCATACGTACCGCCTCGAGGCAAAAAAATATCCAAATCAAATAAACCAACATTCGAGCGAGTTAAGAGTGAACCAGTCTTTTATCGACAAGGCTGGCGCCGCAGGTGGTGAGCGAGGTGCGCAAGCGCTACCCTCGTGAATGTCTCCTGGGCGTGGGCGTGTCCCTGGGAGGCCTGGTGCTGTCGCTCTACCTTTGCCAGTGGGGTTCGCATGCACAACTGGACGCAGCGCTGGCCGTTTCGCCGATCTTCCAGCCCGCGGTGGCCGCCCGCACCCTAGCCAGCCCTTGGGGCGGCAACCTGCTTCTCAACGCCTGCATCACACGTGGACTTGTCGGGCGACTGCGCGAAAACGAGGAGGTGGTGCGCCTGGCCGTGAGTGAAACACAGATAAACGGAAGGAATAAATGAAAACTATTTCCACCGAAAAGGAGCCCTTCATCTCCCGCCCCCGGCACGCAGGCCGGGGAGCGGGTCAGGAGGGCCCCGCAGGCTGAGGTCAGGTGAGGTTACAAGCACTCTTCACGGCCTCAGCCGCCTGGTGGGTCGCGTGCCGCTGAACGGTGGGATCTCCGCTCCGCAGCCAAACCTCCGAGGCTTCTCTGCTATCAATGTTAATGCCGGCGCCTGGGGAATCGGCGCATTGCCTTATTATATGATCTAGCGTGCCTTTTTCGCCGCAATTTTTACATTTAGAATCTTCTTCCTCCCCGGTCTGTGTTAAGAAAACCCAGACAGGGCAAATGTAGTTATCGGCTTGTAATCGCCTCCAGATGCGTGCTTCATTGTTAGTGAGAGACCGATCTGGAGGAGGGTATACTTTTCGATCTGGTTTGTAAGATTCTGTGATCTCATTGTATGTGATAGCGCAATCTTTAATTCTTTTGCATTCGGGCTGTTCTACCGCCGTCCGGTGGTAGAGATCTCGGGCCAGCAGGTGCGCAGCTTCGTTGCCAAGGACAGACTCGTGTGCTGGTATCCATATGATGGATATGGTTCTAGTAATGGGATTTGTGAGAAGAATCTTTTTGGCCTCCTCTGAGATCCGTCCTCTTGCAAAATTCCAGACAGCCGTTTTGCTGTCGCTGATTATAGTTTTGGCCTGTGTACCAGTGCCTGCGAGCGCTATTGCGACCTCTTCAGCTGTACTAATGTCACGGGTGCGTGTTGAGGCCGCAATTTTAGGTGCACCTTCTCCATTTACTACTGCCGAGACAGCTGCTCCGTGTCGTCCGCATGATGTGTCTACATAAGCAACTTCATCGGCTGCTTTGCGTTTCATTCTTTTAGCGATGACTTTGGCTTTGTGTTCTCTGCGTTTTTTGTTGTAGTCTGGGTGCATGTTTCGAGGTAAGGGTGGTACCAGTATGTGTTCTCTTATGTTGGGTGAGATAGATCTTTTCGTCTGTGGGCCTCTGTCTGATTGGAGTCCGACCCACTCTAGGATGGCTCTGCCTGTCTCCATCGGACTTAGACTTTCCAGTTGAGAGATTCTGACAGCTTTAGTAAGCTCTTGCAATGTATTATGAATCCCCATTTTCTCCAGCTTCTCTGCTGATGTGGAGACAGGAAGGCCTAGTGCGCGTTTGACGCATTTTCGAATTGTGACGTCGATTTTTTCACGTTCTGTCTTTTTGAGATTGAGAAAAGGTGTGGCATAACATATGCGACTGATGATGTAGGCCTGTGTCATTTTGAGTAGACTGCGTCCCTTGAGACCGTGTCCTCTAAGTGCTACTCTTCTGAATATGCCCATAACTTGGGCTGCGTAGTTCTCCAATTTTTTGATGGTGGTTGTGTTCTGCCCTCTTGCTTGGAGGATCATTCCTAAGATTCTAATTTCCTCTACTTGTGGAACCGGGTAGTTTTCAAAATTTATATTTATGTCCGCTTTATTTTTCTTATATTTGGGGGATGTAGATGAGTTCTGACGTTTGCAGTGAGCAGGATAGACCGCGTTCCGCAGTGTACTCAACCTCCTTATTTGCGGCAGCCTGGAGTTTGTTCTGTATCTCTGTGTCGGTACCTTTATTTATCCAGAGATTTAGGTCATCTGCGTACATGCTAAATTTTACGTCCGGTATTTGCTTTAGTTGTGCTGGTAGCCCCCTCATAGCTATGTTAAATAGAAAGGGAGAAAAGACAGAGCCTTGTGGCGTTCCCTTGCTACCTAAGGTGACTGTGGGTGATTTGGCGCTTTGAAAGCTCATGGTGACTTCTCTGTTAGTAAGAAATTCTTTGATATAGTTATAGGTTCTGATTCCAACCCCAACTTCTTGGAGACCTTCGAGCACTGCCTTATGCTTGACATTGTCGAAGGCTTTGGTTAGGTCAAGTCCGAGAATATCTTTGTATCTGATCATTCATGTGTTATGATATCGTATCTAAGTCTGAGCATCACGTCCTGTGTGCTTAGCCCTGGCCTGAAGCCCACCATTTTGCGTGGCCAGAGGTTCTCTTGCTTCATGTATTTCGTAAGTCTCGCCTGAATAACGCGTTCCATTAGCTTTCCCACGCACAAGGTCAGTGATATGGGTCATAGGTTTTTTTAGTTTTGGCGGCTTCCCCGGTTTGGGTATGAGGACTATACTGGCATTTTTTCATGCCTGCGGTAGTTGTCCAGTCTCCCATACCTTATTCATGTATTCTGTCAGGGCTGTGATTGACTCGTCGTCTAGATTTCTTAAAATAGAGCTCGTGATACCGTCAGGTCCTGGGGCTGATCTTGTCTTTAATCCAATAATCTCAGCTCGGACTTCAGCCCTAGTGATGGGGGCGTCTAAGTCTAGGTTAGGTTTCCCCTGATATGCTGGTAATGTTTCGGTTTCCGTTTGTCCGACGTAGATTTCGATCAATTTACTCATCAATTGTTCGTCCGAGCCATCGAAGGCATGCTTAACTTTAGTTTTATTTACGTTGGCTTGTGCTTTAGATTTTTCCGGATAGAGCATGTGTCGTAGAATGTTCCATGTTTTGGAGAGGCTCATGCCTTGTTCCATTTCATCACATCTGCTACACCAGTTTTGTTCATTTAGTTTGATGGCATATGTCTCCATCTCTTTATTATGTCGAGCTAGTGCTCTCCTAATATTACGGTTCCATCTTTGTGTTTTTAGGCTTTTCTCTAGGTCCTGTTTCTTCTTCCACATGTTTAGAAATTTGCTATCAATACTCGGCGGTGCATCTTCGTCTTCTAGAGTGACTGTTGCTTCCTCCACGTGTTTCTTTAGCGTTTCTGACCACTTGTCGATATCGTCGATTTTCTCAATTCCCTCGGTCTCTCGTATTTGCCTAAATCTTTCCCATTCCGTGATTTTGGGTTGTTCGGGTTTTCTAATTTTGAATCCTTTTCCTAATGTGAGTGCAATAATGAATTGGTCACTACCTAGGTTTTGCTCGGTGTTTTTCCAGTCCGCTGTACTTACTTTCTTGCTTAAGGTCAGGTCGGGGGTGGTGTCCCTGCTGACGCTATTACCCGTGCGTGCGGGTGTTTGGATCAGTGTGTAGGGTGAGTCCTAGTGTTTGCATGTCTTCCCATAATTGTCTGCCCTTAGGACCCTGCCGATCGTACCCCCATTCCTGATGGGCTGCATTAAAGTCACCCGCTATGATTAACGGGTTATTTCCTGCGATCTTTAGGGCTTTTCGGAATAGGACTTGAAACCTAACTTTCCTTATCTTCGGTGTGCTGTATATATTCAAGAGAAAGATACTCTTTCGGTCTTTTCTTCCAGCGATGATTTCAGTTAAAACTGCTTCTATATCCCGAGATGTGATCTCGTGATTAGTAGCAGCTATGTTTCTCTGGATAAAAGTCTTGACTTTGGATTTTTCGCCCCTATCGCTGCTGTGACTTTGATATCGAAACAATTTGGTTGGGTTTTTACCAGTCTCCTGTATCATGATAGCTATGGGTTTGTCGGCAGTTTGTTCTATGTATTGTTGAAATAGCGCTCGCTTTCTCTGGTATCCTCGGCAGTTCCACTGCCAGATCGTGGAGTTGTCTTTCTGATTATGGCTTTTGTCCGTTATTGTTACCCATTGTTTCTTCTAGTTTTGCGATTCTGTTACTGAATTCAGAGAAGGCAGTGATGCTTCCTGCATTTGTATAGTGAGATTTTGAATCTGCACTTGCATCTGTCCCTGAGCCCCTAAAAGTTGCTGGATTAGCGTGTTAATATTCTCGAGTTGCTTATCAAATTTGTCATTACGTTGTTCAAATTTTCTATTAAGGGTTATAAACGGATCGGTCTCTCCCTCTTTACGCTTCTGGGGTGGCGGCCGGGTGAATTCCAAGTTCATACAGTTTGATTCTTCTGAAGTGGAATTAGTAGTAATTGAATTTATGGTTTTTGGTACCTCATTTGATTGATTTTCCGGCGGGCTCTTAGCCGTGGGCTTTTGGGTGAATTTAAATTTAATTTCCTGAATATCGCGACTCATTTGTTTGATGATCTCTCTAAGTTCTGCGTTTTCCCCTCTGAGTTTTTTCATCTCTCTATTTTCAGCCTGGGAGGTTTTGCTAACGAAGCTTACCGTCTTGTTGTCTGCTAATTTGGTTGGCCCCATAGATTCTTGGGATCTCTGGGAGGCAGGCCAGGTCCTCGTCCCTGGCTTTGTCCCGGGATTTCGAGGTCGCTCTGGTTGTCGAGCTCGATCGGGTCCCCGACCGTGGGTCCGTGTTTGCCCGGTTCCTTCCTCGGGGTTCTCGTCTCTGGCGCTCTTGTTCCGAGTAGAGGTTGGGTCCCTTGCTTCCTGAAGTTGATTGCAATTGTTTTTCTAGCTTTTTGTCCCAAATTTTCTTCTTTGAAAGGTAGGGCATCCTGTATATTTCGCGGCATTTGTTGTCTCCTAGAACATGGTCTTTACCGCAGAGTTGACACATAGGTTCACATGTGTGTCCAGCGCCTGGATGTTTCAAGCCACAGCCGCGACATTTCACGTTGGTCGGGTCTGGGCATACATCGGCTCTGTGTCCCAGCCTGCCACATGTTGTGCAGACTTCGTACTTCTTCTTATACAAGAAGCACCTCATGTTGATTCCCTGGAAATTGAGCCATTTCGGCACAAACCAGTCTTCGAAAAGTATCAGAATGGTTTTGGATCCCGCTTCCAGTCTTCTAATACCGGAGATTTGCGGATTAGTCCCACTCCATTCTATCATTTTGTTAAGTTCCTCCGCTGAATATTCGAGTGGTACGTCGTGAACGACGCCTTTGCCTCCGTTTTCCGGCATGGCGCTGCGCTGTATGACTTGGCTTCAATTATGTTGGGTCCAATCTTCAGAGCTTGAATTGCTGCGTACTTGTAAGTTCTCTCGGTATCCGTCGTAGCGACCAGTATTGATTACTGAGTAGAGTTTGGGGAGATGATGTCACCCTTCGTGGTCGTCAGGTCCTAGCCGGCGGCTTGGATGATACCTCGAGACAAGTTCAATCTTCTTACGATGTTGATAATACTGTAATTCCGCCTCTGGGGTGAATGATGATCTTGTTAGCAGTGCTGGGAATTCGCTCCGGCTGTCGCTCAATCGATGTTTCGGCGAGCTTCCTCCCTTGTAGGGGCTTGGGCTTGGGCTTGGGTAGGCTCAGCGTTCCAACGTGGTCGGCTTGGGCGTTGTTGACGGCCACGTTTCGGCTTCTCTTTCTGATAAACCATTGTCTGTTCAAAATATCGCTGGCGGAAGCGTTTGTTCCCTCCACGGTTTCCATCATCTTGCTCTTCTCAATTCGCGACGCTCTGGGGTCGCTCCCAGCCTCTTCGGGTAACACCTAGCGCCCAGCCAGGCTTCGGAGTCGAGCTAGGCCTAGGCCTCGGTCAGAAATTTTTAGACTCATAAAATCCAGAAAATTGGGCCTACCGTCGAAAGTCCGGTGTCCAAGGTGCTTCAAGATTCAGGTATCCGTTGGTAACACAGGATAGGAGGTGAGAAGTCAAATACCGCATTCGCAGATTGAACGTTTGCGGAGCGAAACAAAGTGGCGTCCGTCTCAGAAAGTGAACGCAGCGATACGCCCTGCGAGGCAGTAGCTACCAACCGCGACGCTACAGCCGGAGTCCAAATAAACGGAAATCGGAGGATATTGTAACAATTGTGACGTATAGATTGTGGCTATAGATTGTCATATTGGCGGCTCAGTTATATTCTAGTTTGATAAACAAGATATCAAAGTGATCAAACACACCATTATTAGAAAATCAAAGCTGGCCATCACATTGACGGCTCAGTTTATTTAAGATTGACAAGTAAGACGCAGAAGCGATCAAACCCCTGGTTTGAAGTCGATGAGCAGGCCGTTGCATTCACGGTTGACGCTAGGAAATATAGCTGCCAAGAAAATTCCTGCCTTTATTGCCGTTCTTTACAGTGTATTTCGAACGCTGCCACTGTTCAAAGTGTGGTCGCGCTAGTTGAATGAAGCTTAGTGGCAGGCCATGCGAAGAAGCACCTCGATGTTCCCCTGTGTTTGCATCCCTTTGTTGCGATATGCGGTCGTGTCGGACTAAACGGCCCTTTGAAGACTGGAGCACGCTCGAACAAGGATTGGATGACATTGTACATCCTTTGTACAAAGCAGGGAGCCCAAACCTATTTTCTCCCAATTGGTGTGGTGGGGTCCTTGTAGCAACCGGTCCTAACTCTCGGGTGTAAGAGGACTACACAGGCCTAATATTGGCGTCAGATTCTAGTATCCTAGTCATTCCCCGTGAACTCAAGCCCATCTTTCTATGATGCTAATGTAACTGGGAGGCAACTACAGATCACTGTACGACACTGCATTAGAAATATTGACGGGAATGGTCCTATCTTCCAAAGCGCAAGGGAAGGTTTCCTTTAAGCTTTGTCGTTGTCTCGCTTTGAGCGCAAAGGACGGTCATTGAAAACGGATAAAGTAGCACAATAAAGTGGCGACCAGTAGCACAATCAATAAAAAATATTTAGGACCCCCCTCTCTCTCTCACACACACACACACACACACACTTTTCATCTTGAGGGTATATCTGAGGATATATGATTTGTTGTAGTGGAATTTTACGATATGCCAACAGTTTGTGTTCAGACACACCGTTTTGGAAGATGCTATTGTCCAACATTTCTGTGTGCGTCAAGAGATTTGGAACACTGCGAATGCATAACGAAGCGATTTAAATGGGACCGCCCGTTACTCAGCATGTAGCTAAGTGAATCGGGGACACAACGCGACTTCGAGGTACGCGCCTTCTCTACGGCGCATGCTCCGCGCCGTGATAACGAGAGGGAAACGCAGTATAGTGATACGTAGTATTGCAAGATGAGAAGTCCTCTTCTTCAGTGCAGGCAGCTGGAGGGTTTAAAGTCCTAGCGTGTGCTTAACATCCGAGAACAGCTGGTTTTGCAATTTTGCGGCTGGTTTGGCAAATGTTTTTAAAACGGGCCTCCTTTCTTGTGAATGATCTGAAAAAAATGAGCAAAAATATGAGAGATTTCGACTCTCAAAATTGTTATTCTATTTACAGCTTACCTGTGAGGAAGTTTTTAATGAGTTGAGGTGGGCCCATGCGTGGCTGTTTCCAGCAAGACAAAAACTGTTCCTCAGTTTGTCCGGGAATTGCATGGTCACAGACAATAGGGTCCAGCTGTGTCGCATGAAAAGGTCTTCGAGAACACACATCCGGTTTGACAAGCCCCCGCTGGGTTATACACAGGGCATTGTCCTCGGGAACTCCTACACACTGCGGAGTTACCATCGCTTCAGTTATCAGTTAGGTCCTCTGTAGTCTATGCAGCATGTACACATTTTCCTTCTGAGATCGGAAGTACGTCTGAAGGCACCGCTCTCGATACAGTCAATCTTGAGAAGCCTGCGCACAGAAAGCGGGTCACGTCGTGTTTCGCCAAAAACATACGTTAGAAAAAAAAAGCTTGCTATTCAGCCAATGCATCGTGGTAGTTAACACAGTATTACCGCCATCATCACACTGTTTGATGGTTGCCAAATGATTTATACCTGCTGCATCTAGCCGATAAACAAGGTTTGAATCTGACCACATATACCTTTGGAAAATGGCGGCGTACAGTTAATTGGCGGCTGCTGTAGAGTAGTTCCTGTAGACAATGGCAAAATCGTCACATGTGAAGCATTTCTGATGATGTATCGCGTCGCGTATGTACTGAAACATCATATAGGAGTCTGTCTATGGACTCCACACTACTCCAATGTAACCTCATATAGGTGCCTCTTCTGCGTTGCTATCTTAAGGCCAGCTATAGGACCACGGTCGATACCAGCTTCGTGTGCATTCCATCCGTCGAGCGCACACGCATCTCCTCTGTTGCTTTGACACGAGAAGAACTCAATATAGAAAAATAATTCTGACAAATTCCAGGGCAGTTGCCTGCTTGACTTATTCTAGATGGCTAGGACTGCATACAGCAAGCGTCTAAGGATACTCGCGTTTGTGTTTACTATCCGAGTTATTTGCTCTGTGTTCTTTCATAACTGATGGTTGAGAATGCTGCCAGCAGAGCCGCTTCTTCTAGTTGATCTAACTGAGTCGTTGGAAACAGCTGTTCCTGTAATGAAATCTGCGAATAAAATGCCGAGTTCGCTTGGTGTCATTGGTATTAGGGTTGTTTTCGTTCACACGTCTTGCAGTCCCTAGTTCACACATAGCCCTCGTTGTGGAACGTAAAACCTGTCATAAAATCTGCAAATGTAAGTGCAATGCAGCGCCTCACACGCGCGTGAGGCGATATGCCGGATATGTTTGGAGATTTCGCCTTGCATACAACGCGTGCAGGTTCCATCATGACGCAGGAGAGAAAGCGACCCTTCGTTACTAACAGCTTATTTCAAATGTTTTGACCGTGCAACAGCAAGCTGAAGCGACACTCGAAAATTGAAATTTCAAGCCGAAAGTCAAAGGGCATCTGCTAGCAAGCATGGTTCAAAATTATCCTAAACCCACTCCTCATGACCCAAGCTGTGTCCCAAATATGTTTTCAGTCTAGACAAAAAAAATTCGCAAAACGTTTATAAACTTATTATATCTACCACACTTTTTAAATCTGCATTTAGGAATTTGCTCACTATTGACTTATAGAGAAAAATCTACCCGGGCCACGGTGATGAGTTTGATGACGGCGGTGAAGATGGCTGCAGACTTATGGGAACTTCTTTTCGATTTCACCTTTACCTATTTGCCAAAAACTTCAACGCACAGCAAATATTTTCTTTTTGACCATTGTAGTTGCGACAAGAGTAATGGAACTTCAAATATACTTTTCGGCATCGCTAGATCCTACAGCATGGCTTTCGGGGAGGCAGTTTGCGGTAGTCACTCGGGAAAAATATGCATGCATGCACTGACAGTTTGCAAAAAGCGCACGGAAAAGAGTTTGCGGCGCGAGGCTTATTATGGCCTGACTGTCAAAAGCATCGCATATTAATTTTTTTGACGCAGCATACTTAATATTAGATAATTGAATATACTTTACACAATATGCTACAAAACAAAACAAGAAAAAACAAAAACAAACTGTCTATATTTAGCAGTTTCGTTATAACAAAAGCAAAAATGTTTTATATTCGTTCGAGCGTAACTCTGCTGTCGACAGATGTCAGGCAGCACAGAGCTTCGCTCCAGAGTTACTATAAGCTTTGCCTATGTAGTAATTCCTACATATAATGACTCTACTCCGCCCTAGTAAGCTCAATCGGCTGTGGTAGACGCTCTCCTAGAATTCGTTACTCGCGCTGCTCTACACTAGCGCCCCGCTGTGGAGCGGAGCAAAACCATCTCCGCCAAAAAAAAAGTCTGATGCCGTGAAGTTATATTCCATTACACAATGTGGCATTTATTCTCCATATAATGCCACATACAAAATCATGGGATGACGCGCTTCATCTGCCAGTGTGGAACACGTGTGATCGTTTGAGACATGCTCCGAGACGGATATCTGCTCGGCGGCGCGTTTTGCAGGTGGTGTCTGGGTAGCTGCTAAGCGTATGCGCGATTCGTTTGTTGACGAGGGTGAGCACGCAGCTCTGCCACAATATCTGATGCCACGAGCCAGCATACTTAATTGACCTGACTATGATGGAGGTACTCAGAATATTCACTGCATACATGCGAATTTGTATTTGTGATTGAGGAACGAGTATCAGTGCTTCAAATAATACTCAAAGGGTAAACCAGCCAAACAAAGACGCAAACACGAGAGAGAACTTCACAGGACATGTGTTTGCGTCTATGTGTTTGAATCTTTCTTTTTTTTTTGGCTGATTTACTATTTAAATATGGATTACCAAAAGCCCACCATTCAGCCTTGCTTTAAATAATACAGTTCACGTTCGCTTTATACCGTTCCTGCAGTTCCTTCTGAAGGATTAATTTGCTTTTGTTTTTTGCTTCAGTAGTTGTATACAAAAAGCTTACGATATTTTTTAGCCCACGTGATTTCTGTGCAGAATGTGATCCGGGCCGACGATGTGTTCCGTTGCTGGACCCTGGCATCGTTCGACAAGCACTACGCCGCTCCTGCTTTCGGTTTTCGATCTGTGCAGGATTTTTACGAGAACTGCAGCCTCAAGGTACGTGCACAAGCAGGCTTAGAAAAACTACACCTATTAATAGGAGTAGGCGTAATTTTCACGCGAAAGCATTTAACAGCTCATGAGTAGCGTCCGCAGAAGGTGTCCGCTCCATCTGTCTATGAATTAAAACAAAAAACAAAAAACTTGGGTCTAGAATACGAATCGAATCTGGGCACCCGGCGTTAGAAACGGGAATGCCTCCATCACTCCACGACGACTCCATGTTTGAGCGCGAATAAAGACACGTCTAGTGAAATCAAGGGTTTCGTGGAAACGAGTCGTCGAGATCTGTACTGAGGCGTACGTGAGTAATTATGAATATGTAAATTACACATGTCGAACTTAAGCGAGTAGAATACATTTCTTGTGAATTTCCTCCGCTGTTTCCGTGCAGTCGTAACGCCATCACGTGGTACCTACCCAGTAACCCCCCCCCCCCATGGTGCCCGCATGATGGCGCTGGGCGGCGCTCAGCATTTCACCAGCGCAGGTTCTGCAGTGCCCAATTTATTTCTTTACCATTTTATTTTCAAACCGTTATGGGTTTCGAATGCAGTTCTTGGGAAACGAGGGCTTGTCACACCCCATTGTCGAAGTCTTACTTTTCTACTGTGCGTTTTCAATGGTTAAGTGGTTGACGAGTTTTATTTGTAGATATATGACCCGTGATGGTTTTAGAAAAAGAATGATGAACAACACCAGGAATCTTGCAAATCTAACAACTCCAGCAATATGCACATTATATCCAGTACCAGCCTTGAAGAGCCACTCAAGTAAGCGCAGTAAGACAGTGTATATGCCTACAAAGCTTTCCTGGGATTTTAGGAACACTGATGATTTCTCTTTCTTTTAATTGCGAAAGTATGCCTTGCGAGTTAAGTTGAGATCCAAATAGGAATCGGATTCCTGGAAGGCCAACAACGAGCGGTCTCCTTGTTTCCTTTGTCTGGGGCTCTCTAAAAAGCAAGAAATATAAAATTGCAATAGAACTGAGAGTTGAGCTAGTTGGTGCGTCATTTTTTAAAAATACACAGCGCAGCAAACATAGGACAAGCCAGTAGACGGAAAAGCGCTGTTTTTTTTTTTCCACTACTTGGCACCCCTCTCGAAAGCGCTGCACTCGATGCCTCGCCTTGCCGCATGCCACCCAGGGGATGTCCTTGTAAAGGTTTTGCCACCACACTGAAGAGATGATGCGGTACATCCTACGACTGTGACCTTTGGATGGTTGCAGCCCGCCACACAACACCTGAGCTTCCAGCGGGCAGATCGCCCGTCTTGCACACCAGGAAGCCATCCGTGCTTTGAAAGCACGGATGTTGAAAGCAGCACTGTTTCCGTCTACTCGCTTGTCCTATGTTTGTTGCGCTGCGCATGTTTAAAAGGAGAGAAATATAAAAGTGGAGAGAGCTCACATCTATCGGAGTCTTCGGGGGCTTAAGCGAATCAAAGGTATAGGACTCAGGACCCGAAACTCTCCGCTATGGAACATTTACAAATAAAGGCCAATTGGAATAAAGAAAAAAAGGAGAGGGGGGGGGGCGGAAAAGGTGACAGCGAAAAGCTGTGCGACCCCGCGTTACAAGGGCCGGGGGTGAGGCGGCTGGAAGCATGCCTCTCAATGACAGAGCAGAGCGAGGGATCTGTGACCGGCGCCAGCCCTTAGTTGTTGTTGGGCGTTACATTCGCTGGTAGGGGTTGGGCAGAGCAGAAGCACCAGTAAACGTGAGACTGAATCTGTGGCAGCCAATATCTAGTGACGTCGGGGATAAAGACCGCGCCTAGCCTTAGCCATTCATGTGTCACTTGCTGCCCGAAAGATGAGTGGTGATGTACTACACGCACACTATGTTGCTACTCTAGTAACCAGACGTCGTGATGGTGCGCAGGGCCGGCTGTTCATGGTGCAGCGACCGTTGGTGTTCCTGGTTTCGGCGGATGACTCCTTGAACGATGAGCGAACCCTGCCTGTAGACGAGATCATCAAGTCACCCTGGCTGGCCGCCGTGGTGACTCCGCGCGGAGGGCACATGGGTTTCGTGGATGGCTGGCTGCTGCCGCGCCAGCCCTTCTACGTCGAGCGGTTTGTGGCCGCCTTCTCCCTGAACCTGCGCCATGTGTGCAAGACGAGGGGAGTCCGGGTGCTGCAGAGGCTGGCAGACTGACGGCCGCTTCAGGGCTCCGGCGGTGTAAAGAGAAATAAAGGCTTTTTTTTTTCTTGTTCTTGCTTAACGACTGTCATTTGGGCTGCCGTCACCTGTTCCCTAGTCGAGACTAGCCCAGTCACCTAACTTGACCATACAGTGAGAATGAGAAGAGCCACTTTAGTTAGAGGCACAATGGCTCTTCTCAGTTCTTTTTTCTGCCCACTTCATTTTTCGGAATAACATGCTAATCTATACCGCTCAGTGCTTATATTTATTGGTTCCCCTTTCGAATTCTATTGTCCTCTAGCCCTACCAGGAAAATGGTACGCGTGAACAGCGCAGATGGACACAAACGTTTTTTAATAAGGCTGGTATTTTTACAAGATATCGCTTAAACCGAAAAATATCGCAACACTGACTGGTTTCCTCGTTAACTGCGTTGTCAGTTAAACTTGTTAACCGGATTTCGCATCAGAATCACCATTTGGGTATCAAGCACGGTCGCCATTTAAACCACATTCCACGGTTGGCTTACAAGTGTTTTCCTCTTAAATTTTCACTCTGCACTTTTCCTTGGATACTGGTAAGTATGGCAGCTCTGTTTTGCGTACATACCGGCAGCAATACTAACAATAAAGACTTCTTCATGTTACCAGGCACAATATTTTGCAATATTGTTTCTCTCTGTGCTGTGTAGCGCCATAGTATACATCCCTAAATATGTGTTCGAGCACGGAGTATTTATTTTTGTTTTGAAAGAGCTTACCGAGCTAGTGAGGAAATGATCTCATTACGGGCCTGCACCCATGTAGACTAACCCATATATTCCGTTTCTTCTCTGCTGCTGACGAATAAAACATCTGGAAATATTTTAATGCACCGCAACTGTCAAACTTTCCTCCCTACTTCATCACCATTGCAGTAATGAAGACAACCCAGAGCAACAATGTTTGCTGATATACTGAAAAAAGCTACCAAGGCCTCGTTCCCTGCTGGGGTCATCTTACCTTCTTATTTTCAACTTCTGAGCGACGCATGCCGATGGCAGCACAGAACGATTTGCTGTGTCGTACATTGTGTTAAAATGCTACTGAAGTCGCCGAAAGAAAAACAAATTGCTACTACATACCTGGTAAGCCTGAAAATTAGCCCTTGGTGAAAAGCGATAATGAATATAAAATGACGTAGCCAGTACGGGACGCTCGTGCGGGACGCACAGACCAAATGACGTGTACAGGACACTGAACTGAGACCATTAACCATTATACCAAGGTATGGGGTTTAAGTGATATTTTCCTTATACAACGGCTTACGACGGCGGCTAGGATAAAGTCACAAAACGCAGGTATTGGTTCTGAAACTTGATGTTTCCTCCATTTTGGCATGATAAAGTGACCCCTGCAGCACTACAGCCAACCCTTCCCCCTCTGTCCAGCAAGACATTGTAACAATAATAATTTCGTGCGAGAGCGGTCCTACTGGATAATTATTCTCAATTAATCCTTCGCAATGTCTTCCTGAGATAAATTGGCAGTAACAGTTGCGTTCAATCCGTCCTATCCTCCCTATTTACAGGAGGGCACACTGTAAGGTGCGCACATGTCATCGTGATTACCAGAACCAAGGTTAAGCCCACCGAAGGACTAATTGCTCGAACTGTGATTTCAAACCAGCCTTTTCCTCCGCCACTCTTGGTGACCGTATCTCAGTAAATTACTACTATCCCATCTCGCCAAATCGCCCCTTTTACTTCTCTCACCTATCGCATGCGGTTCTACTGTTCTACTCTTCTTTTTTTGTACCAAACTTGTTCCGTTAACCGACCATTTGTTGTCTGCTTCCAGAGTTACCTGCGGTACACAAACCAGCTTAGCAGCTCGAGGTAAAAATTGTTGCTGGCTTTTGGCTAGATTAAACTTTTGGTACGTACGCTTGCAACAGCTCCATAGCAGCGACAAAATATGTGAAAAGTAGAGGCATTCACAATTCATCGTAAAGTATTGTGCCGTAGAGCTGACTCTCGCCGCTCACACAAGCCGCGCGATAATTCCCTCGTGAGCAAGAAGCACTCTGTGGAGACAGTCACGATTTCGATATACTGCATTGTCGTAAATCTGTGAGGCCTCCTTCTGTCGCACCTGTGTAAGTGTTATGTGGCACTTTTCTACTCTTTAGAATACCTCGCATCTTTGTCACCATGGGTTTGACTGCACAGTACGGAATCGATTGCACTTGTCTAGAATAGTCTTGCGGAGTTCAGCGGAGAGAGTAGAGGAGATTCTGAGTCATATGCCGATTTTACCGAACATACTCTCGCTCTCGTTTCTTAACAGCAGCAATATTATACCAAGCGCACGAGCGCAAGCAAAAACAAGTACGTTAATATTTGACTCAGTTTGCTTCGCAAGACGCCGCACCTATGATCTGCAGAAGGATATGGTCGACTTTGTACTGTATATCGAAGTAAAATGAGACAATGTCAGTCCTGTAGGACACATTCAGCTTGACTTTCGAGCATGAGGAATGTGAGTGGGGTGTAGTAAAGTGGCAACGGTGCAGATTGAGTTGAAACTACGTAAATTTAATATGCTTGGCTGCTATTTTCTTTCAGAAAATTTCTCGCCTTTTTTATCTCTCGATCCAGACAGCGCTCCTCACCTAAGGATGTAATTCACCTCCGTGCAGCGCTGGCTCATGCATGAATAGCCTCCCTGGATGTAGCAATTAATCTCCAGGCTTAGCAGTATGACTCTGAGGGCAGGGAGCTTCGGCAGGAGCATTACGAAGGGAAACAACACCCTAGCGGTTGAAGAACTTGTCACTGTCACTACGGGTGCAGCCGTCCAAGACCAAATTTCTGAAGTGCTTGTGATGGCAGAATACTCGGCCGTTGATGAGGAAAGGACTCGAGACTAATCAGCGCCTTATTACGCCGAAACCGAACCTCCTGATTTTAATTAGGTGGGTGCTCTGTGTGACTTGGGTTTGTAGGCGTCGTCCATGTTTCCTCGTGAATCAGGCAAAGAAGGTGGGTGAAGCGCAGCAGTATATCACTTATTCTCCACGAAACAGAGCAGAAAGATGCGAGCTTTTTAAGCTGCAAAGAAATTCACCATAAGTAATTTTGTGTTCGTCGCCACTGCGTCTGCGGGTAAGGCTTGTACTGAGATGTTGGCATCTTCAACGCGAACAATCAACCGTCTTTACGCTCTTGGCCACCGCATCACGTGGTTTGTGATACAAGTAGCTAGCCAATCTAGATCTCCAGACAGCGCTCCACACCTGAGGCAGTCAGTTACCTCAGTGCAGCGCTGGCCCATGTATGAACAGCCTCACTGGAGGTGGCACTTCACAGACAGATTTGCTGAGCGATGAAGACTACAGTGGTTTAAAATACTAATTTCACTCTCCTCTTTTCTTGAAAGTGCGGAACAAACCCTGTTTCCAAATTGAAGCCTATTCAATACTTTGCGGGAACAATCTGAATGAGACTTTTGCCAGTAGCCAAGGAAAAACCAGCAGTGTCATTTAAGTTTCCTTGCAGATATTGAAAAGTGGGTAACCCATAAAAGATTCTGTATGCCCTGTCATCGAGCTTAGTTCTTTGTGAATTTAAATGTTTTGTTATACAGTTATAGTTGAAAGTACAATGAAGTGAATTTTACAGGTTAAGTAGAAACCTGATAATCTCTTTACAAAAGGGAACCAGTCACCCAGTATGCACGTTGTGGTTATGTTTGCGATTTGTCCTTAACTGCTCTTAGCTCCATGCTATAGATTTTAACTGTGCGAAACTGGTTCAGTCAGAGTGAATGGGTGTCGCAGTGAGGAAATTCACACCTGTTTATTTTCGTAATCAGTAGACAGAGATAAGCACTTGCAATAGGCACCAGGGCGCGACGCTTTTTTACTTTAGAGTTAGGAGTCATTGATCTTAAAAAAAGCAAGTATTTGAGCACTTAGCCATTAGGCACGATAGTTTGTGGATTCCTGTTCATCGGCGCTGACTCCGTAGCCGCCGATTTTTATTTCGCTCGACTGCCGCAGCTTTCCATGGCGCCACAAGTTGTCCCCGCCTAGGGTGCTTCAGTATACCTTCGCCTCCGCTTTCACAGTCAGGACACCTTTTGTACTACCCCGCGCCACCGTTTCACTCTCGTAGGGGCATATTGGGTCCCACTCGACAGTTGCGTGCAGCGAGTAGTGTTGCGGAGTGAGCTCTCTCCGATGGTGTTGCAACTACAATAACACGACTGAACATGAAAAAGGCAGCATGCATTTTGTTTTCATCGTAGCAGTAATTTGATGTCGTGGTTGTAGGCTCGTTTTATGTTCAGTGGGGTCAATACGACAACAATCAAATGAACTGTCTATAGCAATCGAATGTACCAGCAGTGTGCTGGCCAGTCTGGAAACCGACAACGGCTGCTTTATTTTTATTAGTATTCATAATGTAGCCGATGAAGGTCTCCGAACAAATCCCGCGGGTATACCACTAGTAAGAAAGTTTAACTGCGATTAGTAAGCATTTTTGTGCCTTTATTTTATGCGATTACTATTCTTTGAACTTCTCATATAAATAGAAAATGGGGTTTACTATAGAGGTAAATTGACAGTACGACCCGATAACGCCTTTCTGCTTTTGAATTAGAGGTTGTGTTACTCAAGCATAAATTTTATCTTAAGGTTATTTTTTGTTTACTACAAATTAAGAACAAAAGACAGGGTAACAATTATTACAAGCGACTGATTGTCTGTTAAACCTGACGAAATCAACGTTCATTATGACTAAAAGCTATTAGGCTTCCCCGATATCATCATCAACATCATCAGCCTGACTATACCCACTGCAGGGCGAAGGCCTCTCCCATATTTCTCTAATTAACCCGGTTTTGTGCTAGCTGCATCCACTTGACCCCTTGGAACCCCTTGGAACCCCTTGGAACTTCTTAACCTCCTCCACCTACCTAATTTTCTGCCCCCGCTGCTACGCTTGCCTTCCCTTGAATCCAGTTGGTTAGACTTAATTGTTCTCCTGTCTTCGCATTGCATCTCCAGCCCATCTCTATTTCATCTTAACTTAGGCTGGAATATCAACTACTTGAGTTATTCTCTGACCCACTCTGCATGCTTCTTATGTCTCAACGTTACGCATGCCATTTTACATTCCTCTGCGTTGTCCTCCACGTAAGTAGAACCTTTTTCGTTATCCTCCATGTTTCGTCCCCATAGGTGAGTGCTGGTAGGATGCAACTGTTTTACACTTTCCTCTTGAGCATACCGGTAAGCTGCTAGTCATAATGTGTGAGCACCTTCCAAATACGGACCATCCCAATATTATTCTCCCAGTTCAAGCAAAGCATGCCGTTTAGAACTATTGTAACTGAAAAAGGCACGTGGCAGAAACATCTTAGCATGTATTTGGCTAAGCACTTGTCAAAACTGCATGTCAATGATCCGTTTTTGACGAAACG
This sequence comes from Amblyomma maculatum, assembly GCF_055883805.1. NCBI lineage: Eukaryota > Metazoa > Arthropoda > Arachnida > Ixodida > Ixodidae > Amblyomma > Amblyomma maculatum. The sequence goes on from NW_028146738.1 coordinate 388,685, forward strand.
GTCAAATGAAATTTGTGAACTTTTTGAAAACAACCCTGATGTTGGAAGTGCTTTTTCAGTGGACGTTGTAGATCTATTCTATTCAGTCCCTCATGGCCCCTTGTTCTCAGCCGTTAGGGAGTGCATTGAAGAAAATGACCCGATTGCTTTTCAGAACTCCGCTGGTATTTCCATAGATGACTTTTTAACCTTATTACAGTTTTACCTGGAATCTACTTTTATCTCTTTTGACCAGCAGTTTTTTCTGCAGAAATCTGGCATATGCATTGGCTCCTGTGTGGCACCGGTGCTATGTCACATCTTTTTATCTGGTATTGACCAAGCTTTGCAGCAAGTTTTACCCATTGACAAGGTTTTTAACGTTTTTAGGTATGTAGATGATTTTATGATGTTTTAACTAAAGAAGGTCTTTACAACCGTAAGGAAACAGTGGACAGTGTTTTATCTGCCCTTAAAGAGCATGGAAAAGGTACGGAATTCACGTACGAACTACCTGACCATGACAATTCATTGAAGTTTTTAGATTTGAAGCTGGAGTTCTGTGGTGATCGGGTCTGTTGGACATATTTCCCGCGTGCAAAGAAGCAGCTGTTACCCTTTGACTCCTGCCATTCTAAACTGGTGAAACGCGGGATTGCTTCGCTTTGCCTGGAATAGGCACTCAAAAAGTCATGCCTTCACAAAATGCGGGACAGTTTTAATCACCAACTGGCTAGGCTTTTTGCAGCCGAGTTCCCCCGTTCGCTCGTGACCGCGGTGGCTGAATGTCTCCTAAACAAGACAAAGAAGAGTACTGGTAGAGCTAGGCCGGAGGTCCCTCGAGATGAGGTAAGACCAGTGGTGGTGCCATACGTGCATCGTGTGGCCCATAATTTGAAAAAAGTTGCCAGCCGCCATGGTGTGCGGCTCACCTTTTCTGCACCGAGAAAGCTAGGTGGTCTTTGTTCCCGTACCGATAAAGAAAATACCAAGGAACGAGGCTGCGGAACGAACCACAGGAGACCGTTCATGAAATGTGCTGAAGGGGTTGTATATGAAATCCCCCTGTCTTGCGGCCACTCCTACATAGGTCAGACAGGCAGGTGCCTGAATGAGCGGACGAGGGAACATGAGAGAAACGTACAACAGAACAAGGAAGGCACCCATATAACTAAGCACATTAATGCATGCCCGTCCCGCAATTGTGAGCCATGCTTCACTGACGTGCGCATTCTGGGCAAAAGCAATGATAAGAATGCCAGGGAATTGATAGAAGCGTTTTATATCAAAAAGAAAGGCGACATGTGCGTAAGTGACACATCAATTGTTTTATATAACTGTGAAAAGATATTCCTGGAGCGCGCCTTATCAGGTCGTTCCTGAGCTTTAGGTGACATCTACGCATGTGACTACAAAACTATTTAAGTACGTTTTCTTGCATGCAATAAAATCAGTTGGGAGTTGGCGCTTCGTCCTGCCACTTACCTTTGTGTTTGTCTGTTTTTTACGCCTTAAACTATTTTAAATATGAACCAAAACCAACTAGCCCAGCAGCAAGTGCTTTTAGATTGTATTCGTCAGGCGGGAACAAAAAAAAAATAACCTCATCTTCGTATCGCAATATCTCAGCAATAATTCGATTTTTTGTTGCCGGATATGCGGCGTCAGTGTCACGAAATGCCGTTTATTAGATTTTGGTAGCACATTTGGGTGTCTTTAGTGACCCTTTAAGCCAAACTATTATCAGCAACTACGGTACTGGGCAAGCTTATTTAGAGGGTATTTCATGAAATATACACCTTCACCACCCCGCATAAAGAATGCATTGCATTAAATCTGACCTGGTAAGATCGGCATCGAGGCAAAAATGAAAACCAATTCGGTGTTTTTTTGCTTCAACTAAAGCGTAAATCCGTAAATTCTCCGAAGGAAGTGCTGCCAGGAACCTTCTACTTTGGGGAATTACCCGTCACGTGCCGTTAGACTATCAAATGAAATCATGAGTACGAAGGCCGAAGGTTCCAACGAAATACCTGCTTCGGTCGTCCAATTCGTCCGTCGGGATATAAATCCCATCGCCGCTGCCATCAGGAAGAAAAAGAAAACTCTAAGACATCCCGGCACAAAATAAAACGTTCTCGACGATTTTTTTCTGACTCCGTAGGGCACGGCATTACGACTCCCTTTCCCTATTTTCCACCTTTCCTAGAAAACGGGGCATCTTTTCGGTGGATTTGGCTTGGAGATATTCTGTCCGCATCCCGAATTACATTCCTATATCATTTTCGGAATTTTCGGCTCACTTTTTGGATTGGCTGTGCACAAAATGTCATGTCAAGTGTCACACATTATCATCCTCGCTGTTTGTTTGTCAGTTTTAGTGTGACTCCAAGTTTCACAAGAACATTATTTCAGCAGTTTCCTTCGATATTTTTCCCGGTACATTGAAAAAGGTCCGTTCGTCTGGATCCCCAGCCACCCATTTATTTATAACGAAATGGCCGATTTCTTAGCAAGATTGGCTCTTAATGCGTCAGTGACATATCCCGCCCCTAACTTCAGCCCATGGCGATTTCTAGGTTTCAGCAATTTCAGCACATATCAGCCAGACTACGTTATCCCTTACTAAATACCAACAATTATCAACACTTAGCATGCAATTGGAACATCCGGTTATGTAAAACAAGGACGGGCGGGGTTTCAATGACACTGTTGCGTTGCAGGATTTCCAGCTTGAACTAATATATATGCATAGCGCGTGGACACCAACAAAACTATGTGACTCATGCGGGGAAGTTGAATCTATAGAACCTTTCTTCCTCTCCTGCCTGAAGTTCGCACTTCCGAGGAAGACTTTCCACATCGCAAGTGTCACGACCAGGGTGTCTGACATAACAGAAGCAGAAGAGATAGCCATTGCTCTGGCTGTAAGAGAAGGATATAGGACAGGGAGACCTCTCCACTTCTTAACAGACTCACAAGAGGCATGCCGGAATTACACTAGGGGCAGGATTAGCAGTGCGGCACTCAAGATCCTCAAAGAGGGTGCGCCCTCGGAGGAGTCACCAAAGCAAAACATAATCTGGATACCGAGCCACGCGGGAATCAGGGGCAACGAGGGGGCAGACAACCTAGCTCGAGGGATGACCAGCCGAGCGGGAGCGTCGCACACCCCGGAGGACCCCCAGATCAGATGCGGAGAGAGCTATTCAGACCTACTAAACCTATATAAGGGGCTGAGGTTCCACTACCCCCCGCCACACAAACAACTAACCAAGGAAGAAGCCACGGGATGGAGGAGACTGCAAACGGGCTCCTTCCCAAACCTACACATACTAAACAAGATTTTTCCAAGACAATATAGCGCCAGCTGCCCATGGTGCGGATCAAAACCAACACTATATCACATCACGTGGGAATGCGAGAGAAATCATGCATTTCACAAACAGAAAACACCAAGTGCGGAGCAATGGGAGAGCCGGCTCACCAGCTGCGAGCTAGAGGCCCAGAGGGCACTCATAGCACACGCAAGCGAGGTGGCCCGACTCAGTGGAGCCCTGGACTAGGGGCCCAACCACGGCCAGGGAGGTGACGGACTTCCAGAAGAAGCCTCGACCTCCACCGCTAACAAACTACCAAAAGACAAATAAAGTTTTCAATCAATCAATCAATCCAGTTAGCCCCCCCCTGCCCCCCCCCCCCTTTCTTCTGCCAGTGGTATTATCGTTCGATGCGAGCGCCACTGGATTTGCATTGGGTTCAGTATGCGGGATTCTCCATGGTTATTTAATTGCATCTTGTAGGTTAAATTGCAAACTCTTAAATTTTTTCGACATCTTCTTCTTCACAGAAATATTCCGTTTATTATTAAACTTTAAATGCTCTTCTATCGCTTTACATCAGTACATTTGTCAAAATTCTAGATTGGAGTTGCTATTTTGTCGTAATCACCTGTGGCAGTTTTCATGTATATACTACTGCACCTTGGCCGATCCCCCCATGTGAGTTTGTGTCCCGTTTAAAAAATCAAGAAGAAGAAGAAGAAGCGGAAGTTTCTGCCAGCAGGGGCCGCCGTCTGTTCAGTCTACCGGCTACTCGAGGCTTTAGCGGTGAGCGATGAGTGTCGTGATCCGTGTGAAGACGCCTTCAAAAGGCGAGTTGCTGCTGCTCCTAGGATGCCTCTCATACGTCGTATACTACGTGTTTGCGGTGGTGCGCAAGCCGCGGATAGTGTGCCGCAATGGCATCCTGCGCCGGCTTCTGACTGGACAGATGAAAAGCGTTTTGAGGAGCCACTATTGGCCACCATTTTGGTGCACCGGCTCCGTCATGCAGCGTATCGTCGCCAGCTTCTACCATGTGCGTGCACCTCACGTTTCCCTGTAACGGAAACAAGCATGTCTCTTGGGTTATCGTAAGGCTGGACGCTGCCTTTGGGGAGGCTTGTCAAACGCTCAGGGTTTCTTCGAGCTGCTGGTGGCAGGTGTGTACAGTGGGTTGCAAAAAACGCTGATGGTAAAAGTTTACCTGGACCAATTCAGGGCGTCAAAATGGAAATAATTTAACTTGGTTATAGCTAGTGCACACGACCGCCGGGAAGAGGCTGCTGTTTCTCCATATTCGGATCAAGGAAGGTCCATAAACGCTTTCAAATGCGCAACAACATCTGACTTGCAGCTGAAAAGTTCCGTTCGTGCGTGGCGTCACATCTCTCAGCATCAGTTAACCCGCATATCTTAAGCGACAGCCGCATCGGTTACGTGACCGGGCATGAGCAGAGCATGCTTTGTTTAGGTGAGATAATAGAGGGTCCTTGAGGGCAACCGAAGAGAGGGAAATCGCAGCAGGGAACGGCAGAATGTTAGGTGAACGGTTGAGATTAGACAGTTTTCGCAAGAAAGGATGGCCAGTACCGTACGTAGATAGACGTATTCCTAATAATGATCTTGTGCGGTGTTCCCGCGTGCAGTGGTGGCTCCCGAGGGTCAACTACCGTCGCGAGCTGTTTGTTCTCTGGGACCAGGGCGTGATAGCCCTAGACTGGCTCAACGAGGATCAGCCCGGCCCCGTGGTGCTGCTCATCGCCGGGGGTTCCACGGACAGCCAAAGCCGGCCATGGCGTTCGATGCTGCCGATGCTCGCCAAGCTCGGCTTCCCCTGCGTGGTGGTCAACGGGCGGGGCTGCGGGGGCGTGTCCCTCACCACGCACCACATCACCTACGCGGCGAGCGTGAGCGATTTTGCCGAGGTATTACACTCTCTTCAAATGTGGCTCTTTGATATGCACCCTAGCTGCTACATCTGTTTTAAGGGCAATGCGTCTCTGAGGAGGACTGCGCTGTACCGGGAATTAAAGCCATTCGCGTTGGTACTTTACGGGGAGCTACAAAGGCGATAGTTATGGTACCGCCTCGTGCATTAATTTTTTCCCCTCCCACTACTATAATGTAGTGAACAACAATGAATGACGCTAGATCATCATACTTAAATATCACTTCACATTCGATGCGATGAAAGTTTAATAAAGAAATACATTTTTTACGGTACGAAGTAGTTTTATTTCCAGAAATTGACTTTCGGCGTCCGCCGCGGTTGCTCAATGACTAGGGCGCCTGATTACAAAGCCGGTGTCCCGGGTTCTATTTCGGCCGTGGCGATAGCGCTACGGTGAACGCGATGCACAAATCAGCCGCGTGCTGTGCAGTGTCAGTACACGTCAAAGAACCTCGCTGAAATTATGCGCGTCCTCCAATCTACGGCATCCTTTGTGGGCTGAGTTGCTTTTCATTCTTGGCATTCTGGAAAGCACAGTACCTAATATAAGCGCGACAGGAGAACTTATTTTGGCAAATACGTCGTTGAAAGGCCGACATCCTGATCTTCACGCGATCTCCTTCCCCTTCCCCAGTGCAGAGTAGCAGGCCATATTTGAATTATTCCGGCCAACCTCTCTGCCTTTTCCTTTCAATAAATACATCTATCTATCTATTCACGCGAGGTGGGCGCTAGACTGTTGGCTTATGCAAATCCTACATTGTTTTATTTTGCAACAGCTCCGTGGGGCGCTTCGTCGCTCGCTCTGCACGGGTTTCTTGCATTCGTAGGCGCGTTCTAAATGAAGATTTAGTGTTTTGATTTAAAACCATACTGCAAAAACCTTTTGGTGTGAGCATTACGTAATTGCGCAGCGTAAACAGAAATAAACTAGTGGCATCGAAGGGGTTGGCATGAATAAGTAACAGTTGTCAGAATGCTTTTCTCTGCCACGTCGCGTTTCGAAATTCTTTCTCACTTGTCGACTCACACTCTGCTTTATCACGTGGCTGTTGAATATGTAAGACAAGTGGGCTGAATGAAGCTCTTTACCGGAAGTAACACTTTCGTATTTGTCAGCTGTGGACAAAAATTTCCCTGCGACTGTGATAGAAGTTGGAGGAATAATGAAAGCCACAAGGAGATGCTTTGCAACAGCACAGCATGGAAAGAGCGGATGCGGCCAAACGAGAAGGTTGCTAAGCGCAAGTGTCGGCAGCCTGATGGATATTCCTTGTCCCTACAGTTAAATGGCAACTTCTGGAGGTATTCGAAGAATTCGAATTAATTTTTACATTATGCTTCTTTCCTGGCAGAGTCGCCTCTTTCCGTGGAATAGTTCCGAATGGAAGCTTCTTAATAGTTTGAGACTGAAAAGGGGGAGCCATCTCATAAAATACGGTAGACTAACTAATACAAGATTAAAATTGTGACCGGAGCGGGAAGCGATTTTAGGTCGCAGGAATGATTGTGGCGTCTAACACGTATTGTTGCAAGCAGAAAGTTTCTAAATCTCTAGGCCATATAAAGGGCAAAGCTTAAAATGAGTTCCCGGCGTAATGAAATGTCACATGGTTTGTAAACATGGCGGGTGTAATTACGAAGGAAAGAAACATAACCACCACACGGAGGGCCAGGCGCTGGATCCCCAGTGCCGCGTATTGTGACCTTCTGGTGACACATAGGGTACAAACTTTCCTAACTTAATTTTGTTTTTAAGGGCTTAACTATGTTTTTTTTGTTTAAGAAATAGGGACTTGACCCTATCTTGTGGAAAGAAAAAAAAAGGTCAATGATTTCTACCGCACAAGACGGATTTCGGTCCCTGGCGGATGGAGTCTCTGATCCCTTTAATGTGCCACGAGTGCTGATCCTGAGATCGGGCGCGTGCGTATGCAGCGCCTTCCCACCGACAAAGCCGGCTCCCGAGGTTATGCTGCGGTTTCACTTTCGATTTATGCGTTTTAACGCTATTGTCCTCAGGATCGAGCAGAGTCGCCACCTAGCGGCATAGCGACGAACCCTATCCAGTGTGGACGCGTGTTCGCGTCGCGTGCCAGCCCGCAGAGATTTACGCGCGCGTGCGGCGTGTACAAGAGTGCTTTTTGTTTGTTTCGCGGTTCCCGTGCGCTTTTGCTTACCTACCCGCCTTTTTCAAAATAAATATGAACAGGCTATAATCCCACGCTCCATTAAAAAAAAGTACTTGTCCATATCCAATATGTCACGCTGGAAAGGACATCATCAGTCGCGGTCATCGGCGCTTGAGATTCTTTGACAAGCGGTGTCTCAAACAAAGCCTTGCTATTGTTAGGCACCATGTCAAAGCAAAATAGTTTGCTGCCGTCAATGCAACTTAATAAAAACGCTCAAACATCGCACATTCCCGTTTCTGTTTGGAATACCGCAACTACTGAAACATGCGACCACATACTGCTGCATAGCAAAATCCAGTTTGAACAAGCCACTCTGTGCCTTCTGTATCAACGGTAGAGTTGTCTGAGTACTTTTTTTGTTCTGTTAAACCTCTGCCGCAGTGTCTCATTGGTAGGGCGTTTGACTGCTGATTTCAAGAATGGAGGTCCAATTCCGACCTTCCGAAAGGCGCTCCTAGGCTGTGGGGTTTGACTGCATGTTAAACAATTCCACGTGGGCAACGACACCGAGTCCCACCCTTACATCATCCATCATATAGCCGATGTCGCATGGCGCGTTAAACATATATATGCATTCCCTTTCTTCTTTTTGTTGCTTTGAAGGCTTCTGAGCATCCGTAACAGTGGTATTCAGCACACTTCGCTCTAGAGAAATGCTAGAACGTTTGAGAAACAAATCTTCCCAGCAACTGCTACACTAAATATTGCACAATACGCATAGATCAATGTACACTGGTAGCCAATAAGAATCATTATAACCGTCGATGCTGTCTTTCAAGCAAACTGGTTGCTTCTGACAAGGGGAGCTTCATACGGGCTCAATCATCTGAGTTTAGTTCTGGAATAAATACATATCTATAGTTACATGACAAGATAAACTCCATTTCTTTCAGGATAGTTTTATATCCGGCACCTGTTTTGGAAGTAAATGACAGAACCGCCCCAAGTCACTGTTCAGCATTAATTACAATGATAAAGAGATCTCCAGCCTTAAACATTCCTTACGTGAACATGACAGCGACCAAGCGCAGTTTTTACAATGTCTTAGCAACTACTGAATCGTAGCTTGCACTTTAACGTTACTGAAAATTAATCGCTGATAGTCCTATATTTTGTCAAATGAGTAAAACCTCTGTCAAATTGTGAATTTCATTGCCCATTGTCATTGAAAAAAATAATTACACTACCTACTAATTTCACATTTATAAACATCACATACATTAGAAACTTCTTATACTTCCCTCGGTTTCAGGAAATCCTTGTGTTTAACCAAAGGAAAAACAGCGCTAAATGTTAGACAGAACACACAGAAAGACGAACGGGACAGGCGCGGACTCGAACGAAGTTTACTGAAAGATACATGTGCACAAATATATAGCCCGAAGACTGTGAACGCCTGCGCATGTCCTGAAAGGTAGGACGCAAAAAAAAAACGCCCTCGGGTAAAATTTGTCATAACCTCGCATCTTTCAACAATCTATGCTCGCTTTCATGCACAGATGTAGAAGTGGGGCTGACACACCTGCCCCCCTTTCTTTGATAAAAAAGGCTTCTGCGAGCGCGCGAGATAATCTGTCTTTACTTCTGGTCCGAATTTTAATCTCTCCAAATCGTGGTTCACAGCTTTTTTTATTTTCATCAAAGCACGAGCCGCAATGGGCGGGTTGGTTTTGGAACGAATCTGGTGCGTTCCCTAAATACCTGTAATGTTCACCAGCACGCTCGTTAACGCAGCGCCCGGTCTGACCGACGTACACCTTGCCACACGTAAGGGGGATCTCGTAGACCACTCCCGTCGCACACCTTACGTAGGGCTTCGAGTGTTTCTTTCCACACCCCGATGTTGCTTTAGCACTGCTGGGAACCTTCGGGCACATCTTGGCCAATTTGCAGGGGCGGAGAAGACCATGGCGACTCCGTACTTGTTTCCAACTCATTTTAATTTCTGGGACACTTTGTGGATATAAGGTATCACCACAGGCTTGGCTCCATGAAAGGGTTCTTTCCTACGTTGCCCCTTTGGCTTGCCCTTGAGTTTTTGTAGCAATGCCTCAGTGACACCAGCCATAACATGGTCTGGGATCCCTGCTTTACGCAGTCTACTCACCTCACCCTGGAAGCTCGCCCTCATCATGTGACAGCACGACTTGAGGAGTGCAGATTCAGTAGAGAGGGCGGCAATAGCCCTCTTAACAGTTTTTGACTGGGCCGAATCGAATGGCAAGAAATCTTTCTTCGCCCTAGGTAGGTAGCGTCAGCACACACTTCTTGGTTAAACACAATGTCACACCAACTAGCCCAGCAAGAGATACTGTTGTCAGCAAATAATTTAGTCATTTTACAGTGCAAAAGCAGATTATCTGCCGCAACAAGCATCCACCCTGTTGTGAGCTCAGCAAATTCAATCCGCTCCCCGCTCTACACGTGAGCAGTCAGCTTTCCTGTGCGGCGAGGTTTCCTGTATAGTTTGGATCTCATTTCTGGGAAATACTTGTGCCTGGTTGTCTAGCCAGAGTTGATGTCCACTCATTCTACGGCGACCTGCCGGGCAGTACGCTGTCAGTGCTACGTTTACCCAGCTTAATCCTCGAGTCAGGTACGATATAATGAACCAGTCTGCCTCGATTCATTCTAAAGTACTGCAGGTCAAAGCATGAACATTGTATCTCCATGGGCTTGAGACTAAAATTTCCTGTCTCACTCGTATAAGACACGTGCGCCCTGTTGAGAAGTGATATATATGTTCAGGCCAAACTATTAGACCTGTGGACGCCGCACAACGCAAAAACCGTGCAAAGCGATGCCTTAAAACTAAAAGACGGGTGGTTGCGTGCCTTGTTTTCTTAAAATCCGCGCAGCGTTTTTTTTTTTTTTTTGCTGCATTGGCAAAATTCACGGATTTTTTCGGTAACATTGGAACACTATAGACAGTTAAGGCACGTTTTCTTGGCAAAGCGCCGCCGGCTGCCGATCCCCACTACCGGAGCGACGGTGGAGCCACCTCTAGGTCGATCTCGCGGCTAATAGCGTTAAAGTCCCCGTTCACCAAAAATACGTTGACTTTGTGAGCGAAACGAGCATGTCGCTCGCAAGCGGTAGCTGGCAGCTGACACGGCCGAGCACTAGCTGGACGTAAGGCTTCCTGACATTACATTTGACAGGAGCTGTCCCCCCCCCCCCACCCCCCCGCGTCGGGCCTCTACCCTCACACGGGAGAGTGATATCAGAATCAGGCTGTCACGACCCTTGCATTGACGTTACCCCTAGTACACGCAGTCACTTTCATTTGGCTTGGTTATAGCGGAGCTTTATATGTGGGATGGTAGCCCATGCTATCCCGTCATTCCCTTAAAAACGGAGCTTAAGTTTCCCCCAAACTTTTTTTTTGCTAGGTGTAGGTTGAATTGCAGTGCGAAAAGAGGCAAAAGTGTCGAGTACAGCATGCAGACAAAAAAACAAAAAGAACTGTCAGCCAACGTGATGACCATTTATAGGGGTTTAGAGTGATGGTGCCGCTCGAGTGGATTTCCCCCCTGACATGCCTTTTAAGAACAAAAATATATTACAACATGTCAAGTCCTTGGGCCCAGTTCGCAAAAAAGCAAGCGCAGTCTATCGCAAGGCTCACGAGAAGCACACGGTTTCGCGAAATATCGTACAATCTCGCTCAAAATGATGTCGCCTGTATTTCTGCATCACCGTCACAGTAGAGGGAATATTCGCGTCAGTAGAGGAGTATCGAAGAGAACGGGCATAACAAACCGAGCAGAAGTGCCGAAGCTATTGTTCCTCCTTCACAGAATAGGTTGATTTTGTATTAGTTTGTACATGAGCATTCGGCTCTTCGGCAGCTGCGAGCGGCCACTGCACGGCCTGCAACTTGTCGCGTATTTAGTTAAATGTTTTTTTTCGTCAATAGAGCTTTACTAAACATTCTCGGTTAACTAACCACGCCATGCTAGCTGAATGACTTCGACGTTCGGCTCGTAAGCCCAAGGCTGTCCCGTTCCTTGCGGACGCATTTCGATGAAGGTGACCTGAAAAAAAAATGGAACGCTTGTAACAGGTACAATGCCTGGGCATTTCGATGAGCACAGCTTGTGCATATAATACAATGCCCCACACTCAGTGTCCATAGCCCATATTAAGCTCAGGCACGTTGAACCTCGCATAACTATATTCTCTTACAGAGCGAAAGCGCTTGGAGCTGTACTTAATGACCTTCCAAACTGGCTCACTAATTCTTGCATAGTTCGTGCTGATGATACAACAGCATTTTAAAGCGATTTCGATATTTCTAACCTTGCTTCTAAATTAGGCGAAGATATTCACCGTATTGCAATGTGGAATGAAATAAACTTGCTTGACATTAATCCTCAGAAAACTAGTTTCATGGTATTTCATTGTAGTAACACAAATATTCATAACTCCCCAATTTCACTTTAATACCCATGTTAATATAATGTGGGATACTCCACATGTTTTGACTATAACTGAATGTTTGCTGCCCATATCAGGTCTATAACGTCTAACATTGCCTTTGGGATTCACCTATTAATCAGAACACGTTGCTACCAATGTCTGCATGACTTATTTCTTATCATTGCGTGGAAATGCGTGCAGTACTCACTTTTCTTGCCTTCGTCATTTGCGAAATGAAGCCATGCGTGTAAACGCTTTTGCTTCATTAGAACCGACTGCATTGCGCGAATACGGTGACCTAAATATTCTTTCTCTCGATTTTCTTACTTTCGTTATACTTGTATTTTATGTTCGTAATTATGAACTGAAACCTAATGCAATGACCCCGTACATGTATCGGGCGCAAAGAAAAGATATAAAATTTTATACCGACTGAATTAAAGTTACTACGCACATAACACACATTTCATCAATTGTTGAAGAGCTACCTGGTTACTACATTAGCATAGTGATTATTTTGCTTTTAATTTCTTTTTTATCGCTCTTGACTATTATCTAATCTATTATGCCCTTTTGCGAATAATTTTGTTTCATGTTATTTTGCATTGCATTTTTCCTGAAATATTGGTAACGGCTTTTTCCTTGTCCGTTATTCCTTGGCTATGGTATTAATGACTTTGATATTATTGTTTAAATTCGTTTCATACAATTTTCTACATAGGTGGTAAGAGCGAACATTGTTAATTTATTACTTGCGTTTTTTATTTGGTGCGATTAAAACATTTATGTGCACTTGCTTTGTATTGCTGTTTTATTATTCAAAGTCTAATAGTGCCCTCACTCACAGGAGGTCCCCATGCCCGTTTTTACCTTGGGACCCCCTTCTGTAGAATTGTATTCAAATTCTTCATACGTACCGCCTCCAAGACAAAAAAAAAATAAAAGAAATATAAATCAAATAAACCAACGTTCGAGTGAGTTAAGAGCAATCGACAAGGCTGGCGCCGCAGGTGGTGTGCGAGGTGCGAAAGCGCTACCCTCGTGACTGTCTCCTGGGCGTGGGCGTGTCCTTGGGAGGCCTGGTGCTGTCGCTCTACCTGTGCCAGTGGGGTTCGCATGCACAACTGGACGCAGCGCTGGCCGTTTCGCCGATCTTCCAGACCGCAGTGGCCGCCCGCACCCTAGCCAGCCCTTGGGGCGGCAACCTGCTTCTCAACGCCTGCATCACGCGTGGACTTGTCGGGCGACTGCGCGAAAACGAGGAGGTGGTGCGCCAGGCCGTGAGTGAAACACAGATGAAAGTATACCAAATGATGTTGTGACAATTGTGACGTAATTATGAAGAGAGGCATTATATTGCCATATTGACGGCTCAATTGTGTACTAGTTTGATAAACAAGATGTCATAGTGATCAAACAAACCGTCATTAGAAAATCAAGGCTGGCTATCACATTGAGGGCTCAGTTGTATTACAGATTGGTACTTAGGACGTCGGAGCGACCAAGCATCTGGTTTGAAGTTGATGAGCAGGCCATTGCATTGACGATTGGCGCTTCGAAATGAAACTGCCAAGGTGATTTTAGCCATTGTAGGAAGGATTTCTGTAATGATATATTTCGAACACGGCCATTGTCCTCAGACTGTCATTGCGTCCGGCCCCGCCGCGCAGTGAAGCTTAGTGGCATTCCATGCGAGAAAGCACCTCGAGGTCCCTCTGTGCTTGCATCCCTTTGTTGCGATATGCAGTCGTGTCGGACAAAACGGTCCTTTGAAGACTGGACCATGCTCGAACAAGGAGTGGATGACATTGTACATTCCTTGTACAAAGCAGGGAGCCCACAAGCTATTTTCTCCAAATTGGTGTGGTGGTGTCCTTGTAGCAACCGCACAAGTCCTAACTCTCTGACATACGAGGACTACACAGTCCTAATATTCTAACCAGTTTCTAATGTTCATTACCCATGAACTCAAGCCCAACTCTCTCGGATACCAATTTAATTGGGAGGCAACTGCAGATCACTGTAAGACACAGTTATAGAAATATTGACGGGAATGTTTATATTGTCGAATGTGCAGGGAAAGGTTTAGTGATGTTATGTTCGTTGTTCGGCAGGTACGGAAGCAGAAGACGAGAACAGTAGACGATGATCTGATGATGGTCAGGAGGAGATATATATTTACAGATGAAAAATATTATTTACATTGGCAAACAGTTACAGTAACAAGTCACACAGACAACTGCAACTTAAGACAAAATAGACTCTCACACAGAGAAGTCACTACAAGCCCTTACTTTTCTACCGAGCATCTCGGTTAAAGCCTAGGGAATGTAAATACGTGCTAAGCAAGGAGCCTCAAACTTGACTGACAAACATGGTCCGAGGACCGCTTTTTGATGACAAACATCAACAAAGGCCTGAGGGCGGTCACCCTAGGTGACCCGCCCCGAAAATAAAGCAGCCAATCAAATTATTCAAAAACATGCCACAACCCCCCTGGGTTGGGAATAATCTCGGACCCAGGTCCTTAATTACTGCAAATAAAAATACAACATTCAAAACACACACTCTTTCCACTCGCCGGTCCCCAAACCCTCTCACACGGCGCCTGTCTTTGCCTCCACTCCTCAGCGTGTTTGCGACGCGACCTTGCATCTGCGCCTTTGTGAAAGAAACGCCGCGGGGGATCACGAGACGAGGTCACTCAGCCGTCCCGTTCGAGGAAAAGGGGGTGGGGGGCACTGTCGCGCCTATTGTCGCCCTCTGCTGACCGTAAGCTGGTTCGCAGAAGCGTGCCACTGTTGATCCCGGCTGCGTTCGCGTCTTGGCGACGCCTCGGGGCGAAAGGATGAAACCAACCAGGCCTCCCGCGCGCCCCGCGAGCCCGCGCCCAAGAAAAGGGGGGACAAGGAGGAAAAAAAAAAAAAAAAACAACAGCGCTCGCTCCTTTGCCTCGGCGCGTGGGGGGATCGACCGCCAGCGCGACTCCACGTGCGAGTCGCTTTTCACTGCGGCCTTACACGCCCCTCCCAAGAGGGTAAATGAGCTTGGAATCCGGTCATTTCAGCCTAATACAACAAAGACCGCAACAACCCGCGAAGAAAACAAAACATGTAAGACACTTCGCACGTGAATGAAACACCAAATGAAACTCGCGACACAAGATGGGTATAGCACAGAACAAACCACACATTCGCATCGGTGGACTGGACAGTGTTCGTAAAAGTCCCGCGCGCGAGCAATTGGATGTCCTCACGTCAAGTTCACGCGCACTCCACCGTTCATATCACACATAGCGCCGGGTACGCGGGAACATTCACGCGTCGTCGAAAGGCCATGGCTCAAGCGTGTGCTTGCTCTACGCCCCAAGTCACATTGGGGACACGGGTTAACGCGTCGGCGTTACCATTGCTTGACCCTTTCCTGTGGGTCACCGTCACATTGTAGCGCTGTAAGGCCAGCGCCCATCGCGCGAGTTTTGCCCCATGAGGCGTACTAGTAGTGAGATAGGAGAGGGGGTTGTGGTCAGACACCACGTTAATTTCTGCCCCGTACACACAATGATCAAATTTCTTTAGTGCCCAGATAATGGCAAATGCTTCCCGCTCGATCGTAGACCAGCGGGTCTGCGTTGGCGTGAATCGGTGGCTGGCAAACGCTATCGGCCTTTCCCGCCCTCGTCTCCCACCTGCGCCAAACAAGCCCCCGCTGCAACGTCGGATGCGTCGGTGAACAGCCAATATGGCTTTTTAATGTCGGGGGTGTTCAGCGATGCAGCTTCGCACAGAGCTGACTTGAGCCTGTCGAGCGCGTTTTGTGCTTCCTGGCTCCACGGAATCGTGTTAGGTACACCTCGCCTCGTCAAAGACGTGAGTGGTGCGGCCACCTCGGCGTATCCTTCAACGTAATCGCGGTAGTAACCAGATAAGCCTAGCAGACTCCGTAGCTGTCTCTTTGTTGCGGGGGGCACGAGCCCACGAATGGCCAATATCTTTTCTGGGTCTAGCCCATGGGTTCCGCCTCCCACTATGTGTCCTAGGTACTTAATGTGGGCCTGTGCGACCTGACAATTTCTCGGCTCACTTTAAGCTTGGCGTCGCGCAACAAATCAAAAATTATTTCTAAGTGCCGCAAGTGTTCAGTCCACGAGGAAGAAAAAATGGCGATGTCATCGAGGTATGCGGCCGCATAAGCCTGATGTTTCGAGAGGAGGGTGTTCATTATCCGCTGAAAGGTGGCCGCGGCGTTCTTTAGCCCGAACGGCATGACGCGCCAAGCATATTGTCCCTCGTGAGTTACGAAGGCGGTCAGATGTTGGCTCTCCGGAGCTACCGGCACCTGCCAGTATCCGCGTCGCAAGTCGATAAGAGTGATATACCTAGCGCGGCCCACCCTCATGATGAGCTCTTTAGGGGGTGATATTGGAAAGGCATCCGTGCGCGTCGCTGCGTTCAAAGCGCGATAGTCAACACACATGCGCACCGATCCATCCTCCTTACCCACGCATACAACGGGATGGGCGCACTCGCTTTCCACCGGATACACCAGCCCGAGGTCTAGCAACTCGTTTACCTGGCGGCTCACCTCACTCCTTGATAACTCCGGCACGCGATATGGGAAAGTGCGTTTGAGCTGAAGGCCTCGTGCCAAGTATATGTCGGGAGCCATCAGGCTCGATAAAGCTAGTTTCGGCTTTTGGGGAGACAGTTAACGCAAAACTGGTCACTCCTGCGGTAAGCATCAGGCGGCCCAACGCACACATAGCAGGGCCCGAGGCAGTAGACATTGTATGCGCGCTTTCTGATAAGCTGGCGGAGGGAGTGGATTGTTTGCTCTCCAGGGAGGATTGGGAACTGCTTTCGGAGATAGACAGTCGTTACGAGGCACTTGTTATGAATAAGGCCTGCCCTCTGTCTGAAGCAGTTAACGCGTCTGTCACCATGGCGGAGCAGAGCGCAAAGCTGAGCTCTACATCACACGAGGAGCAAGCGGCGGGGTCTGAGGCAGACAAACTAATGAGTGGTGAGCAGGGTGTGGCGACGGAACAGCCCTGTGAAGTAGATCTGGAAGAAAGCGAGAAGGAAGATGTAATCTCGATCCAGGATGACGCGGACGCAGCCCTAAAACAGCGCCAGGTATTCAGATCCGACCAAGTATCAGACGAAACCTTAAAGAAAGCGTGGGCTGACGCATATGTTCGTTGTTCGGCAGGTACGGAAGCAGAAGACGAGAACAGTAGACGATGATCTGATGATGGTCAGGAGGAGATATATATTTACAGATGAAAAATATTATTTCTCCTCCTGACCATCATCAGATCATCGTCCACTGTTCTCGTCTTCTGCTTCCATACCTGCCGAACAACGAACATAACATCACTGGTTTCTTTTAAGGTTTAGCGTTGTCTCGGTCGAGTAGGTAAAACTGTAAGAAAATCGATAAACTACGTTTCAGACGTGAGCAGAAACGCTAAGAAAAAAATTAGAACCCCCCCCTCCCCCCCTTCCCCATTAGATATCTTCTGTTGCATGGATTGTTTTAGCGGAATTTTACGATATGCCAACAGTTTGTGTTCAGAAACACCTTATTGGAAAATGCTCTTGTCCAGAATTCCTGGCTGCGTCAAGAGATTTAGAACACTAAAAATGCCTAACGAAGCAAACAACCTGAGACCTTGGGATTCATATTTTTGATGGAGGCTCGCCAATAACACAGATACTTTGGCGATTTAAATGGAACAACCTGTTACTCAGCATATATATAGTTAAGTGAATCAGGGACGCCACGACTTCGAGGTACGCGCCTTCTCTACTGCGCATGCTTCGCGATGTGATAACGAAAAGGAAACGCTGTAATTGCATGCGTGGTATTACATGATGAGAAGCCTTTTTATTCAGTGGAGTTTGCTTAATGGTTTAAAGTCCCAGCATGTGCTTAACATCCGAGAGCGGCTGGTTTTGCAATTCGCTTTTATTGCAATTCATTTTTGTATTTTGTTGCGACCATTCTAAAACGCGCAGACTGTAATCAGGACGCCGATAAACGTCATATGGCCATTTAGAGATTATGAAGAGTAAAATAAACGTAACCTAGCTTGTAAGTAAGAAGAGGTTTCTTAGATTTGTGGTGAGACTGGGCTGTTTGAGGGCGCGAAAAATAACAAACGAGATGGAAGAAGCGATTACTGTTTCACCAACGGAAGACGGCGTCGCAGAGGCACAACTACACAAGGCCTGAGAAGACGACCGCCAGATCTTCGCCGAAAATTCAGATATGTTTTTCACTCATACTTTCTTCTAATTACGAAGTCATAACACCGTATTGTGCGTGAATATGTGCTCGCAGACCATTAGGAGCACGCTTCAGATAGCCGGAATTACGGCACATTGTTCATGCTGCACGCTTTTAGTCGTTTCACATCATAACTGTGACGAGCAGCATCGTGTAACTGCTTCGCCGGTTGTGTACACAAAGAGAGGATTCCAGCAGAGCCCGGTTGTATTGAACTCGAATGGGTTTCGCAAATAATATGATATGGCGATAATTCGACATATATAGAATGGCATCAGGTTGTCTTCAATCTCAAGGCCAGAATAGATTGCACCGGCTCTAAACCGCGCTTCATGTTGTGATGTGCCCTATTGCTGTGCAGCCAGCGTACTGAGTGCCAGGTGAAAGCAACAGGACCAGCGCTAACTCTTGTAACAGTTAGCGCTTGCCCCGTCGTTTTCTTTCCTTCTGTGTGTTTTTCAGTGCACTTTTTCTCCTTCCAACCCAAAACATTGTGCGCTTAAAAACAGAACAGACTTCTTCATATATGCAGATTTTTAAAATTGAAAACTGCGCGACGACGCGCTTTTCACAACGGTTCCTTGAGCCCCCAGCTTTCGGGGTGTAAAGATGGCAACTGAGCAGTTCTGGAACGCAACATCATGGGTTCTTTGCCAACAGTATATTAAAATACCTGCTAGGCCTTAATTCTGCCCTTTTAAAAATAACGGCACTGGTACGACAGAGTAAGGGTACGGGTTAATGGCGTCCCTATGAGCCGAGGAACAAATTCTGTAGGATCTTTTTAACTACGCCTGGGATGTACATTAGGCGCCGAGGATAAACGTACGAAATACAGACTGGAACGTGCGTAGAAACAGGCTAGTGATGGCTCATGATAAATAATGGATGAGCAGGGCAGCCCAGGAACTGCGAGTTGTGAGTAACTTGGGAGGAAGAAGCTGCTGGCGATTACTGCTGTTCTGCTGCGACAGCTTCGCAGAGTTGCGTAACTGGTGAGAAAAATAGTAAGTTTTTCAAGTATGCATCAAAGTTCGCATTCTTTTGTTTTTCATTTCGACCGAATATTTGTAAAATCGCATGCACGGCCCGTAATCTTTGGTGCTCAGTTGTTCCTAAGTAGCACGTGTTTGCTCATATGAAAGGCTCGAGTTTCGAAGTTGTCTGTGTTCTAGCCGATTTCTTTTTCCTGAGCCTCTAAGTCATCTAGCTGGAGTTGAACCTTGGTATTTCCACAGCTCGTCGATCCTCTTGGTCTCCCAGATGGCTGACCTCTGATGCTGCGTCTTTGGAGCACTGATATTTTGGGAGGGGATGGGGGGTTATAACATGAATTCCCACATAGGTGTATCCGAAGCTGCTTAGTGCCCTCGCTTAATTTAAGTGATAGCTAAGCTGACAGCTGCTGAGCTTTTAACCGCATCTAGTCAGAGAATTGCCTCCCCCTGTTTTTCGTTCATCATAAACAAGATTTCCGGCTCTGCAGCTGCTCCTGGGCGTGTTCAATCAGGAGACTGCCTCGGAGCCATCTTCTGCTGCAAGTGATGTTTAATGGTATCATATAGACCAGGCGGATGGCAGCCAGCAGCAGCAGCACTATGTCATATGAAGGAAATTCCAACAAAAGCGTCCTCTCACAGCATTTCCTTCAGTGAACCATGACCAGCGCCAGACCGCTACTTGGTAACAGGTTCAGCCGACTATGGCTAAATGCAAGTCTTTTAGGCATGTTTATTCACTGCATGTACACAGCGGAATCATGTTCAGGATATTATAAGCGTACAAAGTTAAATCGATAAATCGTTTTGGCAATTTGTAGAAGTCGAACATAGGCCCTCTTCATTTAACCTTCCAGTACAACTTTTTGCTTAGGGCTATAACAAAATTATCAATGTACACTGGCGCTCATTCTTGAGTCTTCTGAAACACATGCACAGAATTCACTTATAAGTACACTGAGGACCTCGCCTGTGTAGAAAGACAGAATGCATAAATCAGAAGACATCTTTCCAAGGCACATCAGTTCATGACCCGAATTTCCCTTTATCAGATAGATGCCTTATAGACATTGGAACATTCTCATCCTTTTCAGGAATATATCTAAAATAAAAGGACAGGAACAGAATTTGTTTATCAGGGTGCATTAGCCACAAAATCAGTACACCTAAGTTCTAGGTTTCCCATAAATGCATGCTTGCAAACCAGTATTGAATCAGTGGAGTACGAACTGCACGACAACAAGCTGACTTTAGAGTAATTACCACCGCGGGATCTGTGCTTGTCCTATGACATAAAAATACCGCACAGCAATCATGCAGTGCATGAACTGACTTGAAATGACGGTCGAAATAGTTGTTTTTGTCTACCTTTGCAGGAATCTGGGGATTGCAAAGTGTGAGGCATCAGCTGTTCGCAATGAGAGACAGAGGCGTGAAACAAGGAAGTGGAAACTGAAAAGATGAAAGTGGAGGAGCGTCTCTTTGCTTTAGGAAAGAGAAAGTTTGAGCTTGAAGAAAGAAGTCCCGATTTGAAAGAATGCGACCAGCAGAAACACCTTTAACATTTACAAAAACTGTTTCACGAACAAATCAATGTTTCGAACTTCTGAATGCACAGCAGAAATAATATTGATAACCACATATATATGAGGCATTTTGATCCATGGTATTCTTGCACAGTTCTTTAATGAAGTCTTCGTTTTGGTGGCTGCGTGGTTTTGTGAAGCACTGTCGACTGGCATGGTAAACCCCTAGAGTTGATGGCTCGAGTTTGAAATGAGAAATTTGGCTGTACATACAAAAATGGCAGTTCGCGAGAAGTGCACTTGCTTTGTATCTACGTGGCAGGTTCTGGACGTCAAGCTCCAGATATATATATATATTTTTTTTGAAGTGTATGACGCCGAAAAGTCTCGCAATTTTTCCGAAGCCCAATTTCACGGCCCAAATCACACTGTCTATAGCTTTGTTGAAGGCTTCATGCTCAGGAATCAAGGAGACCCCGCCATTGGTATAGCAGAAGGGGCCACAAACGACAGGCAGAATGCTCGTAGATGAGGTAGTTACGCCGCTGAACAAGCTTTTCAAACAAAGCATATTCTTTGCTGTTTCCAAAGTTACCTGAAAGAGTAATGAAAGAGTAAATAAATTGTATATTACGACGGAATTCCACCTTGCGTCTCTCCAAGCACCAGGCGTAGGATAAGAAAACAATGAGCGACAACGCTTTGTTGAGGCGGGTGTGCTTGCTGGTGCGTAAAGCTGCTAGTTTCATGTTTACTTCTGGGATACGACAAATGTTCACAGATGATCTAATTTGGGCACATTATGGCCAGGTACTCCAGGGCCTGGAATCTTCTGTGGTCACTGAAATAAACGTTTTTGTTTCTATTTTTCGGAATATGGCTCGTGCCGTCCCGTCAATGAACGAAAATGAAAGAAAATGTGTAAGATATCGACTCTCAAAACTGTTATTCTCTCTACGACTTACCTGTGAGAACGTGTCCAACGAGTTCAGGTGGACCCAAGCGTGGTTGTTTTGAGCAAGTCAGGAAATTGCTCTTCAGTGTGTCCGAGAATTGCTTGGGCACAGGCGATAGGCAGGAGCAGTGTCGCATGAAAAGGCCTTCCAGACAACAATTATGGTTTGGCAAGCCCTGGCTGGGCTTTTGACACAGCCTCAACCTCGGGGAGTCAGTGTTGAGATCATTGTTGCGTATTCAGTCACTGAATTGGAGTTGCTAACGCGTGATTGCCGCCATCATTAAATTATTTGATGGTTGTCAGATAGTTTCTGTTTGCTAAATCTAGCCGATGAACAAGTCTTGAACCTGACAACTTATATCGTTGGATGATGGCGACGGGCAGTTAAATGACGACTGCAGTAGAGTAGCCCCTGTAGACAGCAGCGAAATTGTCATGTGTGGAGCATACGGGATGATATCTCGTGTCGCTTATCTACTGTAACCTCATATCAGTGGCACGGGCAGAGGCATGTTATTTTTTATTATTTTGAGTAGCCTCACCATGCTATGTGTAACCTCATATAAAAGTTTGTCTGTAGACTTTACACTACTCCTATGTAACCTCATATAGGTGTCTATCCTGTGTTGTTACCTTAAGGCCAGCTAAGCTTGCGGTGGATTCCCGCTTCATGTACATTTCATCCGTCGAGCGCACACGCATCTCCTCTGTTATTTTTGGTGCAAGAAGACGAACTCGATACGGAAAAAAAATTGTGTCCAATTATCCGATAGTAGCCCTACCTGGACCTGTACTAGATGACCAGTGCTGCATACAGCAAGCGTCAAAGGCTGCTGGCGTGTGTGTTTACTATCCGAAATATTTGTCCTCTGTTTTTTCATAACTGATGGTTGAGAATGCAGCCAGCAGAGCAGCTTCTTCTAGCTGATCTAACTGAGACGTTGGTAAACGCGTGGCGCTTAACCATTTGCCCAGCTGTTCCTGTAAAGAAATCTGCGAATAAAAATGTTCCAAATATTCAGTTCGCTTTGTGTCATTGGTCTCAGGGATGTTCTCGTTCACACGCCTATCAGTCCAGCAACTCACACAGAGCTCTGGCAGTGGAAGTTGAAACCTGTCCTGAAATTTGCGAACGTAAGTGCAATGCGGCGCATTTGGTCACACGTGCGTGAGGCGATATTTCGCAGCCTTTTGAAGATTTTGCCTTGCATACAACGCGTGAAGGTTCCATCACGATGCAGGAGAGCGAGCGACTCTTTGTTACTAACGGCTTCTTATTTTACATTCTTTGCCCGTGCAACTGCCAGCTGATGCGACACTCGAAAATTGAAATTTCAAGCCGAAAGTCAGAGTCAAGAGCGAACATGGTTCACGGTCGAAATGTACTCGTTATACCCTAAGCGGTGTCTGAAATATCTTTTGAAGCTAGAAAAATGCGCAAAAGTTTTGTAAAGCTATTGTATATACAGCAGTTGTTAAGAGACAGTCTTAACCTTGCTAATTTTTCACTTAGCGAGAAAAAACTATGCTGGCTACAGCGATGAGTTTGTAATGGTGGTCAAAATGGCGCCACATTTGTTTAATTTATTTATATATTTATTTATTTACAAGTACTGCAGGCCTTTCTCGGGTCCATGCAAGAGTGGATACAAAGAAATAAAATATGGAATAGGGAAACAAATGTAGGCAAAAGAGGTGCACAATTGTTGCAGACTCGGGCGGGAATCAGCAAGCAGAATGAGGGAAGCGAAGAAGAGGTTTTGGGACGAATAGAGCGCGCGGGAGAGATTGAGCGCCTTGTTGGCATATTGAAAAACGTGATGACAGTCAAGGATTGAAACGCAGCGTAGAGGCGGCCCGGTATCTGCATTCCTTCTTCTATAACAATAACAGTTCATCACCATAGGGGCGTCATGGTGGTAATGACATAAATTTATTCAAGTGAAACGAGCTAGTTGAACACTGGTGGGAACTTCTTTTCGGTTTCAGCTTTACCCACTTTCCAAAAACTTTGAGGCACAGCAAGTATTCTATGTTTGACCATTTTAGTTGCGACAAGGGTAGCGGGACTTGGAGTAGGCTCTTCGCCATCGCTAGAAGTTAACAAACGGCTTTTGCGTAGTCCATTTTGAAGTCGTCACTGCCGAATAATGTGCTTGCGCACACTGAAGATACATTTCGCATAGAGCGCAAAAAGAAAAAAAAAAAGAAAACAGTTTGCGGCGCGGTGCATAAGTTTGACTTAACCGTGAAATGTGTCAAACAGTTCTTTTTTAATGAGGCATTGTACTAGAAAAACAAAGAATGCCCTTATTTAGCACTTTCGTTGTAACAAAAAGCAAGCTTGACCTAAATCTGTTTCAGCATATAACCCCGCTGTCCACCGATAAGTGGGGCAGCGCGCTCCGCTCTAGAGTTATTCTATAGGGTTTGCCTATATAGCGACTCCTATAGATCTCCTTTACTCCGACTACGTCACGAAAATGCGATGGCGCTGTCGTCGTTAGTGACTTTCGCGTGGTAGACAAAACAACGCTTCAGTCGCTTTGCCTACCATGATTGTGCGATGGCTTGCTGCTGCAGGGATATGCTGAGCACAATGCCGACTAATCGCGTCGCTATGACATGTGCCAAAAGGAGGAAGTTTAGTAAGCTCGCACAGGTTTCTTCCCGACAATGGTCGCCGTAAACAGTGGAGAGCCGCCGCGGTGAAGCGCCAAGGTTGGATACCGATGCCTGCTCATCAAATATGCGGCAAACACTTCACCATGGCTAAGCTGGAACTTATTCACCTTTACGCCAGTGCGGTCTACCGGATCAAAGGTCGCGAATAACTCGAGTTTAGCCTTTTTACGACGACGCGTGAAGGGATCTTGGTACTGTTTTAGTGCCGGTGCGGGCGCCGGTGCGCAGTAACATTGTAGAGGAGGCAGTCATATATATGCTGTAATGCGTAGGCCTGTTTCTTTGTTAGAGCATGCATTGATGTTTTACCCATGTAAACTGTTCCTCAAGCCCGTTTTTTCGCTTTGGTAATCGTATGTATGCGCAGTGAGCTGCTGTGCGAGAGATCTGTGTTGCACGCCTCGATCCGTGATATAGATGTTGCATAGGTAAACTTCGCCGCGTTCACGTCAAATTATTTTAATCTACTTCCTGATGGAGATTTCCACTTCACGTTGATAGCTACTGATTTGGATTGGAGCTGCACTTTTTTATTTATGCCGAGCGCTTTTATTTGTATTCACAGTGGCTGATTGTGAATGCAGTTGTGGAGTTTATCCCACATTAACGCGGCCACAGGGGCCGAGACCGAACTGGGCTGCCGTAACTACGAAACCACGGGTGAAGGTAAAAACGGCCCCAGAAAAGAGGTCCCCAGAAGATACAGCCCCGAAAAAAAGGTCCCTGGAATATACGACTCCGGAACAAAACGTCCAGAAAGGTCCCCTAAGGAAGCGGCCCCTAGGAAAAAATGTCACCTAAGAAATTGACGGAAAATCTGCCCGGAACTCACTTCGCAAAAAATTGAACATCTTATTGGATGCCTTTTTTTTTTTTTTAGAATAGATGCAACCATTGTTTGAGCACTGGGTCCTATAACACAATAACACGGCCTTGACAAGCTTGGCCACAGTGCCGCAGCCTCGCTCGTGCTTTTTGCCAACCGTGGGATCGCTGACCAGAGCAGCGCCACCTCAATCGTCTTGTTTGTTTTCAAACATGAAGGAGGTCTATATATAGTAACTCCACTCATATAAGACTATATGATAACTCTACTTTACTCTACGAAGCTAGTAGACGCTGTGCTAAAATTCTTTAAAGCGCGCTATGCTGCGCTAGCGCCCCAATGCGGGGCTTGCAGCGGAGCAGAATGTAAACCCGCTCTTCTCAATAAAGCTTCCAATGTCTTCAATTTATATTCCAACTCCACACGCGGCAGTGAATTCCCTTATTATTCCACGCATAAACTTCAAGGATGAAACGCTTCATCTGCTCGTGTGGAACAGGTGTGATCGTTTGAGACATACTCCGAGACGGATATCAGCTCGGCGGCACCTTTTATAGGTGGTGACTGGGTAGCTGCTAAGCGTATGCGGGATTCGTTTGTTGACCGAGGTGAGCACACAGCGCTGTCACAATATCTGATGCCGCAAGCCAGCGTACATCACTGACTATGACGGGGGCACTCAGAATGCTCACTGCCTAATTGTGAATTTGTATTTGTGAAAGAGCAACAAGTGTGCCTGCTTTAAATACTGCACTGCACATCCGCTGTATACAATTCTTGAAGTTCCTTCTGAATTATTCATCTGATCTTTTTTTCTTTTCTATTTGCTTTTGTAGTTGGGAACAAAAAGCTTACGATAGTTCTTGGCCCACGTGATTTCTGTGCAGAAGGTGGTCCGAGCCGACAAAGTGTTCCGCTGCTGGACCCTGTCTTCTTTCGACAAGCACTACGCAGCTCCTGCTTTCGGTTTCCGATCTGTGCAGCAATTTTATTCCTCCTGCAGCCTCAAGGTACGTGCACAAGCAGGCTTAGAAAAACTACGCCCTTCAACCGGAGCTGGCGTAAGTTTCACGCGGAAGCACCTAACAGCTCATGAGTAGCGTCCGCAGAAAGTGTCCGCTCCATCTGCCAATGAATTAAAAAAAAATTGCCGACAATTACGTTACTTCTAATGCAAAATTTGAGAGCAGCTCATCAGATGTTTCACCTTTTCGATAGACTGAGGCAAATATTTCGAGCAAGACATGCATGTACAATTACAGACAACGTTTTCATTTTTCACATATATTCCTTTAAGAAACGCTCCACTAACAGTTCTTGACTGTCGAAGGAAGCTTTGTGGTCGGGGAACTTAAAAGAGCTATTAAATTATCGGGAGGTCGCGGGAGGCAGCGCGTGGGGCCATAGAAACGTTGCGCGAATAAATAGCAGCGACTGACTGATGCCGCTGACGTCGCTAGCGAGTCAAGTCAACGTGGCTCTGCGTTTTGTCTTGGGATGCACTCCCCATGATCCGCTGATACCGAGCTGGCGCTGCGGCAACCGAAGAGCACCGTCGCCGCCACGCAGAAAAAGGAGGGGGGGGGGGGGGGGGGGGTACACGCAGTGACGAACGGTGGCAGCAGGAGCACGCGCAGCAATCACGGTCGCCGCCACGGAGGAAGAGAAAGAGAGGGGGGGGGGGGGGGGGGCGGGGGGAAGGAGCGCGCGCTGCCCCTGCTGCGCCGATGGTTACTAAGGACAACGCCCACAAAGGCGACGACGACGCCAAACGCAGGAACGGGCGCAAAGGAGCTGCACTCTAAAACAAGAACACTTGGGCCTAGGGTGCGAATTAGAGATGGGCAAAGCGGCTTACTTTAGTGAGCGGCTCAGAACAGCTCAACTCACTGAAATGAGCCGGCTCTTTTGAACAGCTTGCCGGCTCACTTAAAGGTGCACTGAAACGGTCACCAAGAAGCCACTGATAAACGTGTTCAGTGTGTAGAACGAATCCTTTTGAGCATTAACCCAAAGTATGACGCCTTGAAACAAAGCCAGAGATTTATTATTAATTTTTAGAAACAGCGTTTTTTGAAATTTGCGGGCAGAGAGGTTGTCGCTTGCCGGTGTCGCATGGAACTACTTCCTTAAACCTTGACGTCACGGGTGAGTTGACTGGCAAGGCTTGCTAGAAGCACGGCTGGTCCCGAGGGGGAGCGCGCGCTCTTTCTTACGGCCTGCGCTTCGGGGCAAGTTCCCACCTTTCACCGCCGCTAGTTTGTGGCGCTGTAACCCAACCCTGGCTTTTAACCCTGGTCAGTTCAGTTGACTGAACTGGGCGCCTCCCCCTTTCGTGGAGAACAGGCAATAGGGGTTCTGTTTACATCAATTTACATTCCCTTTGCCCTGGGCGTCCTGGAAATGGTGATTCCCTCCCCACTTCTGGAATTCTCGGCTTACGGTCGGAACAGCATTAAATTATTACTGAGAAGCTTCTAATCATGAACATTTGAAAGAAATGTTCAACGCAAAAGCTATGATACAAATGATGCAAATTACTCTTAAATATACTGTTTATTGAATCCTACCTGCTGCATTTCGAACGTCGTGATTCCAGCAAAGTTGGGTACAAGCTTCGATTAAAAATAGTCACTCAGAAGAGTCATTGAAGACTGTGTAAACAAGCAGCTTGTAGTTGTACTTCGTAGTTCTTCATCAAAGGTCCTGAGCTCATATATGTCAAGGTCATAATCTGATTAACTTCCTGGAGGGCTTGTGCACATATTTGGAAGGCTTATACTGTGCGTTTGTTATTTTGTTTGCATGGTTGATGAGAAGTATTCTCGTGAATTTTTCGGCATATAAAGCCGCTCATCGCTTTGCGTAGCTGTCGTCAACACACTTTGGACAGCTTAGTACCTGTGCGCTTTCAAGCCGACGCTCCATGAGCAAGTGAAGAACTTCAAGCGTATTCGTTCGTGGCAAGTCTTTGCCACGCGCTCAAAAAAAGTCACTACTTCGTTCAAAAGAGCAAGGAACTCTGACCTTGAATAGCATAGCCCGCTCCTGTCTTGGCCTTGTAACAGTGCGTACAGAGGATCATCTTTGTCATGTTGTGACAGGCATTTCACAGGACCCGCAACCAAAATCTGTTATTAACTTGGAAATGTAGCCACCAACATATGACAAGCCCGAGTAAGTTACTGACCTTGGTGTAGCCACTTGACATTCCCTGTGGTCTTCTAGCTCGCCGTGAAACTTTTCAGACAGTGTTGCAGCCACTTGTTAACATCAATATCGGGCGTCTCAGCTTCCTTCGGGCTTAACGACTTGACCTTCACAATCCGATCAAGGGCAGCCGTAACGGCCCTCGCATCCAGTTGATCGTTGCCGCCGCACATCTGTCGAATTCTAAAACGTGCCTTAATTGAGTCGTTGTTAAATTTCGTCAGCACAGAACTGACGCCTTTTTGCAGCAAGAAGCATGTTGTCTCCACAGTGGACGGAGTTGTGAAAAGCAAGGCTTGAAATGTCTCTTCTATGAGTGCGCCGTTGCGTGAGGCAACTGAACATGACTGTACATGCCTTATGTATACACTGAACTCGGTTTTTTAGCCAGAGCAAACGAATATAATCCGTATTGGACATCGGCGTCTTGTAGCCACTTCCTGTGTACGAAGTGTTGTATATATCGAACCATTTATTCAACGTTTTTGGGAAACGAATGGTTGCACCCGCTTCTTTAAAATAATACAAGACCCTATATCCACGGTAGTTCTGTAGGTGATGTAGTGCCCCACAAACCTGCGGTAAAAACACTTGAACAGCACGCAGCACATTTTGCTTTTCCAGATTCGGTGGATACACATGTTTCCTTGTAAGGCTTCGAGCCAGTTTCACGGTCATCTGCTTTTGATGCTCGTAGAGCTTCTGAACGTATGTGCCAGTTATAACGTCGCTGCCATCCATGAGTTGCCTTTCGAGGAACTGACTTCGGACATTTTTTATAACATGACACGGGTCAAAGCGAAGGAAGATAACCCGCTCGGGGTCATGCGGATGCGTTGCAACTGTACACTGGCAGCCATTTACCATGTGCTTGAACATTGTGGTGTTTGCCAAGTAGTTATCGGTCACAATTCGAACTATGATAAATCCACACGACTCGACAGCGGCCATCACTTCCTTCGACCACTGAAAAAGGTATTTTCCACTTAGCTGCTTTGTGAAATAATAAGAGAAAGGTATCTTATATTGGCTGTTAGTGCCGCACAGAACAAAGCACATAACCCTGTTCGCTAAATTCCTCTGCGTGTTCGACATGCTGCTTTCGGCCTGTCCTTAAGACCGAACACAACATCTCCTTTGCGGTCATAAATGCATTTCAGCTTTATGCTGGCTTCATCAATAATAATGATGACATATGATGCCTGTTGCTCAGAAGTGAAGCCGCGTGAACCAGTCTTGCTCGCATCGCAGCACTCATTCCGGACGTGGTCGGACTTGGGTCCATGTATTTCTGGAGGGTGCATTTTGCTGGAAAATTCAGCAGCGTGCACCTTCGAGCACGGTCATAACCCTTCGGTGACAGAAATTGCCATATGATGCATTCTCAACTAACCACTTCAGGATAAGTCTGATGTTGCTTTCCATATCGCTCTATTTGGTGAAGCAGAAATACAGCCCTTTTGTCTCCATTCTGTGCGTCCACCGTGATTCTTCCGACCGAAGCATGATGTTTGTTTTTGCGGTAGAATGCAGTGCGTTGTTCTTCCGTCGCGAGTTTTTTTACTAACTTCTGGCTCTTGGAGCGGTGACATGCAACTTGAGAGCGAAGCTTTGAGATCAGAGAGAGGAACCGGCTTGCTTGCTGGCCATCGTTATTCGCAGTTTGCTTATAGTGACGCTTTTAGTGTGTTCATCGGGGCAGTCCAACAGATTGCACTCCACAGGCAGCGATTCAAGTGGCTCAGCTTTTCGCTTGGTTTGTTTTGGAGCTGGAATAGAACGAGCAGCAGGTTCTTTGCGAGGCTTTTTCGCGGGAGGTACTAGGTAGGTTAGATAGCTTTCGAAAGCGGTGGGGACAGCGCCAGGCAAAAGTTTCCTGATGCGGCTCTCTGGAGCGTAGTCCGTCGAAAAAAAGTGCTGGCTACACACGGCCGTAGAGGGCGACTTATCGTCGATAAATAAGTCCTTTCTTGCGATGTTTTTTAGCCATTTGGCGCACAACGCTCCTTGACTCGGTAACTGGTGAAAAGAAACGCCCGGGCATTTCCCAGAGTACGAGCGGCAAAAAGGTACGCAGGAGTACACCATATGGATGCCGATCAGTCCACGTGCAGATTTAACACGAACCAGCCTGAAAAATTTTAACAGCGCAATCAGCAATCAATTGAAAAAATCTTAAAAATCAAACGTAAAAACCACCATACCTGCTTGGCAGAACGCCGCAGCAGCTAATGTGCGCCACTGATGTCCGGTGAATGTTCGCGGTGCCTGGACAATACATGCGGAGGACCCTGTCCGTGCCAGGCGAGGCGAGGCGTCTGCTGGAGTGAGGTTGAGGTAAAGTTCCTTGAAAGTAGCGTCTTTCTGAGAATTTTGCCGCCGCCCCGCGCTCCCTCGCACATCCTCCTCATTCAACTCTCCCATCTCCGCTCTTCTCAACGGTGATTGGCTCCGCGGACCTTCGCCGGAAAAAGCGCGCGAAAGGTTCGCTCTTTTTGTGTTTTTATTTTTAGCTGGCGCCATGGTTTAGGCAGCCGCCGTTGCTAGGAGCGAGATCCCTAGCATTCCGCGCTTGCACTTCGCGCTGTTTTAGTGCAGCGCTATGCCGAGTTGCTGCGTATTTCATTGCCCAAGCTGTCACGAAAAAGGGTTCATTCATTTCGCAATTCCGAGCGGAATGAAGGACACCATTCGAATAAAAAAGTGGTTCAACAACATCGGCAGCAAGAACATCACCCCGGAGAAGACTAGTCACCTCTGCTGCCTCTGCGACGTAATGTGCTTTTGTTCCAAGCGACATGAAACTGCTTGCAAGCGCATCACAAAGCTGATAATCTCACTTAATTCACTGATCATTCTGCGCCGTTATGCGCGTTATTGTTTTGACTTCGTGGTTCCACTCAACGTGCTATATAATAGCGACTGCTGATGCATGCAATGCGCATAAAATAGCCGCTTTAATCTCTGAACTAAAGGTCTCGCTTTTCAACTCTAACGCGTGCAATGAAGGAGATTGGTAATTCATTAATAGGCTTATGTCACAGGAGTGTGTAGAGGACTCTTCCGCAAAAACTTGTCCACAGAGTGTATATACCTATAACCGCACATCAAAATGTTGTCTCTTTAGACCCTCGAAATTAGACCTTGTCCTAATCTGGCAAACATTGGTGTCCAACCTAATTTCAATAGGGCGAATTTACTGGTTACGTCCAAATTTTGGTGTGCCTCCCTCAGAATCTAGCCCCAGGAACCCCCTAAATTTGACCTCACCCGAAGATGGCAAAATTATTGACCAACCTCATTTGCGTATGACGAATTCAGTGGTTACCTCCAAACCTAGGTGGGCCATTGCCTAAATTTAGCTCTCTGCACCCGAAGTTTGACCTCGTCCGAATTCGACCAAATTGGTGTCCTACCTAATTTGCGTATGGCGAATTGAGTGGTGACCTCAAAATCTAGGTGGCCTATTCCCAAAATTGAGCTCTGAATCCCCAGAATTTGACCTGGTCCGAGTCTCACCGGAAATTGCTGTCTATAACCAAGTTTGGGTATGGCCAACTCAGTCTTGACGTCCAAATTTAGGTGGCCCTCCTTAATTATGTGCCTAGTTAACGGGCGTCATGACCATTTTCGTAGCGTAGAGCAGCCGTCTAGTGTGTAAAAAGAAAACAATGCTGTTTGGTCTTGAGTTGATATAGGAGTATTTTACACGTGCGCACCCTGTCGCAGTTATCGACATACGGCCTGTACTTCTTCCACATTTTGCCACTAGAAGAGGTGAAAGTGTTCTGGGTCACGTTTCTTTAATCTAGTCAAAGCAAACGAAAAAGAATATTGGTCATACTAAAATTAGGTTTGACACCAATGTGGACGAACTTCCGACAAGGTCAAGTATCGGTGGTCTACAGCGCTAAATTTTGGAGTACGGACGACACTTCCCTTGGACGACGGGAAATCGGTGCCCTGGTCTTGGCTCTTGGTTTTGGCTCGACGTCACTTCAAGGCCGCCGACAGCAGGAGCTAGATCCGTTTCATGCTTAACAGAAAAAAAAGTTGATATTCGATCGTTTTCAAGCAGCCGCGAAAATTCTTTATTACGAACAAACTTAAGCAGCTGCATGTGCACTGCGCGGTAACAAACTCAGTCTAAACCTTATTGAAATATTTTAGGATGACCATCAAAGCATTTGTTCCAGCCTGTTGCTAGCAACCATCGCATTCCTGAAACTCCGCTCGTTAACAACTGCATTAACTTTACTTCCGCTAAAATTAGCTTGAGTTGAATCTACATTTAACTGAGCATCGGTATGCTGAGAATATTCAGGAATGTTCAAATGTATAGTAAATATTATGCTTAATATATTATGCCGTGTTGAGACACACAGTAATGAAAAGTCAAAAGCAATGTGAGGTGTTTGGAGCAAGCGGTTTTTGTTCATGCCACAAGCGCTCGTAATTTGCACTTTTATTGCGCGTACGAGACGCTAATTTATGTGGCTCGCGGTATAGTCAAGTGAGTCGCATGTCTTACTCGTGTCTTTATTCGATAAGAGAGCGTGGAAAAAGCGCAAACTTAATACCGCGCACGCGTGGCAACCGATTTCTCGGACAGCGAAGGAGCGCAGCAATAAAAAGCGTGCCGTGTGCACCGCGCGCAGCCGGCGGGCGAGGATATTCGAGGAGGAAAGGGAGGAGAGTGTCGCTACTTTCAAATTATCGAGGGGCTTTAGGCTGACCCCCGAAGAACTGACACTTTTGAATTGTGGTGCTGGCGGAGAATCTCGAGAGTTCCTTGAACGGCCAGAAGATCAAATCAGTCGATATTGTCGACCATAAACCCTGACTGCTCATTGGAAGGTCAAATTCTAAAGTTAAAGTTCAGCTACTTTGGTCATCTGATGAGAAGAGATGAGTCGCTGGAGGAAGATTTGATGTTGGGAAAGGTTGAGGGTCACCGCAGAAGGGGTGGTCAGCGAACGCAATGGTTAGATGGCATCCTCGAGGCGCTGCAGATGAAGTTATGTGATGTTAGAAAGATAGTGAGAGACCGGAAATCGTGGCGTGATATGGTCTATAGGGTCACGAACAGTCGGACACGACTGAACCGCTGAACTGAACTGAGGTTGAGTTATGGCCCCTCTGAGCCTTAGGTTGAGTTAATGCCCCTCGATAATTTGAAAGTAGCGACACTCTCCTCCACTCAGGCACTTTCTTCCTCGAATATCCTCGCCCGCCGGCTGCGCGCGCGGCACAGGGCACGTTTTTTGGGGCAGCGCTCCTTCGCCGTCCGGGAAATTGGCTGGCACGCGCGCGCGCTCTTAAGTTAGCGCTTTTTCCACGCTCTGTTATCGAATAAAGACACGAGTAAGACATGCGACTCGCTTGACTGTACCGCGAGCCACATAATTTAGCGTCTCGTACGCGCAATAAAAGTGCAAATTACGAACGCTTGCCGCATGAACAAAACCGCTTGCTGCATACACCTCACATTCCTTTTGACTTCAATACCGCGTGTCTCAACACAGCATAATATTGTGACATATATGCCCTGCATCGCTGGAAGTTGAAGATGACAACTGCCAGCAACAGTAACACAGAAGACAAAGTAGTAGCGATGGTTGATGCTAGAAGAAGGTCGACGCTGCTGTGTTTCTGTGTTTTGTGTGCTGTGCCACCCTGGACTAACCTTCGTGGACTAACCTTGCCACGTATCATCTAGGTGGAGATGAATCAAGATCCCCGTATGTGCCGATTAGCCCATTTGCACTGCCAAAAGCTGGATTTGCGAAGCGGCCGCCACCTACCTGAGATCACAACCACGTCTCAAACAGCCACGATGACCTCCGAAGCAGCCCCTACCACCGCGGGAACATCGCCTCAGCCAGTTGTTCTCACATACATTCGCCACCCTCCCATCTTTAATGGCGACGACAACCCAGACGTTGACGATTGGCTAGATGAGTATGAGCGCTGCAGCCGGAACAACCACTGGGACGCCACCATGATGCTCGCTAACATCATCTTTTATTTGGCGGGAACAGCTCGAACATGGTTTCAAAACCAGAGCTCGTTACCTGGGATGCCTGCTAGAGAAAGCTTAAGGACTTCTTCGGGAAACCAATTGGACATCCTCTGGCTGCAAAAACGAAACTTTCTTCTCGTGTCCAATCCCCCACGGTGCCCTACCTCGCTTACATTCAGGATGTGCTTGCGCTGTGTCGCAAGATTAACACCTCCATGCCGGAAAGTGACAAGGTAGGGCATATCCTCAAGGGTATCGCGGATGATGCGTTCCACATCCTATTCTGCATGGATTGCTCTACCGTCGACTCGGTACTCCAAGTCTGCCGAAAATTCGAGCAGGCTAAACACAGACGTCTCGTACATCGCTTTGAGCGTCTTCCGAACACGGCGGCTACCTCATCCTGCGATGACCTCACCCCTTTGCACCAACCCTCCCATCCCACGACCGCGACTCGGATCGTCCGCAGAGCATTTGAGGCCGTAACTCCTGCACCACTCCCGTCTCCGCTTCCCGACAGCGTTGCCATGATACAGGCCGTTGTCCGCCAGGAACTTGCAAACGTCGGCCTCTCCTCTAGCTCCGTGCCGCCCCCGCCACCATCGCACCCTGTTCCTTTAGTGGCTGCTAAAACCACCAGCACAGCCTCCCCACGTCGCTACCTTGGTCACAACCCTGGAGAGTGGCACACCTCAGACGACAGGCCAATCTGCTTCATTTGCTGTCGGATCAACCACACTTCGTGGTATTGCCGTAACCATTTCTTTCCCCACCCCTCGCTTCTATCACAACGCTGACCGTCGGTGTTACTATGAACCTCGACGCTTTGTTGCCCCACCAGAGGAGCCTCGCCCCGGCTATGATCGACCTGCACACATTCCTCCTCAACCAGATGAACCTCGCACCGAAACCGTCCCAACTACTCGTCGCTACAGCCAATCTCCATCTCCCCGGGCTCGTCGATCCCGTTCACCGGTACCTCCTCGCGACTCCTTCCCATCATACGCCGGCAACTACTCGGGAAACTAGCGAATGCAGCGCCCGGAAGTGACGCTGCATTACCGACCCAGACTGTCAACTCGGAACTGACCATCGCACCCAGACGTAACCTCATGGACATTCTTGTGGACGGAGTCTCATTTTCTGGCCTTATTGAGACTGGCGTCCACATTTCCGTCCTCAGTTCCTCGCTCCGTCAACGCCTCAACAAAGTCCTCACACCCGCTTCCTCATCTACCGTTCGTGTTGCTGATAGCAACACAGCTACTGTGCTTGGTTTGTCTACTGTGAGAATTATCATTGCCGACCGCCATGTCCCTGAGCTATTTACAGTCCTCACCAGTTGCCCTCACAACGTTATATTATAACTCGACTTTTCAACTGCACATTCCGCGCTCATTGACTGTTCTTCTGCACTGCTTCATCTGGACCTCCCACTCTGCCATGACAAGCAGGCCTCTGATACTTCAATGCTCCGTCTCCGCTCCTCTACATTTACTCGCCTGCCACCAGAAGCTGCAGTGTATGTGCTCAAGTCGCCTTTCCCCTCCGTTCCTGATGGCGACTACGTTGTTTGCCCCATAACCGACGTAATCCTGCAGCATAGAATCGCTCTCCTTCATAACATCGTGCACGTAAAAAATAACAACACTTATATTCCAGTCTTCAACTTCGGCCTTTTTGTGCAAGTTCTTCCCGAGGGCATTACTCTCGCCGAACTGACCCCACTGTCTGACATCACAGTGGCCGTTCTTTTAACTTACCCTGCTGCTAAAGTGTCGACACGACCTGCACCATCCCCACCTCCGGAGGACCGCATATCAGGAATGGTCGCACCTAACTTGCGCACTGACCGTGCTACCGCACTTACGAGCCTTCTGACTTCGTACAGCGATATTTTCGATTTTGGTGACCGCCCCTTAGGATAAACGTCCCTCGTTACACATCGCATCGATACCGGTGACGTCAGGCCAATTCACAGAAGACCTTACCGAGTCGCCATTTCTGAACGACGCGTCATACAAGGTGAAGTGGACAAGATGTTAGAAAAAAACATTATAGAGCCTTCGAGCAGTCCCTGGGCGTCGCCTGTCGTGCTTGTTAAAAAGAAGGACAATACTTGGAGATTTTGCGTTGACTACCGACACCTCAACAAAATTACAAAGAAAGACGTTTACCCTCTCCCCAGGATAGATGATGCCCTCGACTGCTTGCACGGTGCCAGCTATTTCTTTTCCATTGATCTTCGTTCCGGTTATTGGCAGATCGCAGTCGACGAACGGGACCGAGAGAAAACCGGCTTCGTCACTCCCGATAGCCTGTATCAGTTCAAGGTGAGGCCTTTCGGCTTGTTTAATGCGCCCGCAACATTCGAACGCATGATGGACTCTTTCCTGCGCGGCTTAAAATGGACGACGTGCTTGTGCTATCTCGATGACGTCATTGTATTTTCCTCTACATTCGAGAGCCATCTCCATCGCCTTGATGCCATTCTTGGCGTCTTCCGAAGAGCTGGCCTTCAGCTGAACTCGAAGAAATGTAGCTTCGGCCGACGTGAACTCAAGGTGCTCGGTCACGTGGTCGACGCCCGTGGCGTTCACCCCGATCCAGACAAAATACGTGCTGTAAGTGAATTTCCTACACCCCATTTTATCAGTGATGTGCGTAGTTTCCTTGGGCTTTGCTCCTATTTTTGGCGGTTTTTACCCAACTTCGCGGACACGGCTCGTCCACTCACCAATCTTTTGAAGACCGGCACTTCATTTCGCTTTGACCAAGAACAATCCCAAGCCTTTTCTTCGTTCATTGCAGCTCTCACCAACCCGCCCCTCCTGGCACACTTCAATCCCTCGGCACCAACGGAGGTACGCACCGACGCCAGTGGTCACGGTATTGGTGCCATACTCGTCCAACAGCAGATGGGTCGCACTAGCGTCATTGCTTATGGCAGTCGCCTGTTTTCTGCAGCTGAACGGAATTACTCGATCACAGAACGGGAGTGAACGGGAGTGCTTAGTCCTTGTGTCGGCCATTACAATTTTCGCCCTTGTTTGGCCGCCCGTTCTGCATCATCACCGACCACCATGCCTTTTATGCTGGCTTTCTACGCAGAAGGACCCTACTGGTCGCCTGGGCCGTTGGGCCCTCCGCCTTCAGGAATACACTTTTTCTGTCGTCCACAAGTCTGTCTGGCTGCACGCTGACGCCGATTGCCTGTACCGCAGCACCGTAGATCCGCCACCTGCGGGCGAGTGTGACGATGAAACATATGTGTTGGCCATCTATGACTTTTCAAACATTCTCCATGAGCAGCGCTTAGATCCCAAGCTTTGCAGCGTTATCAATCGCCTCAGCACTGATCACTTTGACGCTACCCTTTCTCTGTTTGTACTCAACAACGGCGCCTTATACCGACGGAATATGCGACCAGATGGCACCGAGCTTCTGCTCGTAGTCCTCGAACACCTGCGTACCACCGTTCTTCAACAGCTGCACGACGAACCCACAGCGGGGCATCTTGGCGTATATTGTACGTACGACAGCATCCGCTGCCGCTTCTTTTGGCCAGGCCTCTATCGATCGGTTCGTCGCTACGTGGCTTCTTGTGACCGGTGGCAGCGACGGAAGAAGCCCTCGGTTATTCCTGCTGGATCCCTGCAGCCGATCGACATCCCAGTAGACCCGTTTTCCCGAGTTGGCCTTGATCTCTTCGGGCCTTTCTAACTTTCTGC
This sequence comes from Amblyomma maculatum, assembly GCF_055883805.1. NCBI lineage: Eukaryota > Metazoa > Arthropoda > Arachnida > Ixodida > Ixodidae > Amblyomma > Amblyomma maculatum. The sequence continues at coordinate 426,802 of NW_028146738.1, forward strand.
GTCGGGGAATAAATGGATTGTGGTGGCCACGGATTATACTACGCGCTACGCTGTCACCCGAGAGATACCCACCAGCTGTGCAACTGACGTGGCTGCGTTTCTTCTCCACGACGTCATCCTGCTCCATGGTGCTCCACGCCAGCTGCTCACTGACCATGGCCTTTGCTTTCTTGCTCAAGAAGTAGACGAAATTCTTCGGTACTGCTGCATTAAGCACTATTTTACCACCGCTTATCATCCATAAACGAACGGCCTCACCGAACGCCTCAACCGCACGCTCACGGACATGCTGTCAATGTATGTCTCGGGTGATCACCGTGACTGGGATATTACTTTGCCGTTTGCAACATTTGCGTACAATTCCTGTCGTCAAGACACAATGGGCTACTCACCCTTTTATCTTCAATACGGCCGTGACGCTCCCCTTCCATTTGACAGCGTACTGACTCCCACCGCTAACGCCAGTTCCTACGTTCGTGACGCACCCTCCCGAGCTCACGCTGCCCGTGTTATCGCTCGCCGCCGACTGGCTTCCTCCCAAAGTTCACCAAAACGGCGCCATGATTCTCGCCACCGGGATGCCCAATACTCTCCGGGCTCTCTCGTCTTGCTCTGGACTCCTGCTCGTAAAGTAGGGCTGTCTGAGAAGCTCTTGCCATGCTAAGTAGGACCCTACCGTGTTTTACGGCCATTCACTTCCGTGACATAAGAGATCGCCCCTGTACATCCGCCGCAACAGTCCTCTATGCCACGCACCAAGATTGTTCATGTCGCCCGAATGAAGCCGTACTATCCCTGTTAGTAGTTCGTCCTAGTGCGCAACGGGACTGTGCTTTTGGCGGGGGGGGGGGTAATGTGACATATATGCCCTGCATCGCTGGAAGTTGAGGATGACAACGATCAGCAACAGGGAGACAGAAGAAGAAAAAGTGGTAGCAAAGGTTGATGCTAGAAGGTCGAGGCTGCTGTGTTTCTGTGTTTTGTGTGCTGTGCCATCCTGGACTAACCTTCGTGGACTAACCTTACCACGTATCAATATATTAAGCATAATATTTACTATATATTTGAACATTCCTGAATATTCTCAGCATACCGATGCTCAGTTAAATGTAGATTCACATCAAAGTAATTTTAGCGGAAGTAAAGTTTAGGCAGTTGTTAACGAGCGGAGTTTCGTTAATACGATGGTTGCTAGCAACAGGCTGGAACAAATGCTTTGATGGTCATGCTAAAATGTTTCAATAGGGTTTAGACTGAGTTTGGCACCGCGCAGTGCACATGCAGATGCTTAGTTGTTTTCGTAGTTTAGAATTTTCGCGGCTGCTTGAAAACGATCGAATATCAACTTTTTTCTGTTAAGCATAAAACGGTCTAGCTTTTGCTTTCGGCGGCCTTGAAATGACGTCGAGCCGAAACCGAGAGCCAAGATCAGGGCACCGATTTCCCGTCGTCCGTACCCCAAAATTTGGCCCTGTCAACCACCGATACTTAACCTTGTCGGAAGTCCATCCACATTGATGTCAACCATAATTTTAGTATGACCAAAAATTTTGTCTTTTGCTTTGACTAGACTAAAGAAACATGACCCAGAACGCTTTCAACTCTTTTAGTGCAAAATGTGGAAGAAGTACAGGCCTTATGTCGATAACTGCGACAGGGTGCACACGTACAAAATACTCCTATATCAACTCAAGACCAAACAGCATAGTTTTCTTTGTACGCTCTAGACCTCTCGGGTCCACCGCCGACGGCTGCTCTACGCTACGCAAATGGACATGACGCCCGTTAGCTAGGCAAACAATTAAGAAGGCCCACTTAAATTTGGAAGTCAAGACTGAGTTGGCCATATCCAAATTAAGTTATAGATACCAATTTCTGGTTAGACTAGGACCAGGTAAAGTTTTGGGGATTCAGAGGGCCACACTTCGGGGGTGGCACTCCTAAATTTGGAGATTACCACTGAATTCCCCATGCTCAAATAGGTCGGACACCAATTTTGGTCACATTCGGACGAGGGCAACTTTCCGGGGTCCAGAGAGCTAAATTTTGGAAATAGACGCCTAGGTTTGGAGGCCACCACTCAATTCGCTATACGGAAATTAGGTTGGACACCTATTTTGGTCAAATTCGGACGAGGTCAAACTTCAGGGGTCCAGAAAGCTAAATTTTGGCAATGGCCCACCTAGGTTTGGAGGTAACCCCAGAATTCGCCATACGCAAATGAGGTTGATCACCAGTTTTGCCACCTTTAGATGAGGTCAAATTTAAGGGGTTCCTGGGGCTACATTCTGAGGGAGGCCCACCGAAATTTGGACGTAACCAGTAAATTCGCCATATTCAAATTAGGTTGGACACCAATGTTCGCCAGATTAAGACAAGGTCTAATTTCGAGGGTCTAAAGAGACACAATTTTGATGTGCGGATATAGGTATATACACTCTGTGGACAAGTTCGGCGGAAGAATCCTCTACACGCTCCTGCGACATGAGCCTATTAATGAATTAACAATCTTCCTCATTGCACGCGTTAGCGCTGAAAAGCGAGACATTTAGTTCGGAAACAAAGCGCCTATTGTATGCGCATTGTATGCATCAGCAGTCGCTTATAGCATATTGAGCGCAACCATGAAGTCAAAACAATAACGCGCATAACGGCGCAAAATGGTTAGTGAATTAAGTGAGATTATCAACTTTGTGATGCGCTTGCAAGCAGTTTAATGTCGCTTGGAACAAATGCACAGTACGTTGCAGAGGCAGCAGAGGTGACTAGTCTTCTTCGGGGTGGAGTTCTTACGGCCGACGTTGTTGAACCACTTTTTTATTCGAATGTTGTCTTTCTTCCTGCTTGGAATTACGAAAAGAATGAAACCTTTTTCACGACAGCTTCTGCAATTAAATATGCAGCAGCTCGGCATAGCGCTGCATTAAACATCGCAAATAGCGCGAAGTGCAAGCGCGGAATGCTTGGGAGCTCGCTCCTACAACGGCGGCTGCCTAAAAAATGGCACCGTCTAAAAATGAAAACACAAAAAGAGCGAACTTTTTCGCGCGCTTTTCCCGGCGATGGCCCGCGGAGCCAATCATCCTTGAGAAGAGCGCCGATGGGAATGTTGAGAGAGGAGGATCTGCGAGGCGGCGCGGAGCGGCGGAAAAGTTCACAGAAAGTCGCTACTTTCGTATTATCAAGGAATCAAGGAACTTTTAGGTTGAGTAGGGTCTAAGCGCCCCCACTCGGCGAGCGAGGCAATCAGCCGTCGAGAAAGCACCCTATTGTTCCCTCGGCGCGCAGGCCGTAAGTGCTATGCACCTCTCTCCCCTTTAACCCGGCCATGCTAGAAGTATCTAGCCGCCATACGCTGCGGCCACTGCAGCCATGACGTCACGGACACACTTCCGGTAGCTGCGAAAGTCGTCTGCTTGTGCGCTGCGTGAGCTCCTCAGCACGGTGGGCTCCTCAGGCGCCTCCTCAGGCGGTCAAGCACCGCACAATGGCAGCACCTCCTCGACCGCCGTAAACACCGCCTCTGTGGCCCCTACTCCCGCATACCGCACGCGAACGACACGGCGGATCGTTAGCGATCCCCGCGGTAAAGTGTAACGTACCTCAGCCTGCTCGCGGCATCCCGTGATGCAAGTGTTCCAAACTCGTGTACTTTCTTTACAGCTAAGGTGGCGCGTTTTTGGACGTTCTGCTCAGCAACAAGCCGTTCAAACGATACTGCAGGCAGGACAAGGCTTCAGTACGCAGTCGCTGCGCTGTCGGCCGCAATCTAAGAGGTCGGGAGGCACAGTAGACACCGCATATTCTATACATCGGTCTTTAAACGTGATACAGTGGGCAAATGAATAACTTTGTGAAGCAGACCCGCTCGTACGTTTCGCGTACTCGGGCGCCGACGAGTAGCCTCCGTCAACAGACGCCGCCATAACCTCAGCTAACGACGAAAACCGAGGTCGCCAAGCTCGGTTTGCGATAACCGCAGTTAGTGGTGTAACCATGGTTTGGTCCGCCGTGTAACCTGAGCTAACCACGGCTTCGCGTAACCGCGGGTACGCTGCGCGAACTGGCAAACTCCGTAGGCGTGTGCGAGCGAGGACGGCTTGACACGAGTACGCCAGCGAGCGAGCACGCGGCAACCGGAAGTTCGTCGAAGTGACGTATTTCTGGGCGGAGCTTTGAACTTGCTTGTATTGTTTATTTTTTTATGACTCCCTTCGGCGTACGAGTTTAAAGGGAAGAGTGGAGGGGCCATTTGTAATCGCCGATATCTCTGGTGTTGCAAAAGCTAGATGGAAAATTTTTGCGGGAGAATGATGGGTGGTTCAATATCTATGAGTGTTATGGCGTTGTTTACCCTTCTTGGTGACCCCTTTCTGTGGACCTTGAAGTCTGGGTCGCTCAGCAGCGAGCAGTGGTTCTATTTGAGAGAGAGAAAGCCGGCTCTGCCTCTCTTTCTCTCGTTCACGAATTCGCGCCTATTCGACCTCTCCCGAGCCGTTCCGTTGCAGCCAGGTTGCTGGGTGCGACGTCTGCGCTTCTGTAAGCGGTGCAACAAAGCAACTACTCCATTTCGCGGAGCAACGGATCATTTCGCGTGTTCGAGCGTGCCACGTGCATGCCGCATGCTCTGCCATGTACGTGACTACTGATTCAAGTCTAAAAGAAACCCTGTCCTCAACGAAAGTGTGGACCTAATTGTGTCGCCGTTCTATATATCCTGTAAACAGCAATATGCGCTTTTTTCAGATGCGATTCTTTCTCTTTATGTTCACTCTGGAGGTGCGCGCGTTTCCCAAGCAAGGAATTCGTTCATTTCTTATCCTATCGTTTCAAAACTATCTGAATAACATTAGCCACCATGAACAACACTGAGATTTATCCCGAATAAATACTCGGTGCCTTCAGCTTCAAAAATAGCCCAAAATGTCATGTGGGGTGTCAATTAATAAATTAGGTAGTGATCATGTAACAGATATAGTGAAATATAAGTATATAGAAAGCGCATTAAGTGATTCGAGGTCCCTACCATATTTTGCGAGACTGTGAATTCAGGGGAAGTCTGCATTAAAATGTATACGCCTCGTTTTTTGAGTACTGTGTGCGCTTTTTAGCTCGAGTCCGCGTTAGTCCTTTTTCTATTTTCTAAATTGCGCTTGTTTTATCCCTGCCCTCCCCGTTTTTTTTTTTTTTTTTGCTTTCTCTGATTCGTTTTTCGTATATTCTTATAACCCGTTTGTTCAACGTTGCAGCAGTTCTTCTCAAGGCCCACGGCTCTCAGACCCCGGCTTTTCCCGTTATTTCCTTTCTATCTGGCGACAGGTTTCTTCCTTGCTCACCTAACTTATATTCAACTTTCCTATTTTTAACCGCCACATACACACGCCGATCGTATTTCGTTCATTGATTCATTTCATTTTGTGTCTGCGCCATTCATGCTGTGAGGAGTGGTTTTAATTTTTCAGTTAAGGCATCTATCTGTTTCTCGTTTAGAGCACAGGACGTGCTGCAGTCGGTGCTGTTTGTGCGTGACCGAATCAGATTTTTTTCTGCTGGGCTGGCTGCGGAAAGGGTTATGCATTCGACATTCGCCTTGTTGTAATGAAGCTTAAGAAAACTACGCATAGCAAGCATGGAAACTACATGAAAATTTCAAACAGCGCTAACACACACAACCACAAATGATAGACGAATGGCGAGACAAGCGCTGACTGTCAACTGATTTTTATTGAAGAAAAACATCACCTTGTATACAGAATAGTTGTGGAGACATGAAAGGAGCCGTCGATCGGGAAGATAACCAGATAAACACGCGCAAGCAAGTGGTGTTAGAAAAATAAAAACAAAACAAAAACAAGACATTCAAAGGGAGAAAAATTTATGGCGAATCTAAAAAGAAGACTTCAGCATTGAAGAGCGATAAAGAAGGCTTACTAACGCATCTGTTGACATATTTCCTGATATGAAAAGTTTCCAGGCTGAGATGTGTCGCCTTACCAGCGCTCTTGCCGAGAACCTTAGCCTCACTTAAATGGGCCACGCAACCACTGCAACTGCTAATGTGCGAAGCCAAATGTGCGTACTTATCCTTAAAATTCTTACCATTTCTCGAATGGTCCCCAAAACGCTCATTGATGCATCGGCCGGTTTGGCCGTCATACACCTTACCGCGCGTCAAGGAATAGCGTAGACCGCTCCTATGGAACAGTTCACCAACCGAATCAAGAATATAAAGCGAAACAAAATACGCACAAAACCGGCGGCGACCACCCCAACAATACTCGCTGCATTGCGGCTGCCGGCGCGGAGCCTCGATACGGCAGCGAATCAGCTGACCGCGCTCGGACCGACGGCAGCCAACGGCGTGCGGAGGATCGTGCAGACGGCAGTCTTTCTCTTTGTATGCCGTCTCGATCCACCCCTGCTTGCCCACTGGAGTTGCTTTCTCGCACTGCTAATAGATGGCGCTGAAGTCGCAGCAATCAGAAGACCCGACTCTGGCGGACTGGTAACGGGCGACTCTCCAAAAGAACCGCCGTTCACAGTTTCTGGCGGATCGCTAAACGACGGCTCTCCAAAAGGGCCGCGGCTCAGTGAACCGCCGCTTATTCTTGCTGTTTTGCAAGAGTGGCTCAAAAGACAGCTTGGATGCAAGGGGATGTTTTCGACTCTTGGGAGGAAGGGTGGGAGGTATGGCTTCCGAGGTCACCCTCGCGCGCACGGGAGGGGGAGAGGGGGGGGGGGGGGAGGCTCTGCGGGAGGGCAGCTACTTTCTCGCATAGCTAACAGATGGCGCCGAAGTCGCACCGAGGAAATCCGACCCCCAAGGATCACTCAACGAGAGAGCCGGCTCACCAAAAGAGCCGCCGCTAAGTTTTGAGCTGCAGCTCACCCGCTCTTTTGAAAAAAGCCGCTCAAAAGATCAATTTCGCTAATGAGCGACCCATCTCTAGTGCGAATCGAAACCGGGCTTCCTAGCGCTCGAAACGGGGACGCGTTCACCACGCCACGGCAACACGGCAACTTTTTTGTTTATTGCTAAATATACATAATTACAAAATATGCAGCACATATATAAATTTACAAGTTTGCCAGGCCGTTTGCCGGCCGTATAAAATAAAGTTGTTTCATTTGTGATAGCTTCTTAAACACCAACTCTGTTTCATCACCACAGTCTGCATCTTTCAAAACATCGTGGATTTTTTAATACCCTCAACAAGGTATTCATACGGAGATCTCGGTCCAGTGCCAAGATGTCGAGAATCCATAGCACTGAGCCATACAGAGTACAGTCCCGAAAAGAATATAGCATTGTGTTGTAGGGCGTGGTCGTGAAGGCGTAAGAAACTTATACATTTCAGTGCAAAAGGAAGCTTCTTAATGGTACGCTGTGATACGTCCTCCCAAAAAAGATAATGACATTACAATCTATGAAATCGGGTTCAATTGTTCCCGATTTGTTGCACAAGAAACGGTTTGTCCTCGACGGTACATAAATTCCTTTTTGATATAAGTTTTAACAGATAGGGTACCAGTGTGTAAATGGAAGAAAGTCTTGATCGCAGGCATGACCCACATCTTCCTCACCCTCTTTGACACATCTTGAACAACTGTATTTTTGAAAATCTGTTGGTACAGGGGGGCTGGCAAGACCACGTCCACGAGGTCCTGCGTGACGCTTTTTCTTTACCCTCTGCAATAGTCCAGAGTGAAACGCGTGGAAAGAAAACAATAAGCGGCTACCACCTCTCGGAGATAGAGCAACACACCAAAACGACCCCCTTCAGTTGGTGAGACCATTAAATCTGGTAAGGCGGTGGACAGCATGTAATGGACAGAATAATGAAGAAAGGGGTGTATTTGTTTGCGCAGAAACATGAAGAGCAGCACAATCTGCCTTTAATACAAATTACACAGGCCAAGCCCCCATCTCTTACCCTTCAAAAGAGGCTTGTTCGAGACGTTCGCTCTAAAATGCCTCCCCACACGAAAGTTGCAAAAATGCGGTGGAAGCTCAACTTTTGAGTGTGATTAACGGAGCGTCTAGTGAATGCACGGGTTTTTAAAAAAACGTATCCTCGAGATCTCTACTGAGACGTACATGAGTAATTATGAACATATATATTTCAGGCGTCGAAATTAAGCGAGTAGCATGCGTTTCCTTTTACCCCCCCCCCCCCCCCCCCCCCCCCCCCCGACCGCACCTCACAATGTATGGCTGCCATATGATAGGCTTTTTCATTACTCCCGTGCAGGTTCTGCAGTGCCCCCTTATTTTTTATCATTTTATTTTAGAAAACTTCGGTGCTTTCGAATGCAGGGCTTGGGAAACAAGGGCTTGTTACATAACTATTGTCACTGTTATAATTTTTTACTGTGCGTTTTCGAGGGTTCAATGATTGCCCAGTTGGATTCTCCGCTGCCGCAAGAGCGTTTTTTTTTTAGAAATATATAACGCGCGATGATTCAGGAGAAAAAACGAACAACTCCAGGAATCCCGCAAATCTAAATACTCCTGCAATATACACATTAAGTCCAAAGTTGGCCTTGAAGAGCCATTCCAGTAAGGGTGCAGTTCGCCTCAAGACACTAGGACAGTGTGTATGCCTACAAAGTTTTCTTGGGATTTTAGGAAAAGTGATGATCTCTCTTCGTTTTAATTGTGAAATTAAGCCTTACGGGTTGATTATCTAGTTAATTTCAGATGTAGATAGGAATCCCATTCCTGGAAGGACTACAGCGAGCAGTGTCCTTATTTCCTGTCTGGGGCCATCTAAAAAGAAGATAAATGGTTTGGTTTGGTTAATGGGGCTTAGCATCCCAAAGCGACTCAGGCTATGAGAGACGCCGTAGTGGAGGGCTTCGAAAAGTTTGACCACCTGGGGTTCTTCAACGTGCGCTGACATCGCAAAGCACATGGGCGCCTTGTTGTTCGTCGCGACTAAAAAGCGGCCGCTGAGGCCGGGGTTCGATCCCGCATCCTCAGACACAGCAGTCGAGCACCCTAACCACAAAACATTACTAAAGAGAAGAGAAACATAAAAGTTAAGGGGGCTCACATCTATCGGAGTCTTCGTGAGCTTAATCCAATGAAATGTACAAGGCCCAGGAGCCGGAACTCTCCACTATGGAAAATTTACAAATAAGAGCCAATTGGGATTAAGAGAAAGTGGAGAAAAGGTGGCAGTCACCGTGATGTGTGGTTTCGAGCCCCCTCGTTTCAAGTACGGGGGGTGAGGCGGCTGGAAGCTTGCCTCTCGGTGATGGAGCGAAGCGAGCGGTCAGTGACCGGCGGCCGCCTATGGCAGGTGTTGGGCATTACGCTCGCTGGTAGGGTGTTGGGCAAAACAGCAGCATCAGAAAACATGACACTGAATCTGTGGCTGGCGATATCTAGTGCTATGGGGCGTAAAGACCGCACTGAACCTTAAGCTTTGATGTGTCACTTGCTCCCCGAATGATGATCGATTGGTGAAGGATCCCAGGCAGACACGCTGTTGCTACTCTATTAACCAGACATCCGAATGGTGCACAGGGCCGGCTGTACATGGTGAAACGACCATTGGTGTTCCTGGTGTCGGAAGATGACCCACTGAACCCCGAGTGGACCTTGCCTGTACACGAGATACTGAAGTCATCCTGGCTGGCCGCTGTGGTGACTCCGCGCGGAGGACACATGAGTTTCGTGGATGGCTGGCTGCTGCCGCGCCAGCCCTTCTACGCCGAGCGGTTTGTGGCCGCCTTCGCCCTGAGCGTGCACCATGTGTGCCAGACGCGGAGTATCCGGGTGCTGCGGAAGCTGGGGGAGTGACGCCCTCTTCAGGGCTCTGGCGTTGTAAACAGAGAAATAAAAGCTTTTTTTTCTTGCTTAGCGGCTGTCATTTCGGCTGCCGTGACCTGGACCCCTGTTGACACTAGCCCAGTGACCTAACTTGGACACTGCCATTAAGTGAGTGAGTATCGTTTTGTATGATAGCGGGCAGATTCTACGACCGTCTTTATTACTCCGCGCCGCCATCCGCGCCGCCTCCATAGCCGCCGATTTCTAGTTCGCTTTAGTGCCGCTTCTCTCCTTGACCTCGGCTGGAACTTCGGCTACAAGTTGCAGAGTAACGATCCCTGAGACTTCGCCTTCATATTCATTTTAATCGGTAACAGAGACATTTGCAGCTTTGGGTGCAGATTACGAGTGGCAAACAGCAAGAGCAGAAAGTTCCGGAAGCACTGCAACGCAGGCTTGTATTTCATGTGTTCTTTAAAAGCAAGGTATCTTATTAATTGCAAATTAGTTTCTTCAACCTAAAAAATTATTGGTACACCTAATCTCTGCCGCTGAGGGTAGGACGCGAAAGGGTTTCACAAACATGGACCGTGTTGTTTCACTTTCTATATTTTTATTTTGCTTGTAAAATTTTTTTATACCGGTACTGATCATCTAGAAACACTGGTTTACATTCTGAGTATTTATTTTAACGCAGTTTTATTTTTAAATTATTTCAAATAATTGATCAATAACACAGTATACATTTTCTTAATTAGCATCATGAAGCATCCACCTTTCTTTCTAAGCATTTTTACACCTTTGAACCTCCTTTTTCATTTTTCATGTCTTTAGTTCATCAAGTTATTAGAATAATTTTATTAACTCGTCCTCGCCTCCCACACACCAATAAATTCCGCGCCGTGGTATAGTGCAGAGGTTACGGCGCTCGAATGCTGTGCCCAAAGATGCGAGACGGAATCCAGACCGCAGCGACCGTTTTCCGTGGCGGCTAAAAGCAAGGCGCTCGTGTGCTGTGTGACGTCAGTGCGCGTTAAAGAACACCCAGTTGGTCTAAATTACTCCGGAGCCCTCCGCTATGGCGTCTCTCATAGTCTTACTTTGTTTGGGACGTTAAACCCCATAAACCAAACCAAACCAAACAGCAATAATTCGTCGATCCATAAAACTACAAATTGCAACGATATATTTTTTTTTATGCAGCCTCTGATTATTTCCGACACGCGGTGCTGACTACTACTACTACGCTGACAGCTTTTTGACCGCACGAGCTGTAGAGCCATCGCTTAATGTGCAGTTCATATCCCCCAGTTGGGCGTCCTGTAGTGTACGTTGGTGGAGCATTTGCAAACGACACCCGATTTCGCGGTATATGCTGCTACAAGCGATTGTACCCAATATCAAGCATGAAATGAAAATCGACGCCTGAAAAATGGCTACCGCCGTTTTTAGGACACACGTTGGGTATTAAATTAAAGTTGTAAACATAATTATTGGCAAACAGCAAGCAAACGAAGCTTGAAATATAGTATACTTACACTGCATAATAGTGAGCCGTTGGCCGGCTGCCATTTCTTACGTTTCACCCTTATAGTTCACAAGAGCTTCCTTTTTTATCTCTAGCAAACGCAAACGTCGTTTACCTATTTCAGGAGTGATTAGTGCAGGCAGACACGGAACACTCCGGCATGTCTTCGCCGCCTTGCGGCCAAGAAAAAATGTAATCGAAGAGAGACACGACGCCATGCGTTCAACCACGTTCAACTGACGCAGGCGTAACATTGGGCGTAAACATGGCGCTCGCCTTCGTGGAGGCAGCACTGGGCCTTTTCAAAGAATGTTTTGCATGAAACGGGGACGAGCGCATCGAGGCACCCTACCCCCATCGCTCCGCGCCGGCACCAGGTTGCCTGGTTGGAGGCTTGTTACTAGTGCTTGTGAACGCGCCTCCATACCATGTTGTGCTTGCTGTCAGCACACCGGCTGATTATTTACTTACGACTGATAGTCTAGCCTCCGTAAGGCGTGGAAACCATCGCCCGCGATGGTGTATTCCAGCATTCCACTCTGCAAATTGATCGAGTAGGCGCACAGCAAACTTCGGAACCTCATTAAATGAATTTCCCGTGACGGAACGAGTGGCGGAAAAATATTTCTCGGCCGGCAGTAGGTAAGCTATTACAATCATATATACGTTTACGTGGCAGTGAAGGCTAAAAATATACCTCTGAAACGTCAACGCTCCAGATGGAATGCGTCCCAGACAATGAAGTTTTTTTGTGCGTTGCATGTTTACTCCATGAGATGCTTTACTTCCGCTCTCTCACTATTTCTGCGTTGATATTCTGACCTAGAAAACTGCATACTGTTGTGCTATACGTCGTGAAGGCTTCAATCCATGCCTTCTTTTCATGCCCTCTTCGCAATGGAGGAAAATTTGCAAGACCTGGCAAAAATTATGAATTTCTATAGCAACCGCATAAGGTGTGCAGCCTGCACTTCAAAGAAAATGACTTCAGAGAAAGCCTGAAGATAATGAAGCCAAAGCCAAGCGCAGTGCCATCAGTTATCCCCCAGTATCCGACAAATCTAGAGCAGGAGACGAAAACGCTGAGGTGTCCTCTAAAGCGTAAAGTTTCAAAACCAGATTATCCCGCAAAGAGAGATGCCAAGGCAGCAAGGCAAGTTTGATATTGAAGTATAAAATTCATTATTAAAAACCTCAGCTTGATTCTGTGGCTTCTATTAATCCTCTAAAGAAAATTTGGTAGAGCTAACCTCCGTGGCTTAGCGCAACAAACAGCGCGAGCTGAGTGGCATTTGCTGCCGAAATGCCACTCAGCTGTGGAGTGGCCGAAGGCAGCGAGTCTATGCCGAGAGCGCATATAACATACATTTTTTGCTCTCTATCCCTGATTGTCCCTACCGTAACGACGTACAGCAGCGCGAAAAGCTTTTATTGCCTGCGGGCTGCACGGTTGCCCGAATGGATGCGGCCATGCGGTCAAATCTTGACTCATAAGTGCAAATGCGCGCAAATGGATATTGATGAAGATGTCAACGCACGAGAAATTGGCTCTTTAACAGGTTTGATGCCAGACTGCGGAAATGGTTCAGTTGCCTAATGCAGCGACTAAGGAAATTGACGGGAGCTCTGGCACCGTAGGTTCGAAACATGTTCGTTGCCGTACGCTATATTTCTGTTACGCGTTTAATTTTTAATGTTCCCATCATGCGCTGGTATGCTAAATGTGCACGCGCAGTTTATAAATGGAGCGCGCAAAGCGAGGAGGCTTGGCGCTGTTTCCGAATACCAGGATTTAAGGATCCTGCTTTTCTGCTAGCATAGTTAGCCTACTGAAATATCATTTCGAGCGCTTGGAGTGAACCTAAGAAAAGTATAGACATTGACATAAAACAGCGAGTTCAGGTAGCGTACTCACATGGCCTTCTAGGTCTGTGAGCGGGGGTTATAACGACTGAGACGCTGACTAAAAAGAGGGTACAGAGTTCATTCAGGAACTTAGCAGTGCCTTAAGGGACTTTGCTGCCTGAAAAGCTCAGCCTCAAATCTATTGCCAAATGATAAGTTTTCAATAATTGCAAGCTTAATGCAGATTTTTGCACACTGCTTGCTCCGATTTGCGAGTGAAATTCCGCTAATAGCATTTTCCAGAATACCTTCATTAAGTTCCAATTATACTTTGTTCTTACTGGCGTCCCTCAACAAAGCCTTCGAGCCTGCGGGCTAGTAATGATTTTTGGCTTCTTAAATAGAGCCCTACAAGCCTGCATGGGATGCGAAGGCTGCCCCATCAATTTTCTGGCACTAGCCTCTATCCAGCACATGGTTCAGCAATGCTGCCATGAACGCAGGCATGGACCGGCGATGGCTGTCCAACCTTTCTTTGGTTTGCTTAGGGTTCGTCAGCCACTTGGAAGGTGCTGCTTCAAGCGTGGCTCCTGTATTTGTAAGGGAATCAAAGACGCTCAAAAAGTTCGCCCATGTTGGGCTGCGATAATCTGGAAAAAGTCCGTGGTTCGTATACTCGAAGAGCAAGACAGAGCCTCACAAAATGACCCTGATAAGGCTGATGTGCAAAGCTTCATGAGGCCAAGTTTGTTAAATTTCGCCTCTGAAAAGTCAGAATAGCGCGCTAAATGAAACATCATCAATGCATGCCCGACTACCGTTCCCGATTACCCGGCTTCGAACCCGACCGCCGTCGGCTGCGTTTTGGTGGAGTCGAAATGAAGAGGCGTTCGTGTCTGTGCGATGTCAGTGCACGTTAAAGATACCCATGTGGTCAAATTTACTCTGTTGTCCTCCACAACTTCTTCTCTTTCTCCCTTTGCACTTTCACTCCCACCTTGCTCTCTCCCCTTGGTTGGGGAAAAATGATGTGGCAGATATTGCGCATTCCCCTTTCTTTAAACGAGTTTTATTTTTCTTTAAAACCAAAATCGCAAAAGAGTCCCGAAAATGCAGTAAGGTTCGATATAATAGAATCCTGCTGAACGATATGAACCCTGAATTATATAAATGCTGAATGATATGAATCCTGAATGATATAAATCATGTCGGACAAAATAATATTCTCGACTGTGGAGATAGTTTATTGATATTTTTTTTGTATAATATCACTTGAACTGATTAGCAATCGGGTGTGCGTACCCGAATAAAGTAGCGTACGAAGCGCGCATTTATCTTCAATTAGCGGCAACCATCGCGACTTTGCACTGCGATGGTTTTAGGTACAGCCCAGAAGAAATTGTACTGACGTTACGCAGCTGGCGGAGGAAAGAAAGATATGAAAATAAACTACACGCCAGAAGTTGTGCTGGCTTCTGTTGAGGAGCGCAGTCCCTTCAGAGGATACTCCGCAGATATGCGCCGCTGTAGGACGAGGAGTAGTCAGCAGGTCGCAAAGTTATAAGGCCGGTCGTGGTGCATTCACCATGGCTCTTCCATCCCGGGTACTGGGAAAGATTATGCGGGACACTTAACCTCCGCCTTTTAGGATATGCTGCGATAGCTTAGGCTACCAGAGCCCCGCTCTTACCAAACCGTAAGAGCGTGCCTATAATATATATATATATATATATATATATATATATATATATATATATATATATATATATATATATATATATATATATATATTGTAGGGATGTGTTTATTCAGATTGATATAGCCGCTCAGGAGGAACTCGCAGCGGAGCGTCAGACGTGGCGAATCAGCAAGGCAGCGACCAACTTCTTCGTCCTCGAGCGCGCCAGCACGCCATGCATGGCAATGGCTATGAAGACGAAGATTACCACACTACATTTTTTTTATGCAAGTATACCGGAGAAGGGGTAGGCAGCGAACGCGATGGTTAGATGGCATCCTCGAGGCACTGCAGATGAAGTTATGTGATGTTAGGAAGATAGTGAGAGACCGGAAAGCGTGGCGTGACATGGTCAATAGGGTCACGAAGAGTCGGACACGACTGAACGACTGAACTGAACTGAACTGATGCTTAAAAAGAAAAAAAAAATTCTTTGCTACCCAATTCTTGGCCGATCCCCCTCTGTGGGTGTGTGCCATAAGTTATTTGGACAACACCAACAACAGAAGGAGCCATCCTGGCGACTTATGGAGCCGACAGAATAGACGGATCGTAGTATGGCTTGATTCTGTTCACATGAACTGTTTCGCGTCCACGGCGACGCAAGTCCGCAGAGGGCGTAACAGGCTCAACTACGTAGTTGACAGGAGATACTTGTTGGAGGACTCGGTAGGGACCATGATATCGAGGCAGAAGCTTCTTTGAAAGGCTGGTGGTTGTGGCAGGGACCCAGAGCCATACCAGACAGTTAGGTGCATATGTAGAAGGCTCGCCGGTGTCGCGCTGGTGTTTTTGTTGCCACTGGTTTTCCGTTGTAAGCGAACGGGCGAGCTGACGGCATTCTTCTGCGTACTGGGCGGCGTCCGAGAGTGGCGTCGATTCAGAGACATCAGGGCGGTAGGGAAAGAGCGCGTCCATTGTACAGGTTGGCTCACGCCCGTAAAGAAGAAAGAAAGGAGAGAATACAGTGGTGGTCTGTATCGCAGTATTGTACGCGTAGTTTACGAAAGGAAGGACTTGGTCCCAGTTGGAAAGAGCGTCGTTGACGTACATGGCCAGCATGTCACTCAGAGTACGGTTGAAGCGCTCGGTCAGGCCATTCGTCTGAGGGTGGTAAGAAGTTGCGGTGCGGTGAATGATGCGGCATTCTTTCAGTAGGGCCTCAAGAACTTCGGACAAGAAAACGCGTCCGCGGTCACTGAGCAGTTCCTTCGGAGTCCCGTGGCGAAGAATCAAGTTGTTGAGAAGGAACAAAGCAACGTCTCTTGCGGAGGCAGAGGGTTACGGTGATGTTTCAGTGTAGCGAATAAGATGGTCTACTGCCACGATAATCCACCAGTTTCCAGCGGAAGGAGTAGGAAGAGGGCCATAGAGATCTATTCCAACGCGGTCAAACGAACGAGCAGGGCAGGGTAACGGCTGCAACGAAACAGGGGACTTCTGTGGAGTTTTTGGGCGTTGACAAGATTCGCAAGCGCGCACAAAATGTCGTACAAAGTGGTACATTCCACGCCAATAAAATCGCAGACGTAGGCGCGTGTAGGAATTCAATACACCACCGTGGGCACACTGTGAGTCACCACAGTACGCAGCACAAATGTCGGCGCGGAGATGACGCGGGATGAATAGAAGACACTTCCGTACATCAAGCAAACAATTGCGGCGATAGAGAAGACCGTCACGAACGGAGAAGTGGTGGGCTTGCCGGACGAGCGCTTTGGATGAATGACCGGGAGTAGGACTTGAAAGAAAATGCAAAAGTGCACTGATCCACGGGTCATTTCGCTGCTCGGTAACCATGTCGACAGTGGAAAGAGTCGACAAATCGTAAGCACAGACGTGCTCAGACGAGGTATCACTAGGCAATGGCGAGCGGGAAAGAGCATCCGCGTCCGTATGCTTCAGACCTGATCGATAAATGACATGGATGTCATACTCCTGGAGACGGAGAGCCCAGCGAGCAAGGCGACCGGCTGGGTCTTTCAGAGAGGCCAGCCAGCACAAAGCGTGGTGATCGGTCACAACATAAAACGGTCGGCCATACACATAGGGATGAAATTTTCCGATGGCCCAAATAATGGCCAAACATTCCCTTTCTGTGATTGAACAATTGGACTCTGCTTTCGTCAATGTTTGGCTGGCGTATGCCACAACATACTCGCTGTAACCAGGCTTACGTTGGGTAAGGACGGCACCAAGCCCAATACCACTGGCGTCAGTGTGAATCTCTGTAGGCGCAGTCGGATCAAAGTGCGTAGAATGGGAGGCGAAACCAAAAGGCGGCGTAAAGTGTCGAAGCTTTATCGCAGGCCGGTGTCCAGGCTGAAAGGTCGGAGCTATCGGCAAGGAGCTGGGTCAGAGGAGCGATGATAGAGGCGAAGTTCAAGGTGAAACGTCGAAAGTAGGAGCAGAGGCCGATAAAGCTCCGGAGCTGCTTCAGGGAGGTCGGCTTCGGAAACTCTGCAACAGCGCAAAGTTTGGTGGTGTCGGGAAGAATGCCATCCTTAGAAACTACGTGGCCTAAAATTGTGAGTTTTCAGCGGCAAAGTGGCACTTCTTCAAATTCAACTGAAGCCCAGCGTTGGCGAAACACGTGAGGACGTGCTTTAGGCGGAGAAGGTGAGAAGAAAAGTCGGCAGAAAAAACTACGATGTCATCCAGATAACAAAGACAGGTCTGCCACTTGAGTCCACGAAGAACAGTGTCCATCAGGCGCTCGAAAGTAGCCGGGGCATTGCAAAGGCCAAAGGGCATAACGTTGAACTCGTATAAGCCATCAGATGTTATAAAGGCAGTTTTCGATCGGTCATCGTCAGCCATCGGCACCTGCCAGTAGCCAGAGCGCAAATCCATAGAGGAGAAATACTCGGCTCCCTGTAAACAGTCCAAGGCATCGTCGATTCGTGGCAGAGGATAGACGTCTTTGCGCGTGATCTTGTTTAGCCTACGGTAATCGACGCAAAACCGGATGGAACCATCCGTCTTGGTGACCAAAACAACTGGAGAAGCCCATGGACTGTTTGATGGCTGTATGACGCCCCGGCGAAGCCTATCGTCCACGTTATCAGCAATGACTTGGCGCTCAGAGGCTGGCACGCGATAAGGACGCTGTCGTAAAGGTGCGTTTGTACCAGTGTCGATTGTGTGCGTGACGACAGACGTGCGACTCAGAGCAGTGTGAGGAAGGTCCAAGGCAGGAGTGAAGCTTCGTAGAAGGGCGGAGAGTTGATCGCGTTGCGCGGGTGGAAGATCTGCGTCAATAGCTTGTTGGAGAACATCGGGTAGTGTCGAAGCGGTCGCTATATCGCAAGAGCTGAGAACATTAACCTCTAATGAAGTAGGCGTGGAAGGAAGAGTATTTACTTGCGCGGGATCGAATTCTCCAAATACGACCGAGACACTCGCCGCGTAGCAGGACGGATGGGCACGAAAATGGATTCAATACATACATTGCACTAAGACCTTCTTCGAACTTGAGAACAGCAAAGTGAAGCAGCAGACACGGATGGCGTGCAGCGGCATCGGACGGTGTGAAGAAGACAGTCGAAGTAGCAAAACTTTCACATGAGAGCGGAACGAGGGCAGCAGAAAATGGGGGAATGTATGTGTCATTGGCGACAAGGAGTTTTTCAGACCGGGTAGGGACGTCACACCAGACAGTATCACACACAGGAAAAAGGCAACTTCCGCGCGGGCGCAGTCAATAACGGCACGATGAGTGGAAAGGAAATCGTAGCCCAGGATGATGTGGTGTGAGGAGTGAGCCAGTACAATAAACTCGATGGTGTATAAGACGTCTTCGATGAGAACACGGGCCGTGCACGATGCTGAGGGATGAATGCGCTGGGATGAAGCGGTGCGAAGCAAAAAGTCGGGTAGTGCGGTGGTCACCTTGCGAAGACGACGGCAATGAGATTCACTGATGACGGATACGGCAGCGCCCGTGTCAACAAGAGCGAGTATTGCGACACCGTCGACGAACACTTGTATTACGTTAGCGGGAGAAGACGCAAGGCTTGAAGAGTTCGAACCAAGCTCAGTCCTTGCCCCAGGAACTGCGACTGTTAGTTTCCCTCAACAGCGCCGGTAGAACGTCGGGGAAGCGGGGATGGTGAACGGCGACGAGGGGAATGTGATCGGTGAGAGGTATACGTTTGATTGTCCCGAGAAACGAAGTCGGAACCGGGCTGAGTTCTCGGCGAGGGCTGGTCGGCGTCGTACGAGTAGTTCCAGGGGTCAGGGCGAGAAGGTGGAAGGCGTTGGCGGCAAAGACGGGCTACATAGCCCGGCAGCCCGCAAGAGTAGCAGATTGACCGTTGTCCGCGGTTCGCCAAGGGTTCCTAGGGCGTTGGCATACCCTTGAAATATGGACATGGAACGCCGACCGAGGATGGTTGGAAGGGGCGGCCTGGTAGGAAACAGGTGCGGTTGGCATTAGCGGCCTGGCTGTAACTTGCGCGTACGTCAATAGTGCCGTTACTTGCGCCTGCACAGGGCTGGGCGGGAGCACAGGGCTAGGCGGAAGGACATCAGCGATGTGGTCTTGCACGACACGCCGTATGGTAGGGGCCAAGGATGGAGCCATGCCAGAAACAAGGCGACCAGCGTCTTGTAATTGAGGGACCAGGGATAGCTGGCGGGCGACCTCTTCGCGAACGAAGGCTTTGATTTGTTGAATCAAAGGGCTGTCCTCTGATGAAGTAGAACCGCCCAGTGCTAGTGTAGAGATGATGTCGTCTCTAACACCGGACCGCCGGGTAGAAGCGCACTGCTTTCGAAGCTCGTTGTAGCTCTGGCAAAGTTTAATCACGTCACTGACGGAGGCAGGATTTTTCACCCAGAGCATCTGACACGCGTCCTCGGAGATACCTTTCAAGATGTGTCCGATCTTAGTCGCTTCGGACACTAGTGGGTCGAAACATTTGCACAGGTCAACGATTTCCTCTATATAACATGTGAATGACTCTTCAGCATGCTGAGTGCGCTCACTTAAGCGTTGTTCTGCTCGGAGCTTGCGAACTGCAGGACGGCCGAACACTTCCGCAAAATTCTCCTTAAATGCAGACCAAGATGGCAGGTCTGCCTCATGGTTGCGAAACCAGAGGTTCGCCACGTCGGTCTGGTAAAAGATTACGTTACTTAGCTTGATAGTGTCGTCCCATCTGTTGTAACTGCTGACACGTTCAAACGCCGACAACCAGACGTCGACGTCTTGGTCAGCCGTGCCACTGAAGAGGCATGGATCACGCTGCCGTAGAACGCCAGAACACAGTACCGTGGTTGGTATGGGCGGCGATGTCGAGGTGGTATCGTCCGGCATAATGGTAGCAGAGGGCAATGTTCCTCTGTCGGAGGAACTGCTGCTGGGCGCTTGGCAGGACAAGGGGAAGGGCGTCCAGGCAGTGCGCGCTCTTTGCCGTTATTTGAGCGCCAGCGGACTTGATTCACGCTTGTAAAGCAAGCTGCTGTGTCTGTACATATATTTCATATGCCTTCTCCCACATCGTCACCCATCATGACCTTCTTTCTTCTCTCCTTCCCCTTTCCAGTGCAGAGTAGCAGGCCAGATTTGAATTATTCGGGCCAACCTCTCTGCCTTTTCCTTTCAATGAATCCATCTATCTATCTGAATTCCAGGGTGGATGGGAACGTACCCAGCAGCATCTGCACCAATTGTAGGGGTGTGTTTATTCAGATCTATATAGCCACTCAGGAGGAACCCGCAGCGGAGCCCTCGAGCGCGCCAGCACGCGATGCATGACAGTGGCTATGAAGACAAAGATTACCACACTACAATATATATATATATATATATATATATATCCCCTTCATCTATCACTGCCTTGTCGTGGCGGAGGGGCTCGCGCTCTGCTGTGTAGGGCCACCCAATAAAGACAGGTCACGGCAGAGTTCTGACAAAATGTGATTCACTGGAGAAGGTAATGGCAACCCACTCCAGTATTTCCTGCCAAGAAAACCCTATGGCGTCACAATAGCATTAATGGTATGGCGCCGGAAGATGAGCCCCCCAGGTTGGAAGGCGTCCCACATGTTACTGGGGATGAACAAAGGGCGATTCCTAGTAGCTCCAGGACGAATGAAGCGGCTGGGCTAAAGCCAAAAGAACGCTCAGTTGTGGATGTGTCGGGAAGCGACAGGAAAGTCCGATGTTGCAAGGAGATATATCACATAACAACATAGAATGTAAGATCTATGACGCAAGGTAAACTGGACGTCGTCAAGCGAGAAATGGACAGATTAAACATTGTATCTTAGGTATCAGCGAGCTCAAGTGGACCGGAATGGGAGAATATAATTCCGGTGACCATTATGTCTTTTATTGTGGGCACGAATCCAGGAGAAGGAATGGGGCGCTCACATAGTAAACAGAAGAATGGGCAAAGCAGTGCTAGGGTACAACCCTAAAAACGACCGAATGATTTCACTTCGGATCCAAGGTCACCCTTTCATCATACCAGTTATCCAAGTCTATGCACCAACCACTACTGC
The DNA here is from genome assembly GCF_055883805.1 of Amblyomma maculatum. Classification (NCBI taxonomy): domain Eukaryota; kingdom Metazoa; phylum Arthropoda; class Arachnida; order Ixodida; family Ixodidae; genus Amblyomma; species Amblyomma maculatum. The sequence goes on from NW_028146738.1 coordinate 448,201, forward strand.
TGAAGAAGCTGACGAGAGATTTTATGCTCACCTGGTATAACTTTTAGACCGCACTCCATCATCAGACGTCCTTTTTTTCATTGGAGACTGGAATGCTTAGTTGGGGAGTGAAGAAATATCCGGAACTACAGGTAAGTTCGGTCGTGGTGAGCCAAATTATGCTGGGCAGAGGCTAGTAGAGTTTTGTCAATAAAACAACCTGACCATAGCGAATACTCTTTTTCAACAGCATAAGAGGCGCCTGTGCACATGGACTTTACCGGACGGTCTGTACAGGAATCAGATTGACTATATTCTTTGCCGGCAGAGATGAAGAAGCGCTATGCAAGCAGTAAAAACAAGGCCTGGGGCCGATTGTGGCACCGATCATCAGCTTCTTGTTGCCAAATTCAAGCTTCGATTGAGGAAAACGGAGAAAACTAGACAGCCTTTCAGGTAGGATCTGGATCAAATTCCATCAGAATATGCTGCAGGAAGTGAGGAATCGATTTCAGGAATTATATCTAAAAGACAGAGAGCCTGAAGAGATGTGGACTGATGTTCGTGATATAATACAAGTTGCTACTAAGGTAGTTGCAAAGCAAACTGATTATCTGAAGAGGCTTTGCAAATAGCTGAGGAAAGGAGGATGGCAAAAGTTATGGGGGAAGAGAAAGACACAAGGTTCTCAATGTGGATTTTCAGAAAATAGCAAGAAAAGATAAGAATGCCTTCCTGAACATACAGTGCCAAGCAGTTGAGAACAGCCAATTTAGGAACACAAGAGCTCTGTATAAGACAATCAAAGATATCAAAGGAAGTTTCTGTGCTAAGCTGGGCGTGATAAAGGACAAACGAGGCAGGGACCTCACTGTAGCCTCAGAGATAAAGAAGAGGTGGCAGGAATACACAGAACTGTACAAGAAGGACCCGGATGTGCAAACCTAACATAAGATGGTTGTGATTACTTATCTGGAGCCCGGCATCCTGAAGAGTGAAGTAGAATGGGCCTTAGCCAGCCTTGCTAAGAACAAAGCTAGCGGAATTGTTGGCGTTCCAGCTGAGTTGCTTCAAAGTCTCAACCATGACGACGCTGTCACCATTCTGTATACATTGTGTCAGAAAATTTGGACAACCCTGCAGTGGCCACAGGATTAGAGGAGGTCAGTTTAAATCCGCATTCCAAAGAAAGGTAGTGCCAAAGATTGTTCCAACTACCGCACGATCGCGCTTATTTCGCATGCTAGCAAGGTGATGTTGAAAATCCTCCAAGGTAGGCTGCAGCAGTATGTGGATTGGGAGCTTCAGGACGTCCAAGCTGGGTTTCGCAAGGGCAGAGGAACTAGAGACCAGATTGCCAACCTTGGCTGGATCATGTACAAGGCAAGAGGGTTCGAGAAACCCATTTACTTCTGCTTTATTGATTATGCGAAAGCGTTTGACTGCGTAGATCACAGCAGATTGTGGCAAGCTCTCCAAGAGTTGGGAATTCCAATTCACTCATCTCTCTCCTCAGGAATCTGTAAGAAGGGCAAGAGGCCACAGTCCGAGCTGGGCATGGCCTTACTGATTGGTTTCCGATTGAGAAAGGAGTGAGACAAGGCTGCAGACTGTCGCCCTGCCTATTTGACCTATATGCTTAGTGCATCACGAGGAAGGCCGGTCTGAACGATCCTTAAGCTGCAGTGAAGATTGCTAGAAAACGTATCAACAACCTTAAATATGCGGCTGAGACCACTTTAATGGCTGAAAGTGAAGTGGAACTCAAGAAACTTCTGATGCGCGTACAAGAAGAGTGAGAAGTTTGGGCTTAAACTGAACATTAAAAAGACAAAGATCATGGCGTCTTGCCTTATCAAGTCTGGAGCATCAATGGACAAGAAGTGGAAGCTGTGATAGATTTTCTCTTCTTGTGCTCCAAGATTACCTCGGAAGGAGACTGCAGCCACGAAATTAGGAGACGCCTGCAAACAGATGGACCGACCCCTCGCCCTGCACATCGTACCCATCATAGCATCGACACTGGTTCGGCTCGTCCCATTCGTCAAAAGCCATATCGCGTGTCCCCATCCGAGCGCAGTCATTCATTAGCAAGTGGAGGACATGCTACGCAAGAATGTGATACAGGAGTCATCTAGCCCCTGGGCTGCCCTTGTTACTCTTGTACGCAAGAAAGACGGTTCGTGGCGATTCTGCGTCGATTATCGGCGTCTAAATTCTGTTACGAAAAAGGACGTCTATCCTCTTCCTCGCATAGGCGATGCCCTCGACTGCCTCTCTGGTGCGTCCTATTTTTCTTGTCTCGATCACAGATCTGGCTACTGGCAAATTCCAATGAACCCTGCGGATAAGAAAAAAACAGCCTTCGTAACGCCAGTTGGCCTTTATGAGTTTAATGTTATGCCATTCGGGCTGTGTAATGCGCCAGCCACATTTGAACGCTCTATGGACACAGTTTTGCGCGGCTTAAAATGGGAAATTTGTCTTTGCTATCTGGACGATGTCGTCATATTTGGGAAATCCTTCCAAGAACACAGTGACCGTCTAGTACGTCTCTTGAATTGTCTGCACAACGCCGCCCTAATTCTGAACTCGAAAAAGTGCCGTTTGGAGAGCGCCAAGCGCTGGTGCTAGAACACCTTGTCAATGGTGATGGTGTAATGCCGGATCCCCAGAAAACTGCCGCTCTTGAGTCTTTTAAACCCCCGCAGACAGTGAAGGAGTTGCGCAGTTTTCTAGGGTTGTGTTCGTATTTTAGACGCTTTATACATTGCTTTGCTGACGTTGCTTACCCATTGACGTGCCTTCTCCACAAAAACTCTACTTTTGACTGGACACCAGACTGCGACGCGTCATTCCGTCAACTGAAGTTTCTTTTAATATCGAAACCCATCCTACGTCACTTCGATCCTACTGCAATGACAGAAGTACACATGAACGCTAGTGGAATCGGTCTCGGTGCAATCTTTGTCCAACGGCACGATGAACGAGAGCATGTTATCGCATACGCAAGTCGTACCCTGAGCAAGCCGGAGCGAAACTACACAGTCACCGAGCAGGAATGCCTGGCTGTAGTTTTCGCTGTGCAGCGCTTCCGCTCATATTTGTACGGACGTTCGTTTACTATCGTAACTGACCATCATTCACTCTGTTGGCTGCGGAACCTTTGAGACCCATGTGATCGCCTCGCACGCTGGGCTCTCCGGTTACAGGAATATGACTTTGCCGTGGTGTACAAAAGCGGGAGGCGTCATGCAGACGCAGATTGTCTTTCTGGGATGCCGATGGCCACGACTGGAGCTGAAAGCGACGATATCGACAATTATATATTGACCCTCGAGCCAGCGTTCCCCGACACGAATGCTTTCAAAACGGAGCAGCAAAATGACAGCAGTCTGCAGGCTCTCTTTGCCCAAGTCAGCGTACCGTTTTTGTGTGCATGAATGCCGCCTATGGAAAAAGAGTCATTCGCCTGTCGGCCAGCGATACCTCCTCGTAGTTCCCAAGACGTTAAGCACAGACGTATTGCGTGTTATGCATGATGATGACACGTCTGGGCATTTGGGATCGGTTCGAACACTCCACCGTGCTCAAGAAAGATTTTACTGGCCCAGAATGCGCTCGACGATTGAACAATACGTTTCCAGTTGCAAGCAATGTCAACGCCACAAACGTCCAACTGCAACTCCGCCTGGCTTGCTGCACCCTGTGAAGACCCCGACAGCTCCGTTTGATCAAGTAGGCATTGACCTCGTAGCTCCGTTTCCGAAGTCCGTGGATGGAAATCGCTGGATTGTAATCTGCGTGGACTATCTCACACGTTACTGTCAAACCGCCGCTCTTCCATCTGCTACGGCGCATCAGGTGTCGCTATTCTTGCTGCACTCAGTCATCTTACGACACGGGCCGCCACGAATTGTCATCCCTGACCGGGGCGACAATTCACTGCTGATGTTGTTGAAGAGCTCATGTGTTTATGCGCCGTAACGTTCCGACACTCGACGCCATACCATCCCCAGACAAATGGCTTGACTGAACGCGTCAACAGAACGCTTATCAACATGCTAGCCATGTATGTGGACGCCGGGCATAAGAACTGGGACACCGTACTACCCTTCATCACGTATGCGTTTAATACTTCCACGCATGAGACGAATGGGTACAGTCCATTTTTCCTGCTCTCTGCCAGACCGCCACGCAACTCCCTGGATACTATCCTGCCCTTAACAAGCCGTGAAGACCCCTGCCTGGCTGAGACCCTCTGTCTCGCCGAAGAAGCTCGGAGGCTCGCCCGATTACTTTCTGGTGCTTCACAAGAACGTTGTAAAGTGCGATACGATGCCAGTCACCGGCGGGTCACGTACTCTGTAGGTGATTTAGTCTGGCTGTGGAGTCCAATTCGGCGCCGTGGCCTAGATCAAAAACTCTTGGCCCATTATGACGGCCAATATGTGGTTGTCAAACGCATTAGTGATTTTACTTATGCAATAGCCCGCCTGACAGCATCGGGTCGCCGGTCTGCCAAAACCGAACTGTGTCATGTTGCCCGCTTGAAGCCGTGTCCGTGAGTCGTGAGTCGTAACAACATATATACATTATACGTGGCCTATAAGGTTAACGTGAATGCATGGACCCTGGCAGGCTGATTATGAAATAACTGTCCCATGGGAAAGGAGAGGCTCAAGTTTGGCAGCTTCCAAATGTAACATCAGCTAACCCTATGTTCAGTTAGTGCTCGCTCTTGTCAGATGCCAGCTACCACCAGCCAGCACCAAGCTTCATTTTCCGCTCACAGCGCCAACGCCTGCAGACGGCCGCCGACGCCGGATCTTCGTAAAGCGAGGCCTTTAACGCTATCGTGTTAAGTGAGGGAAACACGCGCCTGCTACTAGAGCCATAGCTGGCAGAGCCTAATTGTTTTGCAACTTCCTTAATGTCATGGCGTTAAATGTACCGTTCACTGAAATTCCGTGGTCTGCGGCCGAAGTCGGCGGCCGTCCGCCGGCGTTGGTGTATAGAGCGAAACGTCAAGACCACGGCACTGGCAAGCGAGAGCTGGCAACTGACATGACCGAGCATTAACTGGACGCAGGGTTGCCTGACATTGCACTTAGCAGGAGATGCAAACTCGGGCCTCTCCTCTCACATGGCTCTCACATGGGAGGGTGGTATCAGAATCAACTTGCCAGGACCCTTGCATTGATGTTGCCCTTAGGCTACGCAGTCACGTTAATACGGCTCGGTTAAAACGCGCCTTTATATATCAACTGGTAGCCTACTCTATCGAGTGACACTCTTAAAGGCGGAGCTTAAGTTCCCACCAGAATGCTTTTCGTTACTTCCCTTATTTCACAAAAAAATAATGACCGATTGTCAAGTGTGATTCGGTTTACACGAAACACATCTTAATACAAAATGTTTTAAATTAGCCGTTTGTTTAATACACTGATTAAATAAGGCACACATGGCTGAATTTTCACAACGTGGATTATATGTCGGACACAATATGAAAAACACTCTATGAGAGCTCTAAGATGAAGATCAGCATGGCGAACAGCTTTTCAGCGCGTTTCCACACGCTATGCAAAGCTAATAGATAGATAGACTAAACTTTAATATCAAACGGATAAGGCGATGAACCCACTTCCCGACACGCAGGTCAGGTGGCGGGTGCCGCCGCCTCAGATGCAGGCTTGGAGGTCTTGGGTCCCAGCAGCCTCTTCAGCCAGTTGGACGAGCAGGAGCTGGAGCTCAGGGTCCGATCTACGCCGCAGGGTCTCCCAGGTGTCCGTACTGCCTATATTGTGCGCCCCCTGGAAGAATACGGGCATTCCCACATTATGTGGTCGAGGGTCCCTCTCGCCCCACAAAGATTACATTTATCACTCGTGGCCTCAGGGAACACGTGGTTCGCCATAACAGGGTGCGGATATGTATAAGTTTGCAGTCCCCTCCACGCGACTGCTTGTCTGTTGTTCAGTTTCGGGTCTGGCGGGGGTACAAATCTACGATCCAATCTGTAGTGCTGCGGGATCTACCCATATTTTAACAAGCGCTCTCCGCTCCCTCGGCCATCAAGGGGCACCGTAGCTGCTCTGCGGTATAGATCTCGAGCCAGCTTGTGGGCTGCCTCATTACCAGGGACGGCTCCGAGCACATGAGTCCATTTCAATTTTCCTATCTAACTTTTTCTGGCCTAGGATTCTGGCTGCTAAGGACGAGATCCTGCAGTAAACTCCTAACGATGTTTCTTGAAGTTCCTTTTTTTTCTTCTTCTTCTTCTTGTTGGTAATGGTCCCGTCTCCTTGCTTCGTCGAAAGAATTTCAATGGGCCGAATTAAATTAACAAACTGATTTAATTAAACTAATAGGTTGAATGGATGAACAAACACAGCACAGTTGAGAGGAAGAACAAATAAAACACAGAGTTGGGTCGCCCTCCGGCTTAGGACAGTCCGTCGTCCCAAGCGAGCGTACGGGAGAACGTCCGTCTTCTCCTTCGCTCGGGCTGCAACTCCCCGGGCCACCCATCGCACCTCGTCGTTTTCGCGCGCTTTCCGTTTCCGTGAAAACGTCCTTGGTGTCCCCCCCGTTCACACAGATTCGTGGAATACCGTAGCCGAGGCCCAGTTCGCCGAAGCGTCCCAACCCCGGCCTTTCCACCACTGGCATTCCACTCTCGAGGACGCGCACGAGATTTACGACCGCGCTTTACACATACAAAATAAGAAAAACAACACCCAACGGACGCTCGACGGGGTCCGCCGACGGAGTTCGGAGCCTCGCGCGCTAGCCACCAGGCCAAACACCGAACGGCAGAGTGCCCTCCAATGCGCGAGACCCCTCGCCCCTCAAGAAAGACACAAAACAGATAACGCGCACAAGCAGGGGCACTTCACACTGTAACCCAAAAACAAGAAAAGGTCCCCCCTCCCTGGGTACGGCGCCGCTCCGCCCGCGCGCCTCGCGGGCCGGCTGCCCGAAACGGCAGGAAACACAAACACACACAAAAAGAAAACTCGAGAAAACATACACTGTTGACGACCTTACACGCCCCTCCTAAGATCGTTGCAACAACCTCACTGGTTGTTGCACACGATAAATAACATAAAGGTCGTCACAACTTCATTACAACGCACAAAAAAAAGAAACAAAACCGCCAGTACAATCTGGCGCCGAGTTACAGAACCCTAAATACAATCACCTCACGGGAGGCGTAGAACAAGACGCCATGCAAATACACTTCACACAAAGAGTCCCATGAGTGGCCCGACCGCTTTGTCCCCGAAACCCACTGGTGGCAAAAGCGGTGTTGGGCGCTAAAACGGCTCGCTACCACCCTGTGCGCGAGGCAAGCGTGACAGTGCGTCAGCATTTGCGTGAGCGGTGCCCCTTCGGTGGGTTACAGTCACATTGTATCGCTGCAGCGCCAAAGCCCAACGCGCCAGTTTTGCCCCGGCTGGCTGGCTGGCCGTGATGTAGGCCAAAGGATTATGGTCGGATACGACATGCACCCGCGCCCCATATACCCAAGTGTCAAATCTGCGTAGAGCCCACATCACTGCGAAGGCCTCTCGCTCAATTGTGGCCCATCTCATCTGCGTTTCGTTGAACCGGTGGCTCGCGAACGATATGGGAAGCTCTCTGCCTGATCCATCCATCTGGGCCAGGCAGGCGCCTGCCGCAAAAGCGGATGCGTCCGTAAATAGCCAGTATGGCTTGTCAGGATCCGGAGTTGAGAGCATCGCCGCTCTACAAAGTGCTGCCTTTAGTTTCTTAAAAGCCTCTTCCGCCTCTGGATTCCACGGAATGCAATTTGGCACTTTCTTTCCCGTCAGCGCTGTGAGGGGTCTAGCAATTTCCGCATAGTTTTCAACATAGTCTCTATAGTAACCGCAGAGACCGAGAGCACTCCTGAGCTCGCGTTTTGTGCCAGGCGTCACCAACTCATTGATGGCGTCAACTTTCTCAGGGTCAGGTCCATGCTGCCCCGATCCCACGACGTGTCCCAGGTACCGGATGTGCGGTGCCGCGACCTGACATTTCTGTAGGTTGGCTTTAAATTCCGCCTCGCGTAGAGCACTGAGCACCGCCTTAAGGTGATCAAGGTGTTCCTCCCAAGTTCCGGAGAATACTGCTATATCGTCCAAGTACGCGCAAGCGTACTCTTGGTGTGCCCGTAGCAGCTCGTTCATGGCTCTTTGAAACGTCGCGGCCGCGTTTTTCAGTCCGAAGGGCATGACCAGCCACGCAAACTGCCCGACGTGGGTAACAAAGGCCGTCTTCTCCTGACTTTCTTCTTCCAGAGGAATTTGCCAGTACCCTCGTTTTAGGTCTATTAGGGTAATGAATTTCGCGCCACCCACCCGAAAGATTAGTTCCTGCTGGCGGGCCATAGGGAAAGCGTCGTCCACAGTACCGGCGTTCAAGGCCCTGTAATCCACACAAAGCCTGAGTGAGCCGTCCTTCTTAGTCACGCACACCACCGGATGGGCGAACGCGCTCGAAGCCGGATATACGAGCCCTAAATCTAGCAGCTCGTCCACCTGTCTCGCTACCTCCTTTTTGAGGAGTTGAGGCACGCGATAGGTATACCGCTTTTTCGGGATGAACCCCTCTTTCAGTACTATCCTGTGTTCTCCGATGCGCGCCGCTCCCGGCCGTCCCTGAAATACATCTCCGTATGACCCAAACAACTGGCGTATCTGCTCATCCCGGGACGGAGTCAGATGCTCTGTCGCACTGGACGGCAAACAACCATCAAGCTGCTCATCGGGCGGCGGAGAGCACTCGACTTCCCCGAATTCGGCATCCTCGCCAAAAATCACGCTTGTGTGGCTTACTCTCGCATGATATGGGCGCAGGTGATTTGCATGTACCACCTTTCTCTTTCCGTCTTCCACCTCAATTTCGTATGAGTTCTGGCGGGGCCTCGAACTGACCCTATAGGGGCCGCACCACCTTGCGCCGAGCTTTCCGTGACTGTCCGTGCGGAACAAAATTACATCCTCGCCAACGTTGAATGTTTTTGGTCGGGCACGGCGGTTGTAGTGCGCGGCATAAGCTCCCTGCTTCGCGGTGGCGGTGAGCCCCGCCATCTCGGCCGCCAATTGCAACTGCTCCCTCAACTTCTCCATGTATCGGGCCGCTGGTTCTCTAAGATTATTGGGGATATCTACCTCCCCTGACCAAGTTTTCTTTAGTATGGACAAGGGTCCCGTCGGGTGTCTCCCGTAGAGCATCTGGAATGGAGAGACTCCCGTTGTATCATGCGGCACTTCTCTGTATGCCCAGAGCAGGAAAGGTACACATTTGTCCCAGTTACGCTTGTCACTTTCAATTACATGATAAATCATGTTTTTGAAAACACGGTTCCATCTCTCGACGGAGCCGTTACTCTCAGGATGCTCCGGAGTGGAAAACCGCGGCGAACTGCCGATTTTCTCGCAGAGTAGCTGCGTCATCTGAGCGGCGAAATTAGTACCCTGATCACTGCATATCGTTTCCGGGACGCCGGTGCGCGAGAAAATCTCAAGAAGCGCGTCGCACGTCTTCCGCGCTGTAAGCGACGTTAGGCAGACGACTTCTGGCCAGCGCGTATGTAGGTCGGTGACGCAAAGCGCGTACCTGTGTCCCCTTGCTGACGGGGGGTTAAGCGGCCCGATAACATCGATGTTCACCACCTGAAAGGGGTAACTAGGCCGCGTGAGCGGGGCGATAGGAATTCTATCTGCTGTTCGGCGGTCTGATCTCATTTGACATCCATGGCAGGTCCTGCAATGTTCGTTGATGTCTGCGTTAACACCCGGCCAGTAGAAGCTCATTTTTACTCTGTTCATTGTTTTCCTCTTTCCTAGGTGCCCTCCCCACGGGGACTCATGCGCCAGCATCAGTACCGCGCCTCTTCTCTCCCTAGGCAGCACTAGCTGCTCATACAGTATGCCGGCAATTTTGTCTTTGTGGTAGAGCAAGCCATCGCGTACGAACATCCCGTGGCTACTCGCTTTCCCCTGACGCCAAGCATCGGCGAGGCCCGGGTCCGACCGCTGCGCCTCACGGAATACATGATTCTCTTGCGCTCTCGTCGCCTCGAGGTGTGTCTCGTTAGCGGCCACTAGTACCTCATCCGTACTCCGATCTGCCTCGTTGTTTCCCAACGGCCGAAGTTCTTGCTCTCCCCAGCTGCCAGTTCCCAGGGTCCCGGCTTCCACTAGTTTCATGTCGGGCATCTCACAAGCTCTGCTGCGTGTCTGCTTAAGCATGTCCCAAGCCTCTGCAGAGAGTAAGCAGTCTGCTTCCCTGGACGCCAGCTCACTCGTTACGGCGCACAACAGCGACGCACTCTCTCTGATCTGCCGATCCCGATCTACTGCTAAGCTTAGCGGCACTCTAGCGAGCTTGGCTACCACTCTAGCACCAAAAGCTCCCACTAGTGGTATATTGCCCACCACCTCCACCTGGTCGCTCGGTATGGCGCCCTCTTTAATCACCGTTATCTCTGCACCCGTGTCGATCAGGGCCCTCAGACCCGCCTCGCCGCATCTCAAGTCGACGTATTCTAGTGACGCGAGGCCATCCTTCCCCGATGGCTCCCCGCAAGGCGGAAAGTGGCGGGTCGTTCCCCGTCCGACCGCTCCGCTGTCATAGTTGTCGGCAGCGTTAAGTCTTTCTTGCGCTACTCTGTTCACGCTTTTCTTATGCGCGTCACCAGTTGCTGGTTTTTTAGGGCAAGAGCGAGCGAAATGTGGTCCGTCGCAAATGAAGCATGTTGAGGATCTCGAGGAGACTAGCTGTTCCTGCGCAGCTAGGCCGGACTTTTGCAAAGTTGCTTGTTTGCCAGAGGGGATTCTGCCTGCAACTGTTTGCTTCCTTCCCGACCCCTTACCTTCGCAATCCTCGTAAGCCTCCACCAACCTCGCTATCTCATGTGGCCTCACCCAACCGTCCCCCTCCTCTCGTTTCACGTACTTATACGCCTCAGTGCTCAGTGTCTGCTTCATCTGGTCAGCCACGTGGAGAGCAATCAGGCCCTCTAGCGTTTTGATCCCCCGCGCCGCCATGTAAAAAGCATAGTAGCTCTCAATTCGCGACGCGAAGTGCTGCCAGGTCTCGTCACGAGCCGGAAGCGCATTGCGGAACTGCCTGAGGTAGTCACCTGGCGACAGACGCAACTCGGACAGAATCGACTTTTTTACCAGATCGTAACTGTCGAGCTCCTCGGTTGAAAGTTTAGAAAAGAGGTGTGGGAATCTCGCGGTCACCAGAGGCAAAACTAAATGGCTTCTAACCTCTTCAGGCACCCTATAGGAACGAAAAATGCCCTCGATTCCCTCGAGCCACACTGGAACCTCTGGATCTGAGGGAATTGCGGTCAGTAAACTCTTAAGCCGTTTTGCGAAATGCGCTAGTGATTCCTCGCGCGTCGGCTTACCATCTGTTAGCGAGCCCTGTGGTCCACCACTTCGCAGCTCTAACTGACGTGTTTTTTCCCGCTCAATGAGCAGCGTGGTCTTCCTAAGCTCCAGCTCCATTTCTAGCCGTCGCATAGCTGAATCGGGAGCTTCGCCACCGCTTTTATCTGCTCCTGTTGATCCTATTGTTTCCATCGTTTCGCCTGCCCCCGTCGCCTCCTCTGCTCTTGAAACTCCGCTATCACTTCCGCTCTCCTCCGCACTCATTTTCGTGACCACTGCACCGCTACGCAGTATCATGCACAATTCCTGTCACTCGCTACAAACCACACGGCACCAGTGGGCTCCGAGGACCAGCATAAGGGCTACTCACCTTTCCGCTGGAGTAGCCACCCTGCCTTCCCTGACCACCGCGTTGTCTGCCGTTCCTGCGCCCGGGCTTTGCTCCTCTCTGCTGCCAATGCGCGAAGTAATACTTGGAAAATGCACAAAAGTCCACCGCTAGTCCATTAGCGGTTGATGTCACTTTCGCTGCCTGCTCCCTTGGCCGGTGCGCTGGAAGTCAGTTTCTTGATGCGCTGAGCACCGCTGGCTCGGTCCGTTGGCCGTGATGCGTGGCGTCTTTCGCTGGTGCGCGGCTCGCACCTTACGCGCACTGATGGCTCAGTCCGTTGGCCACAATGCTGGGCGTCTCTCGATGCTGAGCCGCTAGCTCCTTAGCTTCAGTGTCGGTCCGTCGATCTGAAGTGATGGCTCGGTCCGTCGGCCACAATGTTGCTGTGTTTTCGTGCTGTCCTCTTTCGACGGAGACCTCCTTCTCAGGCGCTGTCCATCGGCCCGGAAGTCTTCCTGCTGAGCAAGTTTTTTTTTGTGATCGCCGAAGCCTGACGGGAGACGGTGATCCTGTATTCGGCTGCGCCAGTAAACTCCTAACGATGTTTCTTGAAGTTCCTTTTTTTTCTTCTTCTTCTTCTTGTTGGTAATGGTCCCGCCTCCTTGCTTCGTCGAAAGAATTTCAATGGGCCGAATTAAATTAACAAACTGATTTAATTAAACTAATAGGTTGAATGGATGAACAAACACAGCACAGTTGAGAGGAAGAACAAATAAAACACAGAGTTGGGTCGCCCTCCGGCTTAGGACAGTCCGTCGTCCCAAGCGAGCGTACGGGAGAACGTCCGTCTTCTCCTTCGCTCGGGCTGCAACTCCCCGGGCCACCCATCGCACCTCGTCGTTTTCGCGCGCTTTCCGTTTCCGTGAAAACGTCCTTGGTGTCCCCCCCGTTCACACAGATTCGTGGAATACCGTAGCCGAGGCCCAGTTCGCCGAAGCGTCCCAACCCCGGCCTTTCCACCACTGGCATTCCACTCTCGAGGACGCGCACGAGATTTACGACCGCGCTTTACACATACAAAATAAGAAAAACAACACCCAACGGACGCTCGACGGGGTCCGCCGACGGAGTTCGGAGCCTCGCGCGCTAGCCACCAGGCCAAACACCGAACGGCAGAGTGCCCTCCAATGCGCGAGACCCCTCGCCCCTCAAGAAAGACACAAAACAGATAACGCGCACAAGCAGGGACACTTCACACTGTAACCCAAAAACAAGAAAAGGTCCCCCCTCCCTGGGTACGGCGCCGCTCCGCCCGCGCGCCTCGCGGGCCGGCTGCCCGAAACGGCAGGAAACACAAACACACACAAAAAGAAAACTCGAGAAAACATACACTGTTGACGACCTTACACCTGCCCTTGCTAAAAGTTTGTATGGCAGTTTTACTGTCACTGATGACAAACTTCGCTTCCGTCCCGACGCAAGCTAACGCGATCGCAGTTTCATCGGCTATGCCTTTGCTCCGCCCGCGCATAGTGGCAGCTGTCACAAGATTGCCCCGGCCGCTGACGACCGTTGCCACCGTGTAAGCTAATAGCATTTATTCTGTTGTTCAGCAGCAGAAAAACGACGAAGGCAGTAAGCAAGCTTACTGTAGACAGGGGGCGCAGCGTGTACCCGTGCAACCGCACAGCGCGTGGTACCAGGGCAACGAGCGGCCACCCCCAGATCGCTGCGCTGAAACCACCGCGATGGCCGTGTGCGGAGGAGGCCTGCCCGGCGGTTGCGGTGGCAGTGACAACGCCCGTGTCGGCGAGGATGCCTACCTGAACGCAGGAGATGGGGTAAGTGGCAGTGCCGGTGCTCTCGTTGTCTTTGGACGTCCGGAGGAGAGCTAGAGGTCTGGACGATCTTGTAGGACAAGGAGACCGGGTGGGCTGGCGCCTCGAAATAGGGAGAGCTGCAATCTTGCACCTCATTTCCTATCACCTTCAGTCAGACTATAGCTCCGGCGCTAATTGATCAGCGATTCGATGATAATCCGAGGTAACAGAGAGCAAGAGCCCCTGGCCTCTGTCGATGTGCCTCCTCGTTACGCGTAGGCGAGCAAATGACTGGAAAGCACAGCGGTAGCCGCGTCAATTTCTGCTCTGTTATTGGAAAATATCTGTCGCTTCTCACCGAAGCACTGAAGGTCGCTAGGCCTAGCAGCACTGCCAGGCGTGGTCCGGAATTTTTTATGTTCGCGATCTTCTTCCCTATTATAGCACGACTTATTTTAAGGACCACTGCGCGGCATGCCATGGCAAAACGTTAGTAAAGTTCCTTTACGCATCTGCGCCGTCTGCGTTTGAAAAATATCTTTGTGCTCTTCGGAGTCACTGCGCATAGGCTGTGCCCCCTTTGAACGAAGGTCATGTATTTATCCCAACTACACTGGCCAGTTAGCCCTGTCTGCTTACCTACCTGATTATTGGCGTGTTTTTACGTGTTGTGAGAAAAACTCATGTTTTCTTTCCTTTCATAGCCATTTTGCACTTTGGCAAAACCCCCTCCCCAACACAGACCCCGCCAACTGCATTCCGGTTTTTATTGTTATCAATCAACCATGTACTTCTGCGCGATATCCTCTCTTTGTTCCTTGTATTTCCGCCGGCCGCAGCCGCGGTGCCCTAACTATTAGATAGATATTGCCGAGGCCGTCAAGGTCCTTTTTCTCCTTTCGGTTTTTTATCTTACAAGCTGCTACCATCGCCACGATATAACGGCAGAATTTCATCTCCGCATTTTTATCCTGCCGTTATTCTATCGAATATATAGTTTCAGGCTTTTGTGAGCTAATAGTTAAGAGCTTATAGCTTACAGGAAAGCCACACCTGGCGCGATGGCGCGGGGTAATCATAAAGCAGACATTTGGTGATTATGACATGTGCTCCAGAAGCGTGACGCGGCGTCATTCATGCATGCGCGAGGTAATTGGCATCATTGTTGTGAGCAAGACGGACGTGTTGCCGCTGAATGATCTCGTACTCTCGTTTAAACACATTGAGATTGTAGCCCGTCCTTCTGCTTGGTATCGACAACGCCGAGACAATTGGTATAACTACGGGATTCAGCCACCCTGCTGATAGTACAACCCTAGTCATGTCCTTAATTTTATCTGTGGCGCGAAGTTTGCATTTGCGCTCTGAGGTGCATGAATGGCGTCTTTTTCGCTGTACATTCTGCAGGCGCTGCAGCCTGCTCGCGAACGGCACGAGATTAGCGAGCGTATTCGACTCCTAGCACAAGCAGACTACGAAGACGGCGTGGCAATGGCTACCCGCATCCTCCTCAATGAGAGTAAGCCTGCCCGCGTGGGGCTGTTTCCTACTGGCTATTAAAAGACGTTCGTGAAAAAGTAGTAACTGTCAGCGTTGATTTGGGTTGTCCGGTGAAACCTTGTCCCAGTCGCTTATGAGGGAGAGGACGCGAGAGCCGTCAAAGCGCTCGCTGTTTACCGCTGTGCACACCGCGCTGCGTAGTTCCGTCTACTTTTTGTTGCGTGTAGTATGGCACTTGTTTCATTCAGTCTTTTTTTATGCTTTGTGATTCATCTAACAAGCATTGCCAGCTGGGAGAGAAAAGAATCTGTTGCATCCCATACTCGGGACACTGCATTATTTGGGGGTCGAGGCTGCTATTTGACTTTGTTTAGGCTGTAGTGCCTGCAAGGTTGACGTTACGGTGAAGATTTTGACGAGTCCCGTAACCGAGGCCAGAACAGAACACTGCTATAAAGATTTCATTATCGATACCAGCTGTTGAGATAGTGACGGTAGTATGTTGGGTGTACGACACGTTTAATAGGGCCCCCTAGGCTGCTACTGGCGTGGGTTCTCAGCAATCGCGCGGAGCGCTTAGCCGTGTAACTTCTGAGGATTGGCCTGCTCTTGCGCTGTTGTTATGGCAGAAAATAACAGAACTGCTTATGCGACTCGTTTTCCTTTTAAGATCGCTTGAGATGGTGCTTTCTCGGTCGCATTAAGGTCACTACGTTTAATTTATGCAATCAATGAGTCCAGTGTAACATGTTGATGTGCTGACTGAGCGATAAAAAAAATTTAGCGAGTTATCACCTAATCTCAGTTATGTGTTCTCTTATCTTGCAGCAAATCGCGGTAAGCAAATCTTAGCCTTTATGTCTGTTCTCGCCCTGCCGAGGCGGCGGCGTTTCCACAGAGGGAATGCACTCCCAAAGGTGACATTTATGAAAGTGGCCAAAACCATAGCTCCGTGATACAGAACAAGGCAAACAACAGAAGAATAGTGTAAAGCTTAGGCTCGAAAGTTCTGGAAATTTTGCCCCGTTTTACTTCGTTTTGCTTCGAAAAATTGCCGCTTTCGCTTCTAGAATAATTTAATGTGGAACGATTCATAAGACATATGAAAACGCAAACGTACGGATAGGGATGCTTGCTACAGGATTAGAGGCGGAATTCAATCAAAAAAGAGTGGTCGAAGTGTTAACGATCTGATATCCGAGTCTGGACACAATAACGCACTTAAGGAAGGGGAGTGCCATAGATCATGCGCGCTGGCCTTTTGCTGAAGAGCTGGTCATGCTCAAAAGCACAGCGCGATTGGGCAGCGAAATAACTACAGCGAAGTAAAGAGTGACCAACTACGCATTATATTCTCTCTAAGGCTGCCATTTTAAATGTACATCTATTTTTTCTTATCATTTGAGGATACATCAGCATGAGTGCGTCATCATATGAAAGTAGCCAGCGGCCAATCTCAAAATCATAAGCTAGCGTGTCCCCTTTTTGACGATAGCCTTCACTCGGTGCTCACACTGGCCAACCGTTGGCTACGATATTCAACCAATAACGAGGTCTTTTTGGTGATGAATGAGCCAATTGACTGGCCGCTTAACCAGGACGCTTGAAACCGCAGCTTTGTCGCCGAACAACAGTGACCAACGCTGGATGCCCAAATGGATAAGAAAGGGAGAATGAGTACTCGCTTCGTGCACAATACGACCGTCCCAAACAAGGTCTTGACAATGCCAGCGCACCCATGCAGCCTATGTGACGACTGCGGATAGGCGACAATGCGCCAACAAATGAAGCTGTCAACGCAGATTGGAGTCGAGCCACATGGTGTCCCTTCGCCATTTCAGCCATCCCTGTGCGCTTACATTCCTCGCTACTTCTTTATCGCCTATCTTCGGTCGCGACTTTCGCTGCAGGGTGAGAGGGAGATGCACCGGCCTTATTAGGTTCTTAGGGGTGACAATACGAGAGAGGACAGCCGGAGACGTTCGCGGCAGAGAATCTTGAAGAGTTCAAACAGAAGGGATTTTTTTTTCATTACAGGCTTTGACGTCTATTGCTATTCACCGCTTTATTGCAGTTAATCAAATGCGCTAGATTTATTATACGCGATTCAACCTATTTAAGCAATTGGTTAAATCAAACAGAGTGGAATCGTTAATTGAATTGACAGAACCAGGGTATATGCTCTGCGATGTCACGACCTGGAGCCCCAACCAGGATTCAGGCACATCGTTGCTCGGCTCTGGCGTCCGTATATGTGCTTTCACACTAAAAAGCTATCATGCGCAAGAGCCAGTTTCGTCTGCCCAGCATGTTAAGGGTTATGATCTATCGTCGTCACTCTAGTGCGGCGGTCAATCGCACTGTGGAGTCGCGCTTTGCAACCCGTAACCAAATATAAGTGCGGCACCGAATTATTTCCCAGGGAAAACAGTGCCAACTGTTCGCTTGTTTGCGTGCGCAGTGTTCGCGAACGAGCAAGAGCTGCGCGACGCAGCGGCGGCCTATTACCTAGACGCAGTAGCTCGCAACTCAAACCGGTACGCTTTGTTGCCACGCCCCTTCCAAGGTGTGGACAATGGACTCTTTGCGGCCGGGGATGGTGCTGCAATAGCCGGTGAGAGCCCCTGTCTTCATCTTTATTACAATAATGTCTGCGTAGCCTACTTTTCCTGACTGTAGTAAAGGGGAGTGAATGAAAAAGCGCCGCAGCAGTACGTTACAAAAATGGTCGCTCCGCGAGGCACCTCTTGAAGATGGACGAAGGGCCTCAGTCAAGCAGTTACTAATCTTTCCTTATGCCCTAGCCTCTTCTTTGAACACGAAGCGTGGCCGATGGCGAGACGTCCAGTGCGCATTGGTGATTGCGGAAATTCCTGATTTTGTAGTAGCACAGACAACTGCATGCCTAAACAACCTCATCCAATTTGTTGGGGGGGGGGGGGGGGGGGGGTAGACAACATTCGGGCTGTTTTCCAATTTCATCCAGTATTCCGCGGGGAAATTAATTGGGCTCTCCGCTATTCCTTTCATATTATTGACTTTGCTAACCCATCTGTGCATATTCGATTGTTGGGCGATATCACCCGCGATACATTAGTGGTGCGGGCGGAGTCTGTCGTTGGACTCCATCTTACATTCTGTTGGACGATATTATGTTTCATCAGGGAAATTAGTAACAAGGTCGGTTGAAATGACCTGAACAATGCTTTTAACAACGTTTTGAAATGGTGCGTCCGATGGGCCATTGGTTCGCAAAGCTGACAAAACCTGAAAAAACAGGAAATATACCATAACTAGTAAGATATTGTGGAGCTCACACATAAGCAATATGTTCTCTTCCGCATTTCGCGAACTGTGCTGGTTAAGACATAAACTGAAAAATGCCCCCCCCCCCCCCCCTAACTATAACCTACTTTGCTACTCTTTAATAACCAGACCTAAAATTGAATATGAATGCATAGTGTGAGACCCGTGCACAAAGTACTTTGTGCACGGGTCTCACACAACATAAAACACTGGAAAGAATACAGAGAAGAGGTGTTAGGTTTATATGTATTAAATATGAAAATACTCACTCTGTAATCCTCTTAACAGAAATTAATAAAAATGAAGGGTTGCTTTTTGTGTGTGTGTGGGGGGGGGGGGAGGGGTGCGTGCGTGCGTGCAGTGTATGTCGATCCATCCAGCCTCAGTTTAATGCCTGCTGTATAGAATAAATAAATAAAAATAACGAAGTTAGTTTCCACACTATTATGGTAAGGTAACATTAGGTAAGAACTCTTTCTAAGCAGCTAACGTGGGTGCATCATAATAACATATTGATTGTCATACCTGGAATATCTTTAATTCATTTTCCTGCAGTGCATACAGATTGCTAGTTTGAAGAAACCAATACTTTGCTAAGCTGTCATTTTTCTCAGGTTGCATTTCCATTATTTTCCTTTACTAATTTGCCTGCGCGCGAACCACCATTGCGCTAGAGTATAGGCTGAACGTCAGAAAAGTGAACGTCAGAAGCTTTCGAAGCAAATAGAAAAGAGGTGCAAGCAAAAAAGCGGTAGAGTACGTCACAAACTACTGCAGATGCCTGACGCTCATGTTCACCGGCAGCAAAAATCTGCCATTTTAGCAAAAACAAACCTGTTCCAGAGGTATGCCAAGGCACGAAAACACTTGGAAGATATGAAACATAACCGATTATTCCAGCTAAACATATACAAGTCTTTAAGAAACAAGCGGTACCCGGCACTGTGAAACAATTTGAGAGGTGTTTGTTGCCGGGCCTATGCTCCAGTAAATTTTGTTCTACAAAATGTATCAGTACAAATGTATCAGGAGCAAAGCAGCAGTAGAGAAACTGGGGATTACTTCGAGAAGGTTAGCTGAGATGTTTTCATCAAGGTACAATTTACGTAGCGTAAACTATCGGGCTTCAAAGAAAGCCATCACGTGGTGAGCTAAAGTTCATAGCTCTGTCCTAATGGCCATATAAATCCTAATTAGTGAGAGCACTTTAAAAAGCGGATTTTGTTCTCTGAGACGCGTCTCTGGACGTTGTAGTAGAAACGTTTTTATTGCGGTGTCCTATAACATTTTTTATGACAGTGATCTCGGAGGAGTGACGGGATGGTTTCATGCCGTTAAGAAAAACACTTTACGTTAGTGATAACTTCGCGCAAGCATAATGTTCTTAGCTTTTTGTAAAGGTGATGTTTGTGCCTGAAGCCAACCTTTTAAAAAAGTTAGCTAATAAGTACTAATCAAATAATAAAGCGTGGAGGACGAAGAAAAAGAAGCCCTGGCTGTAATACTTTCAACATCTCCCAGTTTGTTTCAGAGTCCTGTGTACCTCCGTGTTTAAACGCTTGGTTTTATTTAGCTGGGATCTGGTATAGCCTTCGTTGTCCTGATCTTGTGTGTGTCCCAGCTAACTTAGCCAAAGATTCAAATGTACTGACTCATAGTAGTAGAGGCAACTTAAGCTATATATGCTGTTGGCGATTGTATGCTTCCATACATACATACATACATACATACATACATACATACATACATACATACATACATACATACATACATACATACATACATACATACATACATACATACATACATACATACATACATACATACATACATACATACATACATACATGCATGCATGCATACATACGTACGTACGTACATACATACATACATACATACATACATACATACATACATACATACATACATACATACATACATACATACATACATACATACATACATACATACATACATACATACATACATACATACATACATACATACATACATACATACATACATACATACATACATACATACATACATACATACATACATACATACATACATACATACATACATACATACATACATACATACATACATACATACATACATACATACTGCCGTGCATCCGTGCATACATAAATGCATACATACATGCATAAATGCTTACATCCATCCGTGCTTACATACATGGATAAACGCATACATACATGCATAAATGCTTACATCATGCATGCATGAATAAGCTCGACTGCTGTGGTTCATTGTTTATGGCGTTCGACCAGTTAGAGGGGACCCGGGTTTGATATCGGCCGCGGCGGCGATGCAGGTGAAACTCAAGGTGCCCTGTGCTGTGTGGTGTGAATTCACATTGAAAATCCCAATGTGGTCGAAACACGCGCGCGCGAGCGCACCCACGCACGCACGCTCACGCACACGCATACTCTCTCTCTCTCTCTCTCTCTCGCGCGCACGTACGTGCACATAACTTATGTCGCAGGGCCGGTGATGTCAGTCGTCCAGAATTCCTACTCCGACCTCTTCCGCCGTCTCAGTGGGGCAGGTGATAGCAGATCGTGAAAGCGTGTTCCCCTTTGGGGACCTTGTAGTCATCAATGGACAGTGTGATGATATTGTCGACGTGAATGCGGTTGTAGCTACTGCTGACATTTGACCTGAGTGCGGAGTGTTTCGTTCTGAGGTAGACCTGTATTTTATTACACGCTCTTACATGTGTAAACCTCTCGCCATTAATAATTGTGGCAGATGATAGTGCATATATTTGTACATGTCTTAGGATTTATGCCACACAAGCAGTTAAGGCTATCACGCGCCAAACACGATGTTCAATGTAGAGCCGCATTCGCACTGCACTGAAAGGGATGGTTCGAGTTCAATCTGCTTCCTGCAAAACAGAAGTGATCTAAAAGAAAGGAGTGCGGGGTTTTACGTTACTACCAAAGCTCCCGATATAGGAGGAGTGTTATTGCTTCGCAGAGTTTGGGCGACACCGTTTGACCCCAGAATTGGAGGACGTGGTCGTGGAGGACTTTGACTACTGGGACGACGAGGAGGAGCCGAGCTTGCCGAACATCGAGCTGTCTAACAACGAAATCGAGATAGTGTTCGAAAATGAAGACTACTCCGAGACGGAAAGTGACATAGGCTCCTATGAAGAGGTTGAAGATGAATATGCTTCTGACCCAGACCTCAGCGTGCAGTCGGACTACGACTACTAAGGGTCCTCTGAAGGCAGAACCAGAGGGCCCCTCCTCACAAGCCGCTGATTCGAAGAGGACTGTACAGGGGTGCCCAGCCCATCTATCTCCTCCCGTGCTGTCGAGTGAGACAAGCAAAGATAGAGGACTGGGTGGTTTCCACCTTTTTTTTTTAATTTCTTCTTTCTCTGGAAACTGCCGTCGACGAGCACTGTACTATCTCTTCCCGTACTGCCGATTCAGACAAACCAAGATAAAGGACTGGGTGGCTTCCATCTTTCTTTTTCATTCTGTGTCTGAAAACTGCCATAAGTGTGTGTTTCTAAACCCCAAAGGCACCAAACAGGAAAAAAAAAAGTTTGCATTCTGTGTGTGGTAGTACCGGGGTTTAATTTAGAGCAACTGTGGTTGCGGTGTTGTAAGGGGAAACGTTTGTGGTCCTAATCTTGGTGAATGTGGTGAGTGCAGCTGATCAATACCTGCAGTATGCACCTAGCCGGAATTTTCCTATTTTGCAGCTGAGTGGTTGATAACATGGGTTGGGCTCTGCTAACAGTGCTCTGAGCATTATGCCGGAAGTGAGGCGAAATTTCGGGTCTTGCGACTGCTCTATTTGATTTTATTAGCTATTTCTCTATTGTGATTAATGCATAACATTTAACCTTATATTATTTTTGTTACTGTTGCTGTATGCTATTGGTGTTTCACTTTCTATGACCTTTGCGGCCGTAGAAAGTGAAGTAATAGCCATCAGTCAAAAAGGTAATGAAATGTATCGATTAGTTGAATTTTTTATCGGGATAATTTCTCTTGAGGTCCCCTGGAAACTGCGTAATTCTGCTTTAGCAATCTTTCACGTCAGGAAGTAATTTTAAATTGCACCTTCTCATGTCTTTATCATGTGCCACGTTGCGGCACTTGCCGATAGACCGCTTTGGTGTGGACACGTTACGCTAGGGCGTCAGGTAAGAGGCAAAAAATATGCTAACGTTAACGCACTATTTCCAGGGCCACTGCACTGCTTAAAGCGTGCTTTCCGAAAGGATTGTGGAGGTTTCTTGTCGACAGACTATCTGGGATGGTATTAGAGCGAGCATCCGCCAGTACAGAACGGGTGTTTTAAAAACAGGGGGGAAGCCATATACCCTATCAATTTTGCCTCAGGTAGAAACCACACTCCCGGAAAATTGCTGCCTGTGAGCGAGCATCACGGCCCTGCATTGTGCTGCCTCTTACGGCAAAGGCTGGCAGTGACACGTGGCTGGGATTTGCAAAAATTCACATTGAGGTGCAATTACCTTTTAATTGAGCATTTATCGAGTCTATAAACCGCCTGTAAATACTCAGTCTATTGAGCTTAGTCTATAAACATCAAATGTTCTTGATTGATATATCGGAGTAGAAAGTTGATTTACTGCGTTTAGTTGAAACTTAAGCAACAAAAAACCACTTATTCAATAAAAGATAAAATGTTATTGATTGACGTTACCTATAGAAAGGTAATTGGCTGCAGCTTAAAACTCGTCCACCGGCACTCGACTACTGATCCCAAGGATGTGGGATCGAATCCAGGCCTCGGCGGCCGCTTTTGTATGGAGGCGACAAGGCTTCCTTGTGCTGTACGATGCCAGTGCCCATTAAAGAACCTCATGTGGTCGAAATTTTCGGAGTCCTCTACTACGGCGTCTCATAGCCTTAGTCGCTTTAAGACGTTAAACCAAATAAACATCACAGCTATTTTCTCACTGTGTTCCGAACCACAACCCTGGTATAAACTATTCTCACTATCAGCTGAGGGGATTTATTTCATTACATCAACTTTAGTGGAGAGGCCATGATAGCAAAGTCGGTCACAGGTTGCAACTTGAAAAATACTTCTCATGTATAGATGTCGAAAGTCGCTTGGCATTGTAAAATTCACAAATAAATGTTAAACACAATAATTGTTTTAACGCTGCTACGCAAGACCGATGCATAGCTTCACAGAAGACGTGCCAATTTAGTCATCAGCAAACGTGCTGTGCCCTGCAGCGCTGGATTCTGCAAAGTTATCTGAAACCATTTTATGGCATGAATAAAAGCAGCAGACCAACGCAAAGCTTCGAAAAATAAGACATCTGTAAACTATGCATAACGACATTTGGCAATAACAACAGCGTGTACCTGCGCTGAAGCTGAAACGCTCAGAACCTACTTCTGAGCGGCTGGCGCCACCATGCACTCGCCGTCCGTTTCCTTCAGCGCCAGGACGAAGATGACGGTAGCAAGGACTGCAGGGTTCTGAAGCAAATATTTATCGAACTCTGGTATGCCGCGAGCGCTTCTTCATTTCCTGAAGAGGTGGTTTAATTCCCCAGGTGCCTTAATAAGTATAATTTTGTAGTATTGTTTGTCAAAACGTTCACCACTTTA
The DNA here is from genome assembly GCF_055883805.1 of Amblyomma maculatum. Taxonomy (NCBI): domain Eukaryota; kingdom Metazoa; phylum Arthropoda; class Arachnida; order Ixodida; family Ixodidae; genus Amblyomma; species Amblyomma maculatum. The sequence continues at coordinate 472,190 of NW_028146738.1, forward strand.
GATTCAAAGCACATGGTAACCAGCGCTAAAAACATTGGACAGAAGAGAGACGGACACCACGGCCGCCAGACATCAACTTGGTTTTTTTCCTGGCAGCTACATTCAATATATAGGCAAACCATGTAATAAGGATCACACCCTAAACCGCATGTGGAACGGCCCCCTTCGGTTCAATAATTGTAATTCTTTGGATGATAAAGATCAGCATGGCTCGCTTACGCACGACTGTCGTTCCATGTATATGAGATAGGCTTCCAGTTTCACGCTCCTTCTGGTCTGAACATGAAAAAATTACTCCTGTCTGCTTGACCAGTGTCTTTTCAAATTCAGACTAGAAGGAGCGTGAAACTGGAAGCCTATCTCATTTACATGGAACGACAGTCGTGCGTAAGCGAGCCATGCTTATCTTTATCATCCAAAGAATTACAATTATTGAACGCGCAGGTGCCGCTGCACATGCGCTCTAGAGTGTGGTCCTTTGTACATAGATTCCCTATATATTGAATGTATTTGTCTGGAATAAAACCAAGTTGATGTCTAGTGTTCGTGGTGTTCTCACTTCTGTCCTTCTCTTTAGCACTGGTTACCACGTGCCTTGAGTCTAAAGATTACCAACTAGTCCAGTTGCGCTTTAAATCGGCACTTTTTAAAAAACAAAAAACGAAGGCTTGCTGACCCTGAAATGTTAGCCTGCATGAACTGGCAGCTCCTTGTTGTTGTTTTTATCAATACATTCTCTCAGTCTCCCTATTTAAGAGTCGTTTGGCTGGTAAGCGAATGTGAGAAGGTCGAAAACTCGTCGATGTTTTTGAGGCGTATTGCAGTAAAGTCGCGCAACCCAAAACATTTAGGCTTTCCAGAGCTGGGACTCTGAGACAGACCACGTCGTCTAAATCTTGGACCAAGCCATGTAACTTTGACTGATAAATCGCGCATGAGGCGGCGACTGTTTTAAGAAGGGCAAACGTTTGTGCGAACTGATAACTCATGTTAAGAAATCAATGGCGGGCAAAAAGAGAGGACAATGAGAGGCATCACGCACACGCAAACACGCGGCTCGCCTTTTTTTACCAGGATACTTCTCTCTTTGGTTGCGTATTTTATTCTTTGCAATGATGCATACGTTATTACAGTGCACATATCATCATGCAGAAACTGCGTCCATATAACAAATAAATTATCTATAACCGAATTTGTTTTCTCATCAGTTTCAATTTCAATAGCTGAGCGATGTCTGTGACGTTAGAGTGGAGTAGATTTAAGCCCTTAGAGAGTGTAAGTCGTCAACTTAAGGGAATCAAAAGAAGTGATGTATGTAGTCACTCTTCCGCAGTTTATTTCATCGCAACGCTGTAGTCGGGCTGCGTCAAGAGCAGGAATGACAAGGGAAGAAGCGGGTACTATATCAGTGTATGTTATCGGTAGTGAAATAGAACGTAGTGTAGCTCGCTATATTGTTATCGCTCACGTGACCTATGCCCGCGGACAACCTTCCTTGTATCTGCAGCGAAATGTAGAGGTGTGCGCCCTGCCGGGTTTGACCACCGGCGGCGGCGTGGAAACCAAAACCAGAAAATTTTAAGAAAAGCTGTTTCTCTCCATTCTTGTTTGTAAATGTCACTTGGCTAAAGTCCTCGGCTACTCGGCTGAGAGGACTAGAACACATAGGCATTGAAAGTGCATTGAGAAATGCAAAACGCTCGCAAAACTTAGAACTTTTGCAAACTCATTCCTTGAACTTTCGATCAGTGACGATGAAATGAACCAGACGTTCCGGGCTGGACAAAAAATGGAATCACTTGTTCTTAATATCCCTCACCTTTTCCTTACGTAATTAAAACTTTCAGTATTTTGCTTTCAGAAATTAAAACCGCACAACGTACTGTTATAAGCATTTTTTTTCCACAGCAGATGAACCTTTTTTTACTAGATATAGGACGATGGGAACCATTCGGCTTACTGCAAAATATGTTTTCGCTGTGCAGGTCTAGCTCGCAGTCATGGCCGGTTCTGCAAACTCAAGTAACATATGCCTCATCCATCCAGCTATCGCCTTCGAACTGGACACCTGTCGCCGTTTACCGCACCCCGGCCACCAACTATCGCCCCCCGACTACTATCTGCATGCGCATGATCAAGGAATGCCGTCATCTGCGACGTCTTCTGACTATGGCCGTATTGAAGAGCTGCTGGACTGCTTCCCCGTCAGTGGGCTCGGTGAGACAATGGGAACCATTCCGCTTACTTCAATATATGTTTTCGCTGCGCAGGTTAGTTTTTCCGTTTCAGTTTGCAAATTAACATTTAGTTTGTGGGGTTTAAAGTCGCAAAGTAACATTTGGGAAAGAAATATTCCTGATTGTTGTGCCGCGCCGACACACTGTTTCGTGCATTTTTTAATAGTGCTACTTCGTGTGTAGTTGAACTAAATCCTGATCCCCCAATCAACGAAATACTCGATACTCTCCTCCATTGCCAAGCTGATATTAAGAAAGAAATGGCTGAACTCAAAGCATGTTGGGATAATTATCGCAAAATCCTAATTGAGATAGATTCCAGGCTGCGTTCCTTTGAAGTCTTCTTTAAACAGCCTATCGCCTCCTCGCCTCAAATAGCATTCATTATAAAGGAAACAGAGTCCCTTCAGGGTATGATGGCGTCACATAGTAGTAAAGTGGTTGATCTTGAAGACCGCAGTCGCCGCTCAAACATCATAGTTTACGGTATTAATGAGCAGTCAGATGAAACTGAGGACGTCCTGAAAGAAAGTGACATTTGCAATGTGTTTGAAATACATATTGGCGTCAAATACAAGTCAATTGCACGCATTCACCGCCTAGGCCGCGCGGGAAGCCGGCGGCCTGTCATTGCTTATTTTTAGGATTGCAATGAAAAACAGGCTGTGTTGAAGAACTCATAAAAATTGAAGGGTACAAACGTTTTTGTTCAAAACGATTGCAGTCACCCGACTTTAAGTAAGCGAAAATTGCTCTGGGAAAGTTCAAGGGCCGATAGGGACAGCAAGAAGCGTGTGTCTTTACTTCATGACATACTAAAGGTTAGCGACGTAATGTTTGTGTGAGATGACGCAAGGAACGAACGTGTGGAACTTCCTTCCAGGACGGCACGTGCTGATTGACATTCTGTTCGGTCACGTACAGCACCAAAGGAGCTCAGACTGCTTAACGTGAACACACAGAGCCTCTGAAATAATACCGATAAACTAGAATACCTACTTTTAGCCTATAATTCATATATTACTATAATCACAGAAACCTGGCTTCATGATGGCATTAACAACTCAGTTCTTATTCCTCCAAATTATCACATATTTATGCGAGACCGTTCACCCTGCGGTTGTGGCGTTGCTATCATTTTAAAGAAACCTCAGAGTGGTTACCCTTTGAATCAGCTAGACGAGCACGAAAGTTTGGTTATTAAGGTCAACTGCTAGGGCCATTTGTTCACCTTATGTGCGGCCTACAGACCTCCAGCTTCTACTCCAGATTTTTTTGTAGACGTACTTTTTTGTAGATTTTTTTGTAGCACACGATTACTAATGTTCTTTTAAGGATGACAACATCATTCTGGCCGGTAATTTTGATCTTACTGGTGTTGACTGGAGTGACTCGCTTTCTGCCTATGACATTTCTAATCCTCTTGACTATATAATGTTAATGTGTGAGTTACTCAGACTGTTACCGAATACACCAGAATTACGGGCACTACACGCTCAATTCTTGATCTTTTTTTCCTCAGTTCCAGTTTTTCGTGTTATTCTGTCTCCATTCATGACGGTATTTTCGATCACAAGAGCGTTCACCTCTCTTTATTGCTTGGAAACCCCAAAATGCTCAAGGAACAACTGAACAAAACAGTGAAGGATTATTCAAGAGCTGACGACAACTCCATTCTTGATCGTCTTTGGTTCATTTGCGAGAATCTTTCGAAAACCATCGACTCAGTTTGGAATACGCTGAAATCAATATTAATGATTGCATCGATGCACGTATTCCTAAAAGGCGCGTTAGAGTGAACAAGAACAACCCATGGGTGACCAGGATTATCATACATATTCATCGAAGACTTAAACGCTCTAAAATGAAAAGCGGTAAACAGCATCCAATGATACCCAACTCAGAAGTGAGCTTGCATCTAAATTGTCTGATGCTAGGGGAAAGTATTTTAGTTGTTCCCTTCCACAGTTTCTAAAAAGTGACCCAGTGACCCCAATAAAGTTTGGCTCAACCAACGAAGTGACTCAGGTGATGAAGTAGGGAAGATATTAATAAATGGGTCCGTTGTTAACGACGCGTCCGACGTGGCCGAGCACTTCCACTGCTATTTTCAATCTGTCTCCTCTCCCTCGGTTCCTTACGTAGTTAATATTACCCCTCGTCTGACAATGAACCCAATTTCATAACCTATGAAGGTGTTCTTAGTATGATACCCAATCTCAGAACTAAATCCTCAGTCGGCCAGGATAATATACCAAATGCGTTTTTGCGTCGCTATGCCGAACCACTCGCTCATATTCTGATCCACCTTTTTTGTTTGTCCTTCAGAGAATGCATTCTTCCAAATGACTGGCGTATAGCTCGAGTGGTTCCGCTCTTAAAAAAAAGGCGACCATTTGAACGTGGAAAACTAGACCTATCTCGCTTACTTCCACTACATGCAAACTCATCGAACATACTTTATCTGACTATGTGGTCTCGTACCTTGAAAACAAGAATATTTCACCCTTTCCACACGGTTTCAGAATAGGCTTATCAACCACTAGGCAGCTCGTGACCACTTTTCGCGAAATTGCCTCTTCACTAGATAAAGGCGAACAGATAGATGCAGTTTTCTTGGATTTAAATAAAGCCTTTGACCGCATTTGTCACAGCGAACTATTATCGAAGCTTCAGAATATCGGCTTTCCTGATAACCTCGTTAATTGGATATGTTCACACCTTTCAAACCGACAGTAATTTGTTCAGGTGAAGGACTGCTCCTCTGACGTTCTGCCAGTATCCCATGGAGTGCCCCAGGGTAGCGTCCTTGGCTCTGCCCTTCTCGTGGTCTTTATCAATGACATTGTCGCGGTCAGTGACACCACAGCTATAAATATAAGGTTATATGCTGATAATTGCATTCTATTTAGGCCTATAAATAGTCACCACCATCAAACATGCCTACAGACAAACCCTAATGCAGTTGCAGACTGGTGCATGGAATGGTTAATGGAAATCAATACAGATAAAACTTTTCTTTTATAGGTCACGAAAAAGAAAAATCCGCTCCAGTTTGCCTACACACTGAACCATAAAAACCTAATGCAAGTCGATAACTACAAGTACCTTGGCGTAACTTTAAATCAGCATCTTAGTTGGACCCCTGACGTCGACAATATTTGCGCTGCTGCTTCTACAAAAACTTAGTTTCCTCAGCCACAAAATAGTCAGCTCCGCAGTCCATAAATCTATTAGCCTACAACACCTTCATAAGATCTAAACTTGAATATGCGAGTGTATTATGGGATTCATTTCTCAAAAAAGTCATGCATTCATTGGAGATGATACAAAGAAAAGCAATCCGTCTCATTTTCTCCAGCTATGAAAGGCGTGCTTCACCGTCCGACATCATGGCCGTAAATTATATTCCATCATTAGAAAAACGAAGAGCACTTGCCAGGTTAAAATCTCTTTTTTCTCTTTACCACCAACAGTTTAATTCCACCGCCAAGGACTACCCGTGCCCGCGCTTAACCCGGCATACTAGGAATGTTCATGCCCACAGCCTTACGCCATACTTTGCCCGCAGAAACCTCTTCAAACATTCTTTCTTTGTTCGCACTATTACCCAGTGGAACAGCTTGCCAGATCACGTCTTTTGCGCGCGTGATCTTAGCGATTTTGAAGAGAACTTGTTTCCTTTTATCTGAGGTTTGTCTTGTTTGTCTTCGTTCTTTTTCCTTGTCTTTCGGAATGTATTGAAGTCGACAATCTTATGTTTCATACTCTGTATCTCTCGAAAGTGCTTTTATCGGACAGTGTTGTTCATACAGCAATCCCTGTTACCACTGTCTGCCTTCATGTTCATCGTGCATTGTCATGGTTGTGTTTTTAGATGGTTTATTTTATTTTTCTCTCGCTCGAATTTAGTTCAGATGGAATTTATTTTGGCTGTTGTAATTTTGTCCACTCTGCTTACCCTCGGGCTGCCGTAATTTGTAAATAAATAAAAATGATACTGTATAACAAAAATTGTCCCGTTTTGGTCACTCGTGATCATCATGTTAAATGAATGAAATTCGGAATAAAAAATGCAGGCTTTGTTCGAATGCTGCTATTTGTCACAAATTTTACCGAATTTGTTAAGGCGCACTCTGAAATTTATTGTAACAACAATATATCAGCAACATACATTGAGTGGGTGTAGATTGGATCGAGTTTTATTTAGAAACTCTATAGAAGCAAATTACTTTTTCGAGATCGATAAGAACATGCTCGCACGGGGTGCTCGTGCCCGGGATACCTAGACCTTTTAGTCAGACCTAAGAGCCATATGGTGGCTATTGTTTTGAGCCTCGTTCCAAAATTTTAGCACACCATTGACAATACTTTGTCTTCTTTTTATTCTGTTTTTGTTTTTCTCCGTCGCTCCCCTTCATGACAGAATGTATAATGATTCTAAAGGCCTGAAACAGGCAGAAAAATAACGAAGACAGCAGAACGGTTTAAACACAACTGAACCTGAAAAATAATATATATTGATCTCTACTTGTTAGAAAACACCAGGACACTTGGTGCTCAAATAAAAATATGAAAAGCGCAATTGCTATATTAGCATTCTAAGCTTATTTGTTATCGCACTGCACTCTAAAGGATCAGACAGATCAAAACACGTTTGCTCACTTCGCCGACAGGCGGTACATACCTTCGCTGATGCAAACAGATACAGATGTTGCAAGCGAACTCTCAAAACGTAGCATAAGCCCCGCCAAGGTGGCGCAGTGGTTAAGGCGCTCGAGTACTCCGCCGAAGGGTGCCGGATCGAATCCCAGCGATAGGCGGCTGCTTTTCGCTGCAGGCAAAAAGCAAGGCGCCCGTGTTCTTTGAGATGGCAGTGCACGTTGAAGAAACTTCGTTAAAACTTCAAGTTAGCAAGAAAACGTTAAAGAATCCCAGGTGGGCGAAATTCCGGAGTCCTCTAGTACAGCGTCTCTCATAGCCTGAGTTGCTTTGGGATGTTTAGACCCCACAAACCAAACGAAACCAAATTGAAACGTAACAAAAAATAGCACCTGAGTTACCTGTGCGGCGCCGACACGCCGGAAGCACACATGCCCAATGTGCCCGAAGGCTAACGGAGGGTGTCACATATGACCTCCGATCCGCGAGACCTCCGATAGGAGACGGCCGCGGTCTAGGCGGAATCTTGCATCGAGATTATATAACAATTGCTAACATATTATAATCGCTCCGAGAGACGACGTCGCTGATGGCGGCGCAGTGAGAACACTTTGGTTTGGCGCGTCTACGTCTTGGAGCAGACTTCTAGAGAACGCTAGGCAGAAAAGAAAAGACGAGTTTTTGGCGCCGTTCCGTAGATTGTAGGCTCACTCTGCGTCTTCGTCATCAGCAACCCCGCACCGTATCTCCGATGATAATGAATTCTCAGCTTCAGCCCAGTAAAAGTAAGCTTCGTTCGATTCCTCTTCAGATTCTTCACCTCTTCAATGTCATGGAGGAAGAAAAAAAGCTAGGAGGGAGCGCGCGCAGCCTCGGCAAGCCAACCTCCTCTGACGCCGCTCCCTTTTCTCTCTTGCACGCAATGATTCTTGGGAATTTATCCAACATAGTTGCCAGACTCAAAAGTAGCAGGGTACATGATATTTTTTAGTGACTTTAGATTGTCCCCGCGGAAAGCCTACCGGAGTGGTCTGCCGAAAGATGTGCGTCTCGTCGTAACACATAAGTTACTTTGTTTACAATTGTTGCATTGTACTTCGTGTTTATAGGCACACTAGTGAGAACTGCAGGTGGCCTTTTCTTCTTTAGTTTCGTCAGGGAGACCATAGGGAGACTACGAATTCGACATAACATTACATGCCTGGGGAACTGGCTTCAGCGTAACAATGTGTATTTGAGGTCTGCATTTCTTAAATGAATTAAACGATTTTCATCTCGAACAATACATGCACATGCTCTGACAAACAAACATTTCGTTTCTCGAGGAGTGCGCATAACAGGATACTCACCGTTGGAGCGACAGCCCCGAGAGGTATATCCGTGTAGTTCTTGCATCCCGGCACGCAGCATCTCATATGGCAGTACTCTTTGTTGAGCTAGTTGGTTTGAATATATGCTTGCCGGACTTAGCGCACAAAGACAGAGCACAAGAACACAACGGACGACAGGACGAAGCGATTATTAGCGCTCCGTCCCCTCGTCTTGTTATCGCGTGCTTCGTCTTTGTGCGTCAAGCCACGCAAGCATTTCATATGGCGCAGCTGCTAAGGGGACCAAGCCATACTTCGCGAAATACACGGGTGCACTGCGCGGCGACGGCAGCCCCCACAGGATCAGCCCGTCTAAAAGTCCAAAGTTCCATCCATCGCCTGCTCGCAGCGCGCGCCTCAGGTTTCTCGTGCAGGCATCGTGTAGCGAAGGCCACGCGAAGGCATTCCTTCGGAGCGAAGCGTGCGAAACCGCAACGGAAACCAGCTACCGGCTACCGCTTGCCGTATCACGTGACGGCTAATTTCCCATGATTCTTTCCATTATACTTTTTATGACTAGGCTTCACTTTTCCGCTCCCTCCTAGTTTTTTTCTTCTTCCATGTTCAATGTGCTCGTCGATTCGGCAGGCGACGTGTAGTTCCCACACACATTGAGACGAAGGACGACAAACTTGAACAAGACGAAACTTAACTTTGTAGAACAAAATGCGAGGTACAGAAAACTTATTTTACAAAAGACAAAGGCAAATAGACAAAAAAGACTGAGCGAAAACGAAGCGCAGCTCCACCAGCTGACACGCTAACTAGAACATGAGCTCATAGCTCTCTATACGACTTCTGCCGAGGCCTGCTGCTGCCGCTATCGTAGCTTCGCCATGGTAGAAGAACAAATGGTAGCGTAACTCCCATAGAAGCCTGCGTGTCGACTCTGAGTGAGGCTTCAGTTGCCCGGCGCCCCCTGCGAACTGTGAAGCACAACAAACACGTGACGTTGCTTGTGACGTCACAGTGACGTACTTTTGGCGGGGAACTTGATTGTCTTTTTACTTATGAACGAAAAACAAGGCCAACAACGACGGAGGCAGAACGATGCTTGGTTAAGGCAGAAAAATGGACACCGTAACTGTTCAGCCAACTTCCCTTGACATCGATTTCTACTGTCAAGTTTTACGTTAACTGAAATGTTATGGCATCTTTAACCACCTTATCATAGCATCGTTCTGCCTCCGTCGTCGTTAGCCTAGTCTTTCGTTGCGCGTCATGTAAACGCATTCTGGGGCTTATTTCTTCGGGCACGTTTGTGAACAAGGGCCTTCAAGTGAATTCGGCAAGCACATGGATAGAATCGCATGGCTTGAGGCATTTCACTAAGGGCATAAATGAGTGAAGCTGTGCTGCATCGAAAGCCAGGCTTTATTAATTCACGATTACTTACATAGACGCTTCACGACAATGAAATCTTTAAGTGTAGGAAAGCGACCACCGCTCATTTGTCACGGTCTTCATGAAATCATCGTGATAACAAAATGACCTGAGCGTAGGTCTCCTAACGAGACGCGGTGAGATTATAAAAGGGTAAAAGATCTTGCTAACAAAGTACACATCAGTGTCAAAGCAAAAACAAACGAACGGAATAACTAACGCTAGCGCTAGAACGCCAACCTATAAGAGCTTAGGTAAGCAATTCAAATTGGGATTGCTAGTATTTAGAAGTTAATGCGTCTGAGAAGTGAAAATATCTACGATATAGCTTCGCTCCAATAAATCTCGCCCTGTTCATGATTCCATTATTTTACTCGCGCTTCATTTGTCACTGAGAGGAGTCAATGTGAGGTTACAAATTTACAACTTAAGCATTTAACCTGTTCATGAGAAAGATTCCATTGACAATAGGAACATCACTGTAATAACAGCTAAAGCACGTTCAGCGAACGTTGGTGCGGTAATACGACGCAGTAAGCAAAACACGCAGCAAAGGGAGCGGAACGGAAGGCTTTGAGCAATGCGACAGGCGTCTTGGGGGCAATAAAATCTCATCTTCACCGTTCAATTCAAACATGCAGCGATACGCCGCTCATGCAGACGTGTATTCGTAAAACAAGCCACCACTTTTGCGACGTGCCTGGGAGGCCGAGCAGAGCCGCCGAGCTGTGACGCAGCATTGTCCCATCGTCCGGAAATGCGCATATGCAGCGGCAATCAGTTTCTTATCGAGCACAGACAGTCTTCGCCTTGCTGTAAAGCTCTACCACAACCAGCAGAATGAAATACTGACTATTTGTTACAGATAACCCACTCTGTACGCAGCACGCAACAATGAACGCTGAACCGGGGCGGATGAAAAACGCTTTGGTCTAAGCCATTCCATAGCTTTGGGCAGCTACGCAGCGGATAATAAATGGCCGAGAGAGGCCGTTAGAAACAAGTTAAAATATTATTATAAATGTGACACTTTTTTTCTTACGCAAGATACAAAAACTGCATTCATTCCTGAGCGCGAATATTATGTTTACTTTCTAGTTCTGTGGAGTTCTGGCAGATCTTATTTTTTGTGCGCTAGTAATTTGCCTCACAGTTCGCAGGAGCCCTCATCATCGAGTTGATGCCGCTTTGCTAGCCATTTTCGATCCTGCTAAAAAGACCAAGGTCGTTGCTGATGCTTCGAAAAATGGGATTGGTGCTGCCCTTCTTCAGAACTACGGTGGTAGTTGGCGGCCGGTCGCCTATGCATCACGCACAATGACGGAGGCAGAACAAAGATACGCGGAAATCGAGAAAGAAGCAATGGCCATTACTTTCGGCTGTGAAAAATTTTTTCATGTCGTTTGCGCGACCAGTTGTACATAGACCTTGGCTTCGCCGAGCCAGAACCGGCGGTCGCCGCCCAGCGCGTGCTCAAATAACAGCTGTCGAATCTTCGAGACGCGGAGGAGGCCCAAGCAGCACGGCATCAATGGACCGCCATTGGTCCAATATAGGAGTAGTGAACTACTTCGGAAAGTATATACCGCATCTAGCGGAAAGGACGACGCTTCTGCGAAGCCTCATTAAAAAAGACGCCCTTTTTTAATGGTCTGCAAACCACTGTAAGGAATGGCAAGCTGTCTGTGACGCACTGAGTGGTCCTCCTTTGCTAGCCATTTTCGATCCTGCTAAAAAGACCAAGGTCGTTGCTGATGCTTCGAAAAATGGGATTGGTGCTGCCCTTCTTCAGAACTACGGTGGTAGTTGGCGGCCGGTCGCCTATGCATCACGCACAATGACGGAGGCAGAACAAAGATACGCACGCACAATGACGGAGGCAGAACAAAGATACGCGGAAATCGAGAAAGAAGCAATGGCCATTACTTTCGGCTGTGAAAAATTTTTTCATGTCGTTTACGGCCGCAAGTTCGCCATCGAAACAGACCACAGACCATTGATAGCACTTGCTTCGAAAGCCATTGGTGCCATGCCACCAAGACTGCAACGATGTTTCCTGCGCTTGCTAAGATACGATTACGTTCTTCACTTTGTTCCAGGCAAACAGCTGTTCCTGGCCGATATGCTTTCAAGATCGTCGCCAGCCGTTCCAAGCGAAAGTGATTACTTCACTGAAGACGTTGACGTTCATGCAGTGAGCGTGACTTTAGAGCTGATGAGCAAGAAAATGTTTGATCGACTGGCAGAAGCGACAGCCTCTGACCCAGACTTGCAAACAGCGTTGCGGCAACTAAGGAATGGAGAAGAAATTGAAGGCTCGATGAAACCTTTTGGTCCTGAGTTATCAGAATTTAAGGGTATTATTATGAAGGGGAGAAAGGTCGTCATTCCAAAGAATATGAGAGCTGAAATACTGGGTCGTATTCATGAAGGTCACTTAGGCATAAATAAGTGCAAAGCGAGAGCTCGTCGCTTGGTATTCTGGCCGAGACTGAATACGGACATTGAAACCATGGTGAAGACTTGTTCTGTTTGCCAAAAATACGCTTACAAACAAGAAACCGAACCAGTGCTGCTTAGGCCGATCCCAGGCCATGTCTGGTACAGGGTGGGTATTGACATCTTTATGTACGGCGGAAACTCCTACCTGTGCGTGTTCGATGTGTTTTCAAAGTTCCCTGAAGTCGAAAAGCTTACTGACACAACGACATGCACTGTCACACAACGACATGCACTGTCATTGCTAAGCTTAGCTCAGTTTTTGCACGGTATGGGATTCCGTTGGAAGTCTGCACCGACAACGGTCCTCAGTTTTCATCACATCAATTTCAAGCATGTCACATCCAGTCCGCGATTCCCACGGTCCAATGGCCTCACCGAGATGGGAGTCCAAATTGTTAAAAGAATAATGAAGAAGACTGGCGAACTCAACAAGGACTTCTGGTTGGGCCTTCTCGGTTATCGCTCGACACCACTAGCCGAAGGCCGGTCCCCTGAAGAGCTTATTCAAGGCAGAAAATTACGCACTCGGCTACCAGACTTCGTGTCATGCTCCAGTCAACAGAAGTCCCGGCGCCAACCACGCCAGCAAAGGCCCTCAAAAGGGAAAAATCTGCCTGAACTAAAAAAAGATGCAGTTGTAAGAGTACGAGGGAATGAATGGGACTGCACGGCTCGAGTCATGGGCCTGGTAGCACCAAGGTCCTATAGCGTCCTTACAGAGGACAATAAAGTGCTTCGACGCAACCGACAACATCTTCTAGCCACACGTGAGCCTTTCCGAAGCGACTTAACGGAAGATGACTCTGGCAGCCAAGACATTTCCCAAAAAAACGTGGAAGCGTCGCAGTCTACAATACAGCCCACTCAATTTGTGCCAAGGCGATCCACCCGACAAAAGAGACAGCCCAATCGTCTTCACTACGACCAGAATTTCCAACAAGTGTCGCGTATTGTGCTCTCAGACTTTTAAATATTACACCGAGGAAGGTGTAATGTATCAGTCGCGCATGCACTCTGGCCGTTATCATGCAGCCGCTTGTAGGCTATAAATACCAGCATGGAATTTCGAATAAACGCTCTTCTTCTTCTTGCTTCCACGCTGCTTGTTCGTTGTTGGACGCTGGAACAGATTGTATTTTTTTTTTGAGCTGAAATATTTTTTGCGCTGCTTCAACGATGGCCGAAGTCGTTCAGTCTTTATCTGTCTGTTGCTGAAGCCCACAGCAGAGCGCTAAAGAGTACAGGAATAAGATGCAAATTTGTGTTTAGTAGATATTAGATCTCGAACGCCTTGAAAGCAGCCCAACATATATGTCTATAAAAACAGCTAGTACTCAGGCCTGGTATAGTCGGTGCTGATGCTGAATGCCGGAAACAGCTAGCGTAATGGCGAATCATGCAGTGAGTGTTTGATTGGCTAGCACGATCGATCTCTCCCACCTCTGCTATCCCTTGAACATATTTAGGGTTTGTTTGTAACGCGTAAAAAAAAGGCGGAAATAATGATGCTACGCGTGCGTGTTTCCAATCATAGACAAACGTTGACAGGATGTGGATTCACCGGATATATTCGATCGTTTCTGCGTTTACTATCCAAACGTAGCCACTGGTGTTTGTTCAAGCGACCCACACGTTCTGTTGTGTTCTTTGCATTTGAGTACCTGGCGTTCCTTGACTGCGCAGGAGTTATTTCGCGGACACGCATCTATTAAACGTTTGCTTGTCAAATTTGTGCTCGAGCGTGTGCGCATGCTTGTGCACTCGTATGCGTATATATAGGCCCATGGAACGAAATTACATGCGCGAGAGTTGTTGCCGAGATGTGTTCAGGATCTGCGCACTGATGTGTCTATCACTTTTAATCATCCTGATTTGACGAGATCAGAAAAACATATCGTCTCCACCGGGATTCGGTTCAATAGCCTAGCTAGCTCTTTAACCAACTGCGCTAAACCCTGGATCGAGAAACAAGCAGCATAAATAATTCTCCTTGTCTACCGTGATGGTAACGACGAGAATGACGCCGCAATTAGTGGTAATGACAATGATGACAGTATCAATGGTAATGACGCTGCGTTTAGTTGATAACGATAATGATACGGGATGCATCGTGTGCAGCATCATTAATCTTGCCTTCGCAAATTTCTGCAGTGTAGATTCCACGTGCTGTCAGAATTTTTTCAACACTTGTCTAAAGTTTGTAACACTATCTGTGTTAGCTTTGTGCACGCGTGATCGACTACCGGACCTCTAGTCTGCAGGATATGTGTCGAAGATATTATATGCAGAATTTTACATAACAATTAACCGTGCCTAAAATCGTAAATAAAAGAGTACTCTACCAAAATCGTCAAATATAATCGCAGGTCATCCGCAACAATTAGTAAATCACGGAAAATATATTCAGAAAAATATATCCTACATTTTCCGTGATGGGTGCTTCTGTGCAATTTGTGTTGTCAGCTCAGTCAAATAATTTTAAGACAATCTGTACATTAATCAAAAAAAAAATATTATATATATGGTAGCCCAAATTACGTATGGCGCATAAATATCTTCCACAGTTGAATGTAAATTGATGTCCAGGCCAGCGAAAAATTTAGTTGGGACGAAATTAGCCCAAAAACACTGTCATATTGGGATACATGCACATTGAAAAATGTCTGTGTCGGTCAGAGCTGCTTCTACTGTTTTTTTTAGCGCCGCCACAGACTGAAATGTGCAATGGTGACCAGCTATCGAAGCTCGTTAGACAACATTGACTACTAGAAACCACGATATATACAATCCCAAGCAGCACACCAACATTGGACCGACGATGTTCCAATACCGGAAAACACCGGCATCAATATTGGACCAACACAGGCTTTTCGGAAAATTACTACTTTTTCCGACATTGGACCATCATTCGTACCAATATTCTACCAACGTACATCCACTTTGGCCCAACCAACATGGGCTTATTGTTGGATTTCCATTCATTGTCCAAGTTGGACAACTTTTATAATTCATTGGAAATCCTATGGTTGGAAAACTAGTGGCTTAACCTTCATGGGCACATCATTGGTTCTCCATTCATGCCCCATCATAAACCAATGGCTTATCCTACATGGGCACATCATTGTATATTCCATTCATGCCCCATCATAAACCACTAGCTTATTTTACATTGGCATATCACTGGTTTTCTCATTTATGTCCCATATACAACAGGTATGCAAGGAATTTCCAACAGTAGTAATGCATGCAGCCGCTCATCCTATCGGTTGTACCTTTGGATTTTGCTATTTAATGCTAAAGAGCAAACACAGTTATTCAAAATGCAGAAAAATGTTTATTTTCTTTAAATACAAGTGCATTTGCTTGCCGGCTGGCGCAACATTAAATGAGGTCTAGGGGAGGGAGGGTGCTTGAGAGTGAGTGGAAGGGGGCACGGGGGAGGGTGCTTGGGCGAGGATGGAAGGGGCCACCACGGGGGAGGGTGCTTGGGCGAGGATAGAAGGGGCCACCACGAGGGAGGGTGCTTGGGCAAGGATGGGAGGGGCCACCACGGGGGAGGGTGCTTGGGCAAGGATGGGAGGGGCCACCACAGGGGAGGGTGCTTGGACAAGGATGGAAGGGGCCACAGGGGAGGGCTGTGTGATAGGGGTGGAGGGCATGCACGGGCCCACAGTGCAGGGGATGCCCCTGCACTGGCATCTGCATGTGGTGCCACTGTGGTAGGAGGGGTGAAGGCATCTGTAAATTCCTTTTCCTACCCCCCCCCCCCCCCCCCTATCACAGGATCCTGGCAGCCACCTGCGAATAAAGCCCTGCGTTTCGCTGGCATCCACCCCCAGCTTCTCAGAAATTGCATCTGCAGAAAATAGGTGGAGTAATGAGCAATTTTTAAAACACTCCACAAACATAAAAATAATGCACATTATTTAATGAAAAGTATAATGGGCAAATAAACGGGTTTGGCCATTCAGAAGTGACATCGGCTATGAGGGTGCCGTATATATACTAATTTAGATCACCTGGAGCCTTTTAATGTACAGTCGACGACCGATTTTTCGGACTCGAAACGGACCATGAAAATGTGCGAAAAAACATATGTGCACCAAAAAAGCACAATTTATTGCCTATTATTCACTTTGAAGACGGAAAAAGTCATGAATGCTTTTCTGCACCACGCTCCACTTCCGTGCTAACAGGTCCACCTGAATTTTGCTTGCATCAGCTCAGCTTGCGTCGGCTGCGCTGCTGCAGGCGAGTCATCATCGTCCTCGCTCTCAGACTCTACAAGCACTTGGCGAATAATTCCTATATCTATGAACCCAGAGCACAGTTCCATGGTGGTTCATGTCTGTGAACTTTGACAACTAGACAGCCGATGGAATTTCGACACCAGCAGTGCGAAGGTCGTGAATGAACTGCTCACTGCCTGGCAACTGCTCGACGACGCTCTCCTCTTCCAAGGCAGCCGACTCGTCATTCAGCACAAATCCCGCGTCGCGGTAGCAGTTGCGCAGCGTTGTGGGTGCTACATACTTGCACGCATCGGCGAGGGTACTAAGTGCTCTAAGCAAATCGACAGAGTAGGTTTTCCCACTGTCGAGGCACACCACAACCACCAAACACTAAATCACAAGACCGACTCCGTTGAGTGCCTTCTAGCTGTCGCGTTGCACGAAAAATTTCTTTTATAAAATCCGGAAACAGAACTGAAGCCGATTCAATAAAATGCGAGCCACAGTAGCGACAGAACGTAGTTCTCACATCAGCATGACCACGGCTAGGCCTACACGGCAAACACACAGAGGAACAGGCAGTAGAAGCGATCACACTAAAAGAAAAAAAAGCACTCCGGCAGCGACGTTGTCCCGGAAACGGAAGTTGCTAGGCAAATATTATAGCCTCGATCCAGCGTGTTTAGCTAATTAACGGCACCATGAGCGGCACTCAAGGCCGGCACCGGTTTCGAGGCTATCGAAGGAAAAAGTACAGAAACAAGATGGCGGCGACACCGCTCAAAATGTGTGGCAGTTGGCCCGGCTGACGCTTGGAATGTCCCAAAAATCGAATAGCCCTCCTTAGAGTGTCCGAAATTTTGAGCAGCGTAATATATTGACTTTATAAGGTATGTCCTGGGGCCGGGAAAAAGTCCGAATAATCAAGCATCTCCGAAAAATTGGGCGTCCGAAAAATCGGTCGTCGACTGTATACTGATTATGCAGACAACACTGCTTTCTTTGCATTTAACCTCCATTATTATAATTTCAACACAACTAAACATAAATTGCTGAAGAAGCCTCTTTAAATAAGAGTGCTGCCCTCTCATTATGGTCAAACCACCTTGCACTTGCTAAACGGGCATCACAGGTGGCCGGTTAATAAAAGAATGCGACCTCCAATTCATAACAGGAAGACACCACTCTTTCGAGGGGCATGTTAAACTTCGAATTATGGCATAAAACGATACAGCTCCAGAAATGTGGCAATAAAATAAAATTACAGAAACAACATATGAACCTTTTATAATCAGCAATATGGCAGATTATTACAATATTCTTCAATAAGAAATTTTAGCACAGCTCTTCAGATAATTAGGTTTTGTGATATGCCAGATATAGTCTTCATTTCCCACATATCATTCATGCTTCAATTCACTCCATTCCCAGGTCTTCACTGTTATAATGGATGCCTTGATGTTGTGGCTGTAGGAAGAAGGAAAACAAAATGCATGGGCCTGCTACTGGTTTGTAGTTGAGCCACCTCCGCTGCCTCATGCAGAGAGAAGAGAGAAAGTAGAGAAGAAAAAGAGGGAGAAAGACGCGCGCCGCAACAACAGCCGTCGTCCACCCCCTAAGCGGTGGCAATAACGGCCTACAACAGATAGGAATGCAGTGGCAGGCCAGCCCCCGCCGCAAGTGGCGTTGACCTACCAGTCCCAGCCCCGTAGGACCAGGAACAGCCACCCATATAATGGAGGCCTTGTGGTCCAAGAAGAGGCAGTGTTTTTCAGATGTTGGATCAATGGCAGTTCTGATGAGATTAGAAAGAAAAAATAAGACCTTTTGCATAGGTTACATGAGGTCATCACAGCAATGGAGTCGTGCAGTTGTTTGGGCAGTGCATAAGCATGTTTCTATTTTGTCCATTCACATTTCAGTAAGGCCCATTACACAACAAACTGTACAAATGAAGCATGCCTCTCTTACCCTTCCCCCTTCTCCACTCATGCTTCTGCCTTTCCCTCTTCTCAGTCTAGCTGCTACCCTTCCCCCGTTCTCATCATGAACTGCTTTTATGGTAAAGGGTGGAAGCGGGCTCAAGCATTTTAGAGTAGCTCAGGGAGCAGTAATAAAGCCATTTTAGAGCAGCTTTGGAGAAATAAAACGAGTATTTGAAGGACTCAAATTATGTTTCGAGCATGTTTTTGGATGAAACGCTTCTATTGACGACAATTTTCACTTCTCGACATAAATACATCCTATTTGAATGCTTTTGACTTAAAATTCAATGCTTTGCCGATTATGCACGCAGTCAAAATGTACAGGTCCTTAAAGTTAAATAACTGATCTGAGCAAAAATTTGGAGGAGACTAGCAGCAAATGGAATGCCTGCTCCTACACTTCATAGCTTAATATCAACTTTGGAAAGCCTTTCACTATTTTGACTTGAAATATTCAAAAGTGGAGTCTACCATTCTGATGCGCTAAAGCATCAAAACTTGTTTTTAGCTCACACTGATGAGCAGCACATTTCTGCTCTCTGCTTTGTGCATATCATTTTTGATCCTATGCCTGTGCTGACAATATTCTGGGTACTGGTCAGTAGTGGCTGCAAGGAGGACAGACGGCACTGAACGGTAGCCTTGTTCTCCTCCTGATTCTGTACATCACGGCCTCCTGTTAGTAACTGCTCACATCTTCACTTGAGTTATGCTTGGGCTTCCTTAATTTCAGTTCAGTTCAGTTCAGTCGTGTCCGACTCTTCGTGACCCTATGGACCATGTCACGCCACGCTTTCCGATCGACCCCGCCGGTGTGGCGCAGTGGTTACGGCGCTCGACTACTGTTCCCAAGGACGCGGGATCGAATCCCGGCCTCAGCGGCCACTTTTCGATGGAGGCGAAAAGCAAGGCGCCCGTGTGGGTGCGATGTCAGTGCACGTTAAAGAACCCCAGGTGGTCTAAATTTCCGGAGTCCTCCACTACGGCGTCTCTCATAGCCTGAGTTGCTTTGGGACGTTAAACCCCACAAACCAACCAACAAACCAAACCAACCTTTCCGATCTCTCACTATCTTCCTAACACCACCTAACTTCACCTGCAGTGCCTCGAGGATGCCATCTAACCATCATCGCGTTCGCTGCCTACCCCTACTCCGGCGACCCGCAACCTTTCCCAACATCAAATCGTTCTCCAGCGATTCCTCTCTTCTCATCAAATGACCAAAGTAGTTGAGCTTTAACTTTAGAATTTGACCCTCCAATGAGCAGTCAGGGTTTATGGTCGACAATATTGACTGATTTGACCTTCTGGCAGTCCAAGGAACTCTCAAGAGTCTTCGCCAGCACCACAATTCAAACGCGTCAATTCTTCGGCGGTCAGCCTTTTTCACAGTCCAACTCTCGCATCCATACATCACAACTGGAAAGACCGTAGCACGAGTTATACGGATCTTGGTTGGCAGACTAATTTCTCTGCTCTTTACTAGGCGGTCAAGGCTAACCATTGCTCTCTTTCCCAGAAGCAGGCGTCTCCTAATTTCATGGCTGCAGTCTCCTTCCGAGGTAATCTTGGAGCCCAAGAAGAGAAAAACTGTCACAGCTTCCACTGCTTGTCCATTGATGCTCCAGGACTTGATAGGGCAAGACGCCAAGATTTTTGTCTTTTTAATGTTCAGTTTAAGCCCAAACTTCTCACTCTCTTCTTGTACGCGCATCAGAAGTCTCCTGAGTTCCACTTCACTTTCTGCCATTAAAGTGGTATTATCCGCATATCTAAGGTTGTTGATACGTTTTCCAGCAATCTTCACTCCAGCTGAAGGCTCGTCCAGACCTGCTTCCTCATGATGCACTCTGCATATAGGTTAAATAGGCAGGGCGACAGTATGCAGCCTTGCCTCACTCCTTTCTCAATTGGAAACCAATCAGTAAGACCATGCCCAGTTCTGACTGTGGCCTCTTGTCCTTCATACAGGTTCCTGAGGAGACAGATGAGGTGAATTGGAACTCCCATCTCTTGGAGAGCTTGCCACAATCTGCTGTGATCTACGCATTCAAACGCTTTCGCATAATCAATAAAGCAGAAGTAGATGGGTTTCTGGAACTCTTGCTTTTTCCATGATCCAGCGAAGGTTGGCAATTTGGTCTCTAGTTCCTCTGCCCTTGCGAAACCTAGCTTCCACGTGCGGAAGCTCCCGATCTACATACTGCTGCAGCCTACCTTGGAGGATTGTCAACATCACCTGTCTAGCATGCGAAATAAGCGCGGTCGTGCGGTAGTTGGAACAATCTGTGGCGCTGCCTTTCTTTGGAATGGGGATGTAAACTGACCTCCTCCAATCCTGTGGCCACTGCAGGGTTGTCCAAATCTTCTGACATAATGTATGCAGAATTTTAACAGCGTCATGGTTGAGGTTTTGAAGCAACTCAGCTGGAATGCCATCAATTCCGCTAGCTTTGTTCTTAGCAAGGCTGGCTAAGGCCCATTCAACTTCAGTCTTCAGGATGCCCGGCTCGAGATCAGTAATTACAACCAGCTTATGTTGGGTTTGCACATTCGGGTCCTTCTTGTACAGTTCTTCTGTGTATTCCTGCCACCTCTTCTTTATCTCTGAGGCTTCAGTGAAGTCCCTGCCTCGTTTGTCCTTTATCACGCCCAGCTTAGCACAGAAGCTTCCTTTGATATCTTTGATTGTCTTATGTTGTGTTGTGTTGTGTTGGGTTTTATGGCGCATAAGCAACTAAGGCTATCATGCGCCAAGAGCGAGGTTAATGTATGTTCTGGTTGCAAAAGAGGAAATGGATATGTTTAATCTATAGTTTATTTAAAAAGTTTCCTTCTTCTAGGAAACTGAGAACAGAGGCTAGGTTTACAAGTGCTCTTTCTCCTAAAAGCAAGGTGGGATGAAATGGGATGTTATGATTGTAAAATATAGTAAAATGTTTTCTCCGTAGTGTCTCAAGTTTTGAGCATGTAATTAGAATGTGGTTTACAGTGAGTATCTCGTCGCATTCTTCACAGGTCGGTTTGTTATGTTTCATTAGCAGAAAGTTATGTGTAAGATGAGTATGTCCAATACGAAGACGGCATACTATCACTTCCATAAAACGTTGTTGATGTGTGCTCGATTTCCATTCTCCTAGTACAGGCTTTATGAGACGCAACTTATTATTTTCTTGGTTGTTCCATCTGGACTGCCATTTATTGATCTGTTTATGTTTTATTAATTTCAAGCAATCACTATGTGGTATGTTTACTTTCTGAATCAATTTGTTGTGGGCAAGTGCAGCACATTTGTCTGCTCTTTCATTGCCGTCAATGCCTACGTGACTAGGGACCCAACAGAACACTATGTTGTGTCCTTGTGTCGTGATCATTTTTACATTATGTATTATGTCACCGATTAGAGGCATGGCAGCATTCCTGTGATTTAAAGCCATCAGTACACTCAACGAATCGGTGTAGATGACACTGTTCCCAATGCTTTCATTCACTATTTTTTCTACAGCTGTCAGGATAGCATAGGATTCAGCTGTAAAGATTGATGCGCACTGAGGAAGCCTAATTATTTGTTGCCAGTTCTCTTCAACTACGGCACAGCCAACATAAGTAGAAGTTTTTGATCCATCTGTATAAAACTCTGTATAATTACTGTACTTTTCTTTTATTGTGCGAAATTCTTGTATTATATGCTCTTTAGGAGTTTGGCTTTTGTTGAAGTGTGTTAGAGTGAGATCACAGACATTTGGAAGTTTGTACCATGGGGGTAGGGGGCTGTTTTTTGGTGCAGTGTCGGGCAAGGTGTCCAGAATTTCTAACTCACTGCAAATGTTTTCGAAACGCATTATCAGTGGCCTCGTCGCTTGTGGTTTATTTGTGAAAATTACTCGTGAGCGGCATGTTGAGACTATTGGATAGCAGAGGTGTTTTTTCTGTGACCTTATTCTAAGGACATAAGCACATGTAAGTGAAGCCCTTCTATCTTTCAGCGGAGGCTCATTCGTCTCTGCATACAGACTATCAACAGGGGATGTTCTGTAAGCGCCACAAGAAAGGCGTAAACCTAAGTTATGTACCGGGTCCAATTTCCTTAGGTATGATGGTCTAGCTGACCCGTAGACTATGGACCCGTAGTCCAAGCTAGACCGCACAACAGATCGATATATATGTAGAAGACACGCCCTGTCAGACCCCCAGTGTTTCCGAGAGAGAACCTTCAGTATGTTTAGAGATTTTATGGCTTTCCTCTTTAGGATGTTTATGTGAGGCAGGAATGTTAGTTTTCTGTCGAACGTCACACCCAAAAATTTATGTTCGCTCTTTACTGGCAACTCAATCCCATTTAAGTGTAACTTGGGATTGATCTGTATACCTCGTTTCAGCGAGAACATTACTGCCACGGTTTTCTGTGGGGAAAATTTGAACCCATTTTTAAAAGCCCATGAGTCTAGTTTATTTAGTGTTAATTGTACTTGTCTTTCACAAATTGATATGTTTGAGGATGTGCAGGCTATTTGAAGGTCGTCGACATACAGCGAGAACATAATGGATTTTGGGATTACCTTGCTAATAGAATTCATTTTTACAATAAACAAAGTTGTACTTAAAATGCACCCCTGAGGTACCCCATTCTCTTGAATAAAGTTCCTCGAGAAGGTGGTACCGAGACGTACTTGAAATGAACGACCTGATAGAAAGTCCTTCAGAACATTTAGCATCCGGCCTCGGATGCCCAAATCTGCTATATCGCGTAGGATCCCGAACCTCCAAGTCGTATCGTATGCCTTTTCCATGTCAAAGAAAACGGCCAGGCAATTTTGTTTATGTATGAACGCTTCCCTGACAGTATTTTCAAGACGCACTAAGTGGTCGGTCGTTGCACACCCTTTTTTAAAACCACACTGATGAACATTAAGAAGTTTATGAGATTCTAAGATGAAAGTTAGTCGGATGTTTAAAACACTTTCAAAACATTTTGCTAAACAGCTGGTCAGAGCTATGGGTCTGTAACTGCCCGCTGAGGTCGGCGGCTTTCCTGGTTTCAGAAACGGAACAATAACGGCTTGTTTCCAAGCCTCCGGGAGTTTACCCAGAGTCCAAATTTTGTTAAAGAATTTCACAAGTGCCTCTACAGAGGATTCGGATAAATGAGCCAGCATTTCGTAATGAATTTCGTCAGGACCAGGCGCAGTCTGTTTTCCAGCAGCAAGGACGTTCTTTACTTCTTGGAGTGTAATAAAACTATTATATGATTCATTTCTGCCACCACTTGTTGGGAGTTTTTGTTTCTCAGCTATGTTTTTGTATTTTAGGAATGTTTCTGTGTAGTGTGACGAACTTGAAACGTGTGCGAAATGTTCGCCTAGTATATTGGCCTGTTCTTCTATGCTAGTCTGAACACCAGGGGCTGTGAGGATGGGAATTGTAAACGGGGAAAAGTTTCCACAGAGTTTACGAACTTGTTCCCACATTTTCTTAGACGTCATTGAGCTATTTATTGACGTTACATACCTCTGCCACGATTCTTTTTCAGCCTTTCGACGAATAAATCGTGCTTCTGCTCTTGCCTTTTTAAATGCTATAAGGTTTCCTTGGGTTGGGTACCTGCGGAAAGTTCCCCAGGCCTTATTTTGTTTCTTTTTTGCATCCCGGCATTCTTGCGTGTACCATGCTTTGTTACTGCTATGCACAACTCCCGAAGACTGTGGAATAGCTAGTTTTGCTGCACGTATTATGCAATTAGTAAACCTTTCATTCAATTCATCTACAGTGAGCTCCTCTGAGAAAACTTCTTCCAGATTGGCTTTGGACTCGAAAAGTGGCCAGTCGGCTAAATGGAGCTTCCATCGTCGCGGTTTGCTTGGGGTGACTTTTGGTGATGATGACATGCGGATTAGTACTGGTAGGTGATCACTCCCATATGGATTCTCTAAAACTTCCCATTTAAAATCATTAAAGAGAGAAGGTGAACAAAATGACAGGTCTAAAACACTCATCTTTCCCGTGCTCGGAGAGCAGTAGGTCGGTTTACCCGCGTTTAGTAAGCAAATGTTGTTAGATAGAATAAAATCTTCAATAATTAGGCCTCGCGCATCAATTTTTTCGCTTCCCCAGAAAGGAGAATGTGCATTAAAATCACCAACTACCACATAAGGTTCCGGTAGTTGATTTATAAGGTTTTCTAAGTCATTGAGAGCTATTTTTCGATGTGGCTCAACATACACGCAGCACACCGTGATTCTTTTAAATGTAAGCAAGGTGGCTGCCACTGCTTCAAACTGAGTGTCAAGTTTGTATTCACTAGCTGCAATATCATTCCTTACAATGATAGCAACACCACCCGAGAGCCTGCTAACGTGCTCTCGGTCGCGGCGAAAAACTTTATATTTTTTTAGTATGTTTTTATGCTGCGCACCGAGATTGGTTTCCTGAACGCACAGCGCTGCGGGTAAGAATGAAGCAAGAATGTCTTTCTGTGTATTCCTGCCACCTCTTCTTTATCTCTGAGGCTTCAGTGAAGTCCCTGCCTCGTTTGTCCTTTATCACGCCCAGCTTAGCACAGAAGCTTCCTTTGATATCTTTGATTGTCTTATACAGAGCTCTTGTGTTCCTTAATTGGCTGTTGTCCTCAACTGCTTGGCACTGTATGTTCAGGAAGGCATTCTTATCGCTCCTTGCTATTTTCTGAAAATCCGCATTGATAACCTCGTATCTTTCTCTTTCCCCCATAACTTTGGCCATCCTCCTTTCCTCAGCTATTTGCAAAGCCTCTTCAGATAACCAGTTTGCTTTCTTGCATTTCTTTTGTTTTCGAACCACCTTAGTAGCAACTTCTTGTATTATATTACGAACATCAGTCCACATCTCTTCGGGCTCTCTGTCTTCTTGATCTAAATCTTGAAATCGATTCCTCACTTCCAAAGCATATTCTAATGGAGTTTGATTCAGATCATACCTGAAAGGCCTTCTAGTTTTCTGCGTTTCCCTCAATCGGAGCCTAATTTTGGCAACAAGAAGCTGATGATCGGTGCCACAATCGGCCCCAGGCCTTGTTTTTACTGCTTGAATAGCGCTTCTCCATCGCAGCATTACTAGACATCACAATAACACCTGAAGACATTGATGTTTGCCATAGAGTAAAGGCTCGTAACAGCTCATCTTGTCCAAATATTGTTCTAAAACTAAAAAGCCGTTCACAACGCAACCTGTTGCTTCAGAAAGCGAAAAAAACCCGACTCTCAATGGCTGACCTTGGACATTCATCGAGTGAGGACCCCATTTTCATAAACGAGCAACTCTGCCCAGCACTAAAGCTGCTACTGGGTAAAACTGTTGAAAAGAAAAAGGCTTGCAACTGGAAGTATGTGTGGGTGAGGGATGGCAGAATCTTCGCTCGTAAAGAAGAGAAATCAAGCGTGCTTCATGTGCAGTGTGAGCGTGATATAGATAATATTGCCTAAAGAAGGTATGCCTGACCTCCTGCTGTGTGTCTGCGTCCTGAAATGGCAATAAAACCTGTAGACTTAAACACTATCTCTCTCCACTATGATCTGAACAGTCTTACGTGTTTTCACTTGAATATACAGTCGGCACGAAATAAAGAAGATCAATTAAGTGCTCTACTAAACACTTTCAGATTTCAGTATGATGTCATAATGCTAACCGAAACATGGTTTACATCTGTTTGTGACGTCATGAAGGATGCAGAATATAGCACATTCTTTTTAAACTGAGCGACCAAACGTGGTGGTGGTGTTCTTATGCATGTAAAACAGTCACTTCAATGTGAATTGCTTGAAGAATTTTCTTTTATAACGCCAAGTACAGAGTGCCTTGCTGTGATATGTCAAAAATATCTGTTTATAGTGATGTATCGTCCTCCTGAGGGCAATGTGTCAAATTTTCTCTTTCTCATCGATAAGATACTAAATTATGTAAACGAAAATAAGCTCGTGCTTATACTCGGAGGTGATCTGAATATTGACCTATTAAATCCATCTACACCAAAACACAATTTTGAAACACTCCTGGACTCGCATGGCTTCAACAACCTAATTAAATCTGCTACACGTGTAACACCAAACAGTAGTACTTTGATAAACTTGTTTATAACCAACCAAGCCATACAAGATACTACCGCCGGCGTTCTCGCCTCACATATCAGTGATCATATGCCAATTTTTTTATTTAGTCGATCGACCCCTAGAAAGAGGGTAAAGAAACCGGACGTTTGCTAGAAAATGCAGAATATAAACGACAACACATTGGAAAAATTTCCCACTATTATCTCAGAAACAGACTGGGATGCAGTGTATTGCTCGCAAACGTCTGATGAAGCATATATTACTTTTTTGTCTCTATTTTGAAAGTCTTACCTATCATCATTCATTTTAGTGCCTAAGCAAAAGACTAGCAAATCAAAGAAACCTTGGATAACGAAAGAATGCCTTAAGACGATAAAAAGGAAGGATAAATTGTTCAAAAAGTTCATAACCACACGAGACACAAATGATTGGAAGATTTTTAAACGCCATAGAAACAAAACCAGTGCTGTGATACGGAATAAGAAGCGAGAATACCTTTTTAATCTTTTTCAGCCAGAGTACAACTCTAAACCGGATGCTTTGTGGAAAAACATAAACAAGATTTTAAACCGTTCTCTTACAGATCACAGCGTTTCCGAATTAACATTAAATGCCTCTCTGGTATCTGGTGTTGAGTTGGCGGAAGCTTTCAGTCATCATTTTTTCAACATAGTTTCGAGTTCACATCATTCTGAGGCAATAAATGGAATTACCAGAAACAGCGATAGTTTGTACTTAGGGCCGACAGATGAGAGTGAGATTCATGCAGAATTCATTTCTACGAATAATAGTACGGTTTGCGATATTGATGACATACTAATCAAGCCGGTTATATACGTTTTAGATTTGATCTTACCGCAGCTTTTGTTTATATATAACTTGGTCCTTTCAACAGGAACCTTTCCTCGGAAAATGCAGGCATCAAAGGTAATAGTGCTGTTTAAAGGCGGCGATAAAAATAACTTGTCAAACTACCGTCCAATATCTATTCTACCAGTTTTTTCTAAGCCTTTAGAAAAATTAATACAAACTAGAATTACTGCATTTGCTGATAAATGTTGTCTTATTACTCCCGCACAATATGGTTTTCGTAAAGGCAGATCTACCGAACTAGCTCTATTAACACAAAAAGAATTCATTCTACGAAGCTTTGAAAACAAAAAGTTAGTCGCTGGTATTTACATTGATTACTCCAAAGCATTTGATCGTTTAAATCATAGGACATTGCTCAAAAAGTTAGAGGCATACGGAATCCGAGGTGTGCCCCTAGATTTAATACGTTCATATCTGGAGCATCGTACACAAAGTGTTAGAATAGGCGAAAATCTTTCTTCCTCAAAGCGTGTTACTATGGGCGTGCCTCAAGGGAGCATCCTGGGGCCCCTCTTGCTTAATTTTTATGTCAATGATATTGTAAACATTAGTGCAAGGCCAGAGTATATAATATATGCGGATGACACAACACTATTATTTCGAAGCAATGACTACAACGAGCTTGTAAACGACATAAATGAATCGTTGAATCATTTGAGCACATGGAGCAAACTTAATTCATTAGAAATAAATGTAACCAAAACGAAAGCAATGTTATTTTCCGTAAGACAGTCATCGTTGCCAATAATGTCTCTAAATAATAGCATAATTTTTGGCCATGCTCCTATTGAAATCGCTGATGAAGTAAAAACACTCGGTGTTTATTTTCACAAAAATATGTCCTGGGATAGGCACGTAAATGAAACAATTTCACGCCTGTCAAAAGTAGTGGGTATATTAGCAAAATTCCATTTCTTTCTACCGGCCAAAATTAAGCTTCATATATACGATTCATTGTTCTTGTCTCAACTAAACTACTGTTTCCTTGTATGGGGTAAAACTACACAAACAAATTTAAATCGATTATATGTACTTCAGAAAAAGGCGGTCAGCCATATAGCTGGAGCAGACTACTACACTCATACCATGCCGCTTTTCAAGAATTTTAGAATAATGCCAGTGGCCCATCTCTATTCATACAACTTAGCCGTTCGCTACAAACAGCACATTGCTACCTCTGAATCTACAGTACTTTCCATCGCCAATTTAAGAGAACTTACACGAACATACCCTTCACGTTCTACAGATACTTGGATTGTGCCTTTTGCGAGAACAACATTTGGCCAGCAAATGCTCGCATATCTTCTGCCCTCTCTCTTAAATTATTTTCTCCAAAATAAAGTTGATATTGAAAAGGTTAATAAGAGAACAATACATTTATTTTTTATGTCACAGATGTAAATATGCTTTGCTGTTTTCTTTCATTCTTTTGTATTTTCTGGATTTCATGCTGCATTCATTTTGATGGTATTCACTGGCCCTGTTGATATTTCATGTTGTGCAGCATTAAGCTTTTCCGCAGACTGAATTATGCGGAAAAGGAAAATGTTTGTAACTCTGGTTTGAAACCACAATCTGAATTTTGGATGCACCGATATTGTAATTACTAACCCCTTGCTGTTGCCATGTATTGGGGCCCGAGCGCCGTCAAGTGAATTAACGTTCACTTTTTGTCTTGGGTCCCTCATTTATTCTTGAAATGAAAAAATAAACTTGAAACTTCAAACTTCAAACTTCTCCATCTCTGCCGGCAAAGAATATAATCGATATAATCGATCTGATTCCTGTACAGACCGTCCGGTGAATTCCATGTGTACAGGCGCCTCTTGTGCTGTTGAAAATGAGTATTCGCTATGGTCAGGTTGTTTTCTTGACAAAACTCTACTAGCCTCTGCCCAGCTTCATTTGGCTCGCCAAGACCGAACTTTCCTATAATTCCGGATATTTATTCAGTCCCGACCTTAGCATTCCAGTCTCCTATGAGAAAAACGACGTCTGATGATGGGGTGCGGTCTAAAAGGCATTGTAGGTCCGCATAAAATCTCTCAACGTCAGCTTCTTCAGCAGTAGTGGTCGGTGCATAGACTTGGATAACTGTTATGTTGAAAGAATGACCTTGGATCCGAAGTGAAATCATTCGGTCGTTTTTGGGGTTGTACCCTAGCACTGCTTTGCCCATTCTTCGGTTTACTATGAGCAAAATACCCTGTGTGAGTTTTCAACAATATTGAGAACAATTTTAGTGATTGACATCTAAGTGACATCACCCCCATAACAGTTCAAGTATCAGGGTGTCTAGCAACCACTATTTTCAAAATAACCGACTTTTCCAGGTTTTCCCTGATTATTTCAGGTTAAATTTCCTAACAAGTGAAGAGGCTCAAAGATGTAGCTGCTGATGATAATGAGCATAGACGAATAATTCCCAGCAAAAAGCTATTCATTACCCATATTATGCAGTTTACAATAGTGATCAGGCTGTTATTGTTAACGACGGTTTTGATTGGTCAAAATTCGGGTGTATATAGGGTGCCTCGATGCGAGCACCCTATAGTCTCGGCCGGTCTCGAGGGAGACCTGGGGCAGTATTACAGAACTGCGTTCAGTTCAGAACGCTCTGCGATTGGTTGGAAGAACTTCCGCTCAACGCCTCTCAGAAGGTGCTGTGACGCAAAAGCATTGAGTTCCAATGTTTTGGGTGGAAGTGCTGTATTACCGCCCCGGCCGTACCTATGTGAACAATAGTGGCGTCGCCCGCAGCAATTAAAGGAAACTGCACACGTTCACATTGTTGATAAATGCGTAATCAGCTGGAAAATAAAATTAGTTGAAGACTTGCAGTAGCGAAAATTCTTAAAATAACAGCCGTAGAGTTAATTAAGGGAAGACGAGAGTTGAAAATGGCCAAAAACTGATAGAGAAAAAGTGGTTTCGGAATTTTTATCCTTTCGAGCACCTACACTCGAATTATTAACGCTGAATGCAGTCAGGAAATGTGATCAGGAAATGTGATCAGGAAATGTGATAAAATTGGCTTTTAAAACGTCACGGCAGTCATGAAATGCCCCCTCAAGAATTTTGTTCGAAATTCCTGCGCACACCACGTGCGTTGCACCCGGCCGATCGCCGCCACATTGGGCTTGGTTTAAAACTTTTCTTTGTGCTCAATTTGCGCTATCTCAAAATGGCTTTACTCAAGCGGACTGGCTCAACACCACTAGAAGACTAGGTGGTGTTGACTGGCTGCGCGCACCAGTTTACAGCAGGCTTCCGCGTCTCTCATTGGCTGGTGGGACTGGCGCGTCATTTTTTTTCTTGCTGTTTTGCGTTAGCCGCTGTGGCCGCCTCTTCATGCGTGCCTCCGTTTGTGCTCGTGTTTCTCGATGCCCAGCTTTATGCAGTTTTTCCTTGCGATCAAGATGCCTGAAAACAGATTGTAACTGTGCACGCAATAAGCTTTTCGAAGCAGTAAGAAGCGGGCGTGGAACAAAAACCAGAAGTCGCCAGCCACAAGCGTACCGCCAGGACCTGAGTTACAGCCAGTGCCAGACTTGTTAGATGTGCCCGATCACGACTCCGCGGGTTCAAATTACAGCTCAAATTGCATCCTGGATCACGGTACACTTAGCTACCGCCGCTGCGTACTACTCTACTGCAGAAGTCTGCTCTGTCGGGAAAGTCTGCGATTCAACGCGAGTTTCACCTCGGCATTAGCGCGGAATACGGTGCCGATACCGAGTTCGTGATTATGGAAATGAAAGTGTTAAGCAATTGTATCGCGCACACGAAGCTCGGAACCTGCGGAGAGATCGCGAAGACATGAGCGGTCAACTGCCGGAGTGTCACAACGAACCTCAGCTGTAGCTCAGCTCGCTGACGCTTTCGCGTTGCCAACTGCCGCAGTGCTTATTCCTGCTTTTTGTCGTGTACTACTCTCACGCAGCGCTTTCGCATGCACACACACACACACACACACACACACACACACACACACACACACACACACACACACACACACACACACACACACACACACACACACACACACACACACACACACACACACACACACACACACACACACACACACACACACACACA
The DNA here is from genome assembly GCF_055883805.1 of Amblyomma maculatum. Lineage (NCBI taxonomy): Eukaryota > Metazoa > Arthropoda > Arachnida > Ixodida > Ixodidae > Amblyomma > Amblyomma maculatum. The sequence goes on from NW_028146738.1 coordinate 503,616, forward strand.
CACACACACACACACACACACACACACACACACACACACACACACACACACACACACACACACACACACACACACACACACACACACACACACACACACACACACACACACACACACACACACACACACACACACACACACACACACACACACACACACACACACACACACACACACACACACACACACACACACACACACACACACACACACACACACACACACACACACACACACACACACACACACACACACACACACACACACACACACACACACACACACACACACACACACACACACACACACACACACACACACACACACACACACACACACACACACACACACACACACACACACACACACACACACACACACACGCACACGCACACGCACACGCACACGCACACGCACACGCACACGCACACGCACACGCACACGCACACGCACACGCACACGCACACGCACACGCACACGCACACGCGCACGCGCACGCGCACGCGCACGCGCACGCGCACGCGCACGCGCACGCGCACGCGCACGCGCACGCGCACGCGCACGCACACGCACACGCACACACACGCGCGCGCACGCACGCACGCGCACGCACGCACGCACGCACGCGCACGCACGCACGCACGCACGCACACACACGCGCGCACGCGCACGCGCACACACGCGCACGCACGCACGCACGCGCACACACACAACAAAAACATTAACTTACTTGCTGTGCGCCAGCTTGAAATGAAAATGCACTGCAGGATATATTGTGCCATTTTCCCTGTCTTGCTGAAATTTTTGATGGTTTCCCTGACATTTCCCTGATTTTTCCCGGTTCATAAAGCTTTTCTTACAATTCCCGGTTTTCCCGGCTGCTAGACACCCTGAGTATGCTTTGATCTCGCATGACAGCCTCGATGGTATCTGCCGGTTAACAAAGCAGAACCATTACAAATCGTGCAGTTCTTTGAAGCCGCACAAGCAGTCAATGGCTCATAGTAGTTTGCAGTGTCTGCCTCTCTCACTGTTCTCGCTTCCTTCCCCACTGGCGATTCAAAAGGCTGGGAGAAAGTGCCATGTCATGTAGACACGTTTATTTTGCAATGGAGTCCCTCCAAACACTTGTGGCTCGTTTTAAATTTACTTGCAAAAAAAATTTATGCTCAATATTTTTGTAGTTTATGAATATTTTATATGTATTACGCTCACCACAAGACGTATTACACCTTTGCAACTGGTGTGCTGCCAATAGTTTTGACCACGCTGTCCCTATGCAATATACATGCAATTCACATGTCAACACCCCGCTGCACTTCTCAAAGCTGCTTAATCAAACTGCATCAGATTGAATTTTTTGTGAGCAACTTTATTAATAGTCACTGAAATCAGCTTCAAAACAGAACACTCCGGTAGCCTGTTTGGAGATGTTCTGGAGCAATATTGCATTTTGGAGCAGATGGAGCACGGAAAGCAGTTTGGAGCAAATGGAGCAGGACTTCCATACCTGCGGTAGTCAACCTGCAGCTTCTTTTCACTGCACCACTCTCAGGTTCCACGCTATTCTGCACTCATAATTTTCCCCTTTCACGGTAGCTACCTTCCGGTTTCAAATTCCTAGGCTATCACTATACCTACATCCACTAAACAACCTGCCGTCTCTCACCCTCTCTTCTATTATGGGGTGATAGCGAAATCTCCACTTTACCACCTGCTAGCTAATGCAGTGGTACTTCATTCTGCTACTACCCACCACGAGTGGCAGGTGGCCAGCTACATCGATAATGTCTGAAACAGGCACCTATAAAAGATGCATTTAAAAAGTGTGACTGCTCCATGCATGACACAGCCATGCAATTTTGCTGCCACTAGAAATAATTATAGCTGAGATAAGAAGTGGAAGTACTAATGCTCTCAAATGACCCCTATGTGCTGACTCCTCTCGACCGCTCTAAAAAAAGACTAACTTGGCTGTCGCAAAGTAACTTGCCAGTGTTGGCAAAGGAAGTGTGTATGTTTTTGGAACAGCATGGTGTGTTTAGCATGGCAGCATTTTCCTGGACACCAATCACCACTTATAAGCTACATTTTTTGGTGTGCCAGTAGTTTTACTATTAACATGCTCCTTTCCACCTCTGTGTCACAATATAGCAAACAAGGCTTCGTAGCTAAACAAAGCACCAAGAAAGTTTTTGTTAATGTTTTAAATTTAAATGGCAAGAGCAAAATAAAAAATATACCTGTTGCCACTCTGCATAGCCTCATCGAAATGAAGGCCCTCTTCCCTTTACGCCCGTGCAAGCTGTAGAGCCTTTGAACTTCCACTCCCATGATGCTTGTCATGATGTTGCTGGCCACTTCCTTTAGGGATCTGCCTCCCAGGCGCATCAGCTGCTTCCGCTGAAAGCAAATACACAATTATACAATTGCTACTAGGGCATGAAACACTAATCACTACTTTATTAAAATTACATGCTGTCCAAAAAGTAATAATGCGATTACAGGTTTAAAACGACATGAATACCCGAAAATTTACCATTTCTGCAATGTTCTCCGTCATTAATGCGTTATGCAGTGCTTTGTCCCTGGCCATAAAGAGCATTTTGCTTTGCTTTCCATATGCTTCAATGTAGCTCTACTGTCCTAAAATGAACCTCACGAATCTGGCACATTCATTAACTAAAAATAATTGATTAACCCGTGAACCTGCCCTTAATTCTTTCGTTACCGCCAGAAAATGGCGGCCTTTCACGGGACTCTGATGATATTCTTTTGCCAGCACAAATAATACTGCAGCACGCGTTGTAGCAGACAAAATTGCACAGAACGAAATGCTCTTTCCAAAAACATAAGTACAAAGCAAAAATTTATTACGGAACACACAAAAATTGGAGATTGTCATTTTTGTGGCGAGTTCATAAAAGCAAGATAGAAAAGGCATGATATCTACAGATGTATTGTTAATAAAAACAATTTAGAATATACATGACCCAGGAACACCGTACAAAAATAAGCTATCTGTACAACGCCATTCTTCGCCTACATGAAAAAAAAAAAAAACGACAGACGGAAACAGCCTTTCTCGTGCCATGCAGTGAAGCAGTTCCTGGATTTTGTGAGGCACCAAACCAACACAGCTGCAAAATTGGCTGTAAGGGCCGGGTATACATGTTGGACCACGCGGAGGTCGGAAGCCCTCTACTGCGGCACCTATTTCTCTCTATTTGCCCTCCCACCTTCACGATGGCACGATAGGGTAAGATACCAGCCAACATGTAAATCCCCGCTTTATCCGAGCCGTATGAACCTTGTTGCATGGCCTAGGATGACGTGAATTGAAGTATTTTGGCAAGCGGATTGTAATATCACCCTCCTACATCAAAGGAGAGGCCCAAGTTGGCAGCTCCTGCTGAACTTAATGTCAGGAAGTGCTTCGAAATGTTAGTGCTCGGTCATATCAGCTGCCAGATATCGCCTCCCAGTACGTGTTTTTTCGCTCCCTGGACAGGCACGAACAGGCACGGCGAAATCAGGAGACTATGGCCAATGCAGCCTTCGCTACAAAAACAAAGTGTTACTCGTTAGCCGTGTTAGCAGGGGACGAGGGCTAAAAGCTCAACTCCAAACCCATGCGGCATGACGTTAACCTCGGACAGTAAGATCAAACAGGCAAAAGTTTTAATTGCAATCTATGTGGGTATGCACTGGTCACCTGCAGGCCTAGCGCACCGGTATAGGGACTCAACTCCAGCAGGAAGAAATATTTTCAACAAAACTTCTGGCGCTATCCTCGTGGGAACTCCACGGCAGTCCTTTCACGCAACGGGATGCAGGGTATAGAAGTACGCACAGCCAAATGCCGAACTTGACAAATGCAAAAAGGTCACAAACATTGGACGTTGGCCGACGTGCTTAGAAGGTGTGGTTTGCGAAATCGCCTATTGTCCGTTAAAAAATCCGGAGTAATAGAGAAGCGCTTCCTGGATGATGTCAGACTAATTTATTTGAATGCCGCCTCAATCGAACGGAACAAAAACAACCGGCGCGGAACTACCACTATTCATAGGGAAGCATTTCAGGTGTATCCATCCTGCCGGACGACTAGCCGACCAGGGCGATGAACCCTGCCCGGGAGAAGAAGCCAGAATGGGTGGCTGGATAGTACCTAGACTTAAGAAAGCTGCACAGTGTAAAAAACCTGCCAATGCCAACTCCCAGGTTCAATCCGCCGCTGGCATCGGATGCTGCTGATTGATAATTCGAATTCTTCCACTGATGTGGGGGTGCGGGCTATAAGTAAAAAGAAGTAATAGCAAAGGAAGACGATGCCTACACACAAGGTTTTAAAGAATAACCGGCCCTGAAAATGAGCACACGTTACCATAACTGCAAGTCTTAAAAATTATTCCACCATCTATTCCATCTAGAGTAATAGTAATACGAGTGTGCCTGATAGTCATGGTATAACGCGCAGTTGCTTTGAGTTTAAGGAGCCTTATTTTGGCATGTGAAAGTGAACTAAGACAAGAAACAATGACATGCATGGAATACTTTTTCAACACATATCACAAGCTGTCACAAGAGCAGAAGAAGATTACTTAAAAACACCTTTCCGTCTATAGCCATAAGTGAGTATCAAAATTCTTGAACACTGTAACATGGAAAACATGGATGCCTTGCTTTTAATCACAAAGGCTCACTTGCATTATGTATTGTTTATATCTTACAAAGAAACAGGTAGAAACCGCACAGTCATAATCAATTCCCCTCATGTGTACGTGTCGCTCTGTTGTGAGGAAAACAACAACCGGCAGGTCCGCTCACTCGCTGTGAATGTTTTGTTAGATACGAACGTTTCTTCTGGGAGCTCGTATTCAGTTTCCATCTTTGCCAAAGAGACAGGGCTACCAGAGTAGGTAGCCCCTTACCGCCTGGGCGCAGAGCCGCCCCACCCGAGGTCATAGACGAGGAAAACTTCGAGGCCGGGGATGACTCGGCAATCGAAGGTGAGAGCCCTCCCATTCTTCGTTTTTTTTTTGCTAGAATATCCGCGTAGCCTTGAATTTATGAATTCGGTAACAGAGGAGTCAATGCACAACCGTAGCAATACTAGTAACCGTAGTGGTCGCTCTGCAATTCATCTCTTGTGAATGGCCGAATGGCCCCAAGCAAGCATTTACTGCGCGTTTTCTGATGCACTTGTCTTCCTTGGGACACTACACGCGGCTCAAGACAAGTGTCCCAGCCCATGAAGGAAATAATGCAATTAGATGCCACGTTATCTTGTGAGGAGTTAAACTAAAAGGTTCCTCGCACTCTAACGATGTGACGGTGATGATGAGTTATGATCGTATTGAAGACACGGCCAAATACAAGGCACATGAAGAAAAGGCGGTTACAAAGATGGCAGTCCAGAGGCGGTCGAGACCAGGCGCGGTTTCCCCATATGGCACCAAAACATCACCTTAAGTCAATTTTTCCAGGTTTTTGGGGCACATATCATTCGCATCAATCACGGTCACATTCCTGATAGCTAGTCCGAGGATTTTGGAGCGAGGCGATTGGGTGCCGGGGTTAGTTAAATTGTTTTTGTTTTATTTTTTCGCGTCAAGAGTTTCATCGAAGCTGTTGAGCGTCTCAATCATGGCTAAAGCCCCGCGAACCGACACTCACTCAATGAACAATAGCAGCGCGCGGCGGTAGCCACACGTGCGGTCCAAGGGGCAGTAGCACAAATTACTATGATATAGGCCCCCAAGCGAGATTTGCAATTCATGCCCAGAGTGGCTGTCCGTAGGCTGCCGATTTTTGCAACACCCGGTCCTAATTTCTACACGCGTGGGCAGCCCAAATTGGGCTGCCTGCATTCGGCTCATATAGCCGAATGTATGAAGCATACAAAAATCACTAATGGGCCCTACTTTTGTACAGACGAATGCCGCCCTAATACCCCTGTAACACCCTCATTGTACCGGTACGGAGTTTGCGGAGGCGAGCCCGATTTGTGCTTGCCCACGTGTTGCCCTCATGAGTTGAATCTGGCATTTTCTGGGCTACCCAAGTTCCATAACCCATCAAGTGTGAAACATTGAACGCTGTTTACTTACTTCGATTTTATTATCTGCAAAATAAAAGAAGTTTATTCTCAACGCTATATTAATGTGGACAGGCCCTCATTGCCCCCCTGAATGTTGGTGTGAAAATTTATTGCGGTTGTGTGTCGAATAATAATGGCGCAGGGAAGATTCGAGGTAGTTGAGTACATATACTCGTGAATCGGAACAGTTACTTCTGCATATTTTCAGCCAATACTGTATGATTAGCATAGTTGCTAGAGTGAAAAGAATAATCTTAAGTGATGACATCAATATTCTTAGAATAGTTATGTGAAACCTTCAGAAGAGGCAATAATGGCGCCTATAGTAGGAATTACATCACTAAAACGGCACCCTTAAATATTGGATGGAGATGTTTAAGAGTAGCTAATCCCGCCTACGGCCAATTTAGTGCCTACTTCTGCCTCCCATAGGCAGCCCCAATTTGTCTTACCTTATTTTTACCGTATAGGGAATACAAATATATGTTGGACTTGCCCGCATGTGCGCCAAATAAAGCCCGTGTGGGAAGCGTGGAAGCATGCGCGCTTTTCAGCCCGGCAGAGACCCATGAGGGACCTATTCGGCTTTTGAGCGGGCAGCTCCATAAGGGCTAGCCCATCACCTATTTGCTGAAGGCTCACATATGCATCACATCTTCCATAAAGTGCAGCGTCACATTTGGGGCAGGCTTTTTCTAAATAAAGCCCAAATTTCCTATGCATCGGTCCTAAAATTTCCCAACAGGGACCCTTGACGGCCAGAAGAGAGAATATATACTCAGACCATGCCACACTTATACGATCACCAAATAGGAAGAGAAGGGGCAAGCTCAATTTGGGCTTGCCCCTTGATCCCTAAAGGGGGCCATAATGAACATTATTGCAATTGTCCCAGCCCAGTTTATCAATACGGGACCAAGGGAGCATCCGTATTGTGTCCTACTTGCGCTACGATACGACGCTGTACAGGCGGCGATAACCATGCGAGAGAGTCGCGAAGGGCGCAAAATGAAGTGATTTTTTTTCCATTGCAGACTGCAAAATCTATTGCTATTTACTGCCATATTGAATTGCATCAAATGCAATTAATAATTATCTGCGGTCTACCCTGGCTAGACCTAAGATAACGGGCGGAAACACTGTTTGAATTTCCTGGGCAAGGCCACGTGCTTTGTGGCGTCACGACCTTTCGAGCCAGTCAAGAGCCAGGCAAAACTAAGATCGTTTCCCGACTCTGGCGTTGGTTTGAGCGCTTTCACATTAAAAACTGTATCGCGTAAGGGCTGGTGTCGTCAGTCCAGCAGCTCAAAGGCAGTGGTTGAGTGTGATTATTCTAGAGCGGCGGTGAGTCGCACTGTGTAGTAACGGTAAATAGGCTTTTTAACTAGGATCCACATTAAATTATGGTAACCTCGATTCTGCAAGCGGTTTTGCTCTTTTAACGGGTGTTTGCATGCACAGACTTCGTCAAGAAGGCTAAACTGCACGACTTTGCAGTTGCTTACCTGATGGAAATCGTCGCAACTTACTTCGCTTTCGACATTCAAAAGCCCCTTAGTCCTGAACATATGGACCGCGATCGCTTTGCGGCAGGAGACGGATCGGAAGTAGCTGGCAAGAACACTTTCCTAGGACACCCGCGTAGCTCATTCTTCCTGAATTTAAAAACACGCGAATCAATGCAAATCCATTTTCCCTCGGACCTTCGAGGGAACGGACGTACGTTTTCGTTCTCTTTTGGCTAGGCGCTTTTCGCGCGCGTCAGTGGCCTCTCAGAGACCGGCGGAAGCGGGTGTGTGCGGCGCTCCGGCGAGTTCGTGCGCTCCCGCTCTCGCTGCGCACTCGTCAGCCGTATCCTCTCTGCTGCGTTCGCGCGTCCTGCTCGCTCCCTTGGGGGGCACAGTCCTTCCTGCTCCAGTCTCCTGGTGTGCAGTCCCCGGGCCATCGGCCCCATCTCGATGGCTTCTGCCAGCACTCCTGCCGCTGCGGTGTCCGGATCCGTGCCATAGTCCACGCCCCTCGTAGCTGCAGCGTGCGAGGCGCGCCCCAGTGCTGCAACGGATTTCAGGATCTCCGGACCCTCACAGTACGTCCCTTCCGCCTTCGAGGCGTCGACCCAGTGCGGTGCCGGTGTCCTGGTTTTCCCTGCGGCGCACTCCTCGTTGCCTCCACGTTTGCGGCGTGCCCCAGTGTTGGACCGGGCTCGTGGCTACTTCGGCGGCCCACTGCAGCTCCTTCGTGGGCGCAGCCCTACTAGTCACTGCCAGTCTCCCGCAGAATTCATTGTTCGTGGGCCCTGACGCCCCCGCGTTCCCTGCTGCTCCTGCAGTCCCCACCGCTGCTTCGCCAGCACTCCCATGGGCCTTGTGCTCATTGTCCTTAACGCGCCGCCTTACCGGCGGCTCCTCCAGCGTCACTCGCCGCCCCTCTGCCGCGGCAGAGGTACCTCAGCGGTCCCTCCTGCTGCCGCCCGGATTCTCCGCAACAGCTTCTCGTTGGCTCCCTGCTCGCGGGCCTCGGCGCGCCGCCCACGGACGGTCCCCTCAGCGCCACCGGCCGCGCTGCTGTCTTGAAAGCAGTCACTTGCGGTCCTCCCCTGCTGCTGCGGTTGTCTCAACCATCGTGACGTCCTGCTGACAACATCGGCAGTTCTCGCTGCACCTCGCAGAGGCGCAGTACCAGGCTTCGCCTGGACCTATCCTGAAGTGCTGCTTCACCTGAGCCTCCACGCCGGACCGCCGCCCTGCCGATGTTCTCCCAGCTGTTTGCTTGGTGCTGGCCATATGAATTACCCCCCCCCCTCCCCAAATCCCATCTCCCCATACCCCGGACGCCAAGAGTGCCGCCACGACATTAGGCCGGCAAAACCCACGTCCGGTATCCCCTCCCCAAGAATACCCCGCAGGACTAAGACGAAGAAGAAACCGCAGCGACAGCAAAAACATAGTGGTCGCTCCGAGAGCCACCTTTCGAGGATGGACGAAGGGCCTTAAGCAAGCATTTACTAACACAAAGCTTATCCGTTCTCGAGAAGTCCAGTGCGCATCGGAGGTATCGAGCCTTCAATAATGTTGATATCATGGCACGGTGAATTTAGGTAAGAACGCCTGCAGGAGCAGATGACATAGCAGTAGCCGTAGTGTGCCTTGACTGTCACAGCAGGAACATTTGTAATTCAAGTTTGTTGCAATACACAGAAGAGTGGTAATATAGAAAAATTAATTGGTCGCAATGCTAGCCTTCTGACGAGTCCACGAAATTTGCCAGGTGGGAATTCCGCAATATTCCTTTTCTGATTTGTCTACACGCGAGTCACAGAGCGACAGAAAATAGGTTTACTATCGATTCAATCCTGACGTAGAAATAGGGACGGCGGACACTTTGAAAAGAAAAAGGAGACAAAAAAGCTGCTCGGAGATAACATCTTTGATATTTTAGATTACCAACTAATGCAATTGTCTGACGGTTAGGCTTCATGATAAAAAAAATATATTTGTCAGAGATGCGCAATGGCATGAAAACATATGAAATATATGAAACATAACCTATTCTCCCAGCTAAAAGTTTACAGAAAGAGAAAGGGAGAGAGATAGAGCGAGAAAGAATATTTATTTTCCCGCCTCAAAAAGTTGGCAGGAATCGAGGCGCAGCTCTATCTCAGCCATGTCCTCCCCATCAGCTGTCGACCTGAATCTCTTGCATCTGAGCAGCGGCCAGGGTGAGACGGATGACTTCACGTTGCTCTTTTTTGTCCTGTTTGAGAAGTAGTGCCTCCTAGGACTCATCTGTTCTGTCAGGTTCCCCAAATCTAGGACACGACAATATCATGTGGATCCTGTCCGCTATGCTATCGCAACGTTTGCACCTGGGACTAAAATTACCGGGTGCCACTTGCTCTAAAGCGGGGGGTTCGGGCATATTCCAAATTGTAGCTTACGCCGCATAACCTCCTCGCTTTTGCTGAGTTGTTTACACGCTTTTGTAGATATTGATCAGCCTAATGTGTAATGATTTAGGATATCTTCGATTGAGGAAAACGCAGAAAACTAGAAGGCATTTCAGGTATGATCTGGATCAGATTCCATTAGAATATGCTGTGGAAGTGAGCAATCGATTTCAAGAATTAGATCTAGAAGACAAAGAGCCCGAAGAGATGTGGACTGATGTTCGTGATATAATACAAGAAGTTGCTACTAAGGTAGTTCCAAAGCAAAAGAAATGCAAAAAAAGCAAACTGGTTATCTGAAGAGGCTTTGCAAATAGCTGAGGAAAGGAGGATGGCAAAAGGTATGGGGAAAGAGAAAGATACAAGGTTCTCAATGCGGATTTTCAGAAAATAGCAAGGAGAGATAAGAATGCCTTCTTGAACATACAGTGTCAAGCAGTTGAGGACAACAGCCAATTAAGGAACACAAGAGCTCTGTATAAGACAATCAAAGATATCAAAGGAAGCTTCTGTGCTAAGCTGGGCGTGATAAAGGACAAACGAGGCAAGGACCTCACTGAAGCCTCAGAGATAAAGAAGAGGTGGCAGGAATACACAGAAGAACTGTACAAGAAGGACCCGGATGTGCAAACCCAACATAGGATGGTTGTGATTACTGATCTCGAGCCGGGCATCCTGAAGAGTGAAGTTGAATGGGCCTTAGCCAGCCTTGCTAAGAACAAAGCTAGCGGAATTGATGGTATTCCAGCTGAGTTGCTTCAAAACCTCAGCCACGACGCTGTTAACACACTGCATACATTATGTCAAAAGATTTGGACAACCCTGCAGTGGCCACAGGATTGGAGGAGGTCAGTTTACATCCCCATTCCAAAGAAAGGCAGTGCCAAAGATTGTTCCAACTACCGCACGATCGCGCTTATTTCGCATGCTAGCAAGGTGATGTTAAAAATCCTGCAAGGTAGGCTGCAGCAGTATGTGGATCGGGAGCTTCCGGACGTGCAAGCTGGGTTTCGCAAGGGCAGAGGAACTAGAGACCAAATTGCCAACCTTCGCTGGATCATGGAAAAAGCAAGAGAGTTCCAGAAACCCATTTACTTCTGCTTTATTGATTATGCGAAAGCGTTTGACTGCGTAGATCACAGCAGATTGTGGCAAGCTCTCCAAGAGATGGGAGTTCCAATTCACCTCATCTGTCTCCTCAGGAACCTTTATGAAGGGCAAGAGGCCACAGTCAGAACTGGGCATGGTCTTACTGATTGGTTTCCGATTGAGAAAGGGGTGAGGCAAGGCTGCATACTGTCGCCCTGCCTATTTAACCTATATGCAGATTGCATCATGAGGAAGGCCGGTCTGGACGAGTCTTCAGCTGGAGTGAAGATCGCTGGAAAACGCATCAACAACCTTAGATATGCGGATGATACCACTTTAATGGCAGAAAGTGAAGTGGATCTCGAGAGACTTCTGATGCGCGTACAAGAAGAGAGTGAGAAGTTTGGGCTTAAACTGAACATTAAAAAGACGAAGATCACGGCGTCTTGCCCTATCAAGTCCTGGAGCATCAATGGACAAGAAGTGGAAGCTGTGACAGATTTTCTGTTCTTGGGCGCCAAGATTACCTCGGAAGGAGACTCCAACCATGAAATTAGGAGACGCCTGCTTCTGGGAAAGAGAGCAATGGTTAGCCTTGACCGCCTAGTAAAGAGCAGAGACATTAGTCTGCCAACCAAGATCCGTATAACCCGTGCTATGGTCTTTCCAGTTGTGATGTATGGATGCGAGAGTTGGACTGTGAAAAAGGCTGACCGCCGAAGAATTGACGCGTTTGAATTGTGGTGCTGGCGAAGACTCTTAAGAGTTCCTTGGACTGCCAGAAGATCAAATCAGTCGATATTGTCGACCATAAACCCTGACTGCTCATTGGAGGGTCAAATTCTAAAGTTAAAGCTCAGCTACTTTGGTCATCTTATGAGAAGAGAGGAGTCGCTGGAGAAAGATTTGATGTTGGGAAAGGTTGAGGGTCGCCGGAGAAGGGGTAGGCAGCGAACGCGATGGTTAGATGGCATTCTCGAGGCATTGCAGATGAAGCTATGTGATGTTAAGAAGATAGTGAGAGACCGGAAAGCGTGGCGTGACATGGTCCATAGGGTCACGAAGAGTCGGACACGACTGAACGCCTGAACTGAGTGGTAGGTATTAATGTCATCACCGAACTGTAGGGGCTCCTCATCACGAAAGGGGTACGGGGTTGCATATAGACGTCACTGGGATCCCGGAAGCTAGCTAATCTTCGGGCTAGTACATGCGCTTTCTCGTTCCCCCTCAACCGCTAGTGCACCAGTGTCCAAATGAGCGAGACCTGCTCCGCCGCTCGTGGACCACTGGCCAACACTCTTGCTACTATGGCCAAAATGCGGCCTGTGTCAAAATATCTAATCGCAGGTTTTGAGTTTGTAACTATAATTTTGACCTGTTGACAGGTTAGAGCTAGCGCAATGGTCGACTCTTCCGCCTTCGTAGCGGTCGAGTGTCGGGTGCTGCAGCAAATTACTTAGCCCCCGTTTTCTCTAGTTGCTAGTGAAACGGGTCCCATACCGTCCGCGCATTTTGCGGCATCTGTACCAAAGCAGGAATACAGAAACAGGACGTCGTCTCGAGAAATAGTTATCTGAGATGTTTTTATCATGGTAGAATTTACATAGCATTAGTTATCGGCCTTCATAGAAAGCCACCACGTGGCCAGCTACAGTTTCCCAGCTCTGTCCCAGTGGCCACGCAAATCCTAATCAGAGAGAGTACTCTAGAAAAACAAACGCGGATTTTGTTCTCTGAGACGTGTCTCAGGACGGTCTTAGGATAAACATTTCATTTTACGAGTTGCTTTATCAAGAAGTGTCGATTAACAGCCATTTACAGTGGTATAATCAATGTAGTGAATGGTTTCCGACTTAAAAAACTTTACGTTAATGCTAGCTTGGCGCAAACTCAAGTTACTTTGATAAGGCAATACTTGTTCTTGATGCCAATTCTTAAGAAAGTAGTTAATTAGTTCTAATGAACTAATAAACATAGAGAACGATGAAAAAGCAGCATTGACTAGAATACTCTCAACCGCTTTCAGTTCGTTGCACTGTGCTGTGGCCGCCGCGTACGGTATTTTAAAAGGTTGGTTTCATTTAGCTCGGACCTGGTATGCCAGCAAAGCATACCAGCTAACTTAACCAAAGATTCAAATGTACTAAGGCCTAGTAGTAGAGGCAACCTGAGCTACGATGTTGACTACTGTATGCGTTGGGTTCTTTAACGTGCACTGACCTCGCACAGCACACGGGCACCTTGATGGAGGCGAAAAGCAAGGTGCCCGTGTGCTGGGCGATGTCAGTGCACGTTAAAAAACCCCAGGTGGTCGAAATTTCCGGAGTCCTCCACTACGGCGTCTTTCATAGCCTGAGTTGCTTTGAGACGTTAAACCACACAAACCAATCAACCGTCCATACATACATACATACATACATACATACATACATACATACATACATACATACATACATACATACATACATACATACATACATACATACATACATACATACATACATATACATACATACATACATACATATACATACATACATACATACATACATACATACATACATACATACATACATACATACATACATACATACATACATACATACATACATACATACATACATACATACATACATACATACATACATACATACATACATACATACATACATACATACATACATACATACATACATACATACATACATACATACATACATACATGTATAGGCGTGGCAACGACGGATCAATAGGCGAGGAGTACGACTACTGACGCTTATGGTCAGCTTACTGTCTGTTACGTATAAGGTGTATTACTAAGGTAATCGCTAATAGAATTAGGACAACTTTACACTGCAGCTAAGCAAACGATCAAGCAGCTTTTCGGAAAGGGTACTCTACTATTGATCATATCCATACCATCAACCAGGCGACAGAAAAATGCTCGGAATATAACCAGCTGTTTTACATAGCATTCCTTGATTACGAAAATCATTTGACTCAGTAGAAACCTCGGCGGTCATGCATGCATTCCAAATCAGAGTTTGGAAGAGCCGTAAGTGAAAGTGCTGGAAGATATATATAGGGGCTGCACAGCAACCACAGTTCTGCATAAAGAAAGTAACAAAATTCCCATAAAGAAAGGTGTTAGGCAAGGAGACATGATCTCCCCAGTACTATTCACAGCTTGTTTAGAAGAAGTATCCAGAGTCTTGGAATGGGAGCAGTTAGGGATAAGGGTAGACGGAGAATACCTCAGTAATCTGCGATTTGCTGATGACATTGCCTTGCTAAGTAACTCAGGAGACGAACTGCAAAGAATGATTGGTGACCTAGACAGGAAAAGTAGAAAAGTAGGCTTGAAAAGCAATATGCAGAAGACTAAGGTCATGTTCAACAGTTTAGGGAAGGAAGAGCAGTTTACGTCAGGTAGTGAAGCAGTGGAGGTAGCAGGCGAATATATCTATAGGACAGGTAGTAACCGCAGGTCCCGACCATGAAAGGGAAATAAGGTTGGGATGGAGCGCATTTGGCAAGCACTCGCAGATTATGAAGAGCAGCTTACCGGTATCGCTCAAGAGAAAAGTAGACAACAGTTGCACCTTACCTGTACTCACCTATGGGGCTGAAACGTGGCGGCTAACAAAGAAGGTTCTACTTAAGTGTAGGACCACGCAGATGGCTATGGAAATAAAAATGGTAGGGGTAACATTAAGAGATAGGAAACGTGCAGAGGGGTCAGAGAAATAACTCAAGTCACTGGCATTCTAATGGATATCAAGAAGAAATGGGCATGTGCAGGAGATGTAGGGCGAAGAGAGGATAACCGATGGTCGCTTAGGGTAACAAACTGGATTCCAAGGGACGGAAAGCGTAGCAGGGGGCGGCGAGAGTTAGGTCGGTGCAGGAGATTAAAAAGTTCACTGGGGTCAAGTGGATGCAGGTAGCACAGGACCGGGTTATTTTGAGAAATATGGGAGAGGCCTTCGCCCTGAAGTGGGTATAGTCAGGCTGATGATGATGATGATGACTACTGGACGATTACTGCTATTATGGCCGCGGCGCCGGCGGTGTTTCGGGGGAAGTGAACGCCAGGCACCCGGATACTGTGGTATGTCAATTCATTTTAAGCAACCCATTATGGTCAAATTGTCCAGGGCGCCGACTAGCACGCGCGCACACACACACACGCACACGCACAGACGCGCGCATATAAATAACATCTCAGAGGCGACTCACAACACTCCTGCTCCGAACTCTTCCGCCACTTCAGCCAGGAAAGTAACAGTAGACCGTGAGACCGTGTGCCCCTATAGGCCAACACCGATCTGTGACGTTAGTACGATGCGGCGGCGCTTCTGTCGCCAGGCTGGGCCGACTGTGGGTGAAACGTAGGGTTAGTGGCCGTAGAAATACATGGAACCGAAAGATTTCAAAGCAATTTTCTCATTTCACAGGGCACCTATGAAGTCGTTATTCAGCACAGAGATATCATGAACATCCTAGAACAAATAGTGTAAGTATAAAATCTCATTACCGAGGCGAAGTATTTTTAAACTACCGCGAAACGTATGGGGGTGCGAGTTGGGAGGACGACCCTTAGAAACACATGTAAGCACAACTTGCCGCAACATTTTTCTCGTTTCTCAGAGCACCAGAAGTGGTAGCTGGTCGTTTAACGTTGTCCAGCGCTTTATAGAAGTGTGTGACAAAGTATGCTTCATCACTGCGGTGGCAGTCTACTTTTAAAACACTTAGTTGTCTAGAATCTGAGTTAGAAATGCATTGCGGTAGCGCGGTCCATACAAAATATATGCAAAGAATGGTTTGCAAAGAAGCTGACTTTTGCGGCTACTAAAGCAGTCGTTTATTAAAAATTGGTGCATTATTTTAAGGCCATAGATATACATATGCAACAACATTCCACGTCTGATATCTCTGTAAAGCATATTTATCAATAAATATGTGCGTCGCGTTTCCAGACGAAACCTTACGCATACGTCTAGGAAACGAGTCGCCCAAGCGACTTTTCTTTTCCTTTTTTCATGAGCATCTTGTTCCATGCCCCGATATTATGTTATATGGCCGAAGTAAAAAAAAAAAAAAACTTTGCAAGGGCTGGCGGTTTCCACCAGCCAAGTAAGGCAGTAAGATGCCGTCGAGACATGGTTCATTTTGTAAATTGAGAGGAAAAAAACGCAAAATAACAGATACGACCTCATTGCGTACTGAAAACATTGATCGTGGCTAAGTAGACGGTAAGTATCAAAATTAATTAATATGTAGTTGCGTCTCGATACATGCATGCGGTGAGGAAGTCGTAAGCAGACATATTGACAAGCTCTATATTCCTACTTCCGTGCACGCGCTGAATGGTCTGCGCCGTACCGAAAGAGAAACAAATATAAGACCAGGAAACCGCACAGAAAGCGCAAACCGAGTTACGACAGCCATAGCGATACCACTAGGAAAAAGAATATAAACGAAAAATATTTATTTAGCATATATGCCCGTTGATGAACTTGCGCGCACCCGCCTGATTCAAATTAATTCTATGTCTCCAGGGACTTGTACGCCTGGACGGTCTTTGCAGTGAACCGACTAGGAGAAAAAATCCCACACACTACAATATTTGCCACGTCAAATAGCGTAAGAGCACCCGCGTCAGTCTGGATCACTTCCCTATGTGTTTCAGACGTAGCAAATGGATCCGGGTGCACAACGCCGTCAGTGTACAGCTTTTCATTGTAGCTGTTTATCCGATTCCGACAAGCTTTTCACGTATTCCGACAATGCTGCATCCCACACTACATTCCCTTGCAAGCACTGAGAGTCTGACGATATACAGGCCTCTTCACAGCACCATAAACTGTCCGCGGACAGTTGCACACGACCATGCACCACCGCCGCCGTCGCTATCA
Organism: Amblyomma maculatum; assembly: GCF_055883805.1. Lineage (NCBI taxonomy): Eukaryota > Metazoa > Arthropoda > Arachnida > Ixodida > Ixodidae > Amblyomma > Amblyomma maculatum. The sequence goes on from NW_028146738.1 coordinate 520,675, forward strand.
GACGCTTAGGCGGCGGCGCCGTCGTCTGCTGCAGTGCGCGATTCTTGCTCGGCCCATATTGTCGTATGGCGTTTGACAGCTGATCTTTAAATGTAATTCTGTCTAGGCTGTATCACTTGAGCGAAAGTATTATTAGGCTAACTTACCCATGCTTGAGCATATCAGACTATAAACAAAACTGTGCGATTCGCTACACACATCTTTCTTTTTGGGGGTGTCCAGATTCACAACACCGATTATTCGGGGAGTTTTAAAAGCAGATTGCCTCAGAAATGACGCAGCATACTTTTTCACACATTTTTTCAAAGTGCTGGCCAACGTTTAACGACCGGCCACCACTTCTGGTGGTCTGCGAAACGAGAAAAGTGTTGCGGTAAGTTGTGTTTACATGTGCTTCTAAGGGTCGCCCTCCCAACTCGTACCCCCATACGTTTCGCGATGTTTTCAAAATACTTCTCTACAGTAATGAGATTTCATACTTTTGTGATCTGTTCTACAATATTCATAGTTGCTTTGCACCGAATACCACATTATAGGTACCCCGTGAAATGAAAAACGCTGTTTTAGAACCTTTCGGTTTCATGTATTCCTATGGGCACTAGCCCTACTTTTCAGCCCCAGTCGGTTGCGGCGCAGCGAGCGCCTCCTTTGTAAACACGGTGTTGGTCTATAGTGCCCGTGCAGTTGTCGATGGACAGTGGGATGAATACTGTGGACCTGAATGCGGTTGTCTCTACCGGTGACATTTGACCCGAGTGCTTAGGTTCATTCTGAGGTAGACCTGTATTTGGTTACACGTCCTTACAGGTGTAAAGCTCTCGCCATTAATAATTGTGGCCCATGATAGTGCATACAGTTGTGCATGTTGTTTGGGTTTTATGCCGCATAAAGCAGGTTAGGCGATTACACGGCGAACATGATGTTCAATATAGAGTCACATTCGCACTACACTGAAAGAGATAGTTCGAGTTCCTTTATTCGGGTTTCCATGGCGGCGCGCCAAACAGAAGTGATCTAAACGAAAGGAGAGATGTTTTGAATGTTGTAATCAAAGCTCCCAATATGACAGGAGAAATTGCGTCGCAGGTTTCGAGGGAGGAGGTTGCCCGCAGCCGGTGGTCGACGTCGTTGTGGAAGAAGTCCATGAATCTGACGACGAGAAGGAGGAGGAGCCGATTTGGCTATACTTCGAGGGCGAACCTGGAGACCTTGTTATCAGGAACGAGAGTGACAACTCGGACACGTAATCAGATTCAGAGATGAACGTTCATGTGTACACCCCTACGCAGAAGTGGAAGAAGGGCTTACCTACAACGTGGACCTCAGCGAGGAGGAATCCGACTACAAATTCTGAGGGTCCTGTGAAGGCGGAACCTCAGGGTCCTTGACCACAAGCTGCTTGGCTTTGTAGGAATGTCCAGCCCATCTGTCCAACAAAACAAGCCAAAACACAAGACTGGCCCGTTTCTCTCTCTTTCTTTAATTGCCCTTTATCTGAGAACTGTCGCATGTTTGTTTTTCTAGAGTGCCCAGGCTGACAAAAAAAAGTTGGTTTGTGTGTGTGTGGCAGTACTTGGGTTGAATTTACAGCTACATTGATCGTGTTGTTATAAGGGTAAATAGTAGGTTTGAGGTCTGAATGCTGGTCGACGCAGCAAGCCAAGTTCTGCAGTATACATGAAGCTGGTTCTTTCGTCTGCAGATGAGTGGTCTACAAAATGGTCTGCGCTTTGCCAAGAGCGCTGATGAGCATTATGCCAGAAAAGAGGAGGGATTTCGCTTTTCGCGTCCATTAACTTTTATTTGAGGATTGGAGATTAAAAAGCCTACGCACCTTCATGTAGTCATGATGCCTAAGTTGTCGAGAGTTTCTACGAAGATGTAGAAATGGCAATGCAGAAAGTTAGGACGAAGTCTAGGGTACTAATGGGTGACTTGAATGCCATGGTAGGGAAGTAGCAGGCTGGTAACCAGGCATTGGGTGACTATGGGACTGATGAAACAAATAGCAGTGGGAGCTACTAATTGAGTTTGCAGAGCGCAGTGGCTTAAGAATTATAAATAACTTCTTCAGAAAACAGAATAACCGGAAGTGGACATGGAAGAGCTCTAACAGGGCAGTAAATTTGAAATAGACTTCATACTATGCTCTAATCCTGGGCATCACGCAGGTTGTAGAGGTACTCGGAAAAGTGCGATGCAGTGAAAACAGGTTGGTAAGGTCTAACATTAGTCTAAATTTGAAGAAGGAAAGAAACAAATTAGTAAGGAAGAAGTTCATCAATGAAATAGCCGTGACGGGGAAGGTAAAATAATTGTTTATCTCGCTACAAAATAGATATTCAGCTTTAACCGAGGATGCAGAAACGATGAATGATAACTTCAGAGGCATCATTAAGGAGCGCGCAGTGGAAATAGGCGGTTGGATAGTTGCAGAGAATACTGGCAAATTATCTAGGGAAGCAAAAGATTTGAGAAACATCAACGTATAAAAGGATTCAACCAAACAGTCAAGATAGAACTGGCAGAGCTATCAAAGCGAATCAATAGGTGCAGTGTCCGACATAAGGAAGTTTAACATGGAGAAAATAGAGCATGCTCTTACGAATGGCGGCAGCCTTAAAGGGGTGAAGATGAAATTAGGTATAGAGCTAATTCACGTGACGTCATTTCAGCCTTCCTGGCAACCATGGAATGCATAACGCAACATGAGAGAAGGAGAAAAAAAAAGAGAGAGAGAGAGGGGGCCTTCGGCGAATCATGACACGGCGTTGGTCAAATCCGAGCTCTGGTTCGACGGCGTTCCAAACGGCGTCTCAAGTATCCGTCAAATGAGCGACGCGCAGCAGGGAGAACGCTGGTAGATGCTTTTCAGTTTCGAACCACCTAACCGTATGGCGTTTCCGCAATACAGGGTTGCCACAACCGCCACCTGCTAAACCTGATAGTGAATAGGGTCTATAGGCAAAAATCAGATGTATGCCCTAAAGGACAAGGCGGGCAATGTCATCACAAATATCGACAAGAGAGTCAAAGTAGCCGAGGAATATTATGCTGATATACAGTAGTCGAAGTGGTAAGGACAATAATGAGATTGGCAGTAGTGAAGAGCAGTCGGACGTTTTGCCAGTGACGAAGAACGAGGTTAAGAAAGCTTTAGACACTATGAAAAGGGGGAAATGAGCTGGAGAGGATCAGGTAATCATATTTGTTGATGGACGGGGGGATATTGTGCTAGGAAAACTGGTCCCCTGTATAATCAGTGCCTGGTGTCATCGATGGTACCGGAATCGTATCAGAACTCAAACATTTTCATGATTCATAAGAAAGGGGATGCAAAGAACTTGAAAAATTACAGACCAATCAGTTACTATCCGTTACGCACAGGGTATTTACTAAGGTAATCGCAAACAGAAATAGGACAACCTTAGACTTCAATGAAGCAAAGGATCAAGCAGGGTGTAGGAAAAACTACTAGACTATTGATCATATCCATACCATCAACCAGGTGATAGAAAAATGCTCGGAATATTACCAGCCATTATACATAGCATTCGTTGATTACTAAGTAACTGAGAGGAAGAATTGTGAAGAATGGTTGATGACCTAGACAGGAAAAGCAGAAAAGTCGGCCTAAAAATCAATATGCAGAAGAGTAAGCTAATGTTCAACAGCCTGGGGAGGGAAAAGCAGTTTGCAATAGGTAGAGAAGCACTGGAAATTCCAGTTGTAGATGAATATGTTTACTTAGAGTCGGTAGTAACCGCATACTCGGATCCTCAAAGACAAATAACTACGAGAATAAGACTGGGATTAGATGTATTTGTAAAACGCTCGCAGCATATCACTAGTCGCCTACCGGTATCACTCGAAAGGAGTGTATATAACTGTTGCATCTTGCCTGTACTCACTTATGGGGCTGAAACATGGAGGCTAACGAAAAGGGTTCTACTTAAGTTCAGGACAGTACAAGAATAAATTGCGAGACACTTTAGCGACTGAAGCGGTGAAGGGCGAAAGCCTACGAGCCGCATTCTGGTACGCATTTGATGCGAATGTGGCGGTAAATGATGCTTCGAGTAAAGAGGGTGACTACTGTTTCACATTCTTCCCTTCCTTTACGGCATGGTACATGTGTACGCGGAGAATTGGGACAGATACGGCGCCTTTTCTATCCTGTAAATTAATTTCAAACACCGCGGATGCCTGCTGTACTAACGCCTCCTAGACATCTGAGTCTGCTTTTAGGCGGCAAACGAAAGGCCGCACGGAAGCCTGGATCGGACGCCCGATTGAGTCAGCTTCGTTTATGAATTAATCGCCTTGTGACGTCGTGACTTGTCGTGACGATACGTTGCCCCCCTTGTGGAACACAACGAGAATTTTATTGAACGCATTAAAGTTCACAGGCGTGCTATAATTCGTCTGCAGGAAAAAAAATTGCCGATGATTAGGTTACTTCCTAATGCGAAATTTGAGCGCAGCAGATTAGGTGTTTCAGCTTTTCGATACTCTGAGGCAAAGAATTCGAACAAGACAAGTATGTACAATCGCAGACAAGGTTTATTTTTTACACATATTCCTTCAAGAAATACTACACTAACAGTTCTTGACTTTTATGAAGGTTTGTGGATCGGGAGGTCACGGGAGGCGGCGCGTGGGTCCATATGAACATTGCGCGGGGAAGAGATAGCAGCGACTGACTGAGGTCGTTGATGCCGCTAGCGAGTCAAGTCAACGTGGATCTGCGTTTCGGCTTGGGACGCATGCACCGTAATCTGCTGACGGCGAGCCGGCGCTTCGGCAACCGGAGAGCGCCGTCGCCGCCACACAGGAAAAGGGGGGGGGAGGGGGGTACACGCAGCGACGACTGGTGGCGGGAGGAGAGCGCGCAGCCACCGAAGAACAAGTGGGAGGGGGAGGGGGAGGGGGTTTACACGTAGTGGCCAGCGGGGATGGCAGCGCGCGTTGCCCCGGCTGCGGAGCTGGTTACAAGGGACAACGCTTGCGACGACAACGCCTGCGACGCCGACGACGACGCGAAAAGCAGGAACGGGCGGCAAAGAGCTGCGCTCTAGGAAAAAGGCGCGGTATCTGTCACTCGCGGAGCCTCACTATCATTCTCACTGTAGACAAGGGGAATTATGAAGAGCGTTTCACTATCCGGGGCGTGGCGCAGTGGTAAAACGCTGGGCTGGGGATCCAAGGGTTGGAGGTTCGATTCCCCGATGGGAGACACGGTTTAATAATTTATATGTTAAGTATAACAGCTGCCGCCAAAGCGTGACCCTTTTGCTGGCGACGACAATGAGCCCTTAACTGTTTCGCCTTAGGAACGTTAAGAGATCGGAAGCGTGCAGAGTGGGTCAGAGGAATAACTCGAGTAAATGACATTCTAGTGGAAATCAAGAAGAAATGCACATGGGCAGGGCATTTAGGGCGAAGAGAAGACCACCGATGGTCGCTCAGAGCAACAAAATGGAATCGAAGGGAAGGAACGCGTAGCAGGGACGACCGAAAGTTAGGTGGTCGGATGTGGTTAAGAAGTTCGCATGCGTCAAGGGGATGCAGCTAGCACAGGACCTGGCTAATTGGAGGAATATGTGATAGGCCTTCGCCGATAATGATATCGTCACGACAAGTCCAGCTGATAATGATGAACTTTTATTTTATTAAAGGCTATTTTTATATACCGAACACATCATTTTATACCTTGCTTTATTATTAGTAACTATTAATTTATAGAATAACATTTTTTAATTAGAAAGGAATAAAGTAATCGCCACGAACCAATCAGGTAATCAAGTAAAGGCATTGGCTAAATGAAGTAACTTGCCTTGGGGCCACTATCAGTTATGTAAATCTGGTTTAAATCTTAACACAGAATAACATTACCTTATGACGTAAAGCGCGTATTCCCATCATAGTTAGCAACTGTTGCCGATAGAACGTCTTGGTGTCAAAGACGTTAAGCAAGGGCGTCTGCTAATAGGCAAAAAGTATGCTAACTTTAATACACGATTTCCAGACCTACTACGGTGCTTGAAGCGTGCTTTCTGAGTGGATTGTCGAGGTGTCTTGTCGGGAGAGCGTCTGGGATGGTATAGATCGAGCATCCATCCCTCCAAAGTGCCAGTTTTGCGTGGGAAAGCCTCATTTACTAAACATTTTTGTCTGGTAGAGCCTATACTCCCGGAAAAAATTGCGAACTCTGCACAAGCACCCGGGCCCAGCTTTGTGCTGCGCCAATGGGAGTGCCCCATGTGGGCTGTTTGATAAATATCGAGCACTGTAAAGTGGGCCTGGCGTTTTTATTTGGTACATGAGCGCATTTCTTGCCTACAATTCGATTTTCGTAGTCTCTCCCGTCCGCTGTTTTCTGTCCGAGTCAAGAAATGCTTGAGGGCGCACATTGGTTTACATTAAATGGTAAAAGCAGGAAAACTGAATTTGATTCTATACATTGCAGACATTGCCTCACATAGCCTGCACCGTGCGCATGGCCGTGCGTTGAGAAAGGCCGCTTATCCGTTTTTGTTCTGGTTAACCAATAAGATGTTATCGGAGCGAGCTTTTTTAAAAAAGGCAGCAGAAGAAAACGATGGATACCCGCGCGGCTTTAAAAATCAGTCAAAACTTGTTTGTCTGTGCAATGCACCCTGCCGAATCCCCACTGTGGGTATGTTCTATTGCTAGTGAGGGTATTGTAATTATTATGACGTTCATCAGTCGGCCCCAAGAACAAGCCCTTGTTACCATAACTGAAAGCACTACTCAGACTCAATCCTGCGTCCCATCGGGAATAACAGCAATATGTGCGCGGTGCTAATCGTGTAACGGATATTTACTTTTAGTTTAAGAAGCTTGATTTTGCGCGGAGAAAGTGTATTAACCTGAAAACACTGTCAAGCGTATAGCCTGATGCTTCTAACATTTATACACCAGTTGCCAGCGATGGAAAACAAGTTGTCTTAAAAACCAGTTGTCCGTCAATGCACATAAGTAACCCTCTGATATTCGTTTATATGTAAGTACATGAACAAAAATGTAGGTCCTTTTTGTGAATTGCAGAGGACCATCTTTTATTAGCGGAAAATTGTTGTCACCGCCTGGGCACGGTCAGCTCCTTTGTGTGTATGCGCCACTCCGCTGTGAGGGAAACGACCGCAACGGGGAAGACCACACATTCACTATAAACGGCATTCGATCGTATAGTGTTTTCTTTTCTTTTTTAAAGCGGGGGGGGGGGGGGAGGGAGTGGTCTGCAACTCATACTGAGTTGACCATTCTTCCATCCCGTAGCTTCGAAGTACGCAGCCAATCGTAATAGAATCTTGTGGGAAGGCAAAGCTCACCAATACATTTAACGGACTTTTTTTTTCATCCCGGTCACGTGTAGAGTTACCCGCGGCGTATAAAATGAGCGGAAAGCTTTGCCAACGGACCATATTTCGTAGCTCTGCATTACATTACAATGCACGCCTTCTTATCTTGCATTAGCCTAATAGGCTGAATATTAACTTTGGAAAATTTGACAAGCTAGATGCCCACATCAATCTCACCTGACGACCCTCAGCGACATACCGAGCGAGGAAACACTGATGCTTATTCAACTTCCATGTTGAGCACCACTTTTCTATGCGCAATTATCGAAAAATTTGACTCGTCATTTCAACGTGCCACTACAGAATTTTCTGTACTCTGGTAGCGTACATCGAGGAAGGCGGCAGAAAGAAGACAAAGTAGGTGAACGGGGAGGAAGATGAAGATAAACTGTGCTAGACCTAAGACACTGCGAGGCTCAGTAGAAAAATTATCGTGGGTTGCATTCGTTAGAGTGCATTAGAAGTACCACCTTCACCTTGTCCGCGCTGATACATGCATCTCTGGTGGCGAACACTTTAGGAGGTGACGCGAAAACTTCTGACGCTACCACTGGAATCTGGCGTACTACATGGCTAAAGCTCCTCCACTCTTGAACACAAGCAATCAAAGCTGCATGACAAGCTCAACCGTATTGCCACAGACCGGCTGGAGCACACGCCTCTCAAGGAACCTCACCCGATGGAGCTGAGAAAAAAGCCTGGTCGGAGCCTCCCTAGTAGGCTCACCGTGACTAAACTTATCGTCTTACCTGCCTGCCGCCTTTACTTACTTTGAAGTATGCTCCTCGAACGGCTAATTCTCCCCCTTCCCCAAACGCACTCGCGAAACTAAGTGCACCTGACAAAAACACACATCCGGACGGCCTCTATTTGAGCGCCGAAGCTCTTCTAGTTAAAACTGCATACCACGGTTTTATGTACAACCAAAGCATCGCGCACAGTACACCGCCTAAAAAAAAAACCCAATCAAATTTGACCCATACTTAGGAAAACCTTCAATTCTTATGTGCGGTACTGTAAGGACACTGGCGTGGGAGCATCCCAGATTTACAAAAGCAACGCATTCACTGCGTTCCTTAATATCGGGGAGGTTCATTCGGAGTGAATTAATTCAGCGTGATCTTCAAAGTTCTCTGCGACCCGCCTTTCCATCTCAACCTCGCCATCGCCAAACATCCTAAAACTGTGTAATACTACCCTCCTTTCAACAAGAAAACAGCAACTCCGACGCCATGCATGTGCTCTCATACCTTCGTGTACGGTATGCTTCCCCCTCGGTCTAACCCATGCAATGGAGGGGGCGCTTGAGAGGATTCGAGTTGGGGTGGCCCGAACACCTGCAGTGACTCGAAAGTGGCCTCAATGTCAATATTTGTATCCCACCCTGGGTGCCATTCTGCAAGTTCCGAGATACAGAAGCCGATATTTACCACCTGCTGTGGAAATGTCCAGCGGTGAAGGTGACGCGGACTCGGCACCTGGTGGCAGGGGGCCTCACGCACCCCCCCCCCCCCCCGCCTTCCATATTTTTTCTTCGTGTGCCGTTTTGATGCAGCGACCGCTTCATCGTTCACTCCTAGACTTCATTACATTCACCAAGCTTTTTTCGTATATTTAACTCATCCTTCACGGTATTCCTTTTATCCTCCAAGGAAACAAACACCGCAACAAAGAGAACCAGAGCTAACGTAGTGTCCCAATGTTACGCATTTAGATCAATCTTCCTCAAACAGACCTCACATCTTGACGGATTCAGACTTCACGCGCAGCGTCGAGGCGAGATATTAGCCAATCAACCCACCTGGATATAGTCAATGGTACGGGCGGAATCTCTAAAAAAAAATCTATCATTTCTTGTTGACCGAAAACGAAGCCATCAATGGCGAAAGCACCCATACCAAGGTTCGCCCAAGATTTCCGCTACACTTCCACGAGAAAAGGAGAGCTGCTTAAATATTGGTCCTGTATGTTCGAAGTAAGAAGCTTTAGCAATATTTCTTATTGTACATTTTTGAAGGAGTATTAACTTTCTAATGTTTTCTGCTGTTGTTGTTGCCCATACTAGCAAGGAGTAGTTCACAACTGACGAAAAGAGTGAATTATAAAGCATAATGTTAATGGTAAGTGGAAATACTGGGAAATGTCGGCGTAGAGAACCTATTGTGCGTGGTAGTTTGTTCACTAAATATTCTATGTGAACATCCCATGTCATGCGCTCTGAGAAGTACACGCCTAACATTTTCACAGAGTGAGCAATTTTTATTTTAGTGCTACTGAGTACTATTTATAAAGCTCGATTGCTTTATTTCTGGGATAGAAGAGAACTGCTTTTGTTTTATTGTCATTGAGTTTTAGACTGTTTTGACACGCCCAGTGTTCAAGTTTTTCCAAGGTTATGTTAGCCCGACTGGATAGCTCTATGCCTGAGTGACCAGAGGAAAACAGACCGAAAACGAAGCCATCAATGGCGAAAGCACCCATACCAAGGTTCGCCCAAGATTTCCGCTACACTTCCACGAGAAAAGGAGAGCGCACTATGAACCGTCGTGCTCATTAAACTATGTGCGTGGATTTGGGTCCGTCGCCTGGCAAGCGCCACTGACAAATACGCTGGTCTTGAAATACTATTTCAACCACCTTTAACCCCATGCACCTCTTTAGCTAGTCCCTACCGGAAAATTACCTCTGGTTATAAGGTTGATGGAGACGGGGCAAATAACTGATAATGGGGAGAATTTTTTCGATTCCGTAATTTATTGATGGTCTTGTAACCGTGAAGTTTTCCTCTGTATTGTGACGAGCAGGAAAGTTAAATTTGTGCACAAGTGTAAAAGAGAGACGCCTCTTTGATTTGTGATCTCGTAAAATTACGAGCGAATAGCATGGTCTCGGCACGTTGGAAAAGCTGCGTGTCCAACAACACAGAACAGTCCACCTTATTGCGACTATGAAGGGGAGGAGCTGGACGATCGGAATATATACGGAGCATCCGTTGGTTTTGGCTCATTTATCTCGCCAGAAGCTAAAGCATGCGAAGTAATAGACGAGACAAGAGAGGCTTTCTCAGTTTTCAGCCATTATATATACTTGTAACCTATGGAAGTAGAATGGCTGTGTTGGCTACGCATTGCTCATACAATATTGCGGATGTAATTTATTTTCTGCAATGTATTTTTGTTTAAACTGCGTAATGAAAATGGTAAATGGTCAAGGCAAATGTTCACATTTACTTTCTAATTTTCCAGGGGTTAAAAATAATCTAGACACTTTATAGCCCAAAATACATCTTTGGAAAACTAGTTTCTGATATCCCAAAACATGAGAATTTCAATCCCAAAAGTTTAACACCGCATAAATGGCTTTACGAGAATTTTAATTGGATTTACTCAAATATACAAACAAGCTCTACGCGAATTGCAGTTCGAAAATCAGCCTACAAAGCTACAGAAGCGCATAAAAATTGCTTACAATTCATGCATTAATAACGAAAATAATCTTGCTTAGAGGGTCGCCCCCCCCCCCCCCCTTCGTTAAATACACAGACGTCACTTTGTTCACGGCGCTCTTAAGGCTATGTAGGATGCCTAGCTTTGGACATCTGGGCCTGCTTGCACAAACGATCTTAAGACCGTCTTAGCTAAGTCCAGACTTAACTGGAGTCTTAAGGATAGGCCGCTAGCATGGCTGCTTAAGACTGGAGGCAAGACTGGGCTTCGGTCTTGACTTGAATAAGTCGCTTGCAAGATTACGACTCTAGTGCTGTCTTAGTTAAGACACAAGGACGGCAGGTACCTTAAGTAGCGAAATAGGAGAAAGCAGGGACGTGCTGGCCCCGTCCCAGCTTTGCGATGTCAACATTGTCATTCTTGCGTTGTGCTAGATCCGTGCCGTTGCTTTTTTGCGGCTTAAGATTGTGTCATGAGGTAAAATGACCAATGTGGTTGCTGAGGGTGTTCATGGAAGCCACTCTGGTGAACACGAGCGGAGCCGAAGTGAGCAACGAAGATTGCAGTCGGGTGTTTTGCTGTTTGGCCTGTGGGCGCACTAAGTTACGCCAACGATTGAACTTTGCCGCATCCGCGCTACCTCCTCGCCTCCTCCTCGCCCCTAGCGCGCCCCTTCGCTGAAGGCCGGCTCTCCGCCCGATTTCCTGAGCGACGATTGGTCTCCCTGCCGTTGCCCTTGGAAACCAACGCGCGTCCGGCGTTTTCCTTGTGTTTTGTTTTTCCGGCGCGCCATTTTTCTCCTATTCTCGGCGAGCGAATATTGCGCGCTGTGCTTTTATTGCAGCGTGCAAGCTCTATGCCCTGCTGTTGCGCGTACAGCTGCAGCAAGCGGCCTGAAGATGGTTATGCGGTATTCATGATACCTCAAGGCAAGCGTGACGGCTTGCGCAAGAGTCAATAAGTTTACAAGATTAGTCGAAAGAAGTTTATTCCTAGAAAGAACATAGTTGTTTGCGACGTAATGCGCCTTTCTCACTCCCCGTAATAACGTGTCACCTGACGCTGCGTTTTCTATTCCTGCTTGCTCCTCAATATTTTTGCGGCGGCAACATGTTCATTGTATAAAAATAAGGTTGTCCTCTGCAGCATGCTGAATATCCTGCGAGGCTCCAAAGCTCCATCATTTCACACGCTGTCGACTTCTGTAGTCAGAAATAAGGCACTATAATCTGATTTTTTGCTGTCAGTGATAACTGGAAAAGTACAGTATCTCGATTGCATTTGTCGCGATTATGCTAAGATCCGTGGCCTCCTTCACTAAAAATCAAAATTGGGGCTTGTAGAGAAGCTAGTCTTTACAGCTTGTACTTTTAGTCTGCGTCGGTTACTCAGGAGCAATGAATGCTGGCCCTGAAAAACTCTCTGGCAAGTAAACCCGAGGTATTGCGGGTAATCTGCACTAGTTAGGTCGTACGGCATTTTTTTTTTTCAATTCTTGAATGTGTCTTGCCATGCTTCGACGCACGCGTGGGTTAAAAAGTATGTGTTCGTTTTATCAGGGATACGGCCAATGTGCAGGGGGTGTTCACATGATCACACATACTTCACTTTGACCATGACTACTAGGCGTTGGCAGGTTACCTTCGCTTTGAAAGCTGGAGCTCTAAAACCGCGATTCCGCGTATTCATTTACTGCGAGAAGCGTTTTCCCATCAATGTCAAATCAGCTGAAATCATTGCATCAATTTTCTGTATTTACGAAGCTTAAACAATCGATAATTATTATAGTTATGATGTAAAAATAGGGGAACATTTTGCGAACAACAATTATTAGCACTCTAACATATTACTCATTTCAAGTGTATGCAAGAGGATTTTTTTTTCACCTAGCCTGAGTGATTAACTCATCGCTCTATGTTCTAGCTACACTTCACTGAAGACCGGTTTGAGCCGCCAATATTACACGAACTCGAAAAAAAAATACTGAGGCCCAACGCAGTTCCATCAATTTTCTCTCACCGACCTGTCCTGAAGCAAAGGAAGCCTCCTCTACAGAGACATGAACCTCGCGCTGATAGTAGTCAGTTATTTCTGTCGCTTGCTTTTTTCTCACCTCCATTTATGAGAAAATAAGAAAGTATAAGAATTAAAAGTCAATGTATAGTTGTCTCGTCAGATATTATGAGGTAATAGAGATATGACTGACAACATAAGTCAATGAAAATTGAAGTACATCAATGGGTCATGGGACGGCATCAGACTAAATAGTGATGGTTATGAATAGTGATAGCTAATGATGGTGACTGTTAGGAAGTTAATAGCAAATGATAGTAATAGGCCCGGATAGTGAGGTGATAGTGTTCGTTGCGAATAGTGACAGTTATGATAGGTCACTTGACGGCATTAGTAGATATAGTGATAGGATAGCGATAGTTAATTATTTGGCAGTTATATGCTTTCTCATTTCCGCACGTTGAAGACTTAGGTGCCCCCTGCTTTTTATTTGATTGTTGCGTTCAATGAAATTACGCTCTTTTACATAGCGCATAAGGCCACAGCATGCTTGCCCCAGAACTTCAGTGTGTCGGCAATAGGGCCCACCACTTCTCCCAGTGTACCCTGCTGTCTTTTAACCACACGCGAAGTCGGTGAGTGGCCGCGTACTCATAAAATTATTTAATTCCTCCATCAGGATCATATCAAGACAGCCGTGGCAAACCTGTTCCTTGGCTCAAAGTTTGGTTTTATGCAAAATTAACTAATTAACGCAGATTATTGCGGATCGCTAACTAGCACAGTGCCATTACACTTGGCCAAAGCTTTTCAACGGTATACGGTTGGATGTTGCAGATAAAATTTAGATTTTAATGGCAATTTACTAAATATCAATTAATTTGGCCCAGTAATTGATCAAAATACATGTACAATTAACCAATAATCCAATCTCATGGTTGATCACGTGGCATATACTATGCTTAGACAGATAGTTTGACAGTAGCGAAATAGACTAAGTCCTGCTTTGACCTTCTCTGATCTTGAAGTTCAAAGCACCAGCCTGGATCGTTTTCCGAAGTTTTACCGCGGTGACAGATTTCACACTCTAAAAAAACAAACACAAAATCAGAGGCAGTACTACATTATGTGCACAAAGTAAAACACCTTATCATGTGACTTAAAAAGTGTCTGCAGCACAGAACTCGCCTGAAAGCTTTGTTTATCAGTATTCCCCATTCAAACAGTTCTAAGAAAAAAAAACAATAAATTCATGAACGTTACTTTCGGCATTCTCAATGCTTTTCTCGCAATTTTTCAAAACTTTTGTGCACTCCTGGAGCGCAGAGCTGGTCCAAAAGCTTGCGCTTCACTCCCTGCTGCGGCCGGCCGGCGGGCGCCAAGGAGAAAAAGCGTGTCGTGCGCAGCGCTCGCCGCCGCCGCGCAAGGAGAATCGAGGACGAAAGCGCGGAGCGGAGAAGAGTATCGCTACTTTCAAATGATCAAGGGATTTTAGGGTTCACTAGTACGTTTTTCCCTCTGTCAGCATTCGTTCTCCAGCAGTCTATTTCTCTGCAACTGTTGAAATCACTGGTTCTGCGTTTCGGCACCCGGCTGCAAGCGCACGGACCATTTGGGCCCCTTTCGCGGCGCAGTAAGACAGCCAAGCACATCGTGAATAAGTGAGCGTTCAGTGTAAGGAAAACAAATACAACGTGCGATAAAATCGTCCTTGTGACTAAGTGTGTCTCCGGTGATGGCCGAAGAGCTTCCGCGTCCAACGCGCATGCTGTGGTGTGTAATTTTATTCAACGTGTGTATGTGCGTGTCTGTGTGTCTGCGCGCTTATATGTGCGCGCTAGCATCTTGTGCACCGTGTGCGTACGTCTCCTGGCGAAGTGATGAGTTGAGCGCGTGATCACGCCTGTGTCACGTCTTGGTCGTCGGTGGCTTTAATGCAATGCTGTGCTCTCTACATGCCTCCATTTCACTGTCTCTGTACTGTAAACGACCCGTGATCAGCACAAACTTTCGTCCCTGGGTCGTGTTTGTATTCACAAAGCATTTGGGCTGCGATTGGCGTGAATTGCAGTAACATTCGCGCTGCAATCAATGCACAAATGGCAAGAAAGGTTTTATGAAGTTGGATGTGGGGAAAAAACAGGAAGAGACCCGCACAGACCACGTTTTCACTAGTTGCTGCTATTGCAGCATTTTATTTTATACCTTTATTTTTGCAATGTGCACCACAGATGTGCTACCATTTTTCCCCCACTTTAGTACAGGTATGTTCTTTGTATGAAGATTGGGAAAGACTAAACCTTGCTATTATCTTTGTTTTTGCTGGCCGCATTTTTACCTTTTGACATATAGGAATTGCAGTATGGTGTGTTGCACTGCAGGAAACAGTCTAGTTTGATAGCTAACAAGGGGTATACTCATTACCTGTGTTGCTTGATGTTGATTAAAAATAGTAAGCTTGACGAACAGGACTTTTTGTGTGGCACATGTCTTCAAAAATCGGAACAGCTGTCAGACGATTTGGTGGTACTCTACATTTGTGAACAGGGCATACACATGCGTACACATAACAGCGCATACACATAAAACATGAAGTGATTAAGCTAATCTTACTGAGCAGTGTCAATGACAGGACTTGTTGCCGCTTGGCTGGAATACCAAGCACTCATGAATCAATTGTAGTCGTAACAAGTCATTGTTAGACATTTGGTCATTACAAGTCATTTTAGTCATTTCTAATCAATTGCAATTACAGGTCGTCGGTACACATGTGGGTCATCACAAGTCATAACCTCTAATAATCAATATCACTATCATTTTTCCTTTCACCTGTTCTCATATGACAAACTTCCTGGTGACGGGTCCGCCGCTCACCTACTGAAAATAACAAACCGACTATGTCTTCATTCAAGCACCCATATAGTGCTGTCTGTACATCCTCTGCCCATACGTTTTGAGAATATAATTTTTTTCGTTTACAGGATTAGCATGTCAAGTTTTAAGCAATGTCATAGTCGGGATGTGCACAAGCTTACTGCGCCTTTTTTTTAACATACACTGAGACTGCACAGTGCATGGCCAGCTTTGTGTTTAGTCACCATCTAAACGCAGACGCCAAGGCCAGAATCGAAGTAGGGTTCTCCAAATTTAAGTCAAGTTCCATAAATTGGGCCACTGCGTTGTGCTCAGACAACATGAGTACCCACAGGCTGCCGAGCTGCAAGCTGTGATTTGAATAATGTAATTTTGGGCCTAGGAACAACACAAAGGCTTGGTAATGAGAAATTATGGAGGCTGAAAACAAGGCAACTAACGAAGGAAACAGTTTATTTTGCAAAAGGAAATTACTGAGAAAAATTATTCTAGAAAGAAAAATCAACACAAGCAACAGGCATGCAAATGCTTGCTGGGCACTGGCCTTATTAGACAGTGACCAACTAGCATAAGCCTCTTGCTGCCGGCTGAAAACATTTTGCATGCACTTGCACAATGACATGGGCAAAGATGTTCATAGAATGGATGAAAAAAGAAACATGCAGTAGACTAAAATCAGTGAACCACAAAGAGTCCTAATAATAACTGTCAGCATTTCGAAACAAGCACCACCAAATAGGAATGTTGCATGTTTATGTAATTTTATACTAGAGTATTCAATAAAAATTGCATTGCAATATTCTACATTTTACACAGATACCTCTTGAAAGATTCAGTGCACTATGCACCACATTGTGAAATACAAAACAGCAATTTAATATAATAATAATATATTATACTTTATTTTTCCTTTATTACAAGGAAAGGGAAGGAGCAGCCACTAAAAAGCTGCTTCGAAGAGCAGCTTGATGGGGTGGCTGCCCCTGTGTGCGACGGCATTTAACAGCAGAGAAGTCACACTTGCACAATGAATAAATAATGAATGGAGAGATAATTAGATTACAAAAAAGTGCAAGGTAAATTAGGGAAAATACTTGAACACAATACAGAGACACGTTGCAAGATTGAACACTTAATTTAAAAATATGTATTCATAGAAACATTTTGCCGATTAATTTAATGGACGAGAGAAATCTTGACCACTATAAGGAAATTATTGATTTAATATGGTAGGAAGCCTGAAGCGACGCATCTGCTTGACATAGTTCGTCCGGCATGCCGTAACGTGCCAAAGCTCTGGGTTACGGGTGTTGTATGTGTTTATGTTGTCTTGAAGCACTGCTATGAGTGTTAGTGTGTTGTCCTTTTTATTGATGTCTTTTTTATATAATCACAAAAGCCTGTAGGTATACAAAAATGTTACTTTACTCATTTTTAGCTGCTTAAATATTGGTCCTGTATGTTCGAAGTAAGAAGCTTTAGCAATATTTCTTATTGTACATTTTTGAAGGAGTATTAACTTTCTAATGTTTTCTGCTGTTGTTGTTGCCCATACTAGCAAGGAGTAGTTCAGAACTGACGAAAAGAGTGAATTATAAAGCATAATGTTAATGGTAAGTGGAAATACTGGGAAATGTCGGCGTAGAGAACCTATTGTGCGTGGTAGTTTGTTCACTAAATATTCTATGTGAACATCCCATGTCATGCGCTCTGAGAAGTACACGCCTAACATTTTCACAGAGTGAGCAATTTTTATTTTAGTGCTACTGAGTACTATTTATAAAGCTCGATTGCTTTATTTCTGGGATAGAAGAGAACTGCTTTTGTTTTATTGTCATTGAGTTTTAGACTGTTTTGACACGCCCAGTGTTCAAGTTTTTCCAAGGTTATGTTAGCCCGACTGGATAGCTCTATGCCTGAGTGACCAGAGGAAAACAGACTTGTATCATCAGCGTAAATATTGTGTTTTGCAGATGAATCTATGGAAACAAGATCATTAATGTAGAGAATAAAAAGAAGGGGGCCTAAAAGACTGCATTGCGGTATTTCTCTGTATACCATATTGGTGGGTATGCCCCCCCCCCCTTTTTTTTCCTGAAGATTAGTTTAAACACAGCCAAACACCCCATTAAAATTGTAGCATCCCATCTACTTTCAAGTAATAGGTTAACCATTGTCAATATGAGCTGCTAGTGCACATGCAGTTAAAGAATCACGGTGTTCGAATATTAGCAAGGGCAAAGAACATATGCTTTTATTAATGGTATTTAACTTCCCTAATGAAATCAGATACGAAGGAGAGTGCATAAATACATCAACAACCATTTATTGGTGCTGGGTGTTGTGACGATGACCTACTTTGCCTGCTGTAATCATTAAAGGTACTGACAGCACTGAAAATCTCATGCCTGGAGGCTTTGTTGGAGGCTTTCACCTAACAGCAAAAGCAAAGATTAAGATGCTAGACAAGTGACGATACTGCACTTATAGGGCTGACGTGACGAACAGTATGCAATTTTGTTCTGCTGTACCACAATCGAGCTATTTTTCTGCCGAAATATTTAAATTTCTGTAAGCAGGAATGTGTTGGAACAAAATGCTTTCCAACTTGGCATATTGCAATCATTACATTCAATTGTTGGCCTTTTGTGATTCACACAAATATTTCAATGATGACCATTTGGAAGTGAAGTGCGGCATACCACAACCACAAGGAAATGTGTACAAACAATTAATATATCATGATACAAAATCTTAGAAATATAGCCTGTTGTGCACATTGTTTCCATGCCCTCAGCCTGCAGAATAATCTAAAGAAAAACTAAGAAATTTAAAAAGATCATGAGCCTTAAAGGGTTGAATGTTGAATGATTGTAGTTTGTCATGTAAAATATTGTGATGCTACTATCTGAAAAAGCCTGAGCCAACGGCAAATAAAGATTAGATGGTTTTCAGTATTCTGTACATGGCACAGGCTGAGCGGGAGTACATGAAGTCATGGGTAGTACCAGCACCTTGCATAAAAGCAATTGCTATAATATAAAAAAATGCAACCGAAAAGCAAAGCCCCCGATGCAATGTACGGTAGCACCTTATGAAGCACCATTTTGTGGGCGATGATAGTGGAAATGAAATATGTTACCTCCTGTATTGTGATTGAAGAGCTTTTCTTCACTTCTGTGGTGTTATGAGCACAACTCATACTTTTGATCATCGATTCCTTCATCAGAATGAATACCCATGTAAAACTTGGTAACATTTATGTCCAACCTGTATAGCAATGAATAGTTGATTATTATGGAATTGTAAGAGTGATTTAGCTACCCTGCTATACTGATTGTCTTGATGTTATCATAAAGGGGTTCTTGCTTAGCTCCCACTCGCACACTAAGTTCACATTCCGTTAGGTAATTGTCCTGTATCTCCCCTATGAGGGAGAGTTCAGTTCAGTTCAGTTGTGTCCGACTCTTCGTGACCCTATGGACCATATCACACCACACTTTCCGGTCTCTCACTATCTTCCTAACATCACATAACTTCATCTGCAGCGGGTGCCATCTAACCATCGCGTTCGCTGCCTACCCCTTTTTCCGGTGACCCTCAACCTTTCCCAAGATCAAATCTTTCTCCAGCGACTCCTCTCTTCTCATCAGATGACCAAAGTAGCTGAGCTATAACTTTAGAATTTGACCCTCTAATGAGCAGTCAGGGTTTATGGTCGACAATATCAACTGATTTGATCTTCTGGCTTTGATTGGTCATAGGGTTTTCTTGGCAGGAAATACTGGAGTGGGTTGCCATTACCTTCTCCAGTGAATCACATTTTGTCAGAACTGTCTGGCGTGACCTGTCTATCTTAGGTGGCCCTACACAGCAGAGCTCACGACTTCATCGAGTTTCGCAAGCCCCTCCGCCACGATAAGGCAGTGATCCATGAAGGGTATGAGGGAGAGTACCACTTGCCAAAAGTGTCAAATACTGCCTGTGTGTTGTGCGATGTCAGTGCATGCTAAAGAACCCCAGGTGGTCGAAATTTCTGAGGTATTCACTAAGTCTCTCATAGCTTGAGTCACTGTGGGACACAAAACCCCATGAAGCAAACCAATTATGTGTGTGCCATTACAAGCCCCTCATTTTGCTACACTTTCTTGTCCAACACTGACAACATTTATTTTTATTCATTTATTTATTTACAATGCTGTAAGCCCTTACCGGCTGTTACAGGGTTGGAAATAAAGATAAGACACAGAAGAAAGGCACAAACATTACTACAAGAAATACAATTCTAGTTTTTACTTGAAAGCCTCAGCTGAGCTAGTGTTATAAAAAATGGGGGTTCAGGTTGTTAAATTCAACAATGGTTTTCAGAAGGAATGAGTGCTTAAACAGTCCAATTCTCGGTGTGTACGGCATGATGGCAAATGAGTGATTAGTATGGGCTGATAATCTTCCTGGGGTTTGGATATACAAAGTAGAGTCTAAGTTAAACTTAATTTCAAGGGGAACATATAAAGAAACCTGAGGCGCACTATTTTTTCTACATATGGCTAGTTCAGGTAGTGAAGCTTGGATGCGTAGAGCAGTCACTGTGTTTTTTGGTAAGCGGAAATTATTGATCTTAAGGCTAATCATTGCACCCTCTCGAGTTTATTAGTCTGATACTGGCAATGTGGGCCCCATATAATACTTGCATACTCTAACTTAGGTTGGACCATACTTTTAAATGCTTGAAGTTTAACATCAGGTGTTGAGTGTTTCAGTTTGTCTTAAGAAGCCAAGGTTTCGTTTAGCTGAAGCAAATATCTGATCAATGTGTACGCCCCAATTTAATGTTTCAGTAATTGTGATGCCTAAGTATGTTAATTTGTTGTTGGTAGTATAGGTAAACAGTAGGGGAGATTTCTTGCTGGTTATGGCAACACTACATTGCACTACACAAGTTCCCCTGCACTTCTGTACTAGCCTCCCCATCAGTTCTCTTTCCGTGCAAGTTGTGCGAGCTGCTTGACCTGCTCCTTAGCAGACAACTAGCTAGCGACTGCACAGTCATGCTTGCTTTAGTAAACGCCATTTCACGTGTTTTGGCACATTTCCCGCATGCTAGACAACCATGATGCACAAGTGCAACAGGCCGTGGGTGAGCGCTGTTCTTTATTTCTTCAATGTGTGTGTGATCAAAGCATGTTTGTAGACTCGCTGTGGCACGTTTTTCTTTTTTTTCTTTTTTTTCCTAGGTACTCCCTGCATCAGTGTTCATTGTATGGCAGCATGAGCAGCACATCTTCTTACAGTAGCGGTTGGTTTTGAGGTGACTAGTCGGGCCATGCCCCCAGCTCAGTCGGTCACACTCACTCCTCAGTCACCACCCGTCAAGATGCAGTGAGCACGAGTTAAACAAGTCGTGAAATTAAGTCGAAGCCCAAAGTTCACTCCACTCTTTTCCGGTGCAATTTGCCAACATCGCGCGACGCGGCTATATCGAGGAGACCTAATGGAATGAAAATAGGTGTCATCACTCATGTGACTCACAGTTATGGCGACTGTGCTTCGGACAAAGCCATTTTTGAACAGAGCAGGATTCTTGAACAGTTAGATTCTATTCTTGTATGAGATGCAGTGATGGGAGATTGTGACTTCCTGATGGTTTACTTGTGTGCAGAACACTTGATTGAGCCTCTTTTCAGAAGGGGACAGCAACTTTCGAAGGGTGGTGCTGTCTGAGCACACAGGATAGCATTAGCAAGAGCGTATGCAGAATGAGTAATTCACAGGTTGAAAACTTTTATAATGTTAACAAATATTTCAGGGAGAAAGGTAGTCCAGCTTGAATAAATAATACGCATAATTACAGTTATCGAAATACCTCCGGTTTTACTATTTGCAGCCCACTGCCTCGTAAACACTGAAATGTGGTCATTGCTTGTGTATTGTAATAGATCCGGTTACAAGGGAGTCCTATATGTAACCATGCTGTTTGTTTGCCAGCCTATCGTACAATATCAAATCACTTTAGGATACCCAGTTATCGCGAACTGGTGCCTGCAGAAGACTGGATATAGACATTGCAAGTGCATCTGAACCTTTCTGTAGTTCGTTGTGTTCTTCAGTACTCATCAGCAGTGACTCATGGCTAAGCCTTAGCTCGCAAGCACGACACGGGTTTTTTTTCATGCAATCTCTAAAGAGTGCACGCATTCATGCTGTGATGGCAGCTTACAATCACGGTGGCCTGCAAACCTTAGTAATAGGTAGCAATGTTATAAAGGAATTGTCTTGGTAGCCTTCAACACTTGGTTTAGACTTATACCAAATGTGCCTTCCGACATTGCAGATTCTGTAATGTGTAACAAGAGGTAGCCAGAGCCACTGCTCCTAAATTCAATGTCATTTTCTTCATTTTGTACCTGTACACTGTGGTTGCATCTTATGTTAAGAAATTGTCAAGCTTTTCATTACTAGTCAGTGCTGTGTATTGCATATTTATTAAAACAAAATTCCTTGCTCATAATTGATTCATTGCTGCCTTCACTATCACAGTGTTAATTGCATTGACAAGGCACTGAAGAACTCTGGCTTATGCATATAGTGAAGGATTTCTCATATTAACAAAAAAAAAAGAAGCTTTATTTCAGAGTGAAATTATAAATCTGTGCACCGTGAGTGCAGCCTGTAGGGCTGCCACTGAAATCCCTCTTGCAGCAAGCACTGAAGACCACGCCATGGTCATCTGGCCACATTGCCCAGCGTTTGCCCTTCACGCTGTTGCCTTGTCACGGCTTCTATAATTGTGCATTTGGCAGCTGGGGTTTACTGTTTTTCTTTGAATAATATTTCTGTGGCTGTAAAGGTAAGAGGCAGAGATAGACTTGCGCTGTAGAAGAGTGGTTGCATCTGTGCCATCCCCGCAGCGTGCACATATGCTCTTGCTGCTTGTGACAACAGCAGAGTCGACGACGAAGTACAGTTTATTCTAATTGTTTCTTGAACTTCACTGCAGCACGTGCGCTGTACGTCCTATGTAGCACCAACACACTGAACCAGTGTCTAAACCTTGTCTGTCGTCTGACCCAACAACTGCTCCAAGGGACATCGCTGTACATACAGCGACATGTCGCAATTCTGGTATCGGTTAAAAGCTTTGTCATTAAATTGAAGTTCAAGTTTATTTGCATCAAGTACCAGATACATTATTCAGGAAACACGAGGAAAAAGCTGTCACAAGAGACAGCTTGACAGAGCCTCATGCCACTCAATTGGCATGTTAGCAAATGCAAGTACAAATATCGGCTATACACTCTGTACAGCACATAAAATAAGCATAAAACTTTGATAAGAGGAAGTATGGACGAGTTTAAGCCATAAATATATGTGGCATTACAAAACGCAGAAAAATATTCATACGCTTTAATTACTGAAATAGCATGTGTACATCAATAGAAAGAAAAAAATGGGGGAGTTGTTTAACTTACCTTGTAGATACCTAAAAGTATAAAGTGGTATGGAGTTGAACTGTATATAGTGACATATTTGTTTGAGGGTGATTCTGCCAAACTCAATATTAAGGCTGTCAAACCAGTTTAGCATTCTAGGTAATTTATTTTACATCATATGTTGTCCATATTTGGCTCTATATGTTTTTACATCCCAGGGCTCTCTTCTAGGTGTTGTGTATACCGGAGCACTCTTTTCTAGATTGCTTAACTCCTTGAGAAAACTAGAACCATTTTTGTTCTCCTGCTTATGTGCTTTGCATTGTCGATAGTGGCATAGTGCACTGACTAGCAGAATATTATACTTCGGAATAGCTGTTGTGAATAAAACAGGGCAGTACGTTTTCAAATGATTCGAAGGAATCTTTTTTGCAAAGTATGGATTCTTGCTATATTCCTTTGACATGTAGGTGCCCGGATTAAATGGCAGTAGGTTAGCCTAGAAAGAAACAGAGTGTTATATACATGTATCATATTTTTTTGTCAGTATGTGATGATTTCTGTAAAGTGTGCCTATAATCTCTGATAGTTTTAGTGCAATGTCAGCTACATGCAAATTCCACGACAAGATTTCTTGGAACACAACACCTAGTGTTTTAAAACTCGGCACGACCTCAATGCAAACGGAATTAAGCAAAATTGGCTGTTTGAGTGTGATGTGTCTATTTGTAGTTTGAATTATAATGGCTTTAGTTTTATGTTCGTTTATTTGTAGGCCATTCTGTTGTGCCCCAAAAAACAGTCTTTGTAGCATGTGCATTATTAATTAAATCGTTCACCTTGTTTTCAGTGAAAAATATGCTGGGGTTGTCAGCGTGATAAATAATTAACGTTGCATTGGAGCTATGCTAACAAGGTCATTAATTTACATGTTACTCAGAAATGGTCCCACAATGCTTCCTTGCAGTACTGCACAAGAAGCCGGCAATGGATTGGAAAACAAGTGCTCAATTTTTACTATTTGCATGAGGTGGTGCAAGTACGATTTAACTAGATCAGCAGCTTTTCCTTGAAAACCATAACATTCCAGTTTTTTAGTGAGAGTTTTGTGATTTGTGTAGTCGAATGTAGGGAAGTCGACAAATATTCGCCAAAACCAGTTTCCCTCCCTCCAGGGCCTCCAGGATTGATTCCTTTTGTGTTACCGAAGCACACGCAGTACCTAGCCCCTTGTGAAAGATGAATTGCGCTTTGGAGATAATATATGTTTGCTTTAAGATTCTATAAATTGGTTAAGGAATATTTTTTCATATACTTTTGAAAAGATAGGCAATATAGAGACTGGCCTATAATTTCCCATATTATTCTTATATCATCCTTACTATATGGGACCGTGACACGTGCAACCTGCATTTAAAAAGGAAACAACCGTGGACAACAGAAAGCTTAAAAATATGAACAATGCAGGGTACAGGAAGCTTAGACACATACTTCAGTCCAGTTCAGTCGTTCAGTCGTGTTCGACTCTTCGTATAAATAGTTAAATACTTAAATGGCTTTAATCGGATTCGGTCGATATCATTAGCATCACTGTTTTTGAAATTTTCAATTATGGAAATTGAGGACCTCATCTTCATTTTGTAGGGTTGAGAAAAAGAGCTTTCATTGCACCGAATATCTGTTATGTCTGGATCAACAGTTGCTTCTACTGCAATGCTGCTTAAGTGCAAGTTAACAGCGTCCGCAAGTTTCTTGCCTGATATTTTGCAACTGTTTAGTTCGAGTTTTTTCAAATTTACCGGTTGAGGCATGAGTCTGCACCGACGTCAACCTTTTC
The DNA here is from genome assembly GCF_055883805.1 of Amblyomma maculatum. Taxonomy (NCBI): domain Eukaryota; kingdom Metazoa; phylum Arthropoda; class Arachnida; order Ixodida; family Ixodidae; genus Amblyomma; species Amblyomma maculatum. Next base: position 545,660 of record NW_028146738.1, read on the forward strand.
TATAGGACATCAGGAGAACCCGCAGCTGAACTAAAAGTGTTATAGAAGTATACATGACTTGCTTTATTTAGATCTTTATCTAGATGATTTCGGTAAGCTTTGAATTCCCAGAATATATCTGGGCTTTCAGTGGTGATAAACTTGTGGTGCAATCCATTCTTTTTGTATATTCTTTTTGGAAGCTTAGTACTAACCCAAGGCTTGCGAGTTCTCTTATTGCTCTTTACGCACTGACAAGAAAAACTAGATGCATACAGTAGTTTCAGTTTTGCCATGAACTCTTGATACGCATCATTTGTATCATGCTTTTGAGCATGATATTCTTCGAAGTCTGCGAAACTTTTTTGGAGGAAGATGAATAAATTCTGTTCTGTGATTTTTTGCACTGAAAAACTAGCTGGACATAACTTATGGCGAATGTGACCCTTAGAAGAAATGAAAATAGGAAGAATCACTGACAGCAGCAGTTAAAATGCTTGTATTAAGTTTTTCTGAACTTACGTTGGTAATGAAAAAGTAGATTAGCGATGATGACTGTTCTGTCACTCTAGTTTGTAAAGTAATTACATTTTCTAAGCCATGTACTTTGAAACAAACACCTAAATTCAGTTTTGCAGGATCATTTCCTGGCATATCAATGTTCATATCGCCATCTGAAATAAATTTCAGTTCATTGTCAGCAACAAACCTCAAAGGTCTTTCTAAATGGCTCAAGAATGCAGTTATCGAGTCATTTGGAGACTGATAGCAAATTGAAATAATTACATGTTGTAAATGAATAGTCAAAAGCTCACAATCATCAGAAATAAAGGAGAGATCGGGTAGTAGTTCGCAAGTAAATTCATTCTGCAACAAAATGCATACTCCACAACCACGAGTTTTTCAACTTAAGTAGAACATGTTATAATCTTGAAGTCAGAATATGTCCCTGTCACCTGTTGACCATGTTTTTATAAGCATTATTACCTCAAAAAGCAGCCCTATTCGGTCAAATATTTAGGGTAATTTCCAAGGGGGAGTAGATTTCTAATAAGGGAGCAATTACTCATTAACATCCATCCAAGCCCAGCCATACGGCTACAAAGGAAAGCTATGCAGCTTTCTCAGAACTTCATAGTTAAAGAAAAATTCGTCCTGGTCCAGGGATGTGAATGAGGTGGGTGGATATCAATGAGTAATTACTCCCTTATTAGAAATCTACTCCACCTTAGGGGATTCACCTAAATATTTGATCAACAACATTCGCACTTCGAGTTACAGATCAATTCGCTCTTGCTCTACCATATGATCTACTGAGCGTCCTGGTTAGCTCAATCGGTAGAGTGACTGCACCAGAAAGGCGGTGGTGCCGGGTTCGATCCCTGGACTAGGACCAATTTTTCTTTAACTACGAAGTTCTGAGAAAGCTGTGTAGCTGTCCTTTGTAGCTGTACGGCTACGCTTGGGTAGATATCAATAAGTAATTACTCACTCATTAGCAGCCCTATTTGTTGTAGGACTGCGCAGAGGTTAGGTTCCTTAGTTTAATCGATCACACATTCAAGTGTAATGATTGGTATGACCTAAAAAAATACTTTCCAATATGCTTTCCGAACTCATGCGGCAGAATGTATGACATTTGATGCGCACTGGTCATAATCTAGACAAAGCAATCCTCAATGTTGGCAGGGAACGTGGAAAAAAGTTACGGAACTCTTTCCAGATCGTCTTCGTCATAGATGCGAAGTGTGCCTTTCTCAGGTACACATTCCCTTTTTGCCATGCGAACTCAGTTTTATTTCGGCTGCTTTTGTGGGTGCTAGCCAAAAAAGCAGTCTGTTCATTGCTATTAGGTTATTAAACAGGTCAATGGTGGCCTGTTTCATGTCCTGCAAGTGAGAGCGAGCATCCATCCATTTTCTTTTCGGCACGTATGATGAGAACGTTGCAATTACAATGGGCATCTTATTGCGCCTGGAAGGAAGTCGATGCAGTCCATCAATATTAGAAAGGGTAGGTTCAGGAAGATCTTTGTGGACAGGTCTTTGATTCTATCTAGAAGATTTTTCTTGGGGCTCTAGTTTTAATCCGTGCATCTCGAAGTTTTGACGACAGCTGTATTGCTACATTCCATTAATCTGCATTTTCTTCTGTTCTTGGCTGGGCGAAGTAGTGCTTTCAATGTCATCTACTCTTTTCTTCAGATCAAAAATGTTGGAACTTTTTTCTCGACTTGAGAGAGCACAGTGTCATATTGGTCTGATAGATGTTGGATTGATTTTTCAATCTCGGGGATTTTTCTTATCAGTCGGGAGAGAGCGTCAACCTTTGCCGCAAGTGGAAGCAGTAGAGAAACCTTGTCATTCAGTTTGTTTGGTCTATCAGCAATGCTACGCTCCTGTGGCCCCTTGGCCGCAACGTCTTCCGTTCCTTCACAAGTGAACAATTCTAGGCCGCCCTAAAGGCTTTGCCTTTGTTCCAAAAGGTAGTAGCAGAAACACCAGAGCACTTTTCGAGGTGGTGCGAGTTCTTGCACTCTTTGCATGTCAAAAATAAGCTAGCATCCGATATGTTCTCATGGCATACAAAGCACTTACTCATTTTCATAAAATCCTACAGCAGCTTCAAAAATGGTTGTCAGCCACAATGGCAGCAGAGGCAGCAGCAGCGGCAAAAGAAAACTGATTATATCAAAAATACAAGAATATGCTGCCAACCTGCAGCTCAAAAAGAAAGCTGTGTATAGTACTTGTGTGTTTGCCGCTGCAGCTGCCGTGCGCCAAATACCGTAGAAGCCGTGTGGTGACATCCGTTTTCTGTAGTGAGGTTCGCTCCGTTGACTCAGGCGCAGATGATTCGAAGTCTAATCATGCTGGCAGGCGTTCCAGGGAAGTCGATGTTCATCAGCGGTAAAAAAAAGTTGCCAAGCCAGTGCAGAAACTGCAGCTTTAGTTGCAGTTGATCAAAATTTTTGATAGGATGGTCTGATGCTCAATGAAATATTTTTGGGGACCGCCACAACCTTGGTATCAGTGATGCCTGAGCAAAATGAACAAAGTGGGGTAGAGTGAAACTATCACTTTCAAAGCAATTATAAATACAGCACCAATAACTTGCTTGCTTTTAAGGCACTGTAATATGGCACCAGCGCTAAACATATCTGTGAGCTTAATTATCATGTACTTTGAAATGTCGCTGCTTATTGTTTTCACTTGGTTGCCATGCTAGCAGTCAGATACTATATTGTAAATTAATTATTAAAGTTCTTGAAATACACAGTTTTAGATGTTACCATTTAGAACTAATACTGAATCTTGTAGGTAACATCATTATCCATGTAACATTTCCTGTAGCCTTTGGCACAATTTTTAGTTGCAAAAAAAATAATGATAATAATAAAGGTGGCAGCTGCAATGACTAGTTGCTGCTTCTTGCTTGTGATTTCACTTTTTATTTCACACTTGACTACTGTAACGATTAAAAAAAATTTGCAGCAGTGGCCTGGTGTTTTTGGCTTTTAGAATGGCTACCGACCCCAAAATTGTGGGGTGAAACCCTGACCGAGGTGACCTCATTTCGACAGAAGGGAGATGTAGAAGCATTCCTGCCCTGTGCACTGCCGATGCAAATCAAAATAAACTCAGGTGGTCAAACTTAATCACGTACCATTGGTCCCAGCTACTAAACCGGAAAAAAATTATGACTGATGTACCAGATCAAAAACACCTGGCATCTCATCTTTGAGTTATTGCACTGGTTTGGGCAAGAGGGTGGGGCATCACATAGTCTGCATATTCACACCAGCGATGGAATTGCCACTCGGTGGTTGCAGTTTCCAGAACATGATGTATTTGCTTTGTGCACGCACACTTTAGTGTTGCTGTTCTATCTGCTGTTGACAGACCTACTTAACCAACTAACTGCTTTAAGTTGGTGATGATAGTGAACAAACTACTTAACAGGCAGTGAGGAAGTGGCGCTTCCCAGTCTGCAGAGGTGTAGGGGCCAGCGAAGCAGTACCTTGGATCGCACAACTGTGCTGCTTATCTAACTATACCAGCCCTGCATCAGGCTACTTGATCCCATAATTAATTAATTTTTCAGCTTTTACTTGTGAGAAGTTATGCTCAACAGCTACCTAGCTTTGCATCGCATGCCAGAATACCGAAGTTTTTCGGTCAAGACGAAAGTTTTAAGAATGAATTCAGCACACTTGCTTCTTTCAGTCTTTATTAACTTAAGCAAAAAATTCCAACCGCTATATCAGTAGAACCTCCTACATTATCCGAGAAATTAATTTTACTGAAAAGCAGCACATCCCCTTACGTTTTTACATTGCAGCTTTTTTGCTTCTTCGAAAGCTCCAAGTGAGGTGGTGAGAAACGATGGTCATCTGTATACACAACATGTTGTGTTAAAGGCTGCCGTTATTTCGACTTAATTACGCGGAATCTGAGAGATCCTGTTGTTTCTTTCAACCTTAAGAAAGGCAACCCCCATATAGTAGGCCTTACAATTACCATTGTAATGGCTGTTAATGCAGCAAGCTGACCATGGCTACAAATTACTTCACTGCAGCCAAAACTGTTAAATATGCTAGCCAACTATCAACAGAAATTAATGCAAGAAAATGCTTTTGAGAGCATATTAATGTGATATAGTGGGGCCAGTAACTTGTGAAAAAGCAAAGGAGTTGATATTGTTACATAGTGGCTTGGCATGAAACAGTGACACAACAGAAATATAGTGACCTGATGACGTGAAGATGAGATATGCTTTAACAGGAGCCCTCCACCCCGCACCACTACCCGCTTCATCGTCTTCGTAGCAATATTAATGCTGTGTTGTATGCCTGCATGTTCGCTTGTGAAAATCAAAACTCTGTGCACTGTGTTTTTGAGGCAGTCAGTCCAAATGGATAACGTCTAGCCATTTTCTGCATAGAAGCACATTCCTTCAGTGAATAGTACACACTATTTATATTTGAACCTTGCAGTCTACATGTTGCGCATTGTGGTGCTGCCGCTTCAACTACTGCATTTTCATTCAGCAGCATTGAGGACAACTACTTTAATTCATGTTCATGCCTTTTTGCCTTTGAGCGGGCATCATTATCCTTTCTTGCTAATTTCTTTTTCTTTCTTCACACAAACATTTATGTGCTTGTGGAAGGATATAGATGCACTGAGCAACAAAGCTGTACTTTCAGTTCAGTTCAGTCGTTCAGTCGTGTCCGACTCTTCGTGACCCTATGGACCATGTCACGCCAAGCTTTCCGGTCTCTCACTATCTCCCTAACATCACATAACTTCATCTGCAGTGCCTCGAGGATGCCATCCAACCATCGCGTTCGCTGCCTACCCCTTCTCCGGCGACCCTCAACCTTTCCCAACATCAAATCTTTCTCCAGCGACTCCTCTCTTCTCATCAGATGGTCAAAGTAGCTGAGCTTCAACTTTAGAATTTGACCCTCCAATGAGCAGTCAGGATTTATGGTCGACAATATCGACTGATTTGATCTTCTGGCAGTCCAAGGAACTCTCAAGAGTCTTCGCCAGCACCACAATTCAAATGCGTCAATTCTTCGGCGGTCAGCCTTTTTCACAGTCCAACTCTCGCATCCATACATCACAACTGGAAAGATCATAGCACGAGTTATACGGATCTTGGTTGGCAGACTAATGTCTCTGCTCTTTACTAGGCGGTCAAGGCTAACCATTGCTCTCTTTCCCAGAAGCAGGCATCTCCTAATTTCATGGCTGCAGTCTCCTTCCGAGGTAATCTTGAAGCCCAAAAACAGAAAATCTGTCACAGCTTCCACTGCTTGTCCATTGATGCTCCAGGACTTGATAGGGCAAGACGCCATGATCTTTGTCTTTTTAATGTTCAGTTTAAGCCCAAACTTCTCACTCTCTTCTTGTACGCGCATCAGAAGTCCTTGAGTTCCACTTCACTTTCTGCCATTAAAGTGGTATCATCCGCATATCTAAGGTTGTCGATACGTTTTCCAGCAATCTTCACTCCAGCTGAAGACTCGTCCAGACCGGCCTTCCTCATGACGCACTCTGCATATAGGTTACATAGGCAGGGCGGCAGTATGCAGCCTTGCCTCACTCCTTTCTCAATCGGAAACCAATCAGTAAGACCATGCCCAGTTCTGACTGTGGCCTCTTGTCCTTCATACACGTTCCTGAGGAGACAGATGAGGTGAATTGGAACTCCCATCTCTTGGAGAGCTTGTCACAATCTGATGTGATCTACGCAGTCAAACGCTTTCGCATAATCGATAAAGCAGAAGTAGATGGGTTTCTGGAACTCTTGCTTTTTCCATGATCCAGCGAAGGTTGGCAATTTGGTCTCTAGTTCCTCTGAACTTGCGAAACCCAGCTTTCACGTTCGGAAGCTCCCGATCCACATACTGCTGCAGCCTTCCTTGGAGGATTTTCAACATCACCTTGCTAGCATGCGAAATAAGCACGATCGTGCGGTAGTTGGAACAATCTTTGGCACTGCCTTTCTTTGGAATGGGGATGTAAACTGACCTCCTCCAATCCTGTGGCCACTGCAGGGTTGTCCAAATCTTCTGACATAATGTATGCAGAATGTTAACAGCGTGATGTTTGAGGTTTTGAAGCAACTCAGCTGGAATGCCATCAATTCCGCTAGCTTTGTTCTTAGCAAGGCTGGCTAAGGCCCATTCAACTTCACTCTTCAGGATGCCCGGCTCGAGATCAGTAATCACAACCGTCTTATGTTGGGTTTGCACATCCGGGTTCTTCTTGTACAGTTATTCTGTGTATTCCTGCCATCTCTTCTTTATCTCTGAGGCTTCAGTGAGGTCCTTGCCTCATTTGTCCTTTATCACGCCCAGCTTAGCACAGAAGCTTCCTTTGATATCTTCGATTGTCTTATACAGAGCTCTTGTGTTCCTTAATTGGCTGTTGTCCTGAACTGCTTGGCACTGTATGTTCAGGAAGGCATTCTTATCTCTCCTTGCTATTTTCTGAAAATCCGCATTGAGAACCTTGTATCTTTTTCTTTCCTCCATTAATTTTGTCATCCTCCTTTCCTCAGCTATTTGCAAAGCCTTGTTACGACCAAGCATCCGCATTTGCGCGCTCTATTGTTCGCCTGTGGGCATGGATAAGTGCTGTGAATATGTGGTGATGGTCCAATGGCTCTAAGTGAGCCTGTTTCCAGGAATCCTGTTTTGTAAGCCTGTTTTGCTTTGTGGACACTCTGCAAATGCCAAATTGACCCTGTCAAGAGAACGTCTGGAAAAACACAAAGAAACGTCCCCCTGCGGGATATAGCCGGAAGTGCTTTCTTTCTTTTGTTCACCCTTCCAGTCGAGAAGTGGTATCCTCCAGTGATGAATGCCTCCTATCCAAAGGAGACGACAGAGTGACATGTCCGCTGACGTGCAGGACAAGAAAGGAGCATGACACATACGGCCATTAAGTGATTTCCCGGGAATGCAGGAAAGATTTGCAATTGTCGAAAAGGGACAATGCTGGGAGCCGTATGCGGCGCGCACGTGTACATGGGTTTCTGAGAAGTAAATCCACTTGCCGGACCCAGCCTGTGGTTTCTTTGCTGAAGAATAGAAATGTACCTCCTCTCCTCGCCGTTCCCAAGCTTTTCCCGCCAACAAGTGATCACGCCCAACGAATTAATGCCGGACCAGTCAGTGCCTCAGACCATGAGTGCAGTGATGTGTTCGATTGGATGCCGATATCTGAGGGGCGTGCCCTGGAACTGATTGGTCAGCATCTTCAGAGGGGGGGCTGGACATAGGGGGTTTTAAGGACAGTGCAGAGCCCGAAAAAAGCGCTCTGAGCCCTGGGTAAACGGCTCATCCAGTCGCTTCTCGCTATGAACTCTTAACGCTTGTCATTTTGCTGATGTACCCTTCTTTTTCGTGTAAATAATCTTGTAAATAAGTTTCTCAAAGTGCCATTAAACCTGCTTGTACATATTTCACCAACTTCGAAGATTCAATCCTACTTCAACCCCGAGTCTCTGCACGCTACCAAGTGAAGGCCGGGTCGACATAGCCCCAGCGTCACGACAACTGGTGACCAGCGTTGGGATCTGAATCTACAAGCCACAACATCTGATGACTGGAGGTGGGGCTGGATCTACAAGCTACAACATCTGGTGATTCGAGGTGGATCAGAATCTACAAGCCACAACATCTTGTGATCGGAGGTGGCATCTCAAGCAACAAGCAGGAGCAACAATCGGCCAACAAGAAAGCAGCTCGGAACATCGATCGCATGTGTGGGTGAGTGCTTGGCTTTTCTTCTGATGTGGACCAGGTTCTAGAACAGGGTTAGATTTTAGAACTGGTAAAAAGTGTTGAAACGCCTTTAGGTTTGGTAGTTTGCACTGTTGTTTTGGAAGTAGCCGACACTCGGAGCGATCATGGACCTACAAAAGCTGCAGAAACCGGACCTGTTGCTATTGTGTGAGGAATTGGGAATTGATACAAGTGGTTTGGCACGAAAACCTTTGATTATAAAGGCAATCACAGATTTGGGAGCCGATGATGAGGAGCTCAGTGAAGCATGGAACCTCATCGCCCAAAAAAAGGAGGAGCAGCTCAGACAGCAGAAAGAGCGGGAAAAAGAAGAAAAGAGGCGTGAGCGCGAACTTGAGAGGGAAAAAGAGGAAAGGGAGCGCGAACGTGAGAGGGAAAAAGAGGAAAGGGAGCGCGAACGTGAGAGGGAAAGAGAGGAAAAGAAGCTAGACATTGAGCTCCGGAAATTAGAACTAGAGTTGAGCAAGAGGTCGGGCGATTGTCCCCAGCTAGCGGTACCTCGTCTCAACAAGGAGGCAAATTTCAAGATGTCAAAGTACATGCAGCCATATGTGATATCAGGGGATATCGGTCTGTATCTGGCTAACTTTGAGCGAACCTGCGAAAAACTGTCCTTCCAGCGAGACACTTGGTCTCAGAGATTATTGACGGTTCTGCCCTGCGAGGCAGCGGAGGTTGTCGCGCGGCTAAGCAAGGAGGACGCGGACAACTACGAGAAGGTCAAAGCTTGCCTTCTGAGAAAGTATAGGCTTAGCGCCGAGGCGTTCAGACAACGTTTTCGGAACGCTACTAAGTCCAGAGACGAGAGTTACCCTGAATTCCTATACAATTTAAGAGTTAATTTGGGCGAGTGGCTAAAGAGCACTGATTCCTACAGTGATAGGGACGCTGTAGTCGAGCGAATTCTTTTGGAGCAGTTTTATAACTGCCTCCCAGAAAAAGAAAGAAATTGGTTACAGGACCGAGGCGAAATTAAGTCGGCAACTGAAGCTGCCGAACTTATTGAGGAGTATGCTTCGCGCCGACAATTCAGCAACCCAGCAGTGGATAGGCCCCGCAATCCCAAGTTCAGTGTGAAAAACCGTCAGGAAAGGCACTTTGCTAGAGTTGGAAACGAAGAAATGAAGGTTTCTTCAGGCAAATTCCCTAGAAAGGACGGCAGTGAGAAAAGTGGGGAAGTGACCAACGTGCAGAACACAAAGAATAAGCTTGAGGCTAGGAAGCCGCTCACATGCTTTAGGTGTAATGAGCAGGGTCACATTGCCGTCAACTGCCGGAAAGAAAAGATTGCTTTCTCGTATGTCAGGGACTGCGATGAAAATATGCAGCTTTTAGAACCCTACCTGCATGACCTAGTAGTCAACGGGAAGCCTTGCAAGGTACTGCGCGATTCGGCCGCAACGATGGATGTTGTCCATCCGGCGTATGTGTCGCCTTCCGACTATACAGGACAGTGTGCGTGGATCCGCCAGGTAGTGGAGGAACAGAGTGTGTGCTTGCCAATCGCGAACGTGGTCATCGAGGGCCCTTTCGGCAAGTTGACAACCGAGGCTGCCGTTTCAGGAAAGCTTCCTAAGTGCTATCCGTATTTGTTCTCCAACAAATCGGATATGCTACTGCGAAAGAGGGGCATCCTTTTCGGAGACAGAGTTGTGCCAGCCTTAACACGTTCAAAGGCGCGAGAACTAGCTACACTGCTAATTCCAGAAAAATCCACCGCGGAGGAAACGACAGCTAAAACAGTGGTCGATGCGGAAGACAGTGGGTCAGAAAACTTTGAGAGCAAGGCATCTCAAATAAGTCAACTTGAAAGTGAGCTTGATGAGACGCGGAATGAGGACGTCCTTGGGAGTAACCTCTTGCCGCCAGCGTCTAGTAATCTAACGAGACTTTTAAGTGAAAACCGAGAGGACTTAGCTATGGAGCAAACCGTGGTAAATCTAACGTTAAACCTTCCCGAGGACATGGGGGATAACTTGATTTGCCTCAGCGGAAAAGGAAGCAACGCTCAGGAGCTTCTCAGATAGACAGAGCAGAGAGGAGAACTAAAGAAATCCCAGCTGTCCGATCTGGGCGAAATAATAACAGAGTTTGAGGCCTGCTTCGTGGACAGGCCAGGCAGGACTGATTTGACTGAGCACGATATTGAGCTGACTTCAGACGTGCCAGTGCGATCAAGGTGCTACCGATTTTCTCCAAGGCAAAGAGAAATTCTGGATAGGGAAGTAACTCGCATGCTGGAATTAGGAGTAATAAAACCCTCGGAAAGCGATTATGCTTCGCCTATGATCTTAGTAGAAGCTCCAGGTAAAGACCCTAGGCCTGTGGTAGACTACCGAAAGCTAAATTCTCTCACCAGGGATCAAGTGTATCCTATTCCGAATATTGAGGAGAGAGTAGAACAGGTCAGTAGAGCGGCATATGTGACTACGCTGGACCTTACTCGAGGATACTGGCAAGTACCGCTCACTGAACGCGCCAGCAGATACGCGGCTTTCGTCACTCCGACGGGCAGCTACCAGCCAACAATGATGAGTTTCGGGCTCAAAAATGCTCCATTTTGTTTTTCCCGACTCATGGATAGGGTTTTAAATGGGTGTGAAACATTCGCGGTGCCTTATTTAGATGACATTGCGGTTTTTTCCGACTCATGGGCGGACCATATGGTACATCTAAGAGCTGTACTGAGCCTTTTGCGTCAAGCTGGACTAACCGTAAAGGCCGAGAAATGTTGCCTGGCAAGGGCGACCGTGGACTACTTGGGTCACAATGTAGGTCAAGGTTTCAGGAAACCCAGCGAGATTAAGATTTCTGCGGTAGCAGACTACCCGCGGCCGAGCACGAAGACGGAAATTCGAGCATTCCTGGGTCTGACTGGGTACTACAATCACTACATCCCTAACTATTCAGCTTTGGCTAGCCCTCTGACCGACGCTCTCCGCAAGACAGAACCGACAAATGTAGTCTGGGACGAACAAAAGGAAGCCTCCTTCGTAAACCTGAAGGCTGTGCTGATTAGCCGTCCGGTATTGCGAGCTCCAGACTATGGCCGAGAATTCACGGTCCAGTGTGATGCCAGTGATCGAGGGTTAGGTGCTGTTCTCTGCCAGAGAGATGACGACGGTAATGATCACCCCGTGCTCTACTTGAGCAGAAAACTGAGTTCTAGAGAGAGGGCTTATTGCGCGTCAGAGAAAGAATGCGCTTGCATTGTATGGGCCATTCAAAAATTGCAGTGCTATCTTGGAGGGGCCAAATTCACCGTAGAGACGGACCATTGTCCCCTGGCTTGGCTGCAATCTGCGACATCGAAGAACAGTCGCCTTCTTAGGTGGAGCTTGATTTTACAGCAGTACAATTTTGAAATAAGATACAAAAAGGGGAAGTTAAATGGGAATGCGGACGCGCTTAGCCGCTCTTTCTAAGCGGTCCGAGATGTTCCTCACCATGTATCCAAATTGATAATCAGGTTTTTTTTTTTTCGTGCGCTTGTATATGTGTGGCTATGTAAAGCAGCACGTTTGGTTTTCTAGGAATACGTGGGTCCTGAACGTCTTGAGAGTGGGCTTTTCTCGAACAACAATGGCAGTTTTCTTTTAACCTGGTCTCTTCAGACGGGAGCCGAGTGCTTGCTTCGACATGTGGTTGAGTTTCAGACAGCTCGAGCAATTTGGCCTACAACAATCGAGACAACGCGACAAGCAACAGCGAGCTTCAAGCGTTCACGTGCAGGCCATTAAGTCGTCTCTTCATGCAGCAGCTGGGACTGCTGCCCTCCGAGACTCTTCTGGCGGGGGAGGAGGCTGTTACGACCAAGCATCCGCATTTGCGCGCTCTATTGTTCGCCTGTGGGCATGGATAAGTGCTGTGAATATGTGGTGATGGTCCAATGGCTCTAAGTGAGCCTGTTTCCAGGAATCCTGTTTTGTAAGCCTGTTTTGCTTTGTGGACACTCTGCAAATGCCAAATTGACCCTGTCAAGAGAACGTCTGGAAAAACACAAAGAAACGTCCCCCTGCGGGATATAGCCGGAAGTGCTTTCTTTCTTTTGTTCACCCTTCCAGTCGAGAAGTGGTATCCTCCAGTGATGAATGCCTCCTATCCAAAGGAGACGACAGAGTGACATGTCCGCTGACGTGCAGGACAAGAAAGGAGCATGACACATACGGCCATTAAGTGATTTCCCGGGAATGCAGGAAAGATTTGCAATTGTCGAAAAGGGACAATGCTGGGAGCCGTATGCGGCGCGCACGTGTACATGGGTTTCTGAGAAGTAAATCCACTTGCCGGACCCAGCCTGTGGTTTCTTTGCTGAAGAATAGAAATGTACCTCCTCTCCTCGCCGTTCCCAAGCTTTTCCCGCCAACAAGTGATCACGCCCAACGAATTAATGCCGGACCAGTCAGTGCCTCAGACCATCAGTGCAGTGATGTGTTCGATTGGATGCCGATATCTGAGGGGCGTGCCCTGGAACTGATTGGTCAGCATCTTCAGAGGGGGGGCTGGACATAGGGGGTTTTAAGGACAGTGCAGAGCCCGAAAAAAGCGCTCTGAGCCCTGGGTAAACGGCTCATCCAGTCGCTTCTCGCTATGAACTCTTAACGCTTGTCATTTTGCTGATGTACCCTTCTTTTTCGTGTAAATAATCTTGTAAATAAGTTTCTCAAAGTGCCATTAAACCTGCTTGTACATATTTCACCAACTTCGAAGATTCAATCCTACTTCAACCCCGAGTCTCTGCACGCTACCAAGTGAAGGCCGGGTCGACATAGCCCCAGCGTCACGACAGCCTCTTCAGATAACCAGTTTGCTTTGATGAATTTCTTTTGCTTTGGAACTACCTTAGTAGCAACTTCTTGTGTTATATCACGAACATCAGTCCACATCTCTTCGGGCTCTCTGTCTTCTATATCTAAATCTTGAAATCGATACCTCTCTTCCACAGCATATTCTAATGGAATTTGATCCAGATCATACCTGAAAGGCCTTCTAGTTTTCTGCGTTTTCCTCTATCGAAGCTTAATTTTGGCAACAAGAAGCTGATGATCGGTGCCACAATCTGCCCCAGGCCTTGTTTTTACTGCTTGTATAGCGCTTCTCCATCTCTGCCGGCAAAGAATATAATCGATCTGATTCCTGTACAGACCATCCGGTGAAGTCCATGTGTACAGGCGCCTCTTGTGCTGTTGAAAATGAGTATACGCTATGGCCAGGTTGTTTTCTTGACAAAACTCTACTAGCCTCTGCCCAGCTTCATTTGGCTCGCCAAGACCGAACTTGCCTATAATTCCGGATATTTCTTCACTCCCGACCTTAGCATTCCAGTCTCCTATGAGAAAAACGACGTCTGATGATGGGGTGCGGTCTAAAAGGCATTGTAGGTCCGCATAAAATCTCTCAACGTCAGCTTCTTCAGCAGATAGATGCACCCAGTGAGAGAGTAAGACAGTTGGAGAGGGGCGTGTCAGTTGCAGACGTGGCGGCCGTCACTGGGCCCTTACAAAAATGAGTTTTGAAACTCTATTGTTGGACTATTGACCGCCTTTTGAATTTATTGAATTTCGATAGACATTCAACCCCAGCTGAATGCAATCTTTACAGGGCCAACAGAATTTTCATTGTGTTCTACCCAATAGACTTTTTGTGCAATTTTTTCTATGTGCTTTTTGTTGTCAGTTTTCAACGTTCACGAACAATTAGCGTGGACTGTTCATGCTGGCCCATGTTTTTAAGTAGTTTTAGGCACAAATGATAAGAGCATGATGTAACAATTTCGTTATGAATTTTTGGTCTCACTTGTAATCAACTATTGGCCACATTCTGCAAAGGGAAATATAAGAGCAGCATGCAGTTGCGTGCTCGTTCATGTTATATAAAAGTACATATTAACGGTGCACACTTAGCTCAAGCTTCGCAACACAGTGAAAATATGCCCTAAAAACTTCATGATGGCAAAGCCTCCACTAATAATGCAAATACATCGTTGAATATCAATCAGAATCCGTAATCGATCAGCTTCTGTATGTCGCAGAAGGTAACTTTAGTGGTAGGACATATTTTATATTTATCATAAAACAAGTTCAGTGAGTCATCATACTAACAAACAGGATCCTAGATTGAACCTACCATGTAGGGCAGGACAGAGCTTTTTTAAACCAGTTCCAAAGTTCACTATATATATGCTTCAGGGTCTGACATTCTGCCCAAGCATAGGTATTTTTGCCCGTAGCTTTTTGCCGCAAAATGAGGTGCAGTCTGTATTGGAATCCTCCACCGCTGTATGTCTTTGGAGAATTTTACTGTTATTTTTTTCTTTTCCTTCCTTTCTTAGTGGACACCATGCTAAAATGAAGTCACTTTAAACATTGAGGGGTTCTAATAATCACGGATTGATCCCACGCATACTATAGAGTTAACACGCATAGCAAAAACATTCGCGTATGAAAAAAAAAAGAAGAAAAAAAACAAGATTGCATGCGTCTTCTAACGGCGACTCTTCTTTTCAAAGAAGCATTCGGCCGCCGCCTTGCCCCTGTCCGCATCCCACTTCCCCCGTGCCCCGTGAACGGCGCCAGCATGTCCGGAGAGGTCGAGGGTCGCTTCCTGTCGGCTGGGGGGAAAAAAGGGGGAGGGAGGAGGGGTTGCTCCCGCTTGGTCTCCGCTCTCTGCCTTCACCGTGGTTTGTTTTCACGGAGATGACCTTGGCTTCAGCAGTCGCGCAGCGGGGGTGGCGGCTTTTCACTGAAGCTGTTCTTCTGCGCCCCGTTTTCTTTGCACGCAGACGCGGGTACGCTGAGTGCGGCGATGTGCCAGTTCAGTTGGCGTTTTCCCGCCACCGTGGTCGCATCTTGCACTGTGAACGAAGCACCGTATGTAGGTTTTTCGCTGGTGATTATCACGAAGATCGTTTTGTTCAAATTGGAGTGCGAACGTACGAATTTAAGTCTTCGGAGGACTCCGCTCTTGAGCGGCAGCTTCTGCGCAAGGAGGACGTGTTTAAGAAGTTCAACAGTCGCAGGCGTTTTGGATTCTAGGCGAAAAGTCGGCGCGGGCGGAGGGAGCGTCTGCACTTTGGTGAGTGTTTTACTTCTTCCTATTCGTGTTTGTGCCAGTCTTGTACTGTGTGTGCTACAAGGTGAAGCCCGCATGTAAATATTTCTAGCAGACAAACCAGCCTCGTCGGAAAAAAAAGGAGGGGAAGAGAGAGAGAGAGAGAGAGAGAACGAGGCTTGTCTTTACGCGGACGCTGGGGCCGATGGAACGCCAGCTGGAATGGCGACATTTTCGATCTTTCTTTTTTTTAACCGGTGACCGTTTTTGACGGATTGTTCGGCACAGTGCTGTACTCTTTCGATACGCTACTCGCGCTGAGACGGACACATTGTCGAGATCATAATATGCCTCTGTCACACATTGTGGATTATTGAATCTGTGCAGCTCCGCCATTTTTGCAGTGTTTGTTTTTGTTTCCACTCATTTTAGTGCCTATAGTTGGTAATTTTGCTTCAAGTTTTCTGGGTAGTAATGCTTGTGACCTGCGCTTTGCTATTTATATTCACAATGGGATCTTTGACGGCAGCATATATTGTTTATCAGGGAGAAATGAACGATGTGGTAGTGCTGCCGAGCTGTGGAGGCGGCGGTCGATGCCGTCTTAGCAGTGAAAGACAGTGACAACTCATTTTAGACAAGAAATTTCTTGAGCTATGACGTGGAGCAGCGCACAAATGCCTTTGCTCTGTTTTTAGGTTAGTATATACCGCAACTTAATTATGATTTATATTGTTTATTTCAGCATCACATGCGAGGAGTTCCCGGACGTATCAGCGTTTTACGCAAAGAACAGCCTGGCGTCATACCTTGCACATGAATTGAAATAAAGCAAATAAACAACCCAGCTCATGTTATGGGTTCACCAAAGATGCATATTTTTTCTTTCTCATTAACGCGCATTTTTTATTCTGTGTTCCCTTTCCGCTGCGGATTAACAGAAAATGCTGCGTGATCAACGGTTAGCCAGGAGCAGGCACGAGGTGGTTTACATTAATGCAAAAGTAGCACAGCACATATCCTTGCTGCGGTCAGTCAACACATTCTATGTTCTGCTGACCAATCAACAATTTAGTCAGTTTAGTGTAGGTTAATGAGTGAGTAAGTATAATGGGGCTTAAAAGATCAAGATCTGTTTTGTTCTTTTATGCCTCACTATGCTTATCATTAACCAGCACTGATCAGACAGAATTGTTGATTGGTCGGGCAGAACATAGAATGTGGTGACTTATCGCAGCTAGGAGATGCACTGTACTACTTTTGCATTAATGAAAATCACCCCGTGTCTGCTCCTGGCAAACCGATGGTCGTGTACTATTTTCTGTTGTTCAGGAGTGGAAAGGTAGCAGAAAATCAAAAAGCATCACTTGCAGAGTTTCTGAAGCATTTGAGCCTGAAATCAACAGAATTTCAGTTGCGCGAATTCCAAAAGCGCTCTTAAGAAACACATGGGCCACTATTTCATAAGCGGTCAACAAGAGGTCAACACTGCATCATCCAAAATGCTGTTGATTATCGACAGACTTTCAACAGCGTGTATTGACACAACGCTTTCGAATTTCTATAGAAACCCTACATGCATTTTTGTAAGGGGGCAGCGTTTCACAAGCATGTGTTACTTCGGAGTGAGCAGTCGTGTGTCGCTAGCGCGTCCTCAACTTCGGCATCTCTTCCCTCGCATCAGTCACTCCTCAGCCTTCACAGATAGCAGACGTGTACGCGTGGTGCTCCCTGGACCTCGGCTCCGAGCCGCTCGCCGCGTCGTGAAGCAGCTTGTGCTTACCTCCGCACCTTAAATGGCGTTCGCCTTCAAGCGCGTTTCCCTCTCTCTTTCTCTCCCCATATGATACCGCCTCAGACCTTTCGGCCGCGGAGCATCGCATTGTAAAGAGGTACATACATTGCCGGTTCTTGTTCATTTCTGAAGCTATTGTAAGGAAAGCTGAGGACGCGGCTGCGCCGCGCGTTTGCCTCGCGTCTCACTTGATGAAGGTGGGCCTTCAGGCACTGCGGCGCAGGTTCGCCGTGCTTGACGTGCTGAAGTACAACGGCAGCAGTGCTAGGCACCTACTTCGCATTTGATTAACTATGCAAATCGCTCGTAATTTGTATTGCGAAAACGCTACTACTGTTGGTTTCGAGCCTTCAGTGTAGCGCGGCCGCTAGCCACGTCTTACCCGCGCTACGCTGTGACGTCACACCCCACGTGACACTAGGTGATGATGGCTGGCAGGAGCTGCGAACTTGGATCTCTCGTTTCACATGGGACAGTTATGTCAGAATAAGCCTGCCAGGACCCTGGCATTCAAGTTACCCACTAAGGTACGTTCAAATGGCTTGGTTAAAGCGAGACTTTATAAGTGGGACGGAGAAGAAGAAGAAGAAAGAACAGAAAGAGAAGCTACGTCGGCTTTGCTTACGCAACCTACCGGGTTTAACTAAAGCTAACCCCAGCTAATTTTAAATGTTTAAAGGAGCTGCGTGGCGAGACACATGAGCGCTGACATCAGTCCCGAGTATATATAAAGGCGCGCCTGGGCTCGAGCCGCGCCATGGACTCGGAGGAAGAGTAACTGATTAGCCGTGCTCGTTACGATCGTTGGTTGGCTGCATCTGATGATGCGGAGGACATTGCATTGCGAGCTTAAAGTTTGCGTAGATTGGCCTAAAGCCAAAAGAGCGGCGGAAACATCAGAACAATGTGAGAAGCGTCTTGCGAAGCACCGCCGCGACGATGCTGTAAGGAGTGGGCGACGAGCAGCACAGAGGGCCGCCGGCGTCGCCGCTTTTGCGTCCCCTTGATTCAGCTATCGCTACAGACTAGGTTTAACCGAAACTCGACCACAGCTAGTTATTTTTTCTCGGGGCTTCCGGCTGCCTTCTGGCCTGACACAGCGGGTAGGGCCAGCGGCGGCTCATGTTGCTGGTGATTGGAGCTATCAGACAGGAAAGTACAGAACAGCCATGTACGGCACGTTCTAGACGAGACTGGCTCAACAGCACACGGTCATGGAACTGCCTTCATCGTCTTGATAGGGGTGCACTCTCGCTGTCTGTTATGAGGCTTACATTTAGCGCGCTTGATTTTGGTCAACCTGCGCCGTTTGATATAGATTTGCTCTTGGATATTTTGTATTTCTTGTTAAAAATGATGGTTTGGTGTTGTACTGACACGAACATTATCCGAGCTTGTTGATGGCCAAAAACAAGTCTGGTCTATGAGCACCATTTTAAGTTTACAGACGGGAGCAAAACCTAGTAACACACAAAAAAATTGTAAGATATAACTTTTTGACGCTTGACTAAGAAAGTGTTCCATAAAATATACATTGCGTTTTAATTTGAAGTAAATTCAAATGAATATATTTCGATTTGTTTAAATATATACCAAAAGAAGGTAAAGAATGAAATTTAAAAATTTTAAAATCAAATTTTATGTGGACACCGCTGTCATTCCAGCCATTTCTCTAAGTGGTTAAAAGTTCATACAATTTTGCCATAGATCATGCAACGTAGTGCGACCGTAAGAAAAAACGTTCCCGGGAAGATGACTTTACAGTTCTAGGCGAATGTCGCATCTTCCACTAGCTATCAAGGATGAAAATAATGTCCTCTTATGAAAATAAGAGCAAATATGAGTAGAATGGACTTTGTAAAATCGTAATAAATTTATACCTGAGGGAAGGAAAGTTTAAAAATAAGTACTTCTTCTAGGTGAATACAGTGCTCTGATGACGTCTTTTACATGCGGTCGCAATGAATCAATATGAATAAATTTCATAACTGCGTGCCTGAAACTCAAGTTTTTGGAATTTCACATTGCAAGAGATGATTATGGGGGGGGGGAGAAAATTGTAAGAAGAAAACATTTTAATCCGTAGCCGCAATGCGTGTACCATATTAGCAATTATCATCATAATCATCAGCCTGACTATACCCACTGCACGGCGAAGGCCCCCTGCTACGTTTTCCTTCCTTGGAATCCAGTTTCTTACCCTAAGCGACCATCGGCTATCCTCTCTTCGCACTACATGTCCTGCCCATGTCCATTTCTTCTTCTTAATTTCCACTAGAATGTCGGTAACCTGAGTTATTTCTCTGACCCACTCAGTACGTTTCCTATCTCTTAATGTTACCCCTACCATTTTTCGTTCTATAGCCCTCTGGGTTGTCCTCAACTTAAGTAGAACTCTCTTGGTTAGTCTCCACGTTTCAGCGCCATAGGTGAGTACAGGTAAGATGCAATTGTTATATACTTTCCTCTTTAGCGATATCGGTAAGCTGCTAGTCATAATCTGCGAGTGCTTGCCAAATGCGCTCCATCCCAATCTTATTCTTGCTGTTATTTCTTTTTCAGGGTCCGGATCTGCAGTTACTACCTGTCCTAAGTAGACATATTCGCCTACTACTTCCAGTACTTCGCCACCTATAGTAAACTGCTGTTCCTTCCCGAGGCTGTTGAGCATTACCTTAGACTTCTGCATATTGATTTTCAAGCCTGCCTTTTTGCCTTTCCTGTCTAGGTCATCAATCATTATTTGCAGTTCATCCCCCGAGGTGCTTAGCAAGCCAATGTCATCAGCAAATCGCATATTACTGAGGTATTCTCCATCTACCCTTATGCCTAAGTGCTCCCATTTCAAGTCTCTGATTACTCCCTCTAAGCAAGCTGTGAATAGTACTGGGGAGATTGTGTCTCCTTGCCTAACATCTTTCTTTATGGGAATTGTGTTACTTTCTTTATGCAGAACTATGGTTTCTGTGCAGCCACTATATATATCTTCCAGCACTTTCACTTAAAGCTCGTCTACCCCCTGATTTCGCAATGCCTGCATGACCGCCGAGGTTTCAACTATGCTTTTTCGTAATCAATGAATGCTATGTATAAGGGCTGGTTATATTCTGAGCATTTTTTTATCACCTGATTGATGGTATGGATATTTCCGCGAAACCTTCAAAACTGTATTTGTTGTTTTTTAACAGCCGCCGACATACAGGCTTATCACTCTGATTCTGGATCGCGTATCAGTTTCGTAATCTTTGTTTGTTAATACTCGATGTCGCGAGTCACACCTTTATCAGTTTCGTTGTAGCGCAAGATGCACCGAGATCTATCTCGAAGATTCCGGCCACTCGTGTGTCTGTCCACAATGTTCCAGCCCGTGCTGGTAGCTGTTTGCGACGTTATCTTGATTGTTCTGTGCAGCTTTTAAATTGAGCGTTGACGA
This sequence comes from Amblyomma maculatum, assembly GCF_055883805.1. Classification (NCBI taxonomy): domain Eukaryota; kingdom Metazoa; phylum Arthropoda; class Arachnida; order Ixodida; family Ixodidae; genus Amblyomma; species Amblyomma maculatum. The sequence continues at coordinate 566,240 of NW_028146738.1, forward strand.
GTGTGACGGGCATTCTTTGCTCGACGATCGACGAGCACGTTTGTTTCTATCGCCGCCGCCGAGTTGCTTAGTTCTTTTGCGGGCGCAAGTCAGCCCAAATAAAGAGTTTGTTTAGTGCAATCATCGACCTTTCATTTGTGTCCTCGACCTCGACACCACTACGTGACATCTGGTGGAGGTGCTGTCCTTGATCCTTCAAGCGAAGACCTCAGCCTTATTTCTGTCGCACTGAAAAACCAGCCTACAGGTCACCGAGACAGCCGCCGACTCCAAGGCCTACAACCAGAAAACGGTCTGCTGCCTGACCACATTCGATCTCGGAAGGCATCGACGCTGACAATGGCCCAGCCTACAGCACCGGTTGTTTTCGTCCAACCCCGTGAGCACCCCTGCTTCCATGGACGACCGGATGAAGATGAGGGAGATTGGATGGACTTTTTCGACCGTGTGGCGGATTTCAACGGCTGGAACGACGCTGCGAAACTCAGGCAGGTCTACTTTGTTTTCCGAGTCACATACTCCCTGCCGTACCACGCGACGACCAAGGCGGAAAGAGAGCAAGCCGACATCATTCTCAGGAAGGCGTACAGGACTGCTCTGCACCTACCCAAGCACACGTCGAACGAAAAGTTGCTCCAGCTAGGCATCAGCAACACCTTCAGCGAGCTCGCCGAAGCTCTGCTGGGAATGCAAATCACGAGACTCAGAGGCACCCCCACGGGACGAGCGCTCCTAAGAAGGTTGGGTCGGGACACGAGCGGACTGGTAGACAGATACGCGGACGTACCGGACCACCTTAGGAAAACCATTAAAGTGGGACCATTGCCGGAAAACATGGACCCCAATCTTCACGAAAACAGACGAAAAGCGAGGGCCAACTACGTTGAGAGAACGCTAGCCCAGTTAGACAACACCGTATACATGGACGCTGCCGTATATCCGCGCGAGAGATAACGCGTAGCCGCGACGGTAGTGGTAAACAAGGAAGGAAACATGATCACGTGTGCCAAGGCAAAGGTCGCCGGCACAGCGGAGGCCGAAGAAATTGCCGTCGCGCTGGCGGTAGCAGAAGGCTACAGAACGGGCCGATCTCTCAACATACTGACGGACTCGAAGGAGACGTGCAGGAACTACATGAGGGGTAGGATCAGCAGAACAGCCTTTAAAATACTCAGCGGGGCAACCTCCGCCGAGGAGAAACCCAGGCATAACCTAATCTGGATCCCAGGCCACACGGGCATAGTGGGGAACGAAAGAGCAGACAGCCTAGCTTGAGGTTACGCATTCCGAGCAGGGCAGTCAAATGCTCCGGAGCTCCGCCTACAGGCTTGCGAGGGGGGATACGCAGAGATCTTGCACTTGCATAGGGGAGCTAGAATTAGATATTCACCACCACACAAAGCCCTAACAAAGGAGGAAGCGACCGGCTGGCGCAGATTACAGACCAACTCCTTTCCTAACCTACACATACTTAATAAAATGTTCCCGACACAATACAGAGCCACCTGCCCTTGGTGCGATGCCACACCTACACTTTATCATATCACATGGGAATGCGAACGCAACAAAGCATTCCACCAACACGAAGACCCGAGTGCGGAGCAATGGGAGAGTCGGCTCACCAGCGGCGAGCTCGCGACCCAAAGGGCCTTAGTGCAGCACGCGACTGATGCAGCACGACTCAGTGGAGGCTTGGAATAGGGGCCCACCCTTGCTGACGAGAAGTCTCAAGTCGCCAGCGCCAGAGAAGACGACGGAGACTTCACAACCGCGAAACCCTTGAAATATTCAATAAAGTTTTCACTCACTCACTCAGTCAAGGACATGCCCGAAGTTGGTTTGAAAATCACGAGATTTCTTTCCAGGATTGGGAGATATTCAAAGTACAGTTCTTGATGGCCTTTGCAAGTTCTGTCCGAAAAGAAGGAGCTCAGGCCCTCCTCCAAACAAGAATCCAACTACTAAACGAGCCCGTCCTGGTGTACGTAGAGGAGATGAAACGCCTGTTTCGCCGCGCCGACACTAACATGAACGAAGGTGAGAGAGTGAAATTCCTAATTCGAGGAGTTAAAGAGTCGATTTTTGCAGGGCTTGTCCGGAACCCACCGAAAACGGTGGAAGAATTTGAAAGTGAAGCATCGACCACCGAGAAGACGTTGGACACCCGGATGCGCCACTACGAGCGACCACTTCAACCAGGCTGCTCATGCCACTACCCCAGCGCATCTGCAAGCGGAGAGAACCTTCGGGACCTCATCCTGGAGATCGTACGAGAGGAGCTCCGCCGATTGCTGCCATCGTCGCAACAACCCCAGGTGGCGACACTCGCGGACGTCGTCCGTGAAGAGGTTCAGCAGGCGCTGGGCGTTCCTAAAGCGACGACTCCGACGGCTCCAGTGCATGAATCAGCAGCGACGGACTATGCAGCTGCATTATGTCGTCCTACACCCCGACGCGACCTCCCAAGCCCTCGTCGCTATCATCCTGCTTCCGAAAGCCGCCCCTTGGCCCCCGCCCGCAAAGTATACGAACCATCTTCAAACCCCAGGAAATGCGACGCCTGGAGGACATCTAACAACCGACCGCTCTGTTTCCATTGTGATGAGGTAGGACACATTCTCCGTCACTGCCCGTACAGGCGGATCGGTCTCCGTGGTTTCGCTGTCGACGCTACACGACCCCGCCCTGGCGAACGACCACAGGAAATCAATGACTTCCTCTGCAGGGGAGACCACTCGTCGCCAAGGCGTCTGTCACGCTCCCCATCACCGTACAATGCCCGATGTGCATCGGGCCGCGGTTACATGCAACGAAGGTCTCCTAGCCCCCGTAAGGGAAACTAAAGGCAGCAACCTTTGGAGGTGAGGTTGCTCAACGGCGAAAAGACGAACATCCTCCGCCGCCGCCGACCACTAACGACGACGCAACCATTTCACCGCCGCTCCACACGACAAAATCGACGACCACACGACCACAGTGCGAGCCGACACTGCTGCCCAGCGAAGTAACAATGGTATGCCCTGACCATGACCTGAAGAAACGGCGGAGCCGAGATCGGACACAAAGGCCCACGTGCAATGCGAGGACGCGAACAAGTGACCTTGAAGTTGATGTCGAGGGTCGCAGAGTCACTGCCCTAGTAGACACCGGAGCTGACTTTTCAGTCATTAGTGGACTGTTGGCCTCTCAGCTACGGAAAGTTACCAAAGCTTGAGATGGTCCGCTGATTCGCACCGCAGGTGGCAACCTGATTACTCTATCGGGACGATGTGCTGCAAGAATAACCGTAAATGGGCCTACTTACCCCACCACCTTCTACTTACCCCACCACCTTTGTGGTCTTGCAGCAGTGCTCCCGCGACGTGCTTTTAGGCATGGATTTCCTAAATGAACATAGGGCTATCATCGACCTGTGATCCAAGCTCATCAAGCTCTCTGCAGACAACGCCATTCCTGCTACGACGACGTCTATGCAACACATCCCTCTAAACGTCCTCGATGAAGAATTGACCATCCCGCCCCGATCAAGCATCGCAGTCTGCGCAGGTAGTGCTAACATCGAAACCGCTGAAGGCATCGTCGAAGGAAATACCCATTGCTCTTAGAACGAGGTGTCGGCATCGCAAGAGCTATCGCGAAATTCCGGAGAGGTTAAGCGCAGGTTCTGGTAACAAACTTCACCGAAGAATACCGGCATCTCAACAAGGGCACGACGATCGCTTTTCTCGACAAATTAGCGGACCTCAAAGATGTATTAGCCCTCCACGACCAAACGCTGGAACACGCACCGGACCTATTCTGTCAGCCCACATTTGACATCAACCCGGCATTGACCCACAACAGGAAAAACCAGATTCTCAGTCTGCTTCGAAGCTACGGGGACTGCTTCTCATCGTCATCGAAGGTACGACAAACACCACTGGTCAAGCACCGCATAATAACGGACGAACACGCCCGACCTCTGCGCCAAAGCCCTTATCGTGTATCGCCGCGAGAACGCCAGGCCATTCACGATCAAGTTGAGGAAATGCTGCATGATGATGTAATCCCTGCCATCGAACAGTACCTGGGCGGCACCAGTCGTTTTGGTGAAGAATAAAGACGGCACACTTTGCTTCTGCGTTGATTACCGCCGCTTGAATAGCATAACGAAGAAGGATGTGTACCCGCTTCCCCGCATCGACGACACTCTCGACCGACTGTGCAATGCAAGGGACTTCTCACTGATGGACCTGCAGAGCGGATATTGGCAAATTGAGGTCGACGAAAGAGATCGCGAGAAGACCGCATTCTTCATACCGGACGGTCTTTTCGAGTTCAAGGTGATGCCATTTGGCCTCTGCTCCGCACCAGCCACATTTCAACGAGTAATGGACACAGTCCTGGCAGGCTTGAAGTGGCAAATTTGTTTGGTATATTTGGATGACGTTGTTGTCTTCTCGTCAAACTTTGAAGACCACCTAAAACGTCTACAGACAGTGCTGGAAGTCATCACGTCATCGGGACTAACGCTAAAAGCACAGAAGTGTCACTTCGCCTACGAAGAACTCCGGTTTCTAGGTCACATCATTAGCAAGGAGGGAATTCGCCCAGACCCAGAGAAAACAGCTGCAATCGCACAATTCCCACCGCCTGCCGACAAGAGAGCTGTGCGCCGATTCCTTGGGCTGTGCGCTTATTATCGACGATTTGTCAAAACCTTTTCGCGGATCGCCGAACCGTTGTCGCAAATTACAAAGGCTGACGTACCTTTTAAATGGGAAGCGCCGCAAGGAGAAGCCTTCGACGAACTTAAGCGCCGCCTGCAATGCCCTCCTATACTTGGCCACTTTGATGAAAACGCCGAGACTGAAATTCACACCGACGCGAGCAGTGTGGGCCTAGGAGCTGAAGAGTGCCGGACTGAAGAAAGTAATCGCCTACGCTAGCAGGTCCCTCACAAAAGCCGAAGTCAATTACTCGACGACCGAGAAGGAGTGCCTTGCGATCATCCGGGCTACTTCTAAGTTTCGTCCATATTTATACGGCCGACCATTCAAGGTGGTAAGCGACCATCACGCGCTCTGCTGGCTGGCTAATTTGAAAGATCCCTCCGGCCGCCTTGCCAGATGGAGCCTACGACTTCAAGAATTTGACTTGATTGTGGTCTATAAGTCGGGCCGGAAGCATTCCGACGCAGACTGCTTAACACGCGCTCCCATCGACGATCCCCCGAAGGACGATGACGACGACGCCTTTTTGGGACCGGTAAGCGCCAGCAGTTTCGCAGAACAACAGCGATCAGACCCTGAGCTGAAAGCGCGAGCCGATTACTTAGAAGGAAAGACCACTTCCCCTCCTGGTGTGTTCAGGCGACATTTATCATCGTTCGCGTTGAGCAATGGCCTCCTCGTGAAGAAGAACTTCGCAACCAACAAGACCGCGCAGCTTCTTGTAGTGCCTAAAAACCTCCGGCAGGAAATTTTGCAGGCGTTGCACGATGGGGGAGCCCACAGCAGGCCACCTCGGATTTGCGCGTACGTTGCATCGAATCCAGGAGTACTACTGGCCGCGACTGCCTGCCGAAGTTGCCCACTACGTAAAGACGTGTCGTGAGTGCCAACGACGCAAGACGCCGCCGATCAGACCAGCAGGACTACTAAACCCGATTCCGCCCCCAATCATGCCCTTTCAACAAATTGGGATGGATCTTCTTGGCCCCTTTCCATCTTCGTCTATAGGTAACAAGTGGATCATCGTGGCCACTGACTACCTTACCCTTCACGCCGAAGCAAAAACACTACCCAATGGTACCGCGGCAGAAGTCGCAAAATAGTTTGTCGAACAAATTCTCTTGCAACACGGCGCCCCAGAAGTGGTCATCACGGACAGGGGAACGGCGTTTACGGCAGAGTTGACTCAAACCATCCTGGAATACAGTCACACAAGCCATCGACGAACAACTGCGTACCATACCCAGACCAATGGCCTTACGGAGCGCCTGAACAAAACGATCGCGGACATGATCGCTATGTACGTCGACGCTGAACACAAGACCTGGGACGCCATCTTGCCATACGTTATCTTCGCGTATAACACGGCTGTCCTGGAGACGCCCAGAGCGACCTCGTTTAAGCTTGTGTACGGCAGAGAGCCCACGACGACGCTCGGCGCAATGCTGCCGCACGTAACCAACGAGGACAACCTTGACGTCGCCGCCTACCTGCAGCGTGCAGAGGAAGCCCGACGACTCGCACGTCTGCGTATTAAAGACCAACAGCGCACCGACAGCCGACGATACAACTTACGACGACGCCACGCAGAGTACAATCCAGGAGACCAAGTGTGGGTTTGGACACCAATTCGCCGTCGCGGATTAAGTGAAAAGTTGTTGCGTCGATACTTTGGGCCGTACAAAATCATTCGCCGCGTCGGACCACTGGACTATGAAGTCATTCCCGACGGAACGTCAGCATCACAACGGCGACATGCACGCCCAGAAATTGTACATGTTGTACTACTGAAGCCGTATTACGCGCGTTAAAGAATCTGGTGTTTAAAGTTTGCAGTGTTTATGTTTAAGTTTCTTTGCTTTGAAACATCGAGGCGCTGTTTTTTTAAGGGGGGAGTAATGCCGCGAAACCTTCAAAACAGTATTTGTTGTTTTTTAACAGCCGCCGGCATACAGGCTTATCACTCTGATTCTGGATCGCGTATCAGTTCCGTAATCTTTGTTTGTTAATGCTCGATGTCGCGAGTCACAACTTTATCAGTTTCGTTGTAGCGCAAGATGCACCGAGATCTATCTCGAAGATTCCGGCCACTCGTGTGTCTTTCCACAATGTTCCAGCCCGTGCTGGTAGCTGTTTGCGACGTTATCTAGATTGTTCTGTGCAGCCTTTAAATTGAGCGTTGACGAGTGTGACGGGCATTCTTTGTTCAACGATCGACGAGCACGCTTGTTTCTATCGCCGTCGTCGAACTGCCTTCAGTGACGCCTACTCCGGCGGCCCCCGGATCCAACTCGTCCTCGGAGTCCCCGCTGCCAGGTACAGGGCCCAGGCGCCACTCTTCCAGCTGTGGTGTCCGGGGCTAGGGCAGCCATGGACCTGCCGCCTCCAGTCCAGCGACCTACGAAAGCGCAATGCTTTCAGTTCACCCTACCGGAGCCTGCTCCGGCGGACGACCTAATTGATGCACTCGAGGCGGTCGTCGGTGTCGGGGGTCTGCAGTACCTGCAGCACCTCGGCGGAACAAAGTTCCTTGCTGCCGTCTCGTCGATGGCTCAAGCAACTAAGATGGTAGCGGCGGGCGCAATCCTCGTCGCTGGAAAGCAAGTACCACTGGCGCAAATGGCTGCTCCAGTGGTTTACGTGACGGTGTTCCGTCTACCCCCGTCAGTGAGCGACGACTCCCTCGCCGCCGCTCTAAGTCCGTACGGCAAGGTCCGCGCTGTGACCGAGCCGGTTTTCAAGGGAAAGAGTCATGTGCGTACCGGAGCGAGGCTGGTAAAGCTAGACATGCTCCGGGCACCACCCAACTTCATCACTGTCGCTGGGCACCGTGCGATGCTGGAGTATCGTGGGATGAAGCGAGTGTGCTCCAAGTGCGGCGCAGAGGGCCATTTTGGTGCTTCCTGCACCGCGGCACGTTGTGGCCGCTGCTCCACGTACGGCCACGAGACAGAGGCGTGCCAAGCAGCGTGTAAACGGTGCGGCGGTAACCACGTGACCAAGGACTGCGTGATGCCGCACTCGTATGCGGCCGCTGCTACGCCTGATACCATGTCGCACCAAGGTGGAAACGCCGCCGTGACAGTCCTCAATGAGCCCTCGGTAGTGTCAAGTAGAACCCCCACTACACATTCTGAGGGCGAACTGGACAGGGCGTCCACCGCCGCCCAGTCGCCGGAATCCGACGTCAGGAGCTCGGAAGTTACGTCCGACGACGAGTCGTCGCGTGCGTCCTTCTCGTCAGTGACTGACTCGGACGCGTCGTACCTTCCCGCCACACCGACATACGAGGGTGCGGCTCTGAACGCACCCATTACGAAGGAGAGCGCTCTGCCCGAGGCCTGTTCGGAGTCGGCGGCTTTCCCCTCCCCTGGAGCTACCGTGCATGCCCAGTCGGAAGACTACAGCCATGAACCTCAGCTTCCCAGAACACCTAGTCTCCTGCCCGGGTCGTTGCGCGAGTTGGGCGCAAGTGCTCCCAAGACCCAACGCACAAGTGTGCGGAAAACATTACTTTTGGATGGCGCTGACGAAACAAAGCGCCAGCACTCGGCATTGGATGGTGGAGCAAGCGTGACGACGCCCTCGGCCCCAAAAAAGAAGCCGAAGACCGCTGAGAACGACGCACCGATGGACGTCTCGTTTTCCGAGACGTGAGTGCTATGGCGCCACTCTTCAAGGTGACAGGCCGTGACGGCCAACCTCATCCTTTCCCGCTTTGCGGTGGCCGAAGCGCCGCAACCTTGGCGCTCCACCCCAGCCACTGCTATCTTATCGGGACTACGGCTTCGCCGGCGCCGGTGGTGAACGATGGACGGTGCGTGCGGTGCAGTGTGTGTGGGTTCGAGTGTGACTGTGTGCTTTTTTCCATAGCCACTCGTTCTGACTGGACGTTTTCGCCGCCCATGGTCCGTGTATCGTCGCTGCCGCGTCGTCGTCGAGCTAACAGCCGGAACCTCAGCGGGGACCTGTCGGACACCGTCATGCCTTTCCATGGCGCCGACGCAGGGTGCACTCGCAAACTTGGTCCGCAGAACTATATCGTGAGTCCTTCGCCGTTTTGTTTGTTCTCCAGCTGCGTTTCTTTGCTGTTTTGGTTTCATTCACTCATTTGTTATGATGGCTAGGTTTCGCTTTCTTACTTTTAACGTGCAAGGATTCCGTAATCCCGATAAGCAGCGGCAAGTGCTACACCTCGCACGTTTGTATCAAGTTGATGCTTTGTTCTTGCAGGAATGCAATTTTCGTACACCTGCAGATGTCATTTCCTTTCGTTCTTATTTTAATGTTGATGCCTTTTTTTCTCTGACGGACTCGCGGTTTTGCGGCGTGGGTGTAATTTTTCTTAACCCTGCATTCAGATCGAGTGCTCACTGCACATTCGGTCTCGATGGTCGCTTGATTGCGGTGGACGTTTTTTTGGACGGCCGGAGGACTCGTTTCGTCAACGTTTACGCGCCGGTCACGCGTAGTTTGACGAACGAGTTCTTCAAATCCATTGCGCCACATTTTTTGGATGATGTTCCACACGTCCTGCTTGGAGACTTTAACTGTGTTTTGGACTCATGGCGCGACATCAGGGGGCCCGGACAGGGCGCGTCACATTGTCATGCAAAAGAACTGGGGAAGCTTGTCCGCTCCCTGTGCCTTCAGGACACATGGGTCGCACTACATGGGGACAATTTTGTGGCAACGCGCACTAGGGGTCGGAGTGCTAGCCGGCTAGACCGAGTTTACGTCCCCTCTACCCTGCTGGCCAATTTGCTTGAGTGTGAGGTGCTGCCCTTTCCTGCAGCGGTCGGAAATATTAGCGACCATCTCCCAGTAATGGTCACTCTACAGGGGGCGCCTGGACGCTCCAACAGCCCACTAATGTGGCGAATGGACGCATCCATACTGCATGATGATGAGTGCATTACTACGATTCGCGCGGAACTGCGGGCATTGGTAGCGGATGTGACTGACTGGACTCCCACAGGCTGGGATACCCTCAAGTCACGATGGCGAGACATTCTCGTGCTCACGGGGAAAGCGCGGCGCGTCCGTGTTACTACGGCGCTCAATGACGTCCTCAGACGTATGCGGATTGTACGCGATGGCGGCGAGTTAACTTTCGCAATGAGAGAGTATCTTGATACACTGCGCACTCGGTATCATCGCATCCTTGAGAACAGCTCCCGCTCATCACGTATGGCAGCAGGTTCACGCATTCCCCTTGTTGACACAGCTGACATTGGTTACGCGCGCTCGCAAGGTCAGTCTAAAGTTCGGCCACCGCAAGTGGATGAAGTAATCTTGGAAGATGGTACTCCCTCTTCAGATGAAGCCGATATCCAGCGCATCTTTTGCAGCCATTTTGCTGCCCTGTTTTCTTCCCAGGGCGTCGACCAACGCGAAGGCTATGAAGAAGCTGTCAGCTCCTTCTGCGGGCCCCTCCCTCAGGTTCCTGAAGAGGCACGCGTGGCACTTACATCTCCAGCTACTATGGAGGAGGTGCGCGACGCTTTAGGGGCCATGAATCAGTCAACTGCGCCTGGTCCAGATGGGATAGTGGCAGGTTTTTACACCACCTTTTTCGACATCATCGGAGGTTTGCTTCTTAAGCTTGTAAACGGTTTTCTTTCAAATGGCACGAAACCACCCTCGTTTAACGCTGGGCGCATCATCTTGCTCCTAAAGGACGGCTTCACACCATCAAGCCCAGCGTCTTGGCGACCAGTTACCCTCCTGAACACTGATTATAAACTGATTGCCACTCTACTTGTCAGAAGGCTGCGAGCCTACTTAGAGGACCTGGTAAGCCCTTACCAGTCCTGCGCGGTACCTGGTAGGTCGGTGTTTGCCTCCCTTACGTTAACGAGAGATGTATTCGCTTACGCAAATGCCAAAAATGTCAGTGGTATATTCGTTGCTTTAGACCAGGCGAAGGCTTTTGATAACGTAGATCACAGCTATCTCTTTAATGTGCTTAGTTGCTTTGGCTTATCGACTGAATTTGTACGACTCATAAGATCACTATATAATGGTTTAACCAGCCAACTCGTCCTCAATGGCACCATCGCAGGCAGTTTTGCGGTAACACGAGGGGTAAGACAAGGGTGCCCGCTCTCACCGGCCCTTTTCGTGCTTGCTCTGGATCCTTTTCTGCGTAAAGTAGTCGCCGACAAACGAATTCGGGGCTTCCCAATGGTAGGACAGGAAACGCTAGTGGTTTCCGCGTATGCGGATGATATCTGTGTTTTTGTTCGGGACAGCGAGAGCTTCCGAGTCTTCCTATCCACCTTTGACCAATACGCTCTTCTGTCAGGTGCACAGCTCAACCCTAGTAAAAGCCAGGCGCTGCGCTTTGGGTCTTTCAGAGATCCACTGCCTGTGGCGGTGAACTTTGTGGCCGCAGTCCGTGTGTTGGGGATATTGTTCGAAACAAGTGGAGTTTCTTCCCGTACTTGGGAAGAGGTTGTGTTGCGAGCAACACGCGCTCTTTCGGAGGCCGCACTTTTCAGCCTCTCACTAAGGGCAAAAGCCACGGTTGTGAAAACTCGTGTGTGCGCTTTCGCTTTTTATGTGGCACGCGTCGCAATAATTCCGCGCCGTACAGCGGGCCGCCTCGCGTCTCTTGTAGGCGCCTTTGTGTGGGACGGCCGGACTGCGTTGGTTGCCCGTCACTTGTTAACACTGCCGACAAACAGGGGAGGCCTTGGATTGCCGTGCATCCCTACTGTGTCGCGGGTGCTGGCAGTGAGGTTAGTGGGTTCCCTTCTCACAAGGGAGTCTTACCCAGGACGCTCACTACTCGTCTACTGGTTAAGCACGGCACGTCGGGCTTTCAACCCTGGAAGGCATGTAGGCCCCCAAGCAGAGAGGCCGTCCTCTTTCTATCGCGCTGTCGCGGGAATGAAAGAGGCGTTAGACGCCGACTTACCTGATGCGAGCCTTACAGACACGCCACCCATTCAGATTAGCGAACAAATCGCGTGTGCACGCCTTACACCGGATGAAATCCGGATGACAGCCATCTCCAAATGGCGGGCATTGGCGACAGGCCGAATGCCCAATGAAGTTGTAGATTTTGAGTGGAACAGGCGCTGGGGGGTTCTTCCCACGCGCCAGCGCCTCGCCAGGTGGGGCGTGGTACCCAACGATAGATGCGCCAATTGCGGTGGCGTAGAAACGTTGCAGCATGTTTTCTTTGAATGTGTTGTTGCACGCACTATGTGGCGCCTCGTGCAGCGCATGTTTAGAGTTCGCGTAGGCCCTGGCACAAGACGCCAGCGTAGCCTTTTTCCACGTTTAGTTGTCGCCGCCACCATGTATGTACTGTGGCGGCGTCGCTGCCTCGCTGAGGCACGTCGGACTCCTGCTCGCGCAATGTACCCGGCGCTGCGGAATCTGCGCCTCGTCATCTGGAAGTACTTGTCTGATCAGCTAGAAAGAGATGGTGAGGCGCGGTTTCTGCGGCGTTGGCATACGCGCTTCTTTGTTGTAGGTGACAACAGGCTGAAGATGCCGGCCTTGCTGTACTAGCCTGCGAGCCTCGTATCCCCTTTCCCCCCCCCCCCCTTTCTTAAGCTTGCACCCGAGGTCTTGAGTAGGCGCAGTATTCAAGCTTATATTGCGCCTTTATGGGATGTAATCGGTCGCCCTGTCAAACGGCTTTTTCTTTTGGGGGATAGTTTCCACACCTTGATGTGCGTGTGAGTTTTATTTCCTTTAAGCGAAGAGAGGCCATACGGACAGCTTTGGCTACGGTTATTATTACCCTTTGTTTGAGCACAGTGAATAGCGTGTATTATTGACGACTGTATAAACATCGCACCCACGATCGTCTGTGGTTTCAAATGTACGTTCAAGGTACCAAATAAACTTCTCTTTCTATCGCCGAGTTGCTTAGTTCTTTTGCGGGCGTAAGTCTCGGTCTATACCACGTGACAGTGTCACGAAATTGTTCCTACCATGTTCCTCTTTTTCTTTTTTTCTGTGTACGGCAGCGAGGATCCCGATGCGGTGGCGCCGACGCGGCCACCCTGTCGGGAACGGGGCATTCACCGCGTTCCCTCTCAGTCCCCTTTCTTCTCGGCCTTGAACCCTTTAATTTGGTAGTGATGACTGGGCCTCTGGGGGGGGGGGGGCGGAAAACTCGTTACCGGCCGCCCCACTCGAACGCGGACCGCGGCGACTGTCGGGCGGGCCATATTTGGCGGATTCGGCGAGGATTTTGTCCCGGCCGTCTCCTGTCTCTCCGTGGAGGGGCTTCTTGGGGGCGTGGAGTGGGGCACGCTTTTCGCTTACTAGCCTCCGGCCTCGCGTTGCAGGTGGTTTGCTGCGATGAGGAGGCTAGGACGGAAACGCGCGCCAGTCCGTGTTCAGGTTTTGGGCCGTGTGGACGGGTGCGTGAGGTCAGCAAGGTGTGCGAGGGCGCGCCAGGTTCGGCCGGCGAGTTCAGGCGGAGGTCTGCCGCGGTGGGTGCGGTGACGGCGGCCCCGAAGACGCGTGGCCCCAGACCGCCTGAGCCCACCACATCACCTCGGCCCCGCGGCGAGCATCCTCGGCCCATCATCTCCTGCGACCGGACCTTGCCAGAGCCCCGCAGCTAAGCCACGTTTTTCCGCCACTCACTCGAACTCTTTTCTTTATCTATCTCACTCTTTTGGTTTCATCTGCTTTAATATTGTAGTCATTCCCGCCGTAAAAGTTGTACTGTCACCTCTTTGTTTTTGCCCGTTTAATGTTATAGTTGTTGCCTGCTTCTTTCTTTACTATACTTGTATCACGCTTTTGTTATCTTGTTAATGTGCATTGTAACTGTTACCTTTTTTCTTGTGTGTATATAAGTAAATTTCCTTGTCATGGAACTTGAGTACGTTCTTGCCCCCGACCAACGACCAATCAGGCGTGGCTTCTATCGCCGGGCAGCATCCGAATCTGTAATTCCGCACGCAGGGAGGGGTGGGGGACGTTTGTCTCTCCCCCCCCCTCCAACGTAAGGAGACTGCAACAGTGGACACATTGGCACGAATAATTATCATTTCGGTGTCGGCCAACCGACCATCCGCCGACAAATATCTTGAGAGACAGCTGCTAGGCAACGCGGTGCCACGCTGACGGCTTGAAAACCTAACTCAGTGTAGCTTTCGCTACAAAAGCATACTATTCAGACTGGTTTTATTCAGAAGAATTGCTCCTGAAACGGGTGGCGCTGGCTTGTCTGTTGCAATCCAGTTGGTAAAGGCGGATTTGCAGCCACGTATTGCTTATAAAACCTAGTTCCAGCATCTTACAACAGTACAACGGGATCGCCTTAAAGCCAAGAACCTAGAAGCTATGCGGACTATTACATGCCTTCCATGAATCACACCGGTCGTAGCGTTACAAGAGAATGCGCAGCTCAACACCATCGATGAGCTAGTACAGCAGCGCCGTGGTGCTCAAAGACTTAAGGCCACTCTATCACATTTCATGCAAGCACTGAGGGCGCATGCAACTTCACGTATTATTCTTCAGCCACCTGCGCCAGTTCTCCCTCCCTGGAAGTTTGTGTAGTTAGGCGACAACAAGCCAATTGATAATCGATGACCAACGTCTGTCAACTAGACATCATCGCTTCTCCATATTAGAGCAAGATGCTCACCTTCCTCAAGGATCCATTGTAGTGTACGTGGATGCAAGCATACAAGGCCCCGCCGGGGCGGAGCAGTGGTTACGGCGCTCGACTACTGTTCCCGAAGAAGCGGGATCGAATCCTGACCTCGGCGGCTGCTTTTCGATGGAGGCGAAAAGCAATGCGCCCGTGTGCTGTGCGTTTTCAGTGCACGTTAAAGAACCCCAGGTGGTCGAAATTTCCGGAGTCTTTCATTACGGCGTCTCTCATAGCCTGAGTCGCTTGGGGCGTAAATCCCCACAAGCCAAACCAACCATACAATGCTGTGAAACAAAAACAGCAATCTATTGCTCTAAGGATGGCGACAAAGGGTTGGCGTGGGAGCTGCCGCTTTCGACCATCCAGGCAAGAATTCCCGACCGAAAGCGATGGAGCGGTTCAGAATGGCGACGGTGAGACCCGACTGGAAATGGACATCACAAAAAAGGGACGGAAATGAACGCAGGGTTGTTCGGCCGGTCGGCGACGGCGGTCAAAGACGGGCAGTCGGGAATAAAAAGGTTCAAGTGGCTCCCGGTGTCACCAGCATTGGTCGGTACCCTCAAGTTGGCCGCGCGGACATCTCTTCTGAGAACTCGAACGGAGTGACAGACAGGGTCGTTTTGGCTACGCTTGTCCAATTGCTCTTCGCGACAGCGCGCGGCGGCCCTGGCGACGCAGCTGTGTACCCAGACTACGGTGCAAGAATTCTGAGGTGTTGACACTGCACCTGTTGGAGCGCCCAGACTATGTTGAGGCCGCGGTGAGATGCGCCTTGCAGTTTGGCTGCAAGACGACAGATGTCGCTGATGTCAGCGCCACCGAGCCATCGCCCGCATGGGGCTAACACAGCTCGAGGACTGTACGGTATTCCCTCTGGGCTGGTTAATGACTTGCCAAGGATGCTCACGAACAGCTTGCTGAATTATACACCGGAATCATCGCTGGTAACCCTATCTCCGAGGACTGGCTCCGCGGCAAGGTATGCCTCTCCCCGAAAAAAGGTGGAGATCGAGGCTACTTCAGGGACTGCAGGCCTCTGACTATCTCTAGCGCACTCTACAGGGTGTTCGTCCAGGTACTGAAGACATGGATAGTATAATGGGCCGAGGCGAAGGGCCTGCTTTCGGAGCTGCAAAATGGATTCCGAAAGAGTCGTCGAAGACAACCTCTTTGTGCTGACACAATGCATTGAGATTGCGCGCAAGGAAAATTGAGGGCTTGTAGCGTGCTTCCTGGACATACGCAAGGCGTATGATTGTGTTCCCCATGAACTTCTACTTCATCGAATGGCTACTATAGGGTTGCCAACAAGGTAGATCGAACTAGTACAGCGACTCTATAGTGACAACAACGTGGTTGGATACTTAGCCAGTGCCTGTTTCAACCGTGCTGGTAGGACTGAAACAAGGATACCGAATGTCGCCGGTCCTGTACATGCTCTACACAGCAGAGCTCGAACACCACTTGGTCCACTATGGCATCGCACTTGCCCTCCCATACCTGCAAAATGGCACCCCAGAGTCGTGGACACTACCTGGCCTGGTGTTTGCGGATGACTTCTAGCCGCAGAAGAAGAACAGCTGCAAAAGCTTGTCTCCATCTCGAAAAACTGGAGCTAATCTTCAATGCAAAGAAATCACCTGGGCTGTACTTCGCGGGCCCCAGCACCATGCTCTTCATGCTGCGTCTGCCAGGCGGGTAGCCCATACCTCAGGCCTTCACCAGCAGGTACCTCGCCGTTAACATCAGCGCCCAGGGAGACGTGTATGAAGCACACGAAGAACAGGTGCGACGGTCCTCCCAGAGAGCGTGCTGTATTTTGTGCAAGCGGTGCCTATGGGGATGCAGCCGATACGTGATAGTCCGCGAATTGTGGAAGGCTGTGCACGTTCCGGCCGTGACTTTCGCGAATGCTGTGGTATTCATATCGGCCTCCACGTGTGCTTGACTGGAGCATGGACAACACGAAATTGGCTGAGTGGCCTGGGGGTGCTACGGGCGAGTTGTTAATGAGGCAATCCAGGGTGACCTCGGATGGTCGTCGTTCGAAGCACGAGGGGCCAGCAGTAAAATTGCTTTCGAGGAACGGCACCGCATATTGCCCAACGCACGTTGGGCACAACGATCGTTTCGGTACCCCCATTTTAAAGGGACCAGAGCGCGATGGTGCTCCCGGGTACAGCGGTTGCGTTGCAAATTCGGTCTCTGAAAATAAAATTACACCCAAGAGAACAACGAGCAAACTGAACCGAATAGTGGACGCGTGGTGCGGACCCACGTGCAAGCAGCAAAGACCGGCCGCTGGCAATCTTCTGTGGAGACTAAAACAACGCTCCAGATGTACCGCACGCAGAAGAACTCCTGTACGACAACAGCGGGGGTAGTGTCCTTCTTTTCGAGGCGCGTGCCGGAGCTCTTCGCACACTCGTGCACCGCCGGCGCTTCGATGCTTCCGCCGAGGCACACACAAGCCGCCATCTGCAGAGCCTGAGGGAAACATGAGGAGCTCCTAGAACAATCTTTGTTTAGCTCTATGCCTAGAACACTTGGTACTTTACTGTGACGGGTTGTCCCCTCGGCATGCAGATGGCGTCGCCCTCTTGCGCGCATTGGGCTTCGAGGCGGGCGATGAAAGCGACAACACAACGAACACTATCTACCAGTCGCAGTGTTTCCATCACGAAGGCTCTGCTACCTCGGCGATGACAGGCAAACGACCTAACGTCGCACTCAGTGTCTGCCACGGTGTATGTGTGTGTCTGTGCCAGTGTGTGTTTGTGCGACAATGTGTATGCGTGTTTAAAGTGACGTTGTTTCCCTTTTTTTTACAACTTTTATTCCGATCCGGGAGACACCGTTGATCTCCCGATACGAAGGGATCGACAACAGACTTAAAACTTTGAATGCAATTATCTCTTGTAAAGTTTTTAAGGATATGACTACGGTCGAGCAGCACTCGAAGACCCTTCACGTTTCTTTCCCTCACTCAATTCATGTTTATTCGATCTAACCACAGATAAAATATTCCTTGTGGCACCTTCCTTCCGCTGACATGGCAGGAAATTCTTGCACCGTAAATTTTTGTTTTCATGTTTATCGTTGCTTCTTCACACCATGCGAAGACCGTTCAAACATTGCTTTGCTGAGTGGGCTAATTTTCAAGATGCAGCGCACTAGTATAGGGCGACTATTATACGGGTGAAGTTGAAGAGGCTGCGTATTAGGTAAAAACTTTCTCACGCGGGAAATCTGTCAGGCGGGATGAAATGGGGTGTCGGATCACAGACAATAACCTAAAACGAAAGCTTGAGAAAACGGCATTCTTATTTCGACGCAAATTATTATAGAACAGGCATACTTTTCAATTAGCTCCTTTCCACTGGCGACTAAATGGCTCTTGAAAGACTCAAGTGTGCAGGGATCAGCGTTCAGCCAAGTACGCTCTAGAAACCCCCAATGAGGTAACAAAATATAAGGAAATCGCCATCTCACAAGGTTAGACTGTCATGCACTCCTACGATTAAAAACAAAGAAGAGAATGAAAAGTTTCAGAGCTTTATTACACACCATAAGCCCAGTGCAAACAAAAAATGCAGTAACTGGATGATATGTTCAAGATATACAGATGTCAATGCGCAGTAAGAACAGTTTTCCATTTAAAGTAAACAGTGAAAGTCGCAAAAACTGTGGCATATAGGAACACATTAATGAAAATTGCGGCTAAGAGGAACAAAGCTTGGCCATTTTCTTTTTTTTCTTTAGCCTCCTTTTTCATGCCTGCCTTTAGTGAAGCCTCATCCGCACGCTAGCCTAGAAGTGAAGCAACTCAGCCACTGTTTCTTCCTAGCGCTCATCACATGGAAAAATAATGGTGTAGATGTCAAGAACACCACCAATTGTGTCCCAGTACAATTTTGAGACATTTTTCCAGTGCAAGAAAAACACACAGACGAAGGTAGAATAAACAACACGAACGCCCGTCTTATTTTATTGCGATAGCAATACTGCGCCAGGTTTCGGACCGTCGCGTCGGGAAGGGCCACGTTTGACCTTAACAGCCGAGAAGAACGCTCGGTAACCGGAAGCTAATGCTTTCGCTCCACATTAGGCTCAGCAGCATTGAACCTTTCTGATTTGCAAGTGGGTTGGTAGCTTACGCTCTCGCGTCGTACTCTTAAAAGATGAGCTGAAGTGTCCCCAATAATGTAGCGGGTTGAAGCGTACGTCGGCTCATCTGCTGACGCCCGTTCTCTGCAAAGCAAAAGCAAAAAAATAGTAGTAGCCAGGTATAGCACGCGGGACACCGGACTGGCGCAAGAGCACGAGTGTCTGGCATTGCCTTCGTCGTCTTTGAGGGGGGGGGGGGGGGGAGGGGGATGCTTGCTGTCGGTTATGTCTTATTTCGTAGGCATCTAAAGGTCACTCCGCACTAAGTAATCCAGGATTAGCGCTCGACCATTTTCCTTTTTATTTTAAGATAGCATGACCTAGCGTGTTACTGTGACAAACAATATTCCAACTTGTATTTTTTTTTTCGAAAAAAGCTGTATCGCACCGTCGCCATAAGCTAAGCCCCGCCGGGGTGGTGCAGTGGTAACACGCCCGACTGCTGTCCGGAATACCCGGGTTCGAACCCGACCTCGGCGGGTGCGTTTCGATGGAGGCGAAACGAAGAGGCGTCCGTGTCCTGTGCGATGTCAGCGCACGTTAAAGATCCCCAGGTGGTCGAAATTTCCGGAGTCCTCCACTACGGCGTCTCTCATAGCCTCAGTCGCTTTGGGACGTTAAACCCCCAAACCAAACCAAACCAACCAGCCATAAGGTTAAGTGTTTGGGAAACCTCTGCACACAAAAGGAATCGTAAGGGATAAAACTTTCGACTTTTAATTATCAGGCCCTTCAATAAAAATATTATGTACATTGTATTTTCACTTGCAGTAAATTGAACTGAATTTATTTTTATGCTTTAAGGTACAAACCAAAAAAGGGAGGCGCAAGATGAATCTTTGAATTTCTTAATCAAATTTTACGCTCTGACAGCTATCATGTTAGCGTAAGGTGCGTCCATAAAATAATTCTACCTCATTGAAAATTATTTTGGGGGCTTATTCAGCCGCCAGTTCAGTGGCGAGTTCTCGGTAAAATTAGGAGCGTTAGCAAGTTTCGCAATATCATTTACTGGCATTTTATTATCAAAGTTTAATAAAAATCATGATTGTTTTAAGCGAGAAATTAATTTTGTAGTTGAGCCCTCCGTGTTTGATCTTCACGGCAGTGAACGCGGCAGCCGACTTCAAGGAGGCATATGAACACCGCAGCACGGCATGTGATCTCTGAGCTAGTTTTACTCCGACTGCTCCAAGCGCCACTTTTCCAATGAATTTTCTCATTAGAGACCTAAAGCTCATCCCGGTGGAAGGGAAACCCCGTACAGTTTACACTAAGGAACACTTCTCCCTCTGTTCGTGCTCGGCTGAAAGCTGCCGATTCGTTATACGGCCCTTCTCTTAGCTGCGGGATGAAGATTGTCGCTGCACCAGTCTTGGCTGTCATCTTCAGTTACCGTGCCTTGTATGCTGATCCTCCTCGCACGCTGCCGCTTTATTTTTGTGTCGTCTTTTTTTGTTTTGCATGCTTTCGCTGTAGCAGATATCTGGGTTTGCAAAGTTGGCATCGCCCACCCCTAGCGCTCCACTGTATCCAAGCAAGTCATGTGCAGACCTGCAGCCAGCAGGAAATGTGTCGCCGTGGACAGCAAGCACGATGCGTGCCAGGACTCAACTTGCAAAATTATTTTGTTTTCGTCTAAAGCGAAAATGAATTATATTGAACATCCAGTGTTAAATGCCGATGAATAATTCTGGACAGCCTATTGTCATGTTTTATTAAGTACTTCACTGCTGAATGGGCGGCTCAATATGCCTCAAAATAAAAATTTTCTCATATTTCTTTGGAGCACCAAGCTTACGCGTTTGACTCTGACATATTTCCTATAGCGTCTGTGCCTTCTGAGCAATTTTGAAAAAGAGCTGAAATGAATACTGTGGTACAAATCATCATCCACCGGACTGTAATAACTCCAGTGTGAAGGCCTCTCTAAGTTTCTTCTAATGAACCCGATCCCGTGCTAGCTGCATCCACTTAACACCTTTGAACCTCGTAACTCCTCCACCTACCTAACTTTCAGCCGCCTGCTGCTACGCTTTCCTTCCCTTGGATCCAGTTGGTTGTACGTAATTGGTTATCCTGTCTTCGCGCTGCATGTCCAGCCCATGTCTATTTCATCTTAATTTAGGCTGGAAGGTCAACTACTTGAGTTATTTCTCTGACCCACTCTGCATGCTTCTTATGTCTCAACGTTACGCATGCCATTTTCCGTTCCTCTGCGTTGTCCTCTACGTAAGTAGAACCGTTTTTGTTAACCTCCATGTTTCGTCCCCATAGTTGAGTGCTGGTAGGATGCAACTGTTTTACACTTTCCCCTTGAGCGATACCGGTAAGCTACTAGTCATAATGTGTGACCACCTTCCAAATATTCCAAATACGGACCATCCTAATATATTCTGCCAGTTATTTCTCTTTCGTAGGCCGGATCAGCGGGTATTACCTCTCCTGAATAGATATATTCGCCAACCACTTCCAGCGCTTCACTATCTATTGTGAACTGCTGTTCCTTCCCGAGGTTGCTGAACATTACATTAGTCTTCTGCATATTGGTTTTTAAGCCTACCTTTCTACTTTTCCTCTCTAGGTAACCAATCATTCTTTGCAGTTCATCTCCTGAGTTACTTAGCAAGGCAATGTCATCAGCAAATCGCAGATTACTGAGATATTCTCCATCGACCCCGCTGCCTAACTGCTCCCATTCCATATCTTTGAATACGCTCTCTAAGCAAACAGTAGATAGGACTGGGGAGATGCTGTCTCCTTGCCTAACACCTTTATTAATTGGATTTGTATCACTTTCTTTATGCGGAACTGTGGTTGGTGTGCAGCCACTATTGATATCTTAAAGCGCTTTCACATATGGCTCAACTACACCCTGATCTCAGAATGCCTGCAAGAATGCCGATGTTTATACGCAGTCAAATGCTTTTCCCTAATCAATAAATTCTATGCAGAAGAGCTGGTTATATTCCGAGCATTTTATTGTCACCTGCTGGTTGATGGCACGGATGTGACCGGTAGCAGAGAACCCGAAACCTGCTCGATCTTTTGTTTCATTGAAGTCTAAATATGTCCAGATACTATTAGCGATTACCTTAGTAAATACCTTGTAAGTATAGCGGATATTGATCTTATTTTTGTTAGCGTCCCCTTCTTATGAATTAAGATAATTTTAGATTCCGGTACTTTCGTTGTTATCAGATATTGCGTATATAGGGCGGCCAATTTTTCTAGCACGATATCGCCTCCATCCTTCAACAAATCTGTAGTTACCTGAACCTCTCGAGCTGCTTTCCGCCTTTTCATAGCCTTTAACGCTTTCTAAACCTTCCCTTCGTTATTAGCGGAATGCCTGATTGTTCTACACTACAGCCAATCTCATTTTGGTCCTGACTACTTCGACCACTTTATAGGTCTGTACAGAATTCCTTGGCTACCTTATCTTGTCCATGTTACAACGACATTTCCCGCCTTGTCCCTCAGTGCATACATCTGATTTTAGCCTATGCCTAATTTCCTCTCTAGAGCCTTTAGGCTACGACCGTTCTTTAGAGCATGCTCAATTTTACGCATTTTATACTGCCTTATATCGGCCACTTTGCGCTTAGTGATTAGTTTTGATATCTCTGCCAGTTCTATATAGTCCGCTGGGTTGAAGGCTTTCATATTTTGGCGCTCCAAATGAAATCTTTCACCTCTTTAGATAGCTACCCGTATCATCTCTAACTATTCTACTGCCTAATTCTACCACGCAATCAGCAGTGATATTTCAGAAATTATTTTTCATCTCTTCTAGGCTACGGCTTCCTCGGCTAGCGCTGAATATCTATTGTGCAGCGGGACCCTGAATTCTCCTACTTTTCCCCTTAAAGCTAATTCGTTGATGGAATTCTACCTCACTAATCGATTTCGTTGCCTCTTCAAATCCAGATCAATTTGAGACGTTAACATCCTGTGCTCACTGCATCGAACCTTTCCGCTTACCTCTATATCCTGCACAATCACAGAATAACAACACAGTATGAAGTCAAATTCAATCTTAGTTTCCCCGCTAGGGCTTTTCCATGTCGACTTCCATTGCTTCTGTTTGCTAAAGAAGGCATTGCGTTCAGCAAACTCGACTATTACTTCCACCCTGCTATTCCTTAGCTCAATGCTAGAGTGGGCCACTGCCTGGTCTCCAGCTTGCTTTCTGCCTACCGTGGCATTGAAGTCGCCCATCAGTAGTGAACACTGTGTTTTTACGTTCCTCTTGCCGATTCTACATCTTCGTAGACGCTTCGACTGCCTGGTGACCATGACTACATATAGGCGCTTATGCCTCCACAACCTTCGGAATATACCGCTTATTAAAGTTAAATACGATGCCTGCAGCCTCACATTAATGCGATACTCTCATAAACAAAGTTTGAAAACAGAAATTCTATATCTATTTCTGTTTATCTGCTTTGGATGTTCATATATAAACAAAAAGAACGAAATTTACATCACATTTTTTGGCGTATGAACGCGCAATGCGTTTTATTTGTATGAAATGCGTTTTACATTTATACTCATAAATTTAGGACAGCGGCCACGGTCCACAATATTTTTCGCGAAAACAAGCTGGGAAATCTTTGTCGTATAGAGAATGTATTGGCCATGAATTTTAAAGAAAACAAAAAGCGGTCAAGTGCAAAGCCTGAGTCAGCTGACCTAGAATGACACTCAAGGAAATTCACGAAAGGTGAACTAAAAAGCTATTTGTATATCCCGCCACATTGGAGCCCAAGTCGGTAGACAGACACTTGAGCTTTTCCTTATCTCTGGTGATTGACGAGCCAAATCCACGAAAGAGTTCGCTTCGGAACACGTTCGATTTCTCTTTCGTCGCCAAGAGTCTGACGTCAGATCACAGAGGCGGCACCAAGCAATTTGTAGACGTCATCAGACATGTCACTCAGCTGAAAGCGAACTCGTTCGGTTGCTGTGTGCGGTACCGTGGAAGTGGTGTGCGCTTCAGCATAAGAAACGTGTTGGTCTCTCCCGTCACCCGTCTCTTGTTCGCAGAGCTCGGTGAATGTGACTGGCGGCTTCAGCGGTCGCGCGTACGTGATAATCTTTTCGACATGCCAGACGATGCTTTCTGGAGGCACTTCAGTCTGTCGAACTGAAAACTTACCGTGACCCAACGAGAACAAGCACGCATACAAGAGAACGGAAACTACTCTGCGAGCTGCAAAAAACGTTGCAACTTTTCCAAAATAAATCGTATGTTCATAATTTTCTACGATGTACTCAATAAATTTTCAGTACTGTAGCCAAATACATACATTTAGAGCTGACTGCGCTGAAAGTAGCATATGACTCCTTAAATGCACAAGAAACCGAGATAGAACCGCCCATCAAACCCGATTGGCTGTAGTGGGCCCCCTCGTTCGCCCACAATTTGCGTCGCCCCCTTTCTCCCTCCATGCCTACTTCAAATTGACGTCCCTGCAAAGCGAACGCGTTATAAAGCGAACTATTTCGTGGATTCGGCCCGCGGTGGCGCTCTCGTAAAGAACATTGCCAATCTGCAAGTAAATACGGCTAATATATGTTGCAGCGTCTCCAGCTGCTCTGCAACGAATTGGATTAATTTCCCAGTGAGCATATCTCATTCTGCCGTAACTCTAGCCAGTTTGATCTCGATTTCGGCGAAAGACAATTGCTGTCCAGGTAGAAAAAGCCGGCCCCTATTAACGCTCTGAAGGTTATGATAAGACGACGGCCCGTCGAGATTTGGCACACGGGTTGCGGTTTTCGTGCAGAGTTTTTTCTTAGCTGTGGACAAGTCCTTCGCATTCTTGAGACTAGCCATGGGCCTTTGGCTTCCGTCTGGCGTGGAATTGCTGGTTGCTACAGCGCAATCTTTGGAACGGCCATGTTTCTCGGGGCGAAGCTTTAAGCCTGGATGGAAAGGGCTCTTACCTGTGTGGAGAGGCAGGCTAAACAGATTGCACTACTAATTTCTGTGATTATCCAAGTAAACATTAAAAAAAAAGACAAAGTACCATCCCCATCGCTTTCCTTGGCCTCGCTGACTGTTGGCTTCTTTCCTTCATGTATTATAACGAGCACCCTCATTTCCCCTTAATTGATCTGCTTGTAGCTTACGGGGGGTCTCGGTTCTGGCAGTCTTGAAGCCATAGGTAGCGTAAGAGGGTTCTAGCACAGCTTTCGCCCTCGCTCTTTATCACGTTCTACGTGACGCTGGCGGTAACAAAGGACGTTCCACGTCCGCCGCTATGGCTGAGGGTGGCGCTGGTGAACACTCTCAAGGTATATATATATATATATATATGAAGGAAAGAAGCCAACAGTCGGCGAGGCCAAGGAAAGCGATGGGGATGGTACTTTAAGTCTTTTTTTTTAATGTTTACTTGGATAATCACAGAAATTAGTAGTGCAATCTGTTTAGGGGAAAGATAATTAAACACAAAGTAGAAGAAAAAACAACGTGCCGATGGTGGGAACCGAACCCACGACCTCCGAATATCGCGTCCGGTGCTCTTCCAACTGAGCTACATCGGCCGCTGTCCCCCCTGCTACTTGCTTGGGTATTTATGTTGTCTGTATACGAACCTTGAGAGTGTTCACCAGCGCCACCCTCAGCCATAGCGGCGGACGTGGAACGTCCTTTGTTACCGCCAGCGTCACGTAGAACGTGATCAAGAGCGAGGGCGAAAGCTGTGCTAGAACCCTCTTACGCTACCTATGGCTTCAAGACTGCCAGAACCGAGACCTACCGTAAGCTACAAGCAGATCAATTAAGGGGAAATGAGGGTGCTCGTTATAATACATGAAGGAAAGAAGCCAACAGTCGGCGAGGCCAAGGAAAGCGATGGGGATGGTACTTTAAGTCTTTTTTTTTTAATGTTTACTTCGATAATCACAGAAATTGGTAGTGCAATCTGTTTAGGGGAAAGATAATTAAACACAAAGTAGAAGAAAAAACAACGTGCCGATGGTGGGAACCGAACCCACGACCTCCGAATATCGCGTCCGGTGCTCTTCCAACTGAGCTACATCGGCCGCTGTCCCCCCTGCTACTTGCTTGGGTATTTATGTTGTCTGTATTCGAACCTTGAGAGTGTTCACCAGTGCCACCCTCAGCCATAGCGGCGGACGTGGAACGTCCTTTGTTACCGCCAGCGTCACGTAGAACGTGATCAGGAGCGAGGGCGAAAGCTGTGCTAGAACCCTCTTACGCTACCTATGGCTTCAAGACTGCCAGAACCGAGACCCCCCGTAAGCTACAAGCAGATCAATTAAGGGGAAATGAGGGTGCTCGTTATAATACATGAAGGAAAGAAGCCAATAGTCGGCGAGGCCAAGGAAAGCGATGGGGATGGTACCTTAAGTCTTTTTTTTTAATGTTTACTTGGATAATCACAGAAATTAGTAGTGCAATCTGTTTAGGGGAAAGATAATTGAACACAAAGTAGAAGAAAAAATAAACGTGCCGATGGTGGGAACCGAACCCACGACCTCCGAATATCGCTGGACAGCGGCCGATGTAGCTCAGTTGGAAGAGCACCGGACGCGATATTCAGAGGTCGTGGGTTCGGTTCCCACCATCGGCACGTTGTTTTTTCTTCTACTTTGTGTTTAATTATCTTTCCCCTAAACAGATTGCACTACTAATTTCTGTGATTATCCAAGTAAACATTAAAAAAAAAGACTTAAAGTACCATCCCCATCGCTTTCCTTGGCCTCGCCGACTGTTGGCTTCTTTCCTTCATGTATTATAACGAGTACCCTCATTTCCCCTTAATTGATCTGCTTGTTGCTTACGGGGGGTCTCGGTTCTGGCAGTCTTGAAGCCATAGGTAGCGTAAGAGGGTTCTAGCACAGCTTTCGCCCTCGCTCTTGATCACGTTCTACGTGACGCTGGCGCTAACAAAGGACGTTCCACGTCCGCCGCTATGGCTGAGGGTGGCGCTGGTGAACACTCTCAAGGTTCGTATACAGACAACATAAATACCCAAGCAAGTAGCAGGGGGGACAGCGGCCGATGTAGCTCGGTTGGAAGAGCACCGGACGCGATATTCGGAGGTCGTGGGTTCGGTTTCCACCATCGGCACGTTGTTTTTTCTTCTACTTTGTGTTTAATTATCTTTCCCCTAAACAGATTGCACTACTAATTTCTGTGATTATCCAAGTAAACATTAAAAAAAAAGACTTAAAGTACCATCCCCATCGCTTTCCTTGGCCTCGCCGACTGTTGGCTTCTTTCCTTCATGTATTATAACGAGCACCCTCATTTCCCCTTAATTGATCTGCTTGTAGCTTACGGGGGGTGTCGGTTCTGGCAGTCTTGAAGCCATAGGTAGCGTAAGAGGGTTCTAGCACAGCTTTCGCCCTCGCTCTTGATCACGTTCTACGTGACGCTGGCGGTAACAAAGGACGTTCCACGTCCGCCGCTATGGCTGAGGGTGGCGCTGGTGAACACTCTCAAGGTTCGTATACAGACAACATAAATACCCAAGCAAGTAGCAGGGGGGACAGCGGCCGATGTAGCTCAGTTGGAAGAGCACCGGACGCGATATTCGGAGGTCGTGGGTTCGGTTCCCACCATCGGCACGTTGTTTTTTCTTCTACTTTGTGTTTAATTATCTTTCCCCTAAACAGATTGCACTACTAATTTCTGTGATTATCCAAGTAAACATTAAAAAAAAAAGACTTAAAGTACCATCCCCATCGCTTTCCTTGGCCTCGCCGACTGTTGGCTTCTTTCCTTCATGTATTATAACGAGCACCCTCATTTCCCCTTAATTGATCTGCTTATATATATATATATATATATATATATATATATATATATATATATATATATATATATATATATATATTTATATATACCAGTTAATTCTTCTATCAAGACTAAATATTGGTACGTGAATGTTTTTGATATCAGTAATATGCACACCAACTGATCAAACTCAGTGTGAGTTTCATTTGCCCTGAAATTATATTCAGTTGACGGAGTCAGTGACATCCCCACTTGCCGGCATGCAGTTCTTGTTTTAAAGATTTTTGTCAAAGCTGTTCAGTCCGCGATCAGGCAACTTTTTGTGCCCCGTTATTTCTTATAAGAGCCAGACTTTTGTTAACAGCTCCCTCTCTTTCTCTCTTTCTGTCAAAACTTTATTTTCCGCCGTAACTTTTGCGCGTCGCCAGCACAGCCAATGAGTTAGCCTGCTCGAAAGCTGTCTTTTGTGCGGGCACCTTGCTTCCTGTAAGGTATGTGAAGAAAGCGTGCCCTTTAGTCGTTGTAGCTTTAATAGCAAGGCTGCAGGAGCAGAGACACCCGAGGATTGTCGGCCTTGCAGGTCCGTACGCAGGCAAAAACGGAGCGAACGTCATCTGCTCTTTTCGTTGCGTCCATTGTTCGATGCATGGCATTCGGCCGTTTCGACTACTGGTCAAGCGGGACGGAGGGCCAGTTTCTCACGCGTGCATTGGAACATGTAGCGAGAGCATCATTACCATCCCTCATTATACCGGCTGTCTCGCCATGGCTTTCTGTGTGGTCACTGACCCGGTGTAGGTTCGGTCAAAGCGAGCGTGAAATATATCTACTCTTGCCCGACTCTCGGTGTGCCGCGTAATCTGTCGTTTCTGTTCTGAGGAGTGAGTTTCGCCTATGGCAGCAGCCGGCATTGATCTCACTCGCACGATCACAACAGAGTAACGCAGAAAGCATATATGCCTATGGCCACAGGCCTGCATATTTTAGGCCTGCTTGTGGCGCAAACAGGGCAGAGGCTTCAACGCGCTGCCAACTTTAGCGCCAGGGCCACGGTTGTATTGTGGCGGCAGACAGAGAGCACCCCCAGTACGTAGGTCGCGGATAAATCACGCGCCGCAGTTGTCGCTCAAGTTAGACCTTATCCTCGTCTTCTTTGGCTCAACATTATAAGGAGGGGGGTGTTACTAGATCAGCGGCGGTGGTGTGTCTGTCTGCAGTTGCAACGCGAACGTAAATAGCGAAATGAGGGGTACTGGGTAGTTTGTGTTCTAAAAAAATAATTTTCCGCTGCTTCACTGTAATGCCGTTTATATATCATGTTGCTCGTGAAAAGGTGTTGCATTCCTATTTATGGACACAGGAGTCTTGTAAATGTGAACTTTCACTTTATCTTGAAACACCATAGAGATTTTATCTCAAAAAGTGTAGGGCCGGTTTTCAAATTGCGAAAAGAGGAATACTTCTGCGTGAGTGCAGTCAAGTAGCTTGTCGAGCCTGCGGTCAGTCATTCCATATCAGGTCAGAAGTCTCCATTGACCGCCTCTTAAACCACCAGGGCCAGACGCTCGCTCCAATTGATTGCCGGCGGCAGGGTGGCAGGTTGCCTTGAGACGGACTGGGAGACAAATGGGCGTCTGTAATATCCCCTACCGTCCTGCGGTGGAAGGATTACAGCTGAGATGAACATTTTAGTACCATGTACCAGGAATGTTTTTTTTTAATCTGAACTTCAGCTTTTTCGGACACCGCAATTAACCAAAATATCATGAGATACAGTTCTGAAAATATTGATCGGATTGGTATATTCTTTTTATGCGTAAAAATACATAATCTTTTTTTTGGTTGCAACGAGTGCTCAAGACTGCCAAAGAAAACCCAAGTGGCGCGTTTTTATAACGCCATGCTTCCATATAGAAGACCTGCGGTGTATTGATTTTTATAATTTTGTGATATGTAAAAATATTGGGTTCATAAACTACAATTTGTTGGAGCAATGAGCTTGTTTAGAAATTCTGGATGTGGTTTAAAAATCCGTATTTTAATAGCTATGAGAGATACTTCTGTGTGGTATGTACAGATGGGTTGAACATAACGGCAGACATCATGCACGTGATAGAGATTAATACTAGACGATTACTTAGCCTGAATTGATAAACAAATTTTGTATCTTCAATGTTAAAGGTTTCAAAGGCGAATTTTCGGCATTTCTTATTTCTATCTGCACTGCCGATCAAAAATGGTAAAAACTGGGTTCAGCTTTGATGTTGACGGCTGTCGATTTCGTAACATTTTTATTAAAATAATGAATAAGGAGCTGATTTGTCATTTAGTTCATTACTAGAGTAATAATTATGCTTTATCATGTACATTTGTATGCCTTGCTGCGCAATACAGTTGCAAACTGCAACGAGGTACACCTTGCAGGTTTTCAAATAAAAATCTATAATCGTTCCTAAGACGGCGCTGAACAGGCTACAAAAACGCCTATGTGCGAAGCTAGATAGAGGATTCAACGAAAAAAATAAGAAAAATTTACTAAGTTCTTGTAATTCATTTTTTTTTTACTCTCTTTTCAGCGCAAAATGGTAAGCAAACGTCCTCTTTATATTTTTTTTCCTTAAGCAACTGTGGACTTGTAACAGCTTGCATACCAAAAATTCAGCTTGTTTGAAGGTGTACGTTTGCTGTGCGTTTAAAACCGAAATGTAACCATAAAGTTTGACCTGATACCGAAGTGACTTGAGTATCCATTTCACATTTTATATCCTGGCTTGAGTTTTATTTGGGCTCAGTTGTGGGCAGTGTTTCGCATCCACACCAGAGCTCGAGAAACAAGGTTGTGAATACTGCCCGCTGATTTCTATTTACAAAAGTTGGATTACTTGGGAGCAATTATTTGGTGATAGAACGATACCATCACAGCGAGTTAGACCACGACATACAATAGAGGAACGCTTCACAAAGAGAAAGTTTTGAAAATTCTGCTGTTCTCACTAATCGTAGCCGGAATCTTGCGGAACTGCCGAATTCAGCCTAAATCTTGATAGAAAAAAAAATAAAATTGAAGAGAAAAAATAATTGAATGAAACATACATTTGCATTCTGTGCAGTTTTCTGCTGCTTGGCTTATGAAGACTGGCTAGCAACGGTGATCGCCGTGAAGGGTGATAACGAATACAGCAAAACGCTCTCACTAGAGTTATGAGCTTCAGGGTTCCTATTGGCAAACATTTTCAGTCTAAAGACTGTGTGTAAGGTGGTGAGGCGGACCTAAGTAATAATAGATCATAAACATAACGGACAATGGGAATGACGTCTAATCTTGATAGCCTTTGCTACACGTGGAAATGAAGAGCGAGCAATGCCTTTGGGGAGTTTGGAGAGGAGGGACTTTCGATTGCTGCCAAGGGTCCGTATACGTAGATCTCGTGCCTCCACTTTACGTGCTGAATTCCCTGCCCTACCGGCCACGTCCAACACGATTATCGCCTTTTTTGTTCTTGTTGCCATAACAGGGAAGGACTGGGACTTAAGTCTATAACAATGTGGTATTTCTTCTGAGTTTTTAAATGATAGGAGAGCCAAGTTATTTCCATTCGCATTCGGCGCACAGTTGCAATCATACACTTGCGTGGGGTCCCCACGGCCGATCTAATGAGGAGGATGTTTTGCACACGCAGCCGAAATGGGCGACGAGGAGCTTGCAAGTGCGGTCATCGAACTGGCCTCACACGCTCTGGGTATTGAATGTTCTGTGACGACACATGACCTGCTCGCTCACCCATGGCAAGGTGTCTGTGTTAGCGAAGACACCGATACGACCGAAGGTGAGTGCAGCTTGCGTTGGTTTGTCTTCCTTGTTCACGCATCTTTCAAGGAGCACCGTTGTGGTTGTTTGTGATAATCAATGCCTTTAATTTAACATCTTTCAAAGAAGTATATATTTGTAACTTCAGTGCGCCATTCTGATGGTTTCTGGACAGGAGGTGGAAAGTGTGGAGGCAGAGAAAAAGCGAATGAAAACGTTTATTTGAAAAACCGACGAGTCTGCGGCACGGAAAGGGTTGGGCCAAATTACTCAGTAAGCGATGCTACCGCTGGTCCGCATTTCGCATGCAGGCTATCCCCTTTCAAGGCCCCCAGTAGGTTTTAAAAAGTAGGAATGGAGAAGACGTCGCATTTTCTCCTTTTTTTTTGTGGACAGATTTGGTACATGAATTTGGTAAATATCATAGTTTTAATTCGAAAATGACGAATAATTTCTGAAAAAAAATCCTTAATCAATAAAATGGCAAAGTGCCAAGGTCATTAAAGTTGGGTAGCTTCTTCACTACTTCGATGTACAGCGAATTAAGCCCATTTTGGAATTAAACAAAACGCTTGATTTTTAACACCAGATTACGGATAGATATTTTCGTCCGGTCATCGGAGAGATGGTCACTCAGTTTCAGGAAACATTACTTCCCAAATGCTCATCACTAATCAATGGTAATTCTACCGAGGAAAAATTTTATGTATTGGCTAGCAAGAAGCTGTGAAAATGTTCTACTACTGCACGAGCTCCACCTAACTCGCGTATTCTCGAATAATGCAAAGAACCATGTTCCGATCTTTTTGTTTCCAGCTTTACTCAAGGGCTTAATATGTATAACCAAGATTCGCAACAGACATGAAAAAGCATTGATAGTTTCGCCAGAAGAAGCGGTAACTGCGAGTCAGCGATGACTCGTTTCCAATGTGCACTGCAGGAAAATAATAATAATAATAAAAAATAAAAGCAAGTGTGGCAGCTTCAGAAATTTGTTTCTAATCTTAGCCTGTGGATAAAATATTTTCCCGGTTCGTCTGCAACAAAAGTTAGACTTCTACAATGCGCATTTGGACATCACAAAGGGCGCCGTAAGAAATACCGAGCCTCAAAGAGGACTCTTTTTTTTTTCGTAGAACGTAGTTGCTGTCTTTCAAATATGGTCCAGCCCAGCGGATCGATAAAGAAAAAAATAAGGCCTCTCCTTATAGGCCGCTGGGAGTCACAGCCCACAGCACTTGGTGAGCTTTGCGGTTCTCCAGAAACCTGGAGAAAGCAGGCACAGCAAAGTTGAAAATTGTCGCCTGTTTTTACGAATCCTGGTATGAAGGCAAATGTATAACACGCTGTCAAACTGCAGCTGCCGCTCAGTCGTCCAACCGCAGCCGGCCAGTGGCAGCGTCCTTTGTCACCACTGACAAAAAAAGGCTGGCGAATTAGTTTATTGTTTCACGTATTTACACGTAGAGCCTTGTTAGTGACGTATCTGTCGTACTAACGTGCGAAGTTTACATTTTTCCTTTAAACCTTGTGCTAAGAAGGCATGATGAACGCGGCCGTCAGTGCACAGCAACCTGCCTTGACAAAAAAAAAAAAAAAAAAAAAAAAAAGAAAAAAAAAAAAAACACGCCGAGGAGCAGATTAACCGTTAGTGCCTCTTCTTAATCGTGACGGCAGATACAACTTTAGTTCCCTCCGAACCGCATCTGATGTGGTAGGTCGGCTTCAAGCGCGTTTTCCTTCTGAACGGCCACAGAGCTAGTGAACGCTTTAAATGCCGTGATAGCGGCCTCAAATTCGCATGGGCGCAGCTTCGTCCCAGCTTCGGCAAATGTGGGAAAACTAAGATTTGTTTCCCTGAAACGTTTTTCTTTACCACTGTAACTGTACATGTAACTTTCTCGCTGCACTCAGCGAGAAAACACATTCGTGTCGAAAAAGGCGCGTCAAAGCGGGGAAAAACTACTGACTGCACATTTATTTATATTTTGCGCGGAGGCATGCCCATCTTTCTTTGCACTGCTATCAAAAGAGGAATAATTCGTAGATGCGGTGATTTTCTTGCATTGCGACTGCAGCAGAAACGTGCGCTACTTTTCGCTGTAAAGATCAATTACGGGAGCAGCGCTCTTCTTTCGGCATGAAACAGTTTAAAACGACATCAGTGAGAACGTTGACGTGGGGGCTAAATCGACACAAGAGAAGTGGAAGGCAGAAAGTAAGGCTTAAAGAGAGGTGGAGGGGTCGTTTACCGCTAACAATACCCCGGTCAGCTTCTACATTGGGAGGAAAAAGGTAGAGTGTAATTCGAGCTTGAGGATGTGATGACGCAACGAATTGCACAGGGTGACCTGGACGCTATGGAGATGTCCGCGCACGCGCCAGATGTTACTCATCTCACCTTGATTCGACGCATAGCACACGGAGTGGATATCTTGCATACAAAATGATGTTTATGTCACCTGCACATGCTTATGACATGGGGCTCCTTGCTACCATAAACCTTGGTACACCCACATCTAATAATCAGCTTTCACTGTACCTTTGTGTAGACTACGTACAGTTTAAGAGATGCGCTATAACGCACACACATGCCACACACGCGCCCGAGTTCATGCGTGGTCCACGCTGCAAAAACACAGCGGCCTCACTAGGGTCAGTGAGTGACGCCCCTACCCCCGCTCTAGCGTTTGCCCAACCAGACCCTCCGTTTTTTTTTTTTTTTTCACATAATGAAGCATAACTTCAGACTATTTTCCGATTGCCTTCAATGTGTCGTTTCGCACTTTCCGCTGCTAGGCACCACATGGCCTTTCTCCATTATGAACCATGCTGCGGCATGCCCCCGCTTTAGCGTTTGCCCCACCAGTCCCTCCGTTTTTTTTTTTTTTTTTTTTTTTTTTTTTTTTCACATAAGAAAGCATACCTTCAGACTGCTTTTCGATTTCCTTCCATGTTGCCTCTCGTACTTTCTGCTGTTAAGCACCACTTGGAATTTCTCGTTTATTAACTCCGTGCTGCGGCATGACTCAGCATGAGTGAGACGATAAAATCAATAGGCTTGCCTTTCTGGGCTGCAGATTGGAAGAATTATGAATAAAAACGTAAAAAAAAAACAACCGCAATAATGTTCCCATTTCACTCTTTGGGAGCTGCGGAAATTAGTTAATAATTGAAGCTTTGCCCGTTAATTTCTCTGTTCATGGTCTTCTCCGCCCAGTTTCTCGGAGATCATTCAAGCTGCACAAACTAGATCTCTCTCTCCACCTTACCTCATAAATTCCTGGAGCTGGCGCTTACCGGGCTACAGCTCTTACGCTGCACTAGGAGCAGCAAGCACAGGCTACGCACCTCAAGATGCAACCACTGCTTCATGTCTTCCACAAGTGCTCGCGAAGAAAATATGAGGAATAGAAGGCGATGCGCCGGCCTTTGACCTGTGTTGTGCGCGGCTTGATGTGCGCAGCTCTTAATCGTCTCGGACATCTTCTCAGGCTCCCGAAGCAGAACCATATCTGGCGGCTCGATTCGCGAGTGGCGAATACCGATATCCGGTCGAACGAACATCGCATCCGCCTGTGGCTGCCCGTGCAAGAGTGATTCTATTCCCGAGCGTGAAATGGTTCAGCCCAGTAGAGCTAGGTTCTTGCACACGGCGTTTGCAACACTTGAGGTTTGCGTGTGCTTGTGTGTGTATCTCAGTGCCGAAATACGTTCTTGGACTTATGCGAGGGATCCGTCTGGGCCGCAGCTCCCGTGGGCAACAATAACGCTTACGTTGATACGAATAAAGAGCTTACATTCAAGCAGGCTTGATCCTTCGAGGCCGATGGCCATATATAAGCACGATGAATATCCGAAACGCCGAAGTGAGTTTATTAGGAGAAGATCGGAAACAGCGAATTTTAGAAGGAAAGTAGAATAAACAGGATTCAGAAATGGCAGGCGAGATTTCTTTCAGTGGATTAAGAAACAATATTTTCAGCCAAGCTCCCTGATATCAGGTGGCCTAGAACAGTATACTTCAACACGAGATAAAGCATTTTTATAGTAGTTAATCGAGCGTTATGCAGGTGCATCTGCAGATGTTATGTTCCTCTTCGCCTCTCAGGGGTAAATATCTAACTATGCCTGCAACAGAGCCTCATACATGGGCTAAGGCATACGATGGAAAAGAACCTAACTGCCCCGCTTTCAGCGTAGAAATTTCCGCGTGTTCGCACCTTGTAATCAATACGAGACAATAAGCGGGCGTTAAGATCCCCAGTTCTGGCAGCAGATGTCCCATTGCCATCCCATCAATTCCTTGTTGAACGCTGCTGGCTGCTTCTAAGCCGGGTTCAAAATGTTCAAAAATGAAAGTGCCTCTGACAGGTCGCAATGAGAAATCGAGGTTGCAGATTGGGGCTTTGGGCTGCATGCGTTGATATTGTTTCGACTGGTTGCAAGCTCTCCTCGCGAGGTTGCGGCTGTTAGTTTCCACAGTGAGGGCTAGGGGACCGCCGTCCGCTAACATCAGCAGTGCTGCGATGCATCGGCGAATAATAACGGTGTGGCTATGGGGAGGAGCGGCGGCGGAAGCCCGGAGATTCGATTTCCCTGCTGACCGGAGGGTCGTCCTCGATTTGGACAAAGCCAGCGTCCAAGCGGCGGCGGCGAGCAGAAGCAGGCGGAAAGGCCTGCCTCTCTTTGCGGTAGCGGCAGTACCGATATACATGGCCAGGTTGTCCGCAGTAGAAACAGAGTGGTCGGCTGTCATAACTGCGCCACCTGTCAGTTCGGCGTTGTTGAGAGCGCCTGGAAGGCGCCCACTGAGGTCTCTGGAAGAACCGCGTCTCGTGACGGCTCGGTGAGCTCGGTGGGGCGTGGTCTGGAAGCGGGCGACGAAGGACCGCGGCATATCTCTCGGGATGCGGCTCGTGGTAAGGTTCAGGAATGTCTGCCATGTAATTGACCGGTTGGGGAGCGTGGTATGGTTCGGAAAGGGCCTCCGCGTTGTCGACTGGACGAGACTGGTAGCATGGTGCAGAAAGTGATAGGGCGTACCGAATTTAATTCCTCACAGCTTCCATGAGGTCCCTTGGCGACTGATCCTTCGTAGTCGTAATTCGCTGCAACTCCTCAAGGACAATTTCTCTAATGATGTCTCGAATAGTGGTCTTATCTGTTGCAGTCAGCTCCGCCGTAGTCGTCGCGGCACAGCTGACATGTCGGTTGTACTGGCGGCACCGGTCTTGGAAGGCTCGCTCTATATCCGTAGAGTCCTTATTGAATTCACTCACGGTTTTGGGTGGGTGGTGTACCAAGCCGGCAAACACCTGTTCTTTAACACCGTGTATGAGATGCCGTAGCTTTCTTGGCTCACTCATATCAGGGTCAGCACGGCGAAAAAGGCTTGCCTTGTCTTCCGCAAACATAGCCACGCTCTCATTCGGCTTCTTGATGCGCACTTCAAGCAGGCGTAGCGCATTGTCTCGTCGATCACTTCACGCAGATGTGTCTACCAGCTGACGGCGGAAGTCATTTATGTGGGTAAGCTGGCCTCATGGTTTTCAAACCACGTTCTTGCATTATCCTGAAGGGCGAAATAGACATTGGAAAGCTTCTGCTCTGCGCTTCATTGATTTATCTTGGCCACTCGCTCAAACTGGTCAAGCCAGTCCTCCACATCTTCATACGCTTCCCCGCGAAAGCACTCTGGCACCTTGGTGTTCTGAAGAGTAACCGGTGTAAGGGTGGGATGTGCCATGGCTTGGGAGACCTGATGAACTTGGGCGTTTCAAGAGTCGTTCGGCAGATGGCTGAACTCCGGGGCTAGGCCTAAAAGGTGGCGGCTAGCGCGATGCACCAGCGTGTCGATGTCTGGGATCCACTGTGGACTGCCGGAAGGAGTCTTATGCATACCCCAGCACCTCCACCACTGTCACGTCTCGAAAGAACGCCAAGGAGGGCCTAAGATAAGAAGGTTTTAATAGTCGACTGAAACGAGTCTTGCGCTCAAGCTTCCTCTTTCTTCTTCCAGGCTCGCGCTTTTGTTCCCAGTCATCTTTTGCGTCCTCTTCTATGCGGCAATATTAAGACGGTGGTCGTGTCAAGTGCGGTCTCATAATGACAGTTGAGAGAGAAATGCCCCTTGAGCTGACTCAATCTCCCCTAAACGGTCAGTACCCTGCAGAGCCTTTCACTCGCCACGAACTGTGACATACACAGGTAAAATAATTCTACTTCCCATTGAGATTCTTTACATTTCAATTCGAACATCTCCATTTCGCCAGCATGCTGCAAGCTGTATCCTGCATCCAGACCGTTGCCAGCGAGTACCGAGGCCATACCAACGATATATATATTCAGACGCAAAACGGTAGTTCGCAGCTCGGTGACGGCGGACGTAGCATCTGTTGTTGTGAGAGGAAAATTCAGATCCACATAATGCAGCATGTTAATTGTCTTCAATACATTTTATTTTCACTGTTTGCCTTAAACCACCTCTACTTTGGCAAAAGTCCGCTCCTGTCCATTTCTCTTTGTGTTCTTCGTTTTTGTTGTCAGCCCGTAATCATCGGAGACTTGCTTCGTATTGAAGACAGGCATCCCGCGCATTTTTACAAATTTTCGCAGGGTAATTTGTTGCCATTACCCCTCCCCCCCCCCTCTCACTCCCCAGCAGCGCTCCTCTGAGCGGGGCACCTGGTGTAGTGCACACCCCAGCACCCCAGCACCACCCTAGTGACGCTACTGCGTATAGAGCTTATTCAGTTGATGTGAGTGCAGCCTTACTGGTAACCATGGCACACACAAAGCAATATCGGAGACGGAGAAAGAAAGAGAGAGAGAGGGGCCTACGGCGAATCATGATACAGCGTCGGTGACGTCCGAGCTCTGGTTGGACGGCGTTGCATACGGCGCCTCAAGTGTCCGGCTTATGAGTGGCGCGCAGCGGGGAGGAGGCCGGTAGACCGGCGTCAACACGTCGGAAGCAAATTTTTGTGTGCTTTTAGTTTCGAAACGCCCTACATAATGACGTCTCCACAATACAGGGTTGCCACAACTGCTGCCTGCTTACCCTGATATCGAATAGGGTCTATAGACAAGCGTCATGTTTGTAAACAAATGTGGCACATCGATCGGCAGCGACATGGGGAGTAGGTAAAAACGCGGCGTACCTACACTGCGCCAAGCGACGCTGCCATCGAAACGAATTCGCGTGTGCAAATATTTCGAAAACTGAACGTATTTTGTGTCAATAAATGTTTCTGTTTTTGTCTGGAGAGTAGTTCTACAATTTTCAGCCTATTCGCCAGCTGCAATTATCACGGATAGTGATGCATTTCCGTGGAAACAATAGTGCGGCTCGAGTTGGTGGCTGTAAAATTGACTGATTAAATTAAATGAAAACGAGAAGACAAGGTATTAGTATTAGTCGTATACACTCGTAAACTTCCGAGCCTATTCCTAGCCCATGCAAGGACGAGGATGACGCCATGATCGGCTGGAAAGATCTGTTTCATATGACGAACTTTTTGATAAGCTTTCTGCTTTTGCAAGCGCTTTCACTCTAGAGAACGTAGAGTATTACCGGCAACCAAAGTCATACAGTTTCTTTGAGTAAGAAGAACACGATATTTTAGTTGTTTGTAGCGTCATCTATTGCACGGGCAAAATGTTTTCATCTGCTTGGTGAAACAGAAGTTTGCGGGACTGGTCAGGCCCATTCACAGGTTAAATGTCCGTCAGAATGCTCTCATCTTGCTTTCTTGGTTTTAACAGGAGGGATGCATGCGCACAAATGCAAACGGTTTCCATTAGGTTGAAGCGAAAATTATGCTCACTCATCTGAGCCATTTTAATACACTCGAAAATTGTTTACTCAAATACGCGTCTTCGTATCCAGCTTATTTTGCATCCTTCTCAGTTGTTTTGAATTTTTTATACTCGATAAATCATACGCTTCTGGAGAACGATATTAGCTCCGTACTCCCGGAGAAAATCAATACCAATGATAAAGTCCCGGGAGCAGTCAGGTATAACAAGGCAGCTTACAATGAACGTGGTGCTGGGAATTTGAACACTTGCCGTGCACAGGCCACTAAAAGTTACGACATGTCCGCCAGTGGTGCGAATTTGCCTGCCAGACCGTGGTGTCATTACATTTTTATGGAGAAGCGCTAGCTCCCCTCTTATAATCGAAAAATCAACGCCAGTGTCCACCAATGCGCTAACTTCTTAGCCGTCGAGAACCACGGGTATGTCCAGGAAAAATCGATCATCATGCGTAGGAACTTTCGTCGGTGCCGTAAAATCGCGATCGCTCACAGGTCTCGTTCTCAGGGGGGTCTTCGTAACGTCGATTGCAAGCGGCCTCGCCCCCGAAGGTTGCTGTATTTAGTTTTCCCGGCGGGGACTTGGCGACCGTCGCAGCGCCATCCAGAAGGATCTGGGCTGCGGCGATGGTCGTCGTGCGGACGGAGAGTGTGACTGCCGCTGGGAAGTTGGCGCCATGTGCTGCTGAGCTAAATAGTCCTCAATATCACGGGGTCGTTGGCCTATTGGAGGGCGACGCACGTCGATAGAAAATCCGTGAAGACCCAGGTGTCGGTAGGGGCACTGACGATAGAGATGACCAGGTTCCCCGCAATGGAAGCACAGGCGCTGGCGATTTGGGGCGCGCCACAGGTCCGCCTTCTGCTAGGGTGGTCGTCGGTTGTCGACGTACGGCTCAGTGTGTGCGGAATACAATGAGCCTTGATCGGGTGGCTGTAATGGCGTCGAAGCAGGCGCAGGGCGTCGCACCATATCTGCATAAGCTGGACGTAGGTACTCATTGGGAAAAGGTGGCGGATCAGCGGACGCTACCGAAGGCCTCAACGCATGAAGCTCTTCGCGGACAATGCTAGCTATAGAGCCAACTATCGGCTGGGGAGCGCCGACAAACTTCTGGAGCTCTTCGCGTAAAACTGAGTGGATGATGTCGCGTAGCTTCGGGGTGGCCCCGAAGGCCGAAAGCGGCTCCGCAACCGAAGCAGCGAGCACCGGCCTGTCGTAGGTGGCAGACCGCTTCTGGAGCATCCTCTCCATTGTGACAGCTTCCACAAGAAGCTCGGCGACCGTGCTCGGTGGATTACGCACGAGGCCAGCGAACAGTTGCTCTTTAACATCGCTCATGAGGTGGCACGGTGTTTAATACCATAGTTATCCTGCGTGATCAGTGGAACTGGATATTTTATGTGTTAATCCATCGGGTCCTGAACCAATAAAGAAAATTCATATAACCTGTTAAATAGCGCTGCGTGACTTTGTCGAGATCCTAGCGACATTTATTGGCTTTCTAGGACCAATGATGAATCGCGAAACTCGCGAATGTGAAAACAGAAAAGCGTGCTGCTTCACAAGTCCAACGATGTTTCGGGCACATCGCGCTTATAACGGCTCGGTGATACTGCTGAAGGAAATTGGCAGCATTTTTATGGTCCTTTTCTGTACGAACAGAAACTCAGGCAAAAGCGCAGGTGAATGGGATCTGTCATCAGGGTTTATCTGCTTTTGACGGGGGGGTGGGGGATCTAAACCT
This sequence comes from Amblyomma maculatum, assembly GCF_055883805.1. Lineage (NCBI taxonomy): Eukaryota > Metazoa > Arthropoda > Arachnida > Ixodida > Ixodidae > Amblyomma > Amblyomma maculatum. The sequence continues at coordinate 606,911 of NW_028146738.1, forward strand.
ACGTTTAGAACAAACCATACAGTGAAGTTTTGTTGGTGGTTCTGTAGCCCTGTGCGCCAGGGGTGCACCGTCAGAGACGGTGTACCGTGTTGCAGCGGAAGTTCCTTGCGCCAGAGACGCCTCGTCGGAGACGGTATGAGCGAAGACTTGAGGGCAGGAGTTGACGAGAAGGAGAAGAAAACAGAATTTTATACACACAGAAAATATTTACAACATTTAAAGCAGAGATACAGGTGGGAACCAGCTAAAAGGGAAATATTCCCACCTCGCCATAGCCGACGATGCCGAGCAGCAAAACCTAGTCCGGAACGCTGGACCATGCCCTCGGGCTCGGTTTTAACCCCTTAGGTCCAGCCCTAATTTCCGCAACGACCAATCACAACCAGCTTCAACCTGATTGGTTTGGTCCGACGTCCAGCGCCCCCTTCAACTTTAAGAGGACCTAACCCTCTCTCTCATAAACACAAAAGGAAAGGCAGAACTCTTAAGGTCACGTTGGGCGCTTCCATTGAATGAGCGTACCCCCTGCCCCCGCGAGGTCGAGACCGCGCTCAACCCGGTGTACAAAAAAAAACAAAAAAAGGAAAAAAAGAACAGAGCGGCCCTGTCATGACCCGCCTTTCGTCAGGAGTACAGTGCCAATATTATGCGTTCGCCACAGTGTTCCATCGGGGCCCGCGCTAATCTCTTGTGCCCGTCGGTCCCTGACACGTACCAAGCGCTTGTTCTTGCGCTATGCGCGGAGCGGCTGAAGAGCGACCACGAGGATTTAGAGGCGCGAACGGTATGATGACGTTTCAATGTAAAAGTGCAACGTACGCTAACCGCGAGAAAGCGATCAGTCGCCGAAGGTGTGGTCGACTAAATTGTCCACTCCGCTGCGCTGGCTTTAACCTTTATCCGACCGCAACGACCTTAATGAAAGCAGCTGCCATTTTCTTTCTTCTGACTCGCGGCGCAGCCAACGCCCCGCAGCTAGCCGGAATATCATGAAATGATCTCGAAAACACAGCAAGCGCTGCGCCTCCAATGCAAACGGCCCGAGCTTTTGCCAAAAGTCATTGCTATTGCCAGCGCCACTGCATATACGGAAGTCACAGGCTGACGCTCTTCTATAGGCTATTTCCTATGTCTGCGGGTGTCATAGGCAAGTATCTAGGCCAGTCTTACATGAAATCATGAGAACCGCTTTCTTCACGCATCAGCCACCAGTGAGTGTCACCCTGACGCCAAAGAAAGTGGTCTTGGTGAGGGGATGAGAGTCCGTTTCTGAAGGTAGCTTGCAGTGCCCGCCGCGCATCAGTGTAATCAGAACGCTGGGAAATTGCAGCGAATTTTCGCTTAACGAGGCAATAACTCGTGTTAGGCTTAATTCTTCTCTTGTGCAGGTACTATTTCATGTGTTTAAGTAGTGTCGGGAGTAATAGTGGTATGAAACCCCCAGCCACCTGCACAGTTCAGGAAACCTCGAATGCAATGATATGAAGCGAGGCCATCCGGGAGCGAGAGAGCCAGGATGGGGCCCTTTTACATCGACGAGTATGTCAGTTCGCTCGGTTTGAAGTGTTGCTCTTCGCCTCGTCAGAACTCCGCGGCGCGGTAGCAGCCCCATGAGTGACGTTTTTTTTTCTCTTTATTGCGTGACCTAGACATGACACCGAAATAGGCAGTAGCCGCACATCAATATTGCCATACTCTATTTCAAACATCAGATGCAGCTCTGCAAAGACTGCGCAAGCAGTGCGCAAAAAAAAAAATGGGGGGCGGGGGGGGGGGGGATCGTTCCGCGGCGGTTTCTTAGAGCGAAACTGAAAAGCGCAAGACTATCTCGCGTCTCGGCGAATACTCTTGCTCACGAAACTTATTCAGAAGACACATGCCGAAATGAAAAGGAGACGCACTTGAATGCGGCACGCCTTTCATGCAATACATTTCGCGTGTACATCTATTCTTCACGAAGAAGTCGACTGTGCTAACTAAAACAAAAAAAAATTCGAAATATCAATTCACAAATTTCGATCGTCTTGCCACAGGCACGAGCGCTTCTCACCAAACTGATGACTTATGGACTCTATAAAGCCTGCAGAGAGTACATTAGTTATTCGCGCTCGCCTTAAGCAACGCATTGTTTTTGGTCGTGGACGCAGTCACGCAGACAGAGCGCTAGCGTCAGCAGCGTTTCACCTGATATCAGCAAAGGCGTATAGCTGCACACGTTTGGCGCTCCTGCGGCGCCATTTTACAATTAACCGATCAGAAGCACGACACATCGAAATGAGGAATCTGATACGCCTGCAGATAAGGAGGCTTTTGAACTCAGATGCAGTCGGGAGATGTGTTGTGCGGCTTTCGCGAGCTCTGCCACCAATTGGGCGTTGTACACCACTTTTGCTCCCCGCAGCACAGGACCAAACGGCGTAACCGTTGGTGTAGGTTTCCTTGTCGTCGCACAAAGAGCTTTAAATGGTGTTTACGACATCGTAAACATGCATAAAGCCTGAATATGCGTTCCTGTTGATGGCGACGTTCTACCAATGCAACTGCATGGCAGCTTGCATTCAATGCGCTGGCAAGGCTGAAAAGTCGGTCTGTGCGAATTCTCTTTGAATAAAGCATTGTCACTATGAGCCAGCCTAACATTAACGTCAGCGTGTTCATTTCCCGCCATGCCACATTAGCAACTGCACCCTTACTGTTACCGCACGTTGAAGCTCCTGATCTGGCATCAGCACAGTTTATCCGACTAGCGGCTTTAACGTTCTTTTGCCCCACTCGCCCCACGGCCAGGGCATATTTGTGTGGTAGCTTTGCAGGGTGACGTAAGAACACTAAAAACCCCGTCTCTGAATAACTGAAAATGTTCCCACCGCAGTTATGAGGCTGTACCGATGGACGGAACACAAATGTCAGTGCTTCTTACAGTTTGGTTAACGGCCGCTAGGGCGGACTCGACAATTTTCCAGCTACACGCCGTAATGTGTGCTTGCAAAGCTGTCCAGTTTTTTCTTGAGTAGGAGTAACGGAAGAAGGTTATTGCAATCACCGTTGGTTTTAAAAAGTGTCATTGCTTCGCAGAGAACGACGAAGACTGGGTCATAGTCACCATACACGAGGAAGACAGTACGGACGAGACTCCGGAGGTAGCTCTACAGGATTACGACGACGTGGACAGCATCGTGACCGCATCTCACATAGATTCAGAGTACCTAGACGAAGATTACACGGATGCCGAGGAGCCACCTTACCAGCAGATTCTGAGCGGTGGCTCGGACGGCGAGGAGTGAAGAATTCCCGCTAGGAGGCACGGGCGCGCTGTCCACAAACCTGTGGACTGAACGAGCTTGGAGCGTCCGGTAGCTCCGTTTCTGTCGTGGTGACAAACTGTGTCTTCGGGCTGGCGTCATTCCCGAGGAGTGCTCCCCTTTTTTTTTTTCTCTCAGGCTACTTGGGGACAATTATGTGCGATGAAAAAAAAAAAAGAGAAGAAAACACGAGCTCGTCGTATTTATTTTCGTTTACCTAACCCTAGTACGAAAATAACAGCACGCCCCGCCGCAATGACACAGTGGTTAGGGCGCTCGACTGCTGTACCTAAGGATGCGGGATCGAATCCTGGCCACGGCGAGCACTTTTCGATGGAGGCGAAAAGCAAGGCGCCTGTGTGGTGTGCGTAATTCACCTCAGTCGTTCAGTCGTGTCCGACTCTTTGTGACCCTATGAACCATGTCACGTCACGCTTTCCGATTTCTCACTATCTTCCTAACATCACATAGCTTCATCTGCAGCGTCTCTAAGATGCCATCCAACCATCGCGTTCGCTGCGTACCCCTTCTTCGACGACCCTCAACCTTTCCCAAGATCAAATCTTCCTCCAGCGACTCCTCTCTTCTCATCACATGACCGAAGTAGCTGAGCTTTAACTTTAGAATTTGACCCTCCAATGAGCAGTCAGGGTTCATGGTCGAGAATATCTACTGATTTCACCTTCTGGCAGTCCAAGGAACTCTCAAGAGTCTCCGCCAGCAACACAACTCAAACGCGTCAATTCTTCGGTGGTCAGCCTTATTCACAGTCCAACTCTCGCATTCATACATCACAACTGGAAAGACCATAGCACGAGTTATACGGATCTTGGTTGGCAGACTAATGTCTCTGCTCTTTACTAGGCGGTCAAGGCTAACCATGGCTCTCTTTTCCAGAAGCAGGCGTCTCCTAATTTCATGGCTGCAGTCTCCTTCCGGGGTAATCTTTGAGCCCAAGAAGAGAAAATCTGTCACAGCTTCCACTTATTGTCCCTTGATGCTCCAGGACTTGATAGGGCAAGACGCCATGATCTTTGTCTCTTTAATGTTCATTTTAAGCCCAAACTTCTCACTCTCTTCTTGTACGCGCATCAAAAGTCTCTTGAGTTCCACTTCACTTTCTGCCATTAATGTGGTATCATCCGCATATCTGAGGTTGTTGATACGTTTTCCAGCAATCTTCTCTCCGGCTGAAGACTCGTTCAGATTTGGCCTTCATCGTGATGCACTCGGCATATAGGTTAAATAGGCAGGACGACAGTATGCAGCCTTGTCTCACTTCTTTCTCAATCGGAAACCAATCAGTAAGACCATGCCCAGATCTGACTGTGGCCTCTTGCCCTTCATACAGGTTCCTGAGGAGACAGATGAGGTGAATTAGAACTTCCATCTCTTGGACAGCTTGCCACAATCTGCTGTGATCTACGCAGTCAAACGCTTTCGCCTAATCAATAAAGCAGAAGTGGATGGGTTTCTGGAACTCTCTTGCTTTTTCCATGATCCAGCGAAGGTTGGCAATTTGGTCTCTAGTTTCTCTGCCCTTGAGAAACCCAGCTTGCACGTCCGTAAGCTCCCGATCCACATACTGCTGCAGCCTACCTGGAGGATTTTCAACATCACCTTGCTAGCACGCGAAATAAGCGCGATCGTGCTGTAGTTGGAACAATCTTTGGCACGGCATTTCTTTGGAATGGGGATGTAAACTGACCTCCTCCAATCCTGTGGCCACTGCAGGGTTGTCAGAATCTTCTGACATAATGTATGCAGGATGGTAACAGCGTCATGGTTGAGGTTTTGAAGCAACTCAGCTGGAATGCCATCAAATCCGTCAGCTTTGTTCTTAGCAAGGCTGGCTAAGGCCCATTGAACTTCACTCTTCAGGATGCCCGGGTCGAGGTCAGTAATAACAACCGTCTTAAGTTGGGTTTGCACATCCGGGTCCTTCTTGTACAGTTCTTCTGTGTATTCCTGCCACCTCTTCTTTATCTCTGAGGCTTCAGTGAGGTCCTTGCCTCGTTTGTCCTTTACCACGCCCAGCTTAGTACAGAAGCTTCCTTTGATATCTTTGATTTTCTTATCAGAGCTTTTGTGTTCCTTAATTGGCTGTTGTCCTCAACTGCTTGGCACTGTATGTTCAGGAAGGCATTCTTATCTCTCCTTGCTATTTTCTGAAAATCCGCATTGAGAACCTCGAATCTTTCTCTTTCCCCCATAACTTTGGCCATCCTCCTTTCCTCAGCTGTTTGCAAAGGCTCTTCAGATAGCCAGTTTGCTTTTTTTTGCATTTCTTTTGCTTTGGAACTACCTTAGTAGCAACTTCTCCTATTATATCACGAACATCAGTCCACATCTCTTCAGGCTCTCTGTCTTCTAGATCTAATTCTTGAAATCGATTCCTCACTTCCACAGGATAATCTGATGGAATTTGATCCAGATAATACCTGAAGGGCCTTCTAGTTTTCTGGGCGATATTAGTGCACGTTGAAGAAACCGAGGTGATCTAAATTTTCGGAGCCCTCCACTGCGACGTCTCTCTTAGTTTGAGTTTATTTGGTACGTCAAGACCACATAAACGATAAACCAAGTATGAGCACAGATGTTACTTGACAGTGCAGACGCAATTTGTGGCCGTAGTTTTTTTTATGACATTGCACTTCTCCGACAGATTAGCAAAGGACGGTAGGCGCAAAAGGCCAGGCACTGCGGTGTGATCAACAGAACATTTGTTTTCTAGATCGTTGACAGTCATTTCGTTTCAAGCAGTTATGAAGTCAGGCTCGCATGCATGGCTAGAGATTCCTTTAAGAAGCCCTTTATGCATTACGCCACTGCTAGCTTACCATGCAAGCCTGAAAGTTGACAGCGTTGTTGCATCGGACAACGGCGACCGCAAATGAGGCGCGGAAGGCTCTAGACTATCTTATCGCTGCAACTGTGTTTGATTGATCAGCGGGTACGCCGCAGACTGCAGAGAGCTGCAGGCTGCCCAATCACCTGTGCCGCTATTAAGAATGGCAACGCGCATCTTTCGACCGCTAGAAGTTCCTTTGGGCGACAAAACCTGCATATGCCTCTCATATATCCACCAAGCTTCTGGATTTCTGGAGCAGTTGGGTACCTGGCAGAAACTGATAGCTTGATGACAGCTATTGATAATTTTCCTGTCGAAAAGTGCCGAGGGCGCTGCAGAACTTCTGGAGAGATATTCAGGCATTCCTAACATATAGTCTCCTTCCGGGCTCTACTCTCCGCTGCGTCCTTCATTGCACTAAGCGTGCATGGATCTGGCACATGATATGGTACACAGTATGGCGTATAAACGCGTTCATTACCGATGACAACTAGCAATGTGTGCAGGACCCTGGCCGATACGACAACCTGTGATCCAAAAAATGCAAAACTAAATCATCGCGCACATTTGCCGTAGACTGAGTGGACATCAACTCTGGCTAAACAACCAGGAAAAAGCATTCCCCAAAAATGAGATTACGCCAACACTGTACAGGAAACCTCGCCGCAGAGGAAAGCTGACTGCTCTCGTGTAGAGGGGTGAGCGGATTGAGTTTGCCGAGCTCACAAGGCGGATGCTTCTTGCGGCAGATAATCTGGTAGTGTTGCACTGTGAAATGACTCTAAATGATTTCCTGAAACCGAGGGAAGTATAAGAGCTTTTTTATGTGTGTGATGTTTATAAATGGTAAATTGGTAGTGAAGTTATATTGCTTTTCAGTGACAATGAATTTCACCATGTGGCAGAAATTATATACTTGTAAAAATTTAGGATTATCAGCGATTAATTCCCAGCAACGTTAATGTGCAAGATACGAATCAGTAGCTGCGTAGACATAGTAAAAAATACGCTTAGTGGCTGTCATGTTCTGGCAATGAATTTTGAAGGCTGAAGACCTCTTTATTGTAATTATTGTTGAGCAGTGACTAGGGGCAGTTCTGTTGTTTACTTCCAAAACAGGTGCCGGATATAAAACTATCCAGAAAGAATGAAGTTCATCTTGTCATATGACTATAAATATGTATTTATTCTCGAACTAAACACAAACGAGGCTATTTTGCTCCCCTTCTCAGAAACAACCAGTTTGCTTGATAGACAGCATCGACCAAAAGGGGCTCTAATGATTCTAATTGGCTGCCAGTGTACATTGATCCATGTCTATTTTGTAATTTTTAGTGTAACAGGTGCTGGGAAAATTTGTTTCTAAAACGTTCGAGAATTTCTCTAAAGCGAAATGTGCTCGATCATTATCACTGTTACGGATGCGCAAAATCCTTCAACAGAAAAAAAGGAGAAGGAAAATCCATATATAGGTTTTACGCGCCGTGCAATATCGGCTACATGACAGAAGATGTAAGGGCGGGCCTCGGTGTCGTTGACCACGTGGGGTTGTTAACCATGCACTCAAATCGTACAGCCGAGGAGCGCCTTTCGAAACGGCCGGGGTCGAGCCCCACGTTCTCGAAATCAGCAGCCGAGAGCCCTACCACTGAGACACAGCGACAGAGGTTCAAGAGGGAAAAAAAACGACAGCATTTAGACAACCGTATCGTGGATAGAGAAGGCACAGAGTGGCTTGTTCATACTGGATTTTGCTATGCAGTAGTCTGCGGTCACATGTTTCAGTAGCTGCGGTATGCCAAACAAACGGGAATATATGATTTTTGACCATTAGCTTTAAGTTGTATTGACGGGAGCAACCTGTTTTGCATTAACGCGGCGCCTAACGACGGCACCGCTTCGTTTAAGACATCGCTTGCCAAATAATCTCAACAGCCGAAGACCGCGACTGATGACGTCTTTCCAGCATGACATATTCGATGTGGAGAAGTATTCTTATTTTAGTGCGTAGCACTACTAGCCGCAATCACGGATTTCGCCGATGTCTGTCCGAAGCTGCTCACACTATCTCTCTCTTTCTGTATCCATGAGCTTCAAGTGGAGAAAGATAAGGTGGCGACGGGCGCTTCACGCGGCTCTGCAATGAAAAGGCGGATCGGCCGCATAGCTGCAGCGGAGGCCGCTCTTTCTCTCTCTCTCTGTTCATCTGTCTCTCCGTGAACTTGAAGAGAAGGAAGGTAAAGTGGCGATGCCGACGTCATGCGACTTAACACTGGGGGGGGGGGGGGGGGGGGCGGAGCGGCTACATAAGACAGTGAGAGAGGGGCGTGTCAGTTCCAGACGCGGCGGCCGTAACAGGGCAGCGTTTCAGAAGCGTGTGTCACTCCGGAGTGACCAGTCGTGTGTCGCTCGCGCGTCCTCAACTTCGGCCTCTCTCCCCTCGAATCAGTCACTCATCAGCCTTCACGGACAGCAGACGTGCGCGCGCGGTGTTCCCCGGACCTCGGCTCCGAGCCGCTCGCCGCGTCGGGAAGTTATTTGTGCTCACCGCCGCGCCTTCACTGGCGCTCGCCTTCAACCGCGTTTCCCCTCTCTCTTCTCTCTTTCTCTTCCCTTATGATCCCACCCCATCCTTTCGGCCGCAGAGCAGTGCATTGTAAACAGGTACATTGTGGTCATTTCTGAGGATGGTGTCAGGAAAGCTTAGGACGCGGCTACGTCGCGCGTTTGCTTCGCGTCGCAATGGATAAAGCCGGGTCACTGCAGCGCAGGTTCGCCGTGCTTGACGTGCTGAAGTACAACGGTTAAGCAGTGCTACGCATCTACTTCGCATTTGATTAACTGTGCAAATCGATCGTATCTTTATGGATCGTGGGGTGATAGCCTGTTCACATTTCTTTTGCAAGAGGAAGATAGGTAAGCAAAAGCGCACAAAAACCGCGAAATAAACAAAAAGCCCTCTTGTATACGCCGCACGCGCGCACGTAAATCACTGCGGGCTGGCGCGCGATGCGAACACGTATCCACACTGAGTAGGTTTCGACGCTATGTCGCTAGTTGGCGACTTTGCTCGGTCTCGAGGCCAATAGAGCTTGTTCTTTGACGTCAACTGCATGCAATAGACTTCACTCGCTCTCCATGCAGGCATGCAGTCCGAATTATTCTGATGAAAAAGAAGCATTAAAAAATAAAACAGGCATATCTTTACCGCTATGTTCAAGATAAGAGTCTACCCATTAGGCATGTTCCAGGAATGTTAGGCATTTCATCTGTATAATGCATCTGTAAAATTCAATCCCGGCCTCGGTGGCCGCTTTTCGGTGGAGGCGAAAAGCAAGGCGCCCGTTTGCTGTGCGTTGTCAGTGCACGTTGGAGAACCCCAGGTGGTCGAAATTTCCGGAGTCCTCCACTACGGCGTCTCTCATAGCCTGAGTCGCTTTGGGACGTTAAAAACCATAAACCAAACCAATCCATTCCATCAACCAGGTGATAGAAAAATGCTCGGAATATAACCAGCCCTTATAAATAGCATTCATTGATTACGAAAAAGCATTTGACTCAGTTGAAACCTCGGTGGTGATGCAGGCATTGCGAAATCAGGGGGTAGACGAGCCGTGCGTGAACGTGGTGGAAGATATATATAGTGGCTGCATAGCAACCATAGTTCTGCATAAAGTAACAAAATTCCCATAAAGAGAGGTGTTAGGCAAGGAGACAAATCTCTCCAGTACTATTCACAGCTTGCTTAGAGGAAGTATTCAGAGACTTGGAATGGTAGCAGTTAGGGATAAAAGTAGATGGAGAATACCTCAGTAATCTGCAATTTGCTGATGACATTGCCTTGCTAAGCAACTCGGCGGATGAACTGCAAATATTGATTGATGACCTAGACGGGAAAAGTAGGAAGGTAGGCTTAAAAATCAATATGCAGAAGTCTAAGGTAATGTTCAACAGCCTCGGGAAGGAACAGCAGTTTACGTTAGACAGCGAAGTACTGGAAGTAGTAGGCGAATATGTCTACTTAGGACAGGTAGTAACCGCAGATCCGGACCATGAAAAGGAAATAACAAGAAGAAGATTGATTGGGATGCAGCGCATTTGGCAAGGACTCGCAGATAATGTCTAGCAGCTTACCGGAATCGCTCAAGAGGAAAGTATACAACAGTTGCATCTTACCTGTGCTCCCCTACGAGGCTGAAACGTGAAGGCTAACCAAGAGGGTTCTATTTAAGTTGAGGACAACCCAGAGAGCTATAGAATGAAAAATGGTAGGAGTAACATTAAGAGATAGGAAGCGTGCAGAGTGGGTCAGAGAAATTACTCACGTTACTGACATTCTAGTGAAAATTAAGAAGAAGAGGGCATGGGCAGGACATGTAGTGCGAAGAGAGGATAACCGCTGATCGCTTAGGGTAACAAACTAGATTCCAAGGGAAGGATAGCGTAGCCAGGGGGCGGCAGAAAGTTAGGTGGGCTGATGAGGTTAAGAAGTTCGCAGGGGTCAAGTGGATGCAGCTAGGACAGAACCGAGTTAATTGGAGAAATATAGGCAAGGCCTTCGCCCTGCTGTGGGTATACTCAGGCAGATGATGATGATGATGAATGCAACTGTGTCAGCAACACTGCGCGAAGCTTGCAGTCAATAAGTAGGTGCTTACTGCGGTTTGACATCTTCTGCCGTCCCGAGGGAGGACTACTACACTTCGCGTAGCCTTTTCGTTCATTTCACTGTCGACTTTGTGCGCACCATTCTGAGAATGGGCTCGCAGGTGGCACAAGTTCACGAGAGCTTCGACAGCAGAAAAAGTCCTTGAAAGAGCTGGGGCATCTTCTTCGGCCAACGGAAACCTTCACTGAGGAAGCGACCAACTCCGTCCCTAACATAACCCATAATGGTTTTTATTTAAACAAGCGTTTTATATTGTTACTGTCCGAGGTACCGGCGAAAACGAAGCTAAATGCTACCAGTGTAATAACTAGCCGCCTCAAATCTCAGGGCGATACGACCTCTCCAAACATCGTGGCGCACAGCAGTAAGAAATGGGAGGAAAGGGTAACAACGGAAATTTTCAAATGTCTAGAGTGGTGGGTACCCCAGTCAACGTTGCTCTTTATTCGATTCTCCTAGTGCTGTTTTGCGCTCCCCCCCCCCCCCTCCCCCCTTCAATTATTAGCTGTATTTATGGGCGTTTGTAAAGGTTTTGGGTCTTATTTCTGTGTCTTATTTCTTACAGCGTTATTGGCTCTGTAGCTGTCGTGACTGGGAAGCACTGGCATGCTGGCCAGTCGCACTTTCATATAATTCCTTCCAGCATTGTGGGGATACACGAGCATTCGCCTCAACTGGCGTATTGCAAGCGTATACGTGTGTGTGGTCCTCACGACTGCGCTAATGGTGCTGATGCTTCGTGTACGCAGCCGGAGTGTACGACGAGGCGCTGCTGGTCATGACCTTTTATCTTTACGCGAACTCCCTTGCCAGGAACAGCAACATGAACCTGTTCCTGCAGCTCCGCATGGCGCCACACTCGAAGATCTGGGTGACAGAGGAGACTTCGTTGCGCTGGGCGGTGGGGCTTCTTCCGCTTCTTCCGCTCCTTTGTTTTTTAATTCCATTTGGCTTAACTTTGCTTCGTTTGAAATAGTCAAATTGAGATTCGTGTAAATATATGGGCTCTTAGTGTTCTCAGCTAGAATGAGCCCATGCATAGTGTACTATATGAAAAGAAAGTAGCGAGACAAACTGAGAAAAGAAAATTTCAAACCGAAATTATGCAGTGGTTACGCAGAGAATGATAATCGATAGAAGTGATGTACTCATAACACAACACTGATGCATATTAACGTTTCATGCCGGCAAAAATGACATAGTAGTCGCAAACAGAAATGAAAAACAAATGTCGAAAGAAATGCACATAAAGAAGCACTAATTTATCATGGCGCCTCATACTGCTCACAAAGGTAGAAAGTTTTGAGTTCGGCGATAGAAACAAGACCTGCTTTTGAATTCACTGGAAGGTTATTCGAAGTTATGGCAGCAGGATAGATGATGGTTCTCTTACAGTACACGTTATAATAACGTGAAGGTAAAAACAGAAGCTTAAATTATTTCTTGTTTCCCGAGATAGATGCGTAAAAGTTGAAGAGGGTAGTGGGATGTTATGATCGTGTATGTGTATAGCCACGCATGGTAATTTGCAATCTCAAGCGCCAAAGGACGCTATAGTTCTTGACCCTTAGGCATTCTTGTTAACATCTCTTGCTGGGCACTACCAGTTTCTAAAAATTAATGCCGCTTTTCTCGTCTCCCACGCAAATGTTCTTTATTGCTGCCATTTCTGACTTCTGAGTTATGAGTCAGTGAAGCAAAGTAGCCAGGAACGTGACGCGATGCCATCACTTCTTTCCCTTTCGCGTGCAGACTACCCTTTTGAGACGCCCCTGAATGTATGTCAGATATTAAGAATGAATAAGGCGACATTTTTCGTATTGGCACAGGTAGGGATGGCATGTATTAAATGCTCGCTGATTTCGTCCACGAATTTATTTCGCTGAGAAACTGAGGGAGATAGTCGAGCACATATGTTGTGAGCTCATGATATTTTTCTCTGATATACTTTGAATTAGGCACGTTTCTTACAAAAATAAAACACCCAACTTAACGCCAGTTTATTCCTCATTGGTCGGGCTACAAATGATGAGCAGGCATGTTTATTTTAGAAATATTGACTTCCGAAAATTTCATTAGAAGCAGGCTGTCCAGCGACCTGAAACAGATGGAACTGTGCTAACTCAGCAGCAACCTTTTGTATTATCTGGCAACAGGAAGTCAAGTTCTCGACTAAACCTTAGGGAATCAATGCCGCACATAATAGAAATAGGCAAGAACGATGATCACAGCCGCTTGTCTATAGTTTTGCTCCGACATTTGAAACGTTTGGCAAAAATTCTCAGAAGGTATAAAATAACTTTCGTAATTCCGAAGAATCCCGCGAAATCTGTGGGTCAGCGTTGACTCGAGCTGGGGTGTAGGAGGAGGAGGAAGATGAGGAGGAAAGGCAGGGAGGTTAACCAGTAAAAGCAACCGGTTTGCTACCCCGAACTGGGGGAAGGGGATGAGTGGATATAAAAGTTGTTGGAGAGCGATAGTTGAAGTTAGTACAGTCACCTATAGGGGAGAAAACCTGGGCCAGGGGGCGCTGCGCCGCTCTGTGCGTCAGCGCCCTCCATGGAGACCCCGTCAAAACCTCCGAGCAGTGCGGCCGCGTCGTCTGCTCCCCGCCGCATAGAAAACCATGCTGTCGTCTGCTCCGCGCTGCTTTCCAGCACGTGTTCGCGCGCGCGCTCGGTTGTTTCTCTCCTCCTCCGGCCGCATTCTGGCCGCCGTCGCGCTCAAACAAAGGGGGCAAGAAAAAAAAACTGGAATGAAAAAGTGACGGCGCGCTTTTTCGCAAACCTCGTGAAAGTGTTTTTCTCTCTTCTCTCTTTCGTGTTGAAACGATGGTTGTCGTTTTTTTTAGGTATCTCGTACCGCTCGTATCTCGCACCTCTGTTTGTAACTGGCGGTGCCGCAGCAGTCAACGCGGAACCAAGTCGGCCTCAAGAAACAGATATATGTCATTAATGCCATCAATCGGCGCTTATAAAGGGAAAACACATACGTTAATCGTTCTATCCTCATACGCGATCCTGCTTCGGAAGCTCAAAACTGCGCATTCGCTAGAGGAGATAACTGAACAAGGGATTGTACAGCGCAGCTGTGAAATTAAGAAGACCAAGGTTTACTTGGAGAGATGTCCCCGCCTACATGAAAAGTCGTCAGGCATTTCCTCGCTCTTCGTCTCGCGGAGAGAGGAAACTGCCGACAAAATGGCATGCCTCTGCTTCTCGTCAGTGATCCAGGTCGTTAAGAAACCTCTCATCGTTAAAGGTAGACAAGTCATTGATTTCGGATGGCAGCGCCGCAGCAGCGAACTCCCCCTGACCGCTGTCAGCAGGAACCAAAGGGTAAGGCGGCATGCTTTGTGCCTTTGTAGGGAAGGTGTCCTAAACGCGCCGAAAGCAGGCACCACGGCGCCGGCAGCATCACCTAAAACGTCTGTCCCCAAAGAGTTGAATAGGCCCCATTCAAGTTAGCAGTCGCAAATAGAAAGGAAGCTCCCCAACCAGCGCCCGGAGCACTCGTCGCTGTGTACACGCGTATCAATTCTCAACGAGAAGGCTGGACCCTTCAGTCTCTGAACAACATGGAACAGACATCAAGAGGTGCAGCCTCAAGTCCTTCAAAATAGTACCTGTCGCTTTCCTCTGCCTTCGAGTACCGAATTCGCGTTCATGTTTTTTTTGTCTGAGCCTGCCAACAAGCGCTCTTTGAAGACAATGTCCGCGGCGATCAATTAATCATAATTTCTCACTTTCGAAAGCACCGATAAAAAGCGTGCCTCCAGCCAGCCTCTATGTCAGCCGGGGCACAGAAAAAAGCAAAAATAAGAAACACAACTGGTAAAGAGCGCCAGCTTTGCGCGCATAGACGCACGACCATCCCCCCTCGCCCTCACTCTCCTTCTCCCGCTCCGCGTGCACGTGCGGCTGCCTGTAGCACGCGCTCCCGAGCGAGCGGGCTGCGCAGACTTCGCAAGCAGCCGCGCGCAGCGCGGGCGCGGATGCGCGTAGGTTTTGTAGTTCCTCTCCGCTCCGCTGGAAACCGAGCGCTGGCGTCGCGGAGCAAACTCGAGCTTTGGTTCCCTATCCCTCTTGGTAAGGAAAGAGTCAAAGAGAACGCACAAAGGTGGTTTCTTTAAAAACACGTCGCTTCATTTCGCTTACACCATAAACGTTTCCTCAGCTGACCTCCAGAGAGCGTGAGGCTTTACTGTATACAATATTCGGGACTGATGAAGAAGAACGTAAAAAAAAAGGAACAAACACTAGAGACACACCTAATTAAGCTTCGCCTTTAACGGCATGATGCGACGGTTTTCATGGCTCTCGTTTGCGGCTCTTCTTATGGATCCCCGTTCACGTATGTCAAATTTGCCGCTGGCTTATAATCACTAAAGCTTTCATTTCTGCTTCATTTTCCTGCGCACGTTCGTCAGCATAAAGTTGTTACAAGCTAAACAATTAGGTGAACGACATCCGACATCGATACATTTATAGCCCGGCTGCAAGCATACCGTACTGTCTTACACGTCGCCAAAGGTCCTGGAAGCTTCCATTTCTATTTCACTCACCCACCTTAAAGTAGAAGCCGAGTTGGCTGCCAACATCATATATGGTCTCGTGACGTGGCAAACATGCACACCAATCAGTTCTTGATCGTGTCAGTGTCAAGTTGCTCCTGCCAGAGCCATGCCGGTGGTTATTCGCTCACAACGACGTCGGATTTACTGCAGAACAGGAAATTCCACGCTACCGCAATAAAATCGTGAGTCTGAACGAGCACTTCCCTACTGAAAAATCCTGTATAAAATTCGTACAGGAAATCGTATACAGGTTTATTGTACAGGATCTGGGATACAGGATTGGGGGCTATTTCAGCAAATTCCTGTACTGCCCTGGAAAGTCCGGAATGAAGCCGCGCGGAGCTCTGATACGGGAATGGCCTGTATGGTTGATGGCCCTCGTTTCCGGAAAGAAACGCGTCGCCAGGGTGGAAAAAGCATGCAACAATATAAAATGAAACGACTACATTTAAAATAATATGTAAAATTAAAAAAAATGAAAAAACATTTTTGTACTGAATGTGGAATCGAACCTCGGTCCTTATGGTCTTCAGACGGGTACCTTAACCACTACACTACGACGGCTTATAGTTGCAGTGGTTATTGTTCAGTATATGTAGCTACTTTAGCTCTTTCGTACTTTTATCTTTTCCTTGGTAGTAGAATTTGTGGCCGTAATTCACCGATCGCCCTTTAAACACGCTGAATATCTTTGCAGGCTATCACGGGGGTTCACAAATGTGGCGTATCTTTATAATGCGTCGCTTTATTGAAGGCAAACCTCGAGATATCATAATTTACTAGTGCTGATGTGTTTTTCATCGTCTACGAACGCTTGTAAGTTTTCCTACATAGAGATATCCGCTGCACTAATACTTGTAATACTGGGCGTTTTAGCTTCACGTGCTACCAGCGGAGCATCGATGCCAATGAATACACTTCCGACTAAGCGGTTTCAATATGTAAACATTCGAGAACGCGTCGCGCGGTGTGCGGCTATCTGCGCATCTTTCGATGGTCAGCGATGTTTGTTTATTTTTTCTCGAACAGTTTTTTGTCATCGCTAGCGAAACGATACGTTCGTGCTTCTACTTTCGTGTTGTAGGCGGCAGATCTTCAGTCGCAGATATGAAGACGCACCGCAAGATCGTACGAGCTGCAGCGACTGTTGTACGCGCAAAAGCGACGCGACGCGCGTATATGTTTGCTAGCGCACACTTCGACGGCTTCGCATTTTCGAGGTATTTGGGAAACGAAGCGCGCCCTTGATATACAGAACAGTTGTATAACATGTTTGGTATCATGCTGATTTAGTGCGCTGGCGTGTCGGCATGGTCATTCTGGTTGAGCTTTGTCGATCGGCCCGGCTTCTGTTCAGAAGCGGAATACTCTGCCCGGTATCAGTTCCAGAAATGACGCGTTCGTCCGGTTTCTGGTTAATTGATACAGGCTGAATAATACATAACACTACTACATTTGAAAAAGAAAAGAAAAGAAAAAAAAGAAAAAGAAACAAAGAGAAAACAGAAAAGGAAAAAAAAAATTACATGTGATTCCAACTTCGGTCTAACCGGCAAGCACGCACTTTAACCACTGCACTACGGCAGGACACAGTGATTGCGGTTATATATCTACTTATTTAGTCGATATTGCTCTTTTGTAGTTTGTGTATTTTTGTAGGGTGTAGAATTTGTGGTCATAATTGAACGATCGCCCTTTAAACACGCTGCATCTTTTTCCTGGCTATCACGAAGGGTTATCCGTGTCCCGCATCTTTACAATGTATTGCTTTCTTGCAGACAAACCTCCGAATGTCACAATTTACTAGTGCTTATGTGTTTTGTGATCGTCTTCGAACGCATACAATTTTTGCTACATATAGATATATGCGGTGCACCAACACTTGTAATACTGCTTGTTTTAGCTTCACCTGCTGCCAGCGGAGCCGCGACGTCAATGAATTTACTTCTGACCAAGTGTTTTGCATGCGTAAACACTCGAGGAAGCGACTCCCGATATTCGGCTGACCTGTGCATATTTCGATGGTCAGCGATGTTTCATTTATTCTCGAGCGCATTTTATCCGCGCTAACGAAACGCTACGTTCTTGCTTGCACTTTCGCGTTGAAGGTGGCAGATCTTCAGTCGCAGATTATGAAGATGCACCGCAAGATCGTACAAGCTGCAGCGACTGTTGCACACGCAAAAACAAAACGCGATGCATGTGCGTTTGCTAGCGCACACATCCACGGCTTCATATCTTCTAGGTATGTACGAAACAACGCGTACTCCACATATACAGAAAAGTTTTAACGTATCTTATGTATGGTTTCATGCTTATTTAGCGTGAAGGCATATTCCGACGTGGTCATCCTGGCTGAGCTTCACGATCCGCCCGAGTTGTACTGAGAAGCGGAAATACTCTGTCCCGTATCAGTTTCATTCATATCGGATTTGCCCGGTTTCTGTTAAACCGGACATGACCTGTCCTGTATATGAGCTCAATACAGGACTGGTCCGCCTGTTTCATATCCGTACCGGACTGGGATGTCGTGTATAAGTTGCATACGAGAAATGGTCTGCCCTGTATTAACTCGATACCGGATTGGATCGTCCGGATTGAGATTCATACCGGACATGACCTGTCCGATATAAACCTGTTTAAGCTTCATACAGGACTGGTACGCCCTGTTTCGCAACAATACCGGATTGGGATGTCATGTATAAGATGCATACCGGAAATGGTCTGCCCTGTATTAACTCTATACCGGACTGGACCGTCCGGATTAAGATTCATACCGGACAAGACCTGTCCGATATAAACCCGTTTAAGCTTCATACAGGACTGGGCAAACCGGTATCAAATTTATACGGGGTAATACAGGACCGGTTCAAACCCGTTTGTCGCGATACGGGATTTTTCACTAGGGTTCTTCATCACAGGCTGTAATAAGCGCCCCTCAATAGGATGTAGCACGAAAAGGGTAGTGAAGAAAAAGCTCGGCATCCTCTTAGCCCACCATGGGTCGCAGTGCCACATGAACCAAGCGGTAAAGAAGATGCTTGCAGGAAGCAGTTGCCGCGAAGCAGGATATCGTTCACTATCTTCACTGCCAGGTCGTACCTGCCGCAAAGCAGGAGCCGATGGATATTTGCGCGTGGCAAACTGCCAAGCGAAATGGGGGTATTTCGATCTTCTGTTTTCCGAATATAGTGAGGGAAGTGACTTCCAACTGGACACAGCCCATCCTTTCTTTCTACTGCCATCGACAAAACGTGAGGAAAATGACATCGGGGGCGCAGCAGTCACCGCGAAAATCTTGGGAGACGCTTAGGCACCACGTAAGAGCTGACGCGATAGCGTGTGTCCTTTTTTCCTTCACGTTTGGCGACTGTTGGCGCGACGCCAGGTCACGACAATGGCGCACTTTCGGTGGAACGTGCTGCATAGACTACCGCGTAAAATTAGCCAAGATGTAACTCCTCCTAAAATAATTAAGACGTGCGGCAGCCATATTTAGCATGGTTTGGCGACGTTTGCTTTGGTGGTTTGACATTGAGAGGGTTTGGCACAGTACTAAGCGCCATTCATTCATTTGGCTTGTGGGAAAATGAAGGCGAACAGTATCTGTCTCATTTCCCTATCGACACGTGTTGTTACTATTAGTGGCATATATTTGGGGGTACTAACGTCGATTTGAATCCAAATCCCAACCCAACTTGACTAGCAGATGATGCTAAATGGAAAGCGAAATGATATGGCACCACCCTGGATGCTGTAGAAGGAAATGTAGAAGGAATGGTCGTAATTTGTATCCAAAATAACGTGCGTAATTTTTTTATGACACGTTTGGAAGTTTTTTTTTTTTTTTCAGGTCACGGCGACGCCTTTCTAACGGAAATAGCAGCATACGCTATTCCGTAAAGAGAGCTGTAGTGTCCTTTTGCCAGTAGCCTTTCTTAATAATGAGGAAGGAACATCCGTAATTATTTCTCAATCTAGCTTGCTCAAAATGGCATCTCATATGTTGGATGATTGCTACAATACACTTTTGTGTACTGCTAGGACGCAAATATGCCGCGAATGGAGTGGTGATGGCATCACGATTGTGCTCTTCTTGGTTCGTACTAGCTATGGTCCATTCAGGAGCCCTTACAGGCCTTTGGAGATAATCATGGATGACCTTGAGGCCTACGAATTAGGAGAAATAGTTCGGACAGCGACTTCAAAGTAGTGGACAACCCGGACACTGTGTCTGAAATGGACAGCATTGTCGGTAGTTAGAAGGAGGCAGATTCCTGACTGCACTCCGACAACGACAAATCTGCGGCAACCGAAGAACTGCTCACGCGCCTCGCGACTTTAGGCTGTGGCTGGGACTGCGAGGCCTGAGTTCCTGCGTAAAGGCAGAAGAGTGCTTGTTATGAGCCTGGGATCCTAACAAGATCGGCGCAGACTTTAGCTGTCGAGAGGGAACTACCGTATTAGTCTTGCAGTGTCTGCCCTTTTTTGCTCATACTTTCTCGCAGACTGACTGTGCTGTGTAGTCATTAAACCAGACAAACAAACAAAAAGAAGAAAAAACAACATAGGTCGTTTCAAATTTTTTTCCTAGGTCCGTATGGTCATTGTTAATATAATTTAATTCCTTCGCCGCGTATTAGCCTGTATCGGCACTAGGGTAGTCACCGGAGTCAGAGACATAAAAATTGCAGAAGCTGGACGGGGAATGCTATATTTCTGAACTGGTAACTCATACTATTTCTTTAGCCACATCATTTAGCTACAATATACCATACTAATACCGTATAACGCCTGTCTGTTTTCAAGCAGTTCTGAAGTCTCACCCATTTTCCGCTCTTTACGCGTTTACGTGCCTGTCCGCTACTACTCGCTGTAATTAGCGAGCGTTGTTGAAGCTAGCGCCAGCGTCCAAAACTCTGGAGCTTCTATCGGGTGCTTTACGAACAGTTTCACTAATTCATAAAAACAGTCTGAAATTTATTTCATTGCATGTGTACTTCCAGGAAGAACGTTTTTAAAAAAACTTGGCTAATTAACCATAACTCACTAATAATCTTTCTTCACCATGAGATGGGTGTTTATTGTGTATGGGGAGTTCGAATCCTTAATCAAGCCGACGCGATACCAGTTTCTGAAGCATAGAAAACCTCTTAGCACCACAAAAGCAGAAAATACGTGGCTTTCTGCGGACTTGTACAGCAGTGACCAATGCTAAAGGACAAAATGAATCGAAAAAAGAAAACTATAATGGCTTGGTATACAGTACGGCAGCTAGCACCTAATCCTGAGAACTTTTTTCTCAGACCACCCAAGGATTCAAACAGATCCGAGGAGTGCCACTTGAGGCGGGCCCAAACAGGGTGTTTCCTGAATCTCGCCCTACTAAAACACTTCGACCCGGCATTCACGGGTAGGTGAAAATTGTGAATGGGGTACGCTGACCTATACAACATGGCGTGGGTCTATCAGCAAAACGCAGATATATAATATATGACAGCCAGCTAGGTAGCATAGTTACTATTAGAACTTGCTGTTGGGCGAGTTGGTTCATATTGGACATCCTTCCTCCCTCAAACCGCTGTATAGAAGTCTCCACCCTGGAGCGCCCACGCTGGACGGTTGCGTTAGAGCCCTGCCTGCATACATAATTTACCAAAGCGCTAGAGGTGTCAAAATGCGATAGGGAGGGTTATCGAACAGCCTTTTATTAAAAGGAAGTATAAGGACATGTCAGGATGTTTGAGGCCATTTAGTTCGTCTCGGTTCTCGCAACGAGTCTTGACTGAGGTGGAACCGCGTTCGACGGCGGAAAAAATTGCCGCGGCTTAGCTCGGCTAAGCCCGGTTATACAAGCGAAAGCTTTATTATGAATGGTTATGTAGTGTTTCTGAGTTGAGTTAGACTTATGTGCGTATTCTATGCAGAGCGGAAGCTCGTTTAAGCATGGTCAGGCACTGTTTGCTGTGGGTTAACTCCTCCAAAGCCTTCTGCGAACGTTAAAGAAACGCAGCTGAAGCACTGATTCTGGAGTGCGAATCCTTCATTGCTATCTGCGACCCTCAAGGACACCATGGCCGCGTCTAGACGACACGAAGATGTCGAGGGCATTTGGAAGGAGCAGGTCCTAGGAGGCGATAATTCCTGCAACAAACTCAACTAACTCCTGAGTACTGTGATCCCTGTGCGCGTTAAAGTGATGCATGCCGTTGAGATTGATTCCGAGTTCTCCATTCAATGGCGTGACTTATTGCCCAGAGCGTGCATTAGTTCGCGCACTTCGTGTGGTTGAATTAACGGTTTACTCGCAGAACGTGGTTTGAATTGGAAAGCACTAGATGCAATAAACTGCACTAATGTGTTATTGAATAGTCACATGCTCTAGCCTACTGCTTTAGAAAAAAGCGTGACTTTTTATGCGTTAATAAATGAATTTTACAGTTCTAATGAACAAACCTTTTTACCCGGTATAGAATTACATACACCGCACACGTACACTTATATTTGTTGAACGCAAACACCCGTGGAAACCTTATAGAGCACACTCGGGGGAGTTGAGCTGGGCTTCAAAAAAATTCATTCCGCAAAAATTATGAGGGGGTTTTCAAGTATCTAGCTACCACCTGATTTTAATGCGATAGCGTTAAAGGCTCCGTTCTCAAGAAAATCCGGGGATGTCAACGTTGTGACCGAAAAATCTCGAGTGTGACTCTGGCTGGCGGTAACTGACATTTTACGTGGTGACCGGGCGCTGGCCGCCAGACGGGCTGCGTCACGGCCCGAGATAACACGGCATGGCTGATTCTACAGGAGCTGCTAACTGAAGCAGTTCCTTTGAGATAAATGAGACGGAGGTCAACCATCAGGGACCCTAATATCCGGAGTCAGACACACCGCTCCTATAGGCCTCGAAGGCGCGTTACTGTACTGGTCGCTTAAAGCGGGTCTTTATATCGTTCATGTGGGTTGGTCCTGCACATAATGCTGCAGCTTACGAATTTAGGCTTTGGAATAAGTGCGAGATCATAGGGCACGATTAAGAAATTGGTGACAAAGCGAGTGGCAAAGGCCAAGCACGCGAAGGAGGATCCGCAATTGGTGCCGCAGGAGGGAGCCATTAAAGCTGTAGCGTCTTACTCTTAAAGGCGGAGCTCAAACATCTCCCAAATTTTCTATTTCATCTTGAACAGAATGTTCGCTTTATTTCTTCCAGCGCCCAATCTTATCTGTCATTGCTCCTCCTCTACGGGGCGCGTTATCTTACATACGACCTTCAAAATAGTAAAACATGGGCGGCTGCTATCTGTCATGAGAATGTTCGAAAATATTCGCGATTGTGTCCAGAGCCTCTTGCGCCCCAGGAAACTGTCCGCGAACTCCTGCAGCCGTTGCCCATAATTCCCAGAATCAAGTATGAATTGATCTGACGAATTGAGTGATTTTGGTTCTGACTGTCAGTGCACGGTTCACTGTAACAACTGCCGATCTTTTTTATTTTGATTTGTAGGATTTAGCGTCCCAAATCGACTCAGGCTATGAGAGACGCTAAGGGGTAGGAACGGAGGAGAGCTTCTGAGATTCCTAACATCTGGGGTTCGTGAGGGGAAATTTCGCCCAAATAAACTATTTTTCAACGCACTTACGAAAAATCTTAGACCCGTTATTAGGCGGCAAGGGCAATAACAGAGAAGTGGTTAGGAGAGGAGCAGGTTAGCTGGTTAGACAAGTTCCCTATTCATGACGAAGACAGTAGTGCTATAGAACACAGGCCAAACACAGAGCTACTACAGGCGCTATTTGCAGTAGCGCATGTGACGCCTAGTTCGTATTGTCCTTGTGTTTTGAAGAGCTGTATTCATTATGAACTGAGCATGTGGCGAGAATTATTCGTATATTATTAAACGACAAGCGTCAAAAAGGACACCATCAAGTTTGCGAAGGATTTTGATGGCGTCATATATCTGAAATGAAAGAAAAGTGAGACGAATAAGATGGACATTTTATTTATTGAAGCAAATACGATTTCTTATATACGGATGTGGGCCTCAGGAAGCGGGACGAGGCGGGGTACACTGGATAGACTAGGGATCACTTTCTTTTGGTCTACGGATGACCAGGAGGATTGGAAGAGCACGTCACACAAGCAATATCGAAGTGAGGCCCCTTCCCAGGCACATAACGAAAGCAGAAATCCTATCGGGCTAGGCTGAAAGAGGCAATGTACTTAGTTGCGTCGGCGCCAGTCAACGGGATAATAACCATAGTATGTGCTGATGCGGAAAGGGAATTAATTAGCGCGACCTCAATTCGACGCCAAGGAACCGCCAAGGCACTAGTTTATTTGGCGATGGTATCCCGAAATCTTTCATGCGTAATTACGCGCTGTTAGTCTGCGCATCAAAACTATACCAAAGGAAAGATCGGTAAACATGAAAGACGAATATTCTAATGTAGGGAAGACAAAGACTTCATAATTTGAAAGAAGTTTACAAATGATCTGTATCCCTGAATACGGGCAGATGTTGGAAACGAAGATGATTGCGCCGCCAATTGCCCGCTATTTAAAACCGGCATTCGCAGCGCAATAATTATTCAGAGCCATTTTTCGGATGGAGGGAATTACTCCTAAAGTATGAGAATAACAAGGAAATATACGCCGAACAGGACAGTTATAGAAGGAGGAAGAAGGGGTCATCCTAAGCTAATTGCACTCAAATGCCTTTTAACCAAGTCAAGTACAGCAATGTTCAGGAATTCGTCCGATACGTGGTGCGTGTTCTTCGGTGATGTGATTGACTATATCACATGGTAAAGGCATGCGAGACAGAAAAATCCAAATGTCGAGAGAAATTAATGACCTAACCCCTGACGCCTATGTGGTAACGCTTTCTGCGGCTCACAGGAGGAAGGCTTTGATTGGCGAAGCGGACAACCGCGGCGGGAAAAGCAATTGGTTCCTGGAAGGAAAGTACAGCAGAATAACCTCGATTTATAGTCTGCACATTACCTCGATTACACGCGCACGCACGCACGCACGCACGCACGCGCGCACGCGCACACACACACACACACACACACACACACACACACACACACACACACACACACACACACACACACACACACACACACACACACACACACACACACACACACACACACACACACACACACACACACACACACACACACACACACACACACACATGCGCGCGCGCGCGCGCGCACGCACGCGCGCACGCACGCTCTCGACATCCCAGCTACAGACAGCAAATTGTTGTCGGACACAAAAAGAATTTAGACGCGGTTCCGGGGGGCCAAAACTGCACCTAACTTTGAAATCTTGCTGCTTTGAGGTGCTAATTGGGGAAACCTTGGTATCAAAGTGGCATCCATTTATTGAACTTCACGCATCTATCGAGATACTGCTTGGAGGCGGTGGTAGCGCATTGAGTGCAGAGGCAACTATGGGCATCACGAGGCTGTCGCTCTTATTGCAATGTTATATCTGCAGAATAATAGCTTAGGCTTTAAAAAAATGTTGTATCTACTAGTACGTGTGCCAGTTAAAACGTGTTTATACAGCCAGGAAATATTGTTTGCCAGCGGCAGCCTGAAGAAGCAGAAGAGCCGCCTTTTCTCGAGGCTCGAGACAGCGGGTGCGCCTCAGTCTCGCTCCACGAGCTCGCCAGAGACGGTTCGCCCCAGCAAGGCCACACTTCCGGGCTTCTGAGACCATGGAAGGCGATGATGGCCGCGGATTTTACCTTATGGATGAGGTGGAGACCGACATCGAACTAGATGAGGATTCAGCCCTGGCAGCGGTAAGCAACGCATATTTAATCTTATTTTCTCGCTGCGGCATTAGGCGTGCTAACCCTCGCCCGTCTGCGGCTCGGTGGGGCGCGTGACTACGCCAACGCGTCAGTGGTTGGGTATCTCGTCAATACGAACTAGCAGAATTTACCTCGAACGAAGAAGGGCCGATACGTGCGGTGTTTTCTGCTCCTTGTTTTCGGGCTCACGGTACATCTGTAGGGTTAACGCGAATGCGGGTCGTGGGGCGGAGCACGAGCTGTCGTGTTCGATTCCCTGAGACGGTATTTAACTGGTCCCGCGCCGTCTGGAATAGAATTTAGATTTGGTGGGAAGGAATTCGCTTTTGCTTTATGTGAAAATTAAGGTTGGTAGTTGAAGCTTTCGTATCTTTCCCTAGCCTCAGGCTCGTCTCAGTGCTGGGTAGCCTCGCGTTAGAGATGCACGCGAGCAGGATGCGTAGGCCTAACACGGCCTCGCTTAGCATATATCGGCCGGTCTCTATGCTAGTGGTTCGGCGCCAATGCTTGTGCGCCGGACCATTGCCATAGCGACCGGCTAATGCAGCCAAGGTACCCCTGAACACAGCAGCTAAGCGCGCTTTGTTTGCGGCGTCTTTCCGCACTTTATGCCTCATGGCGCATGCTTGATCGGCACTCATCACAGCCGCCGCTCACGTAATGCGTTCACCGTCAATTCGTCTCGTGATGCGCTGTGCAAAGAGCACGTGTTGTCTTAACCAGCAGCATTTTTCATGAGGCTAAGACTAACGCTGTCGGAGGGCACTCGTGGATTACTTTCGTTGTGGCTGGCTCAACAGGCACATCATTTGAACGTATTTTAGCTAATCTCATGACTGCCACTGGTTTGCCCGCGCATTCAGGATCCGTTTTGTCTTGCGCCAGCTATTTATCTAATGCCTCGAATACATTGCTTTATACACTCCATTGTTTTATTATACACTTCCTCCATGCTGTGGTTCGTGCTAGAATGAGACCGATGTAATAGAGCCGACCTCGGCTAGACAGCGGAAGCAGTCGTAGGAGCGCACGACGGGCTATTTTGAGATGCGACCAGAATGAAATACACGCACGTAGAAGGAGCACGAAAATCAGTTGTTCTTTTTCGCAGCGCCCGCGTCCTTCGCTGTTCTTGTTTCGCTAGGTCGCGGCCACAGACAGTCAGAACTAAGCGGCAAAGCATTACACGCGCTGCTACTTCATGGCCGACAGTGAGCACATTTAGTCAAATAGCTTCGTTGAGTGTTCGGTGCTGCATGCTCAGTGAGCAACTATGGCAAGCAGCGCTGTTCTGTGCAGTCACTGCGCGGGGATAAAGAGAAGTATCACCAGGCGCCCGAAGAAGAGGGCTCCCGTGACGCTTCACAGCAGGGAAAGAAACCCGAGAAGAAAGGTGAGCTGATATGTTTCCTTTTTTTTTGCGTTTTACGGTTTCTATGCACTGCACGTAGCGTGCTGCTACTATCCGCAGTAAGTCGACATATCTGCGGCAAAAGCTGCTAGGAGCGTATCTCTCAAACGGCTACTTTCTTGGTGGACTCATCGTAATGACTCAGTAGCAGGGTGTTCGTCTCCTGAGGTTGAGTTGTCGGGTTTCGTAGCAGCCGTGGAGCCCGTAGAACGATGGACACGAAAAAAAAGGCAGTCATTATTGCCCCGTTGTTTAGGCTTTAGGCTTCTGCTGTCTCACTTCACTAAGTGTGGCTTCTCTCATAGCCTGAGTCGCCTTGGGACGTTAAAACCCACAAACCAACCGTCACCTAATGGGCCGGCCCAGGTTAAGATTATCTTCGTTGCATGCGTAGTTTTCTTGTCTCTTATCTTGTCTGGCACAAATGTCCACGTGCTCATTGTCAGAATATTATTTTGTGGCAGAGATCTCCTATATATTGCTTTCTATTTATTCACAAAGTATAGTTGCTAGTCGGCGTTTGTGTGTCTTGCTTCATACCAGTCCTTGGCTCGGGAGCGCAGCTTTTCTTTGTTTAGAATCATGAGCCGGCTATCTCGACAGTAGTTTTGAGCATACCAAGACACTCATGAACGGTAAGGCCCTACGGGTTTTCGATATCAATCCGCAATCCGTCTTTGACTATACGACAGGTTACTTTGGCCGAAAAGCAGCGCTATTTTGCAAGACTCGCTGACACGAGCAAAGTTGAACAGCAGATGCGATCAAAACTGCCTTACTTTGGTAATCGTGCCGTCCACGATAGGGTTAGTATATGGGATCCAGCTGAGCTCTTGAGGCTGATGATGGTTAGCTTTCATTCTTGGCGAAATAATAATTGTAAGCGTGCTATTAGCTATGTCACCACCCTTATTCAATAACAGGTTGACATTTTAAGCCGCTAATTTTACATTGCAAAAGGAGTTTTTGAACATTTTGCAGGAATCTTTTATTTTACAAATATTACCAATTCAATGGGAGTCAATTTTTTTCTGAAGAACAGCGCGACTTGGACAAGGACGGAAGGAAGACAACACGGACAGGCGCTGACTTGCAACCGAAGTTTATTGCTCGGAACGTGGTAATATATATATCAGGCTCCAAACAACAAGAGAAAACACAGAAGCGATACACATTTGATTATACACTTGAAAACACGAGTGATGCCACCACGTCACTTCCCTGTAGCTAGATATCTAAGTTCCTTTGCTGACAACGCCAAGGACGGGCTGCTGACACAGGCGTCATTTGACCATGCGATTTGTGCGGCCTCAATAATTTCATGGGTTATCTTGTCGCGATGCCTATTTAACACTTTTGTTTTCTAGAAATAAAGCTGGCAGTCATTACTTTTACAATCTCTGCAATGGATGCCGAGATGCCCTTTAACGGAGTTAAAAACATTATTATTGTGTTCTCTTAGGCGCTCGTTAAGGCATCTGCCCGTCTGGCCGACGCACTGTTTGCCGCAAGATAGTGGGATGGAGTAGATAACACCATCTTTGCATGCAACAAATTGATTCTCATGTTTTATAGTGCACTTTTCTCGTATAGATTCAGCGTTAACGAGCTTGCACAATTCCCAAGCTTTTCGGGAGCCGAGAAAACAACTCTGACATTAGCTCGGTGGCCTATCTTCTTTAGCCTGTGGGAAAATTTGTGGATGTAGGGAACGACTGTCTTTTGTTTTTTGTTTGGCGGATTCGGCCGTTTCCTTCCTTTTGGTTTTGCTTAAACACGCAAGCACCGATTCAGAAACGGACGCGCTGTTCTTCAGAAAATGGCATACCAACTCGCCCAAGCATCAGTTCTATCAACTTTTTACCCTGGGGCTCTTTTACCACAAAAATTGGCGTGATATCCTGCCCCAATATAAACGCTTGTGTAAATGAAAACATGAAACATTTGGCTTAAAAAAAAAAACAAACGTTAGTGAGTACGAGGGAAAGGGGAGGTGGCTGCTTGGTCGGCTTGGAAGACTAGACCAAATAGAAAGCAATGAGTGGCAGTAAGATTTTCTTTAATGAAAGGCCTTTTAGTGAACGCTGTACTTACTACCCGTGCTGTAGACCAACTGGGCGCTTCCGCAAAATTTGGTTACCTGTAATTCACTGCTAAGTTCATTATAAAGAATGTTCTCTAGTTTGCGTCGTATCTTGATCTTAATTCATGAGATATTTCACTCAATTGTAAGCAGAAAAATGCGGTAGCCTCGGGATGCAATCAAACATCACCGGATGTCGGCCTGTTTTCATTTCGGTGGAAAAAGGTTGCAGTTTGGACTGTGCAGCTCTTCGCTCTTCTATCGAAATTGCAGTACTGAAATTACGGCTCAACACACATCTTTGCTAGTTTGCGCAACAAACGATAATCTGTGCGCTTTCTCCCGTAACCTACTAACTGTTGCCGACGCAGATGACAAGACTGAAGAGAAACTCGTGGAGGAAGTCCAAGCTCTCGCCCTCGAGGAGCCCCCACCCGTCACCACCCGCTCCAGTCAACACGATGTCGCGACGATGGCCGAGGATGGGCAAATGGCATACGCAACGATGATGTGTCTGCAAAATGGTGAGGAGAAGGAAAAAGGAAACCTTATTCGGTACCATTACTAAAGCTCAGTTAAACTGTTCCTTTGATCTGCTGAGGTTCTTTGGTTATCTGCCGAGACTTAGATAGCTTGAATGAAGCAAGTAGATCTTCAACGTTAACGTTGAAAATTTTGCTGTAGATTTCACAGTAAGAAATTAAGATTATTTTTTTTGTGTGTGGCAATCAGGCGTTCAGCACAGTTAAACCTTTTGCTGACCTTGTCAAGACGGCTGCGTGCACTGTAGCGCAGTTATTTCAAACAACACTTCAAAAGCATAATTGAACTCCTCTCAGGAATCCCGTGTTACGTCCTCACTGTCCGAAGTTTTTCTCGTTTGCGTCCGTGATTGGTCGCCATGACTATCATGAATGGCCAGAAGCGCTAGCTTTAAGAGATAGCATGGCGCCTGTAAGACGTTTCCTGCATTCGGCTCATGATCTCATCATTTGAACGAGGTCTTATAGCTGGAATGCTCCCTCGCACATATGTACTCATTTCAGTTCTCCTGAAAATGCCTTTACAGCGCACCGTTATTTCAGCTAACGTGGCTATTACCACATGACAATGTGCTTCCGCGTTTAGATATTAAGGCGAAAGCCTTGAATGCCTCATCGTTGTCCACAGAAGGTTGTCAGCAGAATTTTGTCAGCAGAGGTGTCACGCTTTCGAGAGCGTGAATAAAAAAAAAAAAAATAGCGGGTCTCCTAGATGTCTCTTAAGAGGAGAATTGCGAAAGCTTACCCTTCATATCCTATATTTTGCTCCCATCGTTAGCCTCTTGTTGGCATTCGTTGCGGTGCTACATATAATTTAATTGGTTTACAGGAAAGGAAAGGCGCAATATCGATCACACTTTCTCCGGCAAATGTGAGTTTGGAAGGTACACCATCGCTGTTGTCGCATGGTGTCCCTTGGCGCGCGTTCAAGTGTGGCATTGCAGATGGTAGGGACGCATCCCACCTCGGCCAATCACAACGCCTCAAAAGCGGGACACACTTTGTCCACGACAGTATGAGCCATTAAAGGCTAAATAAACCGTGTCTCCACCGGGAATCCAACCTGCATCCCTTGGATCCCAAGCCAAGCGCTTTATCAACTGCACCACGCCCCGGATCATGGAACGCTCTTCATAATTCCCCTCGTCTATCGTGAGGATGATAGCGGGATTCAGCGAGTTACAAATACTGCGCCTTTCCTTTACTGCAGACGAATTATAGAACGCCGGTGAACTTTGATGCGTTCGATGAAATGCTGGTTGTATTCGCAAGGGGCGCGTGATGTACCGTCACGACAGGTCATGACGTCACCAGGCGATTCATGCATATACGAAGCTAACCCCGACGGGCGTCCGGTTCAGGCGTCCGTGCGGCGCCTTTCATTTGCCGCTTCCTCGAACGCCGCACCACACAGCAAACAGACCCAGATGTCCAGGAGGCGTTAGTACAGGAGGCATCAGCGGCGTTTGAAATTGAATTAAGGATAGAAAAGGCGCAGTATCTGTCACAATTCTCTGCGGACACATGATACCACGCCAAAGGGAGGAAGTTGGGAGTGAAAGAAGAGAGGGAGATATAGGTGCCGTAGTGGATGGCTACGATCCACCGCGCTATAATGGCGTTCACCTCACCGCACTTTAGTGGTCCAATATGCCCTCTAGAATTTTTAGCACCCTCATACGCACTACGATCGAAATAACTCATCAGGTATTCCATTCGGTAGTCTGGAGCAGCACGAAATGGAGCAAGTTATTCATCACGATCCAATTAGCACTCAGGATAATATGAATCCTGAGGGCACCATTGAAACACGCTCTTCGGTTTTGCAGAGCTAGAAAACTTGCTGGGCATTGCCATCAGTTGCACCATCGCCTCATCTTGTCGCAGAAGGCTGCGATTGTCAAACAGGACTCTGGCCGCATGAATGTTTCTGCAATCAGCGTGACCATTTCACTTCTTTTGTAAACATACGCTGCCGCAAGCGTACGACCGTCTTGAACTGCCACAAATTTTCAGCGCTATGCCGTGAAACGGCATTGGCATGGCCGTGCTGCTACCGTACCATGATTCTAGAAGAGCGAAGTCCTAACGTTCATCGTTGTTCTGTCGCTGAGGACGGTGGACTGTATGTTCAATGCAGATTCGTATAACCGAGCACTTTCAAGCAGACCCGCTTTAGGTTTCGATGGTCGCGATATGGGAGTGCATGGTCGCGTGAAGATTATCAAATCACATAGCATTTATTCTGAAGTTCAAAAAAAAAAAGAGAGAAAGAAAGAGAGTGAGAGAGAGCGAGCCCTGCTAAAAGTGCTGTGAAGAATGAAGATTACGTTTTAAACATCTTGTTCAACGCACACATTACGAAGTTTGAGCCAGAGGTGACACTAAACAAGGGTTCATTTAAATAGGAGATGAGGCGTATAAAGAAAACGATGAGCTGGTCGAGACGACGGCCTGCAGCCTTGCGCTATACTAATATTCGTCGAGTCTTTGCTCGTTTATAAATCTTGGGAGAAGTTAGGTGAAAAATGACCGTTAACGTAAAGTATGTTGCGTGAATATAGCCCCAGTGCCACCTAGACTTGACCGTTGGCTACCGTATTGATGTTCAGCCATCTTCGGGAGGTACATTTGAAGCGCATTCAGGTTACTGTCCACGCGTTATAATTATTGTAGTGCTTTTTGCACTGCAATAATAGATGCGACGGCGGCGATGTGAGGTGAGGTAACTGCGGGCAGTAGGCCCGTCGCGTAGGATAGGGAAAAATAATTTTATTGAGCATAAAAACATTAGTAAATGAGTCAGTCAACACTTCGCCCATTGTCGTCTGAAGATAAAGCAGTTTAATTCTTGGCTTCGCGCACCAATTCGAGTCCAAGGTTTGAACCCACCGGAGTGGACTGTGTAAGGAATGATACCATTAATAGCCAGAACTGCACGATTTTGTTACTGAGCTCATCACATCCAAAGCGTCTGTCCTAAATTTGTCCCATTCAGTTGCTCGTTACCGTCATAAAAGCGCGGAAACATTCGGTGGCTACATACGCAAATCATAACTCATGCACTGCAGACATGGCCATTTGAGTTTCACTGAAGGAATCCACTGCTTGCTCGGCGATTAGCACACGCGTCGGGTTTCAGGCTACGCCTTAACCAGCCCGACTGTGCCGATTAGTGTTGCTTCTGACCATAGTTGGGTTTTTGATTTCGTGTAACTCATTGCCGATCGATGAACCGTCCTTCGTTATAAGCCACTGAAACACCTGAGTGAAGCCAACAGAACAGCTACTCACATGCCTTTGCATTGATTTGATGACTGGCTACTTGCCGCGAAGATAAACCTTAGGGAAATATCAAAGGGCTCGAATCACTTTCATTTCATAAATTGGCCACAGCTAGTTCTCCCGTTGACGGAGCTAATTCTAAGAAAGGAAATGAAGACTCCTCCGCATTTAATTCTTATAGAAAGGTGAACAGGGGACAAAAGTATTCATAAAATGCCCATGCAATCGGTTGAAGCTGCTGGAATGTATACCGTGGTGCGCGCGCACGCTCGCACGCACGCACGCACGCACGCACGCACGCACGCACGCACACACACACACACACACACACACACACACACACACACACACACACACACACACACACACACACACACACACACACACACACACACACACACACACACACACACACACACACACACACACACACACACACACACACACACACACACACACACACACACACACGCACACACACACGTCATTCTACCTCAATACCATTCTTAAGATTCCATGTTGTAGTAAGCAAAATCGCCTAACCCATTAGCAAATAGAGGCGTAGAATTCCCCAGGCCATGCAACCACAGTACTCATTTTTTTCCACGCAGAGTGCGACAACCTCGCGCAGGCAGCCCAAATGCCCGGCGATCAGCCCTTTAAGAAGGACGAGGACGAGGAAGACAAGTAGCTAGTGCGAGCAGCGGCCCGGCATATATGACGTCAGCCATGGATCCAGTGGCCGGGCCCTGTATGCCACCAGAGCTCCGCTTCCAAGAGGGTGCGTTTAACGGGGCTGTGCGACGACACTGTGCACCCCAAAACCCCATGAACAGCACCTGTTCCTTCTCAGCCATGAAAGGCCACCCCTGGCTTCAATTCTGGATGAGCCAGATGTGTGTGAAGAACAGCAAAATTAAAACATGCTTCACTCTTTGAAATGTTTATCTTCTTCTTTCTTGCTTCGTTTCAGTGCTTACGTGCATTGTCCTTTTCAGAAAACATCTGTCAGTAATCAGTGTCTTTTACGCTTGACTGTAGTCAGCAAGGAAGATCGTAGGTTCCCGGAACGTATGTCGTAAATACACGTGAGCCGTCGCTCTCAATCTCAATTGAGAAGACTCTCGAAGCTTTTTTGAGAGGATATATATTTTGTATAAATACAAAAGAAGCGAAAGGCAAGCGGAAAGTTTAGACAGTATTACGACGCAGTGTGACTGCATTTAACGTCGATGTCGAAAAATTATTTCGGAAATGCCCCCTTGACAGCGCTAGAGCAATGAAATTTCGAGGCTGCGCTGGCGCGAACAGGTAAATACATTGCTAACAAAGAAAATTCGAAATTTTGTTGTTTCTTGGTCTTCCAATAACTCTCACACACGGCGCTACCCAGTCGAAAAGAAAAAACAGCCGTGTCAGAAATACGACAAGTTTCTGTAGTTTCGTCATGAACGTTAAATATTTCTGTATTTTTCTATAGGTCTGTAGATTTTCAGCATTCTTCTGTCGTCTGATCTTTTGTAGTTGTTTTGTGTTGTAACTGCAGTAAATTATGGTTTGGTTTGTAGGGTTTAACGTCCCAAAGCAACTCAGGCTAATTATGATGTTACTACAAAAACGTCTGTTGCATTAACAGGTTTGTTGCCAGAAACCGCACAGAAATTCTTTAGTAACATTATCAAGTAACAAACAATCATTATCATCACCCTCATCCTCATATGCATTTATAAAGCTTCCTTGAGCCTGACGTTATCCTATCAGGGACGCGGAGAGCAAGAGCCCCCTGTGCTGTGAGATATCAGTGGATGTTAAAGAACCCCAGATGGTCGACATTTCCGAAGCCCTTCACTACGGCTTCTCTCAGCCGGCGTATCTTTAGGACATTTAAGCCCCATACACCAACCATTGTTCTATCATGCGCCTGTACGTTGCGAAAATCATGACATAATTGTCCTTAATATGCGCTCTAAATCTCCTTTTACCTCTGTTTCCTTTTCTCCAATGTGGATTAGCAATCAAGGGTCACACTTTCATACTTTTTGTCAAAATTACCCACTCTGTCTCTGCTGCAGCGAAATACACACGATAATCATCACTGGCATGAATTCCAGTTTACCGCCGTTCTCTCCTCACACAACGATTACACCACACACTACATACTAGGGAGAAGAACGCGCAGACAACTTCGTTACTCACTATCCAAACAGCAGCAGGTGGTGTGCAGAAAACTTGACACCGATATCATCTCTAGCTTATGCCTAATTTTCAGTCTCCTTAACTCAGAAATTAGACTGACCGGTCGCGTCTGCTGTGATGCAGCAACATTAGATCATATAACTTGCGAATGTGGGGCCCACCTATCAATGATAGAATTCGTGCCTGATCCTTCACTCAATACATGAAATAAAGTAAAGGCTAGCGACGAGCCAGACATCTAAACGCGAACCGTGGTGTGGGCCTGTTTGCCCGGTATCTACAAGGTCTGGACGCAGCTGCTGACCACCTTCAAAACCCCCACCTTTTCTTTCCCCACTAAACATGTATTTTACTTCACTTGACTCGACTGTTCTCCTATTCGGATAAATAGCTGAGAGGCATGTTATCTTGCGCTACAGAGGTTTCTGCGTAAGATGGTTTCTAGAAAGTCCACTGTGCGGTATCAAAAGTGCGCGGTTTCGCCTCCTTGTATTTTGGCAACCTGTGCCGCGCCACTATTTCACGGTGATGCCTATTGTTAACGACGACATAGCGTTGTTTATTACAGTGAAGACCCAATTTCTCCCTTCAAACTATTCAAGTGACCAGCTGCAGTAGCTGAGGCTCTCGACAGACGTCGCTACAGCCTTTCTCTCTTAAGCGATTTTCTTACTTGTCGAAGCTCTGTTAATAGTAAAAATGAAAACTCTAGGCCACAGAGCTCTAACCTATTAGTTAGGCTATACTTGGGGACAACCGTGGCTATGCCGGAAAAAATACACAGACCGAGACTCAGCTTACTATGCAGCAGAACGTTCTTCCAGGATTTTCAGGGATCTGCATTTGCATTTCGGATATTTTACCATTATGGAGTCATTACTGTTGTTATCACATTAAGATTATACTCCAATACTAACCAGGACAGCATGAGTTTAACGTGCTGTGTACATGCCTATGGCTGCACCGCCTGTCATAAATAGCGCGAAGCGTAGGGGGGCCGTGTCTGCGGGCGCCTGCGTGTCTCCCCATAAGTTCATGTCGGCTTTCGCAATGCGCTTCTTTTGACAAAAGAATGTAGTATGGGGTAGAAACAAGTCTCTAATGTACGTTCACAGGCGCTTTTTCCGACCTAAATGAACACATTTATACCTAGGAGGCATCTCTAACACTGTTAACACAAGGTAAGGTCAGAACTGAAAACGATAGTGAGGCCAAATATGTCTGAAGTACTTGGTGCAGCAGCCCTGGACGGAAACCTCCACCCCCGTACATTGCCTTAGCTGCAGGGGCTTAGAAAGTTGTTCGCGAGTATAGACACGATGTTCCTTTTCAGGAGTGTCTGTTTAAAGTTCGGAGTATCTTCCCAAGGCTCACGATACTGGCGACCTCTCCTCATCGAACACAAAGCGCTTTCGCACCCGGTGTTTTTTGACCTTACGAAATAAATTGAAATATAATGGCGCTATATTCATGTTGTGAGGTAGGTGAGACAAAGCAGGCCTTTTTCGCCTAATTTCTAATAACAGTGTGCTTCTGCTGACATTTGGTTTAGGTAGTTCGTGCTTACGATTATAAAGGTGTCCCTCAAGATTGTGCGAGGTGGCCGTACTGTAACCGCCCACATATGGCCCGTGTCCACATGGATCACATGACGCGAAAGTGTGACGGCATGTAATTTTTGTTAGTACAGAGTAATGCAGCAGTATGTCGCAACCGGCGCAAAGTCTCAAATTAACGTAGCAGAGAAATTGATAGAGATGATGATGATCTATTTTTTATAACGCAACAAGACATTTTTAATGTCAGGTCAAAGACCCAGCTGTCAAGCATTTCGCCGCGGAGGAGCCGAATTACTGTCCAAGGGAAAGTTTCTACCCCATGCAAACTGCTGTGTACTCGCTGACGGAGAAAGAGAGGTCATTCTGCGCCATCTGACTTCGTTGATGTCGACCTAGTAGCGCGAAGCACGATCTTTTTCTCTGGTCGCTTACAAGGCGTGGCTAAATACCGCGACTTTAATACGTGCCAAAATTGCTTCTATATTTGCTCCCTGTACACACCTACAATCCTTTCTAAATTATTGTTCAGTGCAATCACTGAAAAGAAAAACAAGTATAGCCAACGATAACAAAAGGGGTCCCTCAAGTTCAGCACTCCCATGTTTGTGTTTCAACCGGCCTTGTTCTTTTCTAGTCATTGGCCACGGTATCAAGTGACACAGGTTATGCTACCGCAGAATGTTTAACCTCCGCTTAGGTATGAGGTCAGTTCATTGAAGAGGGTTGATGACACGGCGACAACAGTGGAATTTCATTACGACAATATCTTCGCCTCTCATGCGAAGCAAATGCCTGCAAACTTTTTAAATGGTCTTCTTTGCCAATATATAGAGAAATGCCCTCGTCATGCTGTCATTTCAATAGATGCTTCCTTGAGCTGCAAAAGAGCGGCGGTTGACATCTTTTACGAGGATTTGGCTAGCAGCTTTGCTCAAGAACGGGGGGGATATCGTGCTAGAAAAACTGGCCACCCTGTACACGCAGTGCTTGGTGTCATCGACGGTGCCGGAACCATGGAAGAATGCAAACATTATCCTCATTCATAAGAAAGGGGACTCTAAGGACCTTAAAATTATAGACCAATCAGCTTACTGTCTGTTACTTATAAGGTATTCACTAAGGTCAGGAATAGAATCAGGACAACCTTAGACGTCAACCAAGCAAAGGATCAATGAGGTTTTCGGAAACGGTACTCTACTATCGATTAAATCCATACCATCAATCAGGTGATAGAAAATGCTCGGACTATAACCAGCCCTTATACATAGCATTCATTGATTACGAAGAAGCTTTTGACTGAGTTGAAAACTTGGCGGTGATGCAGCCATTGCAAAATCAGGGGGTAGACGAGCCGTACGTAAAAGTGCTGGAAGATATATACAGTGGCTATATATATATATATATAGTTATGCATATGGAAAGTAGCAAAATTCCCATAAAGAAAGGTGTGAGGCGAGGACACGCAATCTCCCCAGTACCATTCACAGCTTGCTTAGAGGAAGTATTCAGAGACTTGGAATGGGAGCAGTTAGGGATCAGGGTAGGTGGAGAATACCTCAGTAAACTGCGATTTGCTGATGACATTGCCTCGCTACGCACCTCGGGGGATAAACTGCAAATAATGATTGATGACCTAGACAGGAAAAGTAGAAAGGTAGGCTTGAAAATCAGTTTGCAAAAGACTAAGGCAATGTTCAATAGCCTCGGGAAGGAACAGCAGTTTACGTTAGACAGCGATGTACTGGAAGTAGTAGGCGAATATGTCTACTTGGGACAGGTAGTAACCGCAGATCCGGACTATGAAAAGGAAATAACAAGGAGAATAAGATTGGGATGGCGCGCATTTGGCAAGCACGCGCAGATAATGACTAGCAGCTTACCGGAATCGCTCAAGAGGAAAGTGTACAACAGTTGCATTTTACCTGTACTCACCTATGGGGCTGAAACGTGGAGGCTGACCAAGAGGGCTCTACTTAAGTTGATGACAACCCAGAGGGCTATGGAACGAAAAATGGTAGGGGTAACATAAAGAGATAGGAAGCATACAAAGTGGGTCCGAGAAATAATTCAAGTTACCCACATTCTAGTGGAAATTAAGGAAAAGAAATGTACATGGGCAGGACATGTAGTGCGAAGAGAGGATAACCGATGGTCGCTTAGGGTAACAAACTGGATTCCAAGGGAAGGAAAGCGTAGCAGGGGGCGAGAGAAAGTTAGGTGGGCGGATGAAGTTAAGAAGTTCGCAGGAGTCTAGTGAATGCAGCTAGCAGAGAAGGGTTTAATAGGAGAAATATGGGAGAGGCCTTCGCTCTTCATTGGATATAGGCAGGCTGATTATGATGATGATGATGGCTAGCAGCTCTTCTGTGAAAATCCCGGATTAAATTCTCACATTCTTTTCGGAATTTTTGGCTCATGGATCGGCTATGCACAAAATTCCATGTCACGTGTCAAACGTTATCATCCTCGCTAATTGTTTGTCAGATTTAGTCTGGCTGAACACTCCACAAAACATTATTTCAGCTGTTTCCTTCGATTTTTGTCCATGTACCTTTGAAAAAGGCCCGCTTTTTTGGGGGGTCCCCTGACATGCATGTATTCATTCAAACGAGTTGGCTGATTTCTTAGCAAGATTGACTCTTAATGCGTCGGTGACATATCCCGTTCCTAACTCCAGCCTGCTGGCTATTTCCAGGTTTCAGTGATTTCAGCACATATCAGCCAGGCTACTAATCCCTTACTAAATGCCAACGATTATCAACACTTAGCATACAATTGGAACATCGGTTATGGAAAACAAGGATGTGCGGGCTTTCAATGAGGCTCCTTCGGTTCAGGATTCCCAGTTTGAAGTTATATATATGCATATGGCCCATGACGCCAACAAACCTATTTGTCTCATGCGGGGAAGTTGAATCTATCGAACATTTTCTCACATCCTGCCCGAAGCTCGCACTTCAGAGAAAGACTTTCCAGTTAGCCCCCCCCCCCCCCCCCCCTTTCTTCTACCAGTGGTATTATCGTTCGGTGCGAGCGAACACAGGATTTGCAATTTGTTCAGTATGCGGGATTCTCCATGG
Organism: Amblyomma maculatum; assembly: GCF_055883805.1. NCBI lineage: Eukaryota > Metazoa > Arthropoda > Arachnida > Ixodida > Ixodidae > Amblyomma > Amblyomma maculatum. Next base: position 646,301 of record NW_028146738.1, read on the forward strand.
TTATTTAATTGCATCTGGTAGGTTGAATTACTAACTCTTAAGTTTTTCCAACGTCTTCTTTTTCAAAGACATATTCTATTTAATATTAAACTTTAAATGCTCTTCTATCGCTTTATATCAGTACATTTGTCAAAATTCCAGATTGGAGTTGTTAGTTTGTCGTAATCGCCTGTGGCAGTTTTCATTTATATACTACTGCACCTTTTCCGATCCCCCCAAATAGGTTTGTGTCACGTTTAAAAAATCAAGAAAAAGAAGAAGTCGCACATTTTCGCAGAAATTTCTGCCAGCAGGGGCCGCCATCTTTCCAGTCTACCGGCTACTCGAGGCTTTAGCGGTGAACGATGGGCGTCGTGGTCCAAGTGAAGGCGCCTTCAAAAGGCGAGCTGCTGTTGTGCCTGGTATGCGCCTCGTATATCATATACTACGTGCTGCTGGTGGTGCGCAAGCCACGGCTGGTGTGCCGCAGTGGCCACCTGCGCCGTTTCATGACCGGGCCGATGAGAGGCTTTGTAAAAAGCTACTATCGCCCACCAATTTGGTGCATCGGCGCTAACCTGCAGCGGATCGTGGGCGGCTTCTACCACGTGAGTGCCCCACACGTTTCTGGGTAGCGGAAACAAGCATCGTGCTTAGGTTATCGTGAAGCGAGATGGTGCCTTTGGAGACTTGCCAAACGCTCAGGGTTTCCTCGAGCTGCAGGTGGTAGGTGTGTTTCGTGGGTTGCAAATAACGCGGATGGAAAGCTTTCCTGGACCAGTTCAGGGCGTCAAAGGGGAAACAATGTAACTTGGTTGTAGCCAGTGCACATGACCGACGGAAAGAGTTTGCTGTTTTTTCATATTCGGACACAGGAAAGTCCATATACACTTTCCAATGCGTAACTACCTCTGACTTCAGCTGAAAAGCTGCACTCATGCGTGGCGAGTCACCTATCTCTCAGCACCAGTTAACTCACATATGTTAAACGACAGCCGCATCGGTTAGATGGCCGGACATGGGCAGGGTATGCATTGTGTAGGTGACATAATAGATGGTTCCTCAAAGTAGCTGAATAGTTTGGGAACGGCAGGAGGTCAGGTGAACAGTTGAGATTAGAAAGTTTGAGCAGGAAAGGATGACGAGTAGCGTACGAAGATAGACATTGTGCTAATAATGATCTTGTGGGGTGCCTCCGCGTACAGTGGTGGCTCCCACGGCTGAACTACCGTCGCGAGCTGCTTGTTCTCTCGGACCGAGGTCTTGTCGCGCTCGACTGGCTAAACGAAGACCGACGCGGCCCCGTGGTGCTGCTCGTCTCCGGGGGTTACACGGACAGCCAAAGCCGGCCATGGCGCTCGCTGCTGCCGGGGCTCGCCAAGCTTGGTTTCCCCTGCGTGGTGATCAACGGAAGGGGCTGCGGGGGCGTGCCCCTCACCACGCACCGCATCACCTACGCGGCAAGCGTGAGCGATTTGGCTGAGGTACTACGACTCTTTCCAACTGTGGCTTTTTGACTTGTACCCTAGCTGCTACATCTGTTTGAAATACAATTCGTTTCTGTGGGGGACAGCGCTGCACCGCGCATTAAGGCCATTCGCGTCGGTACGATTCTTGGGCGGCCGGTGCCCACGCGCTAGCCAATTCTGGGGAGCTATAAGGGCAATGACCCTGGAACAACCTCCTCGGGCATATATATCTGTATATACACACATTTTGTGCACTTTAATGTCATAATCAACGATTAATGATGTCAGCAGATAATTAAACCTACACACCCCTTCACATTCGCAAAGAGGCAAGGTTGGCAAAGAATGGCGTTTTCTAAGGTACGCAGTAGCTTTCATTCCCGAAATGCATCTTCGGCGCCCACCGCGGTTGCTCAGCGCTTTGGGCGCCTGATTACAGAGCCGGTGGACCCAGGTTCGATCCCGGCTGTGGCGGTAGCGGTGCGATGAACGCAATCGAACCACCCGTGTGCTGTGCAATGTTATTACAGGTAAAAGAACCTCGTTGAAATTGTCCGAACTCCACTATAGGGCACCCCTCGGGGGGTGAGTTGCTTTTTATTTTTGGTATTCTCGAAAGCGCAGTGCCTGATATATGCGCGACAGGAAAATGTGTTTATTATATCCGGCGTTGAAAGGCCGAAATCCTGATTTTGACGAGAGGTGGGAGCTAGACTGTTGGCGTATGCAAATCTTATATGATTCTTGCATTTGTAAGGGCATTCATAAAATATTAGTTTATGGATTTAAAACCAAACTCCTGTGCCTTTGGTATAAACATATTCAGATGCTTCGCAGGAAGTTGAAATTAATAAACTATGTCAACTGCTGGGCGTCACGAGAACTAAACTAGTGGCATCGAAGCGGTTGGCATCACTAAGTAACAGTTGCCAGAATTCTTTTTCCTACCCCTTTGCGTTTCGAAATTGTTTCTCACTTGTCGACTTACACTCTGCTTTATCACGTGGCTGTCATTGAGTTTCTTACTCTTACCTAGAGGGAAAGCTGTGCTGCAATCTATGGGAGTTTATTTGGAGGTTCCAGACGACCAGTTCAGCCACCATGGGCGCTCAAAGCATCATGGGCCAGAGAGCTACCCAGTGCACACCTACAATTTTTAGGCAAAACTAATGCAAAGATAAACATTTTTCTGCCGTATAAATAACGTGCTAACATTCAATATTGTGACTATAAATTGCAAAGAGAGAGAGAGAAACAGCATGTCAGTGTGAGATTTATCGAATATAAGCGATGGCGCTTTCTTCTATTGGCTTAGTTTTTAGCGGAACAAATACCAATATTTTGCACCTAATAGACACAATTTGAAAAGAAAAAACGTTTTGGAAATATTTATGGTTGTGCAATCACTTAAGAAAGTTTTTATTGCCATTTCGGGAACAGAAGCCTTTTATTGGCGACGTCTGCTTTTGCGCCTTCACTACTATGGCTTTTGCGGTCTACGTACGCACCTAGAGATGATGATGATGATGACAAAGAAACATCATAGTAACGCCACTCCATGCACTCGAGAAAAGCCGACTGTCCCGCACCAAGTAGCACACCGGCCCATGATTCTTAGCGCGTCCATGGTGGCTGAAGTGCAGCACCCTCAGTTTTCCCTATAGTTAGTGTAAGGAACTCTATGGTGGCTGTTGACTATGAAAGACACATGTGGGCCGAATGAAGGCGCTTTACCAGAAGTAACCCTTTCGCATTTGTCAGCTATGGACAAAAATCACCGTGCGACTGTAATAGAAGTTGGAGGAATGATGAGAGCCACGAGAAGATGCTTTGCAACAGCACAGCATGGAAAGAAGGGAAGCGGCGAAATAAGAAGATCCCTAACGTGCAAGTGTCAGTAGGTCTGCTGATAGATATTCCTTGTCGCTATGGATAAATGGTAGCTGCGGAAGTTATTCGAAGAATTCGAATTAATTGTTTCAGTATGCTTCTTGCCTTCCATGGCACAGTTGCCTCTTTACGCTGAATGGTTCCGAATGGAGGCATCTTAAAATCGCGAAAACAGAACACCGAATATCACTCCGTAGCAAGCTTCGTGTGACAGGCCGATGACGTCGCAAAAATGACTAAAAAAGAAACATTCGCACGAGCTGAATATTGGAAGTAGAGACTGAAAAAGGGGACTCTTTTCATAAAATACTGCAGACTAGCTAATACAAGCTTAAAATTATGACCGGAGCGGGGAGCGGTATTAGCTAGCGGGGAATGTTCGTAACGCCTAAAATTCAGTGTGGCGCACAGAAATCTTCTAAATCGAAGCCATATAAGGATAAACCTTAAGATGTGTTTTCGCAGGAATGAAATGTCGCATAGATTGTAAACATGGCGGATGTAAGTACGGTAGAGAGAAACATCACCAACATATGGAGGGCGCGGGGTTGGATCCCGAGTGTCGTCAACGCAGACCTGCCGGTGACACAGTGGGAAGCTTTCACCTCGCCTGATATTAGGCTTAACTGGGGCTTTAGTCTTTGGTAAATATGTCCTTGAGCCTACATTGTGGAAAGAATGGAATTCCAGATGTCATTACTGCGCAAGGCGGATTTCGGTCCCTCGCGGGTAGATTATTCTTACCCTTCAAAGTGCCACAAGCACTGAGCATGAGATCGTGAGCACGCTTATACGATGCCTTCGCACCGACAAAGCCACCTCACGAGGTTATGCTACGCGTTTCACCTTCCATTTATACTAACGCGGTAGCGTCAAAGGAGCCGTTCAGCGAAAATCCTTCTTTGACGGACGGGTGCCTACGTTGGCGTTGTGATCGAAAAATCATGACCATGACGCTGGCAAGCGGTAGCTGGCAGCTGACATGGCCGAGCACTGACTGGCCGTAGGGTTGCTTGACGCTATATTTGACAGGAGTTGCCAACTCGGGCATCTCCGTTCACATAGCAGGGGGGGGGGGTGATATCAGAATCGGCCTGTCAGGACCCTTGCATTGAAGTTACCCCTAGACTACGCAGTTACTTTCATACGACTTGGCTAGAGCAGGGCTTTATATGTGAGTTGATAGCCTACGCTATGACATCATACCCTTAAAGGCTGAGCTTAATTGCCCCTTATAATTTTTTTTGCGAGATGCAGGTAGAACTGCTGCGCCAAAAGAAGAAAACGTGTCTAGTAAAAGAGACCATTTATTGGAATTTAGAGTGATGGTGCCGCGCGTGTGGATTCAGCCCCTGACGTGCCCTTGAAAAGCTTAATATCTTAGCCCATCTCAAGTCCTAAGGCCCAGCACATAAAGGAAGCGCGATATTTCGTGACGTTCGCTAGAAGCACACGGTTTCGCAAAATGTCGTACCTTATCGATCAAAATGATGCCGCACTGCATTCCTGCATCACCGTATCAGAGGGGCGAATATCTGCCAGTTTGGAGTATTGAAGAGAACGAGCATAACAAACCGAGCAGAAGTGCCGAAGCTATTGTTCCTCCTTCGCACAATAGGTCCATTTTGTATTAGGTAGTGCATGAGCATTCGGCTCTTCGGCAGCTGTGAGTGGCCATGGCATGGCCTACGGCTTGTTGGGCATTTAGTTGAATGTTTTTTATACACAGGTACTGAAATATTCTCGAATAACTTATGAAGCCACCCTGGCTGAATAGTTTCGGTGTTCGGCTCATGAGTCAAAGGCTGTCCCGTCAGTGGCGGTCGTTCGATGAAGGCGAAATTGAAAAAAAAGAACCACTCGTATGCAGTACGATGCCAGTGCGTGTCGATGTGCACAGGTGGGGTAAATTATCCAGAGCATTGTACTCAGCCGTCCATAGCCGATGCTGAGCTCGGGCATGTTGAACCTCACGTAACCATATTCTCTTACAGAGCGAACGCGCATGCATATGTTCTAAATGACCTTCCAAACTGGCTCCCTAATTCATGCATAGTCTATGCTGATGATACGACAGTATTCTTCCTTGCCATGCATCTTAAATTGGGCGAAGGTCTTCATCGTATTCCAATGTGCTGCGAGAGAAACTTCAGATTGATCCTCAGAAAACTCGTTTCACGGTGTTTAATTGAAGCATAAAAATATTCATAACTGAGCAAACTTATTTTAACACATTTTTATTTATGCGTGAGATAATGCCGCACGTCTCCACTGTAAATTAATGTTGGTCGTCCGTATTAGGTCTTTAAAATTGCCTTTGGAATCCACGTATAAACTAGAACACGCCATTATTTCTTGCTGCATGTCCTTCGCTCACTTTATTATTCCTTCATACATAGCCATCTTACTCACTACTTAGCATCTAGGGGCAAATACATACTACATTCACTTTCCGTACCGCATAATCACAATAATTGCTGCATTGAGACCGACTACATTGCATAGATACGGTAGCCTAAATTGTCTTCCTCTCGACCTTCAACTGAATCTTAATTTAGCCCTCCTTATATTTCGCATTAGTAAATATCCTACACCTATCATCCTACACACATCAAGTACAAAGATAACAAGATTTTCAAAACAAAACACCCTACTTCTGAAAATCCTTACCAATTATAGTAAACTATTACTGTTCTTTTCCGGCATATTCATCTAGAATTCTTTATCCCTAACCTAATAACACTATATACATGTTCATAACAGTTATTTTTGAATAATTGAACAGCTACTTGCCAACTACAGAATCATAATGATTATTTTCTGTTTTTTTCAGCGTGCTTCTTACTATTATCTAATTTATCATGCCCCTTTGCAATAAATTTGTTTCATGTTAGTTTGCATTCTATCATTTGTTGAAATATTGGTAACACCCTTTTACTCTTCTGTTATTACTTCCCAATGATATTAGTGACTGTTATTAGTGCTTTTGTATAATTTTCTACGTAAATGGTAACACTGAATTCTGTTCAAACACTCTCTGCATTTTTATTTGGCACGATTAAGGTATTTCTGTGCGCTTACTTTGTTTTGATGTTTTATTCTTCACATTATAACTGGTGCACTAACTCACTGACTCCCTCACTCACTCATAGGAGTTCCCCATGACGGTTCTTACTTTGGGACCTTCTGCAGAATTTTATTCAAATGCTTCATACGTACCGCCTCGAGGCAAAAAAATATCCAAATCAAATAAACCAACATTCGAGCGAGTTAAGAGTGAACCAGTCTTTTATCGACAAGGCTGGCGCCGCAGGTGGTGAGCGAGGTGCGCAAGCGCTACCCTCGTGAATGTCTCCTGGGCGTGGGCGTGTCCCTGGGAGGCCTGGTGCTGTCGCTCTACCTTTGCCAGTGGGGTTCGCATGCACAACTGGACGCAGCGCTGGCCGTTTCGCCGATCTTCCAGCCCGCGGCGGCCGCCCGCACCCTAGCCAGCCCTTGGGGCGGCAACCTGCTTCTCAACGCCTGCATCACACGTGGACTTGTCGGGCGACTGCGCGAAAACGAGGAGGTGGTGCGCCTGGCCGTGAGTGAAACACAGATAAACGGAAGGAATAAATGAAAACTATTTCCACCGAAAAGGAGCCCTTCATCTCCCGCCCCCGGCACGCAGGCCGGGGAGCGGGTCAGGAGGGCCCCGCAGGCTGAGGTCAGGTGAGGTTACAAGCACTCTTCACGGCCTCAGCCGCCTGGTGGGTCGCGTGCCGCTGAACGGTGGGATCTCCGCTCCGCAGCCAAACCTCCGAGGCTTCTCTGCTATCAATGTTAATGCCGGCGCCTGGGGAATCGGCGCATTGCCTTATTATATGATCTAGCGTGCCTTTTTCGCCGCAATTTTTACATTTAGAATCTTCTTCCTCCCCGGTCTGTGTTAAGAAAACCCAGACAGGGCGAATGTAGTTATCGGCTTGTAATCGCCTCCAGATGCGTGCTTCATTGTTAGTGAGAGACCGATCTGGAGGAGGGTATACTTTTCGATCTGGTTTGTAAGATTCTGTGATCTCATTGTATGTGATAGCGCAATCTTTAATTCTTTTGCATTCGGGCTGTTCTACCGCCGTCCGGTGGTAGAGATCTCGGGCCAGCAGGTGCGCAGCTTCGTTGCCAAGGACAGACTCGTGTGCTGGTATCCATATGATGGATATGGTTCTAGTAATGGGATTTGTGAGACGAATCTTTTTGGCCTCCTCTGAGATCCGTCCTCTTGCAAAATTCCAGACAGCCGTTTTGCTGTCGCTGATTATAGTTTTGGCCTGTGTACCAGTGCCTGCGAGCGCTATTGCGACCTCTTCAGCTGTACTAATGTCACGGGTGCGTGTTGAGGCCGCAATTTTAGGTGCACCTTCTCCATTTACTACTGCCGAGACAGCTGCTCCGTGTCGTCCGCATGATGTGTCTACATAAGCAACTTCATCGGCTGCTTTGCGTTTCATTCTTTTAGCGATGACTTTGGCTTTGTGTTCTCTGCGTTTTTTGTTGTAGTCTGGGTGCATGTTTCGAGGTAAGGGTGGTACCAGTATGTGTTCTCTTATGTTGGGTGAGATAGATCTTTTCGTCTGTGGGCCTCTGTCTGATTGGAGTCCGACCCACTCTAGGATGGCTCTGCCTGTCTCCATCGGACTTAGACTTTCCAGTTGAGAGATTCTGACAGCTTCAGTAAGCTCTTGCAATGTATTATGAATCCCCATTTTCTCCAGCTTCTCTGCTGATGTGGAGACAGGAAGGCCTAGTGCGCGTTTGACGCATTTTCGAATTGTGACGTCGATTTTTTCACGTTCTGTCTTTTTGAGATTGAGAAAAGGTGTGGCATAACATATGCGACTGATGATGTAGGCCTGTGACATTTTGAGTAGACTGCGTCCCTTGAGACCGTGTCCTCTAAGTGCTACTCTTCTGAATATGCCCATAACTTGGGCTGCGTAGTTCTCCAATTTTTTGATGGTGGTTGTGTTCTGCCCTCTTGCTTGGAGGATCATTCCTAAGATTCTAATTTCCTCTACTTGTGGAACCGGGTAGTTTTCAAAATTTATATTTATGTCCGCTTTATTTTTCTTATATTTGGGGGATGTAGATGAGTTCTGACGTTTGCAGTGAGCAGGATAGACCGCGTTCCGCAGTGTACTCAACCTCCTTATTTGCGGCAGCCTGGAGTTTGTTCTGTATCTCTGTGTCGGTACCTTTATTTATCCAGAGATTTAGGTCATCTGCGTACATGCTAAATTTTACGTCCGGTATTTGCTTTAGTTGTGCTGGTAGCCCCCTCATAGCTATGTTAAATAGAAAGGGAGAAAAGACAGAGCCTTGTGGCGTTCCCTTGCTACCTAAGGTGACTGTGGGTGATTTGGCGCTTTGAAAGCTCATGGTGACTTCTCTGTTAGTAAGAAATTCTTTGATATAGTTATAGGTTCTGATTCCAACCCCAACTTCTTGGAGACCTTCGAGCACTGCCTTATGCTTGACATTGTCGAAGGCTTTGGTTAGGTCAAGTCCGAGAATATCTTTGTATCTGATCATTCATGTGTTATGATATCGTATCTAAGTCTGAGCATCACGTCCTGTGTGCTTAGCCCTGGCCTGAAGCCCACCATTTTGCGTGGCCAGAGGTTCTCTTGCTTCATGTATTTCGTAAGTCTCGCCTGAATAACGCGTTCCATTAGCTTTCCCACGCACAAGGTCAGTGATATGGGTCATAGGTTTTTTTAGTTTTGGCGGCTTCCCCGGTTTGGGTATGAGGACTATACTGGCATTTTTTCATGCCTGCGGTAGTTGTCCAGTCTCCCATACCTTATTCATGTATTCTGTCAGGGCTGTGATTGACTCGTCGTCTAGATTTCTTAAAATAGAGTTCGTGATACCGTCAGGTCCTGGGGCTGATCTTGTCTTTAATCCAATAATCTCAGCTTGGACTTCAGCCCTAGTGATGGGGGCGTCTAAGTCTAGGTTAGGTTTCCCCTGATATGCTGGTAATGTTTCGGTTTCCGTTTGTCCGACGTAGATTTCGATCAATTTACTCATCAATTGTTCGTCCGAGCCATCGAAGGCATGCTTAACTTTAGTTTTATTTACGTTGGCTTGTGCTTTAGATTTTTCCGGATAGAGCATGTGTCGTAGAATGTTCCATGTTTTGGAGAGGCTCATGCCTTGTTCCATTTCATCACATCTGCTACACCAGTTTTGTTCATTTAGTTTGATGGCATATGTCTCCATCTCTTTATTATGTCGAGCTAGTGCTCTCCTAATATTACGGTTCCATCTTTGTGTTTTTAGGCTTTTCTCTAGGTCCTGTTTCTTCTTCCACATGTTTAGAAATTTGCTATCAATACTCGGCGGTGCATCTTCGTCTTCTAGAGTGACTGTTGCTTCCTCCACGTGTTTCTTTAGCGTTTCTGACCACTTGTCGATATCGTCGATTTTCTCAATTCCCTCGGTCTCTCGTATTTGCCTAAATCTTTCCCATTCCGTGATTTTGGGTTGTTCGGGTTTTCTAATTTTGATTCCTTTTCCTAATGTGAGTGCAATAATGAATTGGTCACTACCTAGGTTTTGCTCGGTGTTTTTCCAGTCCGCTGTACTTACTTTCTTGCTTAAGGTCAGGTCGGGGGTGGTGTCCCTGCTGACGCTATTACCCGTGCGTGCGGGTGTTTGGATCAGTGTGTAGGGTGAGTCCTAGTGTTTGCATGTCTTCCCATAATTGTCTGCCCTTAGGACCCTGCCGATCGTACCCCCATTCCTGATGGGCTGCATTAAAGTCACCCGCTATGATTAACGGGTTATTTCCTGCGATCTTTAGGGCTTTTCGGAATAGGACTTGAAACCTAACTTTCCTTATCTTCGGTGTGCTGTATATATTCAAGAGAAAGATACTCTTTCGGTCTTTTCTTCCAGCGATGATTTCAGTTAAAACTGCTTCTATATCCCGAGATGTGATCTCGTGATTAGTAGCAGCTATGTTTCTCTGGATAAAAGTCTTGACTTTGGATTTTTCGCCCCTATCGCTGCTGTGACTTTGATATCGAAACAATTTGGTTGGGTTTTTACCAGTCTCCTGTATCATGATAGCTATGGGTTTGTCGGCAGTTTGTTCTATGTATTGTTGAAATAGCGCTCGCTTTCTCTGGTATCCTCGGCAGTTCCACTGCCAGATCGTGGAGTTGTCTTTCTGATTATGGCTTTTGTCCGTTATTGTTACCCATTGTTTCTTTTAGTTTCGCGATTCTGTTACTGAATTCAGAGAAGGCAGTGATGCTTCCTGCATTTGTATAGTGAGATTTTGAATCTGCACTTGCATCTGTCCCTGAGCCCCTAAAAGTTGCTGGATTAGCGTGTTAATATTCTCGAGTTGCTTATCAAATTTGTCATTACGTTGTTCAAATTTTCTATTAAGGGTTATAAACGGATCGGTCTCTCCCTCTTTACGCTTCTGGGGTGGCGGCCGGGTGAATTCCAAGTTCATACAGTTTGATTCTTCTGAAGTGGAATTAGTAGTAATTGAATTTATGGTTTTTGGTACCTCATTTGATTGATTTTCCGGCGGGCTCTTAGCCGTGGGCTTTTGGGTGAATTTAAATTTAATTTCCTGAATATCGCGACTCATTTGTTTGATGATCTCTCTAAGTTCTGCGTTTTCCCCTCTGAGTTTTTTCATCTCTCTATTTTCAGCCTGGGAGGTTTTGCTAACGAAGCTTACCGTCTTGTTTTCTGCTAATTTGGTTGGCCCCATAGATTCTTGGGATCTCTGGGAGGCAGGCCAGGTCCTCGTCCCTGGCTTTGTCCCGGGATTTCGAGGTCGCTCTGGTTGTCGAGCTCGATCGGGTCCCCGACCGTGGGTCCGTGTTTGCCCGGTTCCTTCCTCGGGGTTCTCGTCTCTGGCGCTCTTGTTCCGAGTAGAGGTTGGGTCCCTTGCTTCCTGAAGTTGATTGCAATTGTTTTTCTAGCTTTTTGTCCCACATTTTCTTCTTTGAAAGGTAGGGCATCCTGTATATTTCGCGGCATTTGTTGTCTCCTAGAACATGGTCTTTACCGCAGAGTTGACACATAGGTTCACATGTGTGTCCAGCGCCTGGATGTTTCAAGCCACAGCCGCGACATTTCACGTTGGTCGGGTCTGGGCATACATCGGCTCTGTGTCCCAGCCTGCCACATGTTGTGCAGACTTCGTACTTCTTCTTATACAAGAAGCGCCTCATGTTGATTCCCTGGAAATTGAGCCATTTCGGCACAAACCAGTCTTCGAAAAGTATCAGAATGGTTTTGGATCCCGCTTCCAGTCTTCTAATACCGGAGATTTGCGGATTAGTCCCACTCCATTCTATCATTTTGTTAAGTTCCTCCGCTGAATATTCGAGTGGTACGTCGTGAACGACGCCTTTGCCTCCGTTTTCCGGCATGGCGCTGCGCTGTATGACTTGGCTTCAATTATGTTGGGTCCAATCTTCAGAGCTTGAATTGCTGCGTACTTGTAAGTTCTCTCGGTATCCGTCGTAGCGACCAGTATTGATTACTGAGTAGAGTTTGGGGAGATGATGTCACCCTTCGTGGTCGTCAGGTCCTAGCCGGCGGCTTGGATGATACCTCGAGACAAGTTCAATCTTCTTACGATGTTGATAATACTGTAATTCCGCCTCTGGGGTGAATGATGATCTTGTTAGCAGTGCTGGGAATTCGCTCCGGCTGTCGCTCAATCGATGTTTCGGCGAGCTTCCTCCCTTGTAGGGGCTTGGGCTTGGGCTTGGGTAGGCTCAGCGTTCCAACGTGGTCGGCTTGGGCGTTGTTGACGGCCACGTTTCGGCTTCTCTTTCTGATAAACCATTGTCCGTTCAAAATATCGCTGGCGGAAGCGTCTGTTCCCTCCACGGTTTCCATCATCTTGCTCTTCTCAATTCGCGACGCTCTGGGGTCGCTCCCAGCCTCTTCGGGTAACACCTAGCGCCCAGCCAGGCTTCGGAGTCGAGCTAGGCCTAGGCCTCGGTCAGAAATTTTTAGACTCATAAAATCCAGAAAATTGGGCCTACCGTCGAAAGTCCGGTGTCTAAGGTGCTTCAAGATTCAGGTATCCGTTGGTAACACAGGATAGGAGGTGAGAAGTCAAATACCGCATTCGCAGATTGAACGTTTGCGGAGCGAAACAAAGTGGCGTCCGTCTCAGAAAGTGAACGCAGCGATACGCCCTGCGAGGCAGTAGCTACCAACCGCGACGCTACAGCCGGAGTCCAAATAAACGGAAATCGGAGGATATTGTAACAATTGTGACGTATAGATTGTGGCTATAGATTGTCATATTGGCGGCTCAGTTATATTCTAGTTTGATAAACAAGATATCAAAGTGATCAAACACACCATTATTAGAAAATCAAAGCTGGCCATCACATTGACGGCTCAGTTTATTTAAGATTGACAAGTAAGACGCAGAAGCGATCAAACCCCTGGTTTGAAGTCGATGAGCAGGCCGTTGCATTCACGGTTGACGCTAGGAAATATAGCTGCCAAGAAAATTCCTGCCTTTATTGCCGTTCTTTACAGTGTATTTCGAACGCTGCCACTGTTCAAAGTGTGGTCGCGCTAGTTGAATGAAGCTTAGTGGCAGGCCATGCGAAGAAGCACCTCGATGTCCCCCTGTGTTTGCATCCCTTTGTTGCGATATGCGGTCGTGTCGGACTAAACGGCCCTTTGAAGACTGGAGCATGCTCGAACAAGGATTGGATGACATTGTACATCCTTTGTACAAAGCAGGGAGCCCAAACCTATTTTCTCCCAATTGGTGTGGTGGGGTCCTTGTAGCAACCGGTCCTAACTCTCGGGTGTAAGAGGACTACACAGGCCTAATATTGGCGTCAGATTCTAGTATCCTAGTCATTCCCCGTGAACTCAAGCCCATCTTTCTATGATGCTAATGTAACTTGGAGGCAACTACAGATCACTGTACGACACTGCATTAGAAATATTGACGGGAATGGTCCTATCTTCCAAAGCGCAAGGGAAGGTTTCCTTTAAGCTTTGTCGTTGTCTCGCTTTGAGCGCAAAGGACGGTCATTGAAAACGGATAAAGTAGCACAATAAAGTGGCGACCAGTAGCACAATCAATAAAAAATATTTAGGACCCCCCTCTCTCTCTCTCACACACACACACACACACACACTTTTCATCTTGAGGGTATATCTGAGGATATATGATTTGTTGTAGTGGAATTTTACGATATGCCAACAGTTTGTGTTCAGACACACCGTTTTGGAAGATGCTATTGTCCAACAATTCTGTGTGCGTCAAGAGATTTGGAACACTGCGAATGCATAACGAAGCGATTTAAATGGGACCGCCCGTTACTCAGCATATAGCTAAGTGAATCGGGGACACAACGCGACTTCGAGGTACGCGCCTTCTCTACGGCGCATGCTCCGCGCCGTGATAACGAGAGGGAAACGCAGTATAGTAATACGTAGTATTGCAAGATGAGAAGTCCTCTTCTTCAGTGCAGGCAGCTGGAGGGTTTAAAGTCCTAGCGTGTGCTTAACATCCGAGAACAGCTGGTTTTGCAATTTTGCGGCTGGTTTGGCAAATGTTTTTAAAACGGGCCTCCTTTCTTGTGAATGATCTGAAAAAAATGAACAAAAATATGAGAGATTTCGGCTCTCAAAATTGTTATTCTATTTACGGCTTACCTGTGAGGAAGTTTTTAATGAGTTGAGGTGGGCCCATGCGTGGCTGTTTCCAGCAAGACAAAAACTGTTCCTCAGTTTGTCCGGGAATTGCATGGTCACAGACAATAGGGTCCAGCTGTGTCGCATGAAAACGTCTTCGAGAACACACATCCGGTTTGACAAGCCCCCGCTGGGTTATACACAGGGCATTGTCCTCGGGAACTCCTGCACACTGCGGAGTTACCATCGTTTCAGTTATCAGTTAGGTCCTCTGTAGTCTATGCAGCCTGTACACATTTTCCTTCTGAGATCGGAAGTACGTCTGAAGGCACCGCTCTCGATACAGTCAATCTTGAGAAGCCTGCGCACAGAAAGCGGGTCACGTCGCGTTTCGCCAAAAACATACGTTAGAAAAAAAAAAAGCTTGCTGTTCAGCCAATGCATCGTGGTAGTTAACACAGTATTACTGCCATCATCACACTGTTTGATGGTTGCCAAATGATTTATACCTGCTGCATCTAGCCGATAAACAAGGTTTGAATCTGACCACATATACCTTTGGAAAATGGCGGCGTACAGTTAATTGGCGGCTGCTGTAGAGTAGTTCCTGTAGGCAATGGCAAAATCGTCACATGTGAAGCATTTCTGATGATGTATCGCATCGCGTATGTACTGAAACCTCATATAGGAGTCTGTCTATGGACTCCACACTACTCCAATGTAACCTCATATAGGTGCCTCTTCTGCGTTGCTATCTTAAGGCCAGCTATAGGACCACGGTCGATACCAGCTTCGTATGCATTCCATCCGTCGAGCGCACACGCATCTCCTCTGTTGCTTTGATACGAGAAGAACTCAATATAGAAAATAATTCTGACAAATTCCAGGGCAGTTGCCTGCCTGACTTATTCTAGATGGCTAGGACTGCATACAGCAAGCGTCTAAGGATACTCGCGTTTGTGTTTACTATCCGAGTTATTTGCTCTGTGTTCTTTCATAACTGACGGTTGAGAATG
Source organism: Amblyomma maculatum (assembly GCF_055883805.1). NCBI lineage: Eukaryota > Metazoa > Arthropoda > Arachnida > Ixodida > Ixodidae > Amblyomma > Amblyomma maculatum. The sequence goes on from NW_028146738.1 coordinate 661,347, forward strand.
CTGCCAGCAGAGCCGCTTCTTCTAGTTGATCTAACTGAGTCGTTGGAAACAGCTGTTCCTGTAATGAAATCTGCGAATAAAAATGCCGAGTTCGCTTGGTGTCATTGGTATTAGGGTTGTTTTCGTTCACACGTCTTGCAGTCCCTAGTTCACACATAGCCCTCGTTGTGGAACGTAAAACCTGTCATAAAATCTGCAAATGTAAGTGCAATGCAGCGCGTTTGCTCACACGCGCGTGAGGCGATATGCCGGATATGTTTGGAGATTTCGCCTTGCATACAACGCGTGCAGGTTCCATCATGACGCAGGAGAGAAAGCGACCCTTCGTTACTAACAGCTTATTTCAAATGTTTTGACCGTGCAACAGCAAGCTGAAGCGACACTCGAAAATTGAAATTTCAAGCCGAAAGTCAAAGGGCATCTGCTAGCAAACATGGTTCAAAATTATCCTAAACCCACTCCTCATGACCCAAGCTGTGTCCCGAATATGTTTTCAGTCTAGACAAAAAAAATTCGCAAAACGTTTATAAACTTATTATATCTACCACACTTTTTAAATCTGCATTTAGGAATTTGCTCACTATTGACTTATAGAGAAAAATCTATGCGGGCCACGGTGATGAGTTTGATGACGGCGGTGAAGATGGCTGCAGACTTATGGGAACTTCTTTTCGATTTCACCTTTACCTATTTGCCACAAACTTCAACGCACAGCAAATATTTTCTTTTTGACCATTGTAGTTGCGACAAGAGTAATGGGACTTCAAATATACTTTTCGGCATCGCTAGATCCTACAACATGGCTTTCGGGGAGGCAGTTTGCGGTAGTCACTCGGGAAAAATATGCATGCATGCACTGACAGTTTTCAAAAAGCGCACGGAAAAGAGTTTGCGGCGCGAGGCTTATTATGGCCTGACTGTCAAAAGCATCGCATATTAATTTTTTTGACGCAGCATACTTAATATTAGATAATTGAATATACTTTACACAATATGCTACAAAAAAAAAACAAAAAACAAACTGTCTATATTTAGCAGTTTCGTTATAACAAAAGCAAAAATGTTTTATATTCGTTCGAGCGTAACTCTGCTGTCGACAGATGTCAGGCAGCACAGAGCTTCGCTCCAGAGTTACTATAAGCTTTGCCTATGTAGTAATTCCTACATATAATGACTCTACTCCGCCCTAGTAAGCTCAATCGGCTGTGGTAGACGCTCTCCTAGAATTCGTTACTCGCGCTGCTCTACACTAGCGCCCCGCTGTGGAGCGGAGCAAAACCACCTCCGCCAAAAAAAAAAAGTCTGATGCCGTGTAGTTATATTCCATTACACAATGTGGCATTTATTCTCCATATAATGCCACATACAAAATCATGGGATGACGCGCTTCATCTGCCAGTGTGGAACACGTGTGATCGTTTGAGACATGCTCCGAGACGGATATCTGCTCGGCGGCGCGTTTTGCAGGTGGTGGCTGGGTAGCTGCTAAGCGTATGCGCGATTCGTTTGTTGACGAGGGTGAGCACGCAGCTCTGCCACAATATCTGATGCCACGAGCCAGCATACTTAATTGACCTGACTATGATGGAGGTACTCAGAATATTCACTGCATACATGCGAATTTGTATTTGTGATTGAGCAACGAGTATCAGTGCTTCAAATAATACTCAAAGGGTAAACCAGCCAAACAAAGACGCAAACACGAGAGAGAACTTCACAGGACATGTGTTTGCGTCTATGTGTTTGAATCTTTCTTTTTTTTTGGCTGATTTACTATATAAATATGGATTACCAAAAGCCCACCATTCAGCCTTGCTTTAAATAATACAGTTCACGTTCGCTTTATACCGTTCCTGCAGTTCCTTCTGAAGGATTAATTTGCTTTTGTTTTTTGCTTCAGTAGTTGTATACAAAAAGCTTGCGATATTTTTTAGCCCACGTGATTTCTGTGCAGAATGTGATCCGGGCCGACGATGTGTTCCGTTGCTGGACCCTGGCATCGTTCGACAAGCACTACGCCGCTCCTGCTTTCGGTTTTCGATCTGTGCAGGATTTTTACGAGAACTGCAGCCTCAAGGTACGTGCACAAGCAGGCTTAGAAAAACTACACCTATTAATAGGAGTAGGCGTAATTTTCACGCGAAAGCATTTAACAGCTCATGAGTAGCGTCCGCAGAAGGTGTCCGCTCCATCTGTCTATGAATTAAAACAAAAAACAAAAAACTTGGGTCTAGAATACGAATCGAATCTGGGCACCCGGCGTTAGAAACGGGAATGCCTCCATCACTCCATGACGACTCCATGTTTGAGCGCGAATAAAGACACGTCTAGTGAAATCAAGGGTTTCGTGGAAACGAGTCGTCGAGATCTGTACTGAGGCGTACGTGAGTAATTATGAATATGTAAATTACACATGTCGAACTTAAGCGAGTAGAATACATTTCTTGTGAATTTCCTCCGCTGTTTCCGTGCAGTCGTAACGCCATCACGTGGTACCTACCCAGTAACCCACCCCCCCCATGGTGCCCGCATGATGGCGCTGGGCGGCGCTCAGCATTTCACCAGCGCAGGTTCTGCAGTGCCCTATTTATTTCTTTACCATTTTATTTTCAAACCGTTATGGGTTTCGAATGCAGTTCTTGGGAAACGAGGGCTTGTCACACCCCATTGTCGTAGTCTTACTTTTCTACTGTGCGTTTTCAATGGTTAAGTGGTTGACGAGTTTTATTTGTAGATATATGACCCGTGATGGTTTTAGAAAAAGAATGATGAACAACACCAGGAATCTTGCAAATCTAACAACTCCAGCAATATGCACATTATATCCAGTACCAGCCTTGAAGAGCCACTCAAGTAAGGGTGAGGTTCGCCTCGCGTCAGTAAGACAGTGTATATGCCTACAAAGCTTTCCTGGGATTTTAGGAACACTGATGATCTCTCTTTCTTTTAATTGCGAAAGTATGCCTTGCGAGTTATCTAAGTTGAGATCCAAATAGGAATCGGATTCCTGGAAGGCCAACAACGAGCGGTCTCCTTGTTTCCTTTGTCTGGGGCTCTCTAAAAAGCAAGAAATATAAAATTGCAATAGAACTGAGAGTTGAGCTAGTTGGTGCGTCATTTTTTAAAAATACACAGCGCAGCAAACATAGGAAAAGCCAGTAGACGGAAAAAGCGCTGTTTTTTTTTTCCACTACTTGGCACCCCTCTCGGAAGCGCTGCACTCGATGCCTCGCCTTGCCGCATGCCACCCAGGGGATGTCCTTGTAAAGGTTTTGCCACCACTCTGAAGAGATGATGCGGTACATCCTACGACTGTGACCTTTGGATGGTTGCAGCCCGCCACACAACACCTGAGCTTCCAGCGGGCAGATCGCCCGTCTTGCACACCAGGAAGCCATCCGTGCTTTGAAAGCACGGATGTTGAAAGCAGCACTGTTTCCGTCTACTCGCTTGTCCTATGTTTGTTGCGCTGCGCATGTTTAAAAGGAGAGAAATATAAAAGTGGAGAGAGCTCACATCTATCGGAGTCTTCGGGGGCTTAAGCGAATCAAAGGTATAGGACTCAGGACCCGAAACTCTCCGCTATGGAACATTTACAAATAAAGGCCAATTGGAATAAAGAAAAAAAGGAGAGGGGGGGGGGCGGAAAAGGTGACAGCGAAAAGCTGTGCGACCCCGCGTTACAAGGGCCGGGGGTGAGGCGGCTGGAAGCATGCCTCTCAATGACAGAGCAGAGCGAGGGATCTGTGACCGGCGCCAGCCCTTAGTTGTTGTTGGGCGTTACATTCGCTGGTAGGGGTTGGGCAGAGCAGAAGCACCAGTAAACGTGAGACTGAATCTGTGGCAGCCAATATCTAGTGACGTCGGGGATAAAGACCGCGCCGAGCCTTAGCCATTCATGTGTCACTTGCTGCCCGAAAGATGAGTGGTGATGTACTACACGCACACTATGTTGCTACTCTAGTAACCAGACGTCGTGATGGTGCGCAGGGCCGGCTGTTCATGGTGCAGCGACCGTTGGTGTTCCTGGTTTCGGCGGATGACTCCTTGAACGATGAGCGAACCCTGCCTGTAGACGAGATCATCAAGTCACCCTGGCTGGCCGCCGTGGTGACTCCGCGCGGAGGGCACATGGGTTTCGTGGATGGCTGGCTGCTGCCGCGCCAGCCCTTCTACGTCGAGCGGTTTGTGGCCGCCTTCTCCCTGAACCTGCGCCATGTGTGCAAGACGAGGGGAGTCCGGGTGCTGCAGAGGCTGGCAGACTGACGGCCGCTTCAGGGCTCCGGCGGTGTAAAGAGAAATAAAGGCTTTTTTTTTCTTGTTTTTGCTTAACGACTGTCATTTGGGCTGCCGTCACCTGTTCCCTAGTCGAGACTAGCCCAGTCACCTAACTTGACCATACAGTGAGAATGAGAAGAGCCACTTTAGTTAGAGGCACAATGGCTCTTCTCAGTTCTTTTTTCTGCCCACTTCATTTTTCGGAATAACATGCTAATCTATACCGCTCAGTGCTTATATTTATTGGTTCCCCTTTCGAATTCTATTGTCCTCTAGCCCTACCAGGAAAATGGTACGCGTGAACAGCGCAGATGGACACAAACGTTTTTTAATAAGGCTGGTATTTTTACAAGATATCGCTTCAACAGAAAAATACCGCAACACTGACTGGTTTCCTCGTTAACTGCGTTGTCAGTTAAACTTGTTAACCGGATTTCGCATCAGAATCACCATTTGGGTATCAAGCACGGTCGCCATTTAAACCACATTCCACGGTTGGCTTACAAGTGTTTTCCTCTTAAATTTTCACTCTGCACTTTTCCTTGGATACTGGTAAGTATGGCAGCTCTGTTTTGCGTACATGCCGGCATCAATACTAACAATAAAGACTTCTTCATGTTACCAGGCACAATATTTTGCAATATTGTTTCTCTCTGTGCTGTGTAGCGCCATAGTATACATCCCTAAATATGTGCTCGAGCACGCAGTATTTATTTTTGCTTTGAAAGAGCTTACCGAGCTAGTGAGGAAATGATCTCATTACGGGCCTGCACCCATGTAGACTACCCCATATATTCCGTTTCTTCTCTGCTGCTGACGAATAAAACAACTGGAAATATTTTAATGCACCGCAACTGTCAAACTTTCCTCCCTACTTCATCACCATTGCAGTAATGAAGACAACCCAGAGCAACAATGTTTGCTGATATACTGAAAAAAGCTACCAAGGCCTCGTTCCCTGCTGGGGTCATCTTACCTTCTTATTTTCAACTTCTGAGCGACGCATGCCGATGACAGCACAGAACGATTTGCTGTGTCGTACATTGTGTTAAAATGCTACTGAAGTCGCCGAAAGAAAAACAAATTGCTACTACATACCTGGTAAGCCTGAAAATTAGCCCTTGGTGGAAAGCGATAATGAATATAAAATGACGTAGCCAGTACGGGACGCTCGTGCGGGACGCACAGACCAAATGACGTGTACAGGACACTGAACTGAGACCATTAACCATTATACCAACGTATGGGGTTTAAGTGATATTTTCCTTATACAACGGCTTACGACGGCGGCTAGGATAAAGTCACAAAACGCAGGTATTGGTTCTGAAACTTGATGTTTCCTCCATTTTGGCATGATAAAGTGACCCCTGCAGCACTACAGCCACCCCTTCCCCCTCTCTCCAGCAAGACATTGTAACAATAATAATTTCGTGCGAGAGCGGTCCTACTAGATAATTATTCTCAATTATTCCTTCGCAATGTCTTCCTGAGATAAATTGGCAGTAACAGTTGCGTTCAATCCGTGCTATCCTCCCTATTCACAGGAGGGCACACTGTAAGGTGCGCACATGTCATCGTGATTACCAGAACCAAGGTTAAGCCCACCGAAGGACTAATTGCTCGAACTGTGATTTCAAACCAGCCTTTTCCTCCGCCACTCTTGGTAACCGTATCTCAGTAAATTACTACTATCCCATCTCGCCAAATCGCCCCTTTTACTTCTCTCACCTATCGCATGCGGTTCTACTGTTCTACTCTTCTTTTTTTGTACCAAACTTGTTCCGTTAACCGACCATTTGTTGTCTGCTTCCAGAGTTACCTGCGGTACACAAACCAGCTTAGCAGCTCGAGGTATAAATTGTTGCTGGCTTTTGGCTAGATTAAACTTTTGGTACGTACGCTTGCAACAGCTCCATAGCAGCGACAAAATATGTGAAAAGTAGAGGCATTCACAATTCATCGTAAAGTATTCTGCCGTAGAGCTGTCTCTCGCCGCTCACACAAGCCGCGCGATAATTCCCTCGTGAGTAAGAAGCACTCTGTGGAGACAGTCACGATTTCGATATACTGCATTGTCGTAAATCTGTGAGGCCTCCTTCTGTCGCACCTGTGTAAGTGTTATGTGGCACTTTTCTACTCTTTAGAATACCTCGCATCTTTGTCACCATGGGTTTGACTGCACAGTACGGAATCGATTGCACTTGTCTAGAATAGTCTTGCGGAGTTCAGCGGAGAGAGTAGAGGAGATTCTAAGTCATATGCCGATTTTACCGAACATACTCTCGCTCTCGTTTCTTAACAGCAGCAATATTATACCAAGCGCACGAGCGCAAGCAAAAACAAGTACGTTAATATTTGACTCAGTTTGCTTCGCAAGACGCCGCACCTATGATCTGCAGAAGGATATGGTCGACTTTGTACTGTATATCGAAGTAAAATGAGACAATGTCAGTCCTGTAGGACACATTCAGCTTGACTTTCGAGCATGAGGAATGTGAGTGGGGTGTAGTAAAGTGGCAACGGTGCAGATTGAGTTGAAACTACGTAAATTTAATATGCTTGGCTGCTATTTTCTTTCAGAAAATTTCTCGCCTTTTTTATCTCTCGATCCAGACAGCGCTCCTCACCTAAGGATGTAATTCACCTCCGTGCAGCGCTGGCTCATGCATGAATAGCCTCCCTGGATGTAGCAATTAATCTCCAGGCTTAGCAGTATGACTCTGAGGGCAGGGAGCTTCGGCAGGAGCATTACGAAGGGAAACAACGCCCTAGCGGTTGAAGAACTTGTCACTGTCACTACGGGTGCAGCCGTCCAAGACCAAATTTCTGAAGTGCTTGTGATGGCAGAATACTCGGCCGTTGATGAGGAAAGGACTCGAGACTAATCAGCGCCTTATTACGCCGAAACCGAACCTCCTGATTTTAATTAGGTGGGTGCTCTGTGTGACTTGGGTTTGTAGGCGTCGTCCATGTTTCCTCGTGAATCAGGCAAAGAAGGTGGGTGAAGCGCAGCAGTATATCACTTATTCTCCACGAAACAGAGCAGAAAGATGCGAGCTTTTTAAGCTGCAAAGAAATTCACCATAAGTAATTTTGTGTTCGTCGCCACTGCGTCTGCGGGTAAGGCTTGTACTGAGATGTTTGCATCTTCAACGCGAACAATCAACCGTCTTTACGCTCTCGGCCACCGCATCACGTGGTTTGTGATACAAGTAGCTAGCCAATCTAGATCTCCAGACAGCGCTCCACACCTGAGGCAGTCAGTTTCCTCAGTGCAGCGCTGGCCCATGTATGAACAGCCTCACTGGAGGTGGCACTTCACAGACAGATTTGCTGAGCGATGAAGACTACAGTGGTTTAAAATACTAATTTCACTCTCCTCTTTTCTTGAAAGTGCGGAACAAACCCTGTTTCCAAATTGAAGCCTATTCAATACTTTGCGGGAACAATCTGAATGAGACTTTTGCCAGTAGCCAAGGAAAAACCAGCAGTGTCATTTACGTTTCCTTGCAGATATTGAAAAGTGGGTAACCCATAAAAGATTCTGTATGCCCTGTCATCGAGCTTAGTTCTTTGTGAATTTAAATGTTTGGTTATACAGTTATAGTTGAAAGTACAATGAAGTGAATTTTACAGGTTAAGTAGAAACCTGATAATCTCATTACAAAAGGGAACCAGTCACCCAGTATGCACGTTGTGGTTATGTTTGCGATTTGTCCTTAACTGCTCTTAGCTCCATGCTATAGATTTTAACTGTGCGAAACTGGTTCAGTCAGAGTGAATGGGTGTCGCAGTGAGGAAATTCACACCTGTTTATTTTCGTAATCAGTAGACAGAGATATGCACTTGCAATAGGCACCAGGGCGCGACGCTTTTTTACTTTAGAGTTAGGAGTCATTGATCTTAAAAAAAGCAAGTATTTGAGCACTTAGCCATTAGGCACGATAGTTTGTGGATTCCTGTTCATCGGCGCTGACTCCGTAGCCGCCGATTTTTAGTTCGCTCGACTGCCGCAGCTTTCCATGGCGCCACAAGTTGTCCCCGCCTAGGGTGCTTCAGTATACCTTCGCCTCCGCTTTCACAGTCAGGACACCTTTTGTACTACCCCGCGCCACCGTTTCACTCTCGTAGGGGCATATTGGGTCCCACTCGACAGTTGCGTGCAGCGAGTAGTGTTGCGGAGTGAGCTCTCTCCGATGGTGTTGCAACTACAATAACACGACTGAACATGAAAAAGGCAGCATGCATTTTGTTTTCATCGTAGCAGTAATTTGATGTCGTGGTTGTAGGCTCGTTTTATGTTCAGTGGGGTCAATACGACAACAATCAAATGAACTGTCTATAGCAATCGAATGTACCAGCAGTGTGCTGGCTAGTCTGGAAACCGACAACGGCTGCTTTATTTTTATTAGTATTCATAATGTAGCCGATGAAGGTCTCCGAACAAATCCGCGGGTATACCACTAGTAAGAAAGTTTAACTGCGACTAGTAAGCATTTTTGTGCCTTTATTTTATGCGATTACTATTCTTTGAACTTCTCATATAAATAGGAAATGGGGTTTACTATAGAGGTAAATTGACAGTACGACCCGATAACGCCTTTCTGCTTTTGAATTAGAGGTTGTGTTATTCAAGCATAAATTTTATCTTAAGGTTATTTTTTGTTTACTACAAATTAAGAACAAAAGACAGGGTAACAATTATTACAAGCGACTGATTGTCTGTTAAACCTGACGAAATCAACGTTCATTATGACTAAAAGCTATTAGGCTTCCCCGATATCATCATCAACATCATCAGCCTGACTATACCCACTGCAGGGCGAAGGCCTCTCCCATATTTCTCTAATTAACCCGGTTTTGTGCTAGCTGCATCCACTTGACCCCTTGGAACCCCTTGGAACCCCTTGGAACCTCTTAACCTCCTCCACCTACCTAATTTTCTGCCCCCGCTGCTACGCTTTCCTTCCCTTGAATCCAGTTGGTTAGACTTAATTGTTCTCCTGTCTTCGCATTGCATCTCCAGCCCATCTCTATTTCATCTTAACTTAGGCTGGAATATCAACTACTTGAGTTATTCTCTGACCCACTCTGCATGCTTCTTATGTCTCAACGTTACGCATGCCATTTTACATTCCTCTGCGTTGTCCTCCACGTAAGTAGAACCTTTTTCGTTAACCTCCATGTTTCGTCCCCATAGGTGAGTGCTGGTAGGATGCAACTGTTTTACACTTTCCTCTTGAGCATACCGGTAAGCTGCTAGTCATAATGTGTGAGCACCTTCCAAATATGGACCATCCCAATATTATTCTCCCAGTTCAAGCAAAGAATGCCGTTTAGAACTATTGTAACTGAAAAAGGCACGTGGCAGAAACATCTTAGCATGTATTTGGCTAAGCACTTGTCAAAACTGCATGTCAATGATCCATTTTTGACGAAACGGTCAAATGAAATTTGTGAACTTTTTGAAAACAACCCTGATGTTGGAAGTGCTTTTTCAGTGGACGTTGTAGATCTATTCTATTCAGTCCCTCATGGCCCCTTGTTCTCAGCCGTTAGGGAGTGCATTGAAGAAAATGACCCGATTGCTTTTCAGAACTCCGCTGGTATTTCCATAGATGACTTTTTAACCTTATTACAGTTTTACCTGGAATCTACTTTTATCTCTTTTGACCAGCAGTTTTTTCTGCAGAAATCTGGCATATGCATTGGCTCCTGTGTGGCACCGGTGCTATGTCACATCTTTTTATCTGGTATTGACCAAGCTTTGCAGCAAGTTTTAAACATTGACAAGGTTTTTAACGTTTTTAGGTATGCAGATGATTTTATGATGTTTTAACTAAAGAAGGTCTTTACAACCGTAAGGAAACAGTGGACAGTGTTTTATCTGCCCTTAAAGAGCATGGAAAAGGTACGGAATTCACATACGAACTACCTGACCATGACAATTCATTGAAGTTTTTAGATTTGAAGCTGGAGTTCTGTGGTGATCGGGTCTGTTGGACATATTTCCCGCGTGCAAAGAAGCAGCTGTTACCCTTTGACTCCTGCCATTCTAAACTGGTGAAACGCGGGATTGCTTCGCTTTGCCTGGAATAGGCACTCAAAAAATCATGCCTTCACAAAATGCGGGACAGTTTTAATCACCAACTGGCTAGGCTTTTTGCAGCCGGGTTCCCCCGTTCGCTCGTGACCGCGGTGGCTGAATGTCTCCTAAACAAGACAAAGAAGGGTACTGGTAGAGCTAGGCCGGAGGTCCCTCGAGATGAGGTAAGACCAGTGGTGGTGCCATACGTGCATCGTGTGGCCCATAATTTGAAAAAAGTTGCCAGCCGCCATGGTGTGCGGCTCACCTTTTCTGCACCGAGAAAGCTAGGTGGTCTTTGCTCCCGTACCGATAAAGAAAATACCAAGGAACGAGGCTGCGGAACGAACCACAGGAGACCGTTCATGAAATGTGCTGAAGGGGTTGTATATGAAATCCCCCTGTCTTGCGGCCACTCCTACATAGGTCAGACAGGCAGGTGCCTGAATGAGCGGACGTGGGAACATGAGAGAAACGTACAACAGAACAAAGAAGGCACCCATATAACTAAGCACATTAATGAATGCCCGTCCCGCAATTGTGAGCCATGCTTCACTGACGTGCGCATTCTGGGCAAAAGCAATGATAAGAATGCCAGGGAATTGATAGAAGCGTTTTATATCAAAAAGAAAGGCGACATGTGCGTAAGTGACACATCAATTGTTTTATATAACTGTGAAAAGATATTCCTGGAGCGCGCCTTATCAGGTCGTTCCTGAGCTTTAGGTGACATCTACGCATGTGACTACAAAACTATTTAAGTACGTTTTCTTGCATGCAATAAAATCAGTTGGGAGTTGGCGCTTCGTCCTGTCACTTACCTTTGTGTTTGTCTGTTTTTTACGCCTTAAACTATTTTAAATATGAACCAAAACCAACTAGCCCAGCAGCAAGTGCTTTTAGATTGTATTCGTCAGGCGGGAACAAAAAAAAAATAACCTCAACTTCGTATCGCAATATCTCAGCAATAATTCGATTTTTTGTTGCCGGATATGCGGCGTCAGTGTCACGAAATGCCGTTTATTAGATTTTGGTAGCACATTTGGGTGTCTTTAGTGACCCTTTAAGCCAAACTATTATCAGCAACTACGGTACTGGGCAAGTTTATTTCGAGGGTATTTCATGAAATATACACCTTCATCACCCCGCATAAAGAATGCATTGCATTAAATCTGACCTGGTAAGATCGGCATCGAGGCAAAAATGAAAACCAATTCGGTGTTTTTTTGCTTCAACTAAAGCGTAAATCCGTAAATTCTCCGAAGGAAGTGCTGCCAGGAACCTTCTACTTTGGGGAATTACCCGTCACGTGCCGTTAGACTATCAAATGAAATCATGAGTACGAAGGCCGAAGGTTCCAACGAAATACCTGCTTCGGTCGTCCAATTCGTCCGTCGGGATATAAATCCCATCGCCGCTGCCATCAGGAAGAAAAAGAAAACTCTAAGACATCCCGGCACAAAATAAAACGTTCTCGACGATTTTTTTCTGACTCCGTAGGGCACGGCATTACGACTCCCTTTCCCTATTTTCCACCTTTCCTAGAAAACGGGGCATCTTTTCGGTGGATTTGGCTTGGAGATATTCTGTCCGCATCCCGAATTACATTCCTATATCATTTTCGGAATTTTCGGCTCACTTTTTGGATTGGCTGTGCACAAAATGTCATGTCAAGTGTCACACATTATCATCCTCGCTGTTTGTTTGTCAGTTTTAGTGTGACTCCAAGTTTCACAAGAACATTATTTCAGCAGTTTCCTTCGATATTTTTCCCGGTACATTGAAAAAGGTCCGTTTGTCTAGATCCCCAGCCACCCATTTATTTATAACGAAATGGCCGATTTCTTAGCAAGATTGGCTCTTAATGCGTCAGTGACATATCCCGCCCCTAACTTCAGCCTATGGCGATTTCTAGGTTTCAGCAATTTCAGCACATATCAGCCAGACTACGTTATCCCTTACTAAATACCAACAATTATCAACACTTAGCATGCAATTGGAACATCCGGTTATGTAAAACAAGGACGGGCGGGGTTTCAATGACACTGTTGCGTTGCAGGATTTCCAGCTTGAACTAATATATATGCATAGGGCGTGGACACCAACAAAACTATGTGACTCATGCGGGGAAGTTGAATCTATAGAACCTTTCTTCCTCTCCTGCCTGAAGTTCGCACTTCCGAGGAAGACTTTCCACATCGCAAGTGTCAAGACCAGGGTGTCTGATATAACAGAAGCAGAAGAGATAGCCATTGCTCTGGCTGTAAGAGAAGGATATAGGACAGGGAGACCTCTCCACTTCTTAACAGACTCACAAGAGGCATGCCGGAATTACACTAGGGGCAGGATTAGCAGTGCGGCACTCAAGATCCTCAAAGAGGGTGCGCCCTCGGAGGAGACACCAAAGCAAAACATAATCTGGATACCGAGCCACGCGGGAATCAGGGGCAACGAGGGGGCAGACAACCTAGCTCGAGGGATGACCAGCCGAGCGGGAGCGTCGCACACCCCGGAGGACCCCCAGATCAGATGCGGAGAGAGCTATTCAGACCTACTAAACCTATATAAGGGGCTGAGGTTTCACTACCCCCCGCCCCACAAACAACTAACCAAGGAAGAAGCCACGGGATGGAGGAGACTACAAACGGGCTCCTTCCCAAACCTACACATACCAAACAAGATTTTTCCAAGACAATATAGCGCCAGCTGCCCATGGTGCGGATCAAAACCAACACTATATCACATCACGTGGGAATGCGAGAGAAATCATGCATTTCACAAACAGAAAACACCAAGTGCGGAGCAATGGGAGAGCCGGCTCACCAGCTGCGAGCTAGAGGCCCAGAGGGCACTCATAGCACACGCAAGCGAGGTGGCCTGACTCAGTGGAGCCCTGGACTAGGAGCCCAACCACGGCCAGAGAGGTGACGGACTTCCAGAAGAAGCCTCGACCTCCACCGCTAACAAACTACCAAAAGACAAATAAAGTTTTCAATCAATCAATCAATCCAGTTAGCCCCCCCCCCTGCCCTCCCCCCCCTTTCTTCTGCCAGTGGTATTATCGTTCGATGCGAGCGCCACTGGATTTGCATTTGGTTCAGTATGCGGGATTCTCCATGGTTATTTAATTGCATCTTGTAGGTTAAATTGCAAACTCTTAAATTTTTTCGACATCTTCTTCTTCAAAGAAATATTCCGTTTATTATTAAACTTTAAATGCTCTTCTATCGCTTTACATCAGTACATTTGTCAAAATTCCAGATTGGAGTTGCTATTTTGTCGTAATCACCTGTGGCAGTTTTCATGTATATACTACTGCACCTTGGCCGATCGCCCCATGTGAGTTTGTGTCCCGTTTAAAAAATCAAGAAGAAGAAGAAGAAGCGGAAGTTTCTGCCAGCAGGGGCCGCCGTCTGTTCAGTCTACCGGCTACTCGAGGCTTTAGCGGTGAGCGATGAGTGTCGTGATCCGTATGAAGACGCCTTCAAAAGGCGAGTTGCTGCTGCTCCTAGGATGCCTCTCATACGTCGTATACTACGTGTTTGCGGTGGTGCGCAAGCCGCGGATAGTGTGCCGCAATGGCATCCTGCGCCGGCTTCTGACTGGACAGATGAAAAGCGTTTTGAGGAGCCACTATTGGCCACCATTTTGGTGCACCGGCTCCGTCATGCAGCGTATCGTCGCCAGCTTCTACCATGTGCGTGCACCTCACGTTTCCCTGTAACGGAAACAAGCATGTCTCTTGGGTTATCGTAAGGCTGGACGCTGCCTTTGGGGAGGCTTGTCAAACGCTCAGGGTTTCTTCGAGCTGCTGGTGGCAGGTGTGTACAGTGGGTTGCAAAAAACGCTGATGGTAAAAGTTTACCTGGACCAATTCAGGGCGTCAAAATGGAAATAATTTAACTTGGTTATAGCTAGTGCACACGACCGCCGGGAAGAGGCTGCTGTTTCTCCATATTCGGATCAAGGAAGGTCCATAAACGCTTTCAAATGCGCCTCAACATCTGACTTGCAGCTGAAAAGTTCCGTTCGTGCGTGGCGTCACATCTCTCAGCATCAGTTAACCCGCATATCTTAAGCGACAGCCGCATCGGTTACGTGACCGGGCATGAGCAGAGCATGCTTTGTTTAGGTGAGATAATAGAGGGTCCTTGAGGGCAACCGAAGAGAGGGAAATCGCAGCAGGGAACGGCAGAATGTTAGGTGAACGGTTGAGTTTAGACAGTTTTCGCAAGAAAGGATGGCCAGTACCGTACGTAGATAGACGTATTCCTAATAATGATCTTGTGCGGTGTTCCCGCGTGCAGTGGTGGCTCCCGAGAGTCAACTACCGTCGCGAGCTGTTTGTTCTCTGGGACCAAGGCGTGATAGCCCTAGACTGGCTCAACGAGGATCAGCCCGGCCCCGTGGTGCTGCTCATCGCCGGGGGCTCCACGGACAGCCAAAGCCGGCCATGGCGTTCGATGCTGCCGATGCTCGCCAAGCTCGGCTTCCCCTGCGTGGTGGTCAACGGGCGGGGCTGCGGGGGCGTGTCCCTCACCACGCACCACATCACCTACGCGGCGAGCGTGAGCGATTTTGCCGAGGTACTACCACTCTCTCCAAATGTGGCTCTTTGATATGCACCCTAGCTGCTACATCTGTTTTAAGGGCAATGCGTCTCTGAGGAGGACTGCGCTGTACCGGGAATTAAAGCCATTCGCGTTGGTACTTTACGGGGAGCTACAAAGGCGATAGTTATGGTACCGCCTCGTGCATTAATTTTTTCCCCTCCCACTACTATAATGTAGTGAACAACAATGAATGACGCTAGATCATCATACTTAAATATCACTTCACATTCGATGCGACGAAAGGTTAATAAAGAAATACATTTTGTACGGTACGAAGTAGTTTTATTTCCAGAAATTGACTTTCGGCGTCCGCCGCGGTTGCTCAATGACTAGGGCGCCTGATTACAAAGCCGGTGTCCCGGGTTCTATTTCGGCCGTGGCGATAGCGCTACGGTGAACGCGATGCACAAATCAGCCGCGTGCTGTGCAGTGTCAGTACACGTCAAAGAACCTCGCTGAAATTATGCGCGTCCTCCAATCTACGGCATCCTTTGTGGGCTGAGTTGCTTTTCATTCTTGGCATTCTGGAAAGCACAGTACCTAATATAAGCGCGACAGGAGAACTTATTTTGGCAAATACGTCGTTGAAAGGCCGACATCCTGATCTTCACGCGATCTCCTTCCCCTTCCCCAGTGCAGAGTAGGAGGCCATATTTGAATTATTCCGGCCAACCTCTCTGCCTTTTCCTTTCAATAAATACATCTATCTATCTATTCACGCGAGGTGGGCGCTAGACTGTTGGCTTATGCAAATCCTACATTGTTTTATTTTGCAACAGCTCCGTGGGGCGCGCTTCGTCGCTCGCTCTGCACGGGTTTCTTGCATTCGTAGGCGCGTTCTAAATGAAGATTTAGTGTTTTGATTTAAAACCATACTGCAAAAACCCTTTGGTGTGAGCATTACGTAATTGCGCAGCGTAAACAGAAATAAACTAGTGGCATCGAAGGGGTTGGCATGAATAAGTAACAGTTGTCAGAATGCTTTTCTCTGCCACGTCGCGTTTTGAAATTCTTTCTCACTTGTCGACTCACACTCTGCTTTATCACGTGGCTGTTGGATATGTAAGACAAGTGGGCTGAATGAAGCTCTTTACCGGAAGTAACACTTTCGTATTTGTCAGCTGTGGACAAAAATTTCCCTGCGATAGAAGTTGGACTGTGATAGAAGTTGGAGGAATAATGAAAGCCACAAGGAGATGCTTTGCAACAGCACAGCATGGAAAGAGCGGATGCGGCCAAACGAGAAGGTTGCTAAGCGCAAGTGTCGGCAGCCTGATGGATATTCCTTGTCCCTACAGTTAAATGGCAACTTCTGGAGGTATTCGAAGAATTCGAATTAATTTTTACATTATGCTTCTTTCCTGGCAGAGTCGCCTCTTTCCGTGGAATGGTTCCGAATGGAAGCTTCTTAATAGATTGAGACTGAAAAGGGGGAGCCATCTCATAAAATACGGTAGACTAACTAATACAAGATTAAAATTGTGACCGGAGCGGGAAGCGATTTTAGGTCGCAGGAATGATTGTGGCGTCTAACACGTATTGTTGCAAGCAGAAAGTTTCTAAATCTCTAGGCCATATAAAGGGCAAAGCTTAAAATGAGTTCCCGGCGTAATGAAATGTCACATGGTTTGTAAACATGGCGGGTGTAATTACGAAGGAAAGAAACATAACCACCACACGGAGGGCCAGGCGCTGGATCCCCAGTGCCGCGTATTGTGACCTTCTGGTGACACATAGGGTACAAACTTTCCTAACTTAATTTTGTTTTTAAGGGCTTAACTATGTTTTTTTGTTTAAGAAATAGGGACTTGACCCTATCTTGTGGAAAGAAAAAAAAAAGGTCAATGATTTCTACCGCACAAGACGGATTTCGGTCCCTGGCGGATGGAGTCTCTGATCTCTTTAATGTGCCACGAGTGCTGATCCTGAGATCGGGCGCGTGCGTATGCAGCGCCTTCCCACCGACAAAGCCGGCTCCCGAGGTTATGCTGCGGTTTCACTTTCGATTTATGCGTTTTAACGCTATTGTCCTCAGGATCGAGCAGAGTCGCCACCTAGCGGCATAGCGACGAACCCTATCCAGTGTGGACGCGTGTTCGCGTCGCGTGCCAGCCCGCAGAGATTTACGCGCGCGTGCGGCGTGTACAAGAGTGCTTTTTGTTTGTTTCGCGGTTCCCGTGCGCTTTTGCTTACCTACCCGCCTTTTTCAAAATAAATATGAACAGGCTATTATCCCACGCTCCATTAAAAAAAAGTACTTGTCCATATCCAATATGTCACGCTGGAAAGGACATCATCAGTCGCGGTCATCGGCGCTTGAGATTCTTTGACAAGCGGTGTCTCAAACAAAGCCTTGCTATTGTTAGGCACCATGTCAAAGCAAAATAGTTTGCTGCCGTCAATGCAACTTAATAAAAACGCTCAAACATCGCACATTCCCGTTTCTGTTTGGAATACCGCAACTACTGAAACATGCGACCACATACTGCTGCATAGCAAAATCCAGTTTGAACAAGCCACTCTGTGCCTTCTGTATCAACGGTAGAGTTGTCTGAGTACTTTTTTTGTTCTGTTAAACCTCTGCCGCAGTGTCTCATTGGTAGGGCGTTTGACTGCTGATTTCAAGAATGGAGGTCCAATTCCGACGTTCCGAAAGGCGCTCCTAGGCTGTGGGGTTTGACTGCATGTTAAACAATTCCACGTGGGCAACGACACCGAGTCCCACCCTTACATCATCCATCATATAGGCGATGTCGCATGGCGCGTTAAACATATATATCCATTCCCTTTCTTCTTTTTGTTGCTTTGAAGGCTTCTGAGCATCCGTAACAGTGGTATTCAGCACACTTCGCTTTAGAGAAATGCTAGAACGTTTGAGAAACAAATCTTCCCAGCAACTGCTACACTAAATATTGCACAATACGCATAGATCAATGTACACTGGTAGCCAATAAGAATCATTATAACCGTCGATGCTGTCTTTCAAGCAAACTGGTTGCTTCTGACAAGGGGAGCTTCATACGGGCTCAATCATCTGAGTTTAGTTCTGGAATAAATACATATCTATAGTTACATGACAAGATAAACTCCATTTCTTTCAGGATAGTTTTATATCCGGCACCTGTTTTGGAAGTAAATGACAGAACCGCCCCAAGTCACTGTTCAGCATTAATTACAATGATAAAGAGATCTCCAGCCTTAAACATTCCTTACGTGAACATGACAGCGACCAAGCGCAGTTTTTACAATGTCTTAGCAACTACTGAATCGTAGCTTGCACTTTAACGTTACTGAAAATTAATCGCTGATAGTCCTAAATTTTGTCAACTGAGTAAAACCTCTGTCAAATTGTGAATTTCATTGCCCATTGTCATTGAAAAAAATAATTACACTACCTACTAATTTCACATTTATAAACATCACATACATTAGAAACTTCTTATACTTCCCTCGGTTTCAGGAAATCATTGTGTTTAACCAAAGGAAAAACAGCGCTAAATGTTAGACAGAACACACAGAAAGACGAACGGGACAGGCGCGGACTGGAACGAAGTTTACTGAAAGATACATGTGCACAAATATATAGCCCGAAGACTGTGAACGCCTGCGCATGTCCTGAAAGGTAGGACGCAAAAAAAAAAAACGCCCTCGGGTAAAATTTGTCATAACCTCGCATCTTTCAACAATCTATGCTCGCTTTCATGCACAGATGTAGAAGTGGGGCTGACACACCTGCCCCCCTTTCTTTGATAAAAAAGGCTTCTGCGAGCGCGCGAGATAATCTGTCTTTACTTCTGGTCCGAATTTTAATCTCTCCAAATCGTGGTTCACAGCTTTTTTTATTTTCATCAAAGCACGAGCCGCAATGGGCGGGTTGGTTTTGGAACGAATCTGGTGCGTTCCCTAAATACCTGTAATGTTCACCAGCACGCTCGTTAACGCAGCGCCCGGTCTGACCGACGTACACCTTGCCACACGTAAGGGGGATCTCGTAGACCACTCCCGTCGCACACCTTACGTAGGGCTTCGAGTGTTTCTTTCCACACCCCGATGTTGCTTTAGCACTGCTGGGAACCTTCGGGCACATCTTGGCCAATTTGCAGGGGGGGAGAAGACCATGGCGACTCCGTACTTGTTGCCAACTCATTTTAATTTCTGGGACACTTTGTGGATATAAGGTATCACCACAGGCTTGGCTCCATGAAAGGGTTCTTTCCTACGTTGCCCCTTTGGCTTGCCCGTGAGTTTTTGTAGCAATGCCTCAGTGACACCAGCCATAACATGGTCTGGGATCCCTGCTTTACGCAGTCTACTCACCTCACCCTGGAAGCTCGCCCTCATCATGTGACAGCACGACTTGAGGAGTGCAGATTCAGTAGAGAGGGCGGCAATAGCCCTCTTAACAGTTTTTGACTGGGCCGAATCGAATGGCAAGAAATCTTTCTTCGCCCTAGGTAGGTAGCGTCAGCACACACTTCTTGGTTAAACACAATGTCACACCAACTAGCCCAGCAAGAGATACTGTTGTCAGCAAATAATTTAGTCATTTTACAGTGCAAAAGCAGATTATCTGCCGCAACAAGCATCCGCCCTGTTGTGAGCTCAGCAAATTCAATCCACTCCCCGCTCTACACGTGAGCAGTCAGCTTTCCTGTGCGGCGAGGTTTCCTGTATAGTTTGGATCTCATTTCTGGGAAATACTTGTGCCTGGTTGTCTAGCCAGAGTTGATGTCCACTCAGTCTACGGCGACCTGCCGGGCAGTACGCTGTCAGTGCTACGTTTACCCAGCTTAATCCTCGAGTCAGGTACGATATAATGAACCAGTCTGCCTCGATTCATTCTAAAGTACTGCAGGTCAAAGCATGAACATTGTATCTCCATGGGCTTGAGACTAAAATTTCCTGTCTCACTCGTATAAGACACGTGCGCCCTGTTGAGAAGTGATATATATGTTCAGGCCAAAGTATTAGACCTGTGGACGCCGCACAACGCAAAAACCGTGCAAAGCGATGCCTTAAAACTAAAAGACGGGTGGTTGCGTGCCTTGTTTTCTTAAAATCCGCGCAGCGTTTTTTTTTTTTTTTTTTTTTTGCTGCATTGGCAAAATTCACGGATTTTTTTCGGTAACATTGGAACACTATAGACAGTTAAGGCACGTTTTCTTGGCAAAGCGCCGCCGGCTGCCGATCCCCACTACCGGAGCGACGGTGGAGCCACCTCTAGGTCGATCTCGCGGCTAATAGCGTTAAAGTCCCCGTTCACCAAAAATACGTTGACTTCGTGAGCGAAACGAGCATGTCGCTCGCAAGCGGTAGCTGGCAGCTGACACGGCCGAGCACTAGCTGGACGTAAGGCTTCCTGACATTACATTTGACAGGAGCTGTCCCCCCCCCCACCCCCCCGCGTCGGGCCTCTACCCTCACACGGGAGAGTGATATCAGAATCAGGCTGTCACGACCCTTGCATTGACGTTACCCCTAGTACACGCAGTCACTTTCATTTGGCTTGGTTATAGCGGAGCTTTATATGTGGGATGGTAGCCCATGCTATCCCGTCATTCCCTTAAAAACGGAGCTTAAGTGTCCCCCAAACTTTTTTTTTGCTAGGTGTAGGTTGAATTGCAGTGCGAAAAGAGGCAAAAGTGTCGAGTACAGCATGCAGACAAAAAAACAAAAAGAACTGTCAGCCAACGTGATGACCATTTATAGGGGTTTAGAGTGATGGTGCCGCTCGAGTGGATTCCCCCCCTGACATGCCTTTTAAGAACAAAAATATATTACAGCATGTCAAGTCCTTGGGCCCAGTTCGCAAAAAAGCAAGCGCAGTCTATCGCAAGGCTCACGAGAAGCACACGGTTTCGCGAAATATCGTACAATCTCGCTCAAAATGATGTCGCCTGTATTTCTGCATCACCGTCACAGTAGAGGGAATATTCGCGTCAGTAGAGGAGTATCGAAGAGAACGGGCATAACAAACCGAGCAGAAGTGCCGAAGCTATTGTTCCTCCTTCACAGAATAGGTTGATTTTGTATTAGGTTGTACATGAGCATTCGGCTCTTCGGCAGCTGCGAGCGGCCACTGCACGGCCTGCACCTTGTCGCGTATTTAGTTAAATGTTTTTTCCGTCAATAGAGCTTTACTAAACATTCTCGGTTAACTAACCACGCCATGCTAGCTGAATGACTTCGACGTTCGGCTCGTAAGCCCAAGGCTGTCCCGTTCCTTGAGGACGCATTTCGATGAAGGTGACCTGAAAAAAAAAAAAAATGGAACGCTTGTAACAGGTACGATGCCTGGGCATGTCGATGAGCACAGCTTGTGCATATAATACAATGCCCCACACTCAGTGTCCATAGCCCATATTAAGCTCAGGCACGTTGAACCTCGCATAACTATATTCTCTTACAGAGCGAAAGCGCTTGGAGCTGTACTTAATGACCTTCCAAACTGGCTCACTAATTCTTGCATAGTTCGTGCTGATGATACAACAGCATTTTCCACCGATTTCGATATTTCTAACCTTGCTTCTAAATTAGGCGAAGATATTCACCGTATTGCAATGTGGAATGAAATAAACTTGCTTGACATTAATCCTCAGAAAACTAGTTTCATGGTATTTCATTGTAGTAACACAAATATTCATAACTCCCCAATTTCACTTTAATACCCATGTTAATATAATGTGGGATACTCCACATGTTTTGACTATAACTCAATGTTTGCTGCCCATATCAGGTCTATAACGTCTAACATTGCCTTTGGGATTCACCTATTAATCAGAACACGTTGCTACCAATGTCTGCATGACTTATTTCTTATCATTGCGTGGAAATGCGTGCAGTACTCACTTTTCGTGCCTTCGTCATTTGCGAAATGAAGCCATGCGTGTAAACGCTTTTGCTTCATTAGAACCGACTGCATTGCGCGAATACGGTCACCTAAATATTCTTTCTCTCGATTTTCTTACTTTCGTTATACTTGTATTTTATGTTCGTAATTATGAACTGAAACCTAATGCAATGACCCCGTACATGTATCGGGCGCAAAGAAAAGATATAAAATTTTATACCGACTGAATTAAAGTTACTACGCACATAACACACATTTCATCAATTGTTGAAGAGCTACCTGGTTACTACATTAGCATAGTGATTATTTTGCTTTTAATTTCTTTTTTATCGCTCTTGACTATTATCTAATCTATTATGCCCTTTTGCGAATAATTTTGTTTCATGTTATTTTGCATTGCATTTTTCCTGAAATATTGGTAACGGCTTTTTCCTTGTCCGTTATTCCTTGGCTATGGTATTAATGACTTTGATATTATTGTTTAAATTCGTTTCATACAATTTTCTACATAGGTGGTAAGAGCGAACATTGTTAATTTATTACTTGCGTTTTTTATTTGGTGCGATTAAAACATTTATGTGCACTTGCTTTGTATTGCTGTTTTATTATTCAAAGTCTAATAGTGCCCTCACTCACAGGAGGTCCCCATGCCGGTTTTTACCTTGGGACCCCCTTCTGTAGAATTGTATTCAAATTCTTCATACGTACCGCCTCCAAGACAAAAAAAATAAAAGAAATATAAATCAAATAAACCAACGTTCGAGTGAGTTAAGAGCAATCGACAAGGCTGGCGCCGCAGGTGGTGTGCGAGGTGCGAAAGCGCTACCCTCGTGACTGTCTCCTGGGCGTGGGCGTGTCCTTGGGAGGCCTGGTGCTGTCGCTCTACCTGTGCCAGTGGGGTTCGCATGCACAACTGGACGCAGCGCTGGCCGTTTCGCCGATCTTCCAGACCGCAGTGGCCGCCCGCACCCTAGCCAGCCCTTGGGGCGGCAACCTGCTTCTCAACGCCTGCATCACGCGTGGACTTGTCGGGCGACTGCGCGAAAACGAGGAGGTGGTGCGCCAGGCCGTGAGTGAAACACAGATGAAAGTATACCAAATGATGTTGTGACAATTGTGACGTAATTATGAAGAGAGGCATTATATTGCCATATTGACGGCTCAATTGTGTACTAGTTTGATAAACAAGATGTCAGAGTGATCAAACAAACCGTCATTAGAAAATCAAGGCTGGCTATCACATTGAGGGCTCAGTTGTATTACAGATTGGTACTTAGGACGTCGGAGCGACCAAGCATCTGGTTTGAAGTTGATGAGCAGGCCATTGCATTGACGATTGGCGCTTCGAAATGAAACTGCCAAGGTGATTTTAGCCATTGTAGGAAGGATTTCTGTAATGATATATTTCGAACACGGCCATTGTCCTCAGACTGTCATTGCGTCCGGCCCCGCCGCGCAGTGAAGCTTAGTGGCATTCCATGCGAGGAAGCACCTCGAGGTCCCTCTGTGCTTGCATCCCTTTGTTGCGATATGCAGTCGTGTCGGACAAAACGGTCCTTTGAAGACTGGACCATGCTCGAACAAGGAGTGGATGACATTGTACATTCCTTGTACAAAGCAGGGAGCCCACAAGCTATTTTCTCCAAATTGGTGTGGTGGTGTCCTTGTAGCAACCGCACAAGTCCTAACTCTCTGACATACGAGGACTACACAGTCCTAATATTCTAACCAGTTTCTAATGTTCATTACCCATGAACTCAAGCCCAACTCTCTCGGATACCAATTTAATTGGGAGGCAACTGCAGATCACTGTAAGACACAGTTACAGAAATATTGACGGGAATGTTTATATTGTCGAATGTGCAGGGAAAGGTTTAGTGATGTTATGTTCGTTGTTCGGCAGGTACGGAAGCAGAAGACGAGAACAGTAGACGATGATCTGATGATGGTCAGGAGGAGATATATATTTACAGATGAAAAATATTATTTACATTGGCAAACAGTTACAGTAACAAGTCACACAGACAACTGCAACTTAAGACAAAATAGACTCTCACACAGAGAAGTCACTACAAGCCCTTACTTTTCTACCGAGCATCTCGGTTAAAGCCTAGGGAATGTAAATACGTGCTAAGCACGGAGCCTCAAACTTGACTGACAAACATGGTCCGAGGACCGCTTTTTGATGACAAACATCAACTAAGGCCTGAAGGCGGTCACCCTAGGTGACCCGCCCCGAAAATAAAGCAGCCAATCAAATTATTCAAAAACATGCCACAACCCCCCTGGGTTGGGAATAATCTCGGACCCAGGTCCTTAATTACTTCAAATAAAAATACAACATTCAAAACACACACTCTTTCCACTCGCCGGTCCGCAAACCCTCTCACACGGCGCCTGTCTTTGCCTCCACTCCTCAGCGTGTTTGCGACGCGACCTTGCATCTGCGCCTTTGTGAAAGAAACGCCGCGGGGGATAACGAGACGAGGTCAGTCAGCCGTCCCGTTCGAGGAAAAGGGGGTGGGGGGCACTGTCGCGCCTATTGTCGCCCTCTGCTGACCGTAAGCTGGTTCGCAGAAGCGTGCCACTGTTGATCCCGGCTGCGTTCGCGTCTTGGCGACGCCTCGGGGCGAAAGGATGAAACCAACCAGGCCTCCCGCGCGCCCCGCGAGCCCGCGCCCAAGAAAAGGGGGGACAAGGAGAAAAAAAAAAAATAACAGCGCTCGCTCCTTTGCCTCGGCGCGTGGGGGGATCGACCGCCAGCGCGACTCCACGTGCGAGTCGCTTTTCACTGCGGCCTTACACGCCCCTCCCAAGAGGGTAAATGAGCTTGGAATCCGGTCATTTCAGCCTAATACAACAAAGACCGCAACAACCCGCGAAGAAAACAAAACATGTAAGACACTTCGCACGTGAATGAAACACCAAATGAAACTCGCGACACAAGATGGGTATAGCACAGAACAAACCACACATTCGCATCGGTGGACTGGACAGTGTTCGTGAAAGTCCCGCGCGCGAGCAATTGGATGTCCTCACGTCAAGTTCACGCGCACTCCACCGTTCATATCACACATTGCGCCGGGTACGCGGGAACATTCACGCGTCGTCGAAAGGCCATGGCTCAAGCGTGTGCTTGCTCTACGCCCCAAGTCACATTGGGGACACGGGTTAACGCGTCGGCGTTACCATTGCTTGACCCTTTCCTGTGGGTCACCGTCACATTGTAGCGCTGTAAGGCCAGCGCCCATCGCGCGAGTTTTGCCCCATGAGGCGTACTAGTAGTGAGATAGGAGAGGGGGTTGTGGTCAGACACCACGTTAATTTCTGCCCCGTACACACAATGATCAAATTTCTTTAGGGCCCAGATAATGGCAAATGCTTCCCGCTCGATCGTAGACCAGCGGGTCTGCGTTGGCGTGAATCGGTGGCTGGCAAACGCTATCGGCCTTTCCCGCCCTCGTCTCCCACCTGCGCCAAACAAGCCCCCGCTGCAACGTCGGATGCGTCGGTGAACAGCCAATATGGCTTTTTAATGTCGGGGGTGTTCAGCGATGCAGCTTCGCACAGAGCTGACTTGAGCCTGTCGAGCGCGTTTTGTGCTTCCTGGCTCCACGGAATCTTGTTAGGTACACCTCGCCTCGTCAAAGACGTGAGTTGTGCGGCCACCTCGGCGTATCCTTCAACGTAATCGCGGTAGTAACCAGATAAGCCTAGCAGACTCCGTAGCTGTCTCTTTGTTGCGGGGGGCACGAGCCCACGAATGGCCAATATCTTTTCTGGGTCTAGCCCATGGGTTCCGCCTCCCACTATGTGTCCTAGGTACTTAATGTGGGCCTGTGCGACCTGACAATTTCTCGGCTCACTTTAAGCTTGGCGTCGCGCAACAAATCAAAAATTATTTCTAAGTGCCGCAAGTGTTCAGTCCACGAGGAAGAAAAAATGGCGATGTCATCGAGGTATACGGCCGCATAAGCCTGATGTTTCGAGAGGAGGGTGTTCATTATCCGCTGAAAGGTGGCCGCGGCGTTCTTTAGCCCGAACGGCATGACGCGCCAAGCATATTGTCCCTCGTGAGTTACGAAGGCGGTCAGATGTTGGCTCTCCGGAGCTACCGGCACCTGCCAGTATCCGCGTCGCAAGTCGATAAGAGTGATATACCTAGCGCGGCCCACCCTCATGATGAGCTCTTTAGGGGGTGACATTGGAAAGGCATCCGTGCGCGTCGCTGCGTTCAAAGCGCGATAGTCAACACACATGCGCACCGATCCATCCTTCTTACCCACGCTTACAACGGGATGGGCGCACTCGCTTTCCACCGGATACACCAGCCCGAGGTCTAGCAACTCGTTTACCTGGCGGCTCACCTCACTCCTTGATAACTCCGGCACGCAATATGGGAAAGTGCGTTTGAGCTGAAGGCCTCGTGCCAAGTATATGTCGGGAGCCATCAGGCTCGATAAAGCTAGTTTCGGCTTTTGGGGAGACAGTTAACGCAAAACTGGTCACTCCTGCGGTAAGCATCAGGCGGCCCAACGCACACATAGCAGGGCCCGAGGCAGTAGACATTGTATGCGCGCTTTCTGATAAGCTGGCGGAGGGAGTGGATTGTTTGCTCTCCAGGGAGGTTTGGGAACTGCTTTCGGAGATAGACAGTCGTTACGAGGCACTTGTTATGAATAAGGCCTGCCCTCTGTCTGAAGCAGTTAACGCGTCTGTCACCATGGCGGAGCAGAGCGCAAAGCTGAGCTCTACATCACACGAGGAGCAAGCGGCGGGGTCTGAGGCAGACAAACTAATGAGTGGTGAGCAGGGTGTGGCGACGGAACAGCCCTGTGAAGTAGATCTGGAAGAAAGCGAGAAGGAAGATGTAATCTCGATCCAGGATGACGCGGACGCAGCCCTAAAACAGCGCCAGGTATTCAGATCCGACCAAGTATCAGACGAAACCTTAAAGAAAGCGTGGGCTGACGCATATGTTCGTTGTTCGGCAGGTACGGAAGCAGAAGACGAGAACAGTAGACGATGATCTGATGATGGTCAGGAGGAGATATATATTTACAGATGAAAAATATTATTTCTCCTCCTGACCATCATCAGATCATCGTCCACTGTTCTCGTCTTCTGCTTCCATACCTGCCGAACAACGAACATAACATCACTGGTTTCTTTTAAGGTTTAGCGTTGTCTCGGTCGAGTAGGTAAAACTGTAAGAAAATCGATAAACTACGTTTCAGACGTGAGCAAAAACGCTAAGAAAAAAATTAGAACCCCCCCCCCCCTTCCCCATTAGATATCTTCTGTTGCATGGATTGTTTTAGCGGAATTTTACGATATGCCAACAGTTTGTGTTCAGAAACACCTTATTGGAAAATGCTCTTGTCCAGAATTCCTGGCTGCGTCAAGAGATTTAGAACGCTAAAAATGCCTAACGAAGCAAACAACCTGAGACCTTGGGATTCATATTTTTGATGGAGGCTCGCCAATAACACAGATACTTTGGCGATTTAAATGGAACAACCTGTTACTCAGCATATATATAGTTAAGTGAATCAGGGACGCCACGACTTCGAGGTACGCGCCTTCTCTACTGCGCATGCTTCGCGATGTGATAACGAAAAGGAAACGCTGTAATTGCATGCGTGGTATTACATGATGAGAAGCCTTTTTATTCAGTGGAGTTTGCTTAATGGTTTAAAGTCCCAGCATGTGCTTAACATCCGAGAGCGGCTGGTTTTGCAATTCGCTTTTATTGCAATTCATTTTTGTATTTTGTTGCGACCATTCTAAAACGCGCAGCCTGTAATCAGGACGCCGATAAACGTCATATGGCCATTTAGAGATTATGAAGAGTAAAATAAACGTAACCTAGCTTGTAAGTAAGAAGAGGTTTCTTAGATTTGTGGTGAGACTGGGCTGTTTGAGGGCGCGAAAAATAACAAACGAGATGGAAGAAGCGATTACTGTTTCACCAACGGAAGACGGCGTCGCAGAGGCACAACTACACAAGGCCTGAGAAGACGACCGCCAGATCTTCGCCGAAAATTCAGATATGTTTTTCACTCATACTTTCTTCTAATTACGAAGTCATAACACCGTACTGTGTGTGAATATGTGCTCGCAGACCATTAGGAGCACGCTTCAGATAGCCGGAATTACGGCACATTGTTCATGCTGCACGCTTTTAGTCGTTTCACATCATAACTGTGACGAGCAGCATCGTGTAACTGCTTCGCCGGTTGTGTACACAAAGAGAGGATTCCAGCAGAGCCCGGTTGTATTGAACTCGAATGGGTTTCGCGAATAATATGATATGGCGATAATTCGACATATATAGAATGGCATCAGGTTGTCTTCAATCTCAAGGCCAGAATAGATTGCACCGGCTCTAAACCGCGCTTCATGTTGTGATGTGCCCTATTGCTGTGCAGCCAGCGTACTGAGTGCCAGGTGAAAGCAACAGGACCAGCGCTAACTCTTGTAACAGTTAGCGCTTGCCCCGTCGTTTTCTTTCCTTCTGTGTGTTTTTCAGTGCACTTTTTCTCCTTCCAACCCAAAACATTGTGCGCTTAAAAACAGAACAGACTTCTTCATATATGCAGATTTTTAAAATTGAAAACTGCGCGACGACGCGCTTTTCACAACGGTTCCTTGAGCCCCCAGCTTTCGGGGTGTAAAGATGGCAACTGAGCAGTTCTGGAACGCAACATCATGGGTTCTTTGCCAAAAGTATATTAAAATACCTGCTAGGCCTTAATTCTGCCCTTTTAAAAATAACGGCACTGGTACGACAGAGTAAGGGTACGGGTTAATGGCGTCCCTATGAGCCGAGGAACAAATTCTGTAGGATCTTTTTAACTACGCCTGGGATGTACATTAGGCGCCGAGGATAAACGTACGAAATACAGACTGGAACGTGCGTAGAAACAGGCTAGTGATGGCTCATGATAAATAATGGATGAGCAGGGCAGCCCAGGAACTGCGAGTTGTGATTAACTTGGGAGGAAGAAGCTGCTGGCGATTACTGCTGTTCTGCCGCGACAGCTTCGCAGAGTTGCGTAACTGGTGAGAAAAATAGTAAGTTTTTCACGTATGCATCAAAGTTCGCATTCTTTTGTTTTTCATTTCGACCGAATATTTGTAAAATCGCATGCACGGCCCGTAATCTTTGGTGCTCAGTTGTTCCTAAGTAGCACGTGTTTGCTCATATGAAAGGCTCGAGTTTCGAAGTTGTCTGTGTTCTAGCCGATTTTTTTTCCTGAGCCTCTAAGTCATCTAGCTGGAGTTGAACCTTGGTATTTCCACAGCTCGTCGATCCTCTTGGTCTCCCAGATGGCTGACCTTTGATGCTGCGTCTTTGGAGCACTGATATTTTGGGAGGGGATGGGGGGTTATAACATGAATTCCCACATAGGTGTATCCGAAGCTGCTTAGTGCCCTCGCTTAATTTAAGTGATAGCTAAGCTGACAGCTGCTGAGCTTTTAACCGCATCTAGTCAGAGAATTGCCTCCCCCTGTTTTTCGTTCATCATAAACAAGATTTCCGGCTCTGCAGCTGCTCCTGGGCGTGTTCAATCAGGAGACTGCCTCGGAGCCATCTTCTGCTGCAAGTGATGTTTAATGGTATCATATAGACCAGGCGGATGGCAGCCAGCAGCAGCAGCACTATGTCATATGAAGGAAATTCCAACAAAAGCGTCCTCTCACAGCATTTCCTTCAGTGAACCATGACCAGCGCCAGACCGCTACTTGGTAACAGGTTCAGCCGACTATGGCTAAATGCAAGTCTTTTAGGCATGTTTATTCACTGCATGTACACAGCGGAATCATGTTCAGGATATTATAAGCGTACAAAGTTAAATCGATAAATCGTTTTGGCAATTTGTAGAAGTCGAACATAGGCCCTCTTCATTTACCCTTCCAGTACAACTTTTTGCTTAGGGCTATAACAAAATTATCAATGTACACTGGCGCTCATTCTTGAGTCTTCTGAAACACATGCACAGAATTCACTTATAAGTACACTGAGGACCTCGCCTGTGTAGAAAGACAGAATGCATAAATCAGAAGACATCTTTCCAAGGCACATCAGTTCATGACCCGAATTTCCCTTTATCAGATAGATGCCTTATAGACATTGGAACATTCTCATCCTTTTCAGGAATATATCTAAAATAAAAGGACAGGAACAGAATTTGTTTATCAGGGTGCATTAGCCACAAAATCAGTACACCTAAGTTCTAGGTTTCCCATAAATGCATGCTTGCAAACCAGTATTGAATCAGTGGAGTACGAACTGCACGACAACAAGCTGACTTTAGAGTAATTACCACCGCGGGATCTGTGCTTGTCCTATGACATAAAAATACCGCACAGCAATCATGCAGTGCATGAACTGACTTGAAATGACGGTCGAAATAGTTGTTTTTGTCTACCTTTGCAGGAATCTGGGGATTGCAAAGTGTGAGGCATCAGCTGTTCGCAATGAGAGACAGAGGCGTGAAACAAGGAAGTGGAAACTGAAAAGATGAAAGTGGAGGAGCGTCTCTTTGCTTTAGGAAAGAGAAAGTTTGAGCTTGAAGAAAGAAGTCCAGATTTGAAAGAATGCGACCAGCAGAAACACCTTTAACATTTACAAAAACTGTTTCACGAACAAATCAATGTTTCGAACTTCTGAATGCACAGCAGAAATAATATTGATAACCACATATATATGAGGCATTTTGATCCATGGTATTCTTGCACAGTTCTTTAATGAAGTCTTCGTTTTGGTGGATGCGTGGTTTTGTGAAGCACTGTCGACTGGCATGGTAAACCCCTAGAGTTGATGGCTCGAGTTTGAAATGAGAAATTTGGCTGTACATACAAAAATGGCAGTTCGCGAGAAGTGCACTTGCTTTGTATCTACGTGGCAGGTTCTGGACGTCAAGCTCCAGATATATATATATATTTTTTGAAGTGTATGACGCCGAAAAGTCTCGCAATTTTTCCGAAGCCCAATTTCACGGCCCAAATCACACTGTCTATAGCTTTGTTGAAGGCTTCATGCTCAGGAATCAAGGAGACCCCGCCATTGGTATAGCAGAAGGGGCCACAAACGACAGGCAGAATGCTCGTAGATGAGGTAGTTACGCCGCTGAACAAGCTTTTCAAACAAAGCATATTCTTTGCTGTTTCCAAAGTTACCTGAAAGAGTAATGAAAGAGTAAATAAATTGTATATTACGACGGAATTCCACCTTGCGTCTCTCCAAGCACCAGGCGTAGGATAAGAAAACAATGAGCGACAACGCTTTGTTGAGGCGGGTGTGCTTGCTGGTGCGTAAAGCTGCTAGTTTCATGTTTACTTCTGGGATACGACAAATGTTCACAGATGATCTAATTTGGGCACATTATGGCCAGGTACTCCAGGGCCTGGAATCTTCTGTGGTCACTGAAATAAACGTTTTTGTTTCTATTTTTCGGAATATGGCTCGTGCCGTCCCGTCAATGAACGAAAATGAAAGAAAATGTGTAAGATATCGACTCTCAAAACTGTTATTCTCTCTACGACTTACCTGTGAGAACGTGTCCAACGAGTTCAGGTGGACCCAAGCGTGGTTGTTTTGAGCAAGTCAGGAAATTGCTCTTCAGTGTGTCCGAGAATTGCTTGGGCACAGGCGATAGGCAGGAGCAGTGTCGCATGAAAAGGCCTTCCAGACAACAATTATGGTTTGGCAAGCCCTGGCTGGGCTTTTGACAGAGCCTCAACCTCGGGGAGTCAGTGTTGAGATCATTGTTGCGTATTCAGTCACTGCATTGGAGTTGCTAACGCGTGATTGCCGCCATCATTAAATTATTTGATGGTTGTCAGATAGTTTCTGTTTGCTAAATCTAGCCGATGAACAAGTCTTGAACCTGACAACTTATATCGTTGGATGATGGCGACGGGCAGTTAAATGACGACTGCAGTAGAGTAGCTCCTGTAGACAGCAGCGAAATTGTCATGTGTGGAGCATACGGGATGATATCTCGTGTCGCTTATCTACTGTAACCTCATATCAGTGGCACGGGCAGAGGCATGTTATTTTTTATTATTTTGAGTAGCCTCACCATGCTATGTGTAACCTCATATAAAAGTTTGTCTGTAGACTTTACACTACTCCTATGTAACCTCATATAGGTGTCTATCCTGTGTTGTTACCGTAAGGCCTGCTAAGCTTGCGGTGGATTCCCGCTTCATGTACATTTCATCCGTCGAGCGCACACGCATCTCCTCTGTTGCTTTTGGTGCAAGAAGACGAACTCGATACGGAAAAAAAAATTGTGTCCAATTATCCGATAGTAGCCCTACCTGGACCTGTACTAGATGACCAGTGCTGCATACAGCAAGCGTCAAAGGCTGCTGGCGTGTGTGTTTACTAACCGAAATATTTGTCCTCTGTTTTTTCATAACTGATGGTTGAGAATGCTGCCAGCAGAGCAGCTTCTTCTAGCTGATCTAACTGAGACGTTGGTAAACGCGTGGCGCTTAACCATTTGCCCAGCTGTTCCTGTAAAGAAATCTGCGAATAAAAATGTTCCAAATATTCAGTTCGATTTGTGTCATTGGTCTCAGGGGTGTTCTCGTTCACACGCCTATCAGTCCAGCAACTCACACAGAGCTCTGGCAGTGGAAGTTGAAACCTGTCGTGAAATTTGCGAACGTAAGTGCAATGCGGCGCATTTGGTCACACGTGCGTGAGGCGATATTTCGCAGCCTTTTGAAGATTTTGCCTTGCATACAACGCGTGAAGGTTCCATCACGATGCAGGAGAGCGAGCGACTCTTTGTTACTAACGGCTTCTTATTTTACATTCTTTGCCCGTGCAACTGCCAGCTGATGCGACACTCGAAAATTGAAATTTCAAGCCGAAAGTCAGAGTCAAGAGCGAACATGGTTCACGGTCGAAATGTACTCGTTATACCCTAAGCGGTGTCTGAAATATCTTTTGAAGCTAGAAAAATGCGCAAAAGTTTTGTAAAGCTATTGTATATACAGCAGTTGTTAAGAGACAGTCTTAACCTTGCTAATTTTTCACTTAGCGAGAAAAAACTATGCTGGCTACAGCGATGAGTTTGTAATGGTGGTCAAAATGGCGCCACATTTGTTTAATTTATTTATATATTTATTTACTTACAAGTACTGCAGGCCTTTCTCGGGTCCATGCAAGAGTGGATACAAAGAAATAAAATATGGAATAGGGAAACAAATGTAGGCAAAAGAGGTGCACAATTGTTGCAGACTCGGGCGGGAATCAGCAAGCAGAATGAGGGAAGCGAAGAAGAGGTTTTGGGACGAATAGAGCGCGCGGGAGAGATTGAGCGCCTTGTTGGCATATTGAAAAACGTGATGACAGTCAAGGATTGAAACGCAGCGTAGAGGCGGCCCGGTATCTGCATTCCTTCTTCTATAACAATAACAGTTCATCACCATAGGGGCGTCATGGTGGTAATGACATAAATTTATTCAAGTGAAACGAGCTAGTTGAACACTGGTGGGAACTTCTTTTCGGTTTCAGCTTTACCCACTTTCCAAAAACTTTGAGGCACAGCAAGTATTCTATTTTTGACCATTTTAGTTGCGACAAGGGTAGCGGGACTTGGAGTAGGCTCTTCGCCATCGCTAGAAGCTAACAAACGGCTTTTGCGTAGTCCATTTTGAAGTCGTCACTGCCGAATAATGTGCTTGCGCACACTGAAGATACATTTCGCATAGAGCGCAAAAAGAAAAAAAAAAAAAGAAAACAGTTTGCGGCGCGGTGCATAAGTTTGACTTAACCGTGAAATGTGTCAAACAGTTCTTTTTTAATGAGGCATTGTACTAGAAAAACAAAGAATGCCCTTATTTAGCACTTTCGTTGTAACAAAAAGCAAGCTTGACCTAAATCTGTTTCAGCATATAACCCCGCTGTCCACCGATAAGTGGGGCAGCGCGCTCCGCTCTAGAGTTATTCTATAGGGTTTGCCTATATAGCGACTCCTATAGATCTCCTTTACTCCGACTACGTCACGAAAATGCGATGGCGCTGTCGTCGTTAGTGACTTTCGCGTGGTAGACAAAACAACGCTTCAGTCGCTTTGCCTACCATGATTGTGCGATGGCTTGCTGCTGCAGGGATATGCTGAGCACAATGCCGACTAATCGCGTCGCTATGACATGTGCCAAAAGGAGGAAGTTTAGTAAGCTTGCACAGGTTTCTTCCCGACAATGGTCGCCGTAAACAGTGGAGAGCCGCCGCGGTGAAGCGCCAAGGCTGGATACCGATGCCTGCTCATCAAATATGCGGCAAACACTTCACCTTGGCTAAGCTGGAACTTATTCACCTTTACGCCAGTGCGGTCTACCGGATCAAAGGTCGCGAATAACTCGAGTTTAGCCTTTTTACGACGACGCGTGAAGGGATCTTGGTACTGTTTTAGTGCCGGTGCGGGCGCCGGTGCGCAGTAACATTGTAGAGGAGGCAGTCATATATATGTTGTAATGCGTAGGCCTGTTTCTTTGTTAGAGCATGCATTGATGTTTTACCCATGTAAACTGTTCCTCAAGCCCGTTTTTTCGCTTTGGTAATCGTATGTATGCGCAGTGAGCTGCTGTGCGAGAGATCTGTGTTGCACGCCTCGATCCGTGATATAGATGTTGCATAGGTAAACTTCGCCGCGTTCACGTCAAATTATTTTAATCTACTTCCTGATGGAGATTTCCACTTCACGTTGATAGCTACTGATTTGGATTGGAGCTGCACTTTTTTATTTATGCCGAGCGCTTTTATTTGTATTCACAGTGGCTGATTGTGAATGCAGTTGTGGAGTTTATCCCACATTAACGCGGCCACAGGGGCCGAGACCGAACTGGGCTGCCGTAACTACGAAACCACGGGTGAAGGTAAAAACGGCCCCAGAAAAGAGGTCCCCAGAAGATACAGCCCCGAAAAAAAGGTCCCTGGAATATACGACTCCGGAACAAAACGTCCAGAAAGGTCCCCTAAGGAAGCGGCCCCTAGGAAAAAATGTCACCTAAGAAATTGACGGAAAATCTGCCCGGAACTCACTTCGCAAAAAGTTGAACATCTTATTGGATGCCTTTTTTTTTTTTTTAGAATAGATGCAACCATGTTTGAGCAATGGGTCCTATAACACAATAACACGGCCTTGACAAGCTTGGCCACAGTGCCGCAGCCTCGCTCGTGCTTTTTGCCAACCGTGGGATCGCTGACCAGAGCAGCGCCACCTCAATCGTCTTGTTTGTTTTCAAACATGAAGGAGGTCTATATATAGTAACTCCACTCATATAAGACTATATGATAACTCTACTTTACTCTACGAAGCTAGTAGACGCTGTGCTAAAATTCTTTAAAGCGTGCTATGCTGCGCTAGCGCCCCAATGCGGGGCTTGCAGCGGAGCAGAATGTAAACCCGCTCTTCTCAATAAAGCTTCCAATGTCTTCAATTTATATTCCAACTCCACACGCGGCAGTGAATTCCCTTATTATTCCACGCATAAACTTAAAGGATGAAACGCTTCATCTGCTCGTGTGGAACAGGTGTGATCGTTTGAGACATACTCCGAGACGGATATCAGCTCGGCGGCACCTTTTATAGGTGGTGACTGGGTAGCTGCTAAGCGTATGCGGGATTCGTTTGTTGACCGAGGTGAGCACACAGCGCTGTCACAATATCTGATGCCGCAAGCCAGCGTACATCACTGACTATGACGGGGGCACTCAGAATGCTCACTGCCTAATTGTGAATTTGTATTTGTGAAAGAGCAACAAGTGTGCCTGCTTCAAATACTGCACTGCACATCCGCTGTATACAATTCTTGAAGTTCCTTCTGAATTATTCATCTGATCTTTTTTTCTTTTCTATTTGCTTTTGTAGTTGGGAACAAAAAGCTTACGATAGTTCTTGGCCCACGTGATTTCTGTGCAGAAGGTGGTCCGAGCCGACAAAGTGTTCCGCTGCTGGACCCTGTCTTCTTTCGACAAGCACTACGCAGCTCCTGCTTTCGGTTTCCGATCTGTGCAGCAATTTTATTCCTCCTGCAGCCTCAAGGTACGTGCACAAGCAGGCTTAGAAAAACTACGCCCTTCAACCGGAGCTGGCGTAAGTTTCACGCGGAAGCACCTAACAGCTCATGAGTAGCGTCCGCAGAAAGTGTCCGCTCCATCTGCCAATGAATTAAAAAAAAAATTGCCGACAATTACGTTACTTCTAATGCAAAATTTGAGCGCAGCTCATCAGATGTTTCACCTTTTCGATAGACTGAGGCAAATATTTCGAGCAAGACATGCATGTACAATTACAGACAACGTTTTCATTTTTCACATATATTCCTTTAAGAAACGCTCCACTAACAGTTCTTGACTGTCGAAGGAAGCTTTGTGGTCGGGGAACTTAAAAGAGCTATTAAATTATCGGGAGGTCGCGGGAGGCAGCGCGTGGGGCCATAGAAACGTTGCGCGAATAAATAGCAGCGACTGACTGATGCCGCTGACGTCGCTAGCGAGTCAAGTCAACGTGGCTCTGCGTGTTGGCTTGGGATGCACTCCCCATGATCCGCTGATACCGAGCTGGCGCTGCGGCAACCGAAGAGCACCGTCGCCGCCACGCAGAAAAAGGAGGGGGGGGGGGGGGGGGGTACACGCAGTGACGAACGGTGGCAGCAGGAGCACGCGCAGCAATCACGGTCGCCGCCACGGAGGAAGAGAAAGAGAGGGGGGGGGGGGGGGGGCGGGGGGAAGGAGCGCGCGCTGCCCCTGCTGCGCAGATGGTTACGAAGGACAACGCCCACAAAGGCGACGACGACGCCAAACGCAGGAACGGGCGCAAAGGAGCTGCACTCTAAAACAAGAACACTTGGGCCTAGGGTGCGAATTAGAGATGGGCAAAGCGGCTTACTTTAGTGAGCGGCTCAGAACGGCTCAACTCACTGAAATGAGCCGGTTCTTTTGAACAGCTTGCCGGCTCACTTAAAGGTGCACTGAAACGGTCACCAAGAAGCCACTGATAAACGTGTTCAGTGTGTAGAACGAATCCTTTTGAGCATTAACCCAAAGTATGACGCCTTGAAACAAAGCCAGAGATTTATTATTAATTTTTAGAAACAGCGTTTTTTGAAATTTGCGGGCAGAGAGGTTGTCGCTTGCCGGTGTCGCATGGAACTACTTCCTTAAACCTTGACGTCACGGGTGAGTTGACTGGCAAGGCTTGCTAGAAGCACGGCTGGTCCCGAGGGGGAGCGCGCGCTCTTTCTTACGGCCTGCGCTTCGGGGCAAGTTCCCACCTTTCACCGCCGCTAGTTTGTGGCGCTGTAACCCAACCCTGGCTTTTAACCCTGGTCAGTTCAGTTGACTGAACTGGGCGCCTCCCCCTTTCGTGGAGAACAGGCAATAGGGGTTCTGTTTACATCAATTTACATTCCCTTTGCCCTGGGCGTCCTGGAAATGGTGATTCCCTCCCCCCTTCTGGAATTCTCGGCTTACGGTCGGAACAGCATTAAATTATTACTGAGAAGCTTCTAATCATAAACATTTGAAAGAAATGTTCAACGCAAAAGCTATGATACAAATGATGCAAATTACTCTTAAATATACTGTTTATTGAATCCTACCTGCTGCATTTCGAACGTCGTGATTCCAGCAAAGTTGGGTACAAGCTTCGATTAAAAATAGTCACTCAGAAGAG
Source organism: Amblyomma maculatum (assembly GCF_055883805.1). Taxonomy (NCBI): domain Eukaryota; kingdom Metazoa; phylum Arthropoda; class Arachnida; order Ixodida; family Ixodidae; genus Amblyomma; species Amblyomma maculatum. The sequence goes on from NW_028146738.1 coordinate 698,877, forward strand.
TCATTGAAGACTGTGTAAACAAGCAGCTTGTAGTTGTACTTCGTAGTTCTTCTTCATCAAAGGTCCTGAGCTCATATATGTCAAGGTCATAATCTGATTAACTTCCTGGAGGGCTTGTGCACATATTTGGAAGGCTTATACTGTGCGTTTGTTATTTTGTTTGCATGGTTGATGAGAAGTATTCTCGTGAATTTTTCGGCATATAAAGCCGCTCATCGCTTTGCGTAGCTGTCGTCAACACACTTTGGACAGCTTAGTACCTGTGCGCTTTCAAGCCGACGCTCCATGAGCAAGTGAAGAACTTCAAGCGTATTCGTTCGTGGCAAGTCTTTGCCACGCGCTCAAAAAAAGTCACTACTTCGTTCAAAAGAGCAAGGAACTCTGACCTTGAATAGCATAGCCCGCTCCTGTCTTGGCCTTGTAACAGTGCGTACAGAGGATCATCTTTGTCATGTTGTGACAGGCATTTCACAGGACCCGCAACCAAAATCTGTTATTAACTTGGAAATGTAGCCACCAACATATGACAAGCCCGAGTAAGTTACTGACCTTGGTGTAGCCACTTGACATTCCCTGTGGTCTTCTAGCTCGCCGTGAAACTTTTCAGACAGTGTTGCAGCCACTTGTTAACATCAATATCGGGCGTCTCAGCTTCCTTCGGGCTTAACGACTTGACCTTCACAATCCGATCAAGGGCAGCCGTAACGGCCCTCGCATCCAGTTGATCGTTGCCGCCGCACATCTGTCGAATTCTAAAACGTGCCTTAATTGAGTCGTTGTTAAATTTCGTCAGCACAGAACTGACGCCTTTTTGCAGCAAGAAGCACGTTGTCTCCACAGTGGACGGAGTTGTGAAAAGCAAGGCTTGAAATGTCTCTTCTATGAGTGCGCCGTTGCGTGAGGCAACTGAACATGACTGTACATGCCTTATGTATACACTGAACTCGGTTTTTTAGCCAGAGCAAACGAATATAGTCCGTATTGGACATCGGCGTCTTGTAGCCACTTCCTGTGTACGAAGTGTTGTATATATCGAACCATTTATTCAACGTTTTTGGGAAACGAATGGTTGCACCCGCATCTTTAAAATAATACAAGACCCTATATCCACGGTAGTTCTGTAGGTGATGTAGTGCCCCACAAACCTGCGGTAAAAACACTTGAACAGCACGCAGCACATTTTGCTTTTCCAGATTCGGTGGATACACAAGTTTCCTTGTAAGGCTTCGAGCCAGTTTCACGGTCATCTGCTTTTGATGCTCGTAGAGCTTTTGAACGTATGTGCCAGTTATAACGTCGCTGCCATCCATGAGTTGCCTTTCGAGGAACTGACTTCGGACATTTTTTATAACATGACACGGGTCAAAGCGAAGGAAGATAACCCGCTCGGGGTCATGCGGATGCGTTGCAACTGTACACTGGCAGCCATTTACCATGTGCTTGAACATTGTGGTGTTTGCCAAGTAGTTATCGGTCACAATTCGAACTATGATAAATCCACACGACTCGACAGCGGCCATCACTTCCTTCGACCACTGAAAAAGGTATTTTCCACTTAGCTGCTTTGTGAAATAATAAGAGAAAGGTATCTTATATTGGCTGTTAGTGCCGCACAGAACAAAGCACATAACCCTGTTCGCTAAATTCCTCTGCGTGTTCGACATGCTGCTTTCGGCCTGTCCTTAAGACCGAACACAACATCTCCTTTGCGGTCATAAATGCATTTCAGCTTTATGCTGGCTTCATCAATAATAATGATGACATATGATGCCTGTTGCTCAGAAGTGAAGCCGCGTGAACCAGTCTTGCTCGCATCGCAGCACTCATTCCGGACGTGGTCGGACTTGGGTCCATGTATTTCTGGAGGGTGCATTTTGCTGGAAAATTCAGCAGCGTGCACCTTCGAGCACGGTCATAACCCTTCGGTGACAGAAATTGCCATATGATGCATTCTCAACTAACCACTTCAGGATAAGTCTGATGTTGCTTTCCATATCGCTCTATTTGGTGAAGCAGAAATACAGCCTTTTTGTCTCCATTCTGTGCGTCCACCGTGATTCTTCCGACCGAAGCATGATGTTTGTTTTTGCGGTAGAATGCAGTGCGTTGTTCTTCCGTCGCGAGTTTTTTTACTAACTTCTGGCTCTTGGAGCGGTGACATGCAACTTGAGAGCGAAGCTTTGAGATCAGAGAGAGGTACCGGCTTGCTTGCTGGCCATCGTTATTCGCAGTTTGCTTATAGGGACGCTTTTAGTGTGTTCATCGGGGCAGTCCAACAGATTGCACTCCACAGGCAGCGATTCATGTGGCTCAGCTTTTCGCTTGGTTTGTTTTGGAGCTGGAATAGAACGAGCAGCAGGTTCTTTGCGAGGCTTTTTCGCGGGAGGTACTAGGTAGGTTAGATAGCTTTCGAAAGCGGTGGGGACATCGCCAGGCAAAAGTTTCCTGATGCGGCTCTCTGGAGCGTAGTCCGTCGAAAAAAAGTGCTGGCTACACACGGCCGTAGAGGGCGACTTATCGTCGATAAATAAGTCCTTTCTTGCGATGTTTTTTAGCCATTTGGCGCACAACGCTCCTTGACTCGGTAACTGGTGAAAAGAAACGCCCGGGCATTTCCCAGAGTACGAGCGGCAAAAAGGTACGCAGCAGTACACCATATGGATGCCGATCAGTCCACGTGCAGATTTAACACGAACCAGCCTGAAAAATTTTAACAGCGCAATCAGCAATCAATTGAAAAAATCTTAAAAATCAAACGTAAAAACCACCATACCTGCTTGGCAGAACGCGGCAGCAGCTAATGTGCGCCACTGATGTCCGGTGAATGTTCGTGGTGCCTGGACAATACATGCGGAGGACCCTGTCCGTGCCAGGCGAGGCGAGGCGTCTGCTGGAGTGAGGTTGAGGTAAAGTTCCTTGAAAGTAGCGTCTTTCTGAGAATTTTGCCGCTGCCCCGCGCTCCCGCGCTCCCTCGCACATCCTCCTCATTCAACTCTCCCATCTCCGCTCTTCTCAACGGTGATTGGCTCCGCGGACCTTCGCCGGAAAAAGCGCGCGAAAGGTTCGCTCTTTTCGTGTTTTTATTTTTAGCTGGCGCCATGGTTTAGGCAGCCGCCGTTGCTAGGAGCGAGATCCCTAGCATTCCGCGCTTGCACTTCGCGCTGTTTTAGTGCAGCGCTATGCCGAGTTGCTGCGCATTTCATTGCCCAAGCTGTCACGAAAAAGGGTTCATTCATTTCGCAATTCCGAGCGGAATGAAGGACACCATTCGAATAAAAAAGTGGTTCAACAACATCGGCAGCAAGAACATCACCCCGGAGAAGACTAGTCACCTCTGCTGCCTCTGCGACGTAATGTGCTTTTGTTCCAAGCGACATGAAACTGCTTGCAAGCGCATCACAAAGCTGATAATCTCACTTAATTCACTGATCATTCTGCGCCGTTATGCGCATTATTGTTTTGACTTCGTGGTTCCACTCAACGTGCTATATAATAGCGACTGCTGATGCATGCAATGCGCATAAAATAGCCGCTTTAATCTCTGAACTAAAGGTCTCGCTTTTCAACTCTAACGCGTGCAATGAAGGAGATTGGTAATTCATTAATAGGCTTATGTCACAGGAGTGTGTAGAGGACTCGTCCGCAAAAACTTGTCCACAGAGTGTATATACCTATAACCGCACATCAAAATGTTGTCTCTTTAGACCCTCGAAATTAGACCTTGTCCTAATCTGGCAAACATTGGTGTCCAACCTAATTTCAATAGGGCGAATTTACTGGTTACGTCCAAATTTTGGTGTGCCTCCCTCAGAATCTAGCCCCAGGAACCCCCTAAATTTGACCTCACCCGAAGATGGCAAAATTATTGACCAACCTCATTTGCGTATGACGAATTCAGTGGTTACCTCCAAACCTAGGTGGGCCATTGCCTAAATTTAGCTCTCTGCACCCGAAGTTTGACCTCGTCCGAATTCGACCAAATTGGTGTCCTACCTAATTTGCGTATGGCGAATTGAGTGGTGACCTCAAAATCTAGGTGGCCTATTCCCAAAATTGAGCTCTGAATCCCCAGAATTTGACCTGGTCCGAGTCTCACCGGAAATTGCTGTCTATAACCAAGTTTGGGTATGGCCAACTCAGTCTTGACGTCCAAATTTAGGTGGCCCTCCTTAATTATGTGCCTAGTTAACGGGCGTCATGACCATTTTCGTAGCGTAGAGCAGCCGTCCGCCGTGGACCAGAGAGGTCTAGTGTGTACAAAGAAAACAATGCTGTTTGGTCTTGAGTTGATATAGGAGTATTTTACACGTGCGCACCCTGTCGCAGTTATCGACATACGGCCTGTACTTCTTCCACATTTTGCCACTAGAAGAGGTGAAAGTGTTCTGGGTCACGTTTCTTTAATCTAGTCAAAGCAAACGAAAAAGAATATTGGTCATACTAAAATTAGGTTTGACACCAATGTGGACGAACTTCCGACAAGGTCAAGTATCGGTGGTCTACAGCGCTAAATTTTGGAGTACGGACGACACTTCCCTTGGACGACGGGAAATCGGTGCCCTGGTCTTGGCTCTTGGTTTTGGCTCGACGTCACTTCAAGGCCGCCGACAGCAGGAGCTAGATCCGTTTCATGCTTAACAGAAAAAAGTTGATATTCGATCGTTTTCAAGCAGCCGCGAAAATTCTTTATTACGAACAAACTTAAGCAGCTGCATGTGCACTGCGCGGTAACAAACTCAGTCTAAACCTTATTGAAATATTTTAGGATGACCATCAAAGCATTTGTTCCAGCCTGTTGCTAGCAACCATCGCATTCCTGAAACTCCGCTCGTTAACAACTGCATTAACTTTACTTCCGCTAAAATTAGCTTGAGTTGAATCTACATTTAACTGAGCATCGGTATGCTGAGAATATTCAGGAATGTTCAAATGTATAGTAAATATTATGCTTAATATATTATGCCGTGTTGAGACACACAGTAATGAAAAGTCAAAAGCAATGTGAGGTGTTTGGAGCAAGCGGTTTTTGTTCATGCCACAAGCGCTCGTAATTTGCACTTTTATTGCGCGTACGAGACGCTAATTTATGTGGCTCGCGGTATAGTCAAGTGAGTCGCATGTCTTACTCGTGTCTTTATTCGATAAGAGAGCGTGGAAAAAGCGCAAACTTAATACCGCGCACGCGTGGCAACCGATTTCTCGGACAGCGAAGGAGCGCAGCAATAAAAAGCGTGCCGTGTGCACCGCGCGCAGCCGGCGGGCGAGGATATTCGAGGAGGAAAGGGAGGAGAGTGTCGCTACTTTCAAATTATCGAGGGGCTTTAGGCTGACCCCCGAAGAACTGACACTTTTGAATTGTGGTGCTGGCGGAGAATCTCGAGAGTTCCTTGAACGGCCAGAGGATCAAATCAGTCGATATTGTCGACCATAAACCCTGACTGCTCATTGGAAGGTCAAATTCTAAAGTTAAAGTTCAGCTACTTTGGTCATCTGATGAGAAGAGATGAGTCGCTGGAGGAAAATTTGATGTTGGGAAAGGTTGAGGGTCCCCGCAGAAGGGGTGGTCAGCGAACGCGATGGTTAGATGGCATCCTCGAGGCGCTGCAGATGAAGTTATGTGATGTTAGAAAGATAGTGAGAGACCGGAAATCGTGGCGTGATATGGTCTATAGGGTCACGAAGAGTCGGACACGACTGAACGACTGAACTGAACTGAGGTTGAGTTATGGCCCCTCTGAGCCTTAGGTTGAGTTAATGCCCCTCGATAATTTGAAAGTAGCGACACTCTCCTCCACTCAGGCACTTTCTTCCTCGAATATCCTCGCCCGCCGGCTGCGCGCGCGGCACAGGGCACGTTTTTTGGGGCAGCGCTCCTTCGCCGTCCGGGAAATTGGCTGGCACGCGCGCGCGCTCTTAAGTTAGCGCTTTTTCCACGCTCTGTTATCGAATAAAGACACGAGTAAGACATGCGACTCGCTTGACTGTACCGCGAGCCACATAATTTAGCGTCTCGTACGCGCAATAAAAGTGCAAATTACGAACGCTTGCCGCATGAACAAAACCGCTTGCTGCATACACCTCACATTCCTTTTGACTTCAATACCGCGTGTCTCAACACAGCATAATATTGTGACATATATGCCCTGCATCGCTGGAAGTTGAAGATGACAACTGCCAGCAACAGTAACACAGAAGACAAAGTAGTAGCGATGGTTGATGCTAGAAGAAGGTCGACGCTGCTGTGTTTCTGTGTTTTGTGTGCTGTGCCACCCTGGACTAACTTTCGTGGACTAACCTTGCCACGTATCATCTAGGTGGAGATGAATCAAGATCCCCGTATGTGCCGATTAGCCCATTTGCACTGCCAAAAGCTGGATTTGCGAAGCGGCCGCCACCTACCTGAGATCACAACCACGTCTCAAACAGCCACGATGACCTCCGAAGCAGCCCCTACCACCGCGGGAACATCGCCTCAGCCAGTTGTTCTCACATACATTCGCCACCCTCCCATCTTTAATGGCGACGACAACCCAGACGTTGACGATTGGCTAGATGAGTATGAGCGCTGCAGCCGGAACAACCACTGGGACGCCACCATGATGCTCGCTAACATCATCTTTTATTTGGCGGGAACAGCTCGAACATGGTTTCAAAACCAGAGCTCGTTACCTGGGATGCCTGCTAGAGAAAGCTTAAGGACTTCTTCGGGAAACCAATTGGACACCCTCTGGCTGCAAAAACGAAACTTTCTTCTCGTGTCCAATCCCCCACGGTGCCCTACCTCGCTTACATTCAGGATGTGCTTGCGTTGTGTCGCAAGATTAACACCTCCATGCCGGAAAGTGACAAGGTAGGGCATATCCTCAAGGGTATCGCGGATGATGCGTTCCACATCCTATTCTGCATGGATTGCTCTACCGTCGACTCGGTGCTCCAAGTCTGCCGAAAATTCGAGCAGGCTAAACACAGACGTCTCGTACATCGCTTTGAGAGTCTTCCGAACACGGCGGCTACCTCATCCTGCGATGACCTCACCCCTTTGCACCAACCCTCCCATCCCACGACCGCGACTCGGATCGTCCGCAGAGCATTTGAGGCCGTAACTCCTGCACCACTCCCGTCTCCGCTTCCCGACACCGTTGCCATGATACAGGCCGTTGTCCGCCAGGAACTTGCAAACGTCGGCCTCTCCTCTAGCTCCGTGCCGCCCCCGCCACCATCGCACCCTGTTCCTTTAGTGGCTGCTAAAACCACCAGCACAGCCTCCCCACGTCGCTACCTTGGTCACAACCCTGGAGAGTGGCACACCTCAGACGACAGGCCAATCTGCTTCATTTGCTGTCGGATCAACCACACTTCGTGGTATTGCCGTAACCATTTCTTTCCCCACCCCTCGCTTCTATCACAACGCTGACCGTCGGTATTACTATGAACCTCGACGCTTTGTTGCCCCACCAGAGGAGCCTCGCCCCGGCTATGATCGACCTGCACACATTCCTCCTCAACCAGATGAACCTCGCACCGAAACCGTCCCAACTACTCGTCGCTACAGCCAATCTCCATCTCCCCGGGCTCGTCGATCCCGTTCACCGGTACCTCCTCGCGACTCCTTCCCATCATACGCCGGCAACTACTCGGGAAACTAGCGAATGCAGCGCCCGGAAGTGACGCTGCATTACCGACCCAGACTGTCAACTCGGAACTGACCATCGCGCCCAGACGTAACCTCATGGACATTCTTGTGGACGGAGTCTCATTTTCTGGCCTTATTGAGACTGGCGTCCACATTTCCGTCCTCAGTTCCTCGCTCCGTCAACGCCTCAACAAAGTCCTCACACCCGCTTCCTCATCTACCGTTCGTGTTGCTGATAGCAACACAGCTACTGTGCTTGGTTTGTCTACTGTGAGAATTATCATTGCCGACCGCCATGTCCCTGAGCTATTTACAGTCCTCACCAGTTGCCCTCACAACGTTATATTATAACTCGACTTTTCAACTGCACATTCCGCGCTCATTGACTGTTCTTCTGCACTGCTTCATCTGGACCTCCCACTCTGCCATGACAAGCAGGCCTCTGATACTTCAATGCTCCGTCTCCGCTCCTCTACATTTACTCGCCTGCCACCAGAAGCTGCAGTGTATGTGCTCAAGTCGCCTTTCCCCTCCGTTCCTGATGGCGACTACGTTGTTTGCCCCATAACCGACGTAATCCTGCAGCATAGAATCGCTCTCCTTCATAACATCGTGCACGTAAAAAATAACAACACTTATATTCCAGTCTTCAACTTCGGCCTTTTTGTGCAAGTTCTTCCCGAGGGCATTACTCTCGCCGAACTGACCCCACTGTCTGACATCACAGTGGCCGTTCTTTTAACTTACCCTGCTGCTAAAGTGTCGACACGACCTGCACCATCCCCACCTCCGGAGGACCGCATATCAGGAATGGTCGCACCTAACTTGCGCACTGACCGTGCTACCGCACTTACGAGCCTTCTGACTTCGTACAGCGATATTTTCGATTTTGGTGACCGCCCCTTAGGATAAACGTCCCTCGTTACACATCGCATCGATACCGGTGACGTCAGGCCAATTCACAGAAGACCTTACCGAGTCGCCATTTCTGAACGACGCGTCATACAAGGTGAAGTGGACAAGATGTTAGAAAAAAACATTATAGAGCCTTCGAGCAGTCCCTGGGCGTCGCCTGTCGTGCTTGTTAAAAAGAAGGACAATACTTGGAGATTTTGCGTTGACTACCGACACCTCAACAAAATTACAAAGAAAGACGTTTACCCTCTCCCCAGGATAGATGATGCCCTCGACTGCTTGCACGGTGCCAGCTATTTCTTTTCCATTGATCTTCGTTCCGGTTATTGGCAGATCGCAGTCGACGAACGGGACCGAGAGAAAACCGGCTTCGTCACTCCCGATAGCCTGTATCAGTTCAAGGTGAGGCCTTTCGGCTTGTGTAATGCGCCCGCAACATTCGAACGCATGATGGACTCTTTCCTGCGCGGCTTAAAATGGACGACGTGCTTGTGCTATCTCGATGACGTCATTGTATTTTCCTCTACATTCGAGAGCCATCTCCATCGCCTTGATGCCATTCTTGGCGTCTTCCGAAGAGCTGGCCTTCAGCTGAACTCGAAGAAATGTAGCTTCGGCCGACGTGAACTCAAGGTGCTCGGTCACGTGGTCGACGCCCGTGGCGTTCACCCCGATCCAGACAAAATACGTGCTGTAAGTGAATTTCCTACACCCCATTTTATCAGTGATGTGCGTAGTTTCCTTGGGCTTTGCTCCTATTTTTGGCGGTTTTTACCCAACTTCGCGGACACGGCTCGTCCACTCACCAATCTTTTGAAGACCGGCACTTCATTTCGCTTTGACCAAGAACAATCCCAAGCCTTTTCTTCGTTCATTGCAGCTCTCACCAACCCGCCCCTCCTGGCACACTTCAATCCCTCGGCACCAACGGAGGTACGCACCGACGCCAGTGGTCACGGTATTGGTGCCATACTCGTCCAACAGCAGATGGGTCGCACTAGCGTCATTGCTTATGCCAGTCGCCTGTTTTCTGCAGCTGAACGGAATTACTCGATCACAGAACGGGAGTGAACGGGAGTGAACGGGAGTGCTTAGTCCTCGTGTCGGCCATTGCAATTTTCGCCCTTGTTTGGCCGCCCGTTCTGCGTCATCACCGACCACCATGCCTTTTATGCTGGCTTTCTACGCAGAAGGACCCTACTGGTCACCTGGGCCGTTGGGCCCTCCGCCTTCAGGAATACACTTTTTCTGTCGTCCACAAGTCTGTCTGGCTGCACGCTGACGCCGATTGCCCGTACCGCAGCACCGTAGATCCGCCACCTGCGAGCGAGTGTGACGATGAAACATATGTGTTGGCCATCTATGACTTTTCAAACATTCTCCATGAGCAGCGCTTAGATCCCAAGCTTTGCAGCGTTATCAATCGCCTCAGCACTGATCACTTTGACGCTACCCTTTCTCTGTTTGTACTCAACAACGGCGCCTTATACCGACGGAATATGCGACCAGATGGCACCGAGCTTCTGCTCGTAGTCCTCGAACACCTGCGTACCACCGTTCTTCAACAGCTGCACGACGAACCCACAGCGGGGCATCTTGGCGTATATTGTACGTACGACAGCGTCCGCTGCCGCTTCTTTTGGCCAGGCCTCTATCGATCGGTTCGTCGCTACGTGGCTTCTTGTGACCGGTGCCAGCGACGGAAGAAGCCCTCGGTTATTCCTGCTGGATCCCTGCAGCCGATCGACATCCCAGTAGACCCGTTTTCCCGAGTTGGCCTTGATCTCTTCGGGCCTTTCTAACTTTCTGCGTCGGGGAATAAATGGATTGTGGTGGCCACGGATTATACTACGCGCTACGCTGTCACCCGAGAGATACCCACCAGCTGTGCAACTGACGTGGCTGCGTTTCTTCTCCACGACGTCATCCTGCTCCATGGTGCTCCACGCCAGCTGCTCACTGACCATGGCCTTTGCTTTCTTGCTCAAGAAGTAGACGAAATTCTTCGGTACTGCTGCATTAGGACTATTTTACCACCGCTTATCATCCATAAACGAACGGCCTCACCGAACGCCTCAACCGCACGCTCACGGACATGCTGTCAATGTATGTCTCGGGTGATCACCGTGACTGGGATATTACTTTGCCGTTTGCAACATTTGCGTACAATTCCTGTCGTCAAGACACAATGGGCGACTCACCCTTTTATCTTCAATACGGCCGTGACGCTCCCCTTCCATTTGACAGCGTACTGACTCCCACCGCTAACGCCAGTTCCTACGTTCGTGACGCACCCTCCCGAGCTGACGCTGCCCGTGTTATCGCTCGCCGCCGACTGGCTTCCTCCCAAAGTTCACCAAAACGGCGCCATGATTCTCGCCACCGGGATGCCCAATACTCTCCGGGCTCTCTCGTCTTGCTCTGGACTCCTGCTCGTAAAGTAGGGCTGTCTGAGAAGCTCTTGCCATGCTAAGTAGGACCCTACCGTGTTTTACGGCCATTCACTTCCGTGACATAAGAGATCGCCCCTGTACATCCGCCGCAACAGTCCTCTATGCCACGCACCAAGATTGTTCATGTCGCCCGAATGAAGCCGTACTATCCCTGTTAGTAGTTCGTCCTAGTGCGCAACGGGACTGTGCTTTTGGCGGGGGGGGGGGGGTAATGTGACATATATGCCCTGCATCGCTGGAAGTTGAGGATGACAACGATCAGCAACAGGGAGACAGAAGAAGACAAAGTGGTAGCAAAGGTTGATGCTAGAAGGTCGAGGCTGCTGTGTTTCTGTGTTTTGTGTGCTGTGCCATCCTGGACTAACCTTCGTGGACTAACCTTACCACGTATCAATATATTAAGCATAATATTTACTATATATTTGAACATTCCTGAATATTCTCAGCATACCGATGCTCAGTTAAATGTAGATTCACCTCAAACTAATTTTAGCGGAAGTAAAGTTTAGGCAGTTGTTAACGAGCGGAGTTTCGTTAATACGATGGTTGCTAGCAACAGGCTGGAACAAATGCTTTGATGGTCATGCTAAAATTTTTCAATAGGGTTTAGACTGAGTTTGGCACCGCGCAGTGCACATGCAGATGCTTAGTTGTTTTCGTAGTTTAGAATTTTCGCGGCTGCTTGAAAACGATCGAATATCAACTTTTTTCTGTTAAGCATAAAACGGTCTAGCTTTTGCTTTCGGCGGCCTTGAAATGACGTCGAGCCGAAACCGAGAGCCAAGATCAGGGCACCGATTTCCCGTCGTCCGTACCCCAAAATTTGGCCCTGTCAACCACCGATACTTAACCTTGTCGGAAGTCCATCCACATTGATGTCAACCATAATTTTAGTATGACCAAAAATTTTGTCTTTTGCTTTGACTAGACTAAAGAAACATGACCCAGAACGCTTTCAACTCTTTTAGTGCAAAATGTGGAAGAAGTACAGGCCTTATGTCGATAACTGCGACAGGGTGCACACGTACAAAATACTCCTATATCAACTCAAGACCAAACAGCATAGTTTTCTTTGTACGCTCTAGACCTCTCGGGTCCACCGCCGACGGCTGCTCTACGCTACGCAAATGGACATGACGCCCGTTAGCTTGGCAAACAATTAAGAAGGCCCACTTAAATTTGGAAGTCAAGACTGAGTTGGCCATATCCAAATTAAGTTATAGATACCAATTTCTGGTTAGACTAGGACCAGGTAAAGTTTTGGGGATTCAGAGGGCCACACTTCGGGGGTGGCACTCCTAAATTTGGAGATTACCACTGAATTCCCCATGCTCAAATAGGTCGGACACCAATTTTTGTCACATTCGGACGAGGGCAACTTTCCGGGGTCCAGAGAGCTAAATTTTGGGAATAGACGCCTAGGTTTGGAGGCCACCACTCAATTCGCTATACGGAAATTAGGTTGGACACCTATTTTGGTCAAATTCGGACGAGGTCAAACTTCAGGGGTCCAGAAAGCTAAATTTTGGCAATGGCCCACCTAGGTTTGGAGGTAACCCCAGAATTCGCCATACGCAAATGAGGTTGATCACCAGTTTTGCCACCTTTAGATGAGGTCAAATTTAAGGGGTTCCTGGGGCTACATTCTGAGGGAGGCCCACCGAAATTTGGACGTAACCAGTAAATTCGCCATATTCAAATTAGGTTGGACACCAATGTTCGCCAGATTAAGACAAGGTCTAATTTCGAGGGTCTAAAGAGACACAATTTTGATGTGCGGATATAGGTATATACACTCTGTGGACAAGTTCGGCGGAAGAATCCTCTACACGCTCCTGTGACATAAGCCTATTAATGAATTAACAATCTTCCTCATTGCACGCGTTAGCGTTGAAAAGCGAGACATTTAGTTCGGAAACAAAGCGCCTATTGTATGCGCATTGTATGCATCAGCAGTCGCTATTATATAGCATATTGAGCGCAACCATGAAGTCAAAACAATAACGCGCATAACGGCGCAAAATGGTTAGTGAATTAAGTGAGATTATCAACTTTGTGATGCGCTTGCAAGCAGTTTAATGTCGCTTGGAACAACTGCACAGTACGTTGCAGAGGCAGCAGAGGTGACTAGTCTTCTTCGGGGTGGAGTTCTTACGGCCGACGTTGTTGAACCACTTTTTTATTCGAATGTTGTCTTTCTTCCTGCTTGGAATTACGAAAAGAATGAAACCTTTTTCACGACAGCTTCTGCAATTAAATATGCAGCAGCTCGGCATAGCGCTGCATTAAACATCGCAAATAGCGCGAAGTGCAAGCGCGGAATGCTTGGGAGCTCGCTCCTACAACGGCGGCTGCCTAAAAAATGGCACCGTCTAAAAATGAAAACACAAAAAGAGCGAACTTTTTCGCGCGCTTTTCCCAGCGATGGCCCGCGGAGCCAATCATCCTTGAGACGAGCGCCGATGGGAATGTTGAGAGAGGAGGATCTGCGAGGCGGCGCGGAGCGGCGGAAAAGTTCACAGAAAGTCGCTACTTTCGTATTATCAAGGAATCAAGGAACTTTTAGGTTGAGTAGGGTCTAAGCGCCCCCACTCGGCGAGCGAGTCAATCAGCCGTCGAGAAAGCACCCTATTGTTCCCTCGGCGCGCAGGCCGTAAGTGCTATGCACCTCTCTCCCCTTTAACCCGGCCATGCTAGAAGTATCTAGCCGCCATACGCTGCGGCCACTGCAGCCATGACGTCACGGACACACTTCAGGTAGCTGCGAAAGTCGTCTGCTTGTGCGCTGCGTGAGCTCCTCAGCACGGTGGGCTCCTCAGGCGCCTCCTCAGGCGGTCAAGCACCGCACAATGGCAGCACCTCCTCGACCGCCGTAAACACCGCCTCTGTGGCCCCTACTCCCGCATACCGCACGCGAACGACACGGCGGATCGTTAGCGATCCCCGCGGTAAAGTGTAACGTACCTCAGCCTGCTCGCGGCATCCCGTGATGCAAGTGTTCCAAACTCGTGTACTTTCTTTACAGCTAAGGTGGCGCGTTTTTGGACGTTCTGCTCAGCAACAAGCCGTTCAAACGATACTGCAGGCAGGACAAGGCTTCAGTACGCAGTCGCTGCGCTGTCGGCCGCAATCTAAAAGGTCGGGAGGCACAGTAGACACCGCATATTCTATACATCGGTCTTTAAACGTGATACAGTGGGCAAATGAATAACTTTGTGAAGCAGACCCGCTCGTACGTTTCGCGTACTCGGGCGCCGACGAGTAGCCTCCGTCAACAGACGCCGCCATAACCTCAGCTAACGACGAAAACCGAGGTCGCCAAGCTCGGTTTGCGATAACCGCAGTTAGTGGTGTAACCATGGTTTGGTCCGCTGTGTAACCTGAGCTAACCACGGCTTCGCGTAACCGCGGGTACGCTGCGCGAACTGGCAAACTCCGTAGGCGTGTGCGAGCGAGGACGGGTTGACACGAGTACGCCAGCGAGCGAGCACGCGGCAACCGGAAGTTCGTCGAAGTGACGTATTTCTGGGCGGAGCTTTGAACTTGCTTGTATTGTTTATTTTTTTATGACTCCCTTCGGCGTACGAGTTTAAAGGGAAGAGTGGAGGGGCCATTTGTAATCGCCGATATCTCTGGTGTTGCAAAAGCTAGATGGAAAATTTTTGCGGGAGAATGATGGGTGGTTCAATATCTATGAGTGTTATGGCGTTGTTTACCCTTCTTGGTGACCCCTTTCTGTGGACCTTGAAGTCTGGGTCGCTCAGCAGCGAGCAGTGGTTCTATTTGAGAGAGAGAAAGCCGGCTCTGCCTCTCGTTCACGAATTCGCGCCTATTCGACCTCTCCCGAACCGTTCCGTTGCAGCCAGGTTGCTGGGTGCGACGTCTGCGCTTCTGTAAGCGGTGCAACAAAGCAACTACTCCATTGCGCGGAGCAACGGATCATTTCGCGTGTTCGAGCGTGCCACGTGCATGCCGCATGCTCTGCCATGTACGTGACTACTGATTCAAGTCTAAAAGAAACCCTGTCCTCAACGAAAGTGTGGACCTAATTGTGTCGCCGTTCTATATATCCTGTAAACAGCAATATGCGCTTTTTTCAGATGCGATTCTTTCTCTTTATGTTCACTCTGGAGGTGCGCGCGTTTCCCAAGCAAGGATTTCGTTCATTTCTTATCCTATCGTTTCAAAACTATCTGAATAACATTAGCCACCATGAACCACACTGAGAATTATCCCGAATAAATACTCGGTGCCTTCAGCTTCAAAAATAGCCCAAAATGTCATGTGGGGTGACAATTAATAAATTAGGTAGTGATCATGTAACAGATATAGTGAAATATAAGTATATAGAAAGCGCATTAAGTGATTCGAGGTCCCTACCATATTTCGCGTGTGCGCTTTTTAGCTCGAGTCCGCGTTAGTCCTTTTTCTATTTTCTAAATTGCGCTTGTTTTATCCCTGCCCTCCCCGTTTTCTTTTTTTTTTGCTTTCTCTGATTCGTTTTTCGTATATTCTTATAACCCGTTTGTTCAACGTTGCAGCAGTTCTTCTCAAGGCCCACGGCTCTCAGACCCCGGCTTTTCCCGTTATTTCCTTTCTATCTGGCGACAGGTTTCTTCCTTGCTCACCTAACTTATATTCAACTTTCCTATTTTTAACCGCCACATACACACGCCGATCGTATTTCGTTCATTGATTCATTTCATTTTGTGTCTGCGCCATTCATGCTGTGAGGAGTGGTTTTAATTTTTCAGTTAAGGCATCTATCTGTTTCTCGTTTAGAGCACAGGACGTGCTGCAGTCGGTGCTGTTTGTGCGTGACCGAATCAGATTTTTTTCTGCTGGGCTGGCTGCGGAAAGGGTTATGCATTCGACATTCGCCTTGTTGTAATGAAGCTTAAGAAAACTACGCATAGCAAGCATGGAAACTACATGAAAATTTCAAACAGCGCTAACACAGACAACCACAAATGATAGACGAATGGCGAGACAAGCGCTGACTGTCAACTGATTTTTATTGAAGAAAAACATCACCTTGTATACAGAATAGTTGTGGAGACATGAAAGGAGCCGTCGATCGGGAAGATAACCAGATAAACACGCGCAAGCAAGTGGTGTTAGAAAAATAAAAACAAAACAAAAACAAGACATTCAAAGGGAGAAAAATTTATGGCGAATCTAAAAAGAAGACTTCAGCATTGAAGAGCGATAAAGAAGGCTTACTAACGCATCTGTTGACATATTTCCTGATATGAAAAGTTTCCAGGCTGAGACGTGTCGCCTTACCAGCGCTCTTGCCGAGAACCTTAGCCTCACTTAAATGGGCCACGCAACCACTGCAACTGCTAATGTGCGAAGCCAAATGTGCGTACTTATCCTTAAAATTCTTACCATTTCTCGAATGGTCCCCAAAACGCTCATTGATGCATCGGCCGGTTTGGCCGTCATACTACCGCGCGTCAAGGAATAGCGTAGACCGCTCCTATGGAACAGTTCACCAACCGAATCAAGAATATAAAGCGAAACAAAATACGCACAAAACCGGCGGCGACCACCCGAACAATACTCGCTGCATTGCGGCTGCCGGCGCGGAGCCTCGATACGGCAGCGAATCAGCTGACCGCGCTCGGACCGACGGCAGCCAACGGCGTGCGGAGGATCGTGCAGACGGCAGTCTTTCTCTTTGTATGCCGTCTCGATCCACCCCTGCTTGCCCACTGGAGTTGCTTTCTCGCACTGCTAATAGATGGCGCTGAAGTCGCAGCAATCAGAAGACCCGACTCTGGCGGACTGGTTCCTGGTGGCTCACTGAACGGGCGACTCTCCAAAAGAACCGCCGTTCACAGTTTCTGGCGGATCGCTAAACGACGGCTCTCCAAAAGGGCCGCGGCTCAGTGAACCGCCGCTTATTCTTGCTGTTTTGCAAGAGTGGCTCAAAAGACAGCTTGGATGCAAGGGGATGTTTTCGACTCTTGGGAGGAAGGGTGGGAGGTATGGCCTCCGAGGTCACCCTCGCGCGTACGGGAGGGGGAGAGGGGAGGGGGGGAGTCTCTGCGGGAGGGCAGCTACTTTCTCGCATAGCTAACAGATGGCGCCGAAGTCGCACCGAGGAAATCCGACCCCCAAGGATCACTCAACGAGAGAGCCGGCTCACCAAAAGAGCCGCCGCTAAGTTTTGAGCTGCAGCTCACCCGCTCTTTTGAAAAAAGCCGCTCAAAAGATCAATTTCGCTAATGAGCGACCCATCTCTAGTGCGAATCGAAACCGGGCTTCCTAGCGCTCGAAACGGGGACGCGTTCACCACGCCACGGCAACACGGCAACTTTTCTGTTTATTGCTAAATATACATAATTACAAAATATGCAGCACATATATAAATTTACAAGTTTGCCAGGCCGTTTGCCGGCCGTATAAAATAAAGTTGTTTCATTTGTGATAGCTTCTTAAACACCAACTCTGTTTCATCACCACAGTCTGCATCTTTCAAAACATCGTGGATTTTTTAATACCCTCAACAAGGTATTCATACGGAGATCTCGGTCCAGTGCCAAGATGTCGAGAATCCATAGCACTGAGCCATACAGAGTACAGTCCCGACAAGAATATAGCATTGTGTTGTAGGGCGTGGTCGTGAAGGCGTAAGAAACTTATACATTTCAGTGCAAAAGGAAGCTTCTTAATGGTACGCTGTGATACGTCCTCCCAAAAAAGATAATGACATTACAATCTATGAAATCGGGTTCAATTGTTCCCGATTTGTTGCACAAGAAACGGTTTGTCCTCGACGGTACATAAATTCCTTTTTGATATAAGTTTTAACAGATAGGGTACCAGTGTGTAAATGGAAGAAAGTCTTGATCGCAGGCATGACCCACATCTTCCTCACCCTCTTTGACACATCTTGACCAGCTGTATTTTTGAAAATCTGTTGGTACAGGGGGGCTGGCAAGACCACGTCCACGAGGTCCTGCGTGACGCTTTTTCTTTACCCTCTGCAATAGTCCAGAGTGAAACGCGTGGAAAGAAAACAATAAGCGGCTACCACCTCTCGGAGATAGAGCAACACACCAAAACGACCCCCTTCAGTTGGTGAGACCATTAAATCTGGTAAGGCGGTGGACAGCATGTAATGGACAGAATAATGAAGAAAGGGGTGTATTTGTTTGCGCAGAAACATGAAGAGCAGCACAATCTGCCTTTAATACAAATTACACAGGCCAAGCCCCCATCTCTTACCCTTCAAAAGAGGCTTGTTCGAGACGTTCGCTCTAAAATGCCTCCCCACACGAAAGTTGCAAAAATGCGGTGGAAGCTCAACTTTTGAGTGTGATTAACGGAGCGTCTAGTGAATGCACGGGTTTTTAAAAAACGTATCCTCGAGATCTCTACTGAGACGTACATGAGTAATTATGAACATATATATTTCAGGCGTCGAAATTAAGCGAGTAGCATGCGTTTCCTTTTACCCCCCCCCCCCCCCCCGACCGCACCTCACAATGTATGGCTGCCATATGATAGGCTTTTTCATTACTCCCGTTCAGGTTCTGCAGTGCCCCCTTATTTTTTATCATTTTATTTTAGAAAACTTCGGTGCTTTCGAATTCAGGGCTTGGGAAACAAGGGCTTGTTACATAACTATTGTCACTGTTATAATTTTTTACTGTGCGTTTTCGAGGGTTCAATGATTGCCCAGTTGGATTCTCCGCTGCCGCAAGAGCGTTTTTTTTAGAAATATATAACGCGCAATGATTCAGGAGAAAAAACGAACAACTCCAGGAATCCCGCAAATCTAAATACTCCTGCAATATACACATTAAGTCCAAAGTTGGCCTTGAAGAGCCATTCCAGTAAGGGTGCAGTTCGCCTCAAGACACTAGGACAGTGTGTATGCCTACAAAGTTTTCTTGGGATTTTAGGAAAAGTGATGATCTCTCTTCGTTTTAATTGTGAAATTAAGCCTTACGGGTTGGTTATCTAGTTAATTTCAGATGTAGATAGGAATCCCATTCCTGGAAGGACTACAGCGAGCAGTGTCCTTATTTCCTGTCTGGGGCCATCTAAAAAGAAGATAAATGGTTTGGTTTGGTTAATGGGGCTTAGCATCCCAAAGCGACTCAGGCTATGAGAGACGCCGTAGTGGAGGGCTTCGAAAAGTTTGACCACCTGGGGTTCTTCAACGTGCGCTGACATCGCAAAGCACATGGGCGCCTTGTTGTTCGTCGCCACTAAAAAGCGGCCGCTGAGGCCGGGGTTCGATCCCGCATCCTCAGACACAGCAGTCGAGCACCCTAACCACAAAACATTACTAAAGAGAAGAGAAACATAAAAGTTAAGGGGGCTCACATCTATCGGAGTCTTCGTGAGCTTAATCCAATGAAATGTACAAGGCCCAGGAGCCGGAACTCTCCACTATGGAAAATTTACAAATAAGAGCCAATTGGGATTAAGAGAAAGTGGAGAAAAGGTGGCAGTCACCGTGATGTGTGGTTTCGAGCCCCCTCGTTTCAAGTACGGGGGGTGAGGCGGCTGGAAGCTTGCCTCTCGGTGATGGAGCGAAGCGAGCGGTCAGTGACCGGCGGCCGCCTATGGCAGGTGTTGGGCATTACGCTCGCTGGTAGGGTGTTGGGCAAAACAGCAGCATCAGAAAACATGACACTGAATCTGTGGCTGGCGATATCTAGTGCTATGGGGCGTAAAGACCGCACTGAACCTTAAGCTTTGATGTGTCACTTGCTCCCCGAAAGATGATCGATTGGTGAAGGATCCCAGGCAGACACGCTTGTCTACTCTATTAACCAGACATCCGAATGGTGCACAGGGCCGGCTGTACATGGTGAAACGACGATTGGTGTTCCTGGTGTCGGAAGATGACCCACTGAACCCCGAGTGGACCTTGCCTGTACACGAGATACTGAAGTCATCCTGGCTGGCCGCTGTGGTGACTCCGCGCGGAGGACACATGAGTTTCGTGGATGGCTGGCTGCTGCCGCGCCAGCCCTTCTACGCCGAGCGGTTTGTGGCCGCCTTCGCCCTGAGCGTGCACCATGTGTGCCAGACGCGGAGTATCCGGGTGCTGCGGAAGCTGGGGGAGTGACGCCCTCTTCAGGGCTCTGGCGTTGTAAACAGAGAAATAAAAGCTTTTTTTTCTTGCTTAGCGGCTGTCATTTCGGCTGCCGTGACCTGGACCCCTGTTGACACTAGCCCAGTGACCTAACTTGGACACTGCCATTAAGTGAGAAGAGCCGCATTAGTCACTTAATCGTTTTGTATGATAGCGGGCAGATTCTACGACCGTCTTTATTACTCCGCGCCGCCATCCGCGCCGCCTCCATAGCCGCCGATTTCTAGTTCGCTTTAGTGCCGCTTCTCTCCTTGACCTCGGCTGGAACTTCGGCTACAAGTTGCAGAGTAACGATCCCTGAGACTTCGCCTTCATATTCATTTTAATCGGTAACAGAGACATTTGCAGCTTTGGGTGCAGATTACGAGTGGCAAACAGCAAGAGCAGAAAGTTCCGGAAGCACTGCAACGCAGGCTTGTATTTCATGTGTTCTTTAAAAGCAAGGTATCTTAATAATTGCAAATTAGTTTCTTCAACCTAAAAAATTATTGGTACACTTAATCTCTGCCGCTGAGGGTATGACGCGAAAGGGTTTCACAAACATGGACCGTGTTGTTTCACTTTCTATATTTTTATTTTCGTTGTAAAATTTTTTTATACCGGTACTGATCATCTAGAAACACTGGTTTACATTCTGAGTATTTATTTTAACGCAGTTTTATTTTTAAATTATTTCAAATAATTGATTAATAACACAGTATACATTTTCTTAATTAGCATCATGAAGCATCCACCTTTCTTTCTAAGCATTTTTACACCTTTGAACCTCCTTTTTCATTTTTCATGTCTTTAGTTCATCAAGTTATTAGAATAATTTTATTAACTCGTCCCCGCCTCCCACACACCAATAAATTCCGCGCCGTGGTATAGTGCAGAGGTTACGGCGCTCGAATGCTGTGCCCAAAGATGCGAGACGGAATCCAGACCGCAGCGACCGTTTTCCGTGGCGGCTAAAAGCAAGGCGCTCGTGTGCTGTGTGACGTCAGTGCGCGTTAAAGAACACCCAGTTGGTCTAAATTACTCCGGAGCCCTCCGCTATGGCGTCTCTCATAGTCTTACTTTCTTTGGGACGTTAAACCCCATAAACCAAACCAAACCAAACAGCAATAATTCGTCGATCCATAAAACTACAAATTGCAACGATATATTTTTTTTTTATGCAGCCTCTGATTATTTCCGACACGCGGTGCTGACTACTACTACTACGCCGACAGCTTTTTCACCGCACGAGCTGTAGAGCCATCGCTTAATGTGCAGTTCATATCCCCCAGTTGGGCGTCCTGTAGTGTACGTTGGTGGAGCATTTGCAAACGACACCCGATTTCGCGGTATATGCTGCTACAAGCGATTGTACCCAGTATCAAGCATGAAATGAAAATCGACGCCTGAAAAATGGCTACCGCCGTTTTTAGGACACACGTTGGGTATTAAATTAAAGTTGTAAACATAATTATTGGCAAACAGCAAGCAAACGAAGCTTGAAATATAGTATACTTACACTGCATAATTGTGAGCCGTTGGCCGGCTGCCATTTCTTACGTTTCACCCTTATAGTTCACAAGAGCTTCCTTTTTTATCTCTAGCAAACGCAAACGTCGTTTACCTATTTCAGGAGTGATTAGTGCAGGCAGACACGGAACACTCCGGCATGTCTTCGCCGCCTTGCGGCCAAGAAAAAATGTAATCGAAGAGAGACACGACGCCATGCGTTCAACCACGTTCAACTGACGCAGGCGTAACATTGGGCGTAAACATGGCGCTCGCCTTCGTGGAGGCAGCACTGGGCCTTTTCAAAGAATGTTTTGCATGAAACGGGGACGAGCGCATCGAGGCACCCTACCCCCATCGCTCCGCGCCGGCACCAGGTTGCCTGGTTGGAGGCTTGTTACTAGTGCTTGTGAACGCGCCTCCATACCATGTTGTGCTTGCTGTCAGCACACCGGCTGATTATTTACTTACGACTGATAGTCTAGCCTCCGTAAGGCGTGGAAACCATCGCCCGCGATGGTGTATTCCAGCATTCCACTCTGCAAATTGATCGAGTAGGCGCACAGCAAACTTCGGAACCTCATTAAACGAATTTCCCGTGACGGAACGAGTGGCGGAAAAATATTTCTCGGCCGGCAGTAGGTAAGCTATTACAATCATATATACGTTTACGTGGCAGTGAAGGCTAAAAATATACCTCTGAAACGTCAACGCTCCAGATGGAATGCGTCCCAGACAATGAAGTTTTTTTGTGCGTTGCATGTTTACTCCATGAGATGCTTTACTTCCGCTCTCTCACTATTTCTGCGTTGATATTCTGACCTAGAAAACTGCATACTGTTGTGCTATACGTCGTGAAGGCTTCAATCCATGCCTTCTTTTCATGCCCTCTTCGCAATGGAGGAAAATTTGCAAGACCTGGCAAAAATTATGAATTTCTATAGCAACCGCATAAGGTGTGCAGCCTGCACTTCAAAGAAAATGACTTCAGAGAAAGCCTGAAGATAATGAAGCCAAAGCCAGGCGCAGTGCCATCAGTTATCCCCCAGTATCCGACAAATCTAGAGCAGGAGACGAAAACGCTGAGGTGTCCTCTAAAGCGTAAAGTTTCAAAACCAGATTATCCCGCAAAGAGAGATGCCAAGGCAGCAAGGCAAGTTTGATATTGAAGTATAAAATTCATTATTAAAAACCTCAGCTTGATTCTGTGGCTTCTATTAATCCTCTAAAGAAAATTTGGTAGAGCTAACCTCCGTGGCTTAGCGCAACAAACAGCGCGAGCTGAGTGGCATTTGCTGCCGAAATGCCACTCAGCTGTGGAGTGGCCGAAGGCAGCGAGTCTATGCCGAGAGCGCATATAACATACATTTTTTGCTCTCTATCCCTGATTGTCCCTACCGTAACGACGTACAGCAGCGCGAAAAGCTTTTATTGCCTGCGGGCTGCACGGTTGCCCGAATGGATGCGGCCATGCGGTCAAATCTTGACTCATAAGTGCAAATGCGCGCAAATGGATATTGATGAAGATGTCAACGCACGAGAAATTGGCTCTTTAACAGGTTTGATGCCAGACTGCGGAAATGGTTCAGTTGCCTAATGCAGCGACTAAGGAAATTGACGGGAGCTCTGGCACCGTAGGTTCGAAACATGTTCGTTGCCGTACGCTATATTTCTGTTACGCGTTTAATTTTTAATGTTCCCATCATGCGCTGGTATGCTAAATGTGCACGCGCAGTTTATAAATGGAGCGCGCAAAGCGAGGAGGCTTGGCGCTGTTTCCGAATACCAGGATTTAAGGATCCTGCTTTTCTGCTAGCATAGTTAGCCTACTGAAATATCATTTCGAGCGCTTGGAGTGAACCTAAGAAAAGTATAGACATTGACATAAAACAGCGAGTTCAGGTAGCGTACTCACATGGCCTTCTAGGTCTGTTAGCGGGGGTTATAACGACTGAGACGCTGACTAAAAAGAGGGTACAGAGTTCATTCAGGAACTTAGCAGTGCCTTAAGGGACTTTGCTGCCTGAAAAGCTTAGCCTCAAATCTATTGCCAAATGATAAGTTTTCAATAATTGCAAGCTTAATGCAGATTTTTGCACACTGCTTGCTCCGATTTGCGAGTGAAATTCTGCTAATAGCATTTTCCAGAATACCTTCATTAAGTTCCAATTATACTTTGTTCTTACTGGTGTCCCTCAACAAAGCCTTCGAGCCAGCGGGCTAGTAATGATTTTTGGCTTCTTAAATAGAGCCCTACAAGCCTGCATGGGATGCGAAGGCTGCCCCATCAATTTTCTGGCACTAGCCTCTAGCCAGCACATGGTTCAGCAATGCTGCCATGAACGCAGGCATGGACCGGCGATGGCTGTCCAACCTTTCTTTGGTTTGCTTAGGGTTCGTCAGCCACTTGGAAGGTGCTGCTTCAAGCGTGGCTCCTGTATTTGTAAGGGAATCAAAGACGCTCAAAAAGTTCGCCCATGTTGGGCTGCGATAATCTGGAAAAAGTCCGTGGTTCGTATACTCGAAGAGCACGACAGAGCCTCACAAAATGACCCTGATAAGGCTGATGTGCAAAGCTTCATGAGGCCAAGTTTGTTAAATTTCGCCTCTGAAAAGTCAGAATAGCGCGCTAAATGAAACATCATCAATGCATGCCCGACTACCGTTCCCGATTACCCGGCTTCGAACCCGACCGCCGTCGGCTGCGTTTTGGTGGAGGCGAAATGAAGAGGCGTTCGTGTCTGTGCGATGTCAGTGCACGTTAAAGATACCCATGTGGTCAAATTTACTCTGTTGTCCTCCACAACTTCTTCTCTTTCTCCCTTTGCACTTTCACTCCCACCTTGCTCTCTCCCCTTGCTTGGGGAAAAATGATGTGGCAGATATTGCGCATTCCCCTTTCTTTAAACGAGTTTTATTTTTCTTTAAAACCAAAATCGCAAAAGAGTCCCGAAAATGCAGTAAGGTTCGATATAATAGAATCCTGCTGAACGATATGAACCCTGAATTATGTAAATGCTGAATGATATGAATCCTGAATGATATAAATCATGTCGGACAAAATAATATTCTCGACTGTGGAGATAGTTTATTGATATTTTTTTGTATAATATCACTTGAACTGATTAGCAATCGGGTGTGCGTACCCGAATAAAGTAGCGTACGAAGCGCGCATTTATCTTCAATTAGCGGCAACCATCGCGACTTTGCACTGCGATGGTTTTAGGTACAGCCCAGAAGAAATTGTACTGACGTTACGCAGCTGGCGGAGGAAAGAAAGATATGAAAATAAACTACACGCCAGAAGTTGTGCTGGCTTCTGTTGAGGAGCGCAGTCCCTTCAGAGGATACTCCGCAGATATGCGCCGCTGTAGGACGAGGAGTAGTCAGCAGGTCGCAAAGTTATAAGGCCGGTCGTGGTGCATTCACCATGGCTCTTCCATCCCGGGTACTGGGAAAGATTATGCGGGACACTTAACCTCCGCCTTTTAGGATATGCTGCGATAGCTTAGGCTACCAGAGCCCCGCTCTTACCAAACCGTAAGAGCGTGCCTATAATATATATATATATATATATATATATATATATATATATATATATATATATATATATATATATATATATATATATATATATATATTGTAGGGATGTGTTTATTCAGATTGATATAGCCGCTCAGGAGGAACTCGCAGCGGAGCGTCAGACGTGGCGAATCAGCAAGGCAGCGACCAACTTCTTCGTCCTCGAGCGCGCCAGCACGCCATGCATGGCAATGGCTATGAAGACGAAGATTACCACAGTACATTTTTTTATGCAAGTATGCTTAAAAAGATTAAAAAAAAGTTCTTTGCTACCCAATTCTTGGCCGATCCCCCTCTGTGGGTGTGTGCCATAAGTTATTTGGACAACACCAACAACAGAAGGAGCCATCCTGGCGACTTATGGAGCCGACAGAATAGACGGATCGTAGTATGGCTTGATTCTGTTCACATGATCTGTTTCGCGTCCACGGCGACGCAAGTCCGCAGAGGGCGTAACAGGCTCAACTACGTAGTTGACAGGAGATACTTGTTGGAGGACTCGGTAGGGACCATGATATCGAGGCAGAAGCTTCTTTGAAAGGCTGGTGGTTGTGGCAGGGACCCAGAGCCATACCAGGCAGTTAGGTGCATATGTAGAAGGCTCGCCGGTGTCGCGCTGGTGTTTTTGTTGCCACTGGTTTTCCGTTGTAAGCGAACGGGCGAGCTGACGGCATTCTTCTGCGTACTGGGCGGCGTCCGAGAGTGGCGTCGATTCAGAGACATCAGGGCGGTAGGGAAAGAGCGCGTCCATTGTACAGGTTGGCTCACGCCCGTAAAGAAGAAAGAAAGGAGAGAATACAGTGGTGGTCTGTATCGCAGTATTGTACGCGTAGTTTACGAAAGGAAGGACTTGGTCCCAGTTGGAAAGAGCGTCGTTGACGTACATGGCCAGCATGTCACTCAGAGTACGGTTGAAGCGCTCGGTCAGGCCATTCGTCTGAGGGTGGTAAGAAGTTGCGGTGCGGTGAATGATGCGGCATTCTTTCAGTAGGGCCTCAAGAACTTCGGACAAGAAAACGCGTCCGCGGTCACTGAGCAGTTCCTTCGGAGTCCCGTGGCGAAGAATCAAGTTGTTGAGAAGGAACAAAGCAACGTCTCTTGCGGAGGCAGAGGGTTACGGTGATGTTTCAGTGTAGCGAATAAGATGGTCTACTGCCACGATAATCCACCGGTTTCCAGCGGAAGGAGTAGGAAGAGGGCCATAGAGATCTATTCCAACGCGGTCAAACGGACGAGCAGGGCAGGGTAACGGCTGCAACGAAACAGGGGACTTCTGTGGAGTTTTTGGGCGTTGACAAGATTCGCAAGCGCGCACAAAATGTCGTACAAAGTGGTACATTCCACGCCAATAAAATCGCAGACGTAGGCGCGTGTAGGAATTCAATACACCACCGTGGGCACACTGTGAGTCACCACAGTACGCAGCACAAATGTCGGCGCGGAGATGACGCGGGATGAATAGAAGACACTTCCGTACATCAAGCAAATAATTGCGGCGATAGAGAAGACCGTCACGAACGGAGAAGTGGTGGGCTTGCCGGACGAGCGCTTTGGATGAATGACCGGGAGTAGGACTTGAAAGAAAATGCAAAAGTGCACCGATCCACGGGTCATTTCGCTGCTCGGTAACCATGTCGACAGTGGAAAGAGTCGACAAATCGTAAGCACAGACGTGCTAAGACGAGGTATCACTAGGCAATGGCGAGCGGGAAAGAGCATCCGCGTCCGTATGCTTCAGACCTGATCGATAAATGACATGGATGTCATACTCCTGGAGACGGAGAGCCCAGCGAGCAAGGCGACCGGCTGGGTCTTTCAGAGAGGCCAGCCAGCACAAAGCGTGGTGATCGGTCACAACATAAAACGGTCGGCCATACACATAGGGATGAAATTTTCCGATGGCCCAAATAATGGCCAAACATTCCCTTTCTGTGATTGAACAATTGGACTCTGCTTTCGTCAATGTTTGGCTGGCGTATGCCACAACATACTCGCTGTAACCAGGCTTACGTTGGGTAAGGACGGCACCAAGCCCAATACCACTGGCGTCAGTGTGAATCTCTGTAGGCGCAGTCGGATCAAAGTGCGTAGAATGGGAGGCGAAACCAAAAGGCGGCGTAAAGTGTCGAATGCTTTATCGCAGGCCGGTGTCCAGGCTGAAAGGTCGGAGCTATCGGCAAGGAGCTGGGTCAGAGGAGCGATGATAGAGGCGAAGTTCAAGGTGAAACGTCGAAAGTAGGAGCAGAGGCCGATAAAGCTCCGGAGCTGCTTCAGGGAGGTCGGCTTCGGAAACTCTGCAACTGCGCAAAGTTTGGTGGTGTCGGGAAGAATGCCATCCTTAGAAACTACGTGGCCTAAAATTGTGAGTTTTCAGCGGCAAAGTGGCACTTCTTCAAATTCAACTGAAGCCCAGCGTTGGCGAAACACGTGAGGACGTGCTTTAGGCGGAGAAGGTGAGAAGAAAAGTCGGCAGAAAAAACTACGATGTCATCCAGATAACAAAGACAGGTCTGCCACTTGAGTCCACGAAGAACAGTGTCCATCAGGCGCTCGAAAGTAGCCGGGGCATTGCAAAGGCCAAAGGGCATAACGTTGAACTCGTATAAGCCATCAGATGTTATAAAGGCAGTTTTCGATCGGTCATCGTCAGCCATCGGCACCTGCCAGTAGCCAGAGCGCAAATCCATAGAGGAGAAATACTCGGCTCCCTGTAAACAGTCCAAGGCATCGTCGATTCGTGGCAGAGGATAGACGTCTTTGCGCGTGATCTTGTTTAGCCTACGGTAATCGACGCAAAACCGGATGGAACCATCCGTCTTGGTGAACAAAACAACTGGAGAAGCCCATGGACTGTTTGATGGCTGTATGACGCCCCGGCGAAGCCTATCGTCCACGTTATCAGCAATGACTTGGCGCTCAGAGGCTGGCACGCGATAAGGACGCTGTCGTAAAGGTGCGTTTGTACCAGTGTCGATTGTGTGCGTAACGACAGACGTGCGACCCAGAGCAGTGTGAGGAAGGTCCAAGGCAGGAGTGAAGCTTCGTAGAAGGGCGGAGAGTTGATCGCGTTGCGCGGGTGGAAGATCTGCGTCAATAGCTTGTTGGAGAACATCGGGTAGTGTCGAAGCGGTCGCTATATCGCAAGAGCTGAGAACATTAACCTCTAATGAAGTAGGCGTGGCAGGAAGAGTATTTACATGCGCGGGATCGAATTCTCCAAATACGACCGAGACACTCGCCGCGTAGCAGGACGGATGGGCACGAAAATGGATTCAATACATACATTGCACTAAGACCTTCTTCGAACTTGAGAACAGCAAAGTGAAGCAGGAGGCACGGATGGCGTGAAGCGGCATCGGACGGTGTGAAGAAGACAGTCGAAGTAGCAAAACTTTCACAGGAGAGCGGAACGAGGGCAGCAGAAAATGGGGGAATGTATGTGTCATTGGCGACAAGGAGTTTTTCAGACCGGGTAGGGACGTCACACCAGACAGTATCACACACAGGAAAAAGGCAACTTCCGCGCGGGCGCAGTCAATAACGGCACGATGAGTGGAAAGGAAATCGTAGCCCAGGATGATGTGGTGTGAGGAGTGAGCCAGTACAATAAACTCGATGGTGTATAAGACGTCTTCGATGAGGACACGGGCCGTGCACGATGCTGAGGGATGAATGCGCTGGGATGAAGCGGTGCGAAGCAAAAAGTCGGGTAGTGCGGTGGTCACCTTGCGAAGACGACGGCAATGAGATTCACTGATGACGGATACGGCAGCGCCCGTGTCAACAAGAGCGAGTATTGCGACACCGTCGACGAACACTTGTATTACGTTAGCGGGAGAAGACGCAAGGCTTGAAGAGTTCGAACCAAGCTCAGTTCTTGCCCCAGGAACTGCGACTGTTAGTTTCCCTCAACAGCGCCGGTAGAACGTCGGGGAAGCGGGGATGGTGAACGGCGACGAGGGGAATATGATCGGTGAGAGGTATACGTTTGATTGTCCCGAGAAACGAAGTCGGAACCGGGCTGAGTTCTCGGCGAGGGCTGGTCGGCGTCGTACGAGTAGTTCCAGGGGTCAGGGCGAGAAGGTGGAAGGCGTTGGCGGCAAAGACGGGCTACATAGCCCGGCAGCCCGCAAGAGTAGCAGATTGGCCGTTGTCCGCGGTTCGCCAAGGGTTCCTAGGGCGTTGGCATACCCTTGGAATATGGACATGGAACGCCGACCGAGGATGGTTGGAAGGGGCGGCCTGGTAGGAAACAGGTGCGGTTGGCATTAGCGGCCTGGCTGTAACTTGCGCGTACGTCAATAGTGCCGTTACTTGCGCCTGCACAGGGCTGGGCGGGAGCACAGGGCTAGGCGGAAGGACATCAGCGATGTGGTCTTGCACGACACGCCGTATGGTAGGGGCCAAGGATGGAGCCATGCCAGAAACAAGGCGACCAGCGTCTTGTAATTGAGGGACCAGGGATAGCTGGCGGGCGACCTCTTCGCGAACGAAGGCTTTGATTTGTTGAATCAAAGGGCTGTCCTCTGATGAAGTAGAACCGCCCAGTGCTAGTGTAGAGATGATGTCGTCTCTAACACCGGACCGCCGGGTAGAAGCGCACTGCTTTCGAAGCTCGTTGTAGCTCTGGCAAAGTTTAATCACGTCACTGACGGAGGCAGGATTTTTCACCCAGAGCATCTGACACGCTTCCTCGGAGATACCTTTCAAGATGTGTCCGATCTTAGTCGCTTCGGACACTAGTGGGTCGAAACATTTGCACAGGTCAACGATTTCCTCTATATAACTTGTGAATGACTCTTCAGCATGCTGAGTGCGCTCACTTAAGCGTTGTTCTGCTCGGAGCTTGCGAACTGCAGGACGGCCGAACACTTCCGCAAAATTCTCCTTAAATGCAGACCAAGATGGCAGGTCTGCCCCATGGTTGCGAAACCAGAGGTTCGCCACGTCGGTCTGGTAAAAGATTACGTTACTTAGCTTGATAGTGTCGTCCCATCTGTTGTAACTGCTGACACGTTCAAACGCCGACAACCAGACGTCGACGTCTTGGTCAGCCGTGCCACTGAAGAGGCATGGATCACGCTGCCGTAGAACGCCAGAACACAGTACCGTGGTTGGTATGGGCGGCGATGTCGAGGTGGTATCGTCCGGCATAATGGTAGCAGAGGGCAATGTTCCTCTGTCGGAGGAACTGCTGCTGGGCGCTTGGCAGGACAAGGGGAAGGGCGTCCAGGCAGTGCGCGCTCTTTGCCGTTAGTTGAGCGCCAGCGGACTTGATTCACGCTTGTAAAGCAAGCTGCTGTGTCTGTATATATATTTCATATGCCTTCTCCCACATCGTCACCCATCATGACCTTCTTTCTTCTCTCCTTCCCCTTCCCAGTGCAGAGTAGCAGGCCAGATTTGAATTATTCGGGCCAACCTCTCTGCCTTTTCCTTTCAATGAATCCATCTATCTATCTGAATTCCAGGGTGGATGGGAACGTACCCAGCAGCATCTGCACCAATTGTAGGGGTGTGTTTATTCAGATCTATATAGCCACTCAGGAGGAACCCGCAGCGGAGCCCTCGAGCGCGCCAGCACGCGATGCATGACAGTGGCTATGAAGACAAAGATTACCACACTACAATATATATATATATATCCCCTTCATCTATCACTGCCTTGTCGTGGCGGAGGGGCTCACGCTCTGCTGTGTAGGGCCACCCAATAAAGACAGGTCACGGCAGAGTTCTGACAAAATGTGATTCACTGGAGAAGGTAATGGCAACCCACTCCAGTATTTCCTGCCAAGAAAACCCTATGGCGTCACAATAGCATTAATGGTATGGCGCCGGAAGATGAGCCCCCCAGGTTGGAAGGCGTCCCACATGTTACTGGGGATGAACAAAGGGCGATTCCTAGTAGCTCCAGGACGAATGAAGCGGCTGGGCTAAAGCCAAAAGAACGCTCAGTTGTGGATGTGTCGGGAAGCGACAGGAAAGTCCGATGTTGCAAGGAGATATATCACATAACAACATAGAATGTAAGATCTATGACGCAAGGTAAACTGGACGTCGTCAAGCGAGAAATGAACAGATTAAACATTGTATCTTAGGTATCAGCGAGCTCAAGTGGACCGGAATGGGAGAATTTAACTCCGGTGACCATTATGTCTTTTATTGTGGGCACGAATCAAGGGGAAGGAATGGGGCGCTCACATAGTAAACAGAAGAATGGGCAAAGCAGTGCTAGGGTACAACCCTAAAAACGACCGAATGATTTCACTTCGGATCCAAGGTCACCCTTTCATCATACCAGTTATCCAAGTCTATGCACCAACCACTACTGCTGAAGAAGCTGACGAGAGATTTTATGCTCACCTGGTATAACTTTTAGACCGCACTCCATCATCAGACGTCCTTTTTTTCATTGGAGACTGGAATGCTTAGTTGGGGAGTGAAGAAATATCCGGAACTACAGGTAAGTTCGGTCGTGGCGAGCCAAATTATGCTGGGCAGAGGCTAGTATAGTTTTGTCAATAAAACAACCTGACCATAGCGAATACTCTTTTTCAACAGCATAAGAGGCGCCTGTGCACATGGACTTTACCGGACGGTCTGTACAGGAATCAGATTGACTATATTCTTTGCCGGCAGAGATGAAGAAGCGCTATGCAAGCAGTAAAAACAAGGCCTGGGGCCGATTGTGGCACCGATCATCAGCTTCTTGTTGCCAAATTCAAGCTTCGATTGAGGAAAACGGAGAAAACTAGACAGCCTTTCAGGTAGGATCTGGATCAAATTCCATCAGAATATGCTGCAGGAAGTGAGGAATCGATTTCAGGAATTATATCTAAAAGACAGAGAGCCTGAAGAGATGTGGACTGATGTTCGTGATATAATACAAGTTGCTACTAAGGCAGTTGCAAAGCAAACTGATTATCTGAAGAGGCTTTGCAAATAGCTGAGGAAAGGAGGATGGCAAAAGTTATGGGGGAAGAGAAAGACACAAGGTTCTCAATGTGGATTTTCAGAAAATAGCAAGGAAAGATAAGAATGCCTTCCTGAACATACAGTGCCAAGCAGTTGAGAACAGCCAATTTAGGAACACAAGAGCTCTGTATAAGACAATCAAAGATATCAAAGGAAGTTTCTGTGCTAAGCTGGGCGTGATAAAGGACAAACGAGGCAGGGACCTCACTGTATCCTCAGAGATAAAGAAGAGGTGGCAGGAATACACAGAACTGTACAAGAAGGACCCGGATGTGCAAACCTAACATAAGATGGTTGTGATTACTTATCTGGAGCCGGGCATCCTGAAGAGTGAAGTAGAATGGGCCTTAGCCAGCCTTGCTAAGAACAAAGCTAGCGGAATTGTTGGCATTCCAGCTGAGTTGCTTCAAAGTCTCAACCATGACGACGCTGTCACCGTTCTGTATACATTGTGTCAGAAAATTTGGACAACCCTGCAGTGGCCACAGGATTAGAGGAGGTCAGTTTAAATCC
Source organism: Amblyomma maculatum (assembly GCF_055883805.1). Lineage (NCBI taxonomy): Eukaryota > Metazoa > Arthropoda > Arachnida > Ixodida > Ixodidae > Amblyomma > Amblyomma maculatum. The sequence goes on from NW_028146738.1 coordinate 731,557, forward strand.
GCATTCCAAAGAAAGGTAGTGCCAAAGATTGTTCCAACTACCGCACGATCGCGCTTATTTCGCATGCTAGCCAGGTGATGTTGAAAATCCTCCAAGGTAGGCTGCAGCAGTATGTGGATTGGGAGCTTCAGGACGTCCAAGCTGGGTTTCGCAAGGGCAGAGGAACTAGAGACCAGATTGCCAACCTTGGCTGGATCATGTACAAGGCAAGAGAGTTCGAGAAACCCATTTACTTCTGCTTTATTGATTATGCGAAAGCGTTTGACTGCGTAGATCACAGCAGATTGTGGCAAGCTCTCCAAGAGTTGGGAGTTCCAATTCACTCATCTCTCTCCTCAGGAATCTGTAAGAAGGGCAAGAGGCCACAGTCCGAACTGGGCATGGCCTTACTGATTGGTTTCCGATTGAGAAAGGAGTGAGACAAGGCTGCAGACTGTCGCCCTGCCTATTTGACCTATATGCTTAGTGCATCACGAGGAAGGCCGGTCTGAACGAGCCTTAAGCTGCAGTGAAGATTGCTAGAAAACGTATCAACAACCTTAAATATGCGGCTGAGACCACTTTAATGGCTGAAAGTGAAGTGGAACTCAAGAAACTTCTGATGCGCGTACAAGAAGAGAGCGAGAAGTTTGGGCTTAAACTGAACATTAAAAAGACAAAGATCATGGCGTCTTGCCTTATCAAGTCTGGAGCATCAATGGACAAGAAGTGGAAGCTGTGATAGATTTTCTCTTCTTGTGCTCCAAGATTACCTCGGAAGGAGACTGCAGCCATGAAATTAGGAGACGCCTGCAAACAGATGGACCGACCCCTCGCCCTGCACATCGTACCCATCATAGCATCGACACTGGTTCGGCTCGTCCCATTCGTCAAAAACCATATCGCGTGTCCCCATCCGAGCGCAGTCATTCATTAGCAAGTGGAGGACATGCTACGCAAGAATGTGATACAGGAGTCATCTAGCCCCTGGGCTGCCCTTGTTACTCTTGTACGCAAGAAAGACGGTTCGTGGCGATTCTGCGTCGATTATCGGCGTCTAAATTCTGTTACGAAAAAGGACGTCTATCCTCTTCCTCGCATAGGCGATGCCCTCGACTGCCTCTCTGGTGCGTCCTATTTTTCTTGTCTCGATCACAGATCTGGCTACTGGCAAATTCCAATGAACCCTGCGGATAAGAAAAAAACAGCCTTCGTAACGCCAGTTGGCCTTTATGAGTTTAATGTTATGCCATTCGGGCTGTGTAATGCGCCAGCCACATTTGAACGCTCTATGGACACAGTTTTGCGCGGCTTAAAATGGGAAATTTGTCTTTGCTATCTGGACGATGTCGTCATATTTGGGAAATCCTTCCAAGAACACAGTGACCGTCTAGTACGTCTCTTGAATTGTCTGCACAACGCCGCCCTAATTCTGAACTCGAAAAAGTGCCGTTTGGAGAGCGCCAAGCGCTGGTGCTAGAACACCTTGTCAATGGTGATGGTGTAATGCCGGATCCCCAGAAAACTGCCGCTCTTGAGTCTTTTAAACCCCCGCAGACAGTGAAGGAGTTGCGCAGTTTTCTAGGGTTGTGTTCGTATTTTAGACGCTTTATACATTGCTTTGCTGACGTTGCTTACCCATTGACGTGCCTTCTCCACAAAAACTCTACTTTTGACTGGACACCAGACTGCGACGCGTCATTCCGTCAACTGAAGTTTCTTTTAATATCGAAACCCATCCTACGTCACTTCGATCCTACTGCAATGACAGAAGTACACATGGACGCTAGTGGAATCGGTCTCGGTGCAATCTTTGTCCAACGGCACGATGAACGAGAGCATGTTATCGCATACGCAAGTCGTACCCTGAGCAAGCCGGAGCGAAACTACACAGTCACCGAGCAGGAATGCCTGGCTGTAGTTTTCGCTGTGCAGCGCTTCCGCTCATATTTGTACGGACGTTCGTTTACTATCGTAACTGACCATCATTCACTCTGTTGGCTGCGGAACCTTTGAGACCCATGTGATCGCCTCGCACGCTGGGCTCTCCGGTTACAGGAATATGACTTTGCCGTGGTGTACAAAAGCGGGAGGCGTCATGCAGACGCAGATTGTCTTTCTGGGATGCCGATGGCCACGACTGGAGCTGAAAGCGACGATATCGACAATTATATATTGACCCTCGAGCCAGCGTTCCCCGACACGAATGCTTTCAAAAGGGAGCAGCAAAATGACAGCAGTCTGCAGGCTCTCTTTGCCCAAGTCAGCGTACCGTTTTTGTGTGCATGATGGCCGCCTATGGAAAAAGAGTCATTCGCTTGTCGGCCAGCGATACCTCCTCGTAGTTCCCAAGACGTTAAGCACAGACGTATTGCGTGTTATGCATGATGATCAGACGTCTGGGCATTTGGGATCGGTTCGAACACTCCACCGTGCTCAAGAAAGATTTTACTGGCCCAGAATGCGCTCGACGATTGAACAATACGTTTCCAGTTGCAAGCAATGTCAACGCCACAAACGTCCAACTGCAACTCCGTCTGGCTTGCTGCACCCTGTGAAGACCCCGACAGCTCCGTTTGATCAAGTAGGCATTGACCTCGTAGCTCCGTTTCCGAAGTCCGTGGATGGAAATCGCTGGATTGTAATCTGCGTGGACTATCTCACACGTTACTGTCAAACCGCCGCTCTTCCATCTGCTACGGCGCATCAGGTGTCGCTATTCTTGCTGCACTCAGTCATCTTACGACACGGGCCGCCACGAATTGTCATCCCTGACCGGGGCGACAATTCACTGCTGATGTTGTTGAAGAGCTCATGCGTTTATGCGCCGTAACGTTCCGACACTCGACGCCATACCATCCCCAGACAAATGGCTTGACTGAGCGCGTCAACAGAACGCTTATCAACATGCTAGCCATGTATGTGGACGCCGGGCATAAGAACTGGGACACCGTACTACCCTTCATCACGTATGCGTTTAATACTTCCACGCATGAGACGACTGGGTACAGTCCATTTTTCCTGCTCTCTGCCAGACCGCCACGCAACTCCCTGGATACTATCCTGCCCTTAACAAGCCGTGAAGACCCCTGCCTGGCTGAGACCCTCTGTCTCGCCGAAGAAGCTCGGAGGCTCGCCCGATTACTTTCTGGTGCTTCACAAGAACGTTGTAAAGTGCGATACGATGCCAGTCACCGGCGGGTCACGTACTCTGTAGGTGATTTAGTCTGGCTGTGGAGTCCAATTCGGCGCCGTGGCCTAGATCAAAAACTCTTGGCCCATTATGACGGCCCATATGTGGTTGTCAAACGCATTAGTGATTTTACTTATGCAATAGCCCGCCTGACAGCATCGGGTCGCCGGTCTGCCAAAACCGAACTGTGTCATGTTGCCCGCTTGAAGCCGTGTCCGTGAGTCGTGAGTCGTAACAACATATATACATTATACGTGGCCTATAAGGTTAACGTGAATGCATGGACCCTGGCAGGCTGATTATGAAATAACGGTCCCATGGGAAAGGAGAGGCTCAAGTTTGGCAGCTTCCAAACGTAACATCAGCTAACCCTATGTTCAGTTAGTGCTCGCTCTTGTCAGATGCCAGCTACTACCAGCCAGCACCAAGCTTCATTTTCCGCTCACAGCGCCAACGCCTGCAGACGGCCGCCGACGCCGGATCTTCGTAAAGCGTGGCCTTTAACGCTATCGTGTTAAGTGAGGGAAACACGCGCCTGCTACTAGAGCCATAGCTGGCAGAGCCTAATTGTTTTGCAACTTCCTTAATGTCATGGCGTTAAATGTACCGTTCACTGAAATTCCGTGGTCTGCGGCCGAAGTCGGCGGCCGTCCGCCGGCGTTGGTGTATAGAGCGAAAAGTCAAGACCACGGCACTGGCAAGCGAGAGCTGGCAACTGACATGACCGAGCATTAACTGGACGCAGGGTTGCCTGACATTGCACTTAGCAGGAGATGCAAACTCGGGCCTCTCCTCTCACATGGCTCTCACATGGGAGGGTGGTATCAGAATCAACTTGCCAGGACCCTTGCATTGATGTTGCCCTTAGGCTACGCAGTCACGTTAATACGGCTCGGTTAAAACGCGCCTTTATATATCAACTGGTAGCCTACTCTATCGAGTGACACTCTTAAAGGCGGAGCTTAAGTTCCCACCAGAATGCTTTTCGTTACTTCCCTTATTTCACAAAAAAATAATGACCGATTGTCAAGTGTGATTCGGTTTACACGAAACACATCTTAATACAAAATGTTTTAAATTAGCCGTTTGTTTAATACACTGATTAAATAAGGCACACATGGCTGAATTTTCACAACGTGCATTATATGTCGGACACAATATGAAAAACACTCTATGAGAGCTCTAAGATGAAGATCAGCATGGCGAACAGCTTTTCAGCGCGTTTCCACACGCTATGCAAAGCTAATAGATAGATAGACTAAACTTTAATATCAAACGGATAAGGCGATGAACCCACTTCCCGACACGCAGGTCAGGTGGCGGGTGCCGCCGCCTCAGATGCAGGCTTGGAGGTCTTGGGTCCCAGCAGCCTCTTCAGCCAGTTGGACGAGCAGGAGCTGGAGCTCAGGGTCCGATCTACGCCGCAGGGTCTCCCAGGTGTCCGTACTGCCTATATTGTGCGCCCCCTGGAAGAATACGGGCATTCCCACATTATGTGGTCGAGGGTCCCTCTCGCCCCACAAAGATTACATTTATCACTCGTGGCCTCAGGGAACACGTGGTTCGCCATAACAGGGTGCGGATATGTATAAGTTTGCAGTCCCCTCCACGCGACTGCTTGTCTGTTGTTCAGTTTCGGGTCTGGCGGGGGTACAAATCTACGATCCAATCTGTAGTGCTGCGGGATCTACCCATATTTTAACAAGCGCTCTCCGCTCCCTCGGCCATCAAGGGGCACCGTAGCTGCTCTGCGGTATAGATCTCGAGCCAGCTTGTGGGCTGCCTCATTACCAGGGACGGCTCCGAGCACATGAGTCCATTTCAATTTTCCTATCTAACTTTTTCTGGCCTAGGATTCTGGCTGCTAAGGACGAGATCCTGCAGTAAACTCCTAACGATGTTTCTTGAAGTTCCTTTTTTTTCTTCTTCTTCTTCTTGTTGGTAATGGTCCCGTCTCCTTGCTTCGTCGAAAGAATTTCAATGGGCCGAATTAAATTAACAAACTGATTTAATTAAACTAATAGGTTGAATGGATGAACAAACACAGCACAGTTGAGAGGAAGAACAAATAAAACACAGAGTTGGGTCGCCCTCCGGCTTAGGACAGTCCGTCGTCCCAAGCGAGCGTACGGGAGAACGTCCGTCTTCTCCTTCGCTCGGGCTGCAACTCCCCGGGCCACCCATCGCACCTCGTCGTTTTCGCGCGCTTTCCGTTTCCGTGAAAACGTCCTTGGTGTCCCCCCCGTTCACACAGATTCGTGGAATACCGTAGCCGAGGCCCAGTTCGCCGAAGCGTCCCAACCCCGGCCTTTCCACCACTGGCATTCCACTCTCGAGGACGCGCACGAGATTTACGACCGCGCTTTACACATACAAAATAAGAAAAACAACACCCAACGGACGCTCGACGGGGTCCGCCGACGGAGTTCGGAGCCTCGCGCGCTAGCCACCAGGCCAAACACCGAACGGCAGAGTGCCCTCCAATGCGCGAGACCCCTCGCCCCTCAAGAAAGACACAAAACAGATAACGCGCACAAGCAGGGGCACTTCACACTGTAACCCAAAAACAAGAAAAGGTCCCCCCTCCCTGGGTACGGCGCCGCTCCGCCCGCGCGCCTCGCGGGCCGGCTGCCCGAAACGGCAGGAAACACAAACACACACAAAAAGAAAACTCGAGAAAACATACACTGTTGACGACCTTACACGCCCCTCCTAAGATCGTTGCAACAACCTCACTGGTTGTTGCACACGATAAATAACATAAAGGTCGTCACAACTTCATTACAACGCACAAAAAAAAGAAACAAAACCGCCAGTACAATCTGGCGCCGAGTTACAGAACCCTAAATACAATCACCTCACGGGAGGCGTAGAACAAGACGCCATGCAAATACACTTCACACAAAGAGTCCCATGAGTGGCCCGACCGCTTTGTCCCCGAAACCCACTGGTGGCAAAAGCGGTGTTGGGCGCTAAAACGGCTCGCTACCTCCCTGTGCGCGAGGCAAGCGTGACAGTGCGTCAGCATTTGCGTGAGCGGTGCCCCTTCGGTGGGTTACAGTCACATTGTATCGCTGCAGCGCCAAAGCCCAACGCGCCAGTTTTGCCCCGGCTGGCTGGCTGGCCGTGATGTAGGCCAAAGGATTATGGTCGGATACGACATGCACCCGCGCCCCATATACCCAAGTGTCAAATCTGCGTAGAGCCCACATCACTGCGAAGGCCTCTCGCTCAATTGTGGCCCATCTCATCTGCGTTTCGTTGAACCGGTGGCTCGCGAACGATATGGGAAGCTCTCTGCCTGATCCATCCATCTGGGCCAGGCAGGCGCCTGCCGCAAAAGCGGATGCGTCCGTAAATAGCCAGTATGGCTTGTCAGGATCCGGAGTTGAGAGCATCGCCGCTCTACAAAGTGCTGCCTTTAGTTTCTTAAAAGCCTCTTCCGCCTCTGGATTCCACGGAATGCAATTTGGCACTTTCTTTCCCGTCAGCGCTGTGAGGGGTCTAGCAATTTCCGCATAGTTTTCAACATAGTCTCTATAGTAACCGCAGAGACCGAGAGCACTCCTGAGCTCGCGTTTTGTGCCAGGCGTCACCAACTCATTGATGGCGTCAACTTTCTCAGGGTCAGGTCCATGCTGCCCCGATCCCACGACGTGTCCCAGGTACCGGATGTGCGGTGCCGCGACCTGACATTTCTGTAGGTTGGCTTTAAATTCCGCCTCGCGTAGAGCACTGAGCACCGCCTTAAGGTGATCAAGGTGTTCCTCCCAAGTTCCGGAGAATACTGCTATATCGTCCAAGTACGCGCAAGCGTACTCTTGGTGTGCCCGTAGCAGCTCGTTCATGGCTCTTTGAAACGTCGCGGCCGCGTTTTTCAGTCCGAAGGGCATGACCAGCCACGCAAACTGCCCGACGTGGGTAACAAAGGCCGTCTTCTCCTGACTTTCTTCTTCCAGAGGAATTTGCCAGTACCCTCGTTTTAGGTCTATTAGGGTAATGAATTTCGCGCCACCCACCCGAAAGATTAGTTCCTGCTGGCGGGCCATAGGGAAAGCGTCGTCCACAGTACCGGCGTTCAAGGCCCTGTAATCCACACAAAGCCTGAGTGAGCCGTCCTTCTTAGTCACGCACACCACCGGATGGGCGAACGCGCTCGAAGCCGGATATACGAGCCCTAAATCTAGCAGCTCGTCCACCTGTCTCGCTACCTCCTTTTTGAGGAGTTGAGGCACGCGATAGGTATACCGCTTTTTCGGGATGAACCCCTCTTTCAGTACTATCCTGTGTTCTCCGATGCGCGCCGCTCCCGGCCGTCCCTGAAATACATCTCCGTATGACCCAAACAACTGGCGTATCTGCTCATCCCGGGACGGAGTCAGATGCTCTGTCGCACTGGACGGCAAACAACCATCAAGCTGCTCATCGGGCGGCGGAGAGCACTCGACTTCCCCGAATTCGGCATCCTCGCCAAAAATCACGCTTGTGTGGCTTACTCTCGCATGATATGGGCGCAGGTGATTTGCATGTACCACCTTTCTCTTTCCGTCTTCCACCTCAATTTCGTATGAGTTCTGGCGGGGCCTCGAACTGACCCTATAGGGGCCGCACCACCTTGCGCCGAGCTTTCCGTGACTGTCCGTGCGGAACAAAATTACATCCTCGCCAACGTTGAATGTTTTTGGTCGGGCACGGCGGTTGTAGTGCGCGGCATAAGCTCCCTGCTTCGCGGTGGCGGTGAGCCCCGCCATCTCGGCCGCCAATTGCAACTGCTCCCTCAACTTCTCCATGTATCGGGCCGCTGGTTCTCTAAGATTATTGGGGATATCTACCTCCCCTGACCAAGTTTTCTTTAGTATGGACAAGGGTCCCGTCGGGTGTCTCCCGTAGAGCATCTGGAATGGAGAGACTCCCGTTGTATCATGCGGCACTTCTCTGTATGCCCAGAGCAGGAAAGGTACACATTTGTCCCAGTTACGCTTGTCACTTTCAATTACATGATAAATCATGTTTTTGAAAACACGGTTCCATCTCTCGACGGAGCCGTTACTCTCAGGATGCTCCGGAGTGGAAAACCGCGGCGAACTGCCGATTTTCTCGCAGAGTAGCTGCGTCATCTGAGCGGCGAAATTAGTACCCTGATCACTGCATATCGTTTCCGGGACGCCGGTGCGCGAGAAAATCTCAAGAAGCGCGTCGCACGTCTTCCGCGCTGTAAGCGACGTTAGGCAGACGACTTCTGGCCAGCGCGTATGTAGGTCGGTGACGCAAAGCGCGTACCTGTGTCCCCTTGCTGACGGGGGGTTAAGCGGCCCGATAACATCGATGTTCACCACCTGAAAGGGGTAACTAGGCCGCGTGAGCGGGGCGATAGGAATTCTATCTGCTGTTCGGCGGTCTGATCTCATTTGACATCCATGGCAGGTCCTGCAATGTTCGTTGATGTCTGCGTTAACACCCGGCCAGTAGAAGCTCATTTTTACTCTGTTCATTGTTTTCCTCTTTCCTAGGTGCCCTCCCCACGGGGACTCATGCGCCAGCATCAGTACCGCGCCTCTTCTCTCCCTAGGCAGCACTAGCTGCTCATACAGTATGCCGGCAATTTTGTCTTTGTGGTAGAGCAAGCCATCGCGTACGAACATCCCGTGGCTACTCGCTTTCCCCTGACGCCAAGCATCGGCGAGGCCCGGGTCCGACCGCTGCGCCTCACGGAATACATGATTCTCTTGCGCTCTCGTCGCCTCGAGGTGTGTCTCGTTAGCGGCCACTAGTACCTCATCCGTACTCCGATCTGCCTCGTTGTTTCCCAACGGCCGAAGTTCTTGCTCTCCCCAGCTGCCAGTTCCCAGGGTCCCGGCTTCCACTAGTTTCATGTCGGGCATCTCACAAGCTCTGCTGCGTGTCTGCTTAAGCATGTCCCAAGCCTCTGCAGAGAGTAAGCAGTCTGCTTCCCTGGACGCCAGCTCACTCGTTACGGCGCACAACAGCGACGCACTCTCTCTGATCTGCCGATCCCGATCTACTGCTAAGCTTAGCGGCACTCTAGCGAGCTTGGCTACCACTCTAGCACCAAAAGCTCCCACTAGTGGTATATTGCCCACCACCTCCACCTGGTCGCTCGGTATGGCGCCCTCTTTAATCACCGTTATCTCTGCACCCGTGTCGATCAGGGCCCTCAGACCCGCCTCGCCGCATCTCAAGTCGACGTATTCTAGTGACGCGAGGCCATCCTTCCCCGATGGCTCCCCGCAAGGCGGAAAGTGGCGGGTCGTTCCCCGTCCGACCGCTCCGCTGTCATAGTTGTCGGCAGCATTAAGTCTTTCTTGCGCTACTCTTTTCACGCTTTTCTTATGCGCGTCACCAGTTGCTGGTTTTTTAGGGCAAGAGCGAGCGAAATGTGGTCCGTCGCAAATGAAGCATGTTGAGGATCTCGAGGAGACTAGCTGTTCCTGCGCAGCTAGGCCGGACTTTTGCAAAGTTGCTTGTTTGCCAGAGGGGATTCTGCCTGCAACTGTTTGCTTCCTTCCCGACCCCTTACCTTCGCAATCCTCGTAAGCCTCCACCAACCTCGCTATCTCATGTGGCCTCACCCAACCGTCCCCCTCCTCTCGTTTCACGTACTTATACGCCTCAGTGCTCAGTGTCTGCTTCATCTGGTCAGCCACGTGGAGAGCAATCAGGCCCTCTAGCGTTTTGATCCCCCGCGCCGCCATGTAAAAAGCATAGTAGCTCTCAATTCGCGACGCGAAGTGCTGCCAGGTCTCGTCACGAGCCGGAAGCGCATTGCGGAACTGCCTGAGGTAGTCACCTGGCGACAGACGCAACTCGGACAGAATCGTCTTTTTTACCAGATCGTAACTGTCGAGCTCCTCGGTTGAAAGTTTAGAAAAGAGGTGTGGGAATCTCGCGGTCACCAGAGGCAAAACTAAATGGCTTCTAACCTCTTCAGGCACCCTATAGGAACGAAAAATGCCCTCGATTCCCTCGAGCCACACTGGAACCTCTGGATCTGAGGGAATTGCGGTCAGTAAACTCTTAAGCCGTTTTGCGAAATGCGCTAGTGATTCCTCGCGCGTCGGCTTACCATCTGTTAGCGAGCCCTGTGGTCCACCACTTCGCAGCTCTAACTGACGTGTTTTTTCCCGCTCAATGAGCAGCGTGGTCTTCCTAAGCTCCAGCTCCATTTCTAGCCGTCGCATAGCTGAATCGGGAGCTTCGCCACCGCTTTTATCTGCTCCTGTTGATCCTATTGTTTCCATCGTTTCGCCTGCCCCCGTCGCCTCCTCTGCTCTTGAAACTCCGCTATCACTTCCGCTCTCCTCCGCACTCATTTTCGTGACCACTGCACCGCTACGCAGTATCATGCACAATTCCTGTCAATCGCTACAAACCACACGGCACCAGTGGGCTCCGATGACCAGCATAAGGGCTACTCACCTTTCCGCTGGAGTAGCCACCCTGCCTTCCCTGACCACCGCGTTGTCTGCCGTTCCTGCGCCCGGGCTTTGCTCCTCTCTGCTGCCAATGCGCGAAGTAATACTTGGAAAATGCACAAAAGTCCACCGCTAGTCCATTAGCGGCTGATGTCACTTTCGCTGCCTGCTCCCTTGGCCGGTGCGCTGGAAGTCAGTTTCTTGATGCGCTGAGCACCGCTGGCTCGGTCCGTTGGCCGTGATGCGTGGCGTCTTTCGCTGGTGCGCGGCTCGCACCTTACGCGCACTGATGGCTCAGTCCGTTGGCCACAATGCTGGGCGTCTCTCGATGCTGAGCCGCTAGCTCCTTAGCTTCAGTGTCGGTCCGTCGATCTGAAGTGATGGCTCGGTCCGTCGGCCACAATGTTGCTGTGTTTTCGTGCTGTCCTCTTTCGACGGAGACCTCCTTCTCAGGCGCTGTCCATCGGCCCGGAAGTCTTCCTGCTGAGCAAGTTTTTTTTTGTGATCGCCGAAGCCTGACGGGAGACGGTGATCCTGTATTCGGCTGCGCCAGTAAACTCCTAACGATGTTTCTTGAAGTTCCTTTTTTTTCTTCTTCTTCTTCTTGTTGGTAATGGTCCCGCCTCCTTGCTTCGTCGAAAGAATTTCAATGGGCCGAATTAAATTAACAAACTGATTTAATTAAACTAATAGGTTGAATGGATGAACAAACACAGCACAGTTGAGAGGAAGAACAAATAAAACACAGAGTTGGGTCGCCCTCCGGCTTAGGACAGTCCGTCGTCCCAAGCGAGCGTACGGGAGAACGTCCGTCTTCTCCTTCGCTCGGGCTGCAACTCCCCGGGCCACCCATCGCACCTCGTCGTTTTCGCGCGCTTTCCGTTTCCGTGAAAACGTCCTTGGTGTCCCCCCCGTTCACACAGATTCGTGGAATACCGTAGCCGAGGCCCAGTTCGCCGAAGCGTCCCAACCCCTGCCTTTCCACCACTGGCATTCCACTCTCGAGGACGCGCACGAGATTTACGACCGCGCTTTACACATACAAAATAAGAAAAACAACACCCAACGGACGCTCGACGGGGTCCGCCGACGGAGTTCGGAGCCTCGCGCGCTAGCCACCAGGCCAAACACCGAACGGCAGAGTGCCCTCCAATGCGCGAGACCCCTCGCCCCTCAAGAAAGACACAAAACAGATAACGCGCACAAGCAGGGACACTTCACACTGTAACCCAAAAACAAGAAAAGGTCCCCCCTCCCTGGGTACGGCGCCGCTCCGCCCGCGCGCCTCGCGGGCCGGCTGCCCGAAACGGCAGGAAACACAAACACACACAAAAAGAAAACTCGAGAAAACATACACTGTTGACGACCTTACACCTGCCCTTGCTAAAAGTTTGTATGGCAGTTTTACTGTCACTGATGACAAACTTCGCTTCCGTCCCGACGCAAGCTAACGCGATCGCAGTTTCATCGGCTATGCCTTTGCTCCGCCCGCGCATAGTGGCAGCTGTCACAAGATTGCCCCGGCCGCTGACGACCGTTGCCACCGTGTAAGCTAATAGCATTTATTCTGTTGTTCAGCAGCAGAAAAACGACGAAGGCAGTAAGCAAGCTTACTGTAGACAGGGGGCGCAGCGTGTACCCGTGCAACCGCACAGCGCGTGGTACCAGGGCAACGAGCGGCCACCCCCAGATCGCTGCGCTGAAACCACCGCGATGGCCGTGTGCGGAGGAGGCCTGCCCGGCGGTTGCGGTGGCAGTGACAACGCCCGTGTCGGCGAGGATGCCTACCTGAACGCAGGAGATGGGGTAAGTGGCAGTGCCGGTGCTCTCGTTGTCTTTGGACGTCCGGAGGAGAGCTAGAGGTCTGGACGATCTTGTAGGACAAGGAGACCGGGTGGGCTGGCGCCTCGAAATAGGGAGAGCTGCAATCTTGCACCTCATTTCCTATCACCTTCAGTCAGACTATAGCTCCGGCGCTAATTGATCAGCGATTCGATGATAATCCGAGGTAACAGAGAGCAAGAGCCCCTGGCCTCTGTCGATGTGCCTCCTCGTTACGCGTAGGCGAGCAAATGACTGGAAAGCACAGCGGTAGCCGCGTCAATTTCTGCTCTGTTATTGGAAAATATCTGTCGCTTCTCACCGAAGCACTGAAGGTCGCTAGGCCTAGCAGCACTGCCAGGCGTGGTCCGGAATTTTTTATGTTCGCGATCTTCTTCCCTATTATAGCACGACTTATTTTAAGGACCACTGCGCGGCATGCCATGGCAAAACGTTAGTAAAGTTCCTTTACGCATCTGCGCCGTCTGCGTTTGAAAAATATCTTTGTGCTCTTCGGAGTCACTGCGCATAGGCTGTGCCCCCTTTGAACGAAGGTCATGTATTTATCCCAACTACACTGGCCAGTTAGCCCTGTCTGCTTACCTACCTGATTATTGGCGTGTTTTTACGTGTTGTGAGAAAAACTCATGTTTTCTTTCCTTTCATAGCCATTTTGCACTTTGGCAAAACCCCCTCCCCAACACAGACCCCGCCAACTGCATTCCGGTTTTTATTGTTATCAATCAACCATGTACTTCTGCGCGATATCCTCTCTTTGTTCCTTGTATTTCCGCCGGCCGCAGCCGCGGTGCCCTAACTATTAGATAGATATTGCCGAGGCCGTCAAGGTCCTTTTTCTCCTTTCGGTTTTTTATCTTACAAGCTGCTACCATCGCCACGATATAACGGCAGAATTTCATCTCCGCATTTTTATCCTGCCGTTATTCTATCGAATATATAGTTTCAGGCTTTTGTGAGCTAATAGTTAAGAGCTTATAGCTTACAGGAAAGCCACACCTGGCGCGATGGCGCGGGGTAATCATAAAGCAGACATTTGGTGATTATGACATGTGCTCCAGAAGCGTGACGCGGCGTCATTCATGCATGCGCGAGGTAATTGGCATCATTGTTGTGAGCAAGACGGACGTGTTGCCGCTGAATGATCTCGTACTCTCGTTTAAACACATTGAGATTGTAGCCCGTCCTTCTGCTTGGTATCGACAACGCCGAGACAATTGGTATAACTACGGGATTCAGCCACCCTGCTGATAGTACAACCCTAGTCATGTCCTTAATTTTATCTGTGGCGCGAAGTTTGCATTTGCGCTCTGAGGTGCATGAATGGCGTCTTTTTCGCTGTACATTCTGCAGGCGCTGCAGCCTGCTCGCGAACGGCACGAGATTAGCGAGCGTATTCGACTCCTAGCACAAGCAGACTACGAAGACGGCGTGGCAATGGCTACCCGCATCCTCCTCAATGAGAGTAAGCCTGCCCGCGTGGGGCTGTTTCCTACTGGCTATTAAAAGACGTTCGTGAAAAAGTAGTAACTGTCAGCGTTGATTTGGGTTGTCCGGTGAAACCTTGTCCCAGTCGCTTATGAGGGAGAGGACGCGAGAGCCGTCAAAGCGCTCGCTGTTTACCGCTGTGCACACCGCGCTGCGTAGTTCCGTCTACTTTTTGTTGCGTGTAGTATGGCACTTGTTTCATTCAGTCTTTTTTTATGCTTTGTGATTCATCTAACAAGCATTGCCAGCTGGGAGAGAAAAGAATCTGTTGCATCCCATACTCGGGACACTGCATTATTTGGGGGTCGAGGCTGCTATTTGACTTTGTTTAGGCTGTAGTGCCTGCAAGGTTGACGTTACGGTGAAGATTTTGACGAGTCCCGTAACCGAGGCCAGAACAGAACACTGCTATAAAGATTTCATTATCGATACCAGCTGTTGAGATAGTGACGGTAGTATGTTGGGTGTACGACACGTTTAATAGGGCCCCCTAGGCTGCTACTGGCGTGGGTTCTCAGCAATCGCGCGGAGCGCTTAGCCGTGTAACTTCTGAGGATTGGCCTGCTCTTGCGCTGTTGTTATGGCAGAAAATAACAGAACTGCTTATGCGACTCGTTTTCCTTTTAAGATCGCTTGAGATGGTGCTTTCTCGGTCGCATTAAGGTCACTACGTTTAATTTATGCAATCAATGAGTCCAGTGTAACATGTTGATGTGCTGACTGAGCGATAAAAAAAATTTAGCGAGTTATCACCTAATCTCAGTTATGTGTTCTCTTATCTTGCAGCAAATCGCGGTAAGCAAATCTTAGCCTTTATGTCTGTTCTCGCCCTGCCGAGGCGGCGGCGTTTCCACAGAGGGAATGCACTCCCAAAGGTGACATTTATGAAAGTGGCCAAAACCATAGCTCCGTGATACAGAACAAGGCAAACAACAGAAGAATAGTGTAAAGCTTAGGCTCGAAAGTTCTGGAAATTTTGCCCCGTTTTACTTCGTTTTGCTTCGAAAAATTGCCGCTTTCACTTCTAGAATAATTTAATGTGGAACGATTCATAAGACATATGAAAACGCAAACGTACGGATAGGGATGCTTGCTACAGGATTAGAGGCGGAATTCAATCAAAAAAGAGTGGTCGAAGTGTTAACGATCTGATATCCGAGTCTGGACACAATAACGCACTTAAGGAAGGGGAGTGCCATAGATCATGCGCGCTGGCCTTTTGCTGAAGAGCTGGTCATGCTCAAAAGCACAGCGCGATTGGGCAGCGAAATAACTACAGCGAAGTAAAGAGTGACCAACTACGCATTATATTCTCTCTAAGGCTGCCATTTTAAATGTACATCTATTTTTTCTTATCATTTGAGGAGACATCAGCATGAGTGCGTCATCATATGAAAGTAGCCAGCGGCCAATCTCAAAATCATAAGCTAGCGTGTCCCCTTTTTGACGATAGCCTTCACTCGGTGCTCACACTGGCCAACCGTTGGCTACGATATTCAACCAATAACGAGGTCTTTTTGGTGATGAATGAGCCAATTGACTGGCCGCTTAACCAGGACGCTTGAAACCGCAGCTTTGTCGCCGAACAACAGTGACCAACGCTGGATGCCCAAATGGATAAGAAAGGGAGAATGAGTACTCGCTTCGTGCACAATACGACCGTCCCAAACAAGGTCTTGACAATGCCAGCGCACCCATGCAGCCTATGTGACGACTGCGGATAGGCGACAATGCGCCAACAAATGAAGCTGTCAACGCAGATTGGAGTCGAGCCACATGGTGTCCCTTCGCCATTTCAGCCATCCCTGTGCGCTTACATTCCTCGCTACTTCTTTATCGCCTATCTTCGGTCGCGACTTTCGCTGCAGGGTGAGAGGGAGATGCACCGGCCTTATTAGGTTCTTAGGGGTGACAATACGAGAGAGGACAGCCGGAGACGTTCGCGGCAGAGAATCTTGAAGAGTTCAAACAGAAGGGATTTTTTTTTCATTACAGGCTTTGACGTCTATTGCTATTCACCGCTTTATTGCAGTTAATCAAATGCGCTAGATTTATTATACGCGATTCAACCTATTTAAGCAATTGGTTAAATCAAACAGAGTGGAATCGTTAATTGAATTGACAGAACCAGGGTATATGCTCTGCGATGTCACGACCTGGAGCCCCAACCAGGATTCAGGCACATCGTTGCTCGGCTCTGGCGTCCGTATATGTGCTTTCACACTAAAAAGCTATCATGCGCAAGAGCCAGTTTCGTCTGCCCAGCATGTTAAGGGTTATGATCTATCGTCGTCACTCTAGTGCGGCGGTCAATCGCACTGTGGAGTCGCGCTTTGCAACCCGTAACCAAATATAAGTGCGGCACCGAATTATTTCCCAGGGAAAACAGTGCCAACTGTTCGCTTGTTTGCGTGCGCAGTGTTCGCGAACGAGCAAGAGCTGCGCGACGCAGCGGCGGCCTATTACCTAGACGCAGTAGCTCGCAACTCAAACCGGTACGCTTTGTTGCCACGCCCCTTCCAAGGTGTGGACAATGGACTCTTTGCGGCCGGGGATGGTGCTGCAATAGCCGGTGAGAGCCCCTGTCTTCATCTTTATTACAATAATGTCTGCGTAGCCTACTTTTCCTGACTGTAGTAAAGGGGAGTGAATAAAAAGCGCCGCAGCAGTACGTTACAAAAATGGTCGCTCCGCGAGGCACCTCTTGAAGATGGACGAAGGGCCTCAGTCAAGCAGTTACTAATCTTTCCTTATGCCCTAGCCTCTTCTTTGAACACGAAGCGTGGCCGATGGCGAGACGTCCAGTGCGCATTGGTGATTGCGGAAATTCCTGATTTTGTAGTAGCACAGACAACTGCATGCCTAAACAACCTCATCCAATTTGTTGGGGGGGGGGGGGGGGGTAGACAACATTCGGGCTGTTTTCCAATTTCATCCAGTATTCCGCGGGGAAATTAATTGGGCTCTCCGCTATTCCTTTCATATTATTGACTTTGCTAACCCATCTGTGCATATTCGATTGTTGGGCGATATCACCCGCGATACATTAGTGGTGCGGGCGGAGTCTGTCGTTGGACTCCATCTTACATTCTGTTGGACGATATTATGTTTCATCAGGGAAATTAGTAACAAGGTCGGTTGAAATGACCTGAACAATGCTTTTAACAACGTTTTGAAATGGTGCGTCCGATGGGCCATTGGTTCGCAAAGCTGACAAAACCTGAAAAAACAGGAAATATACCATAACTAGTAAGATATTGTGGAGCTCACACATAAGCAATATGTTCTCTTCCGCATTTCGCGAACTGTGCTGGTTAAGACATAAACTGAAAAATGCCCCCCCCCCCCCCTAACTATAACCTACTTTGCTACTCTTTAATAACCAGACCTAAAATTGAATATGAATGCATAGTGTGAGACCCGTGCACAAAGTACTTTGTGCACGGGTCTCACACAACATAAAACACTGGAAAGAATACAGAGAAGAGGTGTTAGGTTTATATGTATTAAATATGAAAATACTCACTCTGTAATCCTCTTAACAGAAATTAATAAAAATGAAGGGTTGCTTTTTGTGTGTGTGTGGGGGGGGGGAGGGGTGCGTGCGTGCGTGCAGTGTATGTCGATCCATCCAGCCTCAGTTTAATGCCTGCTGTATAGAATAAATAAATAAAAATAACGAAGTTAGTTTCCACACTATTATGGTAAGGTAACATTAGGTAAGAACTCTTTCTAAGCAGCTAACGTGGGTGCATCATAATAACATATTGATTGTCATACCTGGAATATCTTTAATTCATTTTCCTGCAGTGCATACAGATTGCTAGTTTGAAGAAACCAATACTTTGCTAAGCTGCCATTTTTCTCAGGTTGCATTTCCATTATTTTCCTTTCCTAATTTGCCTGCGCGCGAACCACCATTGCGCTAGAGTATAGGCTGAACGTCAGAAAAGTGAACGTCAGAAGCTTTCGAAGCAAATACAAAAGAGGTGCAAGCAAAAAAGCGGTAGAGTACGTCACAAACTACTGCAGATGCCTGACGCTCATGTTCACCGGCAGCAAAAATCTGCCATTTTAGCAAAAACAAACCTGTTCCAGAGGTATGCCAAGGCACGAAAACACTTGGAAGATATGAAACATAACCGATTATTCCAGCTAAACATATACAAGTCTTTAAGAAACAAGCGGTACCCGGCACTGTGAAACAATTTGAGAGGTGTTTGTTGCCGGGCCTATGCTCCAGTAAATTTTGTTCTACAAAATGTATCAGTACAAATGTATCAGGAGCAAAGCAGCAGTAGAGAAACTGGGGATTACTTCGAGAAGGTTAGCTGAGATGTTTTCATCAAGGTACAATTTACGTAGCGTCAACTATCGGGCTTCAAAGAAAGCCATCACGTGGTGAGCTAAAGTTCATAGCTCTGTCCTAATGGCCATATAAATCCTAATTAGTGAGAGCACTTTAAAAAGCGGATTTTGTTCTCTGAGACGCGTCTCTGGACGTTGTAGTAGAAACGTTTTTATTGCGGTGTCCTATAACATTTTTTATGACAGTGATCTCGGAGGAGTGACGGGATGGTTTCATGCCGTTAAGAAAAACACTTTACGTTAGTGATAACTTCGCGCAAGCATAATGTTCTTAGCTTTTTGTAAAGGTGATGTTTGTGCCTGAAGCCAACCTTTTAAAAAAGTTAGCTAATAAGTACTAATCAAATAATAAAGCGTGGAGGACGAAGAAAAAGAAGCCCTGGCTGTAATACTTTCAACATCTCCCAGTTTGTTTCAGAGTCCTGTGTACCTCCGTGTTTAAACGCTTGGTTTTATTTAGCTGGGATCTGGTATAGCCTTCGTTGTCCTGATCTTGTGTGTGTCCCAGCTAACTTAGCCAAAGATTCAAATGTACTGACTCATAGTAGTAGAGGCAACTTAAGCTATATATGCTGTTGGCGATTGTATGCTTCCATACATACATACATACATACATACATACATACATACATACATACATACATACATACATACATACATACATACATACATACATACATACATACATACATACATACATACATACATACATACATACATACATACATACATACATACATACATACATACATACATACATACATACATACATACATGCATGCATGCATGCATGCATGCATGCATGCATGCATGCATGCATACATACATACATACATACATACATACATACATACATACATACATACATACATACATACATACATACATACATACATACATACATACATACATACATACATACATACATACTGCCGTGCATCCGTGCATACATAAATGCATACATACATGCATAAATGCTTACATCCATCCGTGCTTACATACATGGATAAACGCATACATACATGCATAAATGCTTACATCATGCATGCATGAATAAGCTCGACTGCTGTGGTTCATTGTTTATGGCGTTCGACCAGTTAGAGGGGACCCGGGTTTGATATCGGCCGCGGCGGCGATGCAGGTGAAACTCAAGGTGCCCTGTGCTGTGTGGTGTGAATTCACATTGAAAATCCCAATGTGGTCGAAACACGCGCGCGCGAGCGCACCCACGCACGCACGCTCACGCACACGCATACTCTCTCTCTCTCTCTCTCTCTCGCGCGCACGTACGTGCACATAACTTATGTCGCAGGGCCGGTGATGTCAGTCGTCCAGAATTCCTACTCCGACCTCTTCCGCCGTCTCAGTGGGGCAGGTGATAGCAGATCGTGAAAGCGTGTTCCCCTTTGGGGACCTTGTAGTCATCAATGGACAGTGTGATGATATTGTCGACGTGAATGCGGTTGTAGCTACTGCTGACATTTGACCTGAGTGCGGAGTGTTTCGTTCTGAGGTAGACCTGTATTTTATTACACGCTCTTACATGTGTAAACCTCTCGCCATTAATAATTGTGGCAGATGATAGTGCATATATTTGTACATGTCTTAGGATTTATGCCACACAAGCAGTTAAGGCTATCACGCGCCAAACACGATGTTCAATGTAGAGCCGCATTCGCACTGCACTGAAAGGGATGGTTCGAGTTCAATCTGCTTCCTGCAAAACAGAAGTGATCTAAAAGAAAGGAGTGCGGGGTTTTACGTTACTACCAAAGCTCCCGATATAGGAGGAGTGTTATTGCTTCGCAGAGTTTGGGCGACACCGTTTGACCCCAGAATTGGAGGACGTGGTCGTGGAGGACTTTGACTACTGGGACGACGAGGAGGAGCCGAGCTTGCCGAACATCGAGCTGTCTAACAACGAAATCGAGATAGTGTTCGAAAATGAAGACTACTCCGAGACGGAAAGTGACATAGGCTCCTATGAAGAGGTTGAAGATGAATATGCTTCTGACCCAGACCTCAGCGTGCAGTCGGACTACGACTACTAAGGGTCCTCTGAAGGCAGAACCAGAGGGCCCCTCCTCACAAGCCGCTGATTCGAAGAGGACTGTACAGGGGTGCCCAGCCCATCTATCTCCTCCCGTGCTGTCGAGTGAGACAAGCAAAGATAGAGGACTGGGTGGTTTCCACCTTTTTTTTTTAATTTCTTCTTTCTCTGGAAACTGCCGTCGACGAGCACTGTACTATCTCTTCCCGTACTGCCGATTCAGACAAACCAAGATAAAGGACTGGGTGGCTTCCATCTTTCTTTTTCATTCTGTGTCTGAAAACTGCCATAAGTGTGTGTTTCTAAACCCCAAAGGCACCAAACAGGAAAAAAAAAAGTTTGCATTCTGTGTGTGGTAGTACCGGGGTTTAATTTAGAGCAACTGTGGTTGCGGTGTTGTAAGGGGAAACGTTTGTGGTCCTAATCTTGGTGAATGTGGTGAGTGCAGCTGATCAATACCTGCAGTATGCACCTAGCCGGAATTTTCCTATTTTGCAGCTGAGTGGTTGATAACATGGGTTGGGCTCTGCTAACAGTGCTCTGAGCATTATGCCGGAAGTGAGGCGAAATTTCGGGTCTTGCGACTGCTCTATTTGATTTTATTAGCTATTTCTCTATTGTGATTAATGCATAACATTTAACCTTATATTATTTTTGTTACTGTTGCTGTATGCTATTGGTGTTTCACTTTCTATGACCTTTGCGGCCGTAGAAAGTGAAGTAATAGCCATCAGTCAAAAAGGTAATGAAATGTATCGATTAGTTGAATTTTTTATCGGGATAATTTCTCTTGAGGTCCCCTGGAAACTGCGTAATTCTGCTTTAGCAATCTTTCACGTCAGGAAGTAATTTTAAATTGCACCTTCTCATGTCTTTATCATGTGCCACGTTGCGGCACTTGCCGATAGACCGCTTTGGTGTGGACACGTTACGCTAGGGCGTCAGGTAAGAGGCAAAAAATATGCTAACGTTAACGCACTATTTCCAGGGCCACTGCACTGCTTAAAGCGTGCTTTCCGAAAGGATTGTGGAGGTTTCTTGTCGACAGACTATCTGGGATGGTATTAGAGCGAGCATCCGCCAGTACAGAACGGGTGTTTTAAAAACAGGGGGGAAGCCATATACCCTATCAATTTTGCCTCAGGTAGAAACCACACTCCCGGAAAATTGCTGCCTGTGAGCGAGCATCACGGCCCTGCATTGTGCTGCCTCTTACGGCAAAGGCTGGCAGTGACACGTGGCTGGGATTTGCAAAAATTCACATTGAGGTGCATTTACCTTTTAATTGAGCATTTATCGAGTCTATAAACCGCCTGTAAATACTCAGTCTATTGAGCTTAGTCTATAAACATCAAATGTTCTTGATTGATATATCGGAGTAGAAAGTTGATTTACTGCGTTTAGTTGAAACTTAAGCAACAAAAAACCACTTATTCAATAAAAGATAAAATGTTATTGATTGACGTTACCTATAGAAAGGTAATTGGCTGCAGCTTAAAACTCGTCCACCGGCACTCGACTACTGATCCCAAGGATGTGGGATCGAATCCAGGCCTCGGCGGCCGCTTTTGTATGGAGGCGACAAGGCTTCCTTGTGCTGTACGATGCCAGTGCCCATTAAAGAACCTCATGTGGTCGAAATTTTCGGAGTCCTCTACTACGGCGTCTCATAGCCTTAGTCGCTTTAAGACGTTAAACCAAATAAACATCACAGCTATTTTCTCACTGTGTTCCGAACCACAACCCTGGTATAAACTATTCTCACTATCAGCTGAGGGGATTTATTTCATTACATCAACTTTAGTGGAGAGGCCATGATAGCAAAGTCGGTCACAGGTTGCAACTTGAAAAATACTTCTCATGTATAGATGTCGAAAGTCGCTTGGCATTGTAAAATTCACAAATAAATGTTAAACACAATAATTGTTTTAACGCTGCTACGCAAGACCGATGCATAGCTTCACAGAAGACGTGCCAATTTAGTCATCAGCAAACGTGCTGTGCCCTGCAGCGCTGGATTCTGCAAAGTTATCTGAAACCATTTTATGGCATGAATAAAAGCAGCAGACCAACGCAAAGCTTCGAAAAATAAGACATCTGTAAACTATGCATAACGACATTTGACAATAACAACAGCGTGTACCTGCGCTGAAGCTGAAACGCTCAGAACCTACTTCTGAGCGGCTGGCGCCACCATGCACTCGCCGTCCGTTTCCTTCAGCGCCAGGACGAAGATGACGGTAGCAAGGACTGCAGGGTTCTGAAGCAAATATTTATCGAACTCTGGTATGCCGCGAGCGCTTCTTCATTTCCTGAAGAGGTGGTTTAATTCCCCAGGTGCCTTAATAAGTATAATTTTGTAGTATTGTTTGTCAAAACGTTCACCACTTTAGATTCAAAGCACATGGTAACCAGCGCTAAAAACATTGGACAGAAGAGAGACGGACACCACGGCCGCCAGACATCAACTTGGTTTTTTTCCTGGCAGCTACATTCAATATATAGGCAAACCATGTAATAAGGATCACACCCTAAACCGCATGTGGAACGGCCCCCTTCGGTTCAATAATTGTAATTCTTTGGATGATAAAGATCAGCATGGCTCGCTTACGCACGACTGTCGTTCCATGTATATGAGATAGGCTTCCAGTTTCACGCTCCTTCTGGTCTGAACATGAAAAAATTACTCCTGTCTGCTTGACCAGTGTCTTTTCAAATTCAGACTAGAAGGAGCGTGAAACTGGAAGCCTATCTCATTTACATGGAACGACAGTCGTGCGTAAGCGAGCCATGCTTATCTTTATCATCCAAAGAATTACAATTATTGAACGCGCAGGTGCCGCTGCACATGCGCTCTAGAGTGTGGTCCTTTGTACATAGATTCCCTATATATTGAATGTATTTGTCTGGAATAAAACCAAGTTGATGTCTAGTGTTCGTGGTGTTCTCACTTCTGTCCTTCTCTTTAGCACTGGTTACCACGTGCCTTGAGTCTAAAGATTACCAACTAGTCCAGTTGCGCTTTAAATCGGCACTTTTTAAAAAACAAAAAACGAAGGCTTGCTGACCCTGAAATGTTAGCCTGCATGAACTGGCAGCTCCTTGTTGTTGTTTTTATCAATACATTCTCTCAGTCTCCCTATTTAAGAGTCGTTTGGCTGGTAAGCGAATGTGAGAAGGTCGAAAACTCGTCGATGTTTTTGAGGCGTATTGCAGTAAAGTCGCGCAACCCAAAGCATTTAGGCTTTCCAGAGCTGGGACTCTGAGACAGACCACGTCGTCTAAATCTTGGACCAAGCCATGTAACTTTGACTGATAAATCGCGCATGAGGCGGCGACTGTTTTAAGAAGGGCAAACGTTTGTGCGAACTGATAACTCATGTTAAGAAATCAATGGCGGGCAAAAAGAGAGGACAATGAGAGGCATCACGCACACGCAAACACGCGGCTCGCCTTTTTTTACCAGGATACTTCTCTCTTTGGTTGCGTATTTTATTCTTTGCAATGATGCATACGTTATTACAGGGCACATATCATCATGCAGAAACTGCGTCCATATAACAAATAAATTATCTATAACCGAATTTGTTTTCTCATCAGTTTCAATTTCAATAGCTGAGCGATGTCTGTGACGTTAGAGTGGAGTAGATTTAAGCCCTTAGAGAGTGTAAGTCGTCAACTTAAGGGAATCAAAAGAAGTGATGTATGTAGTCACTCTTCCGCAGTTTATTTCATCGCAACGCTGTAGTCGGGCTGCGTCAAGAGCAGGAATGACAAGGGAAGAAGCGGGTACTATATCAGTGTATGTTATCGGTAGTGAAATAGAACGTAGTGTAGCTCGCTATATTGTTATCGCTCAGGTGACCTATGCCCGCGGACAACCTTCCTTGTATCTGCAGCGAAATGTAGAGGTGTGCGCCCTGCCGGGTTTGACCACCGGCGGCGGCGTGGAAACCAAAACCAGAAAATTTTAAGAAAAGCTGTTTCTCTCCATTCTTGTTTGTAAATGTCACTTGGCTAAAGTCCTCGGCTACTCGGCTGAGAGGACTAGAACACATAGGCATTGAAAGTGCATTGAGAAATGCAAAACGCTCGCAAAACTTAGAACTTTTGCAAACTCATTCCTTGAACTTTCGATCAGTGACGATGAAATGAACCAGACGTTCCGGGCTGGACAAAAAATGGAATCACTTGTTCTTAATATCCCTCACCTTTTCCTTACGTAATTAAAACTTTCAGTATTTTGCTTTCAGAAATTAAAACCGCACAACGTACTGTTATAAGCATTTTTTTTCCACAGCAGATGAACCTTTTTTTACTAGATATAGGACGATGGGAACCATTCGGCTTACTGCAAAATATGTTTTCGCTGTGCAGGTCTAGCTCGCAGTCATGGCCGGTTCTGCAAACTCAAGTAACATATGCCTCATCCATCCAGCTATCGCCTTCGAACTGGACACCTGTCGCCGTTTACCGCACCCCGGCCACCAACTATCGCCCCCCGACTACTATCTGCATGCGCATGATCAAGGAATGCCGTCATCTGCGACGTCTTCTGACTATGGCCGTATTGAAGAGCTGCTGGACTGCTTCCCCGTCAGTGGGCTCGGTGAGACAATGGGAACCATTCCGCTTACTTCAATATATGTTTTCGCTGCGCAGGTTAGTTTTTCCGTTTCAGTTTGCAAATTAACATTTAGTTTGTGGGGTTTAAAGTCGCAAAGTAACATTTGGGAAAGAAATATTCCTGATTGTTGTGCCGCGCCGACACACTGTTTCGTGCATTTTTTAATAGTGCTACTTCGTGTGTAGTTGAACTAAATCCTGATCCCCCAATCAACGAAATACTCGATACTCCCCTCCATTGCCAAGCTGATATTAAGAAAGAAATGGCTGAACTCAAAGCATGTTGGGATAATTATCGCAAAATCCTAATTGAGATAGATTCCAGGCTGCGTTCCTTTGAAGTCTTCTTTAAACAGCCTATCGCCTCCTCGCCTCAAATAGCATTCATTATAAAGGAAACAGAGTCCCTTCAGGGTATGATGGCGTCACATAGTAGTAAAGTGGTTGATCTTGAAGACCGCAGTCGCCGCTCAAACATCATAGTTTACGGTATTAATGAGCAGTCAGATGAAACTGAGGACGTCCTGAAAGAAAGTGACATTTGCAATGTGTTTGAAATACATATTGGCGTCAAATACAAGTCAATTGCACGCATTCACCGCCTAGGCCGCGCGGGAAGCCGGCGGCCTGTCATTGCTTATTTTTAGGATTGCAATGAAAAACAGGCTGTGTTGAAGAACTCATAAAAATTGAAGGGTACAAACGTTTTTGTTCAAAACGATTGCAGTCACCCGACTTTAAGTAAGCGAAAATTGCTCTGGGAAAGTTCAAGGGCCGATAGGGACAGCAAGAAGCGTGTGTCTTTACTTCATGACATACTAAAGGTTAGCGACGTAATGTTTGTGTGAGATGACGCAAGGAACGAACGTGTGGAACTTCCTTCCAGGACGGCACGTGCTGATTGACATTCTGTTCGGTCACGTACAGCACCAAAGGAGCTCAGACTGCTTAACGTGAACACACAGAGCCTCTGAAATAATACCGATAAACTAGAATACCTACTTTTAGCCTATAATTCATATATTACTATAATCACAGAAACCTGGCTTCATGATGGCATTAACAACTCAGTTCTTATTCCTCCAAATTATCACATATTTATGCGAGACCGTTCACCCTGCGGTTGTGGCGTTGCTATCATTTTAAAGAAACCTCAGAGTGGTTACCCTTTGAATCAGCTAGACGAGCACGAAAGTTTGGTTATTAAGGTCAACTGCTAGGGCCATTTGTTCACCTTATGTGCGGCCTACAGACCTCCAGCTTCTACTCCAGATTTTTTTGTAGACGTACTTTTTTGTAGATTTTTTTGTAGCACACGATTACTAATGTTCTTTTAAGGATGACAACATCATTCTGGCCGGTAATTTTGATCTTACTGGTGTTGACTGGAGTGACTCGCTTTCTGCCTATGACATTTCTAATCCTCTTGACTATATAATGTTAATGTGTGAGTTACTCAGACTGTTACCGAATACACCAGAATTACGGGCACTACACGCTCAATTCTTGATCTTTTTTTCCTCAGTTCCAGTTTTTCGTGTTATTCTGTCTCCATTCATGACGGTATTTTCGATCACAAGAGCGTTCACCTCTCTTTATTGCTTGGAAACCCCAAAATGCTCAAGGAACAACTGAACAAAACAGTGAAGGATTATTCAAGAGCTGACGACAACTCCATTCTTGATCGTCTTTGGTTCATTTGCGAGAATCTTTCGAAAACCATCGACTCAGTTTGGAATACGCTGAAATCAATATTAATGATTGCATCGATGCACGTATTCCTAAAAGGCGCGTTAGAGTGAACAAGAACAACCCATGGGTGACCAGGATTATCATACATATTCATCGAAGACTTAAACGCTCTAAAATGAAAAGCGGTAAACAGCATCCAATGATACCCAACTCAGAAGTGAGCTTGCATCTAAATTGTCTGATGCTAGGGGAAAGTATTTTAGTTGTTCCCTTCCACAGTTTCTAAAAAGTGACCCAGTGACCCCAATAAAGTTTGGCTCAACCAACGAAGTGACTCAGGTGATGAAGTAGGGAAGATATTAATAAATGGGTCCGTTGTTAACGACGCGTCCGACGTGGCCGAGCACTTCCACTGCTATTTTCAATCTGTCTCCTCTCCCTCGGTTCCTTACGTAGTTAATATTACCCCTCGTCTGACAATGAACCCAATTTCATAACCTATGAAGGTGTTCTTAGTATGATACCCAATCTCAGAACTAAATCCTCAGTCGGCCAGGATAATATACCAAATGCGTTTTTGCGTCGCTATGCCGAACCACTCGCTCATATTCTGATCCACCTTTTTTGTTTGTCCTTCAGAGAATGCATTCTTCCAAATGACTGGCGTATAGCTCGAGTGGTTCCGCTCTTAAAAAAAAGGCGACCATTTGAACGTGGAAAACTAGACCTATCTCGCTTACTTCCACTACATGCAAACTCATCGAACATACTTTATCTGACTATGTGGTCTCGTACCTTGAAAACAAGAATATTTCACCCTTTCCACACGGTTTCAGAATAGGCTTATCAACCACTAGGCAGCTCGTGACCACTTTTCGCGAAATTGCCTCTTCACTAGATAAAGGCGAACAGATAGATGCAGTTTTCTTGGATTTAAATAAAGCCTTTGACCGCATTTGTCACAGCGAACTATTATCGAAGCTTCAGAATATCGGCTTTCCTGATAACCTCGTTAATTGGATATGTTCACACCTTTCAAACCGACAGTAATTTGTTCAGGTGAAGGACTGCTCCTCTGACGTTCTGCCAGTATCCCATGGAGTGCCCCAGGGTAGCGTCCTTGGCTCTGCCCTTCTCGTGGTCTTTATCAATGACATTGTCGCGGTCAGTGACACCACAGCTATAAATATAAGGTTATATGCTGATAATTGCATTCTATTTAGGCCTATAAATAGTCACCACCATCAAACATGCCTACAGACAAACCCTAATGCAGTTGCAGACTGGTGCATGGAATGGTTAATGGAAATCAATACAGATAAAACTTTTCTTTTATAGGTCACGAAAAAGAAAAATCCGCTCCAGTTTGCCTACACACTGAACCATAAAAACCTAATGCAAGTCGATAACTACAAGTACCTTGGCGTAACTTTAAATCAGCATCTTAGTTGGACCCCTGACGTCGACAATATTTGCGCTGCTGCTTCTACAAAAACTTAGTTTCCTCAGCCACAAAATAGTCAGCTCCGCAGTCCATAAATCTATTAGCCTACAACACCTTCATAAGATCTAAACTTGAATATGCGAGTGTATTATGGGATTCATTTCTCAAAAAAGTCATGCATTCAATGGAGATGATACAAAGAAAAGCAATCCGTCTCATTTTCTCCAGCTATGAAAGGCGTGCTTCACCGTCCGACATCATGGCCGTAAATTATATTCCATCATTAGAAAAACGAAGAGCACTTGCCAGGTTAAAATCTCTTTTTTCTCTTTACCACCAACAGTTTAATTCCACCGCCAAGGACTACCCGTGCCCGCGCTTAACCCGGCATACTAGGAATGTTCATGCCCACAGCCTTACGCCATACTTTGCCCGCAGAAACCTCTTCAAACATTCTTTCTTTGTTCGCACTATTACCCAGTGGAACAGCTTGCCAGATCACGTCTTTTGCGCGCGTGATCTTAGCGATTTTGAAGAGAACTTGTTTCCTTTTATCTGAGGTTTGTCTTGTTTGTCTTCGTTCTTTTTCCTTGTCTTTCGGAATGTATTGAAGTCGACAATCTTATGTTTCATACTCTGTATCTCTCGAAAGTGCTTTTATCGGACAGTGTTGTTCATACAGCAATCCTTGTTACCACTGTCTGCCTTCATGTTCATCGTGCATTGTCATGGTTGTGTTTTTAGATGGTTTATTTTATTTTTCTCTCGCTCGAATTTAGTTCAGATGGAATTTATTTTGGCTGTTGTAATTTTGTCCACTCTGCTTACCCTCGGGCTGCCGTAATTTGTAAATAAATAAAAATGATACTGTATAACAAAAATTGTCCCGTTTTGGTCACTCGTGATCATCATGTTAAATGAATGAAATTCGGAATAAAAAATGCAGGCTTTGTTCGAATGCTGCTATTTGTCACAAATTTTACCGAATTTGTTAAGGCGCACTCTGAAATTTATTGTAACAACAATATATCAGCAACATACATTGAGTGGGTGTAGATTGGATCGAGTTTTATTTAGAAACTCTATAGAAGCAAATTACTTTTTCGAGATCGATAAGAACATGCTCGCACGGGGTGCTCGTGCCCGGGATACCTAGACCTTTTAGTCAGACCTAAGAGCCATATGGTGGCTATTGTTTTGAGCCTCGTTCCAAAATTTTAGCACACCATTGACAATACTTTGTCTTCTTTTTATTCTGTTTTTGTTTTTCTCCGTCGCTCCCCTTCATGACAGAATGTATAATGATTCTAAAGGCCTGAAACAGGCAGAAAAATAACGAAGACAGCAGAACGGTTTAAACACAACTGAACCTGAAAAATAATATATATTGATCTCTACTTGTTAGAAAACACCAGGACACTTGGTGCTCAAATAAAAATATGAAAAGCGCAATTGCTATATTAGCATTCTAAGCTTATTTGTTATCGCACTGCACTCTAAAGGATCAGACAGATCAAAACACGTTTGCTCACTTCGCCGACAGGCGGTACATACCTTCGCTGATGCAAACAGATACAGATGTTGCAAGCGAACTCTCAAAACGTAGCATAAGCCCCGCCAAGGTGGCGCAGTGGTTAAGGCGCTCGAGTACTCCGCCGAAGGGTGCCGGATCGAATCCCAGCGATAGGCGGCTGCTTTTCGCTGCAGGCAAAAAGCAAGGCGCCCGTGTTCTTTGAGATGGCAGTGCACGTTGAAGAAACTTCGTTAAAACTTCAAGTTAGCAAGAAAACGTTAAAGAATCCCAGGTGGGCGAAATTCCGGAGTCCTCTAGTACAGCGTCTCTCATAGCCTGAGTTGCTTTGGGATGTTTAGACCCCACAAACCAAACGAAACCAAATTGAAACGTAACAAAAAATAGCACCTGAGTTACCTGTGCGGCGCCGACACGCCGGAAGCACACATGCCCAATGTGCCCGAAGGCTAACGGAGGGTGTCACATATGACCTCCGATCCGCGAGACCTCCGATAGGAGACGGCCGCGGTCTAGGCGGAATCTTGCATCGAGATTATATAACAATTGCTAACATATTATAATCGCTCCGAGAGACGACGTCGCTGATGGCGGCGCAGTGAGAACACTTTGGTTTGGCGCGTCTACGTCTTGGAGCAGACTTCTAGAGAACGCTAGGCAGAAAAGAAAAGACGAGTTTTTGGCGCCGTTCCGTAGATTGTAGGCTCACTCTGCGTCTTCGTCATCAGCAACCCCGCACCGTATCTCCGATGATAATGAATTCTCAGCTTCAGCCCAGTAAAAGTAAGCTTCGTTCGATTCCTCTTCAGATTCTTCACCTCTTCAATGTCATGGAGGAAGAAAAAAAGCTAGGAGGGAGCGCGCGCAGCCTCGGCAAGCCAACCTCCTCTGACGCCGCTCCCTTTTCTCTCTTGCACGCAATGATTCTTGGGAATTTAGCCAACATAGTTGCCAGACTCAAAAGTAGCAGGGTACATGATATTTTTTAGTGACTTTAGATTGTCCCCGCGGAAAGCCTACCGGAGTGGTCTGCCGAAAGATGTGCGTCTCGTCGTAACACATAAGTTACTTTGTTTACAATTGTTGCATTGTACTTCGTGTTTATAGGCACACTAGTGAGAACTGCAGGTGGCCTTTTCTTCTTTAGTTTCGTCAGGGAGACCATAGGGAGACTACGAATTCGACATAACATTACATGCCTGGGGAACTGGCTTCAGCGTAACAATGTGTATTTGAGGTCTGCATTTCTTAAATGAATTAAACGATTTTCATCTCGAACAATACATGCACATGCTCTGACAAACAAACATTTCGTTTCTCGAGGAGTGCGCATAACAGGATACTCACCGTTGGAGCGACAGCCCCGAGAGGTATATCCGTGTAGTTCTTGCATCCCGGCACGCAGCATCTCATATGGCAGTACTCTTTGTTGAGCTAGTTGGTTTGAATATATGCTTGCCGGACTTAGCGCACAAAGACAGAGCACAAGAACACAACGGACGACAGGACGAAGCGATTATTAGCGCTCCGTCCCCTCGTCTTGTTATCGCGTGCTTCGTCTTTGTGCGTCAAGCCACGCAAGCATTTCATATGGCGCAGCTGCTAAGGGGACCAAGCCATACTTCGCGAAATACACGGGTGCACTGCGCGGCGACGGCAGCCCCCACAGGATCAGCCCGTCTAAAAGTCCAAAGTTCCATCCATCGCCTGTTCGCAGCGCGCGCCTCAGGTTTCTCGTGCAGGCATCGTGTAGCGAAGGCCACGCGAAGGCATTCCTTCGGAGCGAAGCGTGCGAAACCGCAACGGAAACCAGCTACCGGCTACCGCTTGCCGTATCACGTGACGGCTAATTTCCCATGATTCTTTCCATTATACTTTTTATGACTAGGCTTCACTTTTCCGCTCCCTCCTAGTTTTTTTCTTCTTCCATGTTCAATGTGCTCGTCGATTCGGCAGGCGACGTGTAGTTCCCACACACATTGAGACGAAGGACGACAAACTTGAACAAGACGAAACTTAACTTTGTAGAACAAAATGCGAGGTACAGAAAACTTATTTTACAAAAGACAAAGGCAAATAGACAAAAAAGACTGAGCGAAAACGAAGCGCAGCTCCACCAGCTGACACGCTAACTAGAACATGAGCTCATAGCTCTCTATACGACTTCTGCCGAGGCCTGCTGCTGCCGCTATCGTAGCTTCGCCATGGTAGAAGAACAAATGGTAGCGTAACTCCCATAGAAGCCTGCGTGTCGACTCTGAGTGAGGCTTCAGTTGCCCGGCGCCCCCTGCGAACTGTGAAGCACAACAAACACGTGACGTTGCTTGTGACGTCACAGTGACGTACTTTTGGCGGGGAACTTGATTGTCTTTTTACTTATGAACGAAAAACAAGGCCAACAACGACGGAGGCAGAACGATGCTTGGTTAAGGCAGAAAAATGGACACCGTAACTGTTCAGCCAACTTCCCTTGACATCGATTTCTACTGTCAAGTTTTACGTTAACTGAAATGTTATGGCATCTTTAACCACCTTATCATAGCATCGTTCTGCCTCCGTCGTCGTTAGCCTAGTCTTTCGTTGCGCGTCATGTAAACGCATTCTGGGGCTTATTTCTTCGGGCACGTTTGTGAACAAGGGCCTTCAAGTGAATTCGGCAAGCACATGGATAGAATCGCATGGCTTGAGGCATTTCACTAAGGGCATAAATGAGTGAAGCTGTGCTGCATCGAAAGCCAGGCTTTATTAATTCACGATTACTTACATAGACGCTTCACGACAATGAAATCTTTAAGTGTAGGAAAGCGACCACCGCTCATTTGTCACGGTCTTCATGAAATCATCGTGATAACAAAATGACCTGAGCGTAGGTCTCCTAACGAGACGCGGTGAGATTATAAAAGGGTAAAAGATCTTGCTAACAAAGTACACATCAGTGTCAAAGCAAAAACAAACGAACGGAATAACTAACGCTAGCGCTAGAACGCCAACCTATAAGAGCTTAGGTAAGCAATTCAAATTGGGATTGCTAGTATTTAGAAGTTAATGCGTCTGAGAAGTGAAAATATCTACGATATAGCTTCGCTCCAATAAATCTCGCCCTGTTCATGATTCCATTATTTTACTCGCGCTTCATTTGTCACTGAGAGGAGTCAATGTGAGGTTACAAATTTACAACTTAAGCATTTAACCTGTTCATGAGAAAGATTCCATTGACAATAGGAACATCACTGTAATAACAGCTAAAGCACGTTCAGCGAACGTTGGTGCGGTAATACGACGCAGTAAGCAAAACACGCAGCAAAGGGAGCGGAACGGAAGGCTTTGAGCAATGCGACAGGCGTCTTGGGGGCAATAAAATCTCATCTTCACCGTTCAATTCAAACATGCAGCGATACGCCGCTCATGCAGACGTGTATTCGTAAAACAAGCCACCACTTTTGCGACGTGCCTGGGAGGCCGAGCAGAGCCGCCGAGCTGTGACGCAGCATTGTCCCATCGTCCGGAAATGCGCATATGCAGCGGCAATCAGTTTCTTATCGAGCACAGACAGTCTTCGCCTTGCTGTAAAGCTCTACCACAACCAGCAGAATGAAATACTGACTATTTGTTACAGATAACCCACTCTGTACGCAGCACGCAACAATGAACGCTGAACCGGGGCGGATGAAAAACGCTTTGGTCTAAGCCATTCCATAGCTTTGGGCAGCTACGCAGCGGATAATAAATGGCCGAGAGAGGCCGTTAGAAACAAGTTAAAATATTATTATAAATGTGACACTTTTTTTCTTACGCAAGATACAAAAACTGCATTCATTCCTGAGCGCGAATATTATGTTTACTTTCTAGTTCTGTGGAGTTCTGGCAGATCTTATTTTTTGTGCGCTAGTAATTTGCCTCACAGTTCGCAGGAGCCCTCATCATCGAGTTGATGCCGCTTTGCTAGCCATTTTCGATCCTGCTAAAAAGACCAAGGTCGTTGCTGATGCTTCGAAAAATGGGATTGGTGCTGCCCTTCTTCAGAACTACGGTGGTAGTTGGCGGCCGGTCGCCTATGCATCACGCACAATGACGGAGGCAGAACAAAGATACGCGGAAATCGAGAAAGAAGCAATGGCCATTACTTTCGGCTGTGAAAAATTTTTTCATGTCGTTTGCGCGACCAGTTGTACATAGACCTTGGCTTCGCCGAGCCAGAACCGGCGGTCGCCGCCCAGCGCGTGCTCAAATAACAGCTGTCGAATCTTCGAGACGCGGAGGAGGCCCAAGCAGCACGGCATCAATGGACCGCCATTGGTCCAATATAGGAGTAGTGAACTACTTCGGAAAGTATATACCGCATCTAGCGGAACGGACGACGCTTCTGCGAAGCCTCATTAAAAAAGACGCCCTTTTTTAATGGTCTGCAAACCACTGTAAGGAATGGCAAGCTGTCTGTGACGCACTGAGTGGTCCTCCTTTGCTAGCCATTTTCGATCCTGCTAAAAAGACCAAGGTCGTTGCTGATGCTTCGAAAAATGGGATTGGTGCTGCCCTTCTTCAGAACTACGGTGGTAGTTGGCGGCCGGTCGCCTATGCATCACGCACAATGACGGAGGCAGAACAAAGATACGCACGCACAATGACGGAGGCAGAACAAAGATACGCGGAAATCGAGAAAGAAGCAATGGCCATTACTTTCGGCTGTGAAAAATTTTTTCATGTCGTTTACGGCCGCAAGTTCGCCATCGAAACAGACCACAGACCATTGATAGCACTTGCTTCGAAAGCCATTGGTGCCATGCCACCAAGACTGCAACGATGTTTCCTGCGCTTGCTAAGATACGATTACGTTCTTCACTTTGTTCCAGGCAAACAGCTGTTCCTGGCCGATATGCTTTCAAGATCGTCGCCAGCCGTTCCAAGCGAAAGTGATTACTTCACTGAAGACGTTGACGTTCATGCAGTGAGCGTGACTTTAGAGCTGATGAGCAAGAAAATGTTTGATCGACTGGCAGAAGCGACAGCCTCTGACCCAGACTTGCAAACAGCGTTGCGGCAACTAAGGAATGGAGAAGAAATTGAAGGCTCGATGAAACCTTTTGGTCCTGAGTTATCAGAATTTAAGGGTATTATTATGAAGGGGAGAAAGGTCGTCATTCCAAAGAATATGAGAGCTGAAATACTGGGTCGTATTCATGAAGGTCACTTAGGCATAAATAAGTGCAAAGCGAGAGCTCGTCGCTTGGTATTCTGGCCGAGACTGAATACGGACATTGAAACCATGGTGAAGACTTGTTCTGTTTGCCAAAAATACGCTTACAAACAAGAAACCGAACCAGTGCTGCTTAGGCCGATCCCAGGCCATGTCTGGTACAGGGTGGGTATTGACATCTTTATGTACGGCGGAAACTCCTACCTGTGCGTGTTCGATGTGTTTTCAAAGTTCCCTGAAGTCGAAAAGCTTACTGACACAACGACATGCACTGTCACACAACGACATGCACTGTCATTGCTAAGCTTAGCTCAGTTTTTGCACGGTATGGGATTCCGTTGGAAGTCTGCACCGACAACGGTCCTCAGTTTTCATCACATCAATTTCAAGCATGTCACATCCAGTCCGCGATTCCCACGGTCCAATGGCCTCACCGAGATGGGAGTCCAAATTGTTAAAAGAATAATGAAGAAGATTGGCGAACTCAACAAGGACTTCTGGTTGGGCCTTCTCGGTTATCGCTCGACACCACTAGCCGAAGGCCGGTCCCCTGAAGAGCTTATTCAAGGCAGAAAATTACGCACTCGGCTACCAGACTTCGTGTCATGCTCCAGTCAACAGAAGTCCCGGCGCCAACCACGCCAGCAAAGGCCCTCAAAAGGGAAAAATCTGCCTGAACTAAAAAAAGATGCAGTTGTAAGAGTACGAGGGAATGAATGGGACTGCACGGCTCGAGTCATGGGCCTGGTAGCACCAAGGTCCTATAGCGTCCTTACAGAGGACAATAAAGTGCTTCGACGCAACCGACAACATCTTCTAGCCACACGTGAGCCTTTCCGAAGCGACTTAACGGAAGATGACTCTGGCAGCCAAGACATTTCCCAAAAAAACGTGGAAGCGTCGCAGTCTACAATACAGCCCACTCAATTTGTGCCAAGGCGATCCACCCGACAAAAGAGACAGCCCAATCGTCTTCACTACGACCAGAATTTCCAACAAGTGTCGCGTATTGTGCTCTCAGACTTTTAAATATTACACCGAGGAAGGTGTAATGTATCAGTCGCGCATGCACTCTGGCCGTTATCATGCAGCCGCTTGTAGGCTATAAATACCAGCATGGAATTTCGAATAAACGCTCTTCTTCTTCTTGCTTCCACGCTGCTTGTTCGTTGTTGGACGCTGGAACAGATTGTATTTTTTTTTTGAGCTGAAATATTTTTTGCGCTGCTTCAACGATGGCCGAAGTCGTTCAGTCTTTATCTGTCTGTTGCTGAAGCCCACAGCAGAGCGCTAAAGAGTACAGGAATAAGATGCAAATTTGTGTTTAGTAGATATTAGATCTCGAACGCCTTGAAAGCAGCCCAACATATATGTCTATAAAAACAGCTAGTACTCAGGCCTGGTATAGTCGGTGCTGATGCTGAATGCCGGAAACAGCTAGCGTAATGGCGAATCATGCAGTGAGTGTTTGATTGGCTAGCACGATCGATCTCTCCCACCTCTGCTATCCCTTGAACATATTTAGGGTTTGTTTGTAACGCGTAAAAAAAAGGCGGAAATAATGATGCTACGCGTGCGTGTTTCCAATCATAGACAAACGTTGACAGGATGTGGATTCACCGGATATATTCGATCGTTTCTGCGTTTACTATCCAAACGTAGCCACTGGTGTTTGTTCAAGCGACCCACATGTTCTGTTGTGTTCTTTGCATTTGAGTACCTGGCGTTCCTTGACTGCGCAGGAGTTATTTCGCGGACACGCATCTATTAAACGTTTGCTTGTCAAATTTGTGCTCGAGCGTGTGCGCATGCTTGTGCACTCGTATGCGTATATATAGGCCCATGGAACGAAATTACATGCGCGAGAGTTGTTGCCGAGATGTGTTCAGGATCTGCGCACTGATGTGTCTATCACTTTTAATCATCCTGATTTGACGAGATCAGAAAAACATATCGTCTCCACCGGGATTCGGTTCAATAGCCTAGCTAGCTCTTTAACCAACTGCGCTAAACCCTGGATCGAGAAACAAGCAGCATAAATAATTCTCCTTGTCTACCGTGATGGTAACGACGAGAATGACGCCGCAATTAGTGGTAATGACAATGATGACAGTATCAATGGTAATGACGCTGCGTTTAGTTGATAACGATAATGATACGGGATGCATCGTGTGCAGCATCATTAATCTTGCCTTCGCAAATTTCTGCAGTGTAGATTCCACGTGCTGTCAGAATTTTTTCAACACTTGTCTAAAGTTTGTAACACTATCTGTGTTAGCTTTGTGCACGCGTGATCGACTACCGGACCTCTAGTCTGCAGGATATGTGTCGAAGATATTATATGCAGAATTTTACATAACAATTAACCGTGCCTAAAATCGTAAATAAAAGAGTACTCTACCAAAATCGTCAAATATAATCGCAGGTCATCCGCAACAATTAGTAAATCACGGAAAATATATTCAGAAAAATATATCCTACATTTTCCGTGATGGGTGCTTCTGTGCAATTTGTGTTGTCAGCTCAGTCAAATAATTTTAAGACAATCTGTACATTAATCAAAAAAAAATATTATATATATGGTAGCCCAAATTACGTATGGCGCATAAATATCTTCCACAGTTGAATGTAAATTGATGTCCAGGCCAGCGAAAAATTTAGTTGGGACGAAATTAGCCCAAAAACACTGTCATATTGGGATACATGCACATTGAAAAATGTCTGTGTCGGTCAGAGCTGCTTCTACTGTTTTTTTTAGCGCCGCCACAGACTGAAATGTGCAATGGTGACCAGCTATCGAAGCTCGTTAGACAACATTGACTACTAGAAACCACGATATATACAATCCCAAGCAGCACACCAACATTGGACCGACGATGTTCCAATACCGGAAAACACCGGCATCAATATTGGACCAACACAGGCTTTTCGGAAAATTACTACTTTTTCCGACATTGGACCATCATTCGTACCAATATTCTACCAACGTACATCCACTTTGGCCCAACCAACATGGGCTTATTGTTGGATTTCCATTCATTGTCCAAGTTGGACAACTTTTATAATTCATTGGAAATCCTATGGTTGGAAAACTAGTGGCTTAACCTTCATGGGCACATCATTGGTTCTCCATTCATGCCCCATCATAAACCAATGGCTTATCCTACATGGGCACATCATTGTATATTCCATTCATGCCCCATCATAAACCACTAGCTTATTTTACATTGGCATATCACTGGTTTTCCCATTTATGTCCCATATACAACAGGTATGCAAGGAATTTCCAACAGTAGTAATGCATGCAGCCGCTCATCCTATCGGTTGTACCTTTGGATTTTGCTATTTAATGCTAAAGAGCAAACACAGTTATTCAAAATGCAGAAAAATGTTTATTTTCTTTAAATACAAGTGCATTTGCTTGCCTGCTGGCGCAACATTAAATGAGGTCTAGGGGAGGGAGGGTGCTTGAGAGTGAGTGGAAGGGGGCACGGGGGAGGGTGCTTGGGCGAGGATGGAAGGGGCCACCACGGGGGAGGGTGCTTGGGCGAGGATAGAAGGGGCCACCACGAGGGAGGGTGCTTGGGCAAGGATGGGAGGGGCCACCACGGGGGAGGGTGCTTGGGCAAGGATGGGAGGGGCCACCACAGGGGAGGGTGCTTGGACAAGGATGGAAGGGGCCACAGGGGAGGGCTGTGTGATAGGGGTGGAGGGCATGCACGGGCCCACAGTGCAGGGGATGCCCCTGCACTGGCATCTGCATGTGGTGCCACTGTGGTAGGAGGGGTGAAGGCATCTGTAAATTCCTTTTCCTACCCCCCCCCCCTATCACAGGATCCTGGCAGCCACCTGCGAATAAAGCCCTGCGTTTCGCTGGCATCCACCCCCAGCTTCTCAGAAATTGCATCTGCAGAAAATAGGTGGAGTAATGAGCAATTTTTAAAACACTCCACAAACATAAAAATAATGCACATTATTTAATGAAAAGTATAATGGGCAAATAAACGGGTTTGGCCATTCAGAAGTGACATCGGCTATGAGGGTGCCGTATATATACTAATTTAGATCACCTGGAGCCTTTTAATGTACAGTCGACGACCGATTTTTCGGACTCGAAACGGACCATGAAAATGTGCGAAAAAACATATGTGCACCAAAAAAGCACAATTTATTGCCTATTATTCACTTTGAAGACGGAAAAAGTCATGAATGCTTTTCTGCACCACGCTCCACTTCCGTGCTAACAGGTCCACCTGAATTTTGCTTGCATCAGCTCAGCTTGCGTCGGCTGCGCTGCTGCAGGCGAGTCATCATCGTCCTCGCTCTCAGACTCTACAAGCACTTGGCGAATAATTCCTATATCTATGAACCCAGAGCACAGTTCCATGGTGGTTCATGTCTGTGAACTTTGACAACTAGACAGCCGATGGAATTTCGACACCAGCAGTGCGAAGGTCGTGAATGAACTGCTCACTGCCTGGCAACTGCTCGACGACGCTCTCCTCTTCCAAGGCAGCCGACTCGTCATTCAGCACAAATCCCGCGTCGCGGTAGCAATTGCGCAGCGTTGTGGGTGCTACATACTTCCACGCATCGGCGAGGGTACTAAGTGCTCTAAGCAAATCGACAGAGTAGGTTTTCCCACTGTCGAGGCACACCACAACCACCAAACACTAAATCACAAGACCCACTCCGTTGAGTGCCTTCTAGCTGTCGCGTTGCACGAAAAATTTCTTTTATAAAATCCGGAAACAGAACTGAAGCCGATTCAATAAAATGCGAGCCACAGTAGCGACAGAACGTAGTTCTCACATCAGCATGACCACGGCTAGGCCTACACGGCAAACACACAGAGGAACAGGCAGTAGAAGCGATCACACTAAAAGAAAAAAAAGCACTCCGGCAGCGACGTTGTCCCGGAAACGGAAGTTGCTAGGCAAATATTATAGCCTCGATCCAGCGTGTTTAGCTAATTAACGGCACCATGAGCGGCACTCAAGGCCGGCACCGGTTTCGAGGCTATCGAAGGAAAAAGTACAGAAACAAGATGGCGGCGACACCGCTCAAAATGTGTGGCAGTTGGCCCGGCTGACGCTTGGAATGTCCCAAAAATCGAATAGCCCTCCTTAGAGTGTCCGAAATTTTGAGCAGCGTAATATATTGACTTTATAAGGTATGTCCTGGGGCCGGGAAAAAGTCCGAATAATCAAGCATCTCCGAAAAATTGGGCGTCCGAAAAATCGGTCGTCGACTGTATACTGATTATGCAGACAACACTGCTTTCTTTGCATTTAACCTCCATTATTATAATTTCAACACAACTAAACATAAATTGCTGAAGAAGCCTCTTTAAATAAGAGTGCTGCCCTCTCATTATGGTCAAACCACCTTGCACTTGCTAAACGGGCATCACAGGTGGCCGGTTAATAAAAGAATGCGACCTCCAATTCATAACAGGAAGACACCACTCTTTCGAGGGGCATGTTAAACTTCGAATTATGGCATAAAACGATACAGCTCCAGAAATGTGGCAATAAAATAAAATTACAGAAACAACATATGAACCTTTTATAATCAGCAATATGGCAGATTATTACAATATTCTTCAATAAGAAATTTTAGCACAGCTCTTCAGATAATTAGGTTTTGTGATATGCCAGATATAGTCTTCATTTCCCACATATCATTCATGCTTCAATTCACTCCATTCCCAGGTCTTCACTGTTATAATGGATGCCTTGATGTTGTGGCTGTAGGAAGAAGGAAAACAAAATGCATGGGCCTGCTACTGGTTTGTAGTTGAGCCACCTCCGCTGCCTCATGCAGAGAGAAGAGAGAAAGTAGAGAAGAAAAAGAGGGAGAAAGACGCGCGCCGCAACAACAGCCGTCGTCCACCCCCTAAGCGGTGGCAATAACGGCCTACAACAGATAGGAATGCAGTGGCAGGCCAGCCCCCGCCGCAAGTGGCGTTGACCTACCAGTCCCAGCCCCGTAGGACCAGGAACAGCCACCCATATAATGGAGGCCTTGTGGTCCAAGAAGAGGCAGTGTTTTTCAGATGTTGGATCAATGACAGTTCTGATGAGATTAGAAAGAAAAAATAAGACCTTTTGCATAGGTTACATGAGGTCATCACAGCAATGGAGTCGTGCAGTTGTTTGGGCAGTGCATAAGCATGTTTCTATTTTGTCCATTCACATTTCAGTAAGGCCCATTACACAACAAACTGTACAAATGAAGCATGCCTCTCTTACCCTTCCCCCTTCTCCACTCATGCTTCTGCCTTTCCCTCTTCTCAGTCTAGCTGCTACCCTTCCCCCGTTCTCATCATGAACTGCTTTTATGGTAAAGGGTGGAAGCGGGCTCAAGCATTTTAGAGTAGCTCAGGGAGCAGTAATAAAGCCATTTTAGAGCAGCTTTGGAGAAATAAAACGAGTATTTGAAGGACTCAAATTATGTTTCGAGCATGTTTTTGGATGAAACGCTTCTATTGACGACAATTTTCACTTCTCGACATAAATACATCCTATTTGAATGCTTTTGACTTAAAATTCAATGCTTTGCCGATTATGCACGCAGTCAAAATGTACAGGTCCTTAAAGTTAAATAACTGATCTGAGCAAAAATTTGGAGGAGACTAGCAGCAAATGGAATGCCTGCTCCTACACTTCATAGCTTAATATCAACTTTGGAAAGCCTTTCACTATTTTGACTTGAAATATTCAAAAGTGGAGTCTACCATTCTGATGCGCTAAAGCATCAAAACTTGTTTTTAGCTCACACTGATGAGCAGCACATTTCTGCTCTCTGCTTTGTGCATATCATTTTTGATCCTATGCCTGTGCTGACAATATTCTGGGTACTGGTCAGTAGTGGCTGCAAGGAGGACAGACGGCACTGAACGGTAGCCTTGTTCTCCTCCTGATTCTGTACATCACGGCCTCCTGTTAGTAACTGCTCACATCTTCACTTGAGTTATGCTTGGGCTTCCTTAATTTCAGTTCAGTTCAGTTCAGTCGTGTCCGACTCTTCGTGACCCTATGGACCATGTCACGCCACGCTTTCCGATCGACCCCGCCGGTGTGGCGCAGTGGTTACGGCGCTCGACTACTGTTCCCAAGGACGCGGGATCGAATCCCGGCCTCAGCGGCCACTTTTCGATGGAGGCGAAAAGCAAGGCACCCGTGTGGGTGCGATGTCAGTGCACGTTAAAGAACCCCAGGTGGTCTAAATTTCCGGAGTCCTCCACTACGGCGTCTCTCATAGCCTGAGTTGCTTTGGGACGTTAAACCCTACAAACCAACCAACAAACCAAACCAACCTTTCCGATCTCTCACTATCTTCCTAACACCACCTAACTTCACCTGCAGTGCCTCGAGGATGCCATCTAACCATCATCGCGTTCGCTGCCTACCCCTACTCCGGCGACCCGCAACCTTTCCCAACATCAAATCGTTCTCCAGCGATTCCTCTCTTCTCATCAAATGACCAAAGTAGTTGAGCTTTAACTTTAGAATTTGACCCTCCAATGAGCAGTCAGGGTTTATGGTCGACAATATTGACTGATTTGACCTTCTGGCAGTCCAAGGAACTCTCAAGAGTCTTCGCCAGCACCACAATTCAAACGCGTCAATTCTTCGGCGGTCAGCCTTTTTCACAGTCCAACTCTCGCATCCATACATCACAACTGGAAAGACCGTAGCACGAGTTATACGGATCTTGGTTGGCAGACTAATTTCTCTGCTCTTTACTAGGCGGTCAAGGCTAACCATTGCTCTCTTTCCCAGAAGCAGGCGTCTCCTAATTTCATGGCTGCAGTCTCCTTCCGAGGTAATCTTGGAGCCCAAGAAGAGAAAAACTGTCACAGCTTCCACTGCTTGTCCATTGATGCTCCAGGACTTGATAGGGCAAGACGCCAAGATTTTTGTCTTTTTAATGTTCAGTTTAAGCCCAAACTTCTCACTCTCTTCTTGTACGCGCATCAGAAGTCTCTTGAGTTCCACTTCACTTTCTGCCATTAAAGTGGTATTATCCGCATATCTAAGGTTGTTGATACGTTTTCCAGCAATCTTCACTCCAGCTGAAGGCTCGTCCAGACCTGCTTCCTCATGATGCACTCTGCATATAGGTTAAATAGGCAGGGCGACAGTATGCAGCCTTGCCTCACTCCTTTCTCAATTGGAAACCAATCAGTAAGACCATGCCCAGTTCTGACTGTGGCCTCTTGTCCTTCATACAGGTTCCTGAGGAGACAGATGAGGTGAATTGGAACTCCCATCTCTTGGAGAGCTTGCCACAATCTGCTGTGATCTACGCATTCAAACGCTTTCGCATAATCAATAAAGCAGAAGTAGATGGGTTTCTGGAACTCTTGCTTTTTCCATGATCCAGCGAAGGTTGGCAATTTGGTCTCTAGTTCCTCTGCCCTTGCGAAACCTAGCTTCCACGTGCGGAAGCTCCCGATCTACATACTGCTGCAGCCTACCTTGGAGGATTGTCAACATCACCTGTCTAGCATGCGAAATAAGCGCGGTCGTGCGGTAGTTGGAACAATCTGTGGCGCTGCCTTTCTTTGGAATGGGGATGTAAACTGACCTCCTCCAATCCTGTGGCCACTGCAGGGTTGTCCAAATCTTCTGACATAATGTATGCAGAATTTTAACAGCGTCATGGTTGAGGTTTTGAAGCAACTCAGCTGGAATGCCATCAATTCCGCTAGCTTTGTTCTTAGCAAGGCTGGCTAAGGCCCATTCAACTTCAGTCTTCAGGATGCCCGGCTCGAGATCAGTAATTACAACCAGCTTATGTTGGGTTTGCACATTCGGGTCCTTCTTGTATAGTTCTTCTGTGTATTCCTGCCACCTCTTCTTTATCTCTGAGGCTTCAGTGAAGTCCCTGCCTCGTTTGTCCTTTATCACGCCCAGCTTAGCACAGAAGCTTCCTTTGATATCTTTGATTGTCTTATGTTGTGTTGTGTTGTGTTGGGTTTTATGGCGCATAAGCAACTAAGGCTATCATGCGCCAAGAGCGAGGTTAATGTATGTTCTGGTTGCAAAAGAGGAAATGGATATGTTTAATCTATAGTTTATTTAAAAAGTTTCCTTCTTCTAGGAAACTGAGAACAGAGGCTAGGTTTACAAGTGCTCTTTCTCCTAAAAGCAAGGTGGGATGAAATGGGATGTTATGATTGTAAAATATAGTAAAATGTTTTCTCCGTAGTGTCTCAAGTTTTGAGCATGTAATTAGAATGTGGTTTACAGTGAGTATCTCGTCGCATTCTTCACAGGTCGGTTTGTTATGTTTCATTAGCAGAAAGTTATGTGTAAGATGAGTATGTCCAATACGAAGACTGCATACTATCACTTCCATAAAACGTTGTTGATGTGTGCTCGATTTCCATTCTCCTAGTACAGGCTTTATGAGACGCAACTTATTATTTTCTTGGTTGTTCCATCTGGACTGCCATTTATTGATCTGTTTATGTTTTATTAATTTCAAGCAATCACTATGTGGTATGTTTACTTTCTGAATCAATTTGTTGTGGGCAAGTGCAGCACATTTGTCTGCTCTTTCATTGCCGTCAATGCCTACGTGACTAGGGACCCAACAGAACACTATGTTGTGTCCTTGTGTCGTGATCATTTTTACATTATGTATTATGTCACCGATTAGAGGCATGGCAGCATTCCTGTGATTTAAAGCCATCAGTACACTCAACGAATCGGTGTAGATGACACTGTTCCCAATGCTTTCATTCACTATTTTTTCTACAGCTGTCAGGATAGCATAGGATTCAGCTGTAAAGATTGATGCGCACTGAGGAAGCCTAATTATTTGTTGCCAGTTCTCTTCAACTACGGCACAGCCAACATAAGTAGAAGTTTTTGATCCATCTGTATAAAACTCTGTATAATTACTGTACTTTTCTTTTATTGTGCGAAATTCTTGTATTATATGCTCTTTAGGAGTTTGGCTTTTGTTGAAGTGTGTTAGAGTGAGATCACAGACATTTGGAAGTTTGTACCATGGGGGTAGGGGGCTGTTTTTTGGTGCAGTGTCGGGCAAGGTGTCCAGAATTTC
Source organism: Amblyomma maculatum (assembly GCF_055883805.1). Taxonomy (NCBI): domain Eukaryota; kingdom Metazoa; phylum Arthropoda; class Arachnida; order Ixodida; family Ixodidae; genus Amblyomma; species Amblyomma maculatum. The sequence continues at coordinate 776,474 of NW_028146738.1, forward strand.
TAACTCACTGCAAATGTTTTCGAAACGCATTATCAGTGGCCTCGTCGCTTGTGGTTTATTTGTGAAAATTACTCGTGAGCGGCATGTTGAGACTATTGGATAGCAGAGGTGTTTTTTCTGTGACCTTATTCTAAGGACATAAGCACATGTAAGTGAAGCCCTTCTATCTTTCAGCGGAGGCTCATTCGTCTCTGCATACAGACTATCAACAGGGGATGTTCTGTAAGCGCCACAAGAAAGGCGTAAACCTAAGTTATGTACCGGGTCCAATTTCCTTAGGTATGATGGTCTAGCTGACCCGTAGACTATGGACCCGTAGTCCAAGCTAGACCGCACAACAGATCGATATATATGTAGAAGACACGCCCTGTCAGACCCCCAGTGTTTCCGAGAGAGAACCTTCAGTATGTTTAGAGATTTTATGGCTTTCCTCTTTAGGATGTTTATGTGAGGCAGGAATGTTAGTTTTCTGTCGAACGCCACACCCAAAAATTTATGTTCGCTCTTTACTGGCAACTCAATCCCATTTAAGTGTAACTTGGGATTGATCTGTATACCTCGTTTCAGCGAGAACATTACTGCCACGGTTTTCTGTGGGGAAAATTTGAACCCATTTTTTAAAGCCCATGAGTCTAGTTTATTTAGTGTTAATTGTACTTGTCTTTCACAAATTGATATGTTTGAGGATGTGCAGGCTATTTGAAGGTCGTCGACATACAGCGAGAACATAATGGATTTTGGGATTACCTTGCTAATAGAATTCATTTTTACAATAAACAAAGTTGTACTTAAAATGCACCCCTGAGGTACCCCATTCTCTTGAATAAAGTTCCTCGAGAAGGTGGTACCGAGACGTACTTGAAATGAACGACCTGATAGAAAGTCCTTCAGAACATTTAGCATCCGGCCTCGGATGCCCAAATCTGCTATATCGCGTAGGATCCCGAACCTCCAAGTCGTATCGTATGCCTTTTCCATGTCAAAGAAAACGGCCAGGCAATTTTGTTTATGTATGAACGCTTCCCTGACAGTATTTTCAAGACGCACTAAGTGGTCGGTCGTTGCACACCCTTTTTTAAAACCACACTGATGAACATTAAGAAGTTTATGAGATTCTAAGATGAAAGTTAGTCGGATGTTTAAAACACTTTCAAAACATTTTGCTAAACAGCTGGTCAGAGCTATGGGTCTGTAACTGCCCGCTGAGGTCGGCGGCTTTCCTGGTTTCAGAAACGGAACAATAACGGCTTGTTTCCAAGCCTCCGGGAGTTTACCCAGAGTCCAAATTTTGTTAAAGAATTTCACAAGTGCCTCTACAGAGGATTCGGATAAATGAGCCAGCATTTCGTAATGAATTTCGTCAGGACCAGGCGCAGTCTGTTTTCCAGCAGCAAGGACGTTCTTTACTTCTTGGAGTGTAATAAAACTATTATATGATTCATTTCTGCCACCACTTGTTGGGAGTTTTTGTTTCTCAGCTATGTTTTTGTATTTTAGGAATGTTTCTGTGTAGTGTGACGAACTTGAAACGTGTGCGAAATGTTCGCCTAGTATATTGGCCTGTTCTTCTATGCTAGTCTGAACACCAGGGGCTGTGAGGATGGGAATTGTAAACGGGGAAAAGTTTCCACAGAGTTTACGAACTTGTTCCCACATTTTCTTAGACGTCATTGAGCTATTTATTGACGTTACATACCTCTGCCACGATTCTTTTTCAGCCTTTCGACGAATAAATCGTGCTTCTGCTCTTGCCTTTTTAAATGCTATAAGGTTTCCTTGGGTTGGGTACCTGCGGAAAGTTCCCCAGGCCTTATTTTGTTTCTTTTTTGCATCCCGGCATTCTTGCGTGTACCATGCTTTGTTACTGCTATGCACAACTCCCGAAGACTGTGGAATAGCTAGTTTTGCTGCACGTATTATGCAATTAGTAAACCTTTCATTCAATTCATCTACAGTGAGCTCCTCTGAGAAAACTTCTTCCAGATTGGCTTTGGACTCGAAAAGTGGCCAGTCGGCTAAATGGAGCTTCCATCGTCGCGGTTTGCTTGGGGTGACTTTTGGTGATGATGACATGCGGATTAGTACTGGTAGGTGATCACTCCCATATGGATTCTCTAAAACTTCCCATTTAAAATCATTAAAGAGAGAAGGTGAACAAAATGACAGGTCTAAAACACTCATCTTTCCCGTGCTCGGAGAGCAGTAGGTCGGTTTACCCGCGTTTAGTAAGCAAATGTTGTTAGATAGAATAAAATCTTCAATAATTAGGCCTCGCGCATCAATTTTTTCGCTTCCCCAGAAAGGAGAATGTGCATTAAAATCACCAACTACCACATAAGGTTCCGGTAGTTGATTTATAAGGTTTTCTAAGTCATTGAGAGCTATTTTTCGATGTGGCTCAACATACACGCAGCACACCGTGATTCTTTTAAATGTAAGCAAGGTGGCTGCCACTGCTTCAAACTGAGTGTCAAGTTTGTATTCACTAGCTGCAATATCATTCCTTACAATGATAGCAACACCACCCGAGAGCCTGCTAACGTGCTCTCGGTCGCGGCGAAAAACTTTATATTTTTTTAGTATGTTTTTATGCTGCGCACCGAGATTGGTTTCCTGAACGCACAGCGCTGCGGGTAAGAATGAAGCAAGAATGTCTTTCTGTGTATTCCTGCCACCTCTTCTTTATCTCTGAGGCTTCAGTGAAGTCCCTGCCTCGTTTGTCCTTTATCACGCCCAGCATAGCACAGAAGCTTCCTTTGATATCTTTGATTGTCTTATACAGAGCTCTTGTGTTCCTTAATTGGCTGTTGTCCTCAACTGCTTGGCACTGTATGTTCAGGAAGGCATTCTTATCGCTCCTTGCTATTTTCTGAAAATCCGCATTGATAACCTCGTATCTTTCTCTTTCCCCCATAACTTTGGCCATCCTCCTTTCCTCAGCTATTTGCAAAGCCTCTTCAGATAACCAGTTTGCTTTCTTGCATTTCTTTTGTTTTCGAACCACCTTAGTAGCAACTTCTTGTATTATATTACGAACATCAGTCCACATCTCTTCGGGCTCTCTGTCTTCTTGATCTAAATCTTGAAATCGATTCCTCACTTCCAAAGCATATTCTAATGGAGTTTGATTCAGATCATACCTGAAAGGCCTTCTAGCTTTCTGCGTTTCCCTCAATCGGAGCCTAATTTTGGCAACAAGAAGCTGATGATCGGTGCCACAATCGGCCCCAGGCCTTGTTTTTACTGCTTGAATAGCGCTTCTCCATCGCAGCATTACTAGACATCACAATAACACCTGAAGACATTGATGTTTGCCATAGAGTAAAGGCTCGTAACAGCTCATCTTGTCCAAATATTGTTCTAAAACTAAAAAGCCGTTCACAACGCAACCTGTTGCTTCAGAAAGCGAAAAAAACCCGACTCTCAATGGCTGACCTTGGACATTCATCGAGTGAGGACCCCATTTTCATAAACGAGCAACTCTGCCCAGCACTAAAGCTGCTACTGGGTAAAACTGTTGAAAAGAAAAAGGCTTGCAACTGGAAGTATGTGTGGGTGAGGGATGGCAGAATCTTCGCTCGTAAAGAAGAGAAATCAAGCGTGCTTCATGTGCAGTGTGAGCGTGATATAGATAATATTGCCTAAAGAAGGTGTGCCTGACCTCCTGCTGTGTGTCTGCGTCCTGAAATGGCAATAAAACCTGTAGACTTAAACACTATCTCTCTCCACTATGATCTGAACAGTCTTACGTGTTTTCACTTGAATATACAGTCGGCACGAAATAAAGAAGATCAATTAAGTGCTCTACTAAACACTTTCAGATTTCAGTATGATGTCATAATGCTAACCGAAACATGGTTTACATCTGTTTGTGACGTCATGAAGGATGCAGAATATAGCACATTCTTTTTAAACTGAGCGACCAAACGTGGTGGTGGTGTTCTTATGCATGTAAAACAGTCACTTCAATGTGAATTGCTTGAAGAATTTTCTTTTATAACGCCAAGTACAGAGTGCCTTGCTGTGATATGTCAAAAATATCTGTTTATAGTGATGTATCGTCCTCCTGAGGGCAATGTGTCAAATTTTCTCTTTCTCATCGATAAGATACTAAATTATGTAAACGAAAATAAGCTCGTGCTTATACTCGGAGGTGATCTGAATATTGACCTATTAAATCCATCTACACCAAAACACAATTTTGAAACACTCCTGGACTCGCATGGCTTCAACAACCTAATTAAATCTGCTACACGTGTAACACCAAACAGTAGTACTTTGATAAACTTGTTTATAACCAACCAAGCCATACAAGATACTACCGCCGGCGTTCTCGCCTCACATATCAGTGATCATATGCCAATTTTTTTATTTAGTCGATCGACCCCTAGAAAGAGGGTAAAGAAACCGGACGTTTGCTAGAAAATGCAGAATATAAACGACAACACATTGGAAAAATTTCCCACTATTATCTCAGAAACAGACTGGGATGCAGTGTATTGCTCGCAAACGTCTGATGAAGCATATATTACTTTTTTGTCTCTATTTTGAAAGTCTTACCTATCATCATTCATTTTAGTGCCTAAGCAAAAGACTAGCAAATCAAAGAAACCTTGGATAACGAAAGAATGCCTTAAGACGATAAAAAGGAAGGATAAATTGTTCAAAAAGTTCATAACCACACGAGACACAAATGATTGGAAGATTTTTAAACGCCATAGAAACAAAACCAGTGCTGTGATACGGAATAAGAAGCGAGAATACCTTTTTAATCTTTTTCAGCCAGAGTACAACTCTAAACCGGATGCTTTGTGGAAAAACATAAACAAGATTTTAAACCGTTCTCTTACAGATCACAGCGTTTCCGAATTAACATTAAATGCCTCTCTGGTATCTGGTGTTGAGTTGGCGGAAGCTTTCAGTCATCATTTTTTCAACATAGTTTCGAGTTCACATCATTCTGAGGCAATAATGGAATTACCAGAAACAGCGATAGTTTGTACTTAGGGCCGACAGATGAGAGTGAGATTCATGCAGAATTCATTTCTACGAATAATAGTACGGTTTGCGATATTGATGACATACTAATCAAGCCGGTTATATACGTTTTAGATTTGATCTTACCGCAGCTTTTGTTTATATATAACTTGGTCCTTTCAACAGGAACCTTTCCTCGGAAAATGCAGGCATCAAAGGTAATAGTGCTGTTTAAAGGCGGCGATAAAAATAACTTGTCAAACTACCGTCCAATATCTATTCTACCAGTTTTTTCTAAGCCTTTAGAAAAATTAATACAAACTAGAATTACTGCATTTGCTGATAAATGTTGTCTTATTACTCCCGCACAATATGGTTTTCGTAAAGGCAGATCTACCGAACTAGCTCTATTAACACAAAAAGAATTCATTCTACGAAGCTTTGAAAACAAAAAGTTAGTCGCTGGTATTTACATTGATTACTCCAAAGCATTTGATCGTTTAAATCATAGGACATTGCTCAAAAAGTTAGAGGCATACGGAATCCGAGGTGTGCCCCTAGATTTAATACGTTCATATCTGGAGCATCGTACACAAAGTGTTAGAATAGGCGAAAATCTTTCTTCCTCAAAGCGTGTTACTATGGGCGTGCCTCAAGGGAGCATCCTGGGGCCCCTCTTGCTTAATTTTTATGTCAATGATATTGTAAACATTAGTGCAAGGCCAGAGTATATAATATATGCGGATGACACAACACTATTATTTCGAAGCAATGACTACAACGAGCTTGTAAACGACATAAATGAATCGTTGAATCATTTGAGCACATGGAGCAAACTTAATTCATTAGAAATAAATGTAACCAAAACGAAAGCAATGTTATTTTCCGTAAGACAGTCATCGTTGCCAATAATGTCTCTAAATAATAGCATAATTTTTGGCCATGCTCCTATTGAAATCGTTGATGAAGTAAAAACACTCGGTGTTTATTTTCACAAAAATATGTCCTGGGATAGGCACGTAAATGAAACAATTTCACGCCTGTCAAAAGTAGTGGGTATATTAGCAAAATTCCATTTCTTTCTACCGGCCAAAATTAAGCTTCATATATACGATTCATTGTTCTTGTCTCAACTAAACTACTGTTTCCTTGTATGGGGTAAAACTACACAAACAAATTTAAATCGATTATATGTACTTCAGAAAAAGGCGGTCAGCCATATAGCTGGAGCAGACTACTACACTCATACCATGCCGCTTTTCAAGAATTTTAGAATAATGCCAGTGGCCCATCTCTATTCATACAACTTAGCCGTTCGCTACAAACAGCACATTGCTACCTCTGAATCTACAGTACTTTCCATCGCCAATTTAAGAGAACTTACACGAACATACCCTTCACGTTCTACAGATACTTGGATTGTGCCTTTTGCGAGAACAACATTTGGCCAGCAAATGCTCGCATATCTTCTGCCCTCTCTCTTAAATTATTTTCTCCAAAATAAAGTTGATATTGAAAAGGTTAATAAGAGAACAATACATTTATTTTTTATGTCACAGATGTAAATATGCTTTGCTGTTTTCTTTCATTCTTTTGTATTTTCTGGATTTCATGCTGCATTCATTTTGATGGTATTCACTGGCCCTGTTGATATTTCATGTTGTGCAGCATTAAGCTTTTCCGCAGACTGAATTATGCGGAAAAGGAAAATGTTTGTAACTCTGGTTTGAAACCACAATCTGAATTTTGGATGCACCGATATTGTAATTACTAACCCCTTGCTGTTGCCATGTATTGGGGCCCGAGCGCCGTCAAGTGAATTAACGTTCACTTTTTGTCTTGGGTCCCTCATTTATTCTTGAAATGAAAAAATAAACTTGAAACTTCAAACTTCAAACTTCTCCATCTCTGCCGGCAAAGAATATAATCGATATAATCGATCTGATTCCTGTACAGACCGTCCGGTGAATTCCATGTGTACAGGCGCCTCTTGTGCTGTTGAAAATGAGTATTCGCTATGGTCAGGTTGTTTTCTTGACAAAACTCTACTAGCCTCTGCCCAGCTTCATTTGGCTCGCCAAGACCGAACTTTCCTATAATTCCGGATATTTATTCAGTCCCGACCTTAGCATTCCAGTCTCCTATGAGAAAAACGACGTCTGATGATGGGGTGCGGTCTAAAAGGCATTGTAGGTCCGCATAAAATCTCTCAACGTCAGCTTCTTCAGCAGTAGTGGTCGGTGCATAGACTTGGATAACTGTTATGTTGAAAGAATGACCTTGGATCCGAAGTGAAATCATTCGGTCGTTTTTGGGGTTGTACCCTAGCACTGCTTTGCCCATTCTTCGGTTTACTATGAGCAAAATACCCTGTGTGAGTTTTCAACAATATTGAGAACAATTTTAGTGATTGACATCTAAGTGACATCACCCCCATAACAGTTCAAGTATCAGGGTGTCTAGCAACCACTATTTTCAAAATAACCGACTTTTCCAGGTTTTCCCTGATTATTTCAGGTTAAATTTCCTAACAAGTGAAGAGGCTCAAAGATGTAGCTGCTGATGATAATGAGCATAGACGAATAATTCCCAGCAAAAAGCTATTCATTACCCATATTATGCAGTTTACAATAGTGATCAGGCTGTTATTGTTAACGACGGTTTTGATTGGTCAAAATTCGGGTGTATATAGGGTGCCTCGATGCGAGCACCCTATAGTCTCGGCCGGTCTCGAGGGAGACCTGGGGCAGTATTACAGAACTGCGTTCAGTTCAGAACGCTCTGCGATTGGTTGGAAGAACTTCCGCTCAACGCCTCTCAGAAGGTGCTGTGACGCAAAAGCATTGAGTTCCAATGTTTTGGGTGGAAGTGCTGTATTACCGCCCCGGCCGTACCTATGTGAACAATAGTGGCGTCGCCCGCAGCAATTAAAGGAAACTGCACACGTTCACATTGTTGATAAATGCGATAAATGCGGAAAATAAAATTAGTTGAAGACTTGCAGTAGCGAAAATTCTTAAAATAACAGCCGTAGAGTTAATTAAGGGAAGACGAGAGTTGAAAATGGCCAAAAACTGATAGAGAAAAAGTGGTTTCGGAATTTTTATCCTTTCGAGCACCTACACTCGAATTATTAACGCTGAATGCAGTCAGGAAATGTGATCAGGAAATGTGATCAGGAAATGTGATAAAATTGGCTTTTAAAACGTCACGGCAGTCATGAAATGCCCCCTCAAGAATTTTGTTCGAAATTCCTGCGCACACCACGTGCGTTGCACCCGGCCGATCGCCGCCACATTGGGCTTGGTTTAAAACTTTTCTTTGTGCTCAATTTGCGCTATCTCAAAATGGCTTTACTCAAGCGGACTGGCTCAACACCACTAGAAGACTAGGTGGTGTTGACTGGCTGCGCGCACCAGTTTACAGCAGGCTTCCGCGTCTCTCATTGGCTGGTGGGACTGGCGCGTCATTTTTTTTCTTGCTGTTTTGCGTTAGCCGCTGTGGCCGCCTCTTCATGCGTGCCTCCGTTTGTGCTCGTGTTTCTCGATGCCCAGCTTTATGCAGTTTTTCCTTGCGATCAAGATGCCTGAAAACAGATTGTAACTGTGCACGCAATAAGCTTTTCGAAGCAGTAAGAAGCGGGCGTGGAACAAAAACCAGAAGTCGCCAGCCACAAGCGTACCGCCAGGACCTGAGTTACAGCCAGTGCCAGACTTGTTAGATGTGCCCGATCACGACTCCGCGGGTTCAAATTACAGCTCAAATTGCATCCTGGATCACGGTACACTTAGCTACCGCCGCTGCGTACTACCCTACTGCAGAAGTCTGCTCTGTCGGGAAAGTCTGCGATTCAACGCGAGTTTCACCTCGGCATTAGCGCGGAATACGGTGCCGATACCGAGTTCGTGATTATGGAAATGAAAGTGTTAAGCAATTGTATCGCGCACACGAAGCTCGGAACCTGCGGAGAGATCGCGAAGACATGAGCGGTCAACTGCCGGAGTGTCACAACGAACCTCAGCTGTAGCTCAGCTCGCTGACGCTTTCGCGTTGCCAACTGCCGCAGTGCTTATTCCTGCTTTTTGTCGTGTACTACTCTCACGCAGCGCTTTCGCATGCACACACACACACACACACACACACACACACACACACACACACACACACACACACACACACACACACACACACACACACACACACACACACACACACACACACACACACACACACACACACACACACACACACACACACACACACACACACACACACACACACACACACACACACACACACACACACACACACACACACACACACACACACACACACACACACACACACACACACACACACACACACACACACACACACACACACACACACACACACACACACACACACACACACACACACACACACACACACACACACACACACACACACACACACACACACACACACACACACACACACACACACACACACACACACACACACACACACACACACACACACACACACACACACACACACACACACACACACACACACACACACACACACACACACACACACACACACACACACACACACACACACACACACACACACACACACACACACACACACACACACACACACACACACACACACACACACACACACACACACACACACACACACACACACACACACACACACACACACACACACACACACACACACACACACACACACACACACACACACACACACACACACACACACACACACACACACACACACACACACACACACACACACACACACACACACACACACACACACACACACACACACACACACACACACACACACACACACACACACACACACACACACACACACACACACACACACACACACACACACACACACACACACACACACACACACACACACACACACACACACACACACACACACGCACACGCACACGCACACGCACACGCACACGCACACGCACACGCACACGCACACGCACACGCACACGCACACGCACACGCGCACGCACGCACGCACGCACGCACGCACGCACGCACGCACGCACGCACGCACACACGCACACACGCACGCACGCACGCACACACGCACACACGCACACACGCACACACGCACGCGCACGCACGCACGCACACACGCGCACGCACGCACGCACGCGCACGCACGCACGCGCACGCACGCACGCACACACACACAACAAAAACATTAACTTACTTGCTGTGCGCCAGCTTGAAATGAAAATGCACTGCAGGATATATTGTGCCATTTTCCCTGTCTTGCTGAAATTTTTGATGGTTTCCCTGACATTTCCCTGATTTTTCCCGGTTCATAAAGCTTTTCTTACAATTCCCGGTTTTCCCGGCTGCTAGACACCCTGAGTATGCTTTGATCTCGCATGACAGCCTCGATGGTATCTGCCGGTTTACAAAGCAGAACCATTACAAATCGTGCAGTTCTTTGAAGCCGCACAAGCAGTCAATGGCTCATAGTAGTTTGCAGTGTCTGCCTCTCTCACTGTTCTCGCTTCCTTCCCCACTGGCGATTCAAAAGGCTGGGAGAAAGTGCCATGTCATGTAGACACGTTTATTTTGCAATGGAGTCCCTCCAAACACTTGTGGCTCGTTTTAAATTTACTTGCAAAAAAAATTTATGCTCAATATTTTTGTAGTTTATGAATATTTTATATGTATTACGCTCACCACAAGACGTATTACACCTTTGCAACTGGTGTGCTGCCAATAGTTTTGACCACGCTGTCCCTATGCAATATACATGCAATTCACATGTCAACACCCCGCTGCACTTCTCAAAGCTGCTTAATCAAACTGCATCAGATTGAATTTTTTGTGAGCAACTTTATTAATAGTCACTGAAATCAGCTTCAAAACAGAACACTCCGGTAGCCTGTTTGGAGATGTTCTGGAGCAATATTGCATTTTGGAGCAGATGGAGCACGGAAAGCAGTTTGGAGCAAATGGAGCAGGACTTCCATACCTGCGGTAGTCAACCTGCAGCTTCTTTTCACTGCACCACTCTCAGGTTCCACGCTATTCTGCACTCATAATTTTCCCCTTTCACGGTAGCTACCTTCCGGTTTCAAATTCCTAGGCTATCACTATACCTACATCCACTAAACAACCTGCCGTCTCTCACCCTCTCTTCTATTATGGGGTGATAGCGAAATCTCCACTTTACCACCTGCTAGCTAATGCAGTGGTACTTCATTCTGCTACTACCCACCACGAGTGGCAGGTGGCCAGCTACATCGATAATGTCTGAAACAGGCACCTATAAAAGATGCATTTAAAAAGTGTGACTGCTCCATGCATGACACAGCCATGCAATTTTGCTGCCACTAGAAATAATTATAGCTGAGATAAGAAGTGGAAGTACTAATGCTCTCAAATGACCCCTATGTGCTGACTCCTCTCGACCGCTCTAAAAAAAGACTAACTTGGCTGTCGCAAAGTAACTTGCCAGTGTTGGCAAAGGAAGTGTGTATGTTTTTGGAACAGCATGGTGTGTTTAGCATGGCAGCATTTTCCTGGACACCAATCACCACTTATAAGCTACATTTTTTGGTGTGCCAGTAGTTTTACTATTAACATGCTCCTTTCCACCTCTGTGTCACAATATAGCAAACAAGGCTTCGTAGCTAAACAAAGCACCAAGAAAGTTTTTGTTAATGTTTTAAATTTAAATGGCAAGAGCAAAATAAAAAATATACCTGTTGCCACTCTGCATAGCCTCATCGAAATGAAGGCCCTCTTCCCTTTACGCCCGTGCAAGCTGTAGAGCCTTTGAACTTCCACTCCCATGATGCTTGTCATGATGTTGCTGGCCACTTCCTTTAGGGATCTGCCTCCCAGGCGCATCAGCTGCTTCCGCTGAAAGCAAATACACAATTATACAATTGCTACTAGGGCATGAAACACTAATCACTACTTTATTAAAATTACATGCTGTCCAAAAAGTAATAATGCGATTACAGGTTTAAAACGACATGAATACCCGAAAATTTACCATTTCTGCAATGTTCTCCGTCATTAATGCGTTATGCAGTGCTTTGTCCCTGGCCATAAAGAGCATTTTGCTTTGCTTTCCATATGCTTCAATGTAGCTCTACTGTCCTAAAATGAACCTCACGAATCTGGCACATTCATTAACTAAAAATAATTGATTAACCCGTGAACCTGCCCTTAATTCTTTCGTTACCGCCAGAAAATGGCGGCCTTTCACGGGACTCTGATGATATTCTTTTGCCAGCACAAATAATACTGCAGCACGCGTTGTAGCAGACAAAATTGCACAGAACGAAATGCTCTTTCCAAAAACATAAGTACAAAGCAAAAATTTATTACGGAACACACAAAAATTGGAGATTGTCATTTTTGTGGCGAGTTCATAAAAGCAAGATAGAAAAGGCATGATATCTACAGATGTATTGTTAATAAAAACAATTTAGAATATACATGACCCAGGAACACCGTACAAAAATAAGCTATCTGTACAACGCCATTCTTCGCCTACATGAAAAAAAAAAAAAAAAAAACGACAGACGGAAACAGCCTTTCTCGTGCCATGCAGTGAAGCAGTTCCTGGATTTTGTGAGGCACCAAACCAACACAGCTGCAAAATTGGCTGTAAGGGCCGGGTATACATGTTGGACCACGCGGAGGTCGGAAGCCCTCTACTGCGGCACCTATTTCTCTGTATTTGCCCTCCCACCTTCACGATGGCACGATAGGGTAAGATACCAGCCAACATGTAAATCCCCGCTTTATCCGAGCCGTATGAACCTTGTTGCATGGCCTAGGATGACGTGAATTGAAGTATTTTGGCAAGCGGATTGTAATATCACCCTCCTACATCAAAGGAGAGGCCCAAGTTGGCAGCTCCTGCTGAACTTAATGTCAGGAAGTGCTTCGAAATGTTAGTGCTCGGTCATATCAGCTGCCAGATATCGCCTCCCAGTACGTGTTTTTTCGCTCCCTGGACAGGCACGAACAGGCACGGCGAAATCAGGAGACTATGGCCAATGCAGCCTTCGCTACAAAAACAAAGTGTTACTCGTTAGCCGTGTTAGCAGGGGACGAGGGCTAAAAGCTCAACTCCAAACCCATGCGGCATGACGTTAACCTCGGACAGTAAGATCAAACAGGCAAAAGTTTTAATTGCAATCTATGTGGGTATGCACTGGTCACCTGCAGGCCTAGCGCACCGGTATAGGGACTCAACTCCAGCAGGAAGAAATATTTTCAACAAAACTTCTGGCGCTATCCTCGTGGGAACTCCACGGCAGTCCTTTCACGCAACGGGATGCAGGGTATAGAAGTACGCACAGCCAAATGCCGAACTTGACAAATGCAAAAAGGTCACAAACATTGGACGTTGGCCGACGTGCTTAGAAGGTGTGGTTTGCGAAATCGCCTATTGTCCGTTAAAAAATCCGGAGTAATAGAGAAGCGCTTCCTGGATGATGTCAGACTAATTTATTTGAATGCCGCCTCAATCGAACGGAACAAAAACAACCGGCGCGGAACTACCACTATTCATAGGGAAGCATTTCAGGTGTATCCATCCTGCCGGACGACTAGCCGACCAGGGCGATGAACCCTGCCCGGGAGAAGAAGCCAGAATGGGTGGCTGGATAGTACCTAGACTTAAGAAAGCTGCACAGTGTAAAAAACCTGCCAATGCCAACTCCCAGGTTCAATCCGCCGCTGGCATCGGATGCTGCTGATTGATAATTCGAATTCTTCCACTGATGTGGGGGTGCGGGCTATAAGTAAAAAGAAGTAATAGCAAAGGAAGACGATGCCTACACACAAGGTTTTAAAGAATAACCGGCCCTGAAAATGAGCACACGTTACCATAACTGCAAGTCTTAAAAATTATTCCACCATCTATTCCATCTAGAGTAATAGTAATACGAGTGTGCCTGATAGTCATGGTATAACGCGCAGTTGCTTTGAGTTTAAGGAGCCTTATTTTGGCATGTGAAAGTGAACTAAGACAAGAAACAATGACATGCATGGAATACTTTTTCAACACATATCACAAGCTGTCACAAGAGCAGAAGAAGATTACTTAAAAACACCTTTCCGTCTATAGCCATAAGTGAGTATCAAAATTCTTGAACACTGTAACATGGAAAACATGGATGCCTTGCTTTTAATCACAAAGGCTCACTTGCATTATGTATTGTTTATATCTTACAAAGAAACAGGTAGAAACCGCACAGTCATAATCAATTCCCCTCATGTGTACGTGTCGCTCTGTTGTGAGGAAAACAACAACCGGCAGGTCCGCTCACTCGCTGTGAATGTTTTGTTAGATACGAACGTTTCTTCTGGGAGCTCGTATTCAGTTTCCATCTTTGCCAAAGAGACAGGGCTACCAGAGTAGGTAGCCCCTTACCGCCTGGGCGCAGAGCCGCCCCACCCGAGGTCATAGACGAGGAAAACTTCGAGGCCGGGGATGACTCGGCAATCGAAGGTGAGAGCCCTCCCATTCTTCGTTTTTTTTTTGCTAGAATATCCGCGTAGCCTTGAATTTATGAATTCGGTAACAGAGGAGTCAATGCACAACCGTAGCAATACTAGTAACCGTAGTGGTCGCTCTGCAATTCATCTCTTGTGAATGGCCGAATGGCCCCAAGCAAGCATTTACTGCGCGTTTTCTGATGCACTTGTCTTCCTTGGGACACTACACGCGGCTCAAGACAAGTGTCCCAGCCCATGAAGGAAATAATGCAATTAGATGCCACGTTATCTTGTGAGGAGTTAAACTAAAAGGTTCCTCGCACTCTAACGATGTGACGGTGATGATGAGTTATGATCGTATTGAAGACACGGCCAAATACAAGGCACATGAAGAAAAGGCGGTTACAAAGATGGCAGTCCAGAGGCGGTCGAGACCAGGCGCGGTTTCCCCATATGGCACCAAAACATCACCTTAAGTCAATTTTTCCAGGTTTTTGGGGCACATATCATTCGCATCAATCACGGTCACATTCCTGATAGCTAGTCCGAGGATTTTGGAGCGAGGCGATTGGGTGCCGGGGTTAGTTAAATTGTTTTTGTTTTATTTTTTCGCGTCAAGAGTTTCATCGAAGCTGTTGAGCGTCTCAATCATGGCTAAAGCCCCGCGAACCGACACTCACTCAATGAACAATAGCAGCGCGCGGCGGTAGCCACACGTGCGGTCCAAGGGGCAGTAGCACAAATTACTATGATATAGGCCCCCAAGCGAGATTTGCAATTCATGCCCATAGTGGCTGTCCGTAGGCTGCCGATTTTTGCAACACCCGGTCCTAATTTCTACACGCGTGGGCAGCCCAAATTGGGCTGCCTGCATTCGGCTCATATAGCCGAATGTATGAAGCATACAAAAATCACTAATGGGCCCTACTTTTGTACAGACGAATGCCGCCCCAATACCCTTGTAACACCCTCATTGTACCGGTACGGAGTTTGCGGAGGCGAGCCCGATTTGTGCTTGCCCACGTGTTGCCCTCATGAGTTGAATCTGGCATTTTCTGGGCTACCCAAGTTCCATAACCCATCAAGTGTGAAACATTGAACGCTGTTTACTTACTTCGATTTTATTATCTGCAAAATAAAAGAAGTTTATTCTCAACGCTATATTAATGTGGACAGGCCCTCATTGCCCCCCTGAATGTTGGTGTGAAAATTTATTGCGGTTGTGTGTCGAATAATAATGGCGCAGGGAAGATTCGAGGTAGTTGAGTACATATACTCGTGAATCGGAACAGTTACTTCTGCATATTTTCAGCCAATACTGTATGATTAGCATAGTTGCTAGAGTGAAAAGAATAATCTTAAGTGATGACATCAATATTCTTAGAATAGTTATGTGAAACCTTCAGAAGAGGCAATAATGGCGCCTATAGTAGGAATTACATCACTAAAACGGCACCCTTAAATATTGGATGGAGATGTTTAAGAGTAGCTAATCCCGCCTACGGCCAATTTAGTGCCTACTTCTGCCTCCCATAGGCAGCCCCAATTTGTCTTACCTTATTTTTACCGTATAGGGAATACAAATATATGTTGGACTTGCCCGCATGTGCGCCAAATAAAGCCCGTGTGGGAAGCGTGGAAGCATGCGCGCTTTTCAGCCCGGCAGAGACCCATGAGGGACCTATTCGGCTTTTGAGCGGGCAGCTCCATAAGGGCTAGCCCATCACCTATTTGCTGAAGGCTCACATATGCATCACATCTTCCATAAAGTGCAGCGTCACATTTGGGGCAGGCTTTTTCTAAATAAAGCCCAAATTTCCTATGCATCGGTCCTAAAATTTCCCAACAGGGACCCTTGACGGCCAGAAGAGAGAATATATACTCAGACCATGCCACACTTATACGATCACCAAATAGGAAGAGAAGGGGCAAGCTCAATTTGGGCTTGCCCCTTGATCCCTAAAGGGGGCCATAATGAACATTATTGCAATTGTCCCAGCCCAGTTTATCAATACGGGACCAAGGGAGCATCCGTATTGTGTCCTACTTGCGCTACGATACGACGCTGTACAGGCGGCGATAACCATGCGAGAGAGTCGCGAAGGGCGCAAAATGAAGTGATTTTTTTTCCATTGCAGACTGCAAAATCTATTGCTATTTACTGCCATATTGAATTGCATCAAATGCAATTAATAATTATCTGCGGTCTACCCTGGCTAGACCTAAGATAACGGGCGGAAACACTGTTTGAATTTCCTGGGCAAGGCCACGTGCTTTGTGGCGTCACGACCTTTCGAGCCAGTCAAGAGCCAGGCAAAACTAAGATCGTTTCCCGACTCTGGCGTTGGTTTGAGCGCTTTCACATTAAAAACTGTATCGCGTAAGGGCTGGTGTCGTCAGTCCAGCAGCTCAAAGGCAGTGGTTGAGTGTGATTATTCTAGAGCGGCGGTGAGTCGCACTGTGTAGTAACGGTAAATAGGCTTTTTAACTAGGATCCACATTAAATTATGGTAACCTCGATTCTGCAAGCGGTTTTGCTCTTTTAACGGGTGTTTGCATGCACAGACTTCGTCAAGAAGGCTAAACTGCACGACTTTGCAGTTGCTTACCTGATGGAAATCGTCGCAACTTACTTCGCTTTCGACATTCAAAAGCCCCTTAGTCCTGAACATATGGACCGCGATCGCTTTGCGGCAGGAGACGGATCGGAAGTAGCTGGCAAGAACACTTTCCTAGGACACCCGCGTAGCTCATTCTTCCTGAATTTAAAAACACGCGAATCAATGCAAATCCATTTTCCCTCGGACCTTCGAGGGAACGGACGTACGTTTTCGTTCTCTTTTGGCTAGGCGCTTTTCGCGCGCGTCAGTGGCCTCTCAGAGACCGGCGGAAGCGGGTGTGTGCGGCGCTCCGGCGAGTTCGTGCGCTCCCGCTCTCGCTGCGCACTCGTCAGCCGTATCCTCTCTGCTGCGTTCGCGCGTCCTGCTCGCTCCCTTGGGGGGCACAGTCCTTCCTGCTCCAGTCTCCTGGTGTGCAGTCCCCGGGCCATCGGCCCCATCTCGATGGCTTCTGCCAGCACTCCTGCCGCTGCGGTGTCCGGATCCGTGCCATAGTCCACGCCCCTCGTAGCTGCAGCGTGCGAGGCGCGCCCCAGTGCTGCAACGGATTTCAGGATCTCCGGACCCTCACAGTACGTCCCTTCTGCCTTCGAGGCGTCGACCCAGTGCGGTGCCGGTGTCCTGGTTTTCCCTGCGGCGCACTCCTCGTTGCCTCCACGTTTGCGGCGTGCCCCAGTGTTGGACCGGGCTCGTGGCTACTTCGGCGGCCCACTGCAGCTCCTTCGTGGGCGCAGCCCTACTAGTCACTGCCAGTCTCCCGCAGAATTCATTGTTCGTGGGCCCTGACGCCCCCGCGTTCCCTGCTGCTCCTGCAGTCCCCACCGCTGCTTCGCCAGCACTCCCATGGGCCTTGTGCTCATTGTCCTTAACGCGCCGCCTTACCGGCGGCTCCTCCAGCGTCACTCGCCGCCCCTCTGCCGCGGCAGAGGTACCTCAGCGGTCCCTCCTGCTGCCGCCCGGATTCTCCGCAACAGCTTCTCGTTGGCTCCCTGCTCGCGGGCCTCGGCGCGCCGCCCACGGACGGTCCCCTCAGCGCCACCGGCCGCGCTGCTGTCTTGAAAGCAGTCACTTGCGGTCCTCCCCTGCTGCTGCGGTTGTCTCAACCATCGTGACGTCCTGCTGACAACATCGGCAGTTCTCGCTGCACCTCGCAGAGGCGCAGTACCAGGCTTCGCCTGGACCTATCCTGAAGTGCTGCTTCACCTGAGCCTCCACGCCGGACCGCCGCCCTGCCGATGTTCTCCCAGCTGTTTGCTTGGTGCTGGCCATATGAATTACCCCCCCCCCTCCCCAAATCCCATCTCCCCATACCCCGGACGCCAAGAGTGCCGCCACGACATTAGGCCGGCAAAACCCACGTCCGGTATCCCCTCCCCAAGAATACCCCGCAGGACTAAGACGAAGAAGAAACCGCAGCGACAGCAAAAACATAGTGGTCGCTCCGAGAGCCACCTTTCGAGGATGGACGAAGGGCCTTAAGCAAGCATTTACTAACACAAAGCTTATCCGTTCTCGAGAAGTCCAGTGCGCATCGGAGGTATCGAGCCTTCAATAATGTTGATATCATGGCACGGTGAATTTAGGTAAGAACGCCTGCAGGAGCAGATGACATAGCAGTAGCCGTAGTGTGCCTTGACTGTCACAGCAGGAACATTTGTAATTCAAGTTTGTTGCAATACACAGAAGAGTGGTAATATAGAAAAATTAATTGGTCGCAATGCTAGCCTTCTGACGAGTCCACGAAATTTGCCAGGTGGGAATTCCGCAATATTCCTTTTCTGATTTGTCTACACGCGAGTCACAGAGCGACAGAAAATAGGTTTACTATCGATTCAATCCTGACGTAGAAATAGGGACGGCGGACACTTTGAAAAGAAAAAGGAGACAAAAAAGCTGCTCGGAGATAACATCTTTGATATTTTAGATTACCAACTAATGCAATTGTCTGACGGTTAGGCTTCATGATAAAAAAAATATATTTGTCAGAGATGCGCAATGGCATGAAAACATATGAAATATATGAAACATAACCTATTCTCCCAGCTAAAAGTTTACAGAAAGAGAAAGGGAGAGAGATAGAGCGAGAAAGAATATTTATTTTCCCGCCTCAAAAAGTTGGCAGGAATCGAGGCGCAGCTCTATCTCAGCCATGTCCTCCCCATCAGCTGTCGACCTGAATCTCTTGCATCTGAGCAGCGGCCAGGGTGAGACGGATGACTTCACGTTGCTCTTTTTTGTCCTGTTTGAGAAGTAGTGCCTCCTAGGACTCATCTGTTCTGTCAGGTTCCCCAAATCTAGGACACGACAATATCATGTGGATCCTGTCCGCTATGCTATCGCAACGTTTGCACCTGGGACTAAAAATTACCGGGTGCCACTTGCTCTAAAGCGGGGGGTTCGGGCATATTCCAAATTGTAGCTTACGCCGCATAACCTCCTCGCTTTTGCTGAGTTGTTTACACGCTTTTGTAGATATTGATCAGCCTAATGTGTAATGATTTAGGATATCTTCGATTGAGGAAAACGCAGAAAACTAGAAGGCATTTCAGGTATGATCTGGATCAGATTCCATTAGAATATGCTGTGGAAGTGAGCAATCGATTTCAAGAATTAGATCTAGAAGACAAAGAGCCCGAAGAGATGTGGACTGATGTTCGTGATATAATACAAGAAGTTGCTACTAAGGTAGTTCCAAAGCAAAAGAAATGCAAAAAAAGCAAACTGGTTATCTGAAGAGGCTTTGCAAATAGCTGAGGAAAGGAGGATGGCAAAAGGTATGGGGAAAGAGAAAGATACAAGGTTCTCAATGCGGATTTTCAGAAAATAGCAAGGAGAGATAAGAATGCCTTCTTGAACATACAGTGTCAAGCAGTTGAGGACAACAGCCAATTAAGGAACACAAGAGCTCTGTATAAGACAATCAAAGATATCAAAGGAAGCTTCTGTGCTAAGCTGGGCGTGATAAAGGACAAACGAGGCAAGGACCTCACTGAAGCCTCAGAGATAAAGAAGAGGTGGCAGGAATACACAGAAGAACTGTACAAGAAGGACCCGGATGTGCAAACCCAACATAGGATGGTTGTGATTACTGATCTCGAGCCGGGCATCCTGAAGAGTGAAGTTGAATGGGCCTTAGCCAGCCTTGCTAAGAACAAAGCTAGCGGAATTGATGGTATTCCAGCTGAGTTGCTTCAAAACCTCAGCCACGACGCTGTTAACACACTGCATACATTATGTCAAAAGATTTGGACA
Source organism: Amblyomma maculatum (assembly GCF_055883805.1). NCBI lineage: Eukaryota > Metazoa > Arthropoda > Arachnida > Ixodida > Ixodidae > Amblyomma > Amblyomma maculatum. The sequence goes on from NW_028146738.1 coordinate 796,854, forward strand.
ACCCTGCAGTGGCCACAGGATTGGAGGAGGTCAGTTTACATCCCCATTCCAAAGAAAGGCAGTGCCAAAGATTGTTCCAACTACCGCACGATCGCGCTTATTTCGCATGCTAGCAAGGTGATGTTAAAAATCCTGCAAGGTAGGCTGCAGCAGTATGTGGATCGGGAGCTTCCGGACGTGCAAGCTGGGTTTCGCAAGGGCAGAGGAACTAGAGACCAAATTGCCAACCTTCGCTGGATCATGGAAAAAGCAAGAGAGTTCCAGAAACCCATTTACTTCTGCTTTATTGATTATGCGAAAGCGTTTGACTGCGTAGATCACAGCAGATTGTGGCAAGCTCTCCAAGAGATGGGAGTTCCAATTCACCTCATCTGTCTCCTCAGGAACCTTTATGAAGGGCAAGAGGCCACAGTCAGAACTGGGCATGGTCTTACTGATTGGTTTCCGATTGAGAAAGGGGTGAGGCAAGGCTGCATACTGTCGCCCTGCCTATTTAACCTATATGCAGATTGCATCATGAGGAAGGCCGGTCTGGACGAGTCTTCAGCTGGAGTGAAGATCGCTGGAAAACGCATCAACAACCTTAGATATGCGGATGATACCACTTTAATGGCAGAAAGTGAAGTGGATCTCGAGAGACTTCTGATGCGCGTACAAGAAGAGAGTGAGAAGTTTGGGCTTAAACTGAACATTAAAAAGACGAAGATCACGGCGTCTTGCCCTATCAAGTCCTGGAGCATCAATGGACAAGAAGTGGAAGCTGTGACAGATTTTCTGTTCTTGGGCGCCAAGATTACCTCGGAAGGAGACTCCAACCATGAAATTAGGAGACGCCTGCTTCTGGGAAAGAGAGCAATGGTTAGCCTTGACCGCCTAGTAAAGAGCAGAGACATTAGTCTGCCAACCAAGATCCGTATAACCCGTGCTATGGTCTTTCCAGTTGTGATGTATGGATGCGAGAGTTGGACTGTGAAAAAGGCTGACCGCCGAAGAATTGACGCGTTTGAATTGTGGTGCTGGCGAAGACTCTTAAGAGTTCCTTGGACTGCCAGAAGATCAAATCAGTCGATATTGTCGACCATAAACCCTGACTGCTCATTGGAGGGTCAAATTCTAAAGTTAAAGCTCAGCTACTTTGGTCATCTTATGAGAAGAGAGGAGTCGCTGGAGAAAGATTTGATGTTGGGAAAGGTTGAGGGTCGCCGGAGAAGGGGTAGGCAGCGAACGCGATGGTTAGATGGCATTCTCGAGGCATTGCAGATGAAGCTATGTGATGTTAAGAAGATAGTGAGAGACCGGAAAGCGTGGCGTGACATGGTCCATAGGGTCACGAAGAGTCGGACACGACTGAACGCCTGAACTGAGTGGTAGGTATTAATGTCATCACCGAACTGTAGGGGCTCCTCATCACGAAAGGGGTACGGGGTTGCATATAGACGTCACTGGGATCCCGGAAGCTAGCTAATCTTCGGGCTAGTACATGCGCTTTCTCGTTCCCCCTCAACCGCTAGTGCACCAGTGTCCAAATGAGCGAGACCTGCTCCGCCGCTCGTGGACCACTGGCCAACACTCTTGCTACTATGGCCAAAATGCGGCCTGTGTCAAAATATCTAATCGCAGGTTTTGAGTTTGTAACTATAATTTTGACCTGTTGACAGGTTAGAGCTAGCGCAATGGTCGACTCTTCCGCCTTCGTAGCGGTCGAGTGTCGGGTGCTGCAGCAAATTACTTAGCCCCCGTTTTCTCTAGTTGCTAGTGAAACGGGTCCCATACCGTCCGCGCATTTTGCGGCATCTGTACCAAAGCAGGAATACAGAAACAGGACGTCGTCTCGAGAAATAGTTATCTGAGATGTTTTTATCATGGTAGAATTTACATAGCATTAGTTATCGGCCTTCATAGAAAGCCACCACGTGGCCAGCTACAGTTTCCCAGCTCTGTCCCAGTGGCCACGCAAATCCTAATCAGAGAGAGTACTCTAGAAAAACAAACGCGGATTTTGTTCTCTGAGACGTGTCTCAGGACGGTCTTAGGATAAACATTTCATTTTACGAGTTGCTTTATCAAGAAGTGTCGATTAACAGCCATTTACAGTGGTATAATCAATGTAGTGAATGGTTTCCGACTTAAAAAACTTTACGTTAATGCTAGCTTGGCGCAAACTCAAGTTACTTTGATAAGGCAATACTTGTTCTTGATGCCAATTCTTAAGAAAGTAGTTAATTAGTTCTAATGAACTAATAAACATAGAGAACGATGAAAAAGCAGCATTGACTAGAATACTCTCAACCGCTTTCAGTTCGTTGCACTGTGCTGTGGCCGCCGCGTACGGTATTTTAAAAGGTTGGTTTCATTTAGCTCGGACCTGGTATGCCAGCAAAGCATACCAGCTAACTTAACCAAAGATTCAAATGTACTAAGGCCTAGTAGTAGAGGCAACCTGAGCTACGATGTTGACTACTGTATGCGTTGGGTTCTTTAACGTGCACTGACCTCGCACAGCACACGGGCACCTTGATGGAGGCGAAAAGCAAGGTGCCCGTGTGCTGGGCGATGTCAGTGCACGTTAAAAAACCCCAGGTGGTCGAAATTTCCGGAGTCCTCCACTACGGCGTCTTTCATAGCCTGAGTTGCTTTGAGACGTTAAACCACACAAACCAATCAACCGTCCATACATACATACATACATACATACATACATACATACATACATACATACATACATACATACATACATACATACATACATACATACATACATACATATACATACATACATACATACATACATACATACATACATACATACATACATACATACATACATACATACATACATACATACATACATACATACATACATACATACATACATACATACATACATACATACATACATACATACATACATACATACATACATACATACATACATACATACATACATACATACATACATACATACATACATACATACATACATACATACATACATACATACATACATACATACATACATACATGTATAGGCGTGGCAACGACGGATCAATAGGCGAGGAGTACGACTACTGACGCTTATGGTCAGCTTACTGTCTGTTACGTATAAGGTATATTACTAAGGTAATCGCTAATAGAATTAGGACAACTTTACACTGCAGCTAAGCAAACGATCAAGCAGCTTTTCGGAAAGGGTACTCTACTATTGATCATATCCATACCATCAACCAGGCGACAGAAAAATGCTCGGAATATAACCAGCTGTTTTACATAGCATTCCTTGATTACGAAAATCATTTGACTCAGTAGAAACCTCGGCGGTCATGCATGCATTCCAAATCAGAGTTTGGAAGAGCCGTAAGTGAAAGTGCTGGAAGATATATATAGGGGCTGCACAGCAACCACAGTTCTGCATAAAGAAAGTAACAAAATTCCCATAAAGAAAGGTGTTAGGCAAGGAGACATGATCTCCCCAGTACTATTCACAGCTTGTTTAGAAGAAGTATCCAGAGTCTTGGAATGGGAGCAGTTAGGGATAAGGGTAGACGGAGAATACCTCAGTAATCTGCGATTTGCTGATGACATTGCCTTGCTAAGTAACTCAGGAGACGAACTGCAAAGAATGATTGGTGACCTAGACAGGAAAAGTAGAAAAGGTAGGCTTGAAAAGCAATATGCAGAAGACTAAGGTCATGTTCAACAGTTTAGGGAAGGAAGAGCAGTTTACGTCAGGTAGTGAAGCACTGGAGGTAGCAGGCGAATATATCTATAGGACAGGTAGTAACCGCAGGTCCCGACCATGAAAGGGAAATAAGGTTGGGATGGAGCGCATTTGGCAAGCACTCGCAGATTATGAAGAGCAGCTTACCGGTATCGCTCAAGAGAAAAGTAGACAACAGTTGCACCTTACCTGTACTCACCTATGGGGCTGAAACGTGGCGGCTAACAAAGAAGGTTCTACTTAAGTGTAGGACCACGCAGATGGCTATGGAAATAAAAATGGTAGGGGTAACATTAAGAGATAGGAAACGTGCAGAGGGGTCAGAGAAATAACTCAAGTCACTGGCATTCTAATGGATATCAAGAAGAAATGGGCATGTGCAGGAGATGTAGGGCGAAGAGAGGATAACCGATGGTCGCTTAGGGTAACAAACTGGATTCCAAGGGACGGAAAGCGTAGCAGGGGGCGGCGAGAGTTAGGTCGGTGCAGGAGATTAAAAAGTTCACTGGGGTCAAGTGGATGCAGGTAGCACAGGACCGGGTTATTTTTAGAAATATGGGAGAGGCCTTCGCCCTGAAGTGGGTATAGTCAGGCTGATGATGATGATGATGACTACTGGACGATTACTACTATTATGGCCGCGGCGCCGGCGGTGTTTCGGGGGAAGTGAACGCCAGGCACCCGGATACTGTGGTATGTCAATTCATTTTAAGCAACCCATTATGGTCAAATTGTCCAGGGCGCCGACTAGCACGCGCGCACACACACACACGCACACGCACAGACGCGCGCATATAAATAACATCTCAGAGGCGACTCACAACACTCCTGCTCCGAACTCTTCCGCCACTTCAGCCAGGAAAGTAACAGTAGACCGTGAGACCGTGTGCCCCTATAGGCCAACACCGATCTGTGACGTTAGTACGATGCGGCGGCGCTTCTGTCGCCAGGCTGGGCCGACTGTGGGTGAAACGTAGGGTTAGTGGCCGTAGAAATACATGGAACCGAAAGATTTCAAAGCAATTTTCTCATTTCACAGGGCACCTATGAAGTCGTTATTCAGCACAGAGATATCATGAACATCCTAGAACAAATAGTGTAAGTATAAAATCTCATTACCGAGGCGAAGTATTTTTAAACTACCGCGAAACGTATGGGGGCGCGAGTTGGGAGGACGACCCTTAGAAACACATGTAAGCACAACTTGCCGCAACATTTTTCTCGTTTCTCAGAGCACCAGAAGTGGTAGCTGGTCGTTTAACGTTGTCCAGCGCTTTATAGAAGTGTGTGACAAAGTATGCTTCATCACTGCGGTGGCAGTCTACTTTTAAAACACTTAGTTGTCTAGAATCTGAGTTAGAAATGCATTGCGGTAGCGCGGTCCATACAAAATATATGCAAAGAATGGTTTGCAAAGAAGCTGACTTTTGCGGCTACTAAAGCAGTCGTTTATTAAAAATTGGTGCATTATTTTAAGGCCATAGATATACATATGCAACAACATTCCACGTCTGATATCTCTGTAAAGCATATTTATCAATAAATATGTGCGTCGCGTTTCCAGACGAAACCTTACGCATACGTCTAGGAAACGAGTCGCCCAAGCGACTTTTCTTTTCCTTTTTTCATGAGCATCTTGTTCCATGCCCCGATATTATGTTATATGGCCGAAGTAAAAAAAAAAAAAAAACTTTGCAAGGGCTGGCGGTTTCCACCAGCCAAGTAAGGCAGTAAGATGCCGTCGAGACATGGTTCATTTTGTAAATTGAGAGGAAAAAAACGCAAAATAACAGATACGACCTCATTGCGTACTGAAAACATTGATCGTGGCTAAGTAGACGGTAAGTATCAAAATTAATTAATATGTAGTTGCGTCTCGATACATGCATGCGGTGAGGAAGTCGTAAGCAGACATATTGACAAGCTCTATATTCCTACTTCCGTGCACGCGCTGAATGGTCTGCGCCGTACCGAAAGAGAAACAAATATAAGACCAGGAAACCGCACAGAAAGCGCAAACCGAGTTACGACAGCCATAGCGATACCACTAGGAAAAAGAATATAAACGAAAAATATTTATTTAGCATATATGCCCGTTGATGAACTTGCGCGCACCCGCCTGATTCAAATTAATTCTATGTCTCCAGGGACTTGTACGCCTGGACGGTCTTTGCAGTGAACCGACTAGGAGAAAAAATCCCACACACTACAATATTTGCCACGTCAAATAGCGTAAGAGCACCCGCGTCAGTCTGGAGCACTTCCCTATGTGTTTCAGACGTAGCAAATGGATCCGGGTGCACAACGCCGTCAGTGTACAGCTTTTCATTGTAGCTGTTTATCCGATTCCGACAAGCTTTTCACGTATTCCGACAATGCTGCATCCCACACTACATTCCCTTGCAAGCACTGAGAGTCTGACGATATACAGGCCTCTTCACAGCACCATAAACTGTCCGCGGACAGTTGCACACGACCATGCACCACCGCCGCCGTCGCTATCAGACGCTTAGGCGGCGGCGCCGTCGTCTGCTGCAGTGCGCGATTCTTGCTCGGCCCATATTGTCGTATGGCGTTTGACAGCTGATCTTTAAATGTAATTCTGTCTAGGCTGTATCACTTGAGCGAAAGTATTATTAGGCTAACTTACCCATGCTTGAGCATATCAGACTATAAACAAAACTGTGCGATTCGCTACACACATCTTTCTTTTTGGGGGTGTCCAGATTCACAACACCGATTATTCGGGGAGTTTTAAAAGCAGATTGCCTCAGAAATGACGCAGCATACTTTTTCACACATTTTTTCAAAGTGCTGGCCAACGTTTAACGACCGGCCACCACTTCTGGTGGTCTGCGAAACGAGAAAAGTGTTGCGGTAAGTTGTGTTTACATGTGCTTCTAAGGGTCGCCCTCCCAACTCGTACCCCCATACGTTTCGCGATGTTTTCAAAATACTTCTCTACAGTAATGAGATTTCATACTTTTGTGATCTGTTCTACAATATTCATAGTTGCTTTGCACCGAATACCACATTATAGGTACCCCGTGAAATGAAAAACGCTGTTTTGGAACCTTTCGGTTTCATGTATTCCTATGGGCACTAGCCCTACTTTTCAGCCCCAGTCGGTTGCGGCGCAGCGAGCGCCTCCTTTGTAAACACGGTGTTGGTCTATAGTGCCCGTGCAGTTGTCGATGGACAGTGGGATGAATACTGTGGACCTGAATGCGGTTGTCTCTACCGGTGACATTTGACCCGAGTGCTTAGGTTCATTCTGAGGTAGACCTGTATTTGGTTACACGTCCTTACAGGTGTAAAGCTCTCGCCATTAATAATTGTGGCCCATGATAGTGCATACAGTTGTGCATGTTGTTTGGGTTTTATGCCGCATAAAGCAGGTTAGGCGATTACACGGCGAACATGATGTTCAATATAGAGTCACATTCGCACTACACTGAAAGAGATAGTTCGAGTTCCTTTATTCGGGTTTCCATGGCGGCGCGCCAAACAGAAGTGATCTAAACGAAAGGAGAGATGTTTTGAATGTTGTAATCAAAGCTCCCAATATGACAGGAGAAATTGCGTCGCAGGTTTCGAGGGAGGAGGTTGCCCGCAGCCGGTGGTCGACGTCGTTGTGGAAGAAGTCCATGAATCTGACGACGAGAAGGAGGAGGAGCCGATTTGGCTATACTTCGAGGGCGAACCTGGAGACCTTGTTATCAGGAACGAGAGTGACAACTCGGACACGTAATCAGATTCAGAGATGAACGTTCATGTGTACACCCCTACGCAGAAGTGGAAGAAGGGCTTACCTACAACGTGGACCTCAGCGAGGAGGAATCCGACTACAAATTCTGAGGGTCCTGTGAAGGCGGAACCTCAGGGTCCTTGACCACAAGCTGCTTGGCTTTGTAGGAATGTCCAGCCCATCTGTCCAACAAAACAAGCCAAAACACAAGACTGGCCCGTTTCTCTCTCTTTCTTTAATTGCCCTTTATCTGAGAACTGTCGCATGTTTGTTTTTCTAGAGTGCCCAGGCTGACAAAAAAAAGTTGGTTTGTGTGTGTGTGGCAGTACTTGGGTTGAATTTACAGCTACATTGATCGTGTTGTTATAAGGGTAAATAGTAGGTTTGAGGTCTGAATGCTGGTCGACGCAGCAAGCCAAGTTCTGCAGTATACATGAAGCTGGTTCTTTCGTCTGCAGATGAGTGGTCTACAAAATGGTCTGCGCTTTGCCAAGAGCGCTGATGAGCATTATGCCAGAAAAGAGGAGGGATTTCGCTTTTCGCGTCCATTAACTTTTATTTGAGGATTGGAGATTAAAAAGCCTACGCACCTTCATGTAGTCATGATGCCTAAGTTGTCGAGAGTTTCTACGAAGATGTAGAAATGGCAATGCAGAAAGTTAGGACGAAGTCTAGGGTACTAATGGGTGACTTGAATGCCATGGTAGGGAAGTAGCAGGCTGGTAACCAGGCATTGGGTGACTATGGGACTGATGAAACAAATAGCAGTGGGAGCTACTAATTGAGTTTGCAGAGCGCAGTGGCTTAAGAATTATAAATAACTTCTTCAGAAAACAGAATAACCGGAAGTGGACATGGAAGAGCTCTAACAGGGCAGTAAATTTGAAATAGACTTCATACTATGCTCTAATCCTGGGCATCACGCAGGTTGTAGAGGTACTCGGAAAAGTGCGATGCAGTGAAAACAGGTTGGTAAGGTCTAACATTAGTCTAAATTTGAAGAAGGAAAGAAACAAATTAGTAAGGAAGAAGTTCATCAATGAAATAGCCGTGACGGGGAAGGTAAAATAATTGTTTATCTCGCTACAAAATAGATATTCAGCTTTAACCGAGGATGCAGAAACGATGAATGATAACTTCAGAGGCATCATTAAGGAGCGCGCAGTGGAAATAGGCGGTTGGATAGTTGCAGAGAATACTGGCAAATTATCTAGGGAAGCAAAAGATTTGAGAAACATCAACGTATAAAAGGATTCAACCAAACAGTCAAGATAGAACTGGCAGAGCTATCAAAGCGAATCAATAGGTGCAGTGTCCGACATAAGGAAGTTTAACATGGAGAAAATAGAGCATGCTCTTACGAATGGCGGCAGCCTTAAAGGGGTGAAGATGAAATTAGGTATAGAGCTAATTCACGTGACGTCATTTCAGCCTTCCTGGCAACCATGGAATGCATAACGCAACATGAGAGAAGGAGAAAAAAAAAGAGAGAGAGAGAGGGGGCCTTCGGCGAATCATGACACGGCGTTGGTCAAATCCGAGCTCTGGTTCGACGGCGTTCCAAACGGCGTCTCAAGTATCCGTCAAATGAGCGACGCGCAGCAGGGAGAACGCTGGTAGATGCTTTTCAGTTTCGAACCACCTAACCGTATGGCGTTTCCGCAATACAGGGTTGCCACAACCGCCACCTGCTAAACCTGATAGTGAATAGGGTCTATAGGCAAAAATCAGATGTATGCCCTAAAGGACAAGGCGGGCAATGTCATCACAAATATCGACAAGAGAGTCAAAGTAGCCGAGGAATATTATGCTGATATACAGTAGTCGAAGTGGTAAGGACAATAATGAGATTGGCAGTAGTGAAGAGCAGTCGGACGTTTTGCCAGTGACGAAGAACGAGGTTAAGAAAGCTTTAGACACTATGAAAAGGGGGAAATGAGCTGGAGAGGATCAGGTAATCATATTTGTTGATGGACGGGGGGATATTGTGCTAGGAAAACTGGTCCCCTGTATAATCAGTGCCTGGTGTCATCGATGGTACCGGAATCGTATCAGAACTCAAACATTTTCATGATTCATAAGAAAGGGGATGCAAAGAACTTGAAAAATTACAGACCAATCAGTTACTATCCGTTACGCACAGGGTATTTACTAAGGTAATCGCAAACAGAAATAGGACAACCTTAGACTTCAATGAAGCAAAGGATCAAGCAGGGTGTAGGAAAAACTACTAGACTATTGATCATATCCATACCATCAACCAGGTGATAGAAAAATGCTCGGAGTATTACCAGCCATTATACATAGCATTCGTTGATTACTAAGTAACTGAGAGGAAGAATTGTGAAGAATGGTTGATGACCTAGACAGGAAAAGCAGAAAAGTCGGCCTAAAAATCAATATGCAGAAGAGTAAGCTAATGTTCAACAGCCTGGGGAGGGAAAAGCAGTTTGCAATAGGTAGAGAAGCACTGGAAATTCCAGTTGTAGATGAATATGTTTACTTAGAGTCGGTAGTAACCGCATACTCGGATCCTCAAAGACAAATAACTACGAGAATAAGACTGGGATTAGATGTATTTGTAAAACGCTCGCAGCATATCACTAGTCGCCTACCGGTATCACTCGAAAGGAGTGTATATAACTGTTGCATCTTGCCTGTACTCACTTATGGGGCTGAAACATGGAGGCTAACGAAAAGGGTTCTACTTAAGTTCAGGACAGTACAAGAATAAATTGCGAGACACTTTAGCGACTGAAGCGGTGAAGGGCGAAAGCCTACGAGCCGCATTCTGGTACGCATTTGATGCGAATGTGGCGGTAAATGATGCTTCGAGTAAAGAGGGTGACTACTGTTTCACATTCTTCCCTTCCTTTACGGCATGGTACATGTGTACGCGGAGAATTGGGACAGATACGGCGCCTCTTCTATCCTGTAAATTAATTTCAAACACCGCGGATGCCTGCTGTACTAACGCCTCCTAGACATCTGAGTCTGCTTTTAGGCGGCAAACGAAAGGCCGCACGGAAGCCTGGATCGGACGCCCGATGGAGTCAGCTTCGTTTATGAATTAATCGCCTTGTGACGTCGTGACTTGTCGTGACGATACGTTGCCCCCCTTGTGGAACACAACGAGAATTTTATTGAACGCATTAAAGTTCACAGGCGTGCTATAATTCGTCTGCAGGAAAAAAAATTGCCGATGATTAGGTTACTTCCTAATGCGAAATTTGAGCGCAGCAGATTAGGTGTTTCAGCTTTTCGATACTCTGAGGCAAAGAATTCGAACAAGACAAGTATGTACAATCGCAGACAAGGTTTATTTTTCACACATATTCCTTCAAGAAATACTACACTAACAGTTCTTGACTTTTATGAAGGTTTGTGGATCGGGAGGTCACGGGAGGCGGCGCGTGGGTCCATATGAACATTGCGCGGGGAAGAGATAGCAGCGACTGACTGAGGTCGTTGATGCCGCTAGCGAGTCAAGTCAACGTGGATCTGCGTTTCGGCTTGGGACGCATGCACCGTAATCTGCTGACGGCGAGCCGGCGCTTCGGCAACCGGAGAGCGCCGTCGCCGCCACACAGGAAAAGGGGGGGGAGGGGGGTACACGCAGCGACGACTGGTGGCGGGAGGAGAGCGCGCAGCCACCGAAGAACAAGTGGGAGGGGGAGGGGGAGGGGGTTTACACGTAGTGGCCAGCGGGGATGGCAGCGCGCGTTGCCCCGGCTGCGGAGCTGGTTACAAGGGACAACGCTTGCGACGACAACGCCTGCGACGCCGACGACGACGCGAAAAGCAGGAACGGGCGGCAAAGAGCTGCGCTCTAGGAAAAAGGCGCGGTATCTGTCACTCGCGGAGCCTCACTATCATTCTCACTGTAGACAAGGGGAATTATGAAGAGCGTTTCACTATCCGGGGCGTGGCGCAGTGGTAAAACGCTGGGCTGGGGATCCAAGGGTTGGAGGTTCGATTCCCCGATGGGAGACACGGTTTAATAATTTATATATTAAGTATAACAGCTGCCGCCAAAGCGTGACCCTTTTGCTGGCGACGACAATGAGCCCTTAACTGTTTCGCCTTAGGAACGTTAAGAGATCGGAAGCGTGCAGAGTGGGTCAGAGGAATAACTCGAGTAAATGACATTCTAGTGGAAATCAAGAAGAAATGCACATGGGCAGGGCATTTAGGGCGAAGAGAAGACCACCGATGGTCGCTCAGAGCAACAAAATGGAATCGAAGGGAAGGAACGCGTAGCAGGGACGACCGAAAGTTAGGTGGTCGGATGTGGTTAAGAAGTTCGCATGCGTCAAGGGGATGCAGCTAGCACAGGACCTGGCTAATTGGAGGAATATGTGATAGGCCTTCGCCGATAATGATATCGTCACGACAAGTCCAGCTGATAATGATGAACTTTTATTTTATTAAAGGCTATTTTTATATACCGAACACATCATTTTATACCTTGCTTTATTATTAGTAACTATTAATTTATAGAATAACATTTTTGAATTAGAAAGGAATAAAGTAATCGCCACGAACCAATCAGGTAATCAAGTAAAGGCATTGGCTAAATGAAGTAACTTGCCTTGGGGCCACTATCAGTTATGTAAATCTGGTTTAAATCTTAACACAGAATAACATTACCTTATGACGTAAAGCGCGTATTCCCATCATAGTTAGCAACTGTTGCCAATAGAACGTCTTGGTGTCAAAGACGTTAAGCAAGGGCGTCTGCTAATAGGCAAAAAGTATGCTAACTTTAATACACGATTTCCAGACCTACTACGGTGCTTGAAGCGTGCTTTCTGAGTGGATTGTCGAGGTGTCTTGTCGGGAGAGCGTCTGGGATGGTATAGATCGAGCATCCATCCCTCCAAAGTGCCAGTTTTGCGTGGGAAAGCCTCATTTACTAAACATTTTTGTCTGGTAGAGCCTATACTCCCGGAAAAAATTGCGAACTCTGCACAAGCACCCGGGCCCAGCTTTGTGCTGCGCTAATGGGAGTGCCCCATGTGGGCTGTTTGATAAATATCGAGCACTGTAAAGTGAGCCTGGCGTTTTTATTTGGTACATGAGCGCATTTCTTGCCTACAATTCGATTTTCGTAGTCTCTCCCGTCCGCTGTTTTCTGTCCGAGTCAAGAAATGCTTGAGGGCGCACATTGGTTTACATTAAATGGTAAAAGCAGGAAAATTGAATTTGATTCTATACATTGCAGACATTGGCTCACATAGCCTGCACCGTGCGCATGGCCGTGCGTTGAGAAAGGCCGCTTATCCGTTTTTGTTCTGGTTAACCAATAAGATGTTATCGGAGCGAGCTTTTTTAAAAAAGGCAGCAGAAGAAAACGATGGATACCCGCGCGGCTTTAAAAATCAGTCAAAACTTGTTTGTCTGTGCAATGCACCCTGCCGAATCCCCACTGTGGGTATGTTCTATTGCTAGTGAGGGTATTGTAATTATTATGACGTTCATCAGTCGGCCCCAAGAACAAGCCCTTGTTACCATAACTGAAAGCACTACTCAGACTCAATCCTGCGTCCCATCGGGAATAACAGCAATAAGTGCGCGGTGCTCATCGTGTAACGGATATTTACTTTTAGTTTAAGAAGCTTGATTTTGCGCGGAGAAAGTGTATTAACCTGAAAACACTGTCAAGCGTATAGCCTGATGCTTCTAACATTTATACACCAGCTGCCAGCGATGGAAAACAAGTTGTCTTAAAAACCAGTTGTCCGTCAATGCACATAAGTAACCCTCTGATATTCGTTTATATGTAAGTACACGAACAAAAATGTAGGTCTTTTTTGTGAATTGCAGAGGACCATCTTTTATTAGCGGAAAATTGTTGTCACCGCCTGGGCACGGTCAGCTCCTTTGTGTGTATGCGCCACTCCGCTGTGAGGGAAACGACCGCAACGGGGAAGACCACACATTCACTATAAACGGCATTCGATCGTATAGTGTTTTCTTTTATTTTTTGAAGCGGGGGGGGGGGGAGGGGGAGGGAGTGGTCTGCAACTCATACTGAGTTGACCATTCTTCCATCCCGTAGCTTCGAAGTACGCAACGAATCGTAATAGAATCTTGTGGGAAGGCAAAGCTCACCAATACATTTAACGGACTTTTTTTTTCATCCCGGTCACGTGTAGAGTTACCCGCGGCGTATAAAATGAGCGGAAAGCTTTGCCAACGGACCATATTTCGTAGCTCTGCATTACATTACAATGCACGCCTTCTTATCTTGCATTAGCCTAATAGGCTGAATATTAACTTTGGAAAATTTGACAAGCTAGATGCCCACATCAATCTCACCTGACGACCCTCAGCGACATACCGAGCGAGGAAACACTGATGCTTATTCAACTTCCATGTTGAGCACCACTTTTCTATGCGCAATTATCGAAAATTTTGACTGGTCATTTCAACGTGCCACTACAGAATTTTCTGTACTCTGGTAGCGTACATCGAGGAAGGCGGCAGAAAGAAGACAAAGTAGGTGAACGGGGAGGAAGATGAAGATAAACTGTGCTAGACCTAAGACACTGCGAGGCTCAGTAGAAAAATTATCGTGGGTTGCATTCGTTAGAGTGCATTAGAAGTACCACCTTCACCTTGTCCGCGCTGATACATGCATCTCTGGTGGCGAACACTTTAGGAGGTGACGCGAAAACTCCTGACGCTACCACTGGAATCTGGCGTACTACATGGCTAAAGCTCCTCCACTCTTGAACACAAGCAATCAAAGCTGCATGACAAGCTCAACCGTATTGCCACAGACCGGCTGGAGCACACGCCTCTCAAATAACCTCACCCGATGGAGCTGAGAAAAAAGCCTGTTCGGAGCCTCCCTAGTAGGCTCACCGTGCCTAAACTTATCGTCTTACCTGCCTGCCGCCTTTACTTACTTCGAAATATGCTCCTCGAACGGCTAATTCTCTCCCTTCCCCAAACGCACTCGCGAAACTAAGTGCACCTGACAAAAACACACATCCGGACGGCCTCTATTTGAGCGCCGAAGCTCTTCTAGTTAAAACTGCATACCACGGTTTTATGTACAACCAAAGCATCGCGCACAGTACACCACCTAAAAAAAAAAACGCAATCAAATTTGACCCATACTTAGGAAAACCTTCAATTCTTATGTGCGGTACTGTAAGGACACTGGCGTGGGAGCATCCCAGATTTACAAAAGCAACGCATTCACTGCGTTCCTTAATATCAGGGAGGTTCATTCGGAGTGAATTAATTCAGTGTGATCTTCAAAGTTCTCTGCGACCCGCCTTTCCATCTCAACCTCGCCATCGCCAAACATCCTAAAACTGTGTAATACTACCCTCCTTTCAACAAGAAAACAGCAACTCCAAAGCCATGCATGTGCTCTCATACCTTCGTGTACGGTATGCTTCCCCCTCGGTCTAACCCATGCAATGGAGGGGGCGCTTGAGAGGATTCGAGTTGGGGTGGCCCGAACACCTGCAGTGACTCGAAAGTGGCCTCAATGTCAATATTTGTATCCCACCCTGGGTGCCATTCTGCAAGTTCCGAGATACAGAAGCCGATATTTACCACCTGCTGTGGAAATGTCCAGCGGTGAAGGTGACGCGGACTCGGCACCTGGTGGCAGGGGGCCTCACGCACCCCCCCCCCCCCCGCCTTCCATATTTTGTCTTCGTGTGCCGTTTTGATGCAGCGACCGCTTCATCGTTCACTCCTAGACTTCATTACATTCACCAAGCTTTTTTCGTATATTTAACTCATCCTTCACGGTATTCCTTTTATCCTCCAAGGAAACAAACACCGCAACAAAGAGAACCAGAGCTAACGTAGTGTCCCAATGTTACGCATTTAGATCAATCTTCCTCAAACAGACCTCACATCTTGACGGATTCAGACTTCACGCGCAGCGTCGAGGCGAGATATTAGCCAATCAACCCACCTGGATATAGTCAATGGTACGGGCGGAATCTCTAAAAAAAAATCTATCATTTCTTGTTGACCGAAAACGAAGCCATC
This sequence comes from Amblyomma maculatum, assembly GCF_055883805.1. NCBI lineage: Eukaryota > Metazoa > Arthropoda > Arachnida > Ixodida > Ixodidae > Amblyomma > Amblyomma maculatum. The sequence goes on from NW_028146738.1 coordinate 812,342, forward strand.
AATGGCGAAAGCACCCATACCAAGGTTCGCCCAAGATTTCCGCTACACTTCCACGAGAAAAGGAGAGCGCACTATGAACCGTCGTGCTCATTAAACTATGTGCGTGGATTTGGGTCCGTCGCCTGGCAAGCGCCACTGACAAATACGCTGGTCTTGAAATACTATTTCAACCACCTTTAACCCCATGCACCTCTTTAGCTAGTCCCTACCGGAAAATTAACTCTGGTTATAAGGTTGATGGAGACGGGGCAAATAACTGATAATGGAGAGAATTTTTTCGATTCCATAATTTATTGATGGTCTTGTAACCGTGAAGTTTTCCTCTGTATTGTGACGAGCAGGAAAGTTAAATTTGTGCACAAGTGTAAAAGAGAGACGCCTCTTTGATTTGTGATCTCGTAAAATTACGAGCGAATAGCATGGTCTCGGCACGTTGGAAAAGCTGCGTGTCCAACAACACAGAACAGTCCACCTTATTGCGACTATGAAGGGGAGGAGCTGGACGATCGGAATATATACGGAGCATCCGTTGGCTTTGGCTCATTTATCTCGCCAGAAGCTAAAGCATGCGAAGTAATAGACGAGACAAGAGAGGCTTTCTCAGTTTTCAGCCATTATATATACTTGTAACCTATGGAAGTAGAATGGCTGTGTTGGCTACGCATTGCTCATACAATATTGCGGATGTAATTTATTTTCTGCAATGTATTTTTGTTTAAACTGCGTAATGAAAATGGTAAATGGTCAAGGCAAATGTTCACATTTACTTTCTAATTTTCCAGGGGTTAAAAATAATCTAGACACTTTATAGCCCAAAATACATCTTTGGAAAACTAGTTTCTGATATCCCAAAACATGAGAATTTCAATCCCAAAAGTTTAACACCGCATAAATGGCTTTACGAGAATTTTAATTGGATTTACTCAAATATACAAACAAGCTCTACGCGAATTGCAGTTCGAAAATCAGCCTACAAAGCTACAGAAGCGCATAAAAATTGCTTACAATTCATGCATTAATAACGAAAATAATCTTGCTTAGAGGGTCGCCCCCCCCCCTTCGTTAAATACACAGACGTCACTTTGTTCACGGCGCTCTTAAGGCTATGTAGGATGCCTAGCTTTGGACATCTGGGCCTGCTTGCACAAACGATCTTAAGACCGTCTTAGCTAAGTCCAGACTTAACTGGAGTCTTAAGGATAGGACGCTAGCATGGCTGCTTAAGACTGGAGGCAAGACTGGGCTTCGGTCTTGACTTGAATAAGTCGCTTGCAAGATTACGACTCTAGTGCTGTCTTAGTTAAGACACAAGGACGGCAGGTACCTTAAGTAGCGAAATAGGAGAAAGCAGGGACGTGCTGGCCCCGTCCCAGCTTTGCGATGTCAACATTGTCATTCTTGCGTTGTGCTAGATCCGTGCCGTTGCTTTTTTGCGGCTTAAGATTGTGTCATGAGGTAAAATGACTAACGTGGTTGCTGAGGGTGTTCATGGAAGCCACTCTGGTGAACACGAGCGGAGCCGAAGTGAGCAACGAAGATTGCAGTCGGGTGTTTTGCTGTTTGGCCTGTGGGCGCACCAAGTTACGCCAACGATTGAACTTTGCCGCATCCGCGCTACCTCCTCGCCTCCTCCTCGCCCCTAGCGCGCCCCTTCGCTGAAGGCCGGCTCTCCGCCCGATTTCCTGAGCGACGATTGGTCTCCCTGCCGTTGCCCTTGGAAACCAACGCGCGTCCGGCGTTTTCCTTGTGTTTTGTTTTTCCGGCGCGCCATTTTTCTCCTATTCTCGGCGAGCGAATATTGCGCGCTGTGCTTTTATTGCAGCGTGCAAGCTCTATGCCCTGCTGTTGCGCGTACAGCTGCAGCAAGCGGCCTGAAGATGGTTATGCGGTATTCATGATACCTCAAGGCAAGCGTGATGGCTTGCGCAAGAGTCAATAAGTTTACAAGATTAGTCGAAAGAAGTTTATTCCTAGAAAGAACATAGTTGTTTGCGACGTAATGCGCCTTTCTCACTCCCCGTAATAACGTGTCACCTGACGCTGCGTTTTCTATTCCTGCTTGCTCCTCAATATTTTTGCGGCGGCAACATGTTCATTGTATAAAAATAAGGTTGTCCTCTGCAGCATGCTGAATATCCTGCGAGGCTCCAAGGCTCCATTATTTCACACGCTGTCGACTTCTGTAGTCAGAAATAAGGCACTATAATCTGATTTTTTGCTGTCAGTGATAACTGGAAAAGTACAGTATCTCGATTGCATTTGTCGCGATTATGCTAAGATCCGTGGCCTCCTTCACTAAAAATCAAAATTGGGGCTCGTAGAGAAGCTAGTCTTTACAGCTTGTACTTTTAGTCTGTGTCGGTTACTCAGGAGCAATGAATGCTGGCCCTGAAATACTCTTTGGCAAGTAAACCCGAGGTATTGCGGGTAATCTGCACTAGTTAGGTCGTACGGCATTTTTTTTTCAATTCTTGAATGTGTCTTGCCATGCTTCGACGCACGCGTGGGTTAAAAAGTATGTGTTCGTTTTATCAGGGATACGGCCAATGTGCAGGGGGTGTTCACATGATCACACATACTTCACTTTGACCATGACTACTAGGCGTTGGCAGGTTACCTTCGCTTTGAAAGCTGGAGCTCTAAAACCGCGATTCCGCGTATTCATTTACTGCGAGAAGCGTTTTCCCATCAATGTCAAATCAGCTGAAATCATTGCATCAATTTTCTGTATTTACGGAGCTTAAACAATCGATAATTATTATAGTTATGATGTAAAAATAGGGGAACATTTTGCGAGCAACAATTATTAGCACTCTAACATATTACTCATTTCAAGTGTATGCAAGAGGATTTTTTTTTCACCTAGCCTGAGTGATTAACTCATCGCTCTATGTTCTTGCTACACTTCACTGAAGACCGGTTTGAGCCGCCAATATTACACGAACTCGAAAAAAAAAATACTGAGGCCCAACGCAGTTCCATCAATTTTCTCTCACCGACCTGTCCTGAAGCAAAGGAAGCCTCCTCTACAGAGACATGAACCTCGCGCTGATAGTAGTCAGTTATTTCTGTCGCTTGCTTTTTTCTCACCTCCATTTATGAGAAAATAAGAAAGTATAAGAATTAAAAGTCAATGTATAGTTGTCTCGTCAGATATTATGAGGTAATAGAGATATGACTGACAACATAAGTCAATGAAAATTGAAGTACATCAATGGGTCATGGGACGGCATCAGACTAAATAGTGATGGTTATGAATAGTGATAGCTAATGATGGTGACTGTTAGGAAGTTAATAGCAAATGATAGTAATAGGCCCGGATAGTGAGGTGATAGTGTTCGTTGCGAATAGTGACAGTTATGATAGGTCACTTGACGGCATTAGTAGATATAGTGATAGGATAGCGATAGTTAATTATTTGGCAGTTATATGCTTTCTCATTTCCGCACGTTGAAGACTTAGGTGCCCCCTGTTTTTTATTTGATTGTTGCGTTCAATGAAATTACGCTCTTTTACATAGCGCATAAGGCCACAGCATGCTTGCCCCAGAACTTCAGTGTGTCGGCAATAGGGCCCACCACTTCTCCCAGTGTACCCTGCTGTCTTTTAACCACACGCGAAGTCGGTGAGTGGCCGCGTACTCATAAAATTATTTAATTCCTCCATCAGGATCATATCAAGACAGCCGTGGCAAACCTGTTCCTTGGCTCAAAGTTTGGTTTTATACAAGATTAACTAATTAACGCAGATTATTGCGGATCGCTAACTAGCACAGTGCCATTACACTTGGCCAAAGCTTTTCAACGGTATACGGTTGGATGTTGCAGATAAAATTTAGATTTTAATGGCAATTTACTAAATATCAATTAATTTGGCCCAGTAATTGATCAAAATACATGTACAATTAACCAATAATCCAATCTCATGGTTGATCACGTGGCATATACTATGCTTAGACAGATAGTTTGACAGTAGCGAAATAGACTAAGTCCTGCTTTGACCTTCTCTGATCTTGAAGTTCAAAGCACCAGCCTGGATCGTTTTCCGAAGTTTTACCGCGGTGACAGATTTCACACTCTAAAAAAACAAACACAAAATCAGAGGCAGTACTAGATTATGTGCACAAAGTAAAACACCTTATCATGTGACTTAAAAAGTGTCTGCAGCACAGAACTCGCCTGAAAGCTTTGTTTATCAGTATTCCCCATTCAAACAGTTCTAAGAAAAAAAAACTATAAATTCATGAACGTTACTTTCGGCATTCTCAATGCTTTTCTCGCAATTTTTCAAAACTTTTGTGCACTCCTGGAGCGCAGAGCTGGTCCAAAAGCTTGCGCTTCACTCCCTGCTGCGGCCGGCCGGCGGGCGCCAAGGAGAAAAAGCGTGTCGTGCGCAGCGCTCGCCGCCGCCGCGCAAGGAGAATCGAGGACGAAAGCGCGGAGCGGAGAAGAGTGTCGCTACTTTCAAATGATCAAGGGATTTTAGGGTTCACTAGTACGTTTTTCCCTCTGTCAGCATTCGTTCTCCAGCAGTCTATTTCTCTGCAACTGTTGAAATCACTGGTTCTGCGTTTCGGCACCCGGCTGCAAGCGCACGGACCATTTGGGCCCCTTTCGCGGCGCAGTAAGGCAGCCAAGCACATCGTGAATCAGTGAGCGTTCAGTGTAAGGAAAACAAATACAACGTGCGATAAAATCGTCCTTGTGACTAAGTGCGTCTCCGGTGATGGCCGAAGAGCTTCCGCGTCCAACGCGCATGCTGTGGTGTGTAATTTTATTCAACGTGTGTATGTGCGTGTGTGTGTGTCTGCGCGCTTATATGTGCGCGCTAGCATCTTGTGCACCGTGTGCGTACGTCTCGTGGCGAAGTGATAAGTTGAGCGCGTGATCACGCCTGTGTCACGTCTTGGTCGTCGGTGGCTTTAATGCAATGCTGTGCTCTCTACATGCCTCCATTTCACTGTCTCTGTACTGTAAACGACCCGTGATCAGCACAAACTTTCGTCCCTGGGTCGTGTTTGTATTCACAAAGCATTTGGGCTGCGATTGGCGTGAATTGCAGTAACATTCGCGCTGCAATCAATGCACAAATGGCAAGAAAGGTTTTATGAAGTTGGATGTGAGGAAAAAACAGGAAGAGACACGCACAGACCACGTTTTCACTAGTTGCTGCTATTGCAGCATTTTATTTTATACCTTTATTTTTGCAATGTGCACCACAGATGTGCTACCATTTTTCCCCCACTTTAGTACAGGTATGTTCTTTGTATGAAGATTGGGAAAGACTAAACCTTGCTATTATCTTTGTTTTTGCTGGCCGCATTTTTACCTTTTGACATATAGGAATTGCAGTATGGTGTGTTGCACTGCAGGAAACAGTCTAGTTTGATAGCTAACAAGGGGTATACTCATTACCTGTGTTGCTTGATGTTGATTAAAAATAGTAAGCTTGACGAACAAGACTTTTTGTGTGGCACATGTCTTCAAAAATCGGAACAGCTGTCAGACGATTTGGTGGTACTCTACATTTGTGAACAGGGCATAAGCATGCGTACACATAACAGCGCATACACATAAAACATGAAGTGATTAAGCTAATCTTACTGAGCAGTGTCAATGACAGGACTTGTTGCCGCTTGGCTGGAATACCAAGCACTCATGAATCAATTGTAGTCGTAACAAGTCATTGTTAGACATTTGGTCATTACAAGTCATTTTAGTCATTTCTAATCAATTGCAATTACAGGTCGTCGGTACACATGTGGGTCATCACAAGTCATAACCTCTAATAATCAATATCACTATCATTTTTCCTTTCACCTGTTCTCATATGACAAACTTCCTGGTGACGGGTCCGCCGCTCACCTACTGAAAATAACAAACCGACTATGTCTTCATTCAAGCACCCATATAGTGCTGTCTGTACATCCTCTGCCCATACGTTTTGACAATATAATTTTTTTTGTTTACAGGATTAGCATGTCAAGTTTTAAGCAATGTCATAGTCGGGATGTGCACAAGCTTACTGCGCCTTTTTTTTAACATACACTGAGATTGCACAGTGCATGGCCAGCTTTGTGTTTAGTCACCATCTAAACGCAGACGCCATGGCCAGAATCGAAGTAGGGTTCTCCAAATTTAAGTCAAGTTCCATAAATTGGGCCACTGCGTTGTGCTCAGACAACATGAGTACCCACAGGCTGCCTAGCTGCAAGCTGTGATTTGAATAATGTAATTTTGGGCCTAGGAACAACACAAAGGCTTGGTAATGAGAAATTATGGAGGCTGAAAACAAGGCAACTAACGAAGGAAACAGTTTATTTTGCAAAAGGAAATTACTGAGAAAAATTATTCTAGAAAAAAAAATCAACACAAGCAACAGGCATGCAAATGCTTGCTGGGCACTGGCCTTATTAGACAGTGACCAACTAGCATAAGCCTCTTGCTGCCGGCTGAAAACATTTTGCTTGCACTTGCACAATGACATGGGCAAAGATGTTCATAGAATGGCTGAAAAAAGAAACATTAAGTAGACTAAAATCAGTGAACCACAAAGAGTCCTAATAATAACTGTCAGCATTTCGAAACAAGCACCACCAAATAGGAATGTTGCATGTTTATGTAATTTTATACTAGAGTATTCAATAAAAATTGCATTGCAATATTCTACATTTTACACAGATACCTCTTGAAAGATTCAGTGCACTATGCACCACATTGTGAAATACAAAACAGCAATTTAATATAATAATAATATATTATACTTTATTTTTCCTTTATTACAAGGAAAGGGAAGGAGCAGCCACTAAAAAGCTGCTTCGAAGAGCAGCTTGATGGGGTGGCTGCCCCTGTATGCGACGGCATTTAACAGCAGAGAAGTCACACTTGCACAATGAATAAATAATGAATGGAGAGATAATTAGATTACAAAAAAGTGCAAGGTAAATTAGGGAAAATACTTGAACACAATACAGAGACACGTTGCAAGATTGAACACTTAATTTAAAAATATGTATTCATAGAAACATTTTGCGGATTAATTTAATGGACGAGAGAAATCTTGACCACTATAAGGAAATTATTGATTTAATATGGTAGGAAGCCTGAAGCGACGCATCTGCTTGACATAGTTCGTCCGGCATGCCGTAACGTGCCAAAGCTCTGGGTTACGGGTGTTGTATGTGTTTATGTTGTCTTGAAGCACTGCTATGAGTGTTAGTGTGTTGTCCTTTTTATTGATGTCTTTTTTATATAATCACAAAAGCCTGTAGGTATACAAAAATGTTACTTTACTCATTTTTAGCTGCTTAAATATTGGTCCTGTATGTTCGAAGTAAGAAGCTTTAGCAATATTTCTTATTGTACATTTTTGAAGGAGTATTAACTTTCTAATGTTTTCTGCTGTTGTTGTTGCCCATACTAGCAAGGAGTAGTTCAGAACTGACGAAAAGAGTGAATTATAAAGCATAATGTTAATGGTAAGTGGAAATACTGGGAAATGTCGGCGTAGAGAACCTATTGTGCGTGGTAGTTTGTTCACTAAATATTCTATGTGAACATCCCATGTCATGCGCTCTGAGAAGTACACGCCTAACATTTTCACAGAGTGAGCAATTTTTATTTTAGTGCTACTGAGTACTATTTATAAAGCTCGATTGCTTTATTTCTGGGATAGAAGAGAACTGCTTTTGTTTTATTGTCATTGAGTTTTAAACTGTTTTGACAGGCCAGTGTTCAAGTTTTTCCAAGGTTATGTTAGCCCGACTGGATAGCTCTATGCCTGAGTGACCAGAGGAAAACAGACTTGTATCATCAGCGTAAATATTGTGTTTTGCAGATGAATCTATGGAAACAAGATCATTAATGTAGAGAATAAAAAGAAGGGGGCCTAAAAGACTGCATTGCGGTATTTCTCTGTATACCATATTGGTGGGTATGCCCCCCCCCCCTTTTTTCCCTGAAGATTAGTTTAAACACAGCCAAACACCCCATTAAAATTGTAGCATCCCATCTACTTTCAAGTAATAGGTTAACCATTGTCAATATGAGCTGCTAGTGCACATGCAGTTAAAGAATCACGGTGTTCGAATATTAGCAAGGGCAAAGAACATATGCTTTTATTAATGGTATTTAACTTCCCTAATGAAATCAGGTACGAAGGAGAGTGCATAAATACATCAACAACCATTTATTGGTGCTGGGTGTTGTGACGATGACCTACTTTGCCTGCTGTAATCATTAAAGGTACTGACAGCACTGAAAATCTCATGCCTGGAGGCTTTGTTGGAGGCTTTCACCTAACAGCAAAAGCAAAGATTAAGATGCTAGACAAGTGACGATACTGCACTTATAGAGCTGACGTGACGAACAGTATGCAATTTTGTTCTGCTGTACCACAATCGAGCTATTTTTCTGCCGAAATATTTAAATTTCTGTAAGCAGGAATGTGCTGGAACAAAATGCTTTCCAACTTGGCATATTGCAATCATTACATTCAATTGTTGGCCTTTTGTGATTCACACAAATATTTCAATGATGACCATTTGGAAGTGAAGTGCGGCATACCACAACCACAAGGAAATGTGTACAAACAATTAATATATCATGATACAAAATCTTAGAAATATAGCCTGTTGTGCACATTGTTTCCATGCCCTCAGCCTGCTGAATAACCTAAAGAAAAACTAAGAAATTTAGAAAGATCATGAGCCTTAAAGGGTTGAATGTTGAATGATTGTAGTTTGTCATGTAAAATATTGTGATGCTACTATCTGAAAAAGCCTGAGCCAACGGCAAATAAAGATTAGATGGTTTTCAGTATTCTGTACATGGCACAGGCTGAGCGGGAGTACATGAAGTCATGGGTAGTACCAGCACCTTGCATAAAAGCAATTGCTATAATATAAAAAAATGCAACCGAAAAGCAAAGCCCCCGATGCAATGTACGGTAGCACCTTATGAAGCACCATTTTGTGAGGGCGATGATAGTGGAAATGAAATATGTTACCTCCTGTATTGTGATTGAAGAGCTTTTCTTCACTTCTGTGGTGTTATGAGCACAACTCATACTTTTGATCATCGATTCCTTCATCAGAATGAATACCCATGTAAAACTTGGTAACATTTATGTCCAACCTGTATAGCAATGAATAGTTGATTATTATGGAATTGTAAGAGTGATTTAGCTACCCTGCTATACTGATTGTCTTGATGTTATCATAAAGGGGTTCTTGCTCAGCTCCCACTCGCACACTAAGTTCACATTCCGTTAGGTAATTGTCCTGTATCTCCCCTATGAGGGAGAGTTCAGTTCAGTTCAGTTGTGTCCGACTCTTCGTGACCCTATGGACCATATCACACCACACTTTCCGGTCTCTCACTATCTTCCTAACATCACATAACTTCATCTGCAGCGGATGCCATCTAACCATCGCGTTCGCTGCCTACCCCTTTTTCCGGTGACCCTCAACCTTTCCCAAGATCAAATCTTTCTCCAGCGACTCCTCTCTTCTCATCAGATGACCAAAGTAGCTGAGCTATAACTTTAGAATTTGACCCTCTAATGAGCAGTCAGGGTTTATGGTCGACAATATCAACTGATTTGATCTTCTGGCTTTGATTGGTCATAGGGTTTTCTTGGCAGGAAATACTGGAGTGGGTTGCCATTACCTTCTCCAGTGAATCACATTTTTCAGAACTGTCTGCCGTGACCTGTCTATCTTAGGTGGCCCTACACAGCAGAGCTCACGACTTCATCGAGTTTCGCAAGCCCCTCCGCCACGATAAGGCAGTGATCCATGAAGGGTATGAGGGAGAGTACCACTTGCCAAAAGTGTCAAATACTGCCTGTGTGTTGTGCGATGTCAGTGCATGCTAAAGAACCCCAGGTGGTCGAAATTTCTGAGGTATTCACTAAGTCTCTCATAGCTTGAGTCACTGTGGGACACAAAACCCCATGAAGCAAACCAATTATGTGTGTGCCATTACAAGCCCCTCATTTTGCTACACTTTCTTGTCCAACACTGACAACATTTATTTTTATTCATTTATTTATTTACAATGCTGTAAGCCCTTACCGGCTGTTACAGGGTTGGAAATAAAGATAAGACACAGAAGAAAGGCACAAACATTACTACAAGAAATACAATTTTAGTTTTTACTTGAAAGCCTCAGCTGAGCTAGTGTTATAAAAAATGGGGGTTCAGGTTGTTAAATTCAACAATGGTTTTCAGAAGGAATGAGTGCTTAAACAGTCCAATTCTCGGTGTGTAAGGCATGATGGCAAATGAGTGATTAGTATGGGCTGATAATCTTCCTGGGGTTTGGATATACAAAGTAGAGTCTAAGTTAAACTTAATTTCAAGGGGAACATATAAAGAAACCTGAGGCGCACTATTTTTTCTACATATGGCTAGTTCAGGTAGTGAAGCATGGATGCGTAGAGCAGTCACTGTGTTTTTTGGTAAGCGGAAATTATTGATCTTAAGGCTAATCATTGCACCCTCTCGAGTTTATTAGTCTGATACTGGCAATGTGGGCCCCATATAATACTTGCATACTCTAACTTAGGTTGGACCATACTTTTAAATGCTTGAAGTTTAACATCAGGTGTTGAGTGTTTCAGTTTGTCTTAAGAAGCCAAGGTTTCGTTGAGCTGAAGCAAATATCTGATCAATGTGTACGCCCCAATTTAAAGTTTCAGTAATTGTGATGCCTAAGTATGTTAATTTGTTGTTAGTAGTATAGGTAAACAGTAGGGGAGATTTCTTGCTGGTTATGGCAACACTACATTGCACTACACAAGTTCCCCTGCACTTCTGTACTAGCCTCCCCATCAGTTCTCTTTCCGTGCAAGTTGTGCGAGCTGCTTGACCTGCTCCTTAGCAGACAACTAGCTAGCGACTGCACAGTCTTGCTTGCTTTAGTAAACGCCATTTCACGTGTTTTGGCACATTTCCCGCATGCTAGACAACCATGATGCACAGGTGCAACAGGCCGAGGGTGAGCGCTGTTCTTTATTTCTTCAATGTGTGTGTGATCAAAGCATGTTTGTAGACTCGCTGTGGCACGTTTTTCTTTTTTTTTTCTTTTTTTTTCCTAGGTACTCCCTGCATCAGTGTTCATTGTATGGCAGCATGAGCAGCACATCTTCTTACAGTAGCGGTTGGTTTTGAGGTGACTAGTCGGGCAATGCCCCCAGCTCAGTCGGTCACACTCACTCCTCAGTCACCACCCGTCAAGATGCAGTGAGCACGAGTTAAACAAGTCGTGAAATTAAGTCGAAGCCCAAAGTTCACTCCACTCTTTTCCGGTGCAATTTGCCAACATCTCGCGACGCGGCTATATCGAGGAGACCTAATGGAATGAAAATAGGTGTCATCACTCATGTGACTCACAGTTATGGCGACTGTGCTTCGGACAAAGCCATTTTTGAACAGAGCAGGATTCTTGAACAGTTAGATTCTATTCTTGTATGAGATGCAGTGATGGGAGATTGTGACTTCCTGATGGTTTACTTGTGTGCAGAACACTTGATTGAGCCTCTTTTCAGAAGGGGACAGCAACTTTCGAAGGGTGGTGCTGTCTGAGCACACAAGATAGCATTAGCAAGAGCGTATGCAGAATGAGTAATTCACAGGTTGAAAACTTTTATAATGTTAACAAATATTTCAGGGAGAAAGGTAGTCCAGCTTGAATAAATAATACGCATAATTACAGTTATTGAAATACCTCCGGTTTTACTATTTGCAGCCCACTGCCTCGTAAACACTGAAATGTGGTCATTGCTTGTGTATTGTAATAGATCCGGTTACAAGGGAGTCCTATATGTAACCATGCTGTTTGTTTGCCAGCCTATCGTACAATATCAAATCACTTTAGGATACCCAGTTATCGCGAACTGGTGCCTGCAGAAGACTGGATATAGACATTGCAAGTGCATCTGAACCTTTCTGTAGTTCGTTGTGTTCTTCAGTACTCATCAGCAGTGACTCATGGCTAAGCCTTAGCTCGCAAGCACGACACGGGTTTTTTTTCATGCAATCTCTAAAGAGTGCACGCATTCATGCTGTGATGGCAGCTTTCAATCACGGTGGCCTGCAAACCTTAGTAATAGGTAGCAATGTTATAAAGGAATTGTCTTGGTAGCCTTCAACACTTGGTTTAGACTTATACCAAATGTGCCTTCCGACATTGCAGATTCTGTAATGTGTAACAAGAGGTAGCCAGAGCCACTGCTCCTAAATTCAATGTCATTTTCTTCATTTTGTACCTGTACACTGTGGTTGCATCTTATGTTAAGAAATTGTCAAGCTTTTCATTACTAGTCAGTGCTGTGTATTGCATATTTATTAAAACAAAATTCCTTGCTCATAATTGATTCATTGCTGCCTTCACTATCACAGTGTTAATTGCATTGACAAGGCACTGAAGAACTCTGGCTTATGCATATAGTGAAGGATTTCTCATATTAACAAAAAAAAAGAAGCTTTATTTCAGAGTGAAATTATAAATCTGTGCACCGTGAGTGCAGCCTGTAGGGCTGCCACTGAAATCCCTCTTGCAGCAAGCACTGAAGACCGCGCCATGGTCATCTGGCCACATTGCCCAGCGTTTGCCCTTCACGCTGTTGCTTTGTCACGGCTTCTATAATTGTGCATTTGGCAGCTGGGGTTTACTGTTTTTCTTTGAATAATATTTCTGTGGCTGTAAAGGTAAGAGGCAGAGATAGACTTGCGCTGTAGAAGAGTGGTTGCATCTGTGCCATCCCCGCAGCGTGCACATATGCTCTTGCTGCTTGTGACAAAAGCAGAGTCGACGACGAAGTACAGTTTATTCTAATTGTTTCTTGAACTTCACTGCAGCACGTGCGCTGTACGTCCTATGTAGCACCAACACACTGAACCAGTGTCTAAACCTTGTCTGTCGTCTGACCCAACAACTGCTCCAAGGGACATCGCTGTACATACAGCGACATGTCGCAATTCTGGTATCGGTTAAAAGCTTTGTCATTAAATTGAAGTTCAAGTTTATTTGCATCAAGTACCAGATACATTATTCAGGAAACACGAGGAAAAAGCTGTCACAAGAGACAGCTTGACAGAGCCTCATGCCACCCAATTGGCATGTTAGCAAATGCAAGTACAAATATCGGCTATACACTCTGTACAGCACATAAAATAAGCATAAAACTTTGATAAGAGGAAGTATGGACGAGTTTAAGCCATAAATATATGTGGCATTACAAAACGCAGAAAAATATTCATACGCTTTAATTACTGAAATAGCATGTGTACATCAATAGAAAGAAAAAAATGGGGGAGTTGTTTAACTTACCTTGTAGATACCTAAAAGTATAAAGTGGTATGGAGTTGAACTGTATATAGTGACATATTTGTTTGAGGGTGATTCTGCCAAACTCAATATTAAGGCTGTCAAACCAGTTTAGCATTCTAGGTAATTTATTTTACATCATATGTTGTCCATATTTGGCTCTATATGTTTTTACATCCCAGGGCTCTCTTCTAGGTGTTGTGTATACCGGAGCACTCTTTTCTAGATTGCTTAACTCCTTGAGAAAACTAGAACCATTTTTGTTCTCCTGCTTATGTGCTTTGCATTGTCGATAGTGGCATAGTGCACTGACTAGCAGAATATTATACTTCGGAATAGCTGTTGTGAATAAAACAGGGCAGTACGTTTTCAAATGATTCGAAGGAATCTTTTTTGCAAAGTATGGATTCTTGCTATATTCCTTTGACATGTAGGTGCCCGGATTAAATGACAGTAGGTTAGCCTAGAAAGAAACAGAGTGTTATATATATGTATCATATTTTTTTGTCAGTATGTGATGATTTCTGTAAAGTGTGCCTATAATCTCTGATAGTTTTAGTGCAATGTCAGCTACATGCAAATTCCACGACAAGATTTCTTGGAACACAACACCTAGTGTTTTAAAACTCGGCACGACCTCAATGCAAACGGAATTAAGCAAAATTGGCTGTTTGAGTGTGATGTGTCTATTTGTAGTTTGAATTATAATGGCTTTAGTTTTATGTTCGTTTATTTGTAGGCCATTCTGTTGTGCCCCAAAAAACAGTCTTTGTAGCATGTGCATTATTAATTAAATCGTTCACCTTGTTTTCAGTGAAAAATATGCTGGGGTTGTCAGCGTGATAAATAATTAACGTTGCATTGGAGCTATGCTAACAAGGTCATTAATTTACATGTTACTCAGAAATGGTCCCACAATGCTTTCTTGCAGTACTGCACAAGAAGCCGGCAATGGATTGGAAAACAAGTGCTCAATTTTTACTATTTGCATGAGGTGGTGCAAGTACGATTTAACTAGATCAGCAGCTTTTCCTTGAAAACCATAACATTCCAGTTTTTTAGTGAGAGTTTTGTGATTTGTGTAGTCGAATGTAGGGAAGTCGACAAATATTCGCCAAAACCAGTTTCCCTCCCTCCAGGGCCTCCAGGATTGATTCCTTTTGTGTTACCGAAGCACACGCAGTACCTAGCCCCTTGTGAAAGATGAATTGCGCTTTGGAGATAATATATGTTTGCTTTAAAATTCTATAAATTGGTTAAGGAATATTTTTTCATATACTTTTGAAAAGATAGGCAATATAGAGACTGGCCTATAATTTCCCATATTATTCTTATATCATCCTTACTATATGGGACCGTGACACGTGCAACCTGCATTTAAAAAGGAAACAACCGTGGACAACAGAAAGCTTAAAAATATGAACAATGCAGGGTAAGGAAGCTTAGACACATACTTCAGTCCAGTTCAGTCGTTCAGTCGTGTTCGACTCTTCGTGTAAATAGTTAAATACTTAAATGGCTTTAATTGGATTCGGTCGATATCATTAGCATCACTGTTTTTGAAATTTTCAATTATGGAAATTGAGGACCTCATCTTCATTTTGTAGGGTTGAGAAAAAGAGCTTTCATTGCACCGAATATCTGTTATGTCTGGATCAAGAGTTGCTTCTACTGCAATGCTGCTTAAGTGCAAGTTAACAGCGTCCGCAAGTTTCTTGCCTGATATTTTGCAACTGTTTAGTTCGAGTTTTTTCAAATTTACCGGTTGAGGCATGAGTCTGCACCGACGTCAACCTTTTCTATAGGACATCAGGAGAACCCGCAGCTGAACTAAAAGTGTTATAGAAGTATACATGACTTGCTTTATTTAGATCTTTATCTAGATGATTTCGGTAAGCTTTGAATTCCCAGAATATATCTGGGCTTTCAGTGGTGATAAACTTGTGGTGCAATTCATTCTTTTTGTATATTCTTTTTGGAAGCTTAGTACTAACCCAAGGCTTGCGAGTTCTCTTATTGCTATTTACGCACTGACAAGAAAAACTAGATGCATACAGTAGTTTCAGTTTTGCCATGAACTCTTGATACGCATCATTTGCATCTTGCTTTTGAGCATGATATTCTTCGAAGTCTGCGAAACTTTTTTGGAGGAAGATGAATAAATTCTGTTCTGTGATTTTTTGCACTGAAAAACTAGCTGGACATAACTTATGGCGAATGTGACCCTTAGAAGAAATGAAAATAGGAAGAATCACTGACAGCAGCAGTTAAAATGTTTGTATTAAGTTTTTCTGAACTTACGTTGGTAATGAAAAAGTAGATTAGCGATGATGACTGTTCTGTCACTCTAGTTTGTAAAGTAATTACATTTTCTAAGCCATGTACTTTGAAACAAACACCTAAATTCAGTTTTGCAGGATCATTTCCTGGCATATCAATGTTCATATCGCCATCTGAAATAAATTTCAGTTCATTGTCAGCAACAAACCTAAAAGGTGTTTCTAAATGGCTCAAGAATGCAGTTATCGAGTCATTTGGAGACTGATAGCAAATTGAAATAATTACATGTTGTAAATGAATAGTTAAAAGCTCACAATCATCAGAAATAAAGGAGAGATCGGGTAGTAGTTCGCAAGTAAATTCATTCTGCAACAAAATGCATACTCCACAACCACGAGTTTTTCAACTTAAGTAGAACATGTTATAATCTTGAAGTCAGAATATGTCCCTGTCACCTGTTGACCATGTTTTTATAAGCATTATTACCTCAAAAAGCGGCCCTATTCGGTCAAATATTTAGGGTAATTTCCAAGGGGGAGTAGATTTCTAATAAGGGAGCAATTACTCATTAACATCCATCCAAGCCCAGCCATACGGCTACAAAGGAAAGCTATGCAGCTTTCTCAGAACTTCATAGTTAAAGAAAAATTCGTCCTGGTCCAGGGATGTGAATGAGGTGGGTGGATATCAATGAGTAATTACTCCCTTATTAGAAATCTACTCCACCTTAGGGGATTCACCTAAATATTTGATCAACAACATTCGCACTTCGAGTTACAGATCAATTCGCTCTTGCTCTACCATATGATCTACTGAGCGTCCTGGTTAGCTCAATCGGTAGAGTGACTGCACCAGAAAGGCGGTGGTGCCGGGTTCGATCCCTGGACTAGGACCAATTTTTCTTTAACTACGAAGTTCTGAGAAAGCTGTGTAGCTGTCCTTTGTAGCTGTACGGCTACGCTTGGGTAGATATCAATAAGTAATTACTCACTCATTAGCAGCCCTATTTGTTGTAGGACTGCGCAGAGGTTAGGTTCCTTAGTTTAATCGATCACACATTCAAGTGTAATGATTGGTATGACCTAAAAAAATACTTTCCAATATGCTTTCCGAACTCATGCGGCAGAATATATGACATTTGATGCGCACTGGTCATAATCTAGACAAAGCAATCCTCCATGTTGGCAGGGAACGTGGAAAAAAGTTACGGAACTCTTTCCAGATCGTCTTCGTCATAGATGCGAAGTGTGCCTTTCTCAGGTACACATTCCCTTTTTGCCATGCGAACTCAGTTTTATTTCGGCTGCTTTTGTGGGTGCTAGCCAAAAAAGCAGTCTGTTCATTGCTATTAGGTTATTAAACAGGTCAATGCTGGCCTGTTTCATGTCCTGCAAGTGAGAGCGAGCATCCATCCATTTTCTTTTCGGCACGTATGATGAGAACGTTGCAATTACAATGGGCATCTTATTGCGCCTGGAAGGAAGTCGATGCAGTCCATCAATATTAGAAAGGGTAGGTTCAGGAAGATCTTTGTGGACAGGTCTTTGATTCTCTCTAGAAGATTTTTCTTGGGGCTCTAGTTTTAATCCGTGCATCTCGAAGTTTTGACGACAGCTGTATTGCTACATTCCATTAATCTGCATTTTCTTCTGTTCTTGGCTGGGCGAAGTAGTGCTTTCAATGTCATCTACTCTTTTCTTCAGATCAAAAATGTTGGAACTTTTTTCTTGACTTGAGAGAGCACAGTGTCATATTGGTCTGATAGATGTTGGATTGATTTTTCAATCTCGGGGATTTTTCTTATCAGTCGGGAGAGAGCGTCAACCTTTGCCGCAAGTGGAAGCAGTAGAGAAACCTTGTCATTCAGTTTGTTTGGTCTATCAGCAATGCTACGCTCCTGTGGCCCCTTGGCCGCAACGTCTTCCGTTCCTTCACAAGTGAACAATTCTAGGCCGCCCTAAAGGCTTTGCCTTTGTTCCAAAAGGTAGTAGCAGAAACACCAGAGCACGTTTCGAGGTGGTACGAGTTCTTGCACTCTTTGCATGTCAAAAATAAGCTAGCATCCGATATGTTCTCATGGCATACAAAGCACTTACTCATTTTCATAAAATCCTACAGCAGCTTCAAAAATGGTTGTCAGCCACAATGGCAGCAGAGGCAGCAGCAGCGGCAAAAGAAAACTGATTATATCAAAAATACAAGAATATGCTGCCAACCTGCAGCTCAAAAAGAAAGCTGTGTATAGTACTTGTGTGTTTGCCGCTGCAGCTGCCGTGCGCCAAATACCGTAGAAGCCGTGTGGTGACATCCGTTTTCTGTAGTGAGGTTCGCTCCGTTGACTCAGGCGCAGATGATTCGAAGTCTCATCATGCTGGCAGGCGTTCCAGGGAAGTCGATGTTCATCAGCGGTAAAAAAAAGTTGCCAAGCCAGTGCAGAAACTGCAGCTTTAGTTGCAGTTGATCAAAATTTTTGATAGGATGGTCTCATGCTCAATGAAATATTTTTGGGGACCGCCACAACCTTGGTATCAGTGATGCCTGAGCAAAATGAACAAAGTGGGGTAGAGTGAAACTATCACTTTCAAAGCAATTATAAATACAGCACCAATAACTTGCTTGCTTTTAAGGCACTGTAATATGGCACCAGCGCTAAACATATCTGTGAGCTTAATTATCATGTACTTTGAAATGTCGCTGCTTATTGTTTTCACTTGGTTGCCATGCTAGCAGTCAGATACTATATTGTAAATTAATTATTAAAGTTCTTGAAATACACAGTTTTAGATGTTACCATTTAGAACTAATGCTGAATCTTGTAGGTAACATCATTATCCATGTAACATTTCCTGTAGCCTTTGGCACAATTTTTAGTTGCAAAAAAAATAATGATAATAATAAAGGTGGCAGCTGCAATGACTAGTTGCTGCTTCTTGCTTGTGATTTCTCTTTTTATTTCACACTTGACTACTGTAACGATTAAAAAAAATTTGCAGCAGTGGCCTGGTGTTTTTGGCTTTTAGAATGGCTACCGACCCCAAAATTGTGGGGTGAAACCCTGACCGAGGTGACCTCATTTCGACAGAAGGGAGATGTAGAAGCATTCCTGCCCTGTGCACTGCCGATGCAAATCAAAATAAACTCAGGTGGTCAAACTTAATCACGTACCATTGGTCCCAGCTACTAAACCGGAAAAAAATTATGACTGATGTACCAGATCAAAAACACCTGGCATCTCATCTTAGAGTTATTGCACTGGTTTGGGCAAGAGGGTGGGGCATCACATAGTCTGCATATTCACACCAGCGATGGAATTGCCACTCGGTGGTTGCAGTTTCCAGAACATGATGTATTTGCTTTGTGCACGCACACTTTAGTGTTGCTGTTCTATCTGCTGTTGACAGACCTACTTAACCAACTAACTGCTTTAAGTTGGTGATGATAGTGAACAAACTACTTAACAGGCAGTGAGGAAGTGGCGCTTCCCAGTCTGCAGAGGTGTAGGGGCCAGCGAAGCAGTACCTTGGATCGCACAACTGTGCTGCTTATCTAACTATACCAGCCCTGCATCACGCTACTTGATCCCATAATTAATTAATTTTTCAGCTTTTACTTGTGAGAAGTTATGCTCAACAGCTACCTAGCTTTGCATCGCATGCCAGAATACCGAAGTTTTTCGGTCAAGACGAAAGTTTTAAGAATGAATTCAGCACACTTGCTTCTTTCAGTCTTTATTAACTTAAGCAAAAAATTCCAACCGCTATATCAGTAGAACCTCCTACATTATCCGAGAAATTAATTTCACTGAAAAGCAGCACATCCCCTTACGTTTTTACATTGCAGCTTTTTTGCTTCTTCGAAAGCTCCAAGTGAGGTGGTGAGAAACGATGGTCATCTGTATACACAACATGTTGTGTTAAAGGCTGCCGTTATTTCGACTTAATTACGCGGAATCTGAGAGATCCTGTTGTTTCTTTCAACCTTAAGAAAGGCAACCCCCATATAGTAGGCCTTACAATTACCATTGTAATGGCTGTTAATGCAGCAAGCTGACCATGGCTACAAATTACTGCACTGCAGCCAAAACTGTTAAATATGCTAGCCAACTATCAAAAAAAAATTAATGCAAGAAAAGGCTTTTGAGAGCATATTAATGTGATATAGTGGGGCCAGTAACTTGTGAAAAAGCAAAGGAGTTGATATTGTTACATAGTGGCTTGGCATGAAACAGTGACACAACAGAAATATAGTGACCTGATGACGTGAAGATGAGATATGCTTTAACAGGAGCCCTCCACCCCGCACCACTACCCGCTTCATCGTCTTCGTAGCAATATTAATGCTGTGTTGTATGCCTGCATGTTCGCTTGTGAAAATCAAAACTCTGTGCACTGTGTTTTTGAGGCAGTCAGTCCAAATGGATAACGTCTAGCCATTTTCTGCATAGAAGCACATTCCTTCAGTGAATAGTACACACTATTTATATTTGAACCTTGCAGTCTACATGTTGCGCATTGTGGTGCTGCCGCTTCAACTACTGCATTTTCATTCAGCGGCATTGAGGACAACTACTTTAATTCATGTTCATGCCTTTTTGCCTTTGAGCGGGCATCATTATCCTTTCTTGCTAATTTCTTTTTCTTTCTGCACACAAACATTTATGTGCTTGTGGAAGGATATAGATGCACTGAGCAACAAAGCTGTACTTTCAGTTCAGTTCAGTCGTTCAGTCGTGTCCGACTCTTCGTGACCCTATGGACCATGTCACGCCAAGCTTTCCGGTCTCTCACTATCTTCCTAACATTACATAACTTCATCTGCAGTGCCTCGAGGATGCCATCCAACCATCGCGTTCGCTGCCTACCCCTTCTCCGGCGACCCTCAACCTTTCCCAACATCAAATCTTTCTCCAGCGACTCCTCTCTTCTCATCAGATGGTCAAAGTAGCTGAGCTTCAACTTTAGAATTTGACCCTCCAATGAGCAGTCAGGATTTATGGTCGACAATATCGACTGATTTGATCTTCTGGCAGTCCAAGGAACTCTCAAGAGTCTTCGCCAGCACCACAATTCAAATGCGTCAATTCTTCGGCGGTCAGCCTTTTTCACAGTCCAACTCTCGCATCCATACATCACAACTGGAAAGACCATAGCACGAGTTATACGGATCTTGGTTGGCAGACTAATGTCTCTGCTCTTTACTAGGCGGTCAAGGCTAACCATTGCTCTCTTTCCCAGAAGCAGGCATCTCCTAATTTCATGGCTGCAGTCTCCTTCCGAGGTAATCTTGAAGCCCAAAAACAGAAAATCTGTCACAGCTTCCACTGCTTGTCCATTGATGCTCCAGGACTTGATAGGGCAAGACGCCATGATCTTTGTCTTTTTAATGTTCAGTTTAAGCCCAAACTTCTCACTCTCTTCTTGTACGCGCATCAGAAGTCTCTTGAGTTCCACTTCACTTTCTGCCATTAAAGTGGTATCATCCGCATATCTAAGGTTGTCGATACGTTTTCCAGCAATCTTCACTCCAATTGAAGACTCGTCCAGACCGGCCTTCCTCATGACGCACTCTGCATATAGGTTAAATAGGCAGGGCGGCAGTATGCAGCCTTGCCTCAGTCCTTTCTCAATCGGAAACCAATCAGTAAGACCATGCCCAGTTCTGACTGTGGCCTCTTCTCCTTCATACACGTTCCTGAGGAGACAGATGAGGTGAATTGGAACTCCCATCTCTTGGAGAGCTTGTCACAATCTGATGTGATCTACGCAGTCAAACGCTTTCGCATAATCGATAAAGCAGAAGTAGATGGGTTTCTGGAACTCTTGCTTTTTCCATGATCCAGCGAAGATTGGCAATTTGGTCTCTAGTTCCTCTGAACTTGCGAAACCCAGCTTTCACGTTCGGAAGCTCCCGATCCACATACTGCTGCAGCCTTCCTTGGAGGATTTTCAACATCACCTTGCTAGCATGCGAAATAAGCACGATCGTGCGGTAGTTGGAACAATCTTTGGCACTGCCTTTCTTTGGAATGGGGATGTAAACTGACCTCCTCCAATCCTGTGGCCACTGCAGGGTTGTCCAAATCTTCTGACATAATGTATGCAGAATGTTAACAGCGTGATGTTTGAGGTTTTGAAGCAACTCAGCTGGAATGCCATCAATTCCGCTAGCTTTGTTCTTAGCAAGGCTGGCTAAGGCCCATTCAACTTCACTCTTCAGGATGCCCGGCTCGAGATCAGTAATCACAACCGTCTTATGTTGGGTTTGCACATCCGGGTTCTTCTTGTACAGTTATTCTGTGTATTCCTGCCATCTCTTCTTTATCTCTGAGGCTTCAGTGAGGTCCTTGCCTCATTTGTCCTTTATCACGCCCAGCTTAGCACAGAAGCTTCCTTTGATATCTTCGATTGTCTTATACAGAGCTCTTGTGTTCCTTAATTGGCTGTTGTCCTGAACTGCTTGGCACTGTATGTTCAGGAAGGCACTCTTATCTCTCCTTGCTATTTTCTGAAAATCCGCATTGAGAACCTTGTATCTTTTTCTTTCCCCCATTAATTTTGTCATCCTAGTCTCCTCAGCTATTTGCAAAGCCTCTTCAGATAACCAGTTTGCTTTGTTGAATTTCTTTTGCTTTGGAACTACCTTAGTAGCAACTTCTTGTGTTGTATCACGAACATCAGTCCACATCTCTTCGGGCTCTCTGTCTTCTATATCTAAATCTTGAAATCGATACCTCTCTTCCGCAGCATATTCTAATGGAATTTGATCCAGATCATACCTGAAAGGCCTTCTAGTTTTCTGCGTTTTCCTCTATCGAAGCTTAATTTTGGCAACAAGAAGCTGATGATCGGTGCCACAATCTGCCCCAGGCCTTGTTTTTACTGCTTGTATAGCGCTTCTCCATCTCTGCCGGCAAAGAATATAATCGATCTGATTCCTGTACAGACCATCCGGTGAAGTCCATGTGTACAGGCGCCTCTTGTGCTGTTGAAAATGAGTATACGCTTTGGCCAGGTTGTTTTCTTGACAAAACTCTACTAGCCTCTGCCCAGCTTCATTTGGCTCGCCAAGACCGAACTTGCCTATAATTCCGGATATTTCTTCACTCCCGACCTTAGCATTCCAGTCTCCTATGAGAAAAACGACGTCTGATGATGGGGTGCGGTCTAAAAGGCATTGTAGGTCCGCATAAAATCTCTCAACGTCAGCTTCTTCAGCAGATAGATGCACCCAGTGAGAGAGTAAGACAGTTGGAGAGGGGCGTGTCAGTTGCAGACGTGGCGGCCGTCACTGGGCAGCGTTTCACAAGCATGTGTTACTTCGGAGTGAGCAGTCGTGTGTCGCTAGCGCGTCCTCAACTTCGGCATCTCTTCCCTCGCATCAGTCGCTCCTCAGCCTTCACAGATAGCAGACGTGTACGCGTGGTGCTCCCTGGACCTCGGCTCCGAGCCGCTCGCCGCGTCGTGAAGCAGCTTGTGCTTACCTCCGCAACTTAAATGGCGTTCGCCTTCAAGCGCGTTTCCCTCTCTCTTTCTCTCCCCATATGATACCGCCTCAGACCTTTCGGCCGCGGAGCATCGCATTGTAAAGAGGTACATACATTGCCGGTTCTTGTTCATTTCTGAAGCTATTGTAAGGAAAGCTGAGGACGCGGCTGCGCCGCGCGTTTCCCTCGCGTCTCACTTGATGAAGGTGGGCCTTCAGGCACTGCGGCGCAGGTTCGCCGTGCTTGACGTGCTGAAGTACAACGGCAGCAGTGCTAGGCACCTACTTCGCATTTGATTAACTATGCAAATCGCTCGTAATTTGTATTGTGAAAGCGCTACTACTGTTGGTTTCGAGCCTTCAGTGTAGCGCGGCCGCTAGCCACGTCTTACCCGCGCTACGCTGTGACGTCACACCCCACGTGACACTAGGTGATGATGGCTGGCAGGAGCTGCGAACTTGGATCTCTCGTTTCACATGGGACAGTTATGTCAGAATAAGCCTGCCAGGACCCTGGCATTCAAGTTACCCACTAAGGTACGTTCAAATGGCTTGGTTAAAGCGAGACTTTATAAGTGGGACGGAGAAGAAGAAGAAGAAAGAACAGAAAGAGAAGCTACGTCGGCTTTGCTTACGCAACCTACCGGGTTTAACTAAAGCTAACCCCAGCTAATTTTAAATGTTTAAAGGAGCTGCGCGGCGAGACACATGAGCGCTGACATCACTCCCGAGTATATATAAAGGCGCGCCTGGGCTCGAGCCGCGCCATGGACTCGGAGGAAGAGTAACTGATTAGCCGTGCTCGTTACGATCGTTGGTTGGCTGCATCTGATGATGCGGAGGACATTGCATTGCGAGCTTAAAGTTTGCGTAGATTGGCCTAAAGCCAAAAGAGCGGCGGAAACATCAGAACAATGTGAGAAGCGTCTTGCGAAGCACCGCCGCGACGATGCTGTAAGGAGTGGGCGACGAGCAGCACAGAGGGCCGCCGGCGTCGCCGCTTTTTCGTCCCCTTGATTCAGCTATCGCTACAGACTAGGTTTAACCGAAACTCGACCACAGCTAGTTATTTTTTCTCGGGGCTTCCGGCTGCCTTCTGGCCTGACACAGCGGGTAGGGCCAGCGGCGGCTCATGTTGCTGGTGATTGGAGCTATCAGACAGGAAAGTACAGAACAGCCATGTATGGCACGTTCTAGACGAGACTGGCTCAACAGCACACGGTCATGGAACTGCCTTCATCGTCTTGATAGGGGTGCACTCTCGCTGTCTGTTATGAGGCTTACATTTAGCGCGCTTGATTTTGGTCAACCTGCGCCGTTTGATATAGATTTGCTCTTGGATATTTTGTATTTCTTGTTAAAAATGATGGTTTGGTGTTGTACTGACACGAACATTATCCGAGCTTGTTGATGGCCAAAAACAAGTCTGGTCTATGAGCACCATTTTAAGTTTACAGACGGGAGCAAAACCTAGTAACACACAAAAAAATTGTAAGATATAACTTTTTGACGCTTGACTAAGAAAGTGTTCCATAAAATATACATTGCGTTTTAATTTGAAGTAAATTCAAATGAATATATTTCGTTTTGTTTAAATATATACCAAAAGAAGGTAAAGAATGAAATTTAAAAATTTTAAAATCAAATTTTATGTGGACACCGCTGTCATTCCAGCCATTTCTCTAAGTGGTTAAAAGTTCATACAATTTTGCCATAGATCATGCAACGTAGTGCGACCGTAAGAAAAAACGTTCCCGGGAAGATGACTTTACAGTTCTAGGCGAATGTCGCATCTTCCACTAGCTATCAAGGATGAAAATAATGTCCTCTTATGAAAATAAGAGCAAATATGAGTAGAATGGACTTTGTAAAATCGTAATAAATTTATACCCGAGGGAAGGAAAGTTTAAAAATAAGTACTTCTTCTAGGTGAATACAGTGCTCTGATGACGTCTTTTACATGCGGTCGCAATGAATCAATATGAATAAATTTCATAACTGCGTGCCTGAAACTCAAGTTTTTGGAATTTCACATTGCAAGAGATGATTATGGGGGGGGGGGGGAGAAAGTTGTAAGAAGAAAACATTTTAATCCGTAGCCGCAATGCGTGTACCATATTAGCAACTATCATCATCATCATAATCATCAGCCTGACTATACCCACTGCACGGCGAAGGCCCCCTGCTACGTTTTCCTTCCTTGGAATCCAGTTTGTTACCCTAAGCGACCATCGGTTATCCTCTCTTCGCACTACATGTCCTGCCCATGTCCATTTCTTCTTCTTAATTTCCACTAGAATGTCGGTAACTTGAGTTATTTCTCTGACCCACTCAGCACGTTTCCTATCTCTTAATGTTACCCCTACCATTTTTCGTTCTATAGCCCTCTGGGTTGTCCTCAACTTAAGTAGAACTCTCTTGGTTAGCCTCCACGTTTCAGCGCCATAGGTGAGTACAGGTAAGATGCAATTGTTATATACTTTCCTCTTTAGCGATATCGGTAAGCTGCTAGTCATAATCTGCGAGTGCTTGCCAAATGCGCTCCATCCCAATCTTATTCTTGCTGTTATTTCTTTTTCAGGGTCCGGATCTGCAGTTACTACCTGTCCTAAGTAGACATATTCGCCTACTACTTCCAGTACTTCGCCACCTATAGTAAACTGCTGTTCCTTCCCGAGGCTGTTGAGCATTACCTTAGACTTCTGCATATTGATTTTCAAGCCTGCCTTTTTGCCTTTCCTGTCTAGGTCATCAATCATTATTTGCAGTTCATCCCCCGAGGTGCTTAGCAAGCCAATGTCATCAGCAAATCGCATATTACTGAGGTATTCTCCATCTACCCTTATGCCTAAGTGCTCCCATTTCAAGTCTCTGATTACTCCCTCTAAGCAAGCTGTGAATAGTACTGGGGAGATTGTGTCTCCTTGCCTAACATCTTTCTTTATGGGAATTGTGTTACTTTCTTTATGCAGAACTATGGTTTCTGTGCAGCCACTATATATATCTTCCAGCACTTTCACTTAAAGCTCGTCTACCCCCTGATTTCGCAATGCCTGCATGACCGCCGAGGTTTCAACTATGCTTTTTCGTAATCAATGAATGCTATGTATAAGGGCTGGTTATATTCTGAGCATTTTTTTATCACCTGATTGATGGTATGGATATTTCCGCGAAACCTTCAAAACTGTATTTGTTGTTTTTTAACAGCCGCCGACATACAGGCTTATCACTCTGATTCTGGATCGCGTATCAGTTTCGTAATCTTTGTTTGTTAATACTCGATGTCGCGAGTCACACCTTTATCAGTTTCGTTGTAGCGCAAGATGCACCGAGATCTATCTCGAAGATTCCGGCCACTCGTGCGTCTGTCCACAATGTTCCAGCCCGTGCTGGTAGCTGTTTGCGACGTTATCTTGATTGTTCTGTGCAGCTTTTAAATTGAGCGTTGACGAGTGTGACGGGCATTCTTTGCTCGACGATCGACGAGCACGTTTGTTTCTATCGCCGCCGCCGAGTTGCTTAGTTCTTTTGCGGGCGCAAGTCAGCCCAAATAAAGAGTTTGTTTAGTGCAATCATCGACCTTTCATTTGTGTCCTCGACCTCGACACCACTACGTGACATCTGGTGGAGGTGCTGTCCTTGATCCTTCAAGCGAAGACCTCAGCCTTATTTCTGTCGCACTGAAAAACCAGCCTACAGGTCACCGAGACAGCCGCCGACTCCAAGGCCTACAACCAGAAAACGGTCTGCTGCCTGACCACATTCGATCTCGGAAGGCATCGACGCTGACAATGGCCCAGCCTACAGCACCGGTTGTTTTCGTCCAACCCCGTGAGCACCCCTGCTTCCATGGACGACCGGATGAAGATGAGGGAGATTGGATGGACTTTTTCGACCGTGTGGCGGATTTCAACGGCTGGGACGACGCTGCGAAACTCAGGCAGGTCTACTTTGTTTTCCGAGTCACATACACCCTGCCGTACCACGCGACGACCAAGGCGGAAAGAGAGCAAGCCGACATCATTCTCAGGAAGGCGTACAGGACTGCTCTGCACCTACCCAAGCACACGTCGAACGAAAAGTTGCTCCAGCTAGGCATCAGCAACACCTTCAGCGAGCTCGCCGAAGCTCTGCTGGGAATGCAAATCACGAGACTCAGAGGCACCCCCACGGGACGAGCGCTCCTAAGAAGGTTGGGTCGGGACACGAGCGGACTGGTAGACAGATACGCGGACGTACCGGACCACCTTAGGAAAACCATTAAAGTGGGACCATTGCCGGAAAACATGGACCCCAATCTTCACGAAAACAGACGAAAAGCGAGGGCCAACTACGTTGAGAGAACGCTAGCCCAGTTAGACAACACCGTATACATGGACGCTGCCGTATATCCGCGCGAGAGATAACGCGTAGCCGCGACGGTAGTGGTAAACAAGGAAGGAAACATGATCACGTGTGCCAAGGCAAAGGTCGCCGGCACAGCGGAGGCCGAAGAAATTGCCGTCGCGCTGGCGGCAGCAGAAGGCTACAGAACGGGCCGATCTCTCAACATACTGACGGACTCGAAGGAGACGTGCAGGAACTACATGAGGGGTAGGATCAGCAGAACAGCCCTTAAAATATTCAGCGGGGCAACCTCCGCCGAGGAGAAACCCAGGCATAACCTAATCTGGATCCCAGGCCACACGGGCATAGTGGGGAACGAAAGAGCAGACAGCCTAGCTTGAGGTTACGCATTCCGAGCAGGGCAGTCAAATTCTCCGGAGCTCCGCCTACAGGCTTGCGAGGGGGGATACGCAGAGATCTTGCACTTGCATAGGGGAGCTAGAATTAGATATTCACCACCACACAAAGCCCTAACAAAGGAGGAAGCGACCGGCTGGCGCAGATTACAGACCAACTCCTTTCCTAACCTACACATACTTAATAAAATGTTCCCGACACAATACAGAGCCACCTGCCCTTGGTGCGATGCCACACCTACACTTTATCATATCACATGGGAATGCGAACGCAACAAAGCATTCCACCAACACTAAGACCCGAGTGCGGAGCAATGGGAGAGTCGGCTCACCAGCGGCGAGCTCGCGACCCAAAAGGCCTTAGTGCAGCACGCGACTGATGCAGCACGACTCAGTGGAGGCTTGGAATAGGGGCCCACCCTTGCTGACGAGAAGTCTCAAGTCGCCAGCGCCAGAGAAGACGACGGAGACTTCACAACCGCGAAACCCTTGAAATATTCAATAAAGTTTTCACTCACTCACTCAGTCAAGGACATGCCCGAAGTTGGTTTGAAAATCACGAGATTTCTTTCCAGGATTGGGAGATATTCAAAGTACAGTTCTTGATGGCCTTTGCAAGTTCTGTCCGAAAAGAAGGAGCTCAGGCCCTCCTCCAAACAAGAATCCAACTACTAAACGAGCCCGTCCTGGTGTACGTAGAGGAGATGAAACGCCTGTTTCGCCCCGCCGACACTAACATGAACGAAGGTGAGAGAGTGAAATTCCTAATGCGAGGAGTTAAAGAGTCGATTTTTGCAGGGCTTGTCCGGAACCCACCGAAAACGGTGGAAGAATTTGAAAGTGAAGCATCGACCACCGAGAAGACGTTGGACACCCGGATGCGCCACTACGAGCGACCACTTCAACCAGGCTGCTCATGCCACTACCCCAGCGCATCTGCAAGCGGAGAGAACCTTCGGGACCTCATCCTGGAGATCGTACGAGAGGAGCTCCGCCGATTCCTGCCATCGTCGCAACAACCCCAGGTGGCGACACTCGCGGACGTCGTCCGTGAAGAGGTTCAGCAGGCGCTGGGCGTTCCTAAAGCGACGACTCCGACGGCTCCAGTGCATGAATCAGCAGCGACGGACTATGCAGCTGCATTATGTCGTCCTACACCCCGACGCGACCTCCCAAGCCCTCGTCGCTATCATCCTGCTTCCGAAAGCCGCCCCTTGGCCCCCGCCCGCAAAGTATACGAACCATCTTCAAACCCCAGGAAATGCGGCGCCTGGAGGACATCTAACAACCGACCGCTCTGTTTCCATTGTGATGAGGTAGGACACATTCTCCGTCACTGCCCGTACAGGCGGATCGGTCTCCGTGGTTTCGCTGTCGACGCTACACGACCCCGCCCTGGCGAACGACCACAGGAAATCAATGACTTCCTGTGCAGGGGAGAGCACTCGTCGCCAAGGCGTCTGTCACGCTCCCCATCACCGTACAATGCCCGATGTGCATCGGGCCGCGGTTACATGCAACGAAGGTCTCCTAGCCCCCGTAAGGGAAACTAAAGGCAGCAACCTTTGGAGGTGAGGTTGCTCAACGGCGAAAAGACGAACATCCTCCGCCGCCGCCGACCACTAACGACGACGCAACCATTTCACCGCCGCTCCACACGACAAAATCGACGACCACACGACCACAGTGCGAGCCGACACTGCTGCCCAGCGAAGTAACAATGGTATGCCCTGACGATGACGTGAAGAAACGGCGGAGCCGAGATCGGACACAAAGGCCCACGTGCAATGCGAGGACGCGAACAAGTGACCTTGAAGTTGATGTCGAGGGTCGCAGAGTCACTGCCCTAGTAGACACCGGAGCTGACTTTTCAGTCATTAGTGGACTGTTGGCCTCTCAGCTACGGAAAGTTACCAAAGCTTGAGATGGTCCGCTGATTCGCACCGCAGGTGGCAACCTGATTACTCTATCGGGACGATGTGCTGCAAGAATAACCGTAAATGGGCCTACTTACCCCACCACCTTCTACTTACCCCACCACCTTTGTGGTCTTGTAGCAGTGCTCCCGCGACGTGCTTTTAGGCATGGATTTCCTAAATGAACATAGGGCTATCATCGACCTGTGATCCAAGCTCATCAAGCTCTCTGCAGACAACGCCATTCCTGCTGCGACGACGTCTATGCAACACATCCCTCTAAACGTCCTCGATGAAGAATTGACCATCCCGCCCCGATCAAGCATCGCAGTCTGCGCAGGTAGTGCTAACATCGAAACCGCTGAAGGCATCGTCGAAGGAAATACCCATTGCTCTTAGAACGAGGTGTCGGCATCGCAAGAGCTATCGCGAAATTCCGGAGAGGTTAAGCGCAGTTCTGGTAACAAACTTCACCGAAGAATACCGGCATCTCAACAAGGGCACGACGATCGCTTTTCTCGACAAATTAGCGGACCTCAAAGATGTATTAGCCCTCCACGACCAAACGCTGGAACACGCACCGGACCTATTCTGTCAGCCCACATTTGACATCAACCCGGCATTGACCCACAACAGGAAAAACCAGATTCTCAGTCTGCTTCGAAGCTACGGGGACTGCTTCTCATCGTCATCGAAGGTACGACAAACACCACTGGTCAAGCACCGCATAATAACGGACGAACACGCCCGACCTCTGCGCCAAAGCCCTTATCGTGTATCGCCGCGAGAACGCCAGGCCATTCACGATCAAGTTGAGGAAATGCTGCATGATGATGTAATCCCTGCCATCGAACAGTACCTGGGCGGCACCAGTCGTTTTGGTGAAGAATAAAGACGGCACACTTTGCTTCTGCGTTGATTACCGCCGCTTGAATAGCATAACGAAGAAGGATGTGTACCCGCTTCCCCGCATCGACGACACTCTCGACCGACTGTGCAATGCAAGGGACTTCTCACTGATGGACCTGCAGAGCGGATATTGGCAAATTGAGGTCGACGAAAGAGATCGCGAGAAGACCGCATTCTTCATACCGGACGGTCTTTTCGAGTTCAAGGTGATGCCATTTGGCCTCTGCTCCGCACCAGCCACATTTCAACGAGTAATGGACACAGTCCTGGCAGGCTTGAAGTGGCAAATTTGTTTGGTATATTTGGATGACGTTGTTGTCTTCTCGTCAAACTTTGAAGACCACCTAAAACGTCTACAGACAGTGCTGGAAGTCATCACGTCATCGGGACTAACGCTAAAAGCACAGAAGTGTCACTTCGCCTACGAAGAACTCCGGTTTCTAGGTCACATCATTAGCAAGGAGGGAATTCGCCCAGACCCAGAGAAAACAGCTGCAATCGCACAATTCCCACCGCCTGCCGACAAGAGAGCTGTGCGCCGATTCCTTGGGCTGTGCGCTTATTATCGACGATTTGTCAAAAACTTTTCGCGGATCGCCGAACCGTTGACGCAAATTACAAAGGCTGACGTACCTTTTAAATGGGAAGCGCCGCAAGGAGAAGCCTTCGACGAACTTAAGCGCCGCCTGCAATGCCCTCCTATACTTGGCCACTTTGATGAAAACGCCGAGACTGAAATTCACACCGACGCGAGCAGTGTGGGCCTAGGAGCTGAAGAGTGCCGGACTGAAGAAAGTAATCGCCTACGCTAGCAGGTCCCTCACAAAAGCCGAAGTCAATTACTCGACGACCGAGAAGGAGTGCCTTGCGATCATCCGGGCTACTTCTAAGTTTCGTCCATATTTATACGGCCGACCATTCAAGGTGGTAAGCGACCATCACGCGCTCTGCTGGCTGGCTAATTTGAAAGATCCCTCCGGCCGCCTTGCCAGATGGAGCCTACGACTTCAAGAATTTGACTTGATTGTGGTCTATAAGTCGGGCCGGAAGCATTCCGACGCAGACTGCTTAACACGCGCTCCCATCGACGATCCCCCGAAGGACGATGACGACGACGCCTTTTTGGGACCGGTAAGCGCCAGCAGTTTCGCAGAACAACAGCGATCAGACCCTGAGCTGAAAGCGCGAGCCGATTACTTAGAAGGAAAGACCACTTCCCCTCCTGGTGTGTTCAGGCGACATTTATCATCGTTCGCGTTGAGCAATGGCCTCCTCGTGAAGAAGAACTTCGCAACCAACAAGACCGCGCAGCTTCTTGTAGTGCCTAAAAACCTCCGGCAGGAAATTTTGCAGGCGTTGCACGATGGGGGAGCCCACAGCAGGCCACCTCGGATTTGCGCGTACGTTGCATCGAATCCAGGAGTACTACTGGCCGCGACTGTCTGCCGAGGTTGCCCACTACGTAAAGACGTGTCGTGAGTGCCAACGACGCAAGACGCCGCCGATCAGACCAGCAGGACTACTAAACCCGATTCCGCCCCCAATCATGCCCTTTCAACAAATTGGGATGGATCTTCTTGGCCCCTTTCCATCTTCGTCTATAGGTAACAAGTGGATCATCGTGGCCACTGACTACCTTACCCGTCACGCCGAAGCAAAAACACTACCCAATGGTACCGCGGCAGAAGTCGCAAAATAGTTTGTCGAACAAAATCTCTTGCAACACGGCGCCCCAGAAGTGGTCATCACGGACAGGGGAACGGCGTTTACGGCAGAGTTGACTCAAACCATCCTGGAATACAGTCACACAAGCCATCGACGAACAACTGCGTACCATACCCAGACCAATGGCCTTACGGAGCGCCTGAACAAAACGATCGCGGACATGATCGCTATGTACGTCGACGCTGAACACAAGACCTGGGACGCCATCTTGCCATACGTTATCTTCGCGTATAACACGGCTGTCCTGGAGACGCCCAGAGCGACCTCGTTTAAGCTTGTGTACGGCAGAGAGCCCACGACGACGCTCGGCGCAATGCTGCCGCACGTAACCAACGAGGACAACCTTGACGTCGCCGCCTACCTGCAGCGTGCAGAGGAAGCCCGACGACTCGCACGTCTGCGTATTAAAGACCAACAGCGCACCGACAGCCGACGATACAACTTACGACGACGCCACGCAGAGTACAATCCAGGAGACCAAGTGTGGGTTTGGACACCAATTCGCCGTCGCGGATTAAGTGAAAAGTTGTTGCGTCGATACTTTGGGCCGTACAAAATCATTCGCCGCGTCGGACCACTGGACTATGAAGTCATTCCCGACGGAACGTCAGCATCACAACGGCGACATGCACGCCCAGAAATTGTACATGTTGTACTACTGAAGCCGTATTACGCGCGTTAAAGAATCTGGTGTTTAAAGTTTGCAGTGTTTATGTTTAAGTTTCTTTGCTTTGAAACATCGAGGCGCTGTTTTTTTAAGGGGGGAGTAATGCCGCGAAACCTTCAAAACAGTATTTGTTGTTTTTTAACAGCCGCCGGCATACAGGCTTATCACTCTGATTCTGGATCGCGTATCAGTTCCGTAATCTTTGTTTGTTAATGCTCGATGTCGCGAGTCACAACTTTATCAGTTTCGTTGTAGCGCAAGATGCACCGAGATCTATCTCGAAGATTCCGGCCACTCGTGTGTCTTTCCACAATGTTCCAGCCCGTGCTGGTGGCTGTTTGCGACGTTATCTAGATTGTTCTGTGCAGCCTTTAAATTGAGCGTTGACGAGTGTGACGGGCATTCTTTGTTCGACGATCGACGAGCACGCTTGTTTCTATCGCCGAGTTGCTTAGTTCTTTTGCGGGCGTAAGTCTCGGTCTATACCACGTGACAGTGTCACGAAATTGTTCCTACCATGTTCCTCTTTTTCTTTTTTTCTGTGTACGGCAGCGAGGATCCCGATGCGGTGGCGCCGACGCGGCCACCCTGTCGGGAACGGGGCATTCACCGCGTTCCCTCTCAGTCCCCTTTCTTCTCGGCCTTGAACCCTTTAATTTGGTAGTGATGACTGGGCCTCTGGGGGGGGGGGGGGGGCGGAAAACTCGTTACCGGCCGCCCCACTCGAACGCGGACCGCGGCGACTGTCGGGCGGGCCATATTTGGCGGATTCGGCGAGGATTTTGTCCCGGCCGTCTCCTGTCTCTCCGTGGAGGGGCTTCTTGGGGGCGTGGAGTGGGGCACGCTTTTCGCTTACTAGCCTCCGGCCTCGCGTTGCAGGTGGTTTGCTGCGATGAGGAGGCTAGGACGGAAACGCGCGCCAGTCCGTGTTGAGGTTTTGGGCCGTGTGGACGGGTGCGTGAGGTCAGCAAGGTGTGCGAGGGCGCGCCAGGTTCGGCCGGCGAGTTCAGGCGGAGGTCTGCCGCGGTGGGTGCGGTGACGGCGGCCCCGAAGACGCGTGGCCCCAGACCCCCTGAGCCCACCACATCACCTCGGCCCCGCGGCGAGCATCCTCGGCCCATCATCACCTGCGACCGGACCTTGCCAGAGCCCCGCAGCTAAGCCACGTTTTTCCGCCGCTCACTCGAACTCTTTTCTTTATCTATCTCACTCTTTTGGTTTCATCTGCTTTAATATTGTAGTCATTCCCGCCGTAAAAGTTGTACTGTCATCTCTTTGTTTTTGCCCGTTTAATGTTATAGTTGTTGCCTGCTTCTTTCTTTACTTTACTTGTATCACGCTTTTGTTATCTTGTTAATGTGCATTGTAACTGTTACCTTTTTTCTTGTGTGTATATAAGTAAATTTCCTTGTCATGGAACTTGAGTACGTTCTTGCCCCCGACCAACGACCAATCAGGCGTGGCTTCTATCGCCGGGCAGCATCCGAATCTGTAATTCCGCACGCAGGGAGGGGTGGGGGACGTTTGTCTCTCCCCCCCCCCCTCCAACGTAAGGAGACTGCAACAGTGGACACATTGGCACGAATAATTATCATTTCGGTGTCGGCCAACCGACCATCCGCCAACAAATATCTTGAGAGACAGCTGCTAGGCAACGCGGTGCCACGCTGACGGCTTGAAAACCTAACTCAGTGTAGCTTTCGCTACAAAAGCATACTATTCAGACTGGTTTTATTTAGAAGAATTGCTCCTGAAACGGGTGGCGCTGGCTTGTCTGTTGCAATCCAGTTGGTAAAGGCGGATTTGCAGCCACGTATTGCTTATAAAACCTAGTTCCATCATCTTACAACAGTACAACGGGATCGCCTTAAAGCCAAGAACCTAGAAGCTATGCGGACTATTACATGCCTTCCATGAATCACACCGGTCGTAGCGTTACAAGAGAATGCGCAGCTCAACACCATCGATGAGCTAGTACAGCAGCGCCGTGGTGCTCAAAGACTTAAGGCCACTCTATCACATTTCATGCAAGCACTGAGGGCGCATGCAACTTCACGTATTATTCTTCAGCCACCTGCGCCAGTTCTCCCTCCCTGGAAGTTTGTGTAGTTAGGCGACAACAAGCCAATTGATAATCGATGACCAACGTCTGTCAACTAGACATCATCGCTTCTCCATATTAGAGCAAGATGCTCACCTTCCTCAAGGATCCATTGTAGTGTACGTGGATGCAAGCATACAAGGCCCCGCCGGGGCGGAGCAGTGGTTACGGCGCTCGACTACTGTTCCCGAAGAAGCGGGATCGAATCCTGACCTCGGCGGCTGCTTTTCGATGGAGGCGAAAAGCAATGCGCCCGTGTGCTGTGCGTTTTCAGTGCACGTTAAAGAACCCCAGGTGGTCGAAATTTCCGGAGTCTTTCATTACGGCGTCTCTCATAGCCTGAGTCGCTTGGGGCGTAAATCCCCACAAGCCAAACCAACCATACAATGCTGTGAAACAAAAACAGCAATCTATTGCTCTAAGGATGGCGACAAAGGGTTGGCGTGGGAGCTGCCGCTTTCGAGCATCCAGGCAAGAATTCCCGACCGAAAGCGATGGAGCGGTTCAGAACGGCGACGGTGAGACCCGACTGGAAATGGACATCACAAAAAAGGGACGGAAATGAACGCAGGGTTGTTCGGCCGGTCGGCGACGGCGGTCAAAGACGGGCAGTCGGGAATAAAAAGGTTCAAGTGGCTCCCGGTGTCACCAGCATTGGTCGGTACCCTCAAGTTGGCCGCGCGGACATCTCTTCTGAGAACTCGAACGGAGTGACAGACAGGGTCGTTTTGGCTACGCTTGTCCAATTGCTCTTCCCGACAGCGCGCGGCGGCCCTGGGGACGCAGCTGTGTACCCAGACTACGGTGCAAGAATTCTGAGGTGTTGACACTGCACCTGTTGGAGCGCCCAGACTATGTTGAGGCCGCGGTGAGATGCGCCTTGCAGTTTGGCTGCAAGACGACAGATGTCGCTGATGTCAGCGCCACCGAGCCATCGCCCGCATGGTGCTAACACAGCTCGAGGACTGTACGGTATTCCCTCTGGGCTGGTTAATGACTTGCCAAGGATGCTCACGAACAGCTTGCTGAATTATACACCGGAATCATCGCCGGTAACCCTATCTCCGAGGACTGGCTCCGCGGCAAGGTATGCCTCTCCCCGAAAAAAGGCGGAGATCGAGGCTACTTCAGGGACTGCAGGCCTCTGACTATCTCTAGCGCACTCTACAGGGTGTTCGTCCAGGTACTGAAGACATGGATAGTATCATGGGCCGAGGCGAAGGGCCTGCTTTCGGAGCTGCAAAATGGATTCCGAAAGAGTCGTCGAAGACAACCTCTCTGTGCTGACACAATGCATTGAGATTGCGCGCAAGGAAAATTGAGGGCTTGTAGCGTGCTTCCTGGACGTACGCAAGGCGTATGATTGTGTTCCCCATGAACTTCTACTTCATCGAATGGCTACTATAGGGTTGCCAACAAGGTAGATCGAACTAGTACAGCGACTCTATAGTGACAACAACGTGGTTGGATACTTAGCCAGTGCCTGTTTCAACCGTGCTGGTAGGACTGAAACAAGGATACCGAATGTCGCCGGTCCTGTACATGCTCTACACAGCAGAGCTCGAACACCACTTGGTCCACTATGGCATCGCACTTGCCCTCCCATACCTGCAAAATGGCACCCCAGAGTCGTGGACACTACCTGGCCTGGTGTTTGCGGATGACTTCTAGCCGCAGAAGAAGAACAGCTGCAAAAGCTTGTCTCCATCTCGAAAAACTGGAGCTAATCTTCAATGCAAAGAAATCACCTGGGCTGTACTTCGCGGGCCCCAGCACCATGCTCTTCATGCTGCGTCTGCCAGGCGGGTAGCCCATACCTCAGGCCTTCACCAGCAGGTACCTCGCCGTTAACATCAGCGCCCAGGGAGACGTGTATGCAGCACACGAAGAACAGGTGCGACGGTCCTCCCAGAGAGCGTGCTGTATTTTGTGCAAGCGGTGCCTATGGGGATGCAGCCGATACGTGATAGTCCGCGAATTGTGGAAGGCTGTGCACGTTCCGGCCGTGACTTTCGCGAATGCTGTGGTATTCATATCGGCCTCCACGTGTGCTTGACTGGAGCATGGACAACACGAAATTGGCTGAGTGGCCTGGGGGTGCTACGGGCGAGTTGTTAATGAGGCAATCCAGGGTGACCTCGGATGGTCGGCGTTCGAAGCACGAGGGGCCAGCAGTAAAATTGCTTTCGAGGAACGGCACCGCATATTGCCCAACGCACGTTGGGCACAACGATCGTTTCGGTACCCCCATTTTAAAGGGACCAGAGCGCGATGGTGCTCCCGGGTACAGCGGTTGCGTTGCAAATTCGGTCTCTGAAAATAAAATTACACCCAAGAGAACAACGAGCAAACTGAACCGAATAGTGGACGCGTGGTGCGGACCCACGTGCAAGCAGCAAAGACCGGCCGCTGGCAATCTTCTGTGGAGACTAAAACAACGCTCCAGATGTACCGCACGCAGAAGAACTCCTGTACGACAACAGCGAGGGTAGTGTCCTTCTTTTCGAGGCGCGTGCCGGAGCTCTTCGCACACTCGTGCACCGCCGGCGCTTCGATGCTTCCGCCGAGGCACACACAAGCCGCCATCTGCAGAGCCTGAGGGAAACATGAGGAGCTCCTAGAACAATCTTTGTTTAGCTCTATGCCTAGAACACTTGGTACTTTACTGTGACGGGTTGTCCCCTCGGCATGCAGATGGCGTCGCCCTCTTGCGCGCATTGGGCTTCGAGGCGGGCGATGAAAGCGACAACACAACGAACACTATCGCCAGTCGCAGTGTTTCCATCACGAATGCTCTGCTACCTCGGCGATGACAGGCAAACGACCTAACGTCGCACTCAGTGTCTGCCACGGTGTATGTGTGTGTCTGTGCCAGTGTGTGTGTTTGTGCGACAATGTGTATGCGTGTTTAAAGCGACGTTGTTTCCCTTTTTTTTACAACTTTTATTCCGATCCGGGAGACACCGTTGATCTCCCGATACGAAGGGATCGACCACAGACTTAAAACTTTGAATGCAACTATCTCTTGTAAAGTTTTTAAGGATATGACTACGGTCGAGCAGCACTCGAAGACCCTTCACGTTTCTTTCCCTCACTCAATTCATGTTTATTCGATCTAACCACAGATAAAATATTCCTTGTGGCACCTTCCTTCCGCTGACATGGCAGGAAATTCTTGCACCGTAAATTTTTGTTTTCATGTTTATCGTTGCTTCTTCACACCATGCGAAGACCGTTCAAACATTGCTTTGCTGAGTGGGCTAATTTTCAAGATGCAGCGCACTAGTATAGGGCGACTATTATACGGCTGAAGTTGCGAAGAGGCTGCGTATTAGGTAAAAACTTTCTCACGCAGGAAATCTGTCAGGCGGGATGAAAGGGGGTGTCGGATCACAGACAATAACCTAAAACGAAAGCTTGAGAAAACGGCATTCTTATTTCGACGCAAATTATTATAGAACAGGCATACTTTTCAATTAGCTCCTTTCCACTGGCGACTAAATGGCTCTTGAAAGACTCAAGTGTGCAGGGATCAGCGTTCAGCCAAGTACGCTCTAGAAACCCCCAATGAGGTAACAAAATATAAGGAAATCGCCATCTCACAAGGTTAGACTGTCATGCACTCCTACGATTAAAAACAAAGAAGAGAATGAAAAGTTTCAGAGCTTTATTACACACCATAAGCCCAGTGCAAACAAAAAATGCAGTAACTGGGTGATATGTTCAAGATATACAGATGTCAATGCGCAGTAAGAACAGTTTTCCATTTAAAGTAAACAGTGAAAGTCGCAAAAACTGTGGCATATAGGAACACATTAATGAAAATTGCGGCTAAGAGGAACAAAGCTTGGCCATTTTCTTTTTTTTCTTTAGCCTCCTTTTTCATGCCTGCCTTTAGTGAAGCCTCATCCGCACGCTAGCCTAGAAGTGAAGCAACTCAGCCACTGTTTCTTCCTAGCGCTCATCACATGGAAAAATAATGGTGTAGATGTCAAGAACACCACCAATTGTGTCCCAGTACAATTTTGAGACATTTTTCCAGTGCAAGAAAAACACACAGACGAAGGTAGAATAAACAACACGAACGCCCGTCTTATTTTATTGCGATAGCAATACTGCGCCAGGTTTCGGACCGTCGCGTCGGGAAGGGCCACGTTTGACCTTAACAGCCGAGAAGAACGCTCGGTAACCGGAAGCTAATGCTTTCGCTCCACATTTTGCTCAGCAGCATTGAACCTTTCTGATTTGCAAGTGGGTTGGTAGCTTACGCTCTCGCGTCGTACTCTTAAAAGATGAGCTGAAGTGTCCCCAATAATGTAGCATCTTACATCTTGAAAGGGCGTGACGGGGGAATAACGTAGCAGGCAAAAGAAGCTTCCGCCACGGCTATCGCAATTTAAATAGGGTTAATAGAGATAAACCACAACTAATGTTTTCATTCTTTTTACATAAAGCAGTAGCCTTTTTCTTCGCCTTATCAAGCGACACAGTTGTAGGAATGAATGTTTCAATCACTGCCTCATTGGCTTTCCGTTTAAACAGTTTTAAGCATCACAGCAAAGCCACCCTTTTTTTTTATTAGAGAAGTTTGCCATAAGTTGATAAGGGGGAACTGAATGCAGGAGGTAGAAAGTTAAGAGAAGGAGTGAAGCCGCCCTCTTTGTCCGCAACCAACAGGGAAAGGTCTTTGCTTTTCAAGTAATTAGCGGTGGATCTACGGGGGAGCTTGTGGGAAAGCGGGACGTCCTTATGTCGCACTCCTGGACTTCATAAAATCTGCCAACCTTTTCCTATTAATTTAATAATTTCTTTATTCATTATCTCATGCCTCACTGAGGCAGTAAATATCGTTACACAAAAATTTTAAATCGGTACCTATGTTTTGGCTGCCTTTGCAGTGTCCATTGAGAAATTATGCATTGAAATTAAAAAAAAAATTATTCACTGCAGAGAAAATGTTCATTACGCAAGTCAAGGCAGCGCGTCAGAAACCTTGTTTTGCAACGTTTGTTCGATCATTCTCTTATTATGCACATGGCTGCGATCTGGAGCACCGTTTGCATAAAATTTCGGTATTTTTTTCTGCAACTTGTCTTGGCGATCCTTAATCGTTTGCTCTCAGAGAGCCAAACCTCCGCCTGGGTAAACGAGCACAGTTCAGACGATGAAGGGCTACTTCGCAGAACACTCCGGTAGCTAGTGTCTCAAGAGCTTGCTTTCTTGCATTGTTGCCGTTACGGTAGAGGCAAACTCCGTCATAAAAAGCAGCGTTTACGCTGAAATACGTCACAAATATCCCGAGGCACCTGCAGCAGATGAAGTTATTGAGAGGCTAAAGGCACTTTTTGAAAAGTTGGGATACTGCAAGCGATGAAAAAAGTTTGCTCGTCACTACGGCTTCCGGGAGAGAGTACTGGTGTTGGTTAGATTCTAGAGAGCCTAGAACGAGGCTACGAGTTTGGCTACATCACGAAGATTCTGCTAAAGGACACGGGATGACTTGAGTTTCTTCAGTGGAAATCTTAAGTAGGTATATTGTCCACAGTGCTTTTGTAATCGCTTCAACACCAAAGGCGCTCTCTCGCATAGCTTTGCCGTAATATTACTGATTGAATCTATGGTAATGGAAATCCTTCGTATAGCTTTGTGTAACATTACTGAAGTTAATCCATGCACTTTTAGGAGTCATCGCGCGCCATTGAGAGCCTCGCCGGTTGCCATAGTTTCACTCTTGAGGGAAATTTTAGAAGCCTTGCAACCATCCTATTCTGCAGGTGAGCTATGCAGTCGCTTTTTTCTACGTTGAGGATCTAAGGCTTAGCCTCCCTAACAGCTAAGAAAGCTTTACGGTCACCGTCAACATTCCACGTCGTGTGCATGATTCAATGGGTGACGAAATAATCTTGACTGCACAGTGGCTTCCACAGCGCCACTAGAACCAGTGTGTGTGATGCTGCAGAGGTGCCCGTTTTTAACACTGTGCTAACTAGTCGCACAAAGATGAGAAAACATGCTCTCAGCTTGAAAGTCCAAACTTTGCCCTATGGCATCCGAGATATTTGCTGTAACGCCATTCAATGACGAATGTCCTCGCTTCATCGAGGTGGCGCCAACAGTTACAGCGATATGTTGATCAGCTTCTAACGAATTCACTGCGGCTGCTTGCTACTCTCACAAACTTCTTTGTGACATGCAGATTTTCTGGTAAAACTTTTATCCTTTTTTTTTTTTTTTGATTCGGAGGCATGTTTTTCAGATCACAAATCAGCGCGCTATTTTCTCTACCTCTGCCATTACAGCGCTGTGCCAATGAAGACTCAACATTCACTTCAAGATGTGTCGAGGCACGGTGACCACTCTCCTTGCCTCAAAAAAGCACATCTTTATTAGCGATGCGGCATAAATTATATTTTCTAAGTCTTCGTCAAGTTGAAGGCTGACCTTCCCACATTCCTTGCATGCTTCCACATCCCTTAGGAAAGCGATGCCTATCAATGGGCTTCCAGTATACAGCACAGAAAAATAATAAAAAAAATTGGTTTCGTGCGCAACGCCACCAATTTTTGCGGCACTTGCACTTCCAGCTGGGGGCTACACCCCGCTGATGATCCACCATGACGCACTGATTTCCGCAAAATCTGCGCTTCTTTCTCGGATTGTCTGAGAAACTAGGCACCATTGCCTTTTTACATGGCCGATGAACAAAGAATAGCCGTATACGCCGCGCGGTCCAATTAATTCACAAGCATGGTCAAATTGATCGTTGACACAGCATCCAAAAACGTTCAGAGAACAACTGGTGAGGTTTATCGCTTCTAAACCTAGATATACTCTGCTGGACGACCGTACGTGCACTGACACCGCCGATGAGCTTACGCACTCGGCCCGCTTCGCGACACATGCAATGCGAAACTGGATAAGAAACCATCGGCGGAAGAACTGTTATTGTAACCTCTCCTAGTCAAATGGTATTAGAGCGATGGAGCCAGCGAACGCGAAGTAATTGTTATATCCTGTCCTAGTCCCCGGGTATCACAGCACCGGAGCCGGGCGAGCGCGCGCAGGTGTGCGAAGAATAGGAAGGAGAATTGAACGCCACCAGCTGAGCAAGGCGCAGCTGCTGCCAAGATCAAACGCCCGCCAAATTTGACCTGACATAGGAGGAGTAGTAGAGCTTTTAAGGCCTTACCTGGCTCATGGTGAAAATCTCGCGTGGGCGAGATCTTTCTGCGGGATGTCTGCGAGAATCCGCGGGGTAATTGATTGTCGTAGAAGATCATCCGCCAATGCAACTCCTACCCCTTTGATCACCAGCCGACTACGCCAAGCCGGGCAAGTGAGAAACATTAGTTCTCCTTGCCTAGTGTTCGCTTCGTCTTCATGGTAACCTAGGGGTGCGAGGACGACGCATCCACCCCGGTCTCCCGGAGGGATAAAGCACCTCTAGACCAAGCGGCGCAAAGAGCGCGTTCCATCGCCACTGAGGGGCGTTACTCAACCCGAATCCGGCGCGGAAGAAGCTGCTGTCCTGCAATGTGTGATCGGCGAGGTTCTGTGAAATAAACGCTACATTAGAACCAGCGGCGCTTTTAAGGGGCCTTAAGTGCATCGAGAATGCTTTTTGTCTAAAATAAACACGCGTCGCGCTCCCTTTGCTTTCGTGTAAACCTCACTTCTCTTTACTACTCAAATGATGGTACATTTTACACAGCTCATTGTTGAGACGTCAGTTGCACGCAATGCATGCAATACATACTCCGTACAGCCATTCAGTCCTAATTATGTTTCTTAGAGACATCGAATGCGAAAGGGCATGGAGTTCAAGACCAGAGCCAACATTTTGGCCGTGTTCTAGGCAGTTAAAGCATTTCACCTGTATAATGCTACTCTGCCAGCGACAGAGCTCTAACCCCTTGGTCAAAAGCAGGTGGTTGCTGTTAGATGTCTTTGATCATCCTGAGGGAAGAACTTAGCCCTTTCACGCTTTTGATCGTCAATTTTGCACACAATATTTTTAGAATGGCTTTGTAGATGGCAAAAGTTCGCAAAAGTTTTGAAAGCAGAAAAGCAAGTTTTTCGGGGTGCCGATTAAAATGAAGCCTTCTGCCAGTGCAGAACTAACTGGCCCAAATTTTACAATGGCAGAACTGGAGGCAGGAACAAGTGTTCTCAGCAAGGGGATGAGGCTCATGGTCACAGGTTCGCAAATCACGTGCTGTGTTTCCGTAGAGAGCGCATGACGAAGTTGACGGGGCGCGTTCTCCCACTTATCCCGTGGTAACGACAGAATTTCTGGGATGACTCGTCTTTAGATACTGTCAACGCCAGTGACTACGGCGATTTAAATAAAACCAGCCAAGCAGACGACGAGCAAGAGTTAGTGATTGATATCGGTCCATATTTGGCCCTGGAGGCTACCCAGAGCAC
Organism: Amblyomma maculatum; assembly: GCF_055883805.1. Lineage (NCBI taxonomy): Eukaryota > Metazoa > Arthropoda > Arachnida > Ixodida > Ixodidae > Amblyomma > Amblyomma maculatum. Next base: position 855,922 of record NW_028146738.1, read on the forward strand.
GAAAGCTTGAATTGGCGTTTCCTTTGTGAACGGGGACAAACGGTAAATGCTTAAAGTTTCAAACGTCTAGAGTGGATGTTTCTTTTTTGTTTTTGATTCACTGCTCTCCGCGATTCATGAGTGTATTTTCGATCTGGCGTTGGGTGATTGTCGAGGCAAAGCGGAGGGTGTTTGCCGTTTCTTCCTTGCTCTCCTCCCTCGGTGAGATGTTGAGCACCACTAGTGCCTTGCTGTTGCCGCCCAAACAATCCATGAGGATATGTGTCAGCTTGGAGTTGCGGTACGGCACGTAACGAGATCGTCTGGAGAGTGCATTTAGGACATTCCTCATGTTCACAAGGGACCTGTCGACGTTCTTTGTCTTCTGGAGACTGCCACCATCATTTTTGCACTCGCACAGTCGTTCGCTGCCTGCCATGTCAACCATGCTTATGAGCCCTCGACAGGCGAGTCCCGTGCTTACGTTGAGCGACGTAATTTCTAGGCGGAAGACCGAGTGCGACCGGGATGTCCGCTCCGGAAACTTTGTGGCTGTCACGGCCCGGTTCTTCCGTGCACGCTGAAGTAGTTGAGTAAAATGTTGGAAAGACTTGACAGGTACCTGAGTAAGGTTTACCACACTGACAAGCCCGTCTCTTGTCGTCATCTTGAACGGAAGATCCGCCGCCTTGGCTGTGCGCGAGGGTGGAATTAGAAGGTCGCGCAGTGTCTCGTTGTACACCTCCACAATGCTAGCTACCATTGAATAATTCCAGCAGGAGTCACTCTGAGAAGCCGCGAATACCTGTTGTATAGCACGGGGGATAATTCCTCTTCTAATGTCGTCATCACCTCCCTCCATGGTGTACGTCTTGCCGGTGCCTGAATGACCGTATGCAATGATACACACTCGCCTGCCATCGAGCGCATTTTTGACAAGCTGGGATATATCTGCGTACACGTCAGCCTGGCTTTCCACGGCAGAGAAAATTCGGTCGAAACTGACGGTCAGGACTCTCTCTTCTTGATTTCCTGGGCTCATGTCGTGAACATCAATGGTTTTGTCGTCTCGAAGCGTAAAGAAAGGCTGGTGCGCGTTGTCCTCAGCGGGCAGCAGAGGACGCACCCGGCAGAACACGAGAAATTTGTTGTCCATGTTTATACTCCGTCGCCGCTGGTGTTGCTCTGAGGCTTTGATCTGGCTTTCCTGATCCGCCACCTTGTCACCCAGGTCGGTGGCGAGACGCAGGAGCTGTTCCTTATCTTTGGTGAGTGACACAACTTGTTTCTTCAGGGATTTTTCGACTTCCAGCAGGGTGGCGCTCGTGTAGGGAATATCTGCCAACCTTTTAGCTACTGCGCCTAATGTCTGCTGCAGCATCTCCAGTTGTTCTGCGCCTCCTTCAATTAATTTCACAGTAAGCAAATCTCTTTCCGCCGTAACTGTAGCCAGTTTTGCGCCGATTTCGGCGACAGCCGATTGGTGTCCGGAGGCCGAAAGCCTGCCCCTATTAGCGCCTTCAAGGTTACGACAAAACGACGGCCCGTCGAGCTTTTTCACGCGGTTTGCGGTTTTCGTGCAGACTTTTTTCTTAGCTGTGGAAAAGTCTTTCGCATTCTTGAGACTCGCCACGGGTCTTTGGCTTCCGGCTGGCGTGAAATTACTTGTTTCTGCAGTGCAATCTTGGGACCGGCCACGTTTCTCGGGGCCAAGCTTTAAGCCTGGATGAGACAGTCTCGTGTTGAGAGGGCTGCTGGAGATGGGCGTGGAGCTTTTGGAGTGCTCCACAGGTGTTTCGGTAGTGTTCCGCCGGGCAGTTTCTTCAGCCTGGATTCGAGGACGCTTCCTCTGTGGGCTTGCGCTGACCCTATGGTCCGAAGCAGCGGGTTGAAGCGTACGTCGGCTCATCTGCTGACGTCCGTCCTCTGCAAAGCAAAAGCAAAAAAAAAAGTAGTAGCCAGGTATAGCACGCGGGACACCGGACTGGCGCAAGAGCACGAGTGTCTGGCATTGCCTTCGTCGTCTTTGAGGGGGGGGGGGGGGGGAGGGGGATGCTTGCTGTCGGTTATGTCTTATTTCGTAGGCATCTATAGGTCACTCCGCACTAAGTAATCCAGGATTAGCGCTCGACCATTTTCCTTTTTATTTTAAGATAGCATGGCCTAGCGTGTTACTGTGACAAACAATATTCCAACTTGTATTTTTTTTTTTTCGAAAAAAGCTGTATCGCACCGTCGCCATAAGCTAAGCCCCGCCGGGGTGGTGCAGTGGTAAGACGCCCGACTGCTGTCCGGAATACCCGGGTTCGAACCCGACCTCGGCGGGTGCGTTTCGATGGAGGCGAAACGAAGAGGCGTCCGTGTCCTGTGCGATGTCAGCGCACGTTAAAGATCCCCAGGTGGTCGAAATTTCCGGAGTCCTCCACTACGGCGTCTCTCATAGCCTCAGTCGCTTTGGGACGTTAAACCCCCCAAACCAAACCAAACCAACCAGCCATAAGGTTAAGTGTTTGGGAAACCTCTGCACACAAAAGGAATCGTAAGGGATAAAACTTTCGACTTTTAATTATCAGGCCCTTCAATAAAAATATTATGTACATTGTATTTTCACTTGCAGTAAATTGAACTGAATTTATTTTTATGCTTTAAAGTACAAACCAAAAAAGGGAGGCGCAAGATGAATCTTTGAATTTCTTAATCAAATTTTACGCTCTGACAGCTATGATGTTAGCGTAAGGTGCGTCCATAAAATAATTCTTCCTCGCTGAAAATTATTTTGGGGGCTTATTCAGCCGCCAGTTCAGTGGCGAGTTCTCGGTAAATTTAGGAGCGTTAGCAAGTTTCGAAATATCATTTACTGGCATTTTATTATCAAAGTTTAATAAAAATCATGATTGTTTTAAGCGAGAAATTAATTTTGTAGTTGAGCCCTCCGTGTTTGATCTTCACGGCAGTGAACGCGGCAGCCGACTTCAAGGAGACATATGAACACCGCAGCACGGCATGTGATCTCTGAGCTAGTTTTACTCCGACTGCTCCAAGCGCCACTTTTCCAATGAATTTTCTCATTAGAGACCTAAAGCTCATCTCGGTGGAAGGGAAACCCCGTACAGTTTACACTAAGGAACACTTCTCCCTCTGTTCGTGCTCGGCTGAAAGCTGCCGATTCGTTATACGGCCCTTCTCTTAGCTGCGGGATGAAGATTGTCGCTGCACCAGTCTTGGCTGTCATCTTCAGTTACCGTGCCTTGTATGCTGATCCTCCTCGCACGCTGCCGCTTTATTTTTGTGTCGTCTTTTTTTGTTTTGCATGCTTTCGCTGTAGCAGATATCTGGGTTTGCAAAGTTGGCATCGCCCACCCCTAGCGCTCCATTGTATCCAAGCAAGTCATGTGCAGACCTGCAGCCAGCAGGAAATGTGTCGCCGTGGACAGCAAGCACGATGCGTGCCAGGACTCAACTTGCAAAATTATTTTGTTTTCGTCTAAAGCGAAAATGAATTATATTGAACATCCAGTGTTAAATGCCGATGAATAATTCTGGACAGCCTATTGTCATGTTTTATTAAGTACTTCACTGCTGAATGGGCGGCTCAATATGCCTCAAAATAAAAATTTTCTCATATTTCTTTGGAGCACCAAGCTTACGCGTTTGACTCTGACATATTTCCTATAGTGTCTGTGCCTTCTGAGCAATTTTGAAAAAGAGCTGAAATGAATACTGTGGTACAAATCATCATCCACCGGACTGTAATAACTCCAGTGTGAAGGCCTCTCTAAAATTTCTTCTAATGAACCCGATCCCGTGCTAGCTGCATCCACTTGACACCTTTGAACCTCGTAACTCCTCCACCTACCTAATTTTCATCCGCCTGCTGCTACGCTTTCCTTCCCTTGGATCCAGTTGGTTGTACGTAATTGGTTATCCTGTCTTCGCGCTGCATGTCCAGCCCATGTCGATTTCATCTTAATTTAGGCTGGAAGGTCAACTACTTGAGTTATTTCTCTGACCCACTCTGCATGCTTCTTATGTCTCAACGTTACGCATGCCATTTTCCGTTCCTCTGCGTTGTCCTCTACGTAAGTAGAACCGTTTTTGTTAACCTCCATGTTTCGTCCCCATAGTTGAGTGCTGGTAGGATGCAACTGTTTTACACTTTCCCCTTGAGCGATACCGGTAAGCTACTAGTCATAATGTGTGACCACCTTCCAAATATTCCAAATACGGACCATCCTAATATATTCTGCCAGTTATTTCTCTTTCGTAGGCCGGATCAGCGGGTATTACCTCTCCTGAATAGATATATTCGCCAACCACTTCCAGCGCTTCACTATCTATTGTGAACTGCTGTTCCTTCCCGAGGTTGCTGAACATTACATTAGTCTTCTGCATATTGGTTTTTAAGCCTACCTTTCTACTTTTCCTCTCTAGGTAACCAATCATTCTTTGCAGTTCATCTCCTGAGTTACTTAGCAAGGCAATGTCATCAGCAAATCGCAGATTACTGAGATATTCTCCATCGACCCCGCTGCCTAACTGCTCCCATTCCATATCTTTGAATACGCTCTCTAAGCAAACAGTAGATAGGACTGGGGAGATGCTGTCTCCTTGCCTAACACCTTTATTAATTGGATTTGTATCACTTTCTTTATGCGGAACTGTGGTTGGTGTGCAGCCACTATTGATATCTTAAAGCGCTTTCACATATGGCTCAACTACACCCTGATCTCGGAATGCCTGCAAGAATGCCGATGTTTATACGCAGTCAAATGCTTTTCCCTAATCAATAAATTCTATGCATAAGAGCTGGTTATATTCCGAGCATTTTATTGTCACCTGCTGGTTGATGGCACGGATGTGACCGGTAGCAGAGAACCCGAAACCTGCTCGATCTTTTGTTTCATTGAAGTCTAAATATGTCCAGATACTATTAGCGATTACCTTAGTAAATACCTTGTAAGTATAGCGGATATTGATCTTATTTTTGTTAGCGTCCCCTTCTTATGAATTAAGATAATTTTAGATTCCGGTACTTTCGTTGTTATCAGATATTGCGTATATAGGGCGGCCAATTTTTCTAGCACGATATCGCCTCCATCCTTCAACAAATCTGTAGTTACCTGAACCTCTCGAGCTGCTTTCCGCCTTTTCATAGCCTTTAACGCTTTCTAAACCTTCCCTTCGTTATTAGCGGAATGCCTGATTGTTCTACACTACAGCCAATCTCATTTTGGTCCTGACTACTTCGGCCACTTTATAGGTCTGTACAGAATTCCTTGGCTACCTTATCTTGTCCATGTTACAACGACATTTCCCGCCTTGTCCCTCAGTGCATACATCTGATTTTAGCCTATGCCTAATTTCCTCTCTAGAGCCTTTAGGCTACGACCGTTCTTTAGAGCATGCTCAATTTTACGCATTTTATACTGCCTTATATCGGCCACTTTGCGCTTAGTGATTAGTTTTGATATCTCTGCCAGTTCTATATAGTCCGCTGGGTTGAAGGCTTTCATATTTTGGCGCTCCAAATGAAATCTTTCACCTCTTTAGATAGCTACCCGTATCATTTTTAACTATTCTACTGCCTAATTCTACCACGCAATCAGCAGTGATATTTCAGAAATTATTTTTCATCTCTTCTAGGCTACGGCTTCCTCGGCTAGCGCTGAATATCTATTGTGCAGCGGGACCCTGAATTCTCCTACTTTTCCCCTTAAAGCTAATTCGTTGATGGAATTCTACCTCACTAATCGATTTCGTTGCCTCTTCAAATCCAGATCAATTTGAGACGTTAACATCCTGTGCTCACTGCATCGAACCTTTCCGCTTACCTCTATATCCTGCACAATCACAGAATAACAACACAGTATGAAGTCAAATTCAATCTTAGTTTCCCCGCTAGGGCTTTTCCATGTCGACTTCCATTGCTTCTGTTTGCTAAAGAAGGCATTGCGTTCAGCAAACTCGACTATTACTTCCACCCTGCTATTCCTTAGCCCAATGCTAGAGTGGGCCACTGCCTGGTCTCCAGCTTGCTTTCTGCCTACCGTGGCATTGAAGTCGCCCATCAGTAGTGAACACTGTGTTTTTACGTTCCTCTTGCCGATTCTACATCTTCGTAGACGCTTCGACTGCCTGGTGACCATGACTACATATAGGCGCTTATGCCTCCACAACCTTCGGAACATACCGCTTATTAAAGTTAAATACGATGCCTGCAGCCTCACATTAATGCGATACTCTCATAAACAAAGTTTGAAAACAGAAATTCTATATCTATTTCTGTTTATCTGCTTTGGATGTTCATATATAAACAAAAAGAACGAAATTTACATCACATTTTTTGGCGTATGAACGCGCAATGCGTCTTATTTGTATGAAATGCGTTTTACATTTATACTCGTAAATTTAGGACAGCGGCCACGGTCCACAATATTTTTCGCGAAAACATGCTGGGAAATCTTTGTCGTATAGAGAATGTATTGGCCATGAATTGTAAAGAAAACAAAAAGCGGTCAAGTGCAAAGCCTGAGTCAGCTGACCTAGAATGACACTCAAGGAAATTCACGAAAGGTGAACTAAAAAGCTATTTGTATATCCCGCCACATTGGAGCCCAAGTCGGTAGACAGACACTTGAGCTTTTCCTTATCTCTGGTGATTGACGAGCCAAATCCACGAAAGAGTTCGCTTCGGAACACGTTCGATTTCTCTTTCGTCGCCAAGAGTCTGACGTCAGATCACAGAGGCGGCACCAAGCAATTTGTAGACGTCATCAGACATGTCACTCAACTGAAAGCGAACTCGTTCGGTTGCTGTGTGCGGTACCGTGGAAGTGGTGTGCGCTTCAGCATAAGAAACGTGTTGGTCTCTCCCGTCACCCGTCTCTTGTTCGCAGAGCTCGGTGAATGTGACTGGCGGCTTCGGCGGTCGCGCGTACGTGATAATCTTTTCGACATGCCAGACGATGCTTTCCGGAGGCACTTCAGTCTGTCGAACTGAAAACTTACCGTGACCCAACGAGAACAAGCACGCATACAAGAGAACGGAAACTACTCTGCGAGCTGCGAAAAACGTTGCAACTTTTCCAAAATAAATCGTATGTTCATAATTTTATACGATGTACTCAATAAATTTTCAGTACTGTAGCCAAATACATACATTTAGAGCTGACTGCGCTGAAAGTAGCATATGACTCCTTAAATGCACAAGAAACCGAGATAGAACCGCCCATCAAACCCGATTGGCTGTAGTGGGCCCCCTCGTTCGCCCAGAATTTGCGTCGCCCCCTTTCTCCCTCCATGCCTACTTCAAATTGACGTCCCTGCAAAGCGAACGCGTTATAAAGCGAACTATTTCGTGGATTCGGCCCGCGGTGGCGCTCTGGTAAAGAACATTGCCAATCTGCAAGTAAATACGGCTAATATATGTTGCAGCGTCTCCAGCTGCTCTGCAACGAATTGGATTAATTTCCCAGTGAGCATATCTCGTTCTGCCGTAACTCTAGCCAGTTTGATCTCGATTTCGGCGAAAGACAATTGCTGTCCAGGTAGAAAAAGCCGGCCCCTATTAACGCTCTGAAGGTTATGATAAGACGACGGCCCGTCGAGATTTTGCACACGGGTTGCGGTTTTCGTGCAGAGTTTTTTCTTAGCTGTGGACAAGTCCTTCGCATTCTTGAGACTGGCCATGGGCCTTTGGCTTCCGTCTGGCGTGGAACTGCTGGTTGCTACAGCGTTATCTTTGGAACGGCCATGTTTCTCGGGGCGAAGCTTTAAGCCTGGATGGAAAAGGCTCTTACCTGTGTGGAGAGGGCAGCCGGAGACTGTCGTGGAACTTTTGGAGTGCTCCACAGCTTCCTCGGTAGTGTTCCGCCGGGCACTTTCTTCAGCCTGGATTCGAGGACGCTCCCTCTGTGGGCTTGCGCCGACCCTATGGCCCGAAGCAGCGGGCTGAGGCGTACGTCGGCTCATCTGCGGACGTCCGTTCTCTGCAAAGCAGTAGCCAGGTATAGCCCGCGGGACACGAGACTGGCGCAAGAGCACGCGCGCCTGGGACTGACTTCGTCGTCTATGATGGGGTGGGGGGATGGGAGGACGCTTTCTGTCGGTTATAGGTCTGATTTCGTAGGCTTGTATAGGTCACTCCACACTAAGTAATCAAGGATGAGCACTCGACCATTTTCCTTTTTATTTTAAGATATCATGACCTAGTGTGCTACTGTGACAAACATTATCCCAACTTGTTTTTTTTTTGAAAAAAGCTGTATCGCGCCATCGCCATGGGTTAAGTGTTTGTGAAAGCTCTGCACAAAAAATGAATTTTAAGGATAAAACTTTCCACATTTAATTATGAGGCACTTCAATAAAAATATTATGTGCATTGTGTTTTCACTTGCAGCAAAATGAACTGAATTTGCTTTACTCTTTAAGTGCAAACCGCAAAAGGAAGGTACGAGATCAATTTTTGAATTCCTTAATCACATTTTATGCTCTGACAGCTATCATGTTTGCGTAAGGTGCGTCCATAAAATAATTCTACCTCATTGAAAATTATTTTGGGGGCTTATTCAGCCGCCAATTCAGTGGCGAGTTCTCGGTAAATTTAGGAGCGTTAGCAAGTTTCGCAATATCATTTAGTGGCATTTTATTTCAAAGTTTATTAAAAATCATGATTGTTTTAAGCGAGAAATTAATTTTGTAGTTGAGCCCTCCGTGTTTGATCTTCACGGCAGTGAACGCGGCAGCCGACTTCAATGAGACATATGAACACCACCGCACGGCACGTGATCTCGGAGCTATTTTTACTCCGACTGCTCCAAGCGACACTTTTCCAATAAATTCTCTTATTAGAGACCGAAAGTTCTTCTCGGCGGAAGAGAACCCCGTACCGCTCACACTGCGGAACACTTCTCCCTCTGTTCGTGCTCGGCTGGAAGCTGCGGATTCGTTATATAGCCCTTCTACTAAGGAAAGGTTTGGACCACTACTAAGGAAATTTTTAGAAAAAGAACCACTAAGGAAATTTTCGAAAAGTCAACCAACATGCTATTTCTTTATCGTGAAAGCGAATGAAGAAGTGATGACAGAATGTTGTTTTCCTAAATGTTTCTGTTTCCTAAATGGTGTCACATGAAATGGTGGCATCATTCAAGCGAGATTTGCGTCCTTTGCAGTGATGACATTTGGAAGCAAGGTTGGTGCAACATGCGTTGTCTGATCGCCCGTCTTGGCATGTTCCCTCAGTCTAGTGTTTATAAGTTCCTTCCGTTAAGATATTCTATTGGTGCGTTCCTGATGATCCTAGGAACCTTGCTCTTGTTTCAATACGCTTAAAAACGTGTTTTCCGGCTACTTAACGAAAACATTTATTATACATCTATTTGACGTCAGTTAAAGGAAGTCGGCATAATATGCGTTTTTTTCCTCCACTTCTGCTTTTATGCACTATGCCGGGAGATTTTGCTCGTGACGCGGCCATTTACCTACACACATAATCTCCCCTTCTCTACTCCCCTCTTCCGCAGATCGATATTCCTACTAGCGACGATTTATAAAATTTATTCACATCCTCCCTCTCTGCGACGAGGGAATCAGAAAATTCGGATTCATTGATGGGTTTTATTCTAATACTGCGAAATAGCATAAAATGTGTCCAGAGGTGAGTGTCTGAGACATTATTAACTTTTGCGCAACATGATCCTACAAACCTGCATTCACAGTTATGCTGATGACGATAAAGCACCTTTTTTTTAGGCGTGCCTAAGGCATGTCAGGCCTCGTTTTGCGTACATGATGCAACTGTTTAACCGACATTTCGCGAAGTTCGCAGTTACTAAGCAGACAGTGAGAGTAGTTTAAAATCTGCTGCTAACGGGAGATAGACAGACTCTACTACACCCGGGAAATGAGCGTGCATTGCGCCATTAACTGTGCACACACCGTTCTTCAAGCAGGCCAGTAGGTGAGCACTTCAGCAGCAGGAAAATATCGTTGGCTCAAATGAAGGTACGCCGTAGTTATGCAGATCGTGGCATACGTGAGGGGAAAAAAAAGAACGATAAAGATGGATGGTGCAAGTGCTTCGGGCAGGAAAAAGACGATGCAATCTACCCACATGACTACGAGCCACAATGTGCACAATGTGGCACGGAGGCGGACTTATACCACATGGTGTGGGGTCTGTCAGTACGACACAGTAGTAGAAGGGATAAAAAGCCCGACGATTGAGCGGTGAAAGGAAATGCTACTCGGGCCCGAACATTCAGCACGAGCTGACTGTAAGGACAAGGGCGGCTGGAAAATCTAATAGACTCCAGGAGGAGCGCTTCGTCATCTGACGCGAAGGTGTTGTGTACAAGATTCCTTTGACATGTGGGAAGGCGTATGTGGGGCACACAGCCCGAAGCCTCATTGAGAGGTTAAGAGAACACTGAAATGCGTGTGCCACATTGTCGACCGTAGGAAACCTGGCAACACATTTCTCTCGTTGTGGAAAGGATGGCACTCAACAGGACTCAAGGGGTAAACATAGCCAGGTTCAAGGAAACCAAGGAGCTGCCTCACGTAATAGACGCTTTGAAAAGAGAGATAATTGAAGCATTTAAGAGGATTTCGGGTCAAGAAGGGGAATGCCTGACTTCGTTCGTTTGGACAACAGGACAAGAAGATAGGCACAATTTGCTATTATTTTTGTCTCATTTTTTTCCTTCAGAATTTTTCTTCGCAATATTCATGAATTTTCTCAATTTTCTTCTTCCTATTGTACCCTTACGTCTTTTTTGTCATGTTTTCTTCTTCTTCATACCAGCAATAATAGCCAGTAAGTAGAGTGCGCATCATGGATGGGGACGTCTTGATGTAATCTCGTGTGCGTGTGTGTGTCTTTGCAGCGACCGAAGTCTTCAGACTCCCGGGTTTATTCCAATAAATCATCCTCATCATTACCATCATCATCAGGACAGTGGCCCGTGCAGGCTCGCAGTGCATGATTCCGCATAGAGCGCGCGACAAAGACGACATCAGAGCTTCTCCAACGGACGCCGCCGAAATGGATGACGAAGGGCACAATGACATCAACAGCTTCTACATATACATTCCAGTCGATGAGGGTGAAACCACCGTTGACTGCGAAGACAACATTGACTACCAAGAAGAGGGCGCAGACTGGGTGAGTTTCCTACATAGACCTCGTAGACTGGGCCTGTCGGCCCTACGAAATTCGAACTTCTTTTTCGTTGAAGATAAGAAATAATAACGATGGGTGATTTCGAATATCGAGAGCTGGTAGGCCAAACTTTATTCAGTCTTCATTCCTGCTACGTTGTTCTCTGTTACCGTTTGTTCTTTGTATTGTATTTTGTGTTTTGCCGTCGTATTGCTTCCCCTCTCCGAGCGTCCGGCAACAGTTAGGCTTTCATTCCCTGCTACTCGCTCCTTGTAATCGTACTATAATTTACAATTAGGAGCACAAGATGGACGCACGAAATGAAAAAAAATATATAGCACAAAATTAGCATACTCATCCCAATGCCTTTTTAGGCGAATAGGTGAGGCTCATTTTCATTGGAAAATTCCGTCCCACGAGAGAAAGGATTTTTCTCCGTTTTCAACCAACGCGTTTTTCCCTCTGTCTTAACCTCTTACTGCTCGACGCTTCCCATTCTCGGCTTCGTATCCTAAATAGTTTGGCCCTAGTCAGGTATTACCGAATGCAGTGTGAGAGTTGGACGAAATTAAACTAGATAAAATTTATGCGTTCAGGGGTTCTGCCTCACGCTAACAGCTTTTGTTTGTGTATGAAATTAATTCCTTCAACGCCGTTTTCCAGACATAAGCATGCGGACATTGCTTATGTTATATGAGGACAAGCGCTCTCTATTGTCGTGTATATACGAGTATTTAAAAAATTAATTTTTCTCATTTTAATTTCTTTTCCTCGCTTCCTTGGCGCTGCTTTGCTGACGTTTTTGCAACGCATTCGAGAAGATGACGCAGATGTTATGACCAGATCGAAACAAGTGTGATAGAAAATCGACATAGGTGGGTATACGGTCCAGGTTCGATTGCTTCAGGAGCGCGACTGCGGGAAGTGTACGGGCCGTATTCTTTGAATGCTTGAGCAAAATGGCGCAGTGTTGAGTACAGGCGCCGAACTGCGCAATCGTTAATTCTCGTTGCCTTGGGTCAACCTAAGTCTCTGTCATCGCGGCAAGCTTTGCGTTGCACTTAACACGCTCGTCCGTTTGCTGTTGTGTGTAACGGAACACTAATTCCGCCATCCTCCTGTACCATTTCACTTTTTGCACCACAGGCCAGGGGCACTGCGCGAGAACCTCTGCCGGATACAACTCCCCAGAGCCCCACATTGGATGACGAGGTGAACGACGCCATTGACATGAGCCTAAGACTCGTCTCCAAGAATCGTAAGCCTGCCCTGTTAGCACCATCGAGGTCGTTGTAAAGACAATCTCTTTGCGCTTACCTTTATGCCTAGAGGCTGGTGAACGTCTGACGCGCTTAGGAATGGCCCGCGTCCTCCCGTTGGTCTGTCATGTAATCGTGCAAAAGCGGCAGCAAGCGGTTTTGCACGACCTTTTCATTGGCGGAATATATGTCCGAAATGGAGAAACTGTATAATGATTAGCTCTCTAGCCGCATCGTATATGCAGACTTTCTCGTAAGGTGTACTGTAGCGGACGGCGCATAATATTAATGATGCATGCCGAAACAAGCAATATATATATATATATATATATATATATATATATATATATAACGTATTATAACGAGCGCCCTCATTTCCCCTAATTGATCTGCTTGTAGCTTACGGGGGTCTCGGTTCTGGCAGTCTTGAAGCCATAGGTAGCGTAAGAGGGTTCTAGCACAGCGTTCGCCCTCCCTCTTGATCACGTTCTACGTGACGCTGGCAGTAACAAAGGACGTTCTACGTCCACCGCTATAGCTGGGGGTGGCGCTGGTGAACACTCTCAAGGTTCGTATACAGACAACACAAATACCCAAGCAAGTAGCAGGGGGGACAGCGGCCGATGTAGCTCAGTTGGAAGAGCACCGGACGCGATATTCGGAGGTCGTGGGTTCGGTTCCCACCATCGGCACGTTGTTTTTTCTTCTACTTTGCGTTTAATAATCTTTCCCCTAAACAGATTGCACTACTAATTTCTGTGATTATCCAAGTAAACATTAAAAAAAAAAGACTTAAAGTACCATCCCCATCGCTTTCTTTGGCCTCGCCGACTGTTGGCTTCTTTCCTTCATATATATATATATATATATGTATATATATATATATATATATATATATATATATATATATATATATATATATATATATATATATATATATATATATACCTTGAGAGTGTTCACCAGCGCCACCCTCAGCCATAGCGGCGGACGTGGAACGTCCTTTGTTACCGCCAGCGTCACGTAGAACGTGATCAAGAGCGAGGGCGAAAGCTGTGCTAGAACCCTCTTACGCTACCTATGGGTTCAAGACTGCCAGAACCGAGACCCCCCGTAAGCTACAAGCAGATCAATTAAGGGGAAATGAGGGTGCTCGTTATAATACATGAAGGAAAGAAGCCAACAGTCGGCGAGGCCAAGGAAAGCGATGGGGATGGTACTTTAAGTCTTTTTTTTTAATGTTTACTTGGATAATCACAGAAATTAGTAGTGCAATCTGTTTAGGGGAAAGATAATTAAACACAAAGTAGAAGAAAAAACAACGTGCCGATGGTGGGAACCGAACCCACGATCTCCGAATATCGCGTCCGGTGCTCTTCCAACTGAGCTACATCGGCCGCTGTCCCCCCTGCTACTTGCTTGGGTATTTATGTTGTCTGTATACGAACCTTGAGAGTGTTCACCAGCGCCACCCTCAGCCATAGCGGCGGACGTGGAACGTCCTTTGTTACCGCCAGCGTCACGTAGAACGTGATCAAGAGCGAGGGCGAAAGCTGTGCTAGAACCCTCTTACGCTACCTATGGGTTCAAGACTGCCAGAACCGAGACCCCCCGTAAGCTACAAGCAGATCAATTAAGGGGAAATGAGGGTGCTCGTTATAATACATGAAGGAAAGAAGCCAACAGTCGGCGAGGCCAAGGAAAGCGATGGGGATGGTACCTTAAGTCTTTTTTTTTAATGTTTACTTGGATAATCACAGAAATTGGTAGTGCAATCTGTTTAGGGGAAAGATAATTAAACACAAAGCAGAAGAAAAAACAACGTGCCGATGGTGGGAACCGAACCCACGACCTCCGAATATCGCGTCCGGTGCTCTTCCAACTGAGCTACATCGGCCGCTGTACCCCCTGCTACTTGCTTGGGTATTTATGTTGTCTGTATACGAACCTTGAGAGTGTTCACCAGTGCCACCCTCAGCCATAGCGGCGGACGTGGAACGTCCTTTGTTACCGCCAGCGTCACGTAGAACGTGATCAGGAGCGAGGGCGAAAGCTGTGCTAGAACCCTCTTACGCTACCTATGGCTTCAAGACTGCCAGAACCGAGACCCCCCGTAAGCTACAAGCAGATCAATTAAGGGGAAATGAGGGTGCTCGTTATAATACATGAAGGAAAGAAGCCAACAGTCGGTGAGGCCAAGGAAAGCGATGGGGATGGTACTTTAAGTCTTTTTTTTTTAATGTTTACTTCGATAATCACAGAAATTGGTAGTGCAATCTGTTTAGGGGAAAGATAATTAAACACAAAGCAGAAGAAAAAACAACGTGCCGATGGTGGGAACCGAACCCACGACCTCCGAATATCGCGTCCGGTGCTCTTCCAACTGAGCTACATCGGCCGCTGTCCCCCCTGCTACTTGCTTGGGTATTTATGTTGTCTGTATACGAACCTTGAGAGTGTTCACCAGTGCCACCCTCAGCCATAGCGGCGGACGTGGAACGTCCTTTGTTACCGCCAGCGTCACGTAGAACGTGATCAGGAGCGAGGGCGAAAGCTGTGCTAGAACCCTCTTACGCTACCTATGGCTTCAAGACTGCCAGAACCGAGACCCCCCGTAAGCTACAAGCAGATCAATTAAGGGGAAATGAGGGTGCTCGTTATAATACATGAAGGAAAGAAGCCAATAGTCGGCGAGGCCAAGGAAAGCGATGGGAATGGTACTTTAAGTCTTTTTTTTTTTTAATGTTTACTTGGATAATCACAGAAATTAGTAGTGCAATCTGTTTAGGGGAAAGATAGTTAAATACAAAGTAGAAGAAAAAACAACGTGCCGATGGTGGGAACCGAACCCACGACCTCCGAATATCGCTGGACAGCGGCCGATGTAGCTCAGTTGGAAGAGCACCGGACGCGATATTCGGAGGCCGTGGGTTCGGTTCCCACCATCGGCACGTTGTTTTTTCTTCTACTTTGTGTTTAATTATCTTTCCCCTAAACAGATTACACTACTAATTTCTGTGATTATCCAAGTAAACATTAAAAAAAAAAGACTTAAAGTGCCATCCCCATCGCTTTCCTTGGCCTCGCCGACTGTTGGCTTCTTTCCTTCATGTATTATAACGAGCACCCTCATTTCCCCTTAATTGATCTGCCTGTAGCTTACGGGGGGTGTCGGTTCTGGCAGTCTTGAAGCCATAGGTAGCGTAAGACGGTTCTAGCACAGCTTTCGCCCTCGCTCTTGATCACGTTCTACGTGACGCTGGCGGTAACAAAGGACGTTCCACGTCCGCCGCTATGGCTGAGGGTGGCGCTGGTGAACACTCTCAAGGTTCGTATACAGACAACATAAATACCCAAGCAAGTAGCAGGGGGGACAGCGGCCGATGTAGCTCAGTTGGAAGAGCACCGGACGCGATATTCGGAGGTCGTGGGTTCGGTTCCCACCATCGGCACGTTGTTTTTTCTTCTACTTTGTGTTTAATTATCTTTCCCCTAAACAGATTGCACTACTAATTTCTGTGATTATCCAAGTAAACATTAAAAAAAAAGACTTAAAGTACCATCCCCATCGCTTTCCTTGGCCTCGCCGACTGTTGGCTTCTTGCCTTCATGTATTATAACGAGCACCCTCATTTCCCCTTAATTGATCTGCTTATATATATATATATATATATATATATTTATATATACCAGTTAATTCTTCTAGCAAGACTAAATATTGGTACGTGAATGTTTTTGATATCAGTAATATGCACACCAACTGATCAAACTCAGTGTGAGTTTCATTTGCCCTGAAATTATATTCAGTTGACGGAGTCAGTGACATCCCCACTTGCCGGCATGCAGTTCTTGTTTTAAAGATTTTTGTCAAAGCTGTTCAGTCCGCGATCAGGCAACTTTTTGTGCCCCGTTATTTCTTATAAGAGCCAGACTTTTGTTAACAGCTCCCTCTCTTTCTCTCTTTCTGTCAAAACTTTATTTTCCGCCGTAACTTTTGCGCGTCGCCAGCACAGCCAATGAGTTAGCCTGCTCGAAAGCTGTCTTTTGTGCGGGCACCTTGCTTCCTGTAAGGGATGTGAAGAAAGCGTGCCCTTTAGTCGTTGTAGCTTTAATAGCAAGGCTGCAGGAGCAGAGACACCCGAGGATTGTCGGCCTTGCAGGTCCGTACGCCGGCAAAAACGGAGCGAACGTCATCTGCTCTTTTCGTTGCGTCCATTGTTCGATGCATGGCATTCGGCCGTTTCGACTACTGGTCAAGCGGGACGGAGGGCCAGTTTCTCACGCGTGCATTGGAACATGTAGCGAGAGCATCATTACCATCCCTCATTATACCGGCTGTCTCGCCATGGCTTTCTGTGTGGTCACTGACCCGGTGTAGGTTCGGTCAAAGCGAGCGTGAAATATATCTACTCTTGCCGGACTCTCGGTGTGCCGCGTAATCTATCGTTTCTGTTCTGAGGAGTGAGTTTCGCCTATGGCAGCAGCCGGCATTGATCTCACTCGCACGATCACAACAGAGTAACGCAGAAAGCATATATGCCTATGGCCACAGGCCTGCATATTTTAGGCCTGCTTGTGGCGCAAACAGGGCAGAGGCTTCAACGCGCTGCCAACTTTAGCGCCAGGGCCACGGTTGTATTGTGGCGGCAGACAGAGAGCACCCCCAGTGCGTAGGTCGCGGATAAATCACGCGCCGCAGTTGTCGCTCAAGTTAGACCTTATCCTCGTCTTCTTTGGCTCAACATTATAAGGAGGGGGGTGTTACTAGATCAGCGGCGGTGGTGTGTCTGTCTGCAGTTGCAACGCGAACGTAAATAGCGAAATGAGGGGTACTGGGTAGTTTGTGTTCTAAAAAAATAATTTTCCGCTGCTTCACTGTAATGCCGTTTATATATCATGCTGCTCGTGAAAAGGTGTTGCATTCCTATTTATGGACACAGGAGTCTTGTAAATGTGAACTTTCACTTTATCTTGAAACACCATAGAGATTTTATCTCAAAAAGTGTAGGGCCGGTTTTCAAATTGCGAAAAGAGGAATACTTCTGCGTGAGTGCAGTCAAGTAGCTTGTCGAGCCTGCGGTCAGTCATTCCATATCAGGTCAGAAGTCTCCATTGACCGCCTCTTAAACCACCAGGGCCAGACGCTCGCTCCAATTGATTGCCGGCGGCAGGGTGGCAGGTTGCCTTGAGACGGACTGGGAGACAAATGGGCGTCTGTAATATCCCCTACCGTCCTGCGGTGGAAGGATTACAGCTGAGATGAACATTTTAGTACCATGTACCAGGAATGTTTTTTTTTAATCTGAACTTCAGCTTTTTCGGACACCGCAATTAACCAAAATATCATGAGATACAGTTCTGAAAATATTGATCGGATTGGTATATTCTTTTTATGCGTAAAAATACATAATCTTTTTTTTTGGTTGCAACGAGTGCTCAAGACTGCCAAAGAAAACCCAAGTGGCGCGTTTTTATAACGCCATGCTTCCATATAGAAGACCTGCGGTGTATTGATTTTTATAATTTTGTGATATGTAAAAATATTGGGTTCATACACTACAATTTGTTGGAGCAATGAGCTTGTTTAGAAATTCTGGATGTGGTTTAAAAATCCGTATTTTAATAGCTATGAGAGATACTTCTGTGTGGTATGTACAGATGGGTTGAACATAACGGCAGACATCATGCACGTGATAGAGATTAATACTAGACGATTACTTAGCCTGAATTGATAAACAAATTTTGTATCTTCAATGTTAAAGGCTTCAAAGGCGAATTTTCGGCATTTCTTATTTCTATCTGCACTGCCGATCAAAAATGGTAAAAACTGGGTTCAGCTTTGATGTTGACGGCTGTCGATTTCGTAACATTTTTATTAAAATAATGAATAAGGAGCTGATTTGTCATTTAGTTCATTATTAGAGTAATAATTATGCTTTATCATGTGCATTTGTATGCCTTGCTGCGCAATACAGTTGCAAACTGCAACGAGGTACACCTTGCAAATTTTCAAATAAAAATCTATAATCGTTCCTAAGACGGCGCTGAACAGGCTACAAAAACGCCTATGTGCGAAGCTAGATAGAGGGTTCAACGAAAAAAATAAGAAAAATTTACTAAGTTCTTGTAATTCATTTTTTTTTTTACTCTTTTCAGCGCAAAATGGTAAGCAAACGTCCTCTTTATATTTTTTTTCCTTAAGCAACTGTGGACTTGTAACAGCTTGCATACCAAACATTCAGCTTGTTTGAAGGTGTACGTTTGCTGTGCGTTTAAAACCGAAATGTAACCATAAAGTTTGACCTGATACCGAAGTGACTTGAGTATCCATTTCACATTTTATATCCTGGCTTGAGTTTTATTTGGGCTCAGTTGTGGGCAGTGTTTCGCATCCACACCAGAGCTCGAGAAACAAGGTTGTGAATACTGCCCGCTGATTTCTATTTACAAAAGTTGGATTACTTGGGAGCAATTATTTGGTGATAGAACGATACCATCACAGCGAGTTAGACCACGACATACAATAGAGGAACGCTTCACAAAGAGAAAGTTTTGAAAATTCTGCTGTTCTCACTAATCGTAGCCGGAATCTTGCGGAACTGCCGAATTCAGCCTAAATCTTGATAGAAAAAAAATAAAATTGAAGAGAAAAAATAATTGAATGAAACATACATTTGCATTCTGTGCAGTTTTCTGCTGCTTGGCTTATGAAGACTGGCTAGCAACGGTGATCGCCGTGAAGGGTGATAACGAATACAGCAAAACGCTCTCACTAGAGTTATGAGCTTCAGGGTTCCTATTGGCAAACATTTTCAGTCTAAAGACTGTGTGTAAGGTGGTGAGGCGGACCTAAGTAATAATAGATCATAAACATAACGGACAATGGGAATGACGTCTAATCTTGATAGCCTTTGCTACACGTGGAAATGAAGAGCGAGCAATGCCTTTGGGGAGTTTGGAGAGGAGGGACTTTCGATTGCTGCCAAGGGTCCGTATACGTAGATCTCGTGCCTCCACTTTACGTGCTGAATTCCCTGCCCTACCGGCCACGTCCAACACGATTATCGCCTTTTTTGTTCTTGTTGCCATAACAGGGAAGGACTGGGACTTAAGTCTATAACAATGTGGTATTTCTTCTGAGTTTTTAAATGATAGGAGAGCCAAGTTATTTCCATTCGCATTCGGCGCACAGTTGCAATCATACACTTGCGTGGGGTCCCCACGGCCGATCTAATGAGGAGGATGTTTTGCACACGCAGCCGAAATGGGCGACGAGGAGCTTGCAAGTGCGGTCATCGAACTGGCCTCACACGCTCTGGGTATTGAATGTTCTGTGACGACACATGACCTGCTCGCTCACCCATGGCAAGGTGTCTGTGTTAGCGAAGACACCGATACGACCGAAGGTGAGTGCAGCTTGCGTTGGTTTGTCTTCCTTGTTCACGCATCTTTCAAGGAGCACCGTTGTGGTTGTTTGTGATAATCAATGCCTTTAATTTAACATCTTTCAAAGAAGTATATATTTGTAACTTCAGTGCGCCATTCTGATGGTTTGTGGACAGGAGGTGGAAAGTGTGGAGGCAGAGAAAAAGCGAATGAAAACGTTTATTTGAAAAACCGACGAGTCTGCGGCACGGAAAGGGTTGGGCCAAATTACTCAGTAAGCGATGCTACCGCTGGTCCGCATTTCGCATGCAGGCTATCCCCTTTCAAGGCCCCCAGTAGGTTTTAAAAAGTAGGAATGGAGAAGACGTCGCATTTTCTCCTTTTTTTTGTGGACAGATTTGGTACATGAATTTGGTAAATATCATAGTTTTAATTCGAAAATGACGAATAATTTCTGAAAAAAAATCCTTAATCAATAAAATGGCAAAGTGCCAAGGTCATTAAAGTTGGGTAGCTTCTTCACTACTTCGATGTACAGCGAATTAAGCCCATTTTGGAATTAAACAAAACGCTTGATTTTTAACACCAGATTACGGATAGATATTTTCGTCCGGTCATCGGAGAGATGGTCACTCAGTTTCAGGAAACATTACTTCCCAAATGCTCATCACTAATCAATGGTAATTCTACCGAGGAAAAATTTTATGTATTGGCTAGCAAGAAGCTGTGAAAATGTTCTACTACTGCACGAGCTCCACCTAACTCGCGTATTCTCGAATAATGCAAAGAACCATGTTCCGATCTTTTTGTTTCCAGCTTTACTCAAGGGCCTAATATGTATAACCAAGATTCGCAACAGACATGAAAAAGCATTGATAGTTTCGCCAGAAGAAGCGGTAACTGCGAGTCAGCGATGACTCGTTTCCAATGTGCACTGCAGCAAAATAATAATAATAATAAAAAAAAAGCAAGTGTGGCAGCTTCAGAAATTTGTTTCTAATCTTAGCCTGTGGATAAAATATTTTCCCGGTTCGTCTGCAACAAAAGTTAGACTTCTACAATGCGCATTTGGACATCACAAAGGGCGCCGTAAGAAATACCGAGCCTCAAAGAGGACTCTTTTTTTTTTCGTAGAACGTAGTTGCTGTCTTTCAAATATGGTCCAGCCCAGCGGATCGATAAAGAAAAAAATAAGGCCTCTCCTTATAGGCCGCTGGGAGTCACAGCCCACAGCACTTGGTGAGCTTTGCGGTTCTCCAGAAACCTGGAGAAAGCAGGCACAGCAAAGTTGAAAATTGTCGCCTGTTTTTACGAATCCTGGTATGAAGGCAAATGTATAACACGCTGTCAAACTGCAGCTGCCGCTCAGTCGTCCAACCGCAGCCGGCCAGTGGCAGCGTCCTTTGTCACCACTGACAAAAAAAGACTGGCGAATTAGTTTATTGTTTCACGTATTTACACGTAGAGCCTTGTTAGTGACGTATCTGTCGTACTAACGTGCGAAGTTTACATTTTTCCTTTAAACCTTGTGCTAAGAAGGCATGATGAACGCGGCCGTCAGTGCACAGCAACCTGCCTTGACAAAAAAAAAAAAAAAAAAAAAAAAGACACGCCGAGGAGCAGATTAACCGCTAGTGCCTCTTCTTAATCGTGACGGCAGATACAACTTTAGTTCCCTCCGAACCGCATCTGATGTGGTAGGTCGGCTTCAAGCGCGTTTTCCTTCTGAACGGCCACAGAGCTAGTGAACGCTTTAAATGCCGTGATAGCGGCCTCAAATTCGCATGGGCGCAGCTTCGTCCCAGCTTCGGCAAATGTGGGAAAACTAAGATTTGTTTCCCTGAAACGTTTTTCTTTACCACTGTAACTGTACATGTAACTTTTTCGCTGCACTCAGCGAGAAAACACATTCGTGTCGAAAAAGGCGCGTCAAAGCGGGGAAAAACTACTGACTGCACATTTATTTATATTTTGCGCGGAGGCATGCCCATCTTTCTTTGCACTGCTATCAAAAGAGGAATAATTCGTAGATGCGGTGATTTTCTTGCATTGCGACTGCAGCAGAAACGTGCGCTACTTTTCGCTGTAAAGATCAATTACGGGAGCAGCGCTCTTCTTTCGGCATGAAACAGTTTAAAACGACATCAGTGAGAACGTTGACGTGGGGGCTAAATCGACACAAGAGAAGTGGAAGGCAGAAAGTAAGGCTTAAAGAGAGGTGGAGGGGTCGTTTACCGCTAACAATACCCCGGTCAGCTTCTACATTGGGAGGAAAAAGGTAGAGTGTAATTCGAGCTTGAGGATGTGATGACGCAACGAATTGCACAGGGTGACCTGGACGCTATGGAGATGTCCGCGCACGCGCCAGATGTTACTCATCTCACCTTGATTCGACGCATAGCACACGGAGTGGATATCTTGCATACAAAATGATGTTTATGTCACCTGCACATGCTTATGACATGGGGCTCCTTGCGACCATAAACCTTGGTACACCCACATCTAATAATCAGCTTTCACTGTACCTTTGTGTAGACTACGTACAGTTTAAGAGATGCGCTATAACGCACACACATGCCACACACGCGCCCGAGTTCATGCGTGGTCCACGCTGCAAAAACACAGCGGCCTCACTAGGGTCAGTGAGTGACGCCCCTACCCCCGCTCTAGCGTTTGCCCAACCAGACCCTCCGTTTTTTTTTTTTTTTTTCACATAATGAAGCATAACTTCAGACTATTTTCCGATTGCCTTCAATGTGTCGTTTCGCACTTTCCGCTGCTAGGCACCACATGGCCTTTCTCCATTATGAACCATTCTGCGGCATGCCCCCGCTTTAGCGTTTGCCCCACCAGTCCCTCCGTTTTTTTTTTTTTTATTTTTTTCACATAAGAAAGCATACCTTCAGACTGCTTTTCGATTTCCTTCCATGTTGCCTCTCGTACTTTCTGCTGTTAAGCACCACTTGGAATTTCTCGTTTATTAACTCCGTGCTGCGGCATGACTCAGCATGAGTGAGACGATAAAATCAATAGGCTTGCCTTTCTGGGCTGCAGATCGGAAGAATTATGAATAAAAACGTAAAAAAAAACAACCGCAATAATGTTCCCATTTCACTCTTTGGGAGCTGCGGAAATTAGTTAATAATTGAAGCTTTGCCCGTTAATTTCTCTGTTCATGGTCTTCTCCGCCCAGTTTCTCGGAGATAATTCAAGCTGCACAAACTAGATCTCTCTCTCCACCTTACCTCATAAATTCCTGGAGCTGGCGCTTACCGGGCTACAGCTCTTACGCTGCACTAGGAGCAGCAAGCACAGGCTACGCACCTCAAGATGCAACCACTGCTTCATGTCTTCCACAAGTGCTCGCGAAGAAAATATGAGGAATAGAAGGCGATGCGCCGGCCTTTGACCTGTGTTGTGCGCGGCTTGATGTGCGCAGCTCTTAATCGTCTCGGACATCTTCTCAGGCTCCCGAAGCAGAACCATATCCGGCGGCTCGATTCGCGAGTGGCGAATACCGATATCCGGTCGAACGAACATCGCATCCGCCTGTGGCTGCCTGTGCAAGAGTGATTCTATTCCCGAGCGTGAAATGGTTCAGCCCAGTAGAGCTAGGTTCTTGCACACGGCGTTTGCAACACTTGAGGTTTGCGAGTGCTTGTGTGTGTATCTCAGTGCCGAAATACGTTCTTGGACTTATGCGAGGGATCCGTCTGGGCCGCAGCTCCCGTGGGCAACAATAACGCTTACGTTGATACGAATAAAGAGCTTACATTCAAGCAGGCTTGATCCTTCGAGGCCGATGGCCATATATAAGCACGATGAATATCCGAAACGCCGAAGTGAGTTTATTAGGAGAAGATCGGAAACAGCGAATTTTAGAAGGAAAGTAGAATAAACAGGATTCAGAAATGGCAGGCGAGATTTCTTTCAGTGGATTAAGAAACAATATTTTCAGCCAAGCTCCCTGATATCAGGTGGCCTAGAACAGTATACTTCAACACGAGATAAAGCATTTTTTATAGTAGTTAATCGAGCGTTATGCAGGTGCATCTGCAGATGTTATGTTCCTCTTCGCCTCTCAGGGGTAAATATCTAACTATGCCTGCAACAGAGCCTCATACATGGGCTAAGGCATACGATGGAAAAGAACCTAACTGCCCCGCTTTCAGCGTAGAAATTTCCGCGTGTTCGCACCTTGTAATCAATACGAGACAATAAGCGGGCGTTAAGATCCCCAGTTCTGGCAGCAGATGTCCCATTGCCATCCCATCAATTCCTTGTTGAACGCTGCTGGCTGCTTCTAAGCCGGGTTCAAAATGTTCAAAAATGAAAGTGCCTCTGACAGGTCGCAATGAGAAATCGAGGTTGCAGATCGGGGCTTTGGGCTGCATGCGTTGATATTGTTTCGACTGGTTGCAAGCTCTCCTCGCGAGGTTGCGGCTGTTAGTTTCCACAGTGAGGGCTAGGGGACCGCCGTCCGCTAACATCAGCAGTGCTGCGATGCATCGGCGAATAATAACGGTGTGGCTATGGGGAGGAGCGGCGGCGGAAGCCCGGAGATTCGATTTCCCTGCTGACCGGAGGGTCGTCCTCGATTTGGACAAAGCCAGCGTCCAAGCGGCGGCGGCGAGCAGAAGCAGGCGGAAAGGCCTGCCTCTCTTTGCGGTAGCGGCAGTACCGATATACATGGCCAGGTTGTCCGCAGTAGAAACACAGTGGTCGGCTGTCATAACTGCGCCACCTGTCAGTTCGGCGTTGTTGAGAGCGCCTGGAAGGCGCCCACTGAGGTCTCTGGAAGAACCGCGTCTCGTGACGGCTCGGTGAGCTCGGTGGGGCGTGGTCTGGAAGCGGGCGACGAAGGACCGCGGCATATCTCTCGGGATGCGGCTCGTGGTAAGGTTCAGGAATGTCTGCCATGTAATTGACCGGTTGGGGAGCGTGGTATGGTTCGGAAAGGGCCTCCGCGTTGTCGACTGGACGAGACTGGTAGCATGGTGCAGAAAGTGATAGGGCGTACCGAATTTAATTCCTCACAGCTTCCATGAGGTCCCTTGGCGACTGATCCTTCGTAGTCGTAATTCGCTGCAACTCCTCAAGGACAATTTCTCTAATGATGTCTCGAATAGTGGTTTTATCTGTTGCAGTCAGCTCCGCCGTAGTCGTCGCGGCACAGCTGACATGTCGGTTGTACTGGCGGCACCGGTCTTGGAAGGCTCGCTCTATATCCGTAGAGTCCTTATTGAATTCACTCACGGTTTTGGGTGGGTGCACTGTAAAAACAAAAACACCTTATTAGGTGTTTTCGCATGTCTATAACTAACACCCATGCACCCTTGAAAAAAAGTGGCTTCAGAGTGCCAGTACACCCTCAAAGATGGTGCTTCGGTTGGTCATAACACCCTTCTATGGGGCCAATGCACTGGGGTGTTTTCATCACCTTTACACCCTATTGCAGGGTGGAAGCAGTGGCATTGCACCCGTACACCCCTTGATAAAAATCAGTGCGGATAACATCCATATATTGCATTCCCTAATTAGGAATTACTTTTGCCACTACATGCACATGTGCACATTTGCAATCAAGCCTAATGGCATTCCTTTTAACCACCTGTAATGCCAAATGAGCATGTAAAGAGATGCTGCATGCCATTATTTTGACATCTCGAATGGCCCATGCCAGTATGATTGTTTTTTCAAATTCACAGAGCATGCTACAAAAAAAATGTCACAACTGGAAGTCTTTTATTTGGCATAGAAGGGTCAGGGTTCGGGCTAGTGGGTGCTCGGGTGCTGGTAGAGGGGGGGGGGGGGGGGGGGGGGCAGGGGGGCACTTGTGTTCTGTTTCTTCATTGATGCGCGCTATGGAACCTCATTTATTTAACAATACTGCCACTCTCCACCGAGAGCCTAGCAGACGGGCAAAAACATACATGGTATGTACGTAAATACCTAAAAAAAAGAAGCAAAACAGTTCCAACAAATGCAGACAACAAAGTATACATTTTTTTCAAAAACAGAACCGAACAATGAACACAACAGCATGATGACATTTCGTAAAAAACAACAACAAAACTTTTAGTCGTATGCAGCAATAATCGCAGTACACAATATTAATACTATGCTTTGTCAGTGTCAATGCGTGCGCTCGCATAAAATTCGGCCTTAAGCGATGAAATAAAGCGTCGTGCAGCGCATCTTGGCTTCGACACGCAGACGCCCAAAAAGAGGTGCTCTATAAAGCAGCACAAATTGTCGGACCCCTTGTCATATGTCAGATTGAACAGCCAAAATCGACCCATTATTGGAACAATACCCTAAGTAGAGTCGATGACTCGAAGAAGCTTCAGCTGCTGAATGAAGGGGAAATACTCTTCAGCTTCTTTGATGCTGCTCCCAGTATATCCGACGCACGGCGTGTCAGGCTTTCCTTCCTGTTCCTTGATAAAATTGTGAAAGAAGTGCATAACAGAGCAGTTGTATAAATATGCACTGCACCTGGCAAAAAGCAAATTCAACATATTTTCTACTCTATATTTAGAATACGCCAATGCCCCTTTAGTGTTCAGCAGTGTGCTGGAAAAGGGCCCTATCGGAAACCACTGGTGGTTATCTCACAATTAACAATGCAGAGTATACTGTTATGGTTGGTTCAGGAGGCACAAAGCCAGCAGTCTGATCAAGTCATAAATGAGAGCACATAAGGTCAACCCATTTTTATTCATGCAGCATGCTGTTGAATGGTAATTTTAGATTATGCAAGCTATTTTATCAAACAAAAATGGCTACACTCATCAAAAGCACCTGGGTTAGAGAACTTCTATGCTGCCCCACGAACTTTTCATTTCACATGAACTGGAATGCTTATTATGATAGTTAAAAATGTAAATAAACAATAAACAGCACTGGAGCACGGTGTTTACTACTAAAATATTAACAGCTGGCTCAATGAAGGCTTCACACAAGGCCTACAGCATACCCTGCACTGGCCAAGTAGATACTACAGAACCAAAACCAAACAAAAAAAGAAAACGTGGAAAGAGCATACTTAGTGATGGGGCACTACAAAAAAAAAAAAAAAGAAGTGCATGTAATACATAACACATAATGCATTTCTGAACTTTTGCACGTCTTCTTGTGCTAAGTATGAACCAGCCAAGCCCTAGGTCATCGCAATGCTTCCTGAAGTGTTTACATTTAAGGTTTAGTAACAAGGAAAAAGTGTTCTCGCTGCTCTATGTGGCAGTTCTGAAACTTCATCACACATTATTCATTGAAAGTGTACACTGAAGTTTTGAGTTGAGCGACAATTACATGTTCAACAGCAGAGCATTACCAAACAACCAAACAGCAGAAGCTCTAAAAAATGTCAACACTGAACCATGGCATGTTAAAACATTTTCCACGCATAGCACATTGTATGCATAGACATCCAGAACATCAGTGGTGAGCCTCAAGAGGCGGCAGGAAGCTCAAGTGTTCAAGAAGTTGTAATCGTTATAGCGGCAGGCAGTCTGAGCACTTTGAAATACTAAAGGTTCGAATACTAAAAATATGTTGACTAACTTGAAATGCAAAAATAACAATTTGGATTTATTGAGAATGTTTACTATAAATGAGAATGTCTATGACAGTGCCACATGATTAATGCATGAAATGTTAGCATCTGTAGTTGAAGGCATTATATTTCTACAGCATGAACCTTGAAACACAGCAGTATTTTCTCCCAACCAATGTGGTAAACCTAATCTCAGAAGAATTAAAATTATTACATCATTTCAAACTTGGCTAGCAAATTACAGCATCTTTTAAAAACAACTATTGAACTGCATTACCCACCTTCAGAAGCCTGTAGGATAAGACAATGTGGCAAATATTTCTTTTGAAGCAGTCTCAGATTATATATTCCAGACATTAGGAACATGTTAGGTACTAGCATGCATGAGCAGGTTGAGAGACCCCTTTCCAGCAAATGCTAAACCCCACCAAGCTACTGCAAGAGCCATCTGATAAAGCACTGCTGGTCCACTGCAGCAGAGTGCTTAGTCAAATGGCACACTGCACCAATCTTGACATTACCAGTGCTTCATCAGGTGACTCTTGTATGCAATACGACGTGGTAAGTATGTGATGGCAGGAGTCTCTTAAAAGTGCTTTTGATTGTACTTGCAGTGCAAATGATCCTTTCACAGCAAAGAATTCATAGTTGTGATAGAAACTTGTGTAGTATTTATATTTGAATTATGAATCACTAATATATGTTACAAGTTAGACTGTAAACCATTTTAGAAACAAAGAAAATTCGCTAATAATGTCGGTTTCAAGAAGGCTTCCTGAATATTCAAATGACAAAGAGAAAACTTACAAATGATACAAACAACATCCAGAGCTCCCGGCTGGTTCCCAATGTTTGCCAAGAGTTGCAGAATGGATACTGTCTGTACATCTACAATAGAAATAAGCAACACAACAATGGTGTACCTCCTTGTAGGTAAAAAGAGACAGCCGAGTTTTGAGGCGATAATTTATTGTCTAATTTAAGAAGGCAAATAAACAAAATTGAAAACATGTAGAGGCACGCAAACTGAAAGCCAAACATCTGACAGCAAAAATTAGCAAAGCTTGTGAAGATTTGAATCAGGTATCGCCTAATTCTCTGCTGCTAGTTGAACAGATTCGAAAAGGCTCCACCATTACAATGGAGAAGAACAATAGGTAATTTAAATATAGCTAATGCGAAAATTGTTACATATGAAGAAATGCACAGGCTAGTTATGGTTTTATTATTCTTTCTGATGCTCAACCATGTTTTTAGTATATCTATAAGGCAATGCAAAATGGCAAAAATGTAGGCATTTAGCGAAAAACTGTCAATTAGATAGCACATACAGCAAACAGAAGGAAACAGCTTAATACTTACGCTTCTTTCTCCTTTCACGCATTCCCTCAGAACATACTTCGAGCACCGGGGGCAATGTCCTTTTTTCTTGCACGAATGGTGTCCTTCAAAACCAAGACAAGTGTCTTGTTAAGGCCAATTTCAACTGCCTCTTCGCCGTCCTTCTTGATCAGCATGTTGACGTCATGTACGAACTGCAAGTTTGTGTGAATCGTAGCCATAAAGAATTCATTTTACTCAATGTTTCAAGTAACTGAATATTAAAAATCATTGTACAAAAGCTAAGGCAATTGATGCCTTTGTACATATCTGAAAAAAAAAAAAAAAAGCTGGCATTAGCAAACAGCAAATACAATTATTTACTAAGGTTAGAAAACTGCAAAAACCATCAGTATTTTGCCACTCATCGCCAAACTGCAAGCAATATTAAGGAAAGTCTAATATAAAAAATAACAAAGCAAAAATTATGATCCTCCTTCCCTCAACTTGGCACACGGCTGAATGGCAATAAAATATGTAATATATCTTAAGGGTCCCCGCTCAGCTTTAAAAAGTAGGCTTCAATTCTTAGAGACAATATACAGACATGCATCGTTAGCATATGAAAGTCAAAGTGTTTTCTGGGCCCTTTAAATCAATAAACTGCTTTCAACATATACATTACAATTTTTTTTTAATAACAGTAAGTTACAAATTTGCCTGCAATATGCGCACTGTGATGAGCAAAGAAGGTAAACATATGTGACTGAGGCTATGATAACCGCTTCATATGTACATTTAAGCAAAAAACAAAAAAAAAGTAAACATCTGATCAGAATGAAACTCTGTAATAGCAACATCCGGTACAATATTTGGCCACAGAATTCAAGCTGTCGACCTCTACTTGAATGCTGAGGCATCAGTATCGAATATCCATTTATTCTAGTCTAAAGACACTACAAAAATCAAGCAATGCGGTCAAACAGTTATGTTGAAATGTGACAACAAAAATAATGAAAACTGGATGGTTTGAACCACATCAGCTGACTTAGCACGTGTACAAGTGCCTTAATTGAAGTCTTGCTGAAAATAAAATATGTACCTAAATGATTCTTCGAGAGCGAAAGTAAACGCCATAACAAAAGCAGCATAATAAAAATGCAAATTCACACTCCATGCAACCGCAAAAGATGGTCCCCGTAAAATGAAAAATGCTCCTATTGTGATTAAAAAAGGCAAATCCAGACGCGGGGAAGTTCACATAGGCTGATGATAGCGGCCTATAGTTTACGCAGTTTGGAATAAACTATTATGCAACCAGGCCGGCCGACCAGCGCACTTCGATGCCGAGAGCACGAGCGCAGAGGCGTGCCGCGCTGAACGGCCGCCGAGAACGAACATAGCCTCCTCGAACAAAAAGTTTAAACAGAAGGGCTGCGGGAGGACGCTCCCCGAGCAGCAGGACGGTGCGCGCCTATGCTCCGAGTAAATAAAAAAAAAAAGGGGGGGGGGGGGGGGGGCAGCGCTCCGAGTGAAAGAAGACGACGAAGCATGAAAGGTTTCAGGAGAGCGAGCGCGAAGTCTAAGAGATAAGGGAGGAGGGGGGAGTCGAGAGTGCTAGGAGATAATAAGGTAGTACGCCAACATGACCTTGCCGCACGAACGGAAACGGTAGAACAAAACCGAGCCGTTGCGAACTGAGCGCAAGTATCAAACTGTCAAGAAACGAAAATCGTTTCGTGAAACTCCTGCGCGTACAAAATGCAAGGAAACGTAGCACATACATTATTTCTGTTCAAGAAAGTTGAGACTGATGTTCTTGCGCGAAATCTGCGTAACTCGCCGCGACATCTACCACATGTGCGATGTCATTTTGGCAGCCAGGTGAAAACAAGCGCGTGTCTCACGTTTTCATTTCAGCACATTCTGGAGCATTCCGGCACAAAAAGACACAGAATACAGCAATCCGGTAGGACTCTGTTCCCACAAAGCGCAATATGCGTGAGAATAGGCTTACCTTTACAGACGATTGCGTCAGCCGCAAAGTACGCTGTCCGCCTTCGTATCACCGGCACCGAACCAACCAGTGCGATTTCAGCGCGAGTGCAATGTAGTCGGCGCATATACCTCTTAGTCACGCAGAAAAAAAAATCGTCCATGCCTTCTTCTTTCGAACATCTCAAACATAAAGCGGTGCAGCAGTCCTTCGGACTGAGCAACGCAAAAAGAAGCCCGGACACTTGCCGACACGATAAATGCCCGTTTGCGTTAAACACCACATGTAGAAGGCACTTCACAAGCGTACACACTTCTGTAACACATATGCATGGGAGATGCAACACATTTCACGAGGGTACACAATCGAAGAAGCACATTCAGCATTCGCCGAAACGTGGTCGAAACGCACCCCACAATGCTAACGGCCATATTGTGAAATTTGAAAAGAGCGTTCGTAGCTACCGGCGGCCTCCTGGCGGTGAAATTTTGTTTCAGTTTCTGTTTCATTTTTAGAAAGCACTCATGTGTAATTTTAATTTTAGCGTTACTTTTGGTGCTTTATTTAGGTGTTGGGTTATATTAGCAGCGCCGCTTGTGTATAAAAGGCTACGAAGTTACGCAGCCATATACCCCCAGCATGTTAGGTGATATTGCTTGCCCGTAACACCCTAAGGCATATTCTCCAACCAAAGCACCCCTTTGGCATGCAAGAGGTGATTTCCAATGGCACGAACACCCTAGACTCAGGGTGTAAGGCTGTTTTGAATCAGACAAATGCCCAAAAAGGTGTTTTTGTTTTTACAGTGTGGTGTACCAAGCCGGCAAACACCTGTTCTTTAACACCGTGTATGAGATGCCGTAGCTTTCTTGGCTCACTCATATCAGGGTCAGCACGGCGAAAAAGGCTTGCCTTGTCTTCCGCAAACATAGCCACGCTCTCATTCGGCTTCTTGACGCGCACTTCAAGCAGGCGTAGCGCATTGTCTCGTCGATCACTTCACGCAAATGTGTCTACCAGCTGACGGCGGAAGTCATTTATGTGGGTAAGCTGGCCTCATGGTTTTCAAACCACGTTCTTGCATTATCCTGAAGGGCGAAATAGACATTGGAAAGCTTCTGCTCTGCGCTTCATTGATTTATCTTGGCCACTCGCTCAAACTGGTCAAGCCAGTCCTCCACATCTTCATACGCTTCCCCGCGAAAGCACTCTGGCACCTTGGTGTTCTGAAGAGTAACCGGTGTAAGGGTGGGATGTGCCATGGCTTGGGAGACCTGATGAACTTGGGCGTTTCAAGAGTCGTTCGGCAGATGGCTGAACTCCGGGGCTAGGCCTAAAAGGTGGCGGCTAGCGCGATGCACCAGCGTGTCGATGTCTGGGATCCACTGTGGACTGCCGGAAGGAGTCTTATGCATACCCCAGCACCTCCACCACTGTCACGTCTCGAAAGAACGCCAAGGAGGGCCTAAGATAAGAAGGTTTTAATAGTCGACTGGAACGAGTCTTGCGCTCAAGCTTCCTCTTTCTTCTTCCAGGCTCGCGCTTTTGTTCCCAGTCATCTTTTGCGTCCTCTTCTATGCGGCAATATTAAGACGGTGGTCGTGTCAAGTGCGGTCTCATAATGACAGTTGAGAGAGAAATGCCCCTTGAGCTGACTCAATCTCCCCTAAACGGTCAGTACCCTGCAGAGCCTTTCACTCGCCACGAACTGTGACATACACAGGTAAAATAATTCTACTTCCCATTGAGATTCTTTACATTTCAATTCGAACATCTCCATTTCGCCAGCATGCTGCAAGCTGTATCCTGCATCCAGACCGTTGCCAGCGAGTACCGAGGCCATACCAACGATATATATATTCAGACGCAAAACGGTAGTTCGCAGCTCGGTGACGGCGGACGTAGCATCTGTTGTTGTGAGAGGAAAATTCAGATCCACATAATGCAGCATGTTAATTGTCTTCAATACATTTTATTTTCACTGTTTGCCTTAAACCACCTCTACTTTGGCAAAAGTCCGCTCCTGCCCATTTCTCTTGTGTTCTTCGTTTTTGTTGTCAGCCCGTAATCATCGGAGACTTGCTTCGTATTGAAGACAGGCATCCCGCGCATTTTTACAAATTTTCGCAGGGTAATTTGTTGCCATTACCCCTCCCCCCCCCCCCCTCTCACTCCCCAGCAGCGCTCCTCTGAGCGGGGCACCTGGTGTAGTGCACACCCCAGCACCACCCTAGTGACGCTACTGCGTATAGAGCTTATTCAGTTGATGTGAGTGCAGCCTTACTGGCAACCATGGCACACACAAAGCAATATCGGAGACGGAGAAAGAAAGAGAGAGAGAGGGGCCTACGGCGAATCATGATACAGCGTCGGTGACGTCCGAGCTCTGGTTGGACGGCGTTGCATACGGCGCCTCAAGTGTCCGGCTTATGAGTGGCGCGCAGCGGGGAGGAGGCCGGTAGACCGGCGTCAACACGTCGGAAGCAAATTTTTGTGTGCTTTTAGTTTCGAACCGCCCTACATAATGACGTCTCCACAATACAGGGTTGCCACAACTGCTGCCTGCTTACCCTGATATCGAATAGGGTCTATAGACAAGCGTCATGTTTGTAAACAAATGTGGCACATCGATCGGCAGCGACATGGGGAGTAGGTAAAAACGCGGCGTACCTACACTGCGCCAAGCGACGCTGCCATCGAAACGAATTCGCGTGTGAAAATATTTCGAAAACTGAACGTATTTTGTGTCAATAAATGTTTCTGTTTTTGTCTGGAGAGTAGTTTTACAATTTTCAGCCTATTCGCCAGCTGCAATTATCACGGATAGTGATGCATTTCCGTGGAAACAATAGTGCGGCTCGAGTTGGTGGCTGTAAAATTGACTGATTAAATTAAATGAAAACGAGAAGACAAGGTATTAGTATTAGTCGTATACACTCGTAAACTTCCGAGCCTATTCCTAGCCCATGCAAGGACGAGGATGACGCCATGATCGGCTGGAAAGATCTGTTTCATATGACGAACTTTTTGAAAAGCTTTCTGCTTTTGCAAGCGCTTTCACTCTAGAGAACGTAGAGTATTACCGGCAACCAAAGTCATACAGTTTCTTTGAGTAAGAAGAACACGATATTTTAGTTGTTTGTAGCGTCATCTATTGCACGGGCAAAATGTTTTCATCTGCTTGGTGAAACAGAAGTTTGCGGGACTGGTCAGGCCCATTCACAGGTTAAATGTCCGTCAGAATGCTCTCATCTTGCTTTCTTGGTTTTAACAGAAGGGATGCATGCGCGCAAATGCAAACGGTTTCCATTAGGTTGAAGCGAAAATTATTCTCACTCATCTGAGCCATTTTAATACACTCGAAAATTGTTTACTCAAATACGCGTCTTCGTATCCAGCTTATTTTGCATCCTTCTCAGTTGTTTTGAATTTTTTATACTCGATAAATCATACGCTTCTGGAGAACGATATTAGCTCCGTACTCCCGGAGAAAATCAATACCAATGATAAAGTCCCGGGAGCAGTCAGGTATAACAAGGCAGCTTACAATGAACGTGGTGCTGGGAATTTGAACACTTGCCGTGCACAGGCCACTAAAAGTTACGACATGTCCGCCAGTGGTGCGAATTTGCCTGCCAGACCGTGGTGTCATTACATTTTTATGGAGAAGCGCTAGCTCCCCTCTTATAATCAAAAAATCAACACCAGTGTCCACCAATGCGCTAACTTCATAGCCGTCGAGAACCACGGGTATGTTCAGAAAAAATCGATCATCATGCGTAGGAACTTTCGTCGGTGCCGTAAAATCGCGATCGCTCACAGGTCTCGTTCTCAGGGGGGTCTTCGTAACGTCGATTGCAAGCGGCCTCGCCCCCGAAGGTTGCTGTATTTAGTTTTCCCGGCGGGGACTTGGCGACCGTCGCAGCGCCATCCAGAAGGATCTGGGCTGCGGCGATGGTCGTCGTGGGGACGGAGAGCGTGACTGCCGCTGGGAAGTTGGCGCCATGTGCTGCTGAGCTAAATAGTCCTCAATATCACGGGGTCGTTGGCCTATTGGAGGGCGACGCACGTCGATAGAAAATCCGTGAAGACCCAGGTGTCGATAGGGGCACTGACGATAGAGATGACCTGGTTCCCCGCAATGGAAGCACAGGCGCTGGCGATTTGGGGCGCGCCACAGGTCCGCCTTCTGCTAGGGTGGTCGTCGGTTGTCGACGTACGGCTCAGTGTGTGCGGAATACAATGAGCCTTGATCGGGTGGCTGTAATGGCGTCGAAGCAGGCGCAGGGCGTCGCACCATATCTGCATAAGCTGGACGTAGGTACTCATTGGGAAAAGGTGGCGGATCAGCGGACGCTACCGAAGGCCTCAACGCATGAAGCTCTTCGCGGACAATGCTAGCTATAGAGCCAACTATCGGCTGGGGAGCACCGACAAACTTCTGGAGCTCTTCGCGTAAAACTGAGTGGATGATGTCGCGTAGCTTCGGGGTGGCCCCGAAGGCCGAAAGCGGCTCCGCAACCGAAGCAGCGAGCACCGGCCTGTCGTAGGTGGCAGACCGCTTCTGGAGCATCCTCTCCATTGTGACAGCTTCCACAAGAAGCTCGGCGACCGTGCTCGGTGGATTACGCACGAGGCCAGCGAACAGTTGCTCTTTAACATCGCTCATGAGGTGGCACGGTGTTTAATACCATAGTTATCCTGCGTGATCAGTGGAACTGGATATTTTATGTGTTAATCCATCGGGTCCTGAACCAATAAAGAAAATTCATATAACCTGTTAAATAGCGCTGCGTGACTTTGTCGAGATCCTAGCGACATTTATTGGCTTTCTAGGACCAATGATGAATCGCGAAACTCGCGAATGTGAAAACAGAAAAGCGTGCTGCTTCACAAGTCCAACGATGTTTCGGGCACATCGCGCTTATAACGGCTCGGTGATACTGCTGAAGGAAATTGGCAGCATTTTTATGGTCCTTTTCTGTACGAACAGAAACTCAGGCAAAAGCGCAGGTGAATGGGATCTGTCATCAGGGTTTATCTGCTTTTGACGGGGGGGTGGGGGATCTAAACCTACGTTTAGAACAAACCATACAGTGAAGTTTTGTTGGTGGTTCTGTAGCCCTGTGCGCCAGGGGTGCACCGTCAGAGACGGTGTACCGTGTTGCAGCGGAAGTTCCTTGCGCCAGAGACGCCTCGTCGGAGACGGTATGAGCGAAGACTTGAGCGCAGGAGTTGACGAGAAGGAGAAGAAAACAGAATTTTATACACACAGAAAATATTTACAACATTTAAAGCAGAGATACAGGTGGGAACCAGCTAAAAGGGAAATATTCCCACCTCGCCATAGCCGACGATGCCGAGCAGCAAAACCTAGTCCGGAACGCTGGACCATGCCCTCGGGCTCGGTTTTAACCCCCTAGGTCCAGCCCTAATTTCCGCATCGACCAATCACAACCAGCTTCAACCTGATTGGTTTGGTCCGACGTCCAGCGCCCCCTTCAACTTTAAGAGGACCTAACCCTCTCTCTCATAAACACAAAAGGAAAGGCAGAACTCTTAAGGTCACGTTGGGCGCTTCCATTGAATGAGCGTACCCCCTGCCCCCGCGAGGTCGAGACCGCGCTCAACCCGGTGTACAAAAAAAAAAACAAAAAAAGGAAAAAAAGAACAGAGCGGCCCTGTCATGACCCGCCTTTCGTCAGGAGTACAGTGCCAATATTATGCGTTCGCCACAGTGTTCCATCGGGGCCCGCGCTAATCTCTTGTGCCCGTCGGTCCCTGACACGTACCAAGCGCTTGTTCTTGCGCTATGCGCGGAGCGGCTGAAGAGCGACCACGAGGATTTAGAGGCGGGAACGGTATGATGACGTTTCAATGTAAAAGTGCAACGTACGCTAACCGCGAGAAAGCGATCAGTCGCCGAAGGTGTGGTCGACTAAATTGTCCACTCCGCTGCGCTGGCTTTAACCTTTATCCGACCGCAACGACCTTAATGAAAGCAGCTGCCATTTTCTTTCTTCTGACTCGCGGCGCAGCCAACGCCCCGCAGTTAGCCGGAATATCATGAAATGATCTCGAAAACACAGCAAGCGCTGCGCCTCCAATGCAAACGGCCCGAGCTTTTGCCAAAAGTCATTGCTATTGCCAGCGCCACTGCATATACGGAAGTCACAGGCTGACGCTCTTCTATAGGCTATTTCCTATGTCTGCGGGTGTCATAGGCAAGTATCTAGGCCAGTCTTACATGAAATCATGAGAACCGCTTTCTTCACGCATCAGCCACCAGTGAGTGTCACCCTGACGCCAAAGAAATTGGTCTTGGTGAGGGGATGAGAGTCCGTTTCTGAAGGTAGCTTGCAGTGCCCGCCGCGCATCAGTGTAATCAGAACGCTGGGAAATTGCAGCGAATTTTCGCTTAACGAGGCAATAACTCGTGTTAGGCTTAATTCTTCTCTTGTGCAGGTACTATTTCATGTGTTTAAGTAGTGTCGGGAGTAATAGTGGTATGAAACCCCCAGCCACCTGCAGAGTTCAGGAAAACTCGAATGCAATGATATGAAGCGAGGCCATCCGGGAGCGAGAGAGCCAGGATGGGGCCCTTTTACATCGACGAGTATGTCAGTTCGCTCGGTTTGAAGTGTAGCTCTCCGCCTCGTCAGAACTCCGCGGCGCGGTAGCAGCCCCATGAGTGACGTTTTTTTTTTCTCTTTATTGCGTGACCTAGACATGACACCGAAATAGGCAGTAGCCGCACATCAATATTGCCATACTCTATTTCAAACATCAGATGCAGCTCTGCAAAGACTGCGCAAGCAGTGCGCAAAAAAATGGGGGGCGGGGGGGGGGGGGGGATCGTTCCGCGGCGGTTTCTTAGAGCGAAACTGAAAAGCGCAAGACTATCTCGCGTCTCGGCGAATACTCTTGCTCACGAAACTTATTCAGAAGACACATGCCGAAATGAAAAGGAGACGCACTTGAATGCGGCACGCCTTTCATGCAATACATTTCGCGTGTACATCTATTCTTCACGAAGAAGTCGACTGTGCTAACTAAAACAAAAAAAAATTCGAAATATCAATTCACAAATTTCGATCGTCTTGCCACAGGCACGAGCGCTTCTCACCAAACTGATGACTTATGGACTCTATAAAGCCTGCAGAGAGTACATTAGTTATTTGCGCTCGCCTTAAGCAACGCATTGTTTTTGGTCGTGGACGCAGTCACGCAGGCAGAGCGCTAGCGTCAGCAGCGTTTCACCTGATATCAGCAAAGGCGTATAGCTGCACACGTTTGGCGCTCCTGCGGCGCCATTTTACAATTCACCGATCAGAAGCACGACACATCGAAATGAGGAATCTGATACGCCTGCAGATAAGGAGGCTTTTGAACTCAGATGCAGTCGGGAGATGTGTTGTGCGGCTTTAGCGAGCTCTGCCACCAATTGGGCGTTGTACACCACTTTTGCTCCCCGCAGCACAGGACCAAACGGCGTAACCGTTGGTGTAGGTTTCCTTGTCGTCGCACAAAGAGCTTTAAATGGTGTTTACGACATCGTAAACATGCATAAAGCCTGAATATGCGTTCCTGTAGATGGCGACGT
The DNA here is from genome assembly GCF_055883805.1 of Amblyomma maculatum. Classification (NCBI taxonomy): domain Eukaryota; kingdom Metazoa; phylum Arthropoda; class Arachnida; order Ixodida; family Ixodidae; genus Amblyomma; species Amblyomma maculatum. The sequence goes on from NW_028146738.1 coordinate 894,187, forward strand.
TCTACCAATGCAGCTGCATGGCAGCTTGCATTCAATGCGCTGGCAAGGCTGAAAAGTCGGTCTGTGCGAATTCTCTTTGAATAAAGCATTGTCACTATGAGCCAGCCTAACATTAACGTCAGCGTGTTCATTTCCCGCCATGCCACATTAGCAACTGCACCCTTACTGTTACCGCACATTGAAGCTCCTGATCTGGCATCAGCACAGTTTATCCGACTAGCGGCTTTAACGTTCTTTTGCCCCACTCGCCCCACGGCCAGGGCATATTTGTGTGGTAGCTTTGCAGGGTGACGTAAGAACACTAAAAACCCCGTCTGTGAATAACTGAAAATGTTCCCACCGCAGTTATGAGGCTGTACCGAGGGACGGAACACAAATGCCAGTGCTTCTTACAGTTTGGTTAACGGCCGCTAGGGCGGACTCGACAATTTCCCAGCTACACGCCGTAATGTGTGCTTGCAAAGCTGTCCAGTTTTTTCTTGAGTAGGAGTAACGGAAGAAGGTTATTGCAATCACCGTTGGTTTTAAAAAGTGTCATTGCTTCGCAGAGAACGACGAAGACTGGGTCATAGTCACCATACAGGAGGAAGACAGTACGGACGAGACTCCGGAGGTAGCTCTACAGGATTACGACGACGTGGACAGCATCGTGACCGCATCTGACATAGATTCAGAGTACCTAGACGAAGATTACACGGATGCCGAGGAGCCACCTTACCAGCAGATTCTGAGCGGTGGCTCGGACGGCGAGGAGTGAAGAATTCCCGCGAGGAGGCACGGGCGCGCTGTCCACAAACCTGTGGACTGAACGAGCTTGGAGCGTCCGGTAGCTCCGTTTCTGTCGTGGTGACAAACTGTGTCTTCGGGCTGGCGTCATTCCCGAGGAGTGCTCCCCTTTTTTTTTTTTTTCTCTCAGGCTACTTGGGGACAATTATGTGCGATGAAAAAAAAAAAAGAGAAGAAAACACGAGTTCGTCGTATTTATTTTCGTTTACCTAACCCTAGTACGAAAATAACAGCACGCCCCGCCGCAATGACACAGTGGTTAGGGCGCTCGACTGCTGTACCTAAGGATGCGGGATCGAATCCTGGCCACGGCGAGCACTTTTCGATGGAGGCGAAAAGCAAGGCGCCTGTGTGGTGTGCGGGTGTGCGTAATTCACCTCAGTCGTTCAGTCGTGTCCGACTCTTTGTGACCCTATGAACCATGTCACGTCACGCTTTCCGATTTCTCACTATCTTCCTAACATCACATAGCTTCATCTGCAGCGTCTCTAAGATGCCATCCAACCATCGCGTTCACTGCGTACCCCTTCTTCGACGACCCTCAACCTTTCCCAAGATCAAATCTTCCTCCAGCGACTCCTCTCTTCTCATCAGATGACCGAAGTAGCTGAGCTTTAACTTTAGAATTTGACCCTCCAATGAGCAGTCAGGGTTCATGGTCGAGAATATCTACTGATTTCACCTTCTGGCAGTCCAAGGAACTCTCAAGAGTCTCCGCCAGCAACACAACTCAAACGCGTCAATTCTTCGGTGGTCAGCCTTCTTCACAGTCCAACTCTCGCATTCATACATCACAACTGGAAAGACCATAGCACGAGTTATACGGATCTTGGTTGGCAGACTAATGTCTCTGCTCTTTACTAGGCGGTCAAGGCTAACCATGGCTCTCTTTTCCAGAAGCAGGCGTCTCCTAATTTCATGGCTGCAGTCTCCTTCCGGGGTAATCTTTGAGCCCAAGAAGAGAAAATCTGTCACAGCTTCCACTTATTGTCCCTTGCTGCTCCAGGACTTGATAGGGCAAGACGCCATGATCTTTGTCTCTTTAATGTTCATTTTAAGCCCAAACTTCTCACTCTCTTCTTGTACGCGCATCAAAAGTCTCTTGAGTTCCACTTCACTTTCTGCCATTAATGTGGTATCATCCGCATATCTAAGGTTGTTGATACGTTTTCCAGCAATCTTCTCTCCAGCTGAAGACTCGTTCAGATTTGGCCTTCATCATGATGCACTCGGCATATAGGTTAAATAGGCAGGACGACAGTATGCAGCCTTGTCTCACTTCTTTCTCAATCGGAAACCAATCAGTAAGACCATGCCCAGATTGACTGTGGCCTCTTGCCCTTCATACAGGTTCCTGAGGAGACAGATGAGGTGAATTAGAACTCCCATCTCTTGGACAGCTTGCCACAATCTGCTGTGATCTACGCAGTCAAACGCTTTCGCCTAATCAATAAAGCAGAAGTGGATGGGTTTCTGGAACTCTCTTGCTTTTTCCATGATCCAGCGAAGGTTGGCAATTTGGTCTCTAGTTTCTCTGCCCTTGAGAAACCCAGCTTGCACGTCCGTAAGCTCCCGATCCACATACTGCTGCAGCCTACCTGGAGGATTTTCAACATCACCTTGCTAGCACGCGAAACAAGCGCGATCGTGCTGTAGTTGGAACAATCTTTGGCACGGCATTTCTTTGGAATGGGGATGTAAACTGACCTCCTCCAATCCTGTGGCCACTGCAGGGTTGTCCGAATCTTCTGACATAATGTATGCAGGATGGTAACAGCGTCATGGTTGAGGTTTTGAAGCAACTCAGCTGGAATGCCATCAAATCCGTCAGCTTTGTTCTTAGCAAGGCTGGCTAAGGCCCATTGAACTTCACTCTTCAGGATGCCCGGGTCGAGGTCAGTAATAACAACCGTCTTAAGTTGGGTTTGCACATCCGGGTCCTTCTTGTACAGTTCTTCTGTGTATTCCTGCCACCTCTTCTTTATCTCTGAGGCTTCAGTGAGGTCCTTGCCTCGTTTGTCCTTTACCACGCCCAGCTTAGTACAGAAGCTTCCTTCGATATCTTTGATTTTCTTATCAGAGCTTTTGTGTTCCTTAATTGGCTGTTGTCCTCAACTGCTTGGCACTGTATGTTCAGGAAGGCATTCTTATCTCTCCTTGCTATTTTCTGAAAATCCGCATTGAGAACCTCGAATCTTTCTCTTTCCCCCATAACTTTGGCCATCCTCCTTTCCTCAGCTGTTTGCAAAGGCTCTTCAGATAGCCAGTTTGCTTTTTTTTGCATTTCTTTTGCTTTGGAACTACCTTAGTAGCAACTTCTCCTATTATATCACGAACATCAGTCCACATCTCTTCAGGCTCTCTGTCTTCTAGATCTAATTCTTGAAATCGATTCCTCACTTCCACAGGATAATCTGATGGAATTTGATCCAGATAATATCTGAAGGGCCTTCTAGTTTTCTGGGCGATATTAGTGCACGTTGAAGAAACCGAGGTGATCTAAATTTTTCGGAGCCCTCCACTGCGACGTCTCTCTTAGTTTGAGTTTATTTGGTACGTCAAGACCACATAAACGATAAACCAAGTATGAGCACAGATGTTACTTGACAGTGCAGACGCAATTTGTGGCCGTAGTTTTCTTTATGACATTGCACTTCTCCGACAGATTAGCAAAGGACGGTAGGCGCAAAAGGCCAGGCACTGCGGTGTGATCAACAGAACATTTGTTTTCTAGATCGTTGACAGTCATTTCGTTTCAAGCAGTTATGAAGTCAGGCTCGCATGCATGGCTAGAGATTCCTTTAAGAAGCCCTTTATGCATTACGCCACTGCTAGCTTACCATGCAAGCCTGAAAGTTGACAGCGTTGTCGCATCGGACAACGGCGACCGCAAATGAGGCGCGGAAGGCTCTAGACTATCTTATCGCTGCAACTGTGTTTGATTGATCAGCGGGTACGCCGCAGACTGCAGAGAGCTGCAGGCTGCCCAATCACCTGTGCCGCTATTAAGAATGGCAACGCGCATCTTTCGACCGCTAGAAGTTCCTTTGGGCGACAAAACCTGCATATGCCTCTCATATATCCACCAAGCTTCTGGATTTCTGGAGCAGTTGGGTACCTGGCAGAAACTGATAGCTTGATGACAGCTATTGATAGTTTTCCTGTCTAAAAGTGCCGAGGGCGCTGCAGAACTTCTGGAGAGATATTCAGGCATTCCTAACATATAGTCTCCTTCCGGGCTCTACTCTCCGCTGCGTCCTTCATTGCACTAAGCGTGCATGGATCTGGCACATGACATGGTACACAGTATGGCGTATAAACGCGTTCATTACCGATGACAACTAGCAATGTGTGCAGGACCCTGGCCGATACGACAACCTGTGATCCAAAAAATGCAAAACTAAATCCTCGCGCACATTTGCCGTAGACTGAGTGGACATCAACTCTGGCTAAACAACCAGGAAGAAGCATTCCCCAAAAATGAGATTACGCCAACACTGTACAGGAAACCTCGCCGCAGAGGAAAGCTGACTGCTCTCGTGTAGAGGGGTGAGTGGATTGAGTTTGCCGAGCTCACAAGGCGGATGCTTCTTGCGGCAGATAATCTGGTAGTGTTGCACTGTGAAATGACTCTAAATGATTTCCTGAAACCGAGGGAAGTATAAGAGCTTTTTTATGTGTGTGATGTTTATAAATGGTAAATTGGTAGTGAAGTTATATTGCTTTTCAGTGACAATGAATTTCACCATGTGGCAGAAATTATATACTTGTAAAAATTAAGGATTATCAGCGATTAATTCCCAGCAACGTTAATGTGCAAGATACGAATCAGTAGCTGCGTAGACATAGTAAAAAATACGCTTAGTGGCTGTCATGTTCTGGCAATGAATTTTGAAGGCTGAAGACCTCTTTATTGTAATTATTGTTGAGCAGTGACTAGGGGCAGTTCTGTTGTTTACTTCCAAAACAGGTGCCGGATATAAAACTATCCAGAAAGAATGAAGTTCATCTTGTCATATGACTATAAATATGTATTTATTCTCGAACTAAACACAAACGAGGCTATTTTGCTCCCCTTCTCAGAAACAACCAGTTTGCTTGATAGACAGCATCGACCAAAAGGGGCTCTAATGATTCTAATTGGCTGCCAGTGTACATTGATCCATGTCTATTTTGTAATTTTTAGTGTAACAGGTGCTGGGAAAATTTGTTTCTAAAACGTTCGAGAATTTCTCTAAAGCGAAATGTGCTCGATCATTATCACTGTTACGGATGCGCAAAATCCTTCAACAGAAAAAAAGGAGAAGGGAAATCCATATATAGGTTTTACGCGCCGTGCAATATCGGCTACATGACAGAAGATGTAAGGGCGGGCCTCGGTGTCGTTGACCACGTGGGGTTGTTAACCATGCACTCAAATCGTACAGCCGAGGAGCGCCTTTCGAAACGGCCGGGGTCGAGCCCCACGTTCTCGAAATCAGCAGCCGAGAGCCCTACCACTGAGACACAGCGACAGAGGTTCAAGAGGAAAAAAAAACGACAGCATTTAGACAACCGTATCGTGTATAGAGAAGGCACAGAGTGGCTTGTTCATACTGGATTTTGCTATGCAGTAGTCTGCGGTCACATGTTTCAGTAGCTGCGGTATGCCAAACAAACGGGAATATATGATTTTTGACCATTAGCTTTAAGTTGTATTGACGGGAGCAACCTGTTTTGCATTAGCGCAGCGCCTAACGACGGCACCGCTTCGTTTAAGACATCGCTTGCCAAATAATCTCAACAGCCGAAGACCGCGACTGATGACGTCTTTCCAGCATGACATATTCGATGTGGACAAGTATTCTTATTTTAGTGCGTAGCACTACTAGCCGCAATCACGGATTTCGCCGATGTCTGTCCGAAGCTGCTCACACTATCTCTCCCTTTCTGTATCCATGAGCTTCAAGTGGAGAAAGATAAGGTGGCGACGGGCGCTTCACGCGGCTCTGCAATGAAAAGGCGGATCGGCCGCATAGCTGCAGCGGAGGCCGCTCTTTCTCTCTCTCTCTCTGTTCATCTGTCTCTCCGTGAACTTGAAGAGAAGGAAGGTAAAGTGGCGACGCCCACGTCATGCGACTTAACACTGGGGGGGGGGGAGGGGCGGAGCGGCTACATAAGACAGTGAGAGAGGGGCGTGTCAGTTCCAGACGCGGCGGCCGTAACAGGGCAGCGTTTCAGAAGCGTGTGTCACTCCGGAGTGACCAGTCGTGTGTCGCTCGCGCGTCCTCAACTTCGGCCTCTCTCCCCTCGAATCAGTCACTCATCAGCCTTCACGGACAGCAGACGTGCGCGCGCGGTGTTCCCCGGACCTCGGCTCCGAGCCGCTCGCCGCGTCGGGAAGTTATTTGTGCTCACCGCCGCGCCTTCACTGGCGCTCGCCTTCAACCGCGTTTCCCTCTCTCTTCTCTCTTTCTCTTCCCTCCCACCCCATCCTTTCGGCCGCAGAGCAGTGCATTGTAAACAGGTACATTGTGTTCATTTCTGAGGATGGTGTCAGGAAAGCTTAGGACGCGGCTACGTCGCGCGTTTGCTTCGCGTCGCAATGGATCAAGCCGGGTCACTGCAGCGCAGGTTCGCCGTGCTTGACGTGCTAAAGTACAACGGTTAAGCAGTGCTACGCATCTACTTCGCATTTGATTAACTGTGCAAATCGATCGTATCTTTATGGATCGTGGGGTGATAGCCTGTCGTGACGCTGGGGCTACGTCGACCCGGCCTTCACTTGGTAGCGTGCAGAGACTCGGGGTTGAAGAAGGACTGAATCTTCGAAGTTGGTGAAATATGTACAAGCAGGTTTACTGGCACTTTGAGAAAACGTATTTACAAGAATATTTACATGAAGAAGAAGGGTACATCAGCAAAATGACAAGCGTTAAGAGTTCATAGCGAGAAGCGACTGGATGAGCCGTTTACCCAGGGCCCAGAGCGACATTTCGTGCTCTGCAGCGTCCTTAAAAACCCCCTATGTCCAGCCCCTCTCTGAAGATGCTGACCAACCAAATCCAGGGCACGCCCCTCAGGTATCGGCATCCAATCGAACACATCACTGCACTGATGGTCTGAAGCACTGACTGGTCCGGCATTCATTCGTTGGGCGTGATCACTTGTTGGCGGGAAAAGCTTGGGAACGGCGAGGAGAGGAGGTACATTTCTATTCTTCAGCAAAGAAACCACAGGCTGGTTCTGACAAGGGGTTTTACTTCTCAGAAACCCGAGTGCACGTGGCGCCGCATAGGGCTCCCAACATGGTCCCTTTTCGACAATTGCAAATCTTTCCTGCATTCCCGGGAAATCACTTAATGGCCGTATGAGTCATGCTCCTTTCTTGTCCTGCACGTCAGCGGACATGTCACTCTGTCGTCTCCTTTGAAAAGTAGACATTCCTCACTGGACGATAGCCTTTCTCGACTGGAAGGGTGAACAAAAGAAAGCACTTCCTGCTATTTCCCGCAGGGGGACGTTTCTTTGTGTTTTTCCAGACGTTCTCTTGACAGGGTCAATTTGGCATTTGCAGGTTGTCCACAAAGCAAAACATGCTTACAAAACAGGATTCCTGGAAACAGGCTCACTTAGAGCCATTGGACCATCACCACATATTCACAAAACTTATCCATGCCCACAGGCGAACAATAGAGCGCGCAATTGCGGATGCTTGGTCGTAACAGCCTCCTCCCCCGCCAGAAGAGTCTCGGAGGGCAGCAGTCCCAGCTGCTGCATGAAGAGACGACTTAATGGCCTGCACGTGAACGCTTGAAGCTCGCTGTTGCTTGTCGCGTTGTCTTGATTGTTGTAGGCCAAATTGCTCGAGCTGTCTGAAACTCAACCACATGTCGAAGCAAGCACTCGGCTCCCGTCTGAAGAGACCAGGTCAATAGAAAACTGCCATTGTTGTTCGAGAAAAGCCCACTCTCAAGACGTTCAGGACCCACGTATTCCTAGAAAACCAAACGTGCTGCTTTACATAGCCACACATATACAAGCGCACGAAAAAAAAAAAAAAAAAAAAAAAAAAAAAAAAAAAAAAAAAACCTGATTATCAATTTGGATACATGGTGAGGAACATCTCGGACCGCTTAGAAAGAGCGGCTAAGCGCGTCCGCATTCCCATTTAACTTCCCCTTTTTGTATCTTATTTCAAAATTGTACTACTGTAAAATCAAGCTCCACCTAAGAAGGCGACTGTTCTTCGATGTCGCAGTTTGCAGCCAAGCCAGGGGACAATGGTCCGTCTCTACGGTGAATTTGGCCCCTCCAAGATAGCACTGCAATTTTTGAATGGCCCATACAATGCAAGCGCATTCTTTCTCTGACGCGCAATAAGCCCTCTCTCTAGAACTCAGTTTTCTGCTCAAGTAGAGCACGGGGTGCTCATTACCGTCGTCATCTCTCTGGCAGAGAACAGCACCTAACCCTCGATCACTGGCATCACACTGGACCGTGAATTCTCGGCCATAGTCTGGAGCTCGCAATACCGGACGGCTAATCAGCACAGCCTTCAGGTTTACGAAGGAGGCTTCCTTTTGTTCGTCCCAGACTACATTTGTCGGTTCTGTCTTGCGGAGAGCGTCGGTCAGAGGGCTAGCCAAAGCTGAATAGTTAGGGATGTAGTGATTGTAGTACCCAGTCAGACCCAGGAATGCTCGAATTTCCGTCTTCGTGCTCGGCCGCGGGTAGTCTGCTACCGCAGAAATCTTAATCTCGCTGGGTTTCCTGAAACCTTGACCTACATTGTGACCCAAGTAGTCCACGGTCGCCCTTGCCAGGCAACATTTCTCGGCCTTTACGGTTAGTCCAGCTTGACGCAAAAGGCTCAGTACAGCTCTTAGATGTACCATATGGTCCGCCCATGAGTCGGAAAAAACCGCAATGTCGTCTAAATAAGGCACCGCGAATGTTTCACACCCCTTTAAAACCCTATCCATGAGTCGGGAAAAACAAAATGGAGCATTTTTGAGCCCGAAACTCATCATTGTTGGCTGGTAGCTGCCCGTCGGAGTGACGAAAGCCGCGTATCTGCTGGCGCGTTCAGTGAGCGGTACTTGCCAGTATCCTCGAGTAAGGTCCAGCGTAGTCACATATGCCGCTCTACTGACCTGTTCTACTCTCTCCTCAATATTCGGAATAGGATACACTTGATCCCTGGTGAGAGAATTTAGCTTTCGGTAGTCTACCACAGGCCTAGGGTCTTTACCTGGAGCTTCTACTAAGATCATAGGCGAAGCATAATCGCTTTCCGAGGGTTTTATTACTCCCAATTCCAGCATGCGAGTTACTTCCCTATCCAGAATTTCTCTTTGCCTTGGAGAGAATCGGTAGCACCTTGATCGCACTGGCACGTCTGAAGTCAGCTCAATATCGTGCTCAGTCAAATCAGTCCTGCCTGGCCTGTCCACGAAGCAGGCCTCAAACTCTGTCATTATCTCGCCCAGATCGGACAGCTGGGATTTCTTTAGTTCTTCTCTCTGCTCCGTCTTTTTGAGAAGCTCCTGAGCGTTGCTTCCTTTTCCGCTGAGGCAAATCAAGTTGTCCCCCATCTCCTCGGGAAGGTTTAACGTTAGATTTACCACGGCTTCCCTCTGCACATAAGGCTTCATAAGATTGCAATGATAAATGCGCACTGCTTTACGCCTACCGGGGAATTTCACTTCGTAGTTAGTGTTAGAAAGCTTTGCAACGACTTCATCAGGTCCTTCCCACTGTACTTCGAGCTTATTCCTGAGATCATTGGCTTGTTCCATAGCTAAGTCCTCTCGGATTCCACTTAGAAGTCTCGTGAGATTGCTAGACACCGGCGGCAAGAGGTTACTCTCTAGAACGTCCTCATTCCGTGTCTTATCAAGCTCACTTTCTAGTTGACTTATCTGAGATGCCTCGCTCTCAAAGTTTTCTGACCCGCTATCTTCCGCTTCGACCACTGTTTTAACTGCCGCTTCCTCCGCTGTGGAATTTTCTGGTATGAGCAGTGTAGCTAGTTCTCGCGCCTTTGAACGTGTTAAGGCTTGCACAACTCTGTCTCCGAACAGGATGCCCCTCTTTCGCAGTAGCATGTCCGATTTGTTGGAAAACAAATACGGATAGCTTTTAGGAAGCTTTCCTGAAACGGCAGCCTCGGTTGTTAACTTGCCGAAAGGGCCCTCGATGACCACGTTCGCGATTGGCAAGCACACACTCTGTTCCTCCACTACCTGGCGGATCCATGCACACTGTCCTGTATAGTCGGAAGGCGACACATACGCCGGATGGACAACATCCATCGTTGCGGCCGAATCGCGCAGTACCTTGCAAGGCTTCCCGTTGACTACTAGGTCATGCAGGTAGGGTTCTAAAAGCTGCATATTTTCATCGCAGTCACTGACATACGAGAAAGCAATCTTTTCTTTCCGGCAGTTGACGGCAATGTGACCCTGCTCATTACACCTAAAGCATGTGAGCGGCTTCCTAGCCTCAAGCTTATTCTTTGTGTTCTGTGCGTTGGTCACTTCCCCACTTTTCTCACTGCCGTCCTTTCTAGGGAATTTGCCTGAAGAAACCTTCATTTCTTCGTTTCCAACTCTAGCAAAGTGCCTTTCCTGACGGTTATTCACCCTCAACTTGGGATCGCGGGGCCTATCCACTGCTGGGTTGCTGAATTGTCGGCGCGAAGCATACTCCTCAATGAGTTCGGCAGCTTCAGTTGCCGACTTAATTTCGCCTCGGTCCTGTAACCAATTTCTTTCTTTTTCTGGGAGGCAGTTATAAAACTGCTCCAAAAGAATTCGCTCGACTACAGCGTCCCTATCACTGTAGGAATCAGTGCTCTTTAGCCACTCGCCCAAATTTACTCTTAAATTGTACAGGAATTCAGGGTAACTCTCGTCCCTGGACTTAGTAGCGTTCCGAAAACGTTGTCTGAACGCCTCGGCGCTAAGCCTATACTTTCTCAGAAGGCAAGCTTTGACCTTCTCGTAGTTGTCCGCGTCCTCCTTGCTTAGCCGCGCGACAACCTCCGCTGCCTCGCAGGGCAGAACCGTCAATAATCTCTGAGACCACGTGTCTCGCTGGAAGGACAGTTTTTCGCAGGTTCGCTCAAAGTTAGCCAAATACAGACCGATATCCCCTGATATCACATATGGCTGCATGTACTTTGACATCTTGAATTCTGCCTCCTTGTTGAGACGAGGTACCGCTAGCTGGGGACAATCGCCCGACCTCTTGCTCAACTCTAGTTCTATTTTCCGGAGCTCAATGTCTAGCTTCTTTGCCTCTCTTTCCCTCTCACGTTCGCGCTCCTTTTCCTCTTTTTCCCGCTCCTTTTCCTCTTTTTCCCGCTCTTTCTGCTGTATGAGCTGCTCCTCCTTTTGACCGATGAGGTTCCATGCTTCACTGAGCTCCTCATCATCGGCTCCCAGATCAGTGATTGCCTTTATAATCAAGGGTTTTCGTGCCAAACCACTTGTATCAATTCCCAATTCCTCACACAATAGCAACAGGTCCGGTTTCTGCAGCTTTTGTAGGTCCATGATCGCTCCGAGTGTCGGCTACTTCCAAAACAACTGTGCAAACTACCAACCTAAAGGCGTTTCCACACTCTCTTTACCAGTTCTAAAATCTAACCCTGTTCTAGAACCTGGTCCACATCAGAAGAAAAGCCAAGCACTCACCCACACATGCGATCGATGTTCCGAGCTGCCCTCTTGGCCGATTGTTGCTCCTGCTTGTTGCTTGAGATGCCACCTCCGATCACAAGGTGTTGTGGCTTGTAGATTCAGATCCCACCTCGAATCACCAGATGTCGTGGCTTGTAGATTCAGATCCCAACGCTGGTCACCAGTCGTTGTGCTTGTAGATTCAGATCCCACCGCTGATCACCAGTTGTCGTGACGCTGGGGCTACGTCGACCCGGCCTTCACTTGGTAGCGTGCAGAGACTCGGGGTTGAAGAAGGACTGAATCTTCGAAGTTGGTGAAATATGTACAAGCAGGTTTACTGGCACTTTGAGAAAACGTATTTACAAGAATATTTACATGAAGAAGAAGGGTACATCAGCAAAATGACAAGCGTTAAGAGTTCATAGCGAGAAGCGACTGGATGAGCCGTTTACCCAGGGCCCAGAGCGACATTTCGTGCTCTGCAGCGTCCTTAAAAACCCCCTATGTCCAGCCCCTCTCTGAAGATGCTGACCAACCAAATCCAGGGCACGCCCCTCAGGTATCGGCATCCAATCGAACACATCACTGCACTGATGGTCTGAAGCACTGACTGGTCCGGCATTCATTCGTTGGGCGTGATCACTTGTTGGCGGGAAAAGCTTGGGAACGGCGAGGAGAGGAGGTACATTTCTATTCTTCAGCAAAGAAACCACAGGCTGGTTCTGACAAGGGGTTTTACTTCTCAGAAACCCGAGTGCACGTGGCGCCGCATAGGGCTCCCAACATGGTCCCTTTTCGACAATTGCAAATCTTTCCTGCATTCCCGGGAAATCACTTAATGGCCGTATGAGTCATGCTCCTTTCTTGTCCTGCACGTCAGCGGACATGTCACTCTGTCGTCTCCTTTGAAAAGTAGACATTCCTCACTGGACGATAGCCTTTCTCGACTGGAAGGGTGAACAAAAGAAAGCACTTCCTGCTATTTCCCGCAGGGGGACGTTTCTTTGTGTTTTTCCAGACGTTCTCTTGACAGGGTCAATTTGGCATTTGCAGGTTGTCCACAAAGCAAAACATGCTTACAAAACAGGATTCCTGGAAACAGGCTCACTTAGAGCCATTGGACCATCACCACATATTCACAAAACTTATCCATGCCCACAGGCGAACAATAGAGCGCGCAATTGCGGATGCTTGGTCGTAACATAGCCTGTTCACATTTCTTTTGCAAGAGGAAGATAGGTAAGCAAAAGCGCACAAAAACCGCGAAATAAACAAAAAGCCCTCTTGTATACGCCGCACGCGCGCACGTAAATCACTGCGGGCTGGCGCGCGATGCGAACACGTATCCACACTGAGTAGGTTTCGACGCTATGTCGCTAGTTGGCGACTTTGCTCGGTCTCGAGGCCAATAGAGCTTGTTCTTTGACGTCAACTGCATGCAATAGACTCCACTCGCTCTCCATGCAGGCATGCAGTCCGAATTATTCTGATGAAGAAGAAGCATTAGAAAATAAAACAGGCATATCTTTACCGCTATGTTCAAGATAAGAGTCTACCCATTAGGCATGTTCCAGGAATGTTAGGCATTTCATCTGTATAATGCATCTGTAAAATTCAATCCCGGCCTCGGTGGCCGCTTTTCGGTGGAGGCGAAAAGCAAGGCGCCCGTGTGCTGTGCGTTGTCAGTGCACGTTGGAGAACCCCAGGTGGTCGAAATTTCCGGAGTCCTCCACTACGGCGTCTCTCATAGCCTGAGTCGCTTTGGGACGTTAAAAACCATAAACCAAACCAATCCATTCCATCACCCAGGTGATAGAAAAATGCTCGGAATATAACCAGCCCTTATACATAGCATTCATTGATTACGAAAAAGCATTTGACTCAGTTGAAACCTCGGTGGTGATGCAGGCATTGCGAAATCAGGGGGTAGACGAGCCGTGCGTGAACGTGGTGGAAGATATATATAGTGGCTGCATAGCAACCATAGTTCTGCATAAAGTAACAAAATTCCCATAAAGAGAGGTGTTAGGCAAGGAGACAAATCTCTCCAGTACTATTCACAGCTTGCTTAGAGGAAGTATTCAGAGACTTGGAATGGGAGCAGTTAGGGATAAAAGTAGATGGAGAATACCTCAGTAATCTGCAATTTGCTGATGACATTGCCTTGCTAAGCAACTCGGCGGATGAACTGCAAATATTGATTGATGACCTAGACGGGAAAAGTAGGAAGGTAGGCTTAAAAATCAATATGCAGAAGTCTAAGGTAATGTTCAACAGCCTCGGGAAGGAACAGCAGTTTACGTTAGACAGCGAAGTACTGGAAGTAGTAGGCGAATATGTCTACTTAGGACAGGTAGTAACCGCAGATCCGGACCATGAAAAGGAAATAACAAGAAGAAGATTGATTGGGATGCAGCGCATTTGGCAAGGACTCGCAGATAATGTCTAGCAGCTTACCGGAATCGCTCAAGAGGAAAGTATACAACAGTTGCATCTTACCTGTGCTCACCTACGAGGCTGAAACGTGAAGGCTAACCAAGAGGGTTCTATTTAAGTTGAGGACAACCCAGAGAGCTATAGAATGAAAAATGGTAGGAGTAACATTAAGAGATAGGAAGCGTGCAGAGTGGGTCAGAGAAATTACTCACGTTACAGACATTCTAGTGAAAATTAAGAAGAAGAGGGCATGGGCAGGACCTGTAGTGCGAAGAGAGGATAACCGCTGATCGCTTAGGGTAACAAACTAGATTCCAAGGGAAGGATAGCGTAGCCAGGGGGCGGCAGAAAGTTAGGTGGGCTGATGAGGTTAAGAAGTTCGCAGGGGTCAAGTGGATGCAGCTAGTACAGAACCGAGTTAAGTGGAGAAATATAGGCAAGGCCTTCGCCCTGCTGTGGGTATACTCAGGCAGATGATGATGGTGATGAATGCAACTGTGTCAGCAACACTGCGCGAAGCTTGCAGTCAATAAGTAGGTGCTTACTGCGGTTTGACATCTTCTGCCGTCCCGAGGGAGGACTACTACACTTCGCGTAGCCTTTTCGTTCATTTCACTGTCGACTTTGTGCGCACCATTCTGAGAATGGGCTCGCAGGTGGCACAAGTTCACGAGAGCTTCGACAGCAGAAAAAGTCCTTGAAATAGCTGGGGCATCTTCTTCGGCCAACGGAATCCTTCACTGAGGAAGCGACCAACTCCGTCCCTAACATAACCCATAATGGTTTTTATTTAAACAAGCGTTTTATATTGTTACTGTCCGAGGTACCGGCGAAAACGAAGCTAAATGCTACCAGTGTAATAACTAGCCGCCTCAAATCTCAGGGCGATACGACCGCTCCAAACATCGTGGCGCACAGCAGTAAGAAATGGGAGGAAAGGGTAACAACGGAAATTTTCAAATGTCTAGAGTGGTGGGTACCCAGTCAACGTTGCTCTTTATTCGATTCTCCTAGTGCTGTTTTGCGCTCCCCCCCCCTCCCCCCTTCAATTTTTAGCTGTATTTATGGGCGTTTGTAAAAGTTTTGGGTCTTATTTCTGTGTCTTATTTCTTACAGCGTTATTGGCTCTGTAGCTGTCGTGACTGGGAAGCACTGGCATGCTGGCCAGTCGCACTTTCATATAATTCCTTCCAGCATTGTGGGGATACACGAGCATTCGCCTCAACTGGCGTATTGCGAGCGTATACGTGTGTGTGGCCCTCATGACTGCGCTAATGGTGCTGATGCTTCGTGTACGCAGCCGGAGTGTACGACGAGGCGCTGCTGGTCATGACCTTTTATCTTTACGTGAATTCCCTTGCCAGGAACAGCAACATGAACCTGTTCCTGCAGCTCCGCATGGCGCCACACTCGAAGATCTGGGTGACAGAGGAGACTTCGTTGCGCTGGGCGGTGGGGCTTCTTCCGCTTCTTCCGCTCCTTTGTTTTTTAATTCCATTTGGCTTAACTTTGCTTCGTTTGAAATAGTCAAATTGAGATTCGTGTAAATATATGGGCTCTTAGTGTTCTCAGCTAGAATGAGCCCATGCATAGTGTACTATATGAAAAGAAAGTAGCGAGACAAACTGAGAAAAGAAAATTTCAAACCGAAATTATACAGTGGTTACGCAGAGAATGATAATCGATAGAAGTGATGTACTCATAACACAACACTGATGCATATTAACGTTTCATGCCGGCAAAAATGACATAGTAGTCGCAAACAGAAATGAAAAACAAATGTCGAAAGAAATGCACATAAAGAAGCACTAATTTATCATGGCGCCTCATACTGCTCACAAAGGTAGAAAGTTTTGAGTTCGGCGATAGAAACAAGACCTGCTTTTGAATTCACTGGAAGGTTATTCGAAGTTATGGCAGCAGGATAGATGATGGTTCTCTTACAATACACGTTATAATAACCTGAAGGTAAAAACAGAAGCTTAAATTATTTCTTGTTTCCCGAGATAGATGTGTAAAAGTTGAAGAGGGTAGTGGGATGTTATGATCGTGTATGTGTATAGCCACGCATGGTAATTTGCAATCTCAAGCGCCAAAAGACGCTATAGTTCTTGACCCTTAGGCATTCTTGTTAACATCTCTTGCTGGGCACTACCAGTTTCTAAAAATTAATGCCGCTTTTCTCGTCTCCCACGCAAATGTTCTTTATTGCTGCCATTTCTGACTTCTGAGTTATGAGTCAGTGAAGCAAAGTAGCCAGGAACGTGACGCGATGCCATCACTTCTTTCCCTTTCGCGTGCAGACTACCCTTTTGAGACGCCCCTGAATGTATGTCAGATATTAAGAATGAATAAGGCGACATTTTTCGTATTGGCACAGGTAGGGATGGCATGTATTAAATGCTCGCTGATTTCGTCCACGAATTTATTTCGCTGAGAAACTGAGGGAGATAGTTGAGCACATATGTTGTGAGCTCATGATATTTTTCTCTGATATACTTTGAATTAGGCACGTTTCTTACAAAAATAAAACACCCAACTTAACGCCAGTTTATTCCTCTTTGGTCGGGCTACAAATGATGAGCAGGCATGTTTATTTTAGAAATATTGACTTCCGAAAATTTCATTAGAAGCAGGCTGTCCAGCGACCTGAAACAGATGGAACTGTGCTAACTCAGCAGCAACCTTTTGTATTATCTGGCAACAGGAAGTCAAGTTCTCGACTAAACCTTAGGGAATCAATGCCGCACATAATAGAAATAGGCAAGAACGATGATCACAGCCGCTTGTCTATAGTTTTGCTCCGACATTTGAAACGTTTGGCAAAAATTCTCAGAAGGTATAAAATAACTTTCGTAATTCCGAAGAATCCCGCGAAATCTGTGGGTCAGCGTTGACTCGAGCTGGGGTGTAGGAGGAGGAGGAAGATGAGGAGGAAAGGCAGGGAGGTTAACCAGTAAAAGCAACCGGTTTGCTACCCCGAACTGAGGGAAGGGGATGAGTGGATATAAAAGTTGTGAGAGAGGGATAGTTGAAGTTAGTACAGTCACCTATAGGGGAGAAAACCTGGGCCAGGGGGCGCTGCGCCGCTCTGTGCGTCAGCGCCCTCCATGGAGACCCCGTCAAAACCTCCGAGCAGTGCGGCTATAGTGCGGCCGCGTCGTCTGCTCCCCGCCGCATAGAAAACCATGCTGTCGTCTGCTCCGCGCTGCTTTCCAGCACGTGTTTGCGCGCGCGCGCTCGGTTGTTTCTCTCCTCCTTCGGCCGCATTCTGGCCGCCGTCGCGCTCAAACAAAGGGGGCAAGAAAAAAAAACTGGAATGAAAAAGTGACGGCGCGCTTTTTCGCAAACCTCGTGAAAGTGTTTTTCTCTCTTCTCTCTTTCGTGTTGAAACGATGGTTGTCGTTTTTTTTCTTAGGTATCTCGTACCGCTCGTATCTCGCACCTCTGTTTGTAACTGGCGGTGCCGCAGCAGTCAACGCGGAACCAAGTCGGCCTCAAGAAACAGATATATGTCATTAATGCCATCAATCGGCGCTTATAAAGGGAAAACACATACGTTAATCGTTCTATCCTCATACGCGATCCTGCTTCGGAAGCTGAAAACTGCGCATTCGCTAGAGGAGATAACTGAACTAGGGATTGTACAGCGCAGCTGTGAAATTAAGAAGACCAAGGTTTACTTGGAGAGATGTCCCCGCCTACATGAAAAGTCGTCAGGCATTTCCTCGCTCTTCGTCTCGCGGAGAGAGGAAACTGCCGACAGAATGGCATGCCTCTGCTTCTCGTCAGTGATCCAGGTCGTTAAGAAACCTCTCATCGTTAAAGGTCGACAAGTCATTGATTTCGGATGGCAGCGCCGCAGCAGCGAACTCCCCCTGACCGCTGTCAGCAGGAACCAAAGGGTAAGGCGGCATGCTTTGTGCCTTTGTAGGGAAGGTGTCCTAAACGCGCCGAAAGCAGGCACCACGGCGCCGGCAGCATCGCCTAAAACGTCTGTCCCCAAAGAGTTGAATAGGCCCCATTCAAGTTAGCAGTCGCAAATAGAAAGGAAGCTCCCCAACCAGCGCCCGGAGCACTCATCGCTGTGTACACGCGTATCAATTCTCAACGAGAAGGCTGGACCCTTCAGTCTCTGAACAACATGGAACAGACATCAAGAGGTGCAGCCTCAAGTCCTTCAAAATAGTACCTGTCGCTTTCCTCTGCCTTCGAGTACCGAATTCGCGTTCATGTTTTTTTTTGTCTGAGCCTGCCAACAAGCGCTCTTTGAAGACAATGTCCGCGGCGATCAATTAATCATAATTTCTCACTTTCGAAAGCACCGATAAAAAGCGTGCCTCCAGCCAGCCTCTATGTCAGCCGGGGCACAGAAAAAAGCAAAAATAAGAAACTCAACTGGTAAAGAGCGCCAGCTTTGCGCGCATAGACGCACGACCATCCCCCCTCGTCCTCACTCTCCTTCTCCCGCTCCGCGTGCACGTGCCGCTGCCTGTAGCACGCGCTCCCGAGCGAGCGGGCTGCGCAGACTTCGCAAGCAGCCGCGCGCAGCGCGGGCGCGGATGCGCGTAGGTTTTGTAGTTCCTCTCCGCTCCGCTGGAAACCGAGCGCTGGCGTCGCGGAGCAAACTCGAGCTTTGGTTCCCTATCCCTCTTGGTAAGGAAAGAGTCAAAGAGAACGCACAAAGGTGGTTTCTTTAAAAACACGTCGCTTCATTTCGCTTACACCATAAACGTTTCCTCAGCTGACCTCCAGAGAGCGTGAGGCTTTACTGTATACAATATTCGGGACTGATGAAGAAGAACGTAAAAAAAAAAGGAACAAACACTAGAGAGACACCTAATTAAGCTTCGCCTTTAACGGCATGATGCGACGGTTTTCATGGCTCTCGTTTGCGGATCTTCTTATGGATCCCCGTTCACGTATGTCAAATTTGCCGCTGGCTTATAATCACTAAAGCCTTCATTTCTGCTTCATTTTCCTGCGCACGTTCGTCAGCATAAAGTTGTTACAAGCTAAACAATTAGGTGAACGACATCCGACATGGATACATTTATAGCCCGGCTGCAAGCATACCGTACTGTCTTACACGTCGCCAAAGGTCCTGGAAGCTTCCATTTCTATTTCACTCACCCACCTTAAAGTAGAAGCCGAGTTGCCTGCCAACATCATATATGGTCTCGTGACGTGGCAAACATGCACACCAATCAGTTCCTGATCGTGTCAGTGTCAAGTTGCACCTGCCAGAGCCATGCCGGTGGTTATTCGCTCACAACGACGTCGGATTTACTGCAGAACAGGAAATTCCACGCTACCGCAATAAAATCGTGAGTCTGAACGAGCACTTCTTCATCACAGGCTGTAATAAGCGCCCCTCAATAGGATGTAGCACGAAAAGGGTAGTGAAGAAAAAGCTCGGCATCCTCTTAGCCCACCATGGGTCGCAATGCCACATGAACCAAGCGGTAAAGAAGATGCTTGCAGGAAGCAGTTGCCGCGAAGCAGGATATCGTTCACTATCTTCACTGCCAGGTCGTACCTGCCGCAAAGCAGGAGCCGATGGATATTTGCGCGTGGCAAACTGCCAAGCGAAATGGGGGTATTTCGATCTTCTGTTTTCCGAATATAGTGAGGGAAGTGACTTCCCACTGGACACAGCCCATCCTTTCTTTCTACTGCCATCGACAAAACGTGAGGAAAATGACATCGGGGGCGCAGCAGTCACCGCGAAAATCTTGGGAGACGCTTAGGCACCACGTAAGAGCTGACGCGATAGCGTGTGCCTTTTTTTCCTTCACCTTTGGCGACTGTTGGCGCGACGCCAGGTCACGACAATGGCGCACTTTCGGTGGAACGAGCTGCATAGACTACCGCGTAAAATTAGCCAACATGTAACTCCTCCTAAAATAATTAAGACGTGCGGCAGCCATATTTAGCATGGCTTGGCGACGTTTGCTTTGGTGGTTTGACATTGAGAGGGTTTGGCACAGTACTAAGCGCCATTCATTCATTTGGCTTGCCTATCGACACGTGTTGTTACTATTAGTGGCATATATTTGGGGGTACTAACGTCGATTTGAATCCAAATCCCAACCCAACTTGACTAGCAGATGATGCTAAATGGAAAGCGAAATGATATGGCACCACCCTGGATGCTGTAGAAGGAAATGTAGAAGGAATGGTCGTAATTTGTATCCAAAATAACGTGCGTAATTTTTTCTGACACGCTTGGAAGTTTTTTTTTTTTTTTTTTCAGGTCACGGCGACGCCTTTCTAACGGAAATAGCAGCAGACGCTATTCCGTAAAGAGAGCTGTAGTGTCCTTTTGCCAGTAGCCTTTCTTAATAAGGAGGAAGCAACATCCGTAATTATTTCTCAATCTAGCTTGCTCAAAATGGCGTCTCATATGTTGGATGATTGCTACAATACACTTTTGTGTACTGCTAGGACGCAAATATGCCGCGAATGGAGTGGTGATGGCATCACGGTTGTGCTCTTCTTGGTTCGTACTAGCTATGGTCCATTCAGGAGCCCTTACAGGCCTTTGGAGATAATCATGGATGACCTTGAGGCCTACGAATTAGGAGAAATAGTTCGGACAGCGACTTCAAAGTAGTGGACAACCCGGACACTGTGTCTGAAATGGACAGCATTGTCGGTAGTTAGAAGG
Organism: Amblyomma maculatum; assembly: GCF_055883805.1. Taxonomy (NCBI): domain Eukaryota; kingdom Metazoa; phylum Arthropoda; class Arachnida; order Ixodida; family Ixodidae; genus Amblyomma; species Amblyomma maculatum. The sequence goes on from NW_028146738.1 coordinate 914,749, forward strand.
AGGCAGATTCCTGACTACACTCCGACAACGACAAATCTGCGGCAACCGAAGAACTGCTCACGCGCCTCGCGACTTTAGGCTGTGGCTGGGACTGCGAGGCCTGAGTTCCTGCGTAAAGGCAGAAGAGTGCTTCTTATGAGCCTGGGATCCCAACAAGATCGGCGCAGACTTTAGCTGTCGAGAGCGAACTACCGTATTAGTCTTGCAGTGTCTGCCCTTTTTTGCTCATACTTTCCCGCAGACTGACTGTGCTGTGTAGTCATTAAACCAGACAAACAAACAAAAAGAAGAAAAAACAACATAGGTCGTTTCAAATTTTTTTCCTAGGTCCGTATGGTCATTGTTAATATAATTTAATTCCTTCGCCGCGTATTAGCCTGTATCGGCACTAGGGTAGTCACCGGAGTCAGAGACATAAAAATTGCAGAAGCTGGACGGGGAATGCTATATTTCTGAACTGGTAACTCATACTATTTCTTTAGCCACATCATTTAGCTGCAATATACCATACTAATACCGTATAACGCCTGTCTGTTTTCAAGCAGTTCTGAAGTCTCACCCATTTTCCGCTCTTTACGCGTTTACGTGCCTGTCCGCTACTACTCGCTGTAATTAGCGAGCGTTGTTGAAGCTAGCGCCAGCGTCCAAAACTCTGGAGCTTCTATCGGGTGCTTTACGAACAGTTTCACTAATTCATAAAAACAGTCTGAAATTTATTTCATTGCATGTGTACTTCCAGGAAGAACGTTTTTAAAAAACTTGGCTAATTAACCATAACTCACTAATAATCTTTCTTCACCATGAGATGGGTGTTTATTGTGTATGGGGAGTTCGAATCCCTAAGCAAGCCGACGCGATACCAGTTTCTGAAGCATAGAAAACCTCTTAGCACCACAAAAGCAGAAAATACGTGGCTTTCTGCGGACTTGTACAGCAGTGACCAATGCTAAAGGACAAAATGAATCGAAAAAAGAAAACTATAATGGCTTGGTATACAGTACGGCAGCTAGCACCTAATCCTGAGAACTTTTTTCTCAGACCACTCAAGGATTCAAACAGATGCGAGGAGTGCCACTTGAGGCGGGCCCAAACAGGGTGTTTCCTGAATCTCGCCCTACTAAAACACTTCGACCCGGCATTCACGGGTAGGTGAAAATTGTGAGGGGGGTACGCTGACCTATACAACATGGCGTGGGTCTGTCAGCAAAACGCAGATATATAATATATGACAGCCAGCTAGGTAGCATAGTTAATATTAGAACTTGCTGTTGGGCGAGTTGGTTCATATTGGACATCCTTCCTCCCTCAAACCGCTGTATAGAAGTCTCCACCATGGAGCGCCCACGCTGGACGGTTGCGTTAGAGCCCTGCCTGCATACATAATTTACCAAAGCGCTAGAGGTGTCAAAATGCGATAGGGAGGGTTATCGAACAGCCTTTTATTAAAAGGAAGTATAAGGACATGTCAGGATGTTTGAGGCCATTTACTCGTCTCGGTTCTCGCAACGAGTCTTGACTGAGGTGGAACCGCGTTCGACGGCGGAAAAAATTGCCGCGGCTTAGCTCGGCTAAGCCCGGTTATACAAGCGAAAGCTTTATTATGAATGGTTATGTAGTGTTTCTGAGTTGAGTTAGACTTATGTGCGTATTCCATGCAGAGCGGAAGCTCGTTTAAGCATGGTCAGGCACTGTTTGCTGTGGGTTAACTCCTCCAAAGCCTTCTGCGAACGTTAAAGAAACGCAGCTGAAGCACTGATTCTGGAGTGTGAATCCTTCATTGCTATCTGCGACCCTCAAGGACACCATGGCCGCGTCTAGACGACACGAAGATGTCGAGGGCATTTGGAAGGAGCAGGTCCTAGGAGGCGATAATTCCTGCAACAAACTCAACTAACTCCTGAGTACTGTGATCCCTGTGCGCGTTAAAGTGACGCATGCCGTTGAGATTGATTCCGAGTTCTCCATTCAATGGCGTGACTTATTGCCCAGAGCGTGCATTAGTTTGCACACTTCGTGTGGTTGAATTAACGGTTTACTCGCAGAACGTGGTTTGAATTGGAAAGCACTAGATGCATTAAACTGCACTAATGTGTTATTCAATAGTCACATGCTCTAGCCTACTGCTTTAGAAAAAAGCGTGACTTTTTATGCGTTAATAAATGAATTTTACAGTTCTAATGAACAAACCTTTTTACCCGGTATAGAATTACATATACCGCACACGTACACTTATATTTGTTGAACGCAAACACCCGTGGAAACCTTATAGAGCACACTCGGGGGAGTTGAGCTGGGCTTCAAAAAAATTCATTCCGCAAAAATTATGAGGGGGTTTTCCAGTATCTAGCTACCACCTGATTTTAATGCGATAGCGTTAAAGGCTCCGTTCTCAAGAAAATCCGGGGATGTCAACGTTGTGACCGAAAAATCTCGAGTGTGACTCTGGCTGGCGGTAACTGACATTTTACGTGGTGACCGGGCGCTGGCCTCCAGACGGGCTGCGTCACGGCCCGAGATAACACGGCATGGCTGATTCTACAGGAGCTGCTAACTGAAGCAGTTCCTTTGAGATAAATGAGACGGAGGTCAGCGATCAGGGACCCTAATATCCGGAGTCAGACACACCGCTCCTATAGGCCTCGAAGGCGCGTTACTGTACTGGTCGCTTAAAGCAGGTCTTTATATCGTTCATGTTGGTTGGTCCTGCACATAATGCTGCAGCTTACGAATTTAGGCTTTGGAATAAGTGCGAGATCATAGGGCACGATTAAGAAATTGGTGACAAAGCGAGTGGCAAAGGCCAAGCACGCGAAGGAGGATCCGCAATTGGTGCCACAGGAGGGAGCCATTAAAGCTGTAGCGTCTTACTCTTAAAGGCGGAGCTCAAACATCTCCCAAATTTTCTATTTCATCATGAACAGAATGTTCGCTTTATTTCTTCCAGCGCCCAATCTTATCTGTCATTGCTCCTCCTCTACGGGGCGCGTTATCTTACATACGACCTTCAAAATAGTAAAACATGGGCGGCTGCTATCTGTCATGAGAATGTTCGAAAATATTCGCGATTGTGTCCAGAGCCTCTTGCGCCCCAGGAAACTGTCCGCGAACTCCTGCAGCCGTTGCCCATAATGCCCAGAATCAAGTATGAATTGATCTGACGAATTGAGTGGTTTTGGTTCTGACTGTCAGTGCACGGTTCACTGTAACAACTGCCGATCTTTTTTATTTTGATTTGTAGGATTTAGCGTCCCAAATCGACTCAGGCTATGAGAGACGCTAAGGGGTAGGAACGGAGGAGACCTTCTGAGATTCCTAACATCTGGGGTTCGTGAGGGGAAATTTCGCCCAAATAAACTATTTTTCAACGCACTTACGAAAAATCTTAGACCCGTTATTAGGCGGCAAGGGCAATAACAGAGAAGTGGTTAGGAGAGGAGCAGGTTAGCTGGTTAGACAAGTTCCCTATTCATGACGAAGACAGTAGTGCTATAGAACACAGGACAAACACAGAGCTACTACAGGCGCTATTTGCAGTAGCGCATGTGATGCCTAGTTCGTATTGTCCTTGTGTTTTGAAGAGCTGTATTCATTATGAACTGAGCATGTGGAGAGAATTATTCGTATATTATTAAACGACAAGCGTCAAAAAGGACACCATCAAGTTTGCGAAGGATTTTAATGGCGTCATATATCTGAAATGAAAGAAAAGTGAGACGAATAAGATGGACATTTTATTTATTGAAGCAAATACGATTTCTTATATACGGATGTGGGCCTCAGGAAGCGGGACGAGGCGGGGTACACTGGATAGACTAGGGATCACTTTCTTTTGGTCTACGGATGACCAGGAGGATTGGAAGAGCACGTCACACAAGCAATATCGAAGTGAGGCCCCTTCCCAGGCACATAACGAAAGCAGAAATCCTATCGGGCTAGGCTGAAAGAGGCAATGTGCTTAGTTGCGTCGGCGCCAGTCAACGGGATAATAACCATAGTATGTGCTGATGCGGAAAGGGAATTAATTAGCGCGACCTCAATTCGACGCCAAGGAACCGCCAAGGCACTAGTTTATTTGGCGATGGTATCCCGAAATCTTTCATGCGTAATTACGCGCTGTTAGTCTGCGCATCAAAACTATACCAAAGGAAAGATCGGTAAACATGAAAGACGAATATTCTAATGTAGGGAAGACAAAGACTTCATAATTTGAAAGAAGTTTACAAATGATCTGTATCCCTGAATACGTGCAGATGTTGGAAACGAAGATGATTGCGCCGCCAATTGCCCGCTGTTTAAAACCGGCATTCGCAGCGCAATAATTATTCAGAGCCATTTTTCGGATGGAGGGAATTACTCCTAAAGTATGAGAATAACAAGGAAATATACGCCGAACAGGATAGTTATAGAAGGAGGAAGAAGGGGTCATCCTAAGCTAATTGCACTCAAATGCCTTTTAACCAAGTCAAGTACAGCAATGTTCAGGATTTCGTCCGATACGTGGTGCGTGTTCTTCGGTGATGTGATTGACTATATCACATGGTAAAGGCATGCGAGACAGAAAAATCCAAATGTCGAGAGAAATTAATGACCTAACCCCTGACGCCTATGTGGTAACGCTTTCTGCGGCTCACAGGAGGAAGGCTTTGATTGGCGAAGCGGACAACCGCGGCGGGAAAAGCCATTGGTTCCTGGAAGGAAAGTACAGCAGAATAACCTCGATTTATAGTCTGCACATTACCTCGATTACACGCGCACGCACGCACGCACGCACGCACGCACGCACGCACGCACGCACGCACGCACACACACACACACACACACACACACACACACACACACACACACACACACACACACACACACACACACACACACACACACACACACACACACACACACACACACACACACACACACACACACACACACACACACACACACACACACACACGCACGCACGCACGCACGCACGCACGCTCTCCACATCCCAGCTACAGACAGCAAATTGTTGTCGGACACAAAAAGAAATTAGACGCGGTTCTGGAGGGCCAAAACTGCACCTAACTTCGAAATCTTGCTGCTTTGAGGTGCTAATTGGGGAAACCTTGGTATCAAAGTGGCATCCACTTATTGAACTTCACGCATCTATCGAGATACTGCTTGGAGGCGGTGGCGGCGCATTGAGTGCAGAGGCAACTACGGGCATCATGAGGCTGTTGCTCTTATTGCAATGTTATATCTGCAGAATAATAGCTTAGACTTTAAAAAAAATGTTGTATCTACTAGCACGTGTGCCAGTTAAAACGTGTTTATACAGCCAGGAAATATTGTTTGCCAGCGGCAGCCTGAAGAAGCAGAAGAGCCGCCTTTTCTCGAGGCTCGAGACAGCGGGTGCGCCTCAGTCTCGTTCCAAGAGCTCGCCAGAGACGGTTCGCCCCAGCAAGGCCACACTTCCGGGCTTCTGAGACCATGGAAGGCGATGATGGCCGCGGATTTTACCTTATGGATGAGGTGGAGACCGACACCGACATCGAACTAGATGAGGATTCAGCCCTGGCAGCGGTAAGCAACGCATATTTAATCTTATTTTCTCGCTGCGGCATTAGGCGTGCTAACCCTCGCACGTCTGCGGCTCGGTGGGGCGCGTGACTACGCCAACGCGTCAGTGGTTGGGTATCTCGTCAATACGAACTAGCAGAATTTACCTCGAACGAAGAAGGGCCGATACGTGCGGTGTTTTCTGCTCCTTGTTTTCGGGCTCACGGTACATCTGTAGGGTTAACGCGAATGCGGGTCGTGGGGCGGAGCACGAGCTGTCGTGTTCGATTCCCTGAGACGGTATTTAACTGGCGCCGCGCCGTCTGGAATAGAATTTAGATTTGGTGGGAAGGAATTCGCTTTTGCTTTATGTGAAAATTAAGGTTGGTAGTTGAAGCTTTCGTATCTTTCCCTAGCCTCAGGCTCGTCTCAGTGCTAGGTAGCCTCGCGTTAGAGAGGCACGCGAGCAGGATGCGTAGGCCTAACACGGCCTCGCTTAGCATATATCGGCCGGTCTCTACGCTAGTGGTTCGGCGCCAATGCTTGTGCGCCGGACCATTGCCATAGCGACCGGCTAATGCAGCCAAGGTACCCCTGAACACAGCAGCTAAGCGCGCTTTGTTTGCGGCGTCTTTCCGCAATTTATGCCACATGGCGCATGCTTGATCGGCACTCATCACAGCCGCCGCTCACGTAATGCGTTCACCGTCAACACGTGCAAAGAGCACGTGTTGTCTTAACCAGCAGCATTTTTCATGAGGCTAAGACTAACGCTGTCGGAGGGCACTCGTGGATTACTTTCGTTGTGGCTGGCTCAACAGGCACATGATTTGAACGTATTTTAGCTAATCTCATGACTGCCACTGGTTTGCCCGCGCATTCAGGATCCGTTTTGTCTTGCGCCAGCTATTTATCTAATGCCTCGAATACATTGCTTTATACACTCCATTGTTTTATTATACACTTCCTCCATGCTGTGGTTAGTGCTAGAATGAGACCGATGTAATAGAGCCGGCCTCGGCTAGACAGCGGAAGCAGTCGTAGGAGCGCACGACGGGCTATTTTGAGATGCGACCAGAATGAAATACACGCACGTAGAAGGAGCACGAAAATCAGTTGTTCTTTTTCGCAGCGCCCGCGTCCTTCGCTGTTCTTGTTTCGCTAGGTCGCGGCCAAAGACAGTCAGAACTAAGCGGCAAAGCATTACACGCGCTGCTACTTCATGGCCGACAGTGAGCACATTTAGTCAAATAGCTTCGTTGAGTGTTCGGTGCTGCATGCTCAGTGAGCAACTATGGCAAGCAGCGCCGTTCTGTGCAGTCACTGCGCGGGGATCAAGAGAAGTATCACCAGGCGCGCGAAGAAGAGGGCTCCCGTGACGCTTCACAGCAGGGAAAGAAACCCGAGAAGAAAGGTGAGCTGATATGTTTCCTTTTTTTTTGCGTTTTACGCTTTCTATGCACTGCACGTAGCGTGCTGCTACTATCCGCAGTAAGTCTACATATCTGCGGCAAAAGCTGCTAGGAGCGTATCTCTCAAACGGCTACTTTCTTGGTGGACTCATCGTAATGACTCAGTAGCAGGGTGTTCGTCTCCTGAGGTTGAGTTGTCGGGTTTCGTAGCAGCCGTGGAGCCCGTAGAATGAAGGACACGAGAAAAAAAAGGCAGTCATTATTGCCCCGTTGTTTAGGCTTTAGGCTTCTGCTGTCTCACTTCACTAAGTGTGGCTTCTCTCATAGCCTGAGTCGCCTTGGGACGTTAAAACCCACAAACCAACCGTCACCTAATGGGCCGGCCCAGGTTAAGATTATCTTCGTTGCATGCGTAGTTTTCTTGTCTGTTATCTTGTCTGGCACAAATGTCCACGTGCTCATTTTCAGAATATTATTTTGTGGCAGAGATCTCCTATATATTGCTTTCTATTTATTCACAAAGTATAGTTGCTAGTCGGCGTTTGTGTCTTGCTTCATACCAGTCCTTGGCTCGGGAGCGCAGCTTTTCTTTGTTTAGAATCATGAGCCGGCTATCTCGACAGTAGTTTTGAGCATACCAAGACACTCATGAACGGTAAGGCCCTACGGGTTTTCGATATCAATCCGCAATCCGTCTTTGACTATACGACAGGTTACTTTAGCCGAAAAGCAGCGCTATTTTGCAAGACTCGCTGACACGAGCAATGTTGAACAGCAGATGCGATCAAAACTGCCTTTGGTAATCGTGCCGTCCACGATAGGGTTAGTATATGGGATCCAGCTGAGCTCTTGAGGCTCATGATGGTTAGCTTTCATTCTTGGCGAAATAATAATTGTAAGCGTGCTATTAGCTATGTCACCACCCTTATTCAATAACAGGTTGACATTTTAAGCCGCTAATTTTACATTGCAAAAGGAGTTTTTGAACATTTTGCAGGAATCTTTTATTTTACAAATATTACCAATTCAATGGGAGTCAATTTTTTCTGAAGAACAGCGCGACTTGGACAAGGACGGAAGGAAGACAACACGGACAGGCGCTGACTTGCAACCGAAGTTTATTGCTCGGAACGTGGTAATATATATATCAGGCTCCAAACAACAAGAGAAAACACAGAAGCGATACACATTTGATTATACACTTGAAAACACGAGTGATGCCACCACGTCACTTCCCTGTAGCTAGATATCTAAGTTCCTTTGCTGACAACGCCAAGGACGGGCTGCTGACACAGGCGTCATTTGACCATGCGATTTGTGCGGCCTCAATAATTTCATGGGTTATCTTGTCCCGATGCCTATTTAACACTTTTGTTTTCTAGAAATAAGGCTGGCAGTCGTTACTTTTACAATCTCTGCAATGGATGCCGAGATGCCCTTTAACGGAGTTAAAAACATTATTATTGTGTTCTCTTAGGCGCTCGTTAAGGCATCTGCCCGTCTGGCCGACGCACTGTTTGCCGCAAGATAGTGGGATGGAGTAGATAACACCATCTTTGCATGCAACAAATTGATTCTCATGTTTTATAGTGCACTTTTCTCGTATAGATTCAGCGTTAACGAGCTTGCACAATTCCCAAGCTTTTCGGGAGCCGAGAAAACAACTCTGACATTAGCTCGGTGGCCTATCTTCTTTAGCCTGTGGGAAAATTTGTGGATGTAGGGAACGGCTGTCTTTTGTTTTTTGTTTGGCGGATTCGGCCGTTTCCTTCCTTTTGGTTTTGCTTAAACACGCAAGCACCGATTCAGAAACGGACGCGCTGTTCTTCAGAAAATGGCATACCAACTCGCCCAAGCATCAGTTCTATCAATTTTTTACCCTGGGGCTCTTTTACCACAAAAATTGGCGTGATATCCTGCCCCAATATAAACGCTTGTGTAAATGAAAACATGAAACATTTGGCCTAAAAAAAAAAACAAACAAACGTTAGTGAGTACGAGGGAAAGGGGAGGTGGCTGCTTGGTCGGCTTGGAAGACTAGACCAAATAGAAAGCAATGAGTGGCAGTAAGATTTTCTTTAATGAAAGGCCTTTTAGTGAACGCTGTACTTACTACCCGTGCTGTAGACCAACTGGGCGCTTCCGCAAAATTTGGTTACCTGTAATTCACTGCTAAGTTCATTATAAAGAATGTTCTCTAGTTTGCGTCGTATCTTGATCTTAATTCATGAGATATTTCACTCAATTGTAAGCAGAAAAATGCGGTAGCCTCGGTATGCAATCAAACATCACCGGATGTCGGCCTGTTTTCATTTCGGTGGAAAAAGGTTGCAGTTTGGACTGTGCAGCTCTTCGCTCTTCTATCGAAATTGCGGTACTGAAATTACGGCTCAACACACATCTTTGCTAGTTTGCGCAACAAACGATGATCTGTGCGCTTTCTCCCGTAACCTACTAACTGTTGCCGACGCAGATGACAAGACTGAAGAGAAACTCGTGGAGGAAGTCCAAGCTCTCGCCCTCGAGGAGCCCCCACCCGTCACCACCCGCTCCAGTCAACACGATGTCGCGACGATGGCCGAGGATGGGCAAATGGCATACGCAACGATGATGTGTCTGCAAAATGGTGAGGAGAAGGAAAAAGGAAACCTTATTCGGGACCATTACTAAAGCTCAGTTAAACTGTTCCTTTGATCTGCTGAGGTTCTTTGGTTATCTGCCGAGACTTAGATAGCTTGAATGAAGCAAGTAGATCTTCAACGTTAACGTTGAAAATTTTGCTGTAGATTTCACAGTAAGAAATTAAGATTATTTTTTTTGTGTGTGGCAATCAGGCGTTCAGCAGAGTTAAACCTTTTGCTGACCTTGTCAAGACGGCTGCGTGCACTGTAGCGCAGTTGATTTCAAACAACACTTCAAAAGCATAATTGAACTCCTCTCAGGAATCCCGTGTTACGTCCTCACTGTCCGAAGTTTTTCTCGTTTGCGTCCGTGATTGGTCGCCATGACTATCATGAATGGCCAGAAGCGCTAGCTTTAAGAGATAGCATGGCGCCTGTAAGACGTTTCCTGCATTCGGCTCATGATCTCATCATTTGAACGAGGTCTTATAGCTGGAATGCTCCCTCGCACATATGTACTCATTTCAGTTCTCCTGAAAATGCCTTTACAGCGCACCGTTATTTCAGCTAACGTGGCTATTACCACATGACAATGTGCTTCCGCGTTTAGATATTAAGGCGAAAGCCTTGAATGCCTCATCGTTGTCCACAGAAGGTTGTCAGCAGAATTTTGTCAGCAGAGGTGTCACGCTTTCGAGAGCGTGAATAAAAAAAAAATAGCGGGTCTCCTAGATGTCTCTTAAGAGGAGAATTGCGAAAGCTTACCCTTCCTATCCTATATTTTGCTCCCATCGTTAGCCTCTTGTTGGCATTCGTTGCGGTGCTACATATAATTTAATTGGTTTACAGGAAAGGAAAGGCGCAATATCGATCACACTTTCTCCGGCAAATGTGAGTTTGGAAGGTACACCATCGCTGTTGTCGCATGGTGTCCCTTGGCGCGCGTTCAAGTGTGGCATTGCAGATGGTAGGGACGCATCCCACCTCGGCCAATCACAACGCCTCAAAAGCGGGACACACTTTGTCCACGACAGTATGAGCCATTAAAGGGTAAATAAACAGTGTCTCCACCGGGAATCCAACCTGCATCCCTTGGATCCCAAGCCAAGCGCTTTATCAACTGCACCTCGCCCCGGATCATGAAACGCTCTTCATAATTCCCCTCGTCTATCGTGAGGATGATAGCGGGATTCAGCGAGTTACAAATACTGCGCCTTTCCTTTACTGCAGACGAATTATAGAACGCCGGTGAACTTTGATGCGTTCGATGAAATGCTGGTTGTATTCGCAAGGGGCGCGTGATGTACCGTCACGACAGGTCATGACGTCACCAGGCGATTCATGCATATACGAAGCTAACCCCGACGGGCGTCCGGTTCAGGCGTCCGTGCGGCGCCTTTCATTTGCCGCTTCCTCGAACGCCGCACCACACAGCAAACAGACCCAGATGTCCAGGAGGCGTTAGTACAGCAGGCATCAGCGGCGTTTGAAATTGAATTAAGGATAGAAAAGGCGCAGTATCTGTCACAATTCTCTGCGGACACATGATACCACGCCAAAGGGAGGAAGTTGGGAGTGAAAGAAGAGAGGGAGATATAGGTGCCGTAGTGGATGGCTACGATCCACCGCGCTATAATGGCGTTCACCTCACCGGACTTTAGTGGTCCAATATGCCCTCTAGAATTTTTAGCACCCTCATACGCACTCCGATCGAAATAACTCATCAGGTATTCCATTCGGTAGTCTGGAGCAGCACGAAATGGAGCAAGTTATTCATCACGATCCAATTAGCACTCAGGATAATAGGAATCCTGAGGGCACCATTGAAACACGCTCTTCGGTTTTGCAGAGCTAGAAAACTTGCTGGGCATTGCCATCAGTTGCACCATCGCCTCATCTTGTCGCAGAAGGCTGCGATTGTCAAACAGGACTCTGGCCGCATGAATGTTTCTGCAATCAGCGCGACCATTTCACTTCTTTTGTAAACATACGCTGCCGCAAGCGTACGACCTTCTTGAACTGCCACAAATTTTCAGCGCTATGCCGTGAAACGGCATTGGCATGGCCGTGCTGCTACCGTACCATGATTCTAGAAGAGCGAAGTCCTAACGTTCATCGTTGTTCTGTCGCTGAGGACGGTGGACTGTATGTTCAATGCAGATTCGTATAACCGAGCACTTTCAAGCAGACCCGCTTTAGGTTTCGATGGTCGCGATATGGGAGTGCATGGTCGCGTGAAGATTATCAAATCACATAGCATTTATTCTGAAGTTCAAAAAAAAAAAAGAGAGAAAGAAAGAGAGTGAGAGAGAGCGAGCCCTGCTAAAAGTGCTGTGAAGAATGAAGATTACGTTTTAAACATCTTGTTCAACGCACACATTACGAAGTTTGAGCCAGAGCTGACACTAAACAAGGGTTCATTTAAATAGGAGATGAGGCGTATAAAGAAAACGATGAGCTGGTCGAGACGACGGCCTGCAGCCTTGCGCTATACTAATATTCGTCGAGTCTTTGCTCGTTTATAAATCTTGGGAGAAGTTAGGTGAAAAATGACCGTTAACGTAAGGTATGTTGCGTGAATATAGCCCCAGTGCCACCTAGACTTGACCGTTGGCTACCGTATTGATGTTCAGCCATCTGCGGGAGGTACATTTGAAGCGCATTTAGGTTACTGTCCACGCGTTATAATTATTGTAGTGCTTTTTGCACTGCAATAATAGATGCGACGGCGGCGATGTGAGCTGAGGTAACGGCGGGCAGTAGGCCCGTCGCGTAGGATAGGGAAAAATAATTTTATTGAGCATAAAAACATTAGTAAATGAGTCAGTCAACACTTCGCCCATTGTCGTCTGAAGATAAAGCAGTTTAATTCTTGGCTTCGCGCACCAATTCGAGTCCAAGGTTTGAACCCACCGGAGTGGACTGTGTAAGGAATGATACCATTAATAGCCAGAACTGCACGATTTTGTTACTGAGCTCATCACATCCAAAGCGTCTGTCCTAAATTTGTCCCATTCAGTTGCTCGTTACCGTCATAAAAGCGCGGAAACATTCGGTGGCTACATACGCAAATCATAACTCATGCACTGCAGACATGGGCATTTGAGTTTCACTGAAGGAATCCACTGCTTGCTCGGCGATTAGCACACGCGTCGGGTTTCAGGCTACGCCTTAACCAGCCCGACTGTGCCGATTAGTGTTGGTTCTGACCATAGTTGGGTTTTTGATTTCGTGTAACTCATTGCCGATCGATGAACCGTCCTTCGTTATAAGCCACTGAAACACCTGAGTGAAGCCAACAGAACAGCTACTCACATGCCTTTGCATTGATTTGATGACTGGCTACTTGCCACGAAGATAAACCTTAGGGAAATATCAAAGGGCTCGAATCACTTTCATTTCATAAATTGGCCACAGCTAGTTCTCCCGTTGACGGAGCTAATTCTAAGAAAGGAAATGAAGACTCCTCCGCATTTAATTCTTATAGAAAGGTGAACAGGGGACAAAAGTATTCATAAAATGCCCATGCAATCGGTTGAAGCTGCTGGAATGTATACCGTGGTGCGCGCGCGCGCGCGCGCACGCTCGCACGCACGCACGCACACACACACACACACACACACACACACACACACACACACACACACACACACACACACACACACACACACACACACACACACACACACACACACACACACACACACACACACACACACGCACACACACACACACACACGCACACGCACACGCACACGCACACGCACACGCACACGCACACACACGCACACACGCGCACACACACACGTCATTCTACCTCAATACCATTCTTAAGATTCCATGTTGTACTAAGCAAAATCGCCTAACCCATTAGCAAATAGAGGCGTAGAATTCCCCAGGCCATGCAACCACAGTACTCATTTTTTTCCACGCAGAGTGCGACAACCTCGCGCAGGCAGCCCAAATGCCCGGCGATCAGCCCTTTAAGAAGGACGAGGACGAGGAAGACAAGTAGCTAGTGCGAGCAGCGGCCCGGCAAATATGACGTCAGCCATGGATCCAGTGGCCGGGCCCTGTATGCCACCAGAGCTCCGCTTCCAAGAGGGTGCGTTTAACGGTGCTGTGCGACGACACTGTGCACCCCAAAACCCCATGAACAGCACCTGTTCCTTCTCAGCCATGAAAGGCCACCCCTGGCTTCAATTCTGGATGAGCCAGATGTGTGTGAAGAACAGCAAAATTAAAACATGCTTCACTCTTTGAAATGTTTATCTTCTTCTTTCTTGCTTCGTTTCAGTGCTTACGTGCATTGTCCTTTTCAGAAAACATCTGTCAGTAATCAGTGTCTTCTACGCTTGACTGTAGTCAGCAAGGAAGATCGTAGGTTTCCGGAACGTATGTCGTAAATACACGTGAGCCGTCGCTCTCAATCTCAATTGAGAAGACTCTCGAAGCTTTTTTGAGAGGATATATATTTTGTATAAATACAAAAGAAGCGAAAGGCAAGCGGAAAGTTTAGACAGTATTACGACGCAGTGTGACTGCATTTAACGTCGATGTCGAAAAATTATTTCGGAAATGCGCCCTTGACAGCGCTAGAGCAATGAAATTTCGAGGCTGCGCTGGCGCGAACAGGTAAATACATTGCTAACAAAGAAAATTCGAAATTTTGTTGTTTCTTGGTCTTCCAATAACTCTCACACACGGCGCTACCCAGTCGAAAAGAAAAAACAACCGTGTCAGAAATACGACAAGTTTCTGTAGTTTCGTCATGAACGTTAAATATTTCTGTATTTTTCTATAGGTCTGTAGATTTTCAGCATTCTTCTGTCGTCTGATCTTTTGTAGTACTTTTGTGTTGTAACTACAGTAAATTATGGTTTGGTTTGTAGGGTTTAACGTCCCAAAGCAACTCAGGCTAATTATGATGTTACTACAAAAACGTCTGTTGCATTAACAGGTTTGTTGCCAGAAACCGCACAGAAATTCTTTAGTAACATTATCAAGTAACAAACAATCATTATCATCACCCTCATCCTCATATGCATTTATAAAGCTTCCTTGAGCCTGACGTTATCCTATCACGGACGCGGAGAGCAAGAGCCCCCTGTGCTGTGAGATATCAGTGGATGTTAAAGAACCCCAGATGGTCGACATTTCCGAAGCCCTTCACTACGGCTTCTCTCAGCCGGCGTATCTTTAGGACATTTAAGCCCCATACACCAACCATTGTTCTATCATGCGCCTGTACGTTGCAAAAATCATGACATAATTATCCTTAATATGCGCTCTAAATCTCCTTTTACCTCTGTTTCCTTTTCTCCAATGTGGATTAGCAATCAAGGGTCACACTTTCATACTTTTTGTCAAAATTACCCTCTCTGTCTCTGCTGCAGCGAAATACACACGATAATCATCACTGGCATGAATTCCAGTTTACCGCCGTTCTCTCCTCACACAACGATTACACCACACACTACATACTGGGGAGAAGAACGCGCAGACAACTTCGTTACTCACTATCCAAACAGCAGCAGGTGGTGTGCAGAAAACTTGACACCGATATCGTCTCTAGCTTATGCCTAATTGTTGAGTCTCCTTAACTCAGAAATTAGACTGACCGGTCGCGTCTGCTGTGATGCAGCAACATTAGATCATATAACTTGCGAATGTGGGGCCCACCTATCAATGATAGAATTCGTGCCTGATCCTTCACTCAATACATGAAATAAAGTAAAGGCTAGCGACGAGCCAGACATCTAAACGCGAACCGTGGTGTGGGCCTGTTTGCCCGGTATCTACAAGGTCTGGACGCAGCTGCTGACCACCTTCAAAACCCCCACCTTTTCTTTCCCCACTAAACATGTATTTTACTTCACTTGACTCGACTGTTCTCCTATTCGGATAAATAGCTGAGAGGCATGTTATCTTGCGCTACAGAGGTTTCTGCGTAAGATGGTTTCTAGAAAGTCCACTGTGCGGTATCAAAAGTGCGCGGTTTCGCCTCCTTGTATTTTGGCAACCTGTGCCGCGCCACTATTTCACGGTGATGCCTATTGTTAACGACGACATAGCGTTGTTTATTACAGTGAAGACCCAATTTCTCCCTTCAAACTATTCAAGTGACCAGCTGCAGTAGCTGAGGCTCTCGACAGACGTCGCTACAGCCTTTCTCTCTTAAGCGATTTTCTTACTTGTCGAAGCTCTGTTAATAGTAAAAATGAAAACTCTAGGCCACAGAGCTCTAACCTATTAGTTCGGCTATACTTGGGGACAACCGTGGCTATGCCGGAAAAAATACACAGACCGAGACTCAGCTTACTATGCAGCAGAACGTTCTTCCAGGATTTTCAGGGATCTGCATTTGCATTTCGGATATTTTACCATTATGGAGTCATTACTGTTGTTATCACATTAAGATTATACTCCAATACTAACCAGGACAGCATGAGTTTAACGTGCTGTGTACATGCCAATGGCTGCACCGCCTGTCATAAATAGCGCGAAGCGTAGGGGGGCCGTGTCTACGGGCGCCTGCGTGTCTCCCCATAAGTTCATGTCGGCTTTCGCAATGCGCTTCTTTTGACAAAAGAATGTAGTATGGGGTAGAAACAAGTCTCTAATGTACGTTCACAGGCGCTTTTTCCGACCTAAATGAACACATTTATACCTAGGAGGCATCTCTAACACTGTTAACACAAGGTAAGGTCAGAACTGAAAACGATAGTGAGGCCAAATATGTCTGAAGTACTTGGTGCAGCAGCCCTGGACGGAAACCTCCACCCCCGTACATTGCCTTAGCTGCAGGGGCTTAGAAAGTTGTTCCCGAGTATAGACACGATGTTCCTTTTCAGGAGTGTCTGTTTAAAGTTCGGAGTATCTTCCCAAGGCTCACGATACTGGCGACCTCTCCTCATCGAACACAAAGCGCTTTCGCACCCGGTGTTTTTTGACCTTACGAAATAAATTGAAATATAATGGCGCTATATTCATGTTGTGAGGTAGGTGAGACAAAGCAGGCCTTTTTCGCCTAATTTCTAATAACAGTGTGCTTCTGCTGACATTTGGTTTAGGTAGTTCGTGCTTGCGATTATAAAGGTGTCCCTCAAGATTGTGCGAGGTGGCCGTACTGTAACCGCCCACATATGGCCCGTGTCCACATGGATCACATGACGCGAAAGTGTGACGGCATGTAATTTTTGTTAGTACAGAGTAATGCAGCAGTATGTCGCAACCGGCGCAAAGTCTCAAATTAACGTAGCAGAGAAATTGATAGAGATGATGATGATCTATTTTTTATAACGCAACAAGACATTTTTAATGTCAGGTCAAAGACCCAACTGTCAAGCATTTCGCCGCGGAGGAGCCGAATTACTGTGCAAGGGAAAGTTTCTACCCCATGCAAACTGTTGTGTACTCGCTGACGGAGAAAGAGAGGTCATTCTGCGCCATCTGACTTAGTAGCGCGAAGCACGATCTTTTTCTGTGATCGCTTACAAGGCGTGGCTAAATACCGCGACTTTAATACGTGCCAAAATTGCTTCTATATTTGCTCCCTGTACACACCTACAATCCTTTCTAAATTATTGTTCAGTGCAATCACTGAAAAGAAAAACAAGTATAGCCAACGATAACAAAAGGGGTCCCTCAAGTTCAGCACTCCCATGTTTGTGTTTCAACCGGCCTTGTTCTTTTCTAGTCATTGGCCACGGTATCAAGTGACACAGGTTATGCTACCGCAGAATGTTTAACCTCCGCTTAGGTATGAGCTCAGTTCATTGAAGAGGGTTGATGACACGGCGACAACAGTGGAATTTCATTACGACAATATCTTCGCCTCTCATGCGAAGCAAATGCCTGCAAACTTTTTAAATGGTCTTCTTTGCCAATATATAGAGAAATGCCCTCGTCATGCTGTCATTTCAATAGATGCTTCCTTGAGCTGCAAAAGAGCGGCGGTTGACATCTTTTACGAGGATTTGGCTAGCAGCTTTGCTGAAGAACGGGGGGGATATCGTGCTAGAAAAACTGGCCACCCTGTACACGCAGTGCTTGGTGTCATCGACGGTGCCGGAACCATGGAAGAATGCAAACATTATCCTCATTCATAAGAAAGGGGACTCTAAGGACCTTAAAATTACAGACCAATCAGCTTACTGTCTGTTACGTATAAGGTATTCACTAAGGTCAGGAATAGAATCAGGACAACCTTAGACGTCAACCAAGCAAAGGATCAATGAGGTTTTCGGAAACGGTACTCTACTATCGATTATATCCATACCATCAATCAGGTGATAGAAAATGCTCGGACTATAACCAGCCCTTATACATAGCATTCATTGATTACGAAGAAGCTTTTGACTGAGTTGAAAACTTGGCGGTGATGCAGCCATTGCAAAATCAGGGGGTAGACGAGCCGTACGTAAAAGTGCTGGAAGATATATACAGTGGCTATATATATATATATAGTTATGCATATGGAAAGTAGCAAAATTCCCATAAAGAAAGGTGTGAGGCGAGGACATGCAATCTCCCCAGTACCATTCACAGCTTGCTTAGAGGAAGTATTCAGAGACTTGGAATGGGAGCAGTTAGGGATCAGGGTAGGTGGAGAATACCTCAGTAAACTGCGATTTGCTGATGACATTGCCTCGCTACGCACCTCGGGGGATAAACTGCAAATAATGATTGATGACCTAGACAGGAAAAGTAGAAAGGTAGGCTTGAAAATCAGTTTGCAAAAGACTAAGGTAATGTTCAATAGCCTCGGGAAGGAACAGCAGTTTACGTTAGACAGCGATGTACTGGAAGTAGTAGGCGAATATGTCTACTTGGGACAGGTAGTAACCGCAGATCCGGACTATGAAAAGGAAATAACAAGAAGAATAAGATTGGGATGGCGCGCATTTGGCAAGCACGCGCAGATAATGACTAGCAGCTTTCCGGAATCGCTCAAGAGGAAAGTGTACAACAGTTGCATCTTACCTGTACTCACCTATGGGGCTGAAACGTGGAGGCTGACCAAGAGGGCTCTACTTAAGTTGATGACAACCCAGAGGGCTATGGAACGAAAAATGGTAGGGGTAACATAAAGAGATAGGAAGCATGCAAAGTGGGTCCGAGAAATAATTCAAGTTACCCACATTCTAGTGGAAATTAAGGAAAAGAAATGGGCATGGGCAGGACATGTAGTGCGAAGAGAGGATAACCGATGGTCGCTTAGGGTAACAAACTGGATTCCAAGGGAAGGAAAGCGTAGCAGGGGGCGAGAGAAAGTTAGGTGGGCGGATGAAGTTAAGAAGTTCGCAGGAGTCTAGTGAATGCAGCTAGCAGAGAAGGGTTTAATAGGAGAAATATGGGAGAGGCCTTCGCTCTTCATTGGATATAGGCAGGCTGATTATGATGATGATGATGGCTAGCAGCTCTTCTGTGAAAATCCCGGATTAAATTCTCATATTCTTTTCGGAATTTTTGGCTCATGGATCGGCTATGCACAAAATTCCATGTCACGTGTCAAACGTTATCATCCTCGCTAATTGTTTGTCAGATTTAGTCTGGCTGAACACTCCACAAAACATTATTTCAGCTGTTTCCTTCGATTTTTGTCCATGTACCTTTGAAAAAGGCCCGCTTTTTTGGGGGGTCCCCTGACATGCATGTATTCATTCAAACGAGTTGGCTGATTTCTTAGCAAGATTGACTCTTAATGCGTCGGTGACATATCCCGTCCCTAACTCCAGCCTGCTGGCTATTTCCAGGTTTCAGTGATTTCAGCACATATCAGCCAGGCTACTAATCCCTTACTAAATGCCAACGATTATCAACACTTAGCATACAATTGGAACATCGGTTATGGAAAACAAGGATGTGCGGGGTTTCAATGAGGCTCCTTCGGTTCATTATTCCCAGTTTGAAGTTATATATATGCATATGGCCCATGACGCCAACAAACCTATTTGTCTCATGCGGGGAAGTTGAATCTATCGAACATTTTCTCACATCCTGCCCGAAGTTCGCACTTCAGAGAAAGACTTTCCAGTTAGCCCCCCCCCCCCCCCCTTTCTTCTACCAGTGGTATTATCGTTCGGTGCGAGCGAACACAGGATTTGCAATTTGTTCAGTATGCGGGATTCTCTATGGTTATTTAATTGCATCTGGTAGGTTGAATTACTAACTCTTAAGTTTTTTCAACGTCTTCTTTTTCAAAGACATATTCTATTTAATATTAAACTTTAAATGCTCTTCTATCGCTTTATATCAGTACATTTGTCAAAATTCCAGATTGGAGTTGTTAGTTTGTCGTAATCGCCTGTGGCAGTTTTCATTTATATACTACTGCACCTTTTCCGATCCCCCCAAATGGGTTTGTGTCACGTTTAAAAAATCAAGAAAAAGAAGAAGTCGCACATTTTCGCAGAAATTTCTGCCAGCAGGGGTCGCCATCTTTCCAGTCTACCGGCTACTCGAGGCTTTAGCGGTGAACGATGGGCGTCGTGGTCCAAGTGAAGGCGCCTTCAAAAGGCGAGCTGCTGTTGTGCCTGGTATGCGCCTCGTACATCATATACTACGTGCTGCTGGTGGTGCGCAAGCCACGGCTGGTGTGCCGCAGTGGCCACCTGCGCCGTTTCATGACCGGGCCGATGAGAGGCTTTGTAAAAAGCTACTATCGCCCACCAATTTGGTGCATCGGCGCTAACCTGCAGCGGATCGTGGGCGGCTTCTACCACGTGAGTGCCCCACACGTTTCTGGGTAGCGGAAACAAGCATCGTGCTTAGGTTATCGTGAAGCGAGATGGTGCCTTTGGAGACTTGCCAAACGCTCAGGGTTTCCTCGAGCTGCAGGTGGTAGGTGTGTTTCGTGGGTTGCAAATAACGCGGATGGAAAGCTTTCCTGGACCAGTTCAGGGCGTCAAAGGGGAAACAATGTAACTTGGTTGTAGCCAGTGCACATGACCGACGGAAAGAGTTTGCTGTTTTTTCATATTCGGACACAGGAAAGTCCATATACACTTTCCAATGCGTAACTACCTCTGACTTCAGCTGAAAAGCTGCACTCATGCGTGGCGAGTCACCTATCTCTCAGCACCAGTTAACTCACATATGTTAAACGACAGCCGCATCGGTTGGATGGCCGGACATGGGCAGGGTATGCATTGTGTAGGTGACATAATAGATGGTTCCTCAAAGTAGCTGAATAGTTTGGGAACGGCAGGAGGTCAGGTGAACAGTTGAGATTAGAAAGTTTGAGCAGGAAAGGATGACGAGTAGCGTACGAAGATAGACATTGTGCTAATAATGATCTTGTGGGGTGCCTCCGCGTACAGTGGTGGCTCCCACGGCTGAACTACCGTCGCGAGCTGCTTGTTCTCTCGGACCGAGGTCTTGTCGCGCTCGACTGGCTAAACGAAGACCGACGCGGCCCCGTGGTGCTGCTCGTCTCCGGGGGTTACACGGACAGCCAAAGCCGGCCATGGCGCTCGCTGCTGCCGGGGCTCGCCAAGCTTGGTTTCCCCTGCGTGGTGATCAACGGAAGGGGCTGCGGGGGCGTGCCCCTCACCACGCACCGCATCACCTACGCGGCAAGCGTGAGCGATTTGGCTGAGGTACTACGACTCTTTCCAACTGTGGCTTTTTGACTTGTACCCTAGCTGCTACATCTGTTTGAAATACAATTCGTTTCTGTGGGGGACAGAGCTGCACCGCGCATTAAGGCCATTCGCGTCGGTACGATTCTTGGGCGGCCGGTGCCCACGCGCTAGCCAATTCTGGGGAGCTATAAGGGCAATGACCCTGGAACAACCTCCTCGGGCATATATATCTGTATATACACACATTTTGTGCACTTTAATGTCATAATCAACGATTAATGATGTCAGCAGATAATTAAACCTACGCACCCCTTCACATTCGCAAAGAGGCAAGGTTGGCAAAGAATGGCGTTTTCTAAGGTACGCAGTAGCTTTCATTCCCGAAATGCATCTTCGGCGCCCACCGCGGTTGCTCAGCGCTTTGGGCGCCTGATTACAGAGCCGGTGGACCCAGGTTCGATCCCGGCCGTGGCGGTAGCGGTGCGATGAACGCAATCGAACCACCCGTGTGCTGTGCAATGTTATTACAGGTAAAAGAACCTCGTTGAAATTGTCCGAACTCCACTATAGGGCACCCCTCGGGGGGTGAGTTGCTTTTTATTTTTGGTATTCTCGAAAGCGCAGTGCCTGATATAAGCGCGACAGGAAAATGTGTTTATTATCTCCGGCATTGAAAGGCCGAAATCCTGATTTTGACGAGAGGTGGGAGCTAGACTGTTGGCGTATGCAAATCTTATATGATTCTTGCATTTGTAAGGGCATTCATAAAATATTAGTTTATGGATTTAAAACCAAACTCCTGTGCTAATAGCCTTTGGTATAAACATATTCAGATGCTTCGCAGGAAGTTGAAATTAATAAACTATGTCAACTGCTGGGCGTCACGAGAACTAAACTAGTGGCATCGAAGCGGTTGGCATCACTAAGTAACAGTTGCCAGAATTCTTTTTCCTACCCCTTTGCGTTTCGAAATTGTTTCTCACTTGTCGACTTACACTCTGCTTTATCACGTGGCTGTCATTGAGTTTCTTACTCTTACCTAGAGGGAAAGCTGTGCTGCAATCTATGGGAGTTTATTTGGAGGTTCCAGACGACCAGTTCAGCCACCATGGGCGCTCAAAGCATCATGGGCCAGAGAGCTACCCAGTGCACACCTACAATTTTTAGGCAAAACTAATGTAAAGATAAACATTTTTCTACCGTATAAATAACGTGCTAACATTCAATATTGTGACTATAAATTGCAAAGAGAGAGAGAGAAACAGCATGTCAGTGTGAGATTTATCGAATATAAGCGATGGCGCTTTCTTCTATTGGCTTAGTTTTTAGCGGAACAAATACCAATATTTTGCACCTAATAGACACAATTTGAAAAGAAAAAACGTTTTGGAAATATTTATGGTTGTGCAATCACTTAAGAAAGTTTTTATTGCCATTTCGGGAACAGAAGCCTTTTATTGGCGACGTCTGCTTTTGCGCCTTCACTACTATGGCTTTTGCGGTCTACGTACGCACCTAGAGATGATGATGATGATGACAAAGAAACATCATAGTAACGCCACTCCATGCACTCGAGAAAAGCCGACTGTCCCGCACCAAGTAGCACACCGGCCCATGATTCTTAGCGCGTCCATGGTGGCTGAAGTGCAGCACCCTCAGTTTTCCCTATAGTTAGTGTAAGGAACTCTATGGTGGCTGTTGACTATGAAAGACACATGTGGGCCGAATGAGGGCGCTTTACCAGAAGTAACCCTTTCACATTTGTCAGCTATGGACAAAAATCACCGTGCGACTGTAATATAAGTTGGAGGAATGATGAGAGCCACGAGAAGATGCTTTGCAACAGCACAGCATGGAAAGAAGGGAAGCGGCGAAATAAGAAGATCCCTAACGTGCAAGTGTCAGTAGGTCTGCTGATAGATATTCCTTGTCGCTATGGATAAATGGTAGCTGCGGAAGTTATTCGAAGAATTCGAATTAATTGTTTCAGTATGCTTCTTGCCTTCCATGGCACAGTTGCCTCTTTACGCTGAATGGTTCCGAATGGAGGCATCTTAAAATCGCGAAAACAGAACACCGAATATCACTCCGTAGCAAGCTTCGTGTGACAGGCCGATGACGTCGCAAAAATGACTAAAAAAGAAACATTCGCACGAGCTGAATATTGGAAGTAGAGACTGAAAAAGGGGACTCTTTTCATAAAATCTGCAGACTAGCTAATACAAGCTTAAAATTATGACCGGAGCGGGGAGCGGTATTAGCTAGCGGGGAATGTTCGTAACGCCTAAAATTCAGTGTGGCGCGCAGAAATCTTCTAAATCGAAGCCATATAAAGATAAACCTTAAGATGTGTTTTCGCAGGAATGAAATGTCGCATAGATTGCAAACATGGCGGATGTAAGTACGGTAGAGAGAAACATCACCAACATATGGAGGGCGCGGGGTTGGATCCCGAGTGTCGTCAACGCAGACCTGCCGGTGACACAGTGGGAAGCTTTCACCTCGCCTGATATTAGGCTTAACTGGGGCTTTAGTCTTTGGTAAATATGTCCTTGAGCCTACATTGTGGAAAGAATGCAATTCCAGATGTCTTTACTGCGCAAGGCGGATTTCGGTCCCTCGCGGGTAGATTATTCTTACCCTTCAAAGTGCCACAAGCACTGAGCATGAGATCGTGAGCACGCTTATACGATGCCTTCGCACCGACAAAGCCACCTCACGAGGTTATGCTACGCGTTTCACCTTCCATTTATACTAACGCGGTAGCGTCAAAGGAGCCGTTCAGCGAAAATCCTTCTTTGACGGACGGGTGCCCACGTTGGCGTTGTGATCGAAAAATCATGACCATGACGCTGGCAAGCGGTAGCTGGCAGCTGACATGGCCGAGCACTGACTGGCCGTAGGGTTGCTTGACGCTATATTTGACAGGAGTTGCCAACTCGGGCATCTCCGTTCACATAGCAGGGGGGGGGGGGGGGTGATATCAGAATCGGCCTGTCAGGACCCTTGCATTGAAGTTACCCCTAGACTACGCAGTTACTTTCATACGACTTGGTTAGAGCAGGGCTTTATATGTGAGTTGATAGCCTACGCTATGACATCATACCCTTAAAGGCTGAGCTTAATTGCCCCTTATAATTTTTTTTGCGAGATGGAGGTAGAACTGCCGCGCCAAAAGAAGAAAACGTGTCTAGTAAAATAGACCATTTATTGGAATTTAGAGTGATGGTGCCGCGCGTGTGGATTCAGCCCCTGACGTGCCCTTGAAAAGCTTAATATCTTAGCCCATCTCAAGTCCTTAGGCCCAGCACATAAAGGAAGCGCGATATTTCGTGACGTTCGCTAGAAGCACACGGTTTCGCAAAATGTCGTACCTTATCGATCAAAATGATGCCGCACTGCATTCCTGCATCACCGTATCAGAGGGGCGAATATCTGCCAGTTTGGAGTATTGAAGAGAACGAGCATAACAAACCGAGCAGAAGTGCCGAAGCTATTGTTCCTCCTTCGCACAATAGGTCCATTTTGTATTAGGTAGTGCATGAGCATTCGGCTCTTCGGCAGCTGTGAGTGGCCATGGCATGGCCTACGGCTTGTTGGGCATTTAGTTGAATGTTTTTTTATACACAGCTACTGAAATATTCTCGAATAACTTACGAAGCCACCCTGGCTGAATAGTTTCGGTGTTCGGCTCGTGAGTCAAAGGCTGTCCCGTCAGTGGCGGTCGTTCGATGAAGGCGAAATTGAAAAAAAAGAACCACTCGTATGCAGTACGATGCCAGTGCGTGTCGATGTGCACAGGTGGGGTAAATTATCCAGAGCATTGTACTCAGCCGTCCATAGCCGATGCTGAGCTCGGGCATGTTGAACCTCACGTAACCATTCTCTTACAGAGCGAACGTGCATGCATATGTTCTAAATGACCTTCCAAACTGGCTCCCTAATTCATGCATAGTCTATGCTGATGATACGACAGTATTCTGGAGCGATATCGATATTCCTTGCCATGCATCTTAAATTGGGCGAAGGTCTTCATCGTATTCCAATGTGCTGCGAGAGAAACTTCAGATTGATCCTCAGAAAACTCGTTTCACGGTGTTTAATTGAAGCATAAAAATATTCATAACTGAGCAAACTTATTTTAACACATTTTTATTTATGCGTGAGATAATGCCGCACGTCTCCACTGTAAATTAATGTTGGTCGTCCATATTAGGTCTTTAAAATTGCCGTATAAACTAGAACACGCCATTATTTCTTGCTGCATGTCCTTCGCTCACTTTATTATTCCTTCATACATAGCCATCTTACTCACTACTTAGCATCTAGGGTCAAATACATACTACATTCACTTTCCGTACCGCATAATCACAATAATTGCTGCATTGAGACCGACTACATTGCATAGATACGGTAGCCTAAATTGTCTTCCTCTCGACCTTCAACTGAATCTTAATTTAGCCCTTCTTATATTTCGCATTAGTAAATATCCTACACCTATCATCCTACACACATCAAGTACAAAGATAACAAGATTTTCAAAACAAAACACCCTACTTCTGAAAATCCTTACCAATTATAGTAAACTATTACTGTTCTTTTCCGGCATATTCATCTAGAATTCTTTATCCCTAACCTAATAACACTATATACATGTTCATAACAGTTATTTTTGAATAATTGAACAGCTACTTGCCAACTACATAATCATAATGATTATTTTCTGTTTTTTTCAGCGTGCTTCTTACTATTATCTAATTTATCATGCCCCTTTGCAATAAATTTGTTTCATGTTAGTTTGCATTCTATCATTTGTTGAAATATTGGTAACACCCTTTTACTCTTCTGTTATTACTTCCTAATGATATCAGTGACTGTTATTAGTGCTTTTGTATAATTTTCTACGTAAATGGTAACACTGAATTTTGTTCAAACACTCTCTGCATTTTTATTTGGCACGATTAAGGTATTTCTGTGCACTTACTTTGTTTTGATGTTTTATTCTTCACATTATAACTGGTGCACTAACTCACTGACTCCCTCACTCACTCATAGGAGGTCCCCATGACGGTTCTTAGTTTGGGACCTTCTGCAGAATTTTATTCAAATGCTTCATACGTACCGCCTCGAGGCAAAAAAATATCCAAATCAAATAAACCAACATTCGAGCGAGTTAAGAGTGAACCAGTCTTTTATCGACAAGGCTGGCGCCGCAGGTCGTGAGCGAGGTGCGCAAGCGCTACCCTCGTGAATGTCTCCTGGGCGTGGGCGTGTCCCTGGGAGGCCTGGTGCTGTCGCTCTACCTTTGCCAGTGGGGTTCGCATGCACAACTGGACGCAGCGCTGGCCGTTTCGCCGATCTTCCAGCCCGCGGTGGCTGCACGCACCCTAGCCAGCCCTTGGGGCGGCAACCTGCTTCTCAACGCCTGCATCACACGTGGACTTGTCGGGCGACTGCGCGAAAACGAGGAGGTGGTGCGCCTGGCCGTGAGTGAAACACAGATAAACGGAAGGAATAAATGAAAACTATTTCCACCGAAAAGGAGCCCTTCATCTCCCGCCCCCGGCACGCAGGCCGGGGAGCGGGTCAGGAGGGCCCCGCAGGCTGAGGTCAGGTGAGGTTACAAGCACTCTTCACGGCCTCAGCCGCCTGGTGGGTCGCGTGCCGCTGAACGGTGGGATCTCCGCTCCGCAGCCAAACCTCCGAGGCTTCTCTGCTATCAATGTTAATGCCGGCGCCTGGGGAATCGGCGCATTATTGCCTTATTATATGATCTAGCGTGCCTTTTTCGCCGCAATTTTTACATTTAGAATCTTCTTCCTCCCCGGTCTGTGTTAAGAAAACCCAGACAGGGCAAATGTAGTTATCGGCTTGTAATCGCCTCCAGATGCGTGCTTCATTGTTAGTGAGAGACCGATCTGGAGGAGGGTATACTTTTCGATCTGGTTTGTAAGATTCTGTGATCTCATTGTATGTGATAGCGCAATCTTTAATTCTTTTGCATTCGGGCTGTTCTACCGCCGTCCGGTGGTAGAGATCTCGGGCCAGCAGGTGCGCAGCTTCGTTGCCAAGGACAGACTCGTGTGCTGGTATCCATATGATGGATATGGTTCTAGTAATGGGATTTGTGAGAAGAATCTTTTTGGCCTCCTCTGAGATCCGTCCTCTTGCAAAATTCCAGACAGCCGTTTTGCTGTCGCTGATTATAGTTTTGGCCTGTGTACCAGTGCCTGCGAGCGCTATTGCGACCTCTTCAGCTGTACTAATGTCACGGGTGCGTGTTGAGGCCGCAATTTTAGGTGCACCTTCTCCATTTACTACTACCAAGTCAGCTGCTCCGTGTCGTCCGCATGATGTGTCTACATAAGCAACTTCATCGGCTGCTTTGCGTTTCATTCTTTTAGCGATGACTTTGGCTCTGTGTTCTCTGCGTTTTTTGTTGTAGTCTGGGTGCATGTTTCGAGGTAAGGGTGGTACCAGTATGTGTTCTCTTATGTTGGGTGAGATAGATCTTTTCGTCTGTGGGCCTCTGTCTGATTGGAGTCCGACCCACTCTAGGATGGCTCTGCCTGTCTCCATCGGACTTAGACTTTCCAGTTGAGAGATTCTGACAGCTTCAGTAAGCTCTTGCAATGTATTATGAATCCCCATTTTCTCCAGCTTCTCTGCTGATGTGGAGACAGGAAGGCCTAGTGCGCGTTTGACGCATTTTCGAATTGTGACGTCGATTTTTTCACGTTCTGTCTTTTTGAGATTGAGAAAAGGTGTGGCATAACATATGCGACTGATGATGTAGGCCTGTGTCATTTTGAGTAGACTGCGTCCCTTGAGACCGTGTCCTCTAAGTGCTACTCTTCTGAATATGCCCATAACTTGGGCTGCGTAGTTCTCCAATTTTTTGATGGTGGTTGTGTTCTGCCCTCTTGCTTGGAGGATCATTCCTAAGATTCTAATTTCCTCTACTTGTGGAACCGGGTAGTTTTCAAAATTTATATTTATGTCCGCTTTATTTTTCTTATATTTGGGGGATGTAGATGAGTTCTGACGTTTGCGGTGAGCAGGATAGACCGCGTTCCGCAGTGTACTCAACCTCCTTATTTGCGGCAGCCTGGAGTTTGTTCTGTATCTCTGTGTCGGTACCTTTATTTATCCAGAGATTTAGGTCATCTGCGTACATGCTAAATTTTACGTCCGGTATTTGCTTTAGTTGTGCTGGTAGCCCCCTCATAGCTATGTTAAATAGAAAGGGAGAAAAGACAGAGCCTTGTGGCGTTCCCTTGCTACCTAAGGTGACTGTGGGTGATTTGGCGCTTTGAAAGCTCATGGTGACTTCTCTGTTAGTGAGAAATTCTTTGATATAGTTATAGGTTCTGATTCCAACCCCAACTTCTTGGAGACCTTCGAGCACTGCCTTATGCTTGACATTGTCGAAGGCTTTGGTTAGGTCAAGTCCGAGAATATCTTTGTATCTGATAATTCATGTGTTATGATATCGTATCTAAGTCTGAGCATCACATCCTGTGTGCTTAGCCCTGGCCTGAAGCCCACCATTTTGCGTGGCCAGAGGTTCTCTTGCTTCATGTATTTCGTAAGTCTCGCCTGAATAACGCGTTCCATTAGCTTTCCCACGCACAAGGTCAGTGATATGGGTCATAGGTTTTGTTAGTTTTGGCGGCTTCCCCGGTTTGGGTATGAGGACTATACTGGCATTTTTCCATGCCTGCGGTAGTTGTCCAGTCTCCCATACCTTATTCATGTATTCTGTCAGGGCTGTGATTGACTCGTCGTCTAGATTTCTTAAAATAGAGTTCGTGATACCGTCAGGTCCTGGGGCTGATCTTGTCTTTAATCCAATAATCTCAGCTCGGACTTCAGCCCTAGTGATGGGGGCGTCTAAGTCTAGGTTAGGTTTCCCCTGATATGCTGGTAATGTTTCGGTTTCCGTTTGTCCGACGTAGATTTCGATCAATTTACTCATCAATTGTTCGTCCGAGCCATCGAAGGCATGCTTAACTTTAGTTTGATTTACGTTGGCTTGTGCTTTAGATTTTTCCGGATAGAGCATGTGTCGTAGAATGTTCCATGTTTTGGAGAGGCTCATGCCTTGTTCCATTTCATCACATCTGCTACACCAGTTTTGTTCATTTAGTTTGATGGCATATGTCTCCATCTCTTTATTATGTCGAGCTAGTGCTCTCCTAATATTACGGTTCCATCTTTGTGTTTTTAGGCTTTTCTCTAGGTCCTGTTTCTTCTTCCACATGTTTAGAAATTTGCTATCAATACTCGGCGGTGCATCTTCGTCTTCTAGAGTGACTGTTGCTTCCTCCACGTGTTTCTTTAGCGTTTCTGACCACTTGTCGATATCGTCGATTTTCTCAATTCCCTCGGTCTCTCGTATTTGCCTAAATCTTTCCCATTCCGTGATTTTGGGTTGTTCGGGTTTTCTAATTTTGATTCCTTTTCCTAATGTGAGTGCAATAATGAATTGGTCACTACCTAGGTTTTGCTCGGTGTTTTTCCAGTTCGCTGTACTTACTTTCTTGCTTAAGGTCAGGTCGGGGGTGGTGTCCCTGCTGACGCTATTACCCGTGCGTGCGGGTGTTTGGATCAGTGTGTAGGGTGAGTCCTAGTGTTTGCATGTCTTCCCATAATTGTCTGCCCTTAGGACCCTGCCGATCGTACCCCCCTTCCTGATGGGCTGCATTAAAGTCACCCGCTATGATTAACGGGTTATTTCCTGCGATCTTTAGGGCTTTTCGGAATAGGACTTGAAACCTAACTTTCCTTATCTTCGGTGTGCTGTATATATTCAAGAGAAAGATACTCTTTCGGTCTTTTCTTCCAGCGATGATTTCAGTTAAAACTGCTTCTATATCCCGAGATGTGATCTCGTGATTAGTAGCGGCTATGTTTCTCTGGATAAAAGTCTTGACTTTGGATTTTTCGCCCCTATCGCTGCTGTGACTTTGATATCCAAACAATTTGGTTGGGTTTTTACTAGTCTCCTGTATCATGATAGCTATGGGTTTGTCGGCAGTTTGTTCTATGTATTGTTGAAATAGCGCTCGCTTTTTCTGGTACCCTCGGCAGTTCCACTGCCAGATCGTGGAGTTGTCTTTCTGATTATGGCTTTTGTCCGTTATTGTTACCCATTGTTTCTTCTAGTTTTGCGATTCTGTTACTGAATTCAGAGAAGGCAGTGATGCTTCCTGCATTTGTATAGTGAGATTTTGAATCTGCACTTGCATCTGTCCCTGAGCCCCTAAAAGTTCCTGGATTAGCTCAAATTTTCTATTAAGGGTTATAAACGGATCGGTCTCTCCCTCTTTACGCTTCTGGGGTGGCGGCCGGGTGAATTCCAAGTTCATACAGTTTGATTCTTCTGAAGTGGAATTAGTAGTAATTGAATTTATGGTTTTTGGTACCTCATTTGATTGATTTTCCGGCGGGCTCTTAGCCGTGGGCTTTTGGGTGAATTTAAATTTAATTTCCTGACTATCGCGACTTATTTGTTTGATGATCTCTCTAAGTTCTGCGTTTTCCCCTCTGAGTTTTTTCATCTCTCTATTTTCAGCCTGGGAGGTTTTGCTAACGAAGCTTACCGTCTTGTTGTCTGCTAATTTGGTTGGCCCCATAGATTCTTGGGATCTCTGGGAGGCAGGCCAGGTCCTCGTCCCTGGCTTTGTCCCGGGATTTCGAGGTCGCTCTGGTTGTCGAGCTCGATCGGGTCCCCGACCGTGGGTCCGTGTTTGCCCGGTTCCTTCCTCGGGGTTCTCGTCTCTGGCGCTCTTGTTCCGAGTAGAGGTTGGGTCCCTTGCTTCCTGAAGTTGATTGCAGTTGTTTTTCTAGCTTTTTGTCCCACATTTTCTTCTTTGAAAGGTAGGGCATCCTGTATATTTCGCGGCATTTGTTGTCTCCTAGAACATGGTCTTTACCGCAGAGTTGACACATAGGTTCACATGTGTGTCCAGCGCCTGGATGTTTCAAGCCACAGCCGCGACATTTCACGTTGGTCGGGTCTGGGCATACATCGGCTCTGTGTCCCAGCCTGCCACATGTTGTGCAGACTTCGTACTCCTTCTTATACAAGAAGCACCTCATGTTGATTCCCTGGAAATTGAGCCATTTCGGCACAAACCAGTCTTCGAAAAGTATCAGAATGGTTTTGGATCCCGCTCCCAGTCTTCTAATACCGGAGATTTGCGGATTAGTCCCACTCCATTCTATCATTTTGTTAAGTTCCTCCGCTGAATATTCGAGTGGTACGTCGTGAACGACGCCTTTGCCTCCGTTTTCCGGCATGGCGCTGCGCTGTATGACTTGGCTTCAATTATGTTGGGTCCAATCTTCAGAGCTTGAATTGCTGCGTACTTGTAAGTTCTCTCGGTATCCGTCGTAGCGACCAGTATTGATTACTGAGTAGAGTTTGGGGAGATGATGTCACCCTTCGTGGTCGTCAGGTCCTAGCCGGCGGCTTGGATGATACCTCGAGACAAGTTCAATCTTCTTACGATGTTGATAATACT
This sequence comes from Amblyomma maculatum, assembly GCF_055883805.1. NCBI lineage: Eukaryota > Metazoa > Arthropoda > Arachnida > Ixodida > Ixodidae > Amblyomma > Amblyomma maculatum. The sequence continues at coordinate 946,437 of NW_028146738.1, forward strand.
GTAATTCCGCCTCTGTGGTGAATGATGATCTTGTTAGCAGTGCTGGGAATTCGCTCCGGCTGTCGCTCAATCGATGTTTCGGCGAGCTTCCTCCCTTGTAGGGGCTTGGGCTTGGGCTTGGGTAGGCTCAGCGTTCCAACGTGGTCGGCTTGGGCGTTGTTGACGGCCACGTTTCGGCTTCTCTTTCTGATAAACCATTGTCCGTTCAAAATATCGCTGGCGGAAGCGTCTGTTCCCTCCACGGTTTCCATCATCTTGCTCTTCTCAATTCGCGACGCTCTGGGGTGGCTCCCAGCCTCTTCGGGTAACACCCAGCGCCCAGCCAGGCTTCGGAGTCGAGCTAGGCCTAGGCCTCGGTCAGAAATTTTTAGACTCATAAAATCCAGAAAATTGGGCCTACCGTCGAAAGTCCGGTGTCCAAGGTGCTTCAAGATTCAGGTATCCGTTGGTAACACAGGATAGGAGGTGAGAAGTCAAATACCGCATTCGCAGATTGAACGTTTGCGGAGCGAAACAAAGTGGCGTCCGTCTCAGAAAGTGAACGCAGCGATACGCCCTGCGAGGCAGTAGCTACCAACCGCGACGCTACAGCCGGAGTCCAAATAAACGGAAATCGGAGGATATTGTAACAATTGTGACGTATAGATTGTGGCTATAGATTGTCATATTGGCGGTTCAGTTATATTCTAATTTGATAAACAAGATATCAGAGTGATCAAACACACCATTATTAGAAAATCAAAGCTGGCCATCACATTGACGGCTCAGTTTATTTAAGATTGACAAGTAAGACGCAGAAGCGATCAAACCCCTGGTTTGAAGTCGATGAGCAGACCGTTGCATTCACGGTTGACGCTAGGAAATATAGCTGCCAAGAAAATTCCTGCCTTTATTGCCGTTCTTTACAGTGTATTTCGAACGCTGCCACTGTTCAAAGTGTGGTCGCGCTAGTTGAATGAAGCTTAGTGGCAGGCCATGCGAAGAAGCACCTCGATGTCCCTCTGTGTTTGCATCGCTTTGTTGCGATATGCGGTCGTGTCGGACTAAACGGCCCTTTGAAGACTGGAGCATGCTCGAACAAGGATTGGATGACATTGTACATCCTTTGTACAAAGCAGGGAGCCCAAACCTATTTTCTCCCAATTGGTGTGGTGGGGTCCTTGTAGCAACCGCACAAGTCCTAACTCTCGGGTGTAAGAGGACTACACAGGCCTAATATTGGCGTCAGATTCTAGTATCCTAGTCATTCCCCGTGAACTCAAGCCCATCTTTCTATGATGCTAATGTAACTGGGAGGCAACTACAGATCACTGTACGACACTGCATTAGAAATATTGACGGGAGTGGTCCTATCTTCCAAAGCGCAAGGGAAGGTTTCCTTTAAGCTTTGTCGTTGTCTCGCTTTGAGCGCAAAGGACGGTCATTGAAAACGGATAAAGTAGCACAATAAAGTGGCGACCAGTAGCACAATCAATAAAAAATATTTAGGACCCCCCTCTCTCTCTCTCTCACACACACACACACACTTTTCATCTTGAGGGTATATCTGAGGATATATGATTTGTTGTAGTGGAATTTTACGATATGCCAACAGTTTGTGTTCAGACACACCGTTTTGGAAGATGCTATTGTCCAACATTTCTGTGTGCGTCAAGAGATTTGGAACACTGCGAATGCATAACGAAGCGATTTAAATGGGACCGCCCGTTACTCAGCATATAGTTAAGTGAATCGGGGACACAACGCGCCTTCTCTACGGCGCATGCTCCGCGCCGTGATAACGAGAGGGAAACGCAGTATAGTAATACGTAGTATTGCAAGATGAGAAGTCCTCTTCTTCAGTGCAGGTAGCTGGAGGGTTTAAAGTCCTAGCGTGTGCTTAACATCCGAGAACAGCTGGTTTTGCAATTTTGCGGCTGGTTTGGCAAATGTTTTTAAAACGGGCCTCCTTTCTTGTGAATGATCTGAAAAAAATGAACAAAAATATGAGAGATTTCGGCTCTCAAAATTGTTATTCTATTTACGGCTTACCTGTGAGGAAGTTTTTAATGAGTTGAGGTGGGCCCATGCGTGGCTGTTTCCAGCAAGACAAAAACTGTTCCTCAGTTTGTCCGGGAATTGCATGGTCACAGACAATAGGGTCCAGCTGTGTCGCATGAAAAGGTCTTCGAGAACACACATCCGGTTTGACAAGCCCCCGCTGGGTTATACACAGGGCATTGTCCTCGGGAACTCCTACACACTGCGGAGTTACCATCGTTTCAGTTATCAGTTAGGTCCTCTGTAGTCTATGCAGCCTGTAGACATTTTCCTTCTGAGATCGGAAGTACGTCTGAAGGCACCGCTCTCGATACAGTCAATCTTGAGAAGCCTGCGCACAGAAAGCGGGTCACGTCGCGTTTCGCCAAAAACATACGTTAGAAAAAAAAAGCTTGCTGTTCAGCCAATGCATCGTGGTAGTTAACACAGTATTACTGCCATCATCACACTGTTTGATGGTTGCCAAATGATTTATACCTGCTGCATCTAGCCGATAAACAAGGTTTGAATCTGACCACATATACCTTTGGAAAATGGCGGCGTACAGTTAATTGGCGGCTGCTGTAGAGTAGTTCCTGTAGACAATGGCAAAATCGTCACATGTGAAGCATTTCTGATGATGTATCGCGTCGCGTATGTACTGAAACCTCATATAGGAGTCTGTCTATGGAGTCCACACTACTCCAATGTAACCTCATATAGGTGCCTCTTCTGCGTTGCTATCTTAAGGCCAGCTATAGGACCACGGTCGATACCAGCTTCGTGTGCATTCCATCCGTCGAGCGCACACGCATCTCCTCTGTTGCTTTGACACGAGAAGAACTCAATATAGAAAAATAATTCTGACAAATTCCAGGGCAGTTGCCTGCTTGACTTATTCTAGATGGCTAGGACTGCATACAGCAAGCGTCTAAGGATACTCGCGTTTGTGTTTACTATCCGAGTTATTTGCTCTGTGTTCTTTCATAACTGACGGTTGAGAATGCTGCCAGCAGAGCCGCTTCTTCTAGTTGATCTAACTGAGTCGTTGGAAACAGCTGTTCCTGTAATGAAATCTGCGAATAAAATGCCGAGTTCGCTTGGTGTCATTGGTATTAGGGTTGTTTTCGTTCACACGTCTTGCAGTCCCTAGTTCACACATAGCCCTCGTTGTGGAACGTAAAACCTGTCATAAAATCTGCAAATGTAAGTGCAATGCAGCGCGTTTGCTCACACGCGCGTGAGGCGATATGCCGGATATGCTTGGAGATTTCGCCTTGCATACAACGCGTGCAGGTTCCATCATGACGCAGGAGAGAAAGCGACCCTTCGTTACTAACAGCTTATTTCAAATGTTTTGACCGTGCAACAGCAAGCTGAAGCGACACTCGAAAATTGAAATTTCAAGCCGAAAGTCAAAGGGCATCTGCTAGCAAACATGGTTCAAAATTATCCTAAACCCACTCCTCATGACCCAAGCTGTGTCCCAAATATGTTTTCAGTCTAGACAAAAAAAATTCGCAAAACGTTTATAAACTTATTATATCTACCACACTTTTTAAATCTGCATTTAGGAATTTGCTCACTATTGACTTATAGAGAAAAATTTATGCGGGCCACGGTGATGAGTTTGATGACGGCGGTGAAGATGGCTGCAGACTTATGGGAACTTCTTTTCGATTTCACCTTTACCTATTTGCCAAAAACTTCAACGCACAGCAAATATTTTCTTTTTGACCATTGTAGTTGCGACAAGAGTAATGGAACTTCAAATATACTTTTCGGCATCGCTAGATCCTACAGCATGGCTTTCGGGGAGGCAGTTTGCGGTAGTCACTCGGGAAAAATATGCATGCATGCACTGACAGTTTGCAAAAAGCGCACGGAAAAGAGTTTGCGGCGCGAGGCTTATTATGGCCTGACTGTCAAAAGCATCGCATAATAATTTTTTTGACGCAGCATACTTAATATTAGATAATTGAATATTAGTTAGTTAGTTCAGGCGTTCAGTCGTGTCCGACTCTTCGTGACCCTATGAACCATGTCACGCCACTCTTTCCGGTCTCTCACTATCTTCTTAACATCACATAGCTTCATCTGCAATGCCTCGAGAATGCCATCTAACCATCGCGTTCGCTGCCTACCCCTTCTCCGGCGACCCTCAACCTTTCCCAACATCAAATCTTTCTCCAGAGACTCCTCTCTTCTCATCAGATGACCAAAGTAGCTGAGCTTTAACTTTAGAATTTGACCCTCCAATGAGCAGTCAGGGTTTATGGTCGACAATATCGACTGATTTGATCTTCTGGCAGTCCAAGGAACTCTTAAGAGTCTTCGCCAGCACCACAATTCAAACGCGTCAATCCTTCGGCGGTCAGCCTTTTTCACAGTCCAACTCTCGCATCCATACATCACAACTGGAAAGACCATAGCACGGGTTATACGGATCTTGGTTGGCAGACTAATGTCTCTGCCCTTTACTAGGCGGTCAAGGCTAACCATTGCTCTCTTTCCCAGAAGCAGGCGTCTCCTAATTTCATGGCTGCAGTCTCCTTCCGAGGTAATCTTGGCGCCCAAGAACAGAAAATCTGTCACAGCTTCCACTTCTTGTCCATTGATGCTCCAGGACTTCATAGGGCAAGACGCCATGATCTTCGTCTTTTTAATGTTCAGTTTAAGCCCAAACTTCTCACTCTCTTCTTGTACGCGCATCAGAAGTCTCTTGAGTTCCACTTCACTTTCTGCCATTAAAGTGGTATCATCCGCATATCTAAGGTTGTTGATACGTTTTCCAGCAATCTTCACTCCAGCTGAAGACTCGTCCAGACCGGCCTTCCTCAAGATGCACTCTGCATATAGGTTAAATAGGCAGGGCGACAGTATGCAGCCTTGCCTCACCCCTTTCTCAATCGGAAACCAATCAGTAAGACCATGCCCAGTTCTGACTGTGGCCTCTTGCCCTTCATAAAGGTTCCTGAGGAGACAGATGAGGTGAATTGGAACTCCCATCTCTTGGAGAGCTTGCCACAATCTGCTGTGATCTACGCAGTCAAACGCTTTCGCATAATCAATAAAGCAGAAGTAAATGGGTTTCTGGAACTCTCTTGCTTTTTCCATGATCCAGCGAAGGTTGGCAATTTGGTCTCTAGTACCTCTGCCCTTGCGAAACCCAGCTTGCACGTCCGGAAGCTCCCGATCCACATACTGCTGCAGCCTACCTTGCAGGATTTTTAACATCACCTTGCTAGCATGCGAAATAAGCGCGATCGAGCGGTAGTTGGAACAATCTTTGGCACTGCCTTTCTTTGGAATGGGGATGTAAACTGACCTCCTCCAATCCTGTGGCCACTGCAGGGTTGTCCAAATCTTCTGACATAATGTATGCAGTGTGTTAACAGCGTCGTGGTTGAGGTTTTGAAGTAACTCGGCTGGAATACCATCAATTCCGCTAGCTTTGTTCTTAGCAAGGCTGGCTAAGGCCCATTCAACTTCACTCTTCAGGATGCCCGGCTCGAGATCAGTAATCACAAGCGTCCTATGTTGGGTTTGCACATCCGGGTCCTTCTTGCACAGTTCTTCTGTGTATTCCTGCCACCTCTTCTTTATCTCTGAGGCTTCAGTGAGGTCCTTGCCTCGTTTGTCCTTTATCACGCCCAGCTTAGCACAGAAGCTTCCTTTGATATCTTTGATTGTCTTATACAGAGCTCTTGTGTTCCTTAATTGGCTGTTGTCCTCAACTGCTTGACACTGTATGTTCAGGAAGGCATTCTTATCTCTCCTTGCTATTTTCTGAAAATCCGCATTGATAACCTTGTATCTTTCTCTTTCCCCCATACCTTTTGCCATCCTCCTTTCCTCAGCTATTTGCAAAGCCTCTTCAGATAATCAGTTTGCTTTTTTCCATTTCTTTTGCTTTGGAACTACCTTAGTAGCAACTTCTTGTATTATATCACGAACATCAGTCCACATCTCTTCGGGCTCTTTGTCTTCTAGATCTAATTCTTGAAATCGATTCCTCACTTCCACAGCATATTCTAATGGAATCTGATCCAGATCATACCTGAAAGGCCTTCTAGTTTTCTGCGTTTTCCTCAATCGAAGCTTAATTTTGGCAACAAGAAGCTGATGATCGGTGCCACAATCGGCCCCAGGCCTTGTTTTTACTGCTTGTATAGCGCTTCTCCATCTCTGCCGGCAAATAATATAATCGATCTGATTTCTGTACAGACCGTCAGGTGAAATCCATGTGTACAGGCGCCTCTTGTGCTGTTGAAAATGAGTATTCGCTATGGTCAGGTTGTTTTCTTGACAGAACTCTACTAGCCTCTGCCCAGCTTCATTTGGCTCACCAAGACCGAACTTGCCTGTAATTCCGGATATTTCTTCACTCCCGACCTCAGCATTCCAGTCTCCTATGAGAAAAGCGACGTCTGATGATGGGGTGCGGTCTAAAAGGCATTGTAGGTCCGCATAAAATCTCTCAACGTCAGCTTCTTCAGCAGCAGTGGTCGGTGCATAGACTTGGATAACTGTTATGTTGAAAGGGTGACCTTGGATCCGAAGTGAAATCATTCGGTCGTTTTTGGGGTTGTACCCTAGCACTGCTTTGCCCATTCTTCTGTTTACTATGAGAGCGACCCCATTCCTTCTCTTGGATTCGTGCCCACAATAAAAGACATAATGGTCGCCGGAGTTAAATTCTCCCATTCCGGTCCACTTGAGCTCGCTGATACCCAAGATATCAATGTTCAATCTGTCCATTTCTCGCTTGACGATATCCAGTTTACCTTGCGTCATAGATCTTACATTCCCTGTTGCTATGTGATATATCTCCTTGCAACATCGGACTTTCCGGTCGCTTCCCGACACATCCACAACTGAGCGTCCTTTTGGCTTTAGCCCAGCCGCTTCATTCGTCCTGGAGCTACTAGGAATCGCCCTTTGTTCATCCCCAGTAACATGTGGGACGCCTTCCAACCTGGGGGGCTCATCTTCCGGCGCCATATCGATAATGGTATTGTGACTGGCCATAGGGTTTTCTTGGCAGGAAATACTGGAGTGGGTTGCCATTACCTTCTCCAGTGAATCACATTTTGTCAGAACTCTCTGCCGTGACCTGTCTATCTTGGGTGGCCCTACACAGCAGAGCTCACGACTTCATCGAGTTTCGCAAGCCCCTCCGCCACGACAAGATGCTACAAAAAAAAAAAAAAAAACTGTCTATATTTAACAGTTTCGTTATAACAAAAGCAAAAATGTTTTATATTCGTTCGAGCGTAACTCTGCTGTCGACAGATGTCAGGCAGCACAGAGCTTCGCTCCAGAGTTACTATAAGCTTTGCCTATGTAGTAATTCCTACATATAATGACTCTACTCCGCCCTAGTAAGCTCAATCGGCTGTGGTAGACGCTCTCCTAGAATTCGTTACTCGCGCTGCTCTACACTAGCGCCCCGCTGTGGAGCGGAGCAAAACCATCTCCGCCAAAAAAAAAGTCTGATGCCGTGAAGTTATATTCCATTACACAATGTGGCATTTATTCTCCATATAATGCCACATACAAAATCATGGGATGACGCGCTTCATCTGCCAGTGTGGAACACGTGTGATCGTTTGAGACATGCTCCGAGACGGATATCTGCTCGGCGGCGCGTTTTGCAGGTGGTGGCTGGGTAGCTGCTAAGAGTATGCGCGATTCGTTTGTTGACGAGGGTGAGCACGCAGCTCTGCCACAATATCTGATGCCACGAGCCAGCATACTTAATTGACCTGACTGTGATGGAAGTACTCAGAATATTCACTGCATACATGCGAATTTGTATTTGTGATTGAGCAACGAGTATCAGTGCTTCAAATAATACTCAAAGGGTAAACCAGCCAAACAGACGCAAACACGAGAGAGAAATTCACAGGACATGTGTTTGCGTCTATGTGTTTGAATCTTTCTTTTTTTTTGGCTGATTTACTATTTAAATATGGATTACCAAAAGCCCACCATTGAGCCTTGCTTTAAATAATACAGTTCACGTTCGCTTTATACCGTTCCTGCAGTTCCTTCTGAAGGATTAATTTGCTTTTGTTTTTTGCTTCAGTAGTTGTATACAAAAAGCTTACGATATTTTTTAGCCCACGTGATTTCTGTGCAGAATGTGATCCGGGCCGACGATGTGTTCCGTTGCTGGACCCTGGCATCGTTCGACAAGCACTACGCCGCTCCTGCTTTCGGTTTTCGATCTGTGCAGGATTTTTACGAGAACTGCAGCCTCAAGGTACGTGCACAAGCAGGCTTAGAAAAACTACACCTATTAATAGGAGTAGGCGTAATTTTCACGCGAAAGCATTTAACAGCTCATGAGTAGCGTCCGCAGAAGGTGTCCGCTCCATCTGTCTATGAATTAAAACAAAAAACAAAAAACTTGGGTCCAGAATACGAATCGAATCTGGGCACCCGGCGTTAGAAACGGGAATGCCTCCATCACTCCACGACGACTCCATGTTTGAGCGCGAATAAAGACACGTCTAGTGAAATCAAGGGTTTCGTGGAAACGAGTCGTCGAGATCTGTACTGAGGCGTACGTGAGTAATTATGAATATGTAAATTACACATGTCGAACTTAAGCGAGTAGAATACATTTCTTGTGAATTTCCTCCGCTGTTTCCGTGCAGTCGTAACGCCATCACGTGGTACCTACCCAGTAACCCCCCCCATGATGCCCGCATGATGGCGCTGGGCGGCGCTCAGCATTTCACCAGCGCAGGTTCTGCAGTGCCCTATTTATTTCTTTACCATTTTATTTTCAAACCGTTATGGGTTTCGAATGCAGTTCTTGGGAAACGAGGGCTTGTCACACCCCATTGTCGTAGTCTTACTTTTCTACTGTGCGTTTTCAATGGTTAAGTGGTTGACGAGTTTTATTTGTAGATATATGACCCGTGATGGTTTTAGAAAAAGAATGATGAACAACACCAGGAATCTTGCAAATCTAACAACTCCAGCAATATGCACATTATATCCAGTACCAGCCTTGAAGAGCCACTCAAGTAAGGGTGAGGTTCGCCTCGCGTCAGTAAGACAGTGTATATGCCTACAAAGCTTTCCTGGGATTTTAGGAACACTGATGATCTCTCTTTCTTTTAATTGCGAAAGTATGCCTTGCGAGTTATCTAAGTTGAGATCCAAATAGGAATCGGATTCCTGGAAGGCCAACAACGAGCGGTCTCCTTGTTTCCTTTGTCTGGGGCTCTCTAAAAAGCAAGAAATATAAAATTGCAATAGAACTGAGAGTTGAGCTAGTTGGTGCGTCATTTTTTAAAAATACACAGCGCAGCAAACATAGGACAAGCCAGTAGACGGAAAAAGCGCGGTTTTTTTTTTCCACTACTTGGCACCCCTCTCGGAAGCGCTGCACTCGATGCCTCGCCTTGCCGCATGCCACCCAGGGGATGTCCTTGTAAAGGTTTTGCCACCACACTGAAGAGATGATGCGGTACATCCTACGACTGTGACCTTTGGATGGTTGCAGCCCGCCACACAACACCTGAGCTTCCAGCGGGCAGATCGCCCGTCTTGCACACCAGGAAGCCATCCGTGCTTTGAAAGCACGGATGTTGAAAGCAGCACTGTTTCCGTCTGCTCGCTTGTCCTATGTTTGTTGCGCTGCGCATGTTTAAAAGGAGAGAAATATAAAAGTGGAGAGAGCTCACATCTATCGGAGTCTTCGGGGGCTTAAGCGAATCAAAGGTATAGGACTCAGGACCCGAAACTCTCCGCTATGGAACATTTACAAATAAAGGCCAATTGGAATAAAGAAAAAAAGGAGAGGGGGGGGGGGGGCGGAAAAGGTGACAGCGAAAAGCTGTGCGACCCCGCGTTACAAGGGCCGGGGGTGAGGCGGCTGGAAGCATGCCTCTCAATGACAGAGCAGAGCGAGGGATCTGTTACCGGCGCCAGCCCTTAGTTGTTGTTGGGCGTTACATTCGCTGGTAGGGGTTGGGCAGAGCAGAAGCACCAGTAAACGTGAGACTGAATCTGTGGCAGCCAATATCTAGTGACGTCGGGGATAAAGACCGCGCCGAGCCTTAGCCATTCATGTGTCACTTGCTGCCCGAAAGATGAGTGGTGATGTACTACACGCACACTATGTTGCTACTCTAGTAACCAGACGTCGTGATGGTGCGCAGGGCCGGCTGCTCATGGTGCAGCGACCGTTGGTGTTCCTGGTTTCGGCGGATGACTCCTTGAACGATGAGCGAACCCTGCCTGTAGACGAGATCATCAAGTCACCCTGGCTGGCCGCCGTGGTGACTCCGCGCGGAGGGCACATGGGTTTCGTGGATGGCTGGCTGCTGCCGCGCCAGCCCTTCTACGTCGAGCGGTTTGTGGCCGCCTTCTCCCTGAACCTGCGCCATGTGTGCAAGACGAGGGGAGTCCGGGTGCTGCAGAGGCTGGCAGACTGACGGCCGCTTCAGGGCTCCGGCGGTGTAAAGAGAAATAAAGGCTTTTTTTTTCTTGTTCTTGCTTAACGACTGTCATTTGGGCTGCCGTCACATGTTCCCTAGTCGAGACTGGCCCAGTCACCTAACTTGACCATACAGTGAGAATGAGAAGAGCCACTTTAGTTAGAGGCACAATGGCTCTTCTCAGTTCTTTTTTCTGCCCACTTCATTTTTCGGAATAACATGCTAATCTATACCGCTCAGTGCTTATACTTATTGGTTCCCCTTTCGAATTCTATTGTCCTCTAGCCCTACCAGGAAAATGGTACGCGTGAACAGCGCAGATGGACACAAACGTTTTTTAATAAGGCTGGTATTTTTACAAGATATCGCTTAAACCGAAAAATATCGCAACACTGACTGGTTTCCTCGTTAACTGCGTTGTCAGTTAAACTTGTTAACCGGATTTCGCATCAGAATCACCATTTGGGTATCAAGCACGGTCGCCATTTAAACCACATTCCACGGTTGGCTTACAAGTGTTTTCCTCTTAAATTTTCACTCGCACTTTTCCTTGGATACTGGTAAGTATGGCAGCTCTGTTTTACGTACATGCCGGCAGCAATACTAACAATAAAGACTTCTTCATGTTCCCAGGCAGAATATTTTGCAATATTGTTTCTCTCTGTGCTGTGTAGCGCCATAGTATACATCCCTAAATATGTGCTCGAGCACGGAGTATTTATTTTTGTTTTGAAAGAGCTTACCGAGCTAGTGAGGAAATGATCTCATTACGGGCCTGCACCCATGTAGACTAACCCATATATTCCGTTTCTTCTCTGCTGCTGACGAATAAAACATCTGGAAATATTTTAATGCACCGCAACTGTCAAACTTTCCTCCCTACTTCATCACCATTGCAGTAATGAAGACAACCCAGAGCAACAATGTTTGCTGATATACTGAAAAAAGCTACCAAGGCCTCGTTCCCTGCTGGGATCATCTTACCTTCTTATTTTCAACTTCTGAGCGACGCATGCCGATGGCAGCACAGAACGATTTGCTGTGTCGTACATTGTGTTAAAATGCTACTGAAGTCGCCGAAAGAAAAACAAATTGCTACTACATACCTGGTAAGCCTGAAAATTAGCCCTTGGTGAAAAGCGATAATGAATATAAAATTACGTAGCCAGTACGGGACGCTCGTGCGGGACGCACAGACCAAATGACGTGTACAGGACACTGAACTGAGACCATTAACCATTATACCAAGGTATGGGGTTTAAGTGATATTTTCCTTATACAACGGCTTACGACGGCGGCTAGGATAAAGTCACAAAACGCAGGTATTGGTTCTGAAACTTGATGTTTCCTCCATTTTGGCATGATAAAGTGACCCCTGCAGCACTACAGCCACCCCTTCCCCCTCTCTCCAGCAAGACATTGTAACAATAATAATTTCGTGCGAGAGCGGTCCTACTAGATAATTATTCTCAATTAATCCTTCGCAATGTCTTCCTGAGATAAATTGGCAGTAACAGTTGCGTTCAATCCGTCCTATCCTCCCTATTCACAGGAGGGCACACTGTAAGGTGCGCACATGTCATCGTGATTACCAGAACCAAGGTTAAGCCCACCGAAGGACTAATTGCTCGAACTGTGATTTCAAACCAGCCTTTTCCTCCGCCACTCTTGGTGACCGTATCTCAGTAAATTACTACTATCCCATCTCGCCAAATCGCCACTTTTACTTCTCTCACCTATCGCATGCGGTTCTACTGTTCTACTCTTCTTTTTTTGTACCAAACTTGTTCCGTTAACCGACCATTTGTTGTCTGCTTCCAGAGTTACCTGTGGTACACAAACCAGCTTAGCAGCTCGAGGTATAAATTGTTGCTGGCTTTTGGCTAGATTAAACTTTTGGTACGTACGCTTGCAACAGCTCCATAGCAGCGACAAAATATGTGAAAAGTAGAGGCATTCACAATTCATCGTAAAGTATTCTGCCGTAGAGCTGACTCTCGCCGCTCACACAAGCCGCGCGATAATTCCCTCGTGAGCAAGAAGCACTCTGTGGAGACAGTCACGATTTCGATATACTGCATTGTCGTAAATCTGTGAGGCCTCCTTCTGTCGCACCTGTGTAAGTGCTATGTGGCACTTTTCTACTCTTTAGAATACCTCGCATCTTTGTCACCATGGGTTTGACTGCACAGTACGGAATCGATTGCACTTGTCTAGAATAGTCTTGCGGAGTTCAGCGGAGAGAGTAGAGGAGATTCTAAGTCATATGCCGATTTTACCGAACATACTCTCGCTCTCGTTTCTTAACAGCAGCAATATTATACCAAGCGCACGAGCGCAAGCAAAAACAAGTACGTTAATATTTGACTCAGTTTGCTTCGCAAGACGCCGCACCTATGATCTGCAGAAGGATATGGTCGACTTTGTACTGTATATCGAAGTAAAATGAGACAATGTCAGTCCTGTAGGACACATTCAGCTTGACTTTCGAGCATGAGGAATGTGAGTGGGGTGTAGTAAAGTGGCAACGGTGCAGATTGAGTTGAAACTACGTAAATTTAATATGCTTGGCTGCTATTTTCTTTCAGAAAATTTCTCGCCTTTTTTATCTCTCGATCCAGACAGCGCTCCTCACCTAAGGATGTAATTCACCTCCGTGCAGCGCTGGCTCATGCATGAATAGCCTCCCTGGATGTAGCAATTAATCTCCAGGCTTAGCAGTATGACTCTGAGGGCAGGGAGCTTCGGCAGGAGCATTACGAAGGGAAACAACACCCTAGCGGTTGAAGAACTTGTCACTGTCACTACGGGTGCAGCCGTCCAAGACCAAATTTCTGAAGTGCTTGTGATGGCAGAATACTCGGCCGTTGATGAGGAAAGGACTCGAGACTAATCAGCGCCTTATTACGCCGAAACCGAACCTCCTGATTTTAATTAGGTGGGTGCTCTGTGTGACTTGGGTTTGTAGGCGTCGTCCATGTTTCCTCGTGAATCAGGCAAAGAAGGTGGGTGAAGCGCAGCAGTATATCACTTATTCTCCACGAAACAGAGCAGAAAGATGCGAGCTTTTTAAGCTGCAAAGAAATTCACCATAAGTAATTTTGTGTTCGTCGCCACTGCGTCTGCGGGTAAGGCTTGTACTGAGATGTTGGCATCTTCAACGCGAACAATCAACCGTCTTTACGCTCTCGGCCACCGCATCACGTGGTTTGTGATACAAGTAGCTAGCCAATCTAGATCTCCAGAGAGCGCTCCACACCTGAGGCAGTCAGTTACCTCAGTGCAGCGCTGGCCCATGTATGAACAGCCTCACTGGAGGTGGCACTTCACAGACAGATTTGCTGAGCGATGAAGACTACAGTGGTTTAAAATACTAATTTCACTCTCCTCTTTTCTTGAAAGTGCGGAACAAACCCTGTTTCCAAATTGAAGCCTATTCAATACTTTGCGGGAACAATCTGAATGAGACTTTTGCCAGTAGCCAAGGAAAAACCAGCAGTGTCATTTAAGTTTCCTTGCAGATATTGAAAAGTGGGTAACCCATAAAAGATTCTGTATGCCCTGTCATCGAGCTTAGTTCTTTGTGAATTTAAATGTTTGGTTATACAGTTATAGTTGAAAGTACAATGAAGTGAATTTTACAGGTTAAGTAGAAACCTGATAATCTCATTACAAAAGGGAACCAGTCACCCAGTATGCACGTTGTGGTTATGTTTGCGATTTGTCCTTAACTGCTCTTAGCTCCATGCTATAGATTTTAACTGTGCGAAACTGGTTCAGTCAGAGTGAATGGGTGTCGCAGTGAGGAAATTCACACCTGTTTATTTTCGTAATCAGTAGACAGAGATAAGCACTTGCAATAGGCACCAGGGCGCGACGCTTTTTTACTTTAGAGTTAGGAGTCATTGATCTTAAAAAAAGCAAGTATTTGAGCACTTAGCCATTAGGCACGATAGTTTGTGGATTCCTGTTCATCGGCGCTGACTCCGTAGCCGCCGATTTTTAGTTCGCTCGACTGCCGCAGCTTTCCATGGCGCCACAAGTTGTCCCCGCCTAGGGTGCTTCAGTATACCTTCGCCTCCGCTTTCACAGTCAGGACACCTTTTGTACTACCCCGCGCCACCGTTTCACTCTCGTAGGGGCATATTGGGTCCCACTCGACAGTTGCGTGCAGCGAGTAGTGTTGCGGAGTGAGCTCTCTCCGATGGTGTTGCAACTACAATAACACGACTGAACATGAAAAAGGCAGCATGCATTTTGTTTTCATCGTAGCAGTAATTTGATGTCGTGGTTGTAGGCTCGTTTTATGTTCAGTGGGGTCAATACGACAACAATCAAATGAACTGTCTATAGCAATCGAATGTACCAGCAGTGTGCTGGCTAGTCTGGAAACCGACAACGGCTGCTTTATTTTTATTAGTATTCATAATGTAGCCGATGAAGGTCTCCGAACAAATCCCGCGGGTATACCACTAGTAAGAAAGTTTAACTGCGATTAGTAAGCATTTTTGTGCCTTTATTTTATGCGATTACTATTCTTTGAACTTCTCATATAAATAGGAAATGGGGTTTACTATAGAGGTAAATTGACAGTACGACCCGATAACGCCTTTCTGCTTTTGAATTAGAGGTTGTGTTACTCAAGCATAAATTTTATCTTAAGGTTATTTTTTGTTTACTACAAATTAAGAACAAAAGACAGGGTAACAATTATTACAAGCGACTGATTGTCTGTTAAACCTGACGAAATCAACGTTCATTATGACTAAAAGCTATTAGGCTTCCCCGATATCATCATCAACATCATCAGCCTGACTATACCCACTGCAGGGCGAAGGCCTCTCCCATATTTCTCTAATTAACCCGGTTTTGTGCTAGCTGCATCCACTTGACCCCTTGGAACCCCTTGGAACCCCTTGGAACCTCTTAACCTCCTCCACCTACCTAATTTTCTGCCCCCGCTGCTACGCTTTCCTTCCCTTGAATCCAGTTGGTTAGACTTAATTGTTCTCCTGTCTTCGCATTGCATCTCCAGCCCATCTCTATTTCATCTTAACTTAGGCTGGAATATCAACTACTTGAGTTATTCTCTGACCCACTCTGCATGCTTCTTATGTCTCAACGTTACGCATGCCATTTTACATTCCTCTGCGTTGTCCTCCACGTAAGTAGAACCTTTTTCGTTAACCTCCATGTTTCGTCCCCATAGGTGAGTGCTGGTAGGATGCAACTGTTTTACACTTTCCTCTTGAGCATACCGGTAAGCTGCTAGTCATAATGTGTGAGCACCTTCCAAATACGGACCATCCCAATATTATTCTCCCAGTTCAAGCAAAGCATGCCGTTTAGAACTATTGTAACTGGAAAAGGCACGTGGCAGAAACATCTTAGCATGTATTTGGCTAAGCACTTGTCAAAACTGTATGTCAATGATCCGTTTTTGACGAAACGGTCAAATGAAATTTGTGAACTTTTTGAAAACAACCCTGATGTTGGAAGTGCTTTTTCAGTGGACGTTGTAGATCTATTCTATTCAGTCCCTCATGGCCCCTTGTTCTCAGCCGTTAGGGAGTGCATTGAAGAAAATGACCCGATTGCTTTTCAGAACTCCGCTGGTATTTCCATAGATGACTTTTTAACCTTATTACAGTTTTACCTGGAATCTACTTTTATCTCTTTTGACCAGCAGTTTTTTCTGCAGAAATCTGGCATATGCATTGGCTCCTGTGTGGCACCGGTGCTATGTCACATCTTTTTATCTCGTATTGACCAAGCTTTGCAGCAAGTTTTACCCATTGACAAGGTTTTTAACGTTTTTAGGTATGTAGATGATTTTATGATTGTTTTAACTAAAGAAGGTCTTTACAACCGTAAGGAAACAGTGGACAGTGTTTTATCTGCCCTTAAAGAGCATGGAAAAGGTACGGAATTCACATACGAACTACCTGACCATGACAATTCATTGAAGTTTTTAGATTTGAAGCTGGAGTTCTGTGGTGATCGGGTCTGTTGGACATATTTCCCGCGTGCAAAGAAGCAGCTCTTACCCTTTGACTCCTGCCATTCTAAACTGGTGAAACGCGGGATTGCTTCGCTTTGCCTGGAATAGGCACTCAAAAAGTCATGCCTTCACAAAATGCGGGACAGTTTTAATCACCAACTGGCTAGGCTTTTTGCAGCCGAGTTCCCCCGTTCGCTCGTGACCGCGGTGGCTGAATGTCTCCTAAACAAGACAAAGAAGGGTACTGGTAGAGCTAGGCCGGAGGTCCCTCGAGATGAGGTAAGACCAGTGGTGGTGCCATACGTGCATCGTGTGGCCCATAATTTGAAAAAAGTTGCCAGCCGCCATGGTGTGCGGCTCACCTTTTCTGCACCGAGAAAGCTAGGTGGTCTTTGCTCCCGTGCCGATAAAGAAAATACCAAGGAACGAGGCTGCGGAACGAACCACAGGAGACCGTTCATGAAATGTGCTGAAGGGGTTGTGTATGAAATCCCCCTGTCTTGCGGCCACTCCTACATAGGTCAGACAGGCAGGTGCCTGAATGAGCGGACGAGGGAACATGAGAGAAACGTACAACAGAACAAGGAAGGCACCCATATAACTAAGCACATTAATGAATGCCCGTCCCGCAATTGTGAGCCATGCTTCACTGACGTGCGCATTCTGGGCAAAAGCAAAGATAAGAATGCCAGGGAATTGATAGAAGCGTTTTATATCAAAAAGAAAGGCGACATGTGCGTAAGCGACACATCAATTGTTTTATATAACTGTGAAAAGATATTCCTGGAGCGCGCCTTATCAGGTCGTTCCTGAGCTTTAGGTGACACCTACGCATGTGACTACAAAACTATTTAGTACGTTTTCTTGCATGCAATAAAATCAGTTGGCAGTTGGCGCTTCGTCCTGTCACTTACCTTTGTGTTTGTCTGTTTTTTACGCCTTAAACTATTTTAAATATGAACCAAAACCAACTAGCCCAGCAGCAAGTGCTTTTAGATTGTATTCGTCAGGCGGGAACAAAAAAAAAATAACCTCAACTTCGTATCGCAATATCTCAGCAATAATTCGATTTTTTGTTGCCGGATATGCGGCGTCAGTGTCACGAAATGCCGTTTATTAGATTTTGGTAGCACATTTGGGTGTCTTTAGTGACCCTTTCAGCCAAACTATTATCAGCAACTACGGTACTGGGCAAGCTTATTTAGAGGGTATTTCATGAAATATACACCTTCACCACCCCGCATAAAGAATGCATTGCATTAAATCTGACCTGGTAAGATCGGCATCGAGGCAAAAATGAAAACCAATTCGGTGTTTTTTTGCTTCAACTAAAGCGTAAATCCGTAAATTCTCCGAAGGAAGTGCTGCCAGGAACCTTCTACTTTGGGGAATTACCCGTCACGTGCCGTTAGACTATCAAATGAAATCATGAGTACGAAGGCCGAAGGTTCCAACGAAATACCTGCTTCGGTCGTCCAATTCGACCGTCGGGATATAAATCCCATCGCCGCTGCCATCAGGAAGAAAAAGAAAACTCTAAGACATCCCGGCACAAAATAAAACGTTCTCGACGATTTTTTTCTGACTCCGTAGGGCACGGCATTACGACTCCCTTTCCCTATTTTCCACCTTTCCTAGAAAACGGGGCATCTTTTCGGTGGATTTGGCTTGGAGATATTCTGTCCGCATCCCGAATTACATTCCTATATCATTTTCGGAATTTTCGGCTCACTTTTTGGATTGGCTGTGCACAAAATGTCATGTCAAGTGTCACACATTATCATCCTCGCTGTTTGTTTGTCAGTTTTAGTGTGACTCCAAGTTTCACAAGAACATTATTTCAGCAGTTTCCTTCGATATTTTTCCCGGTACATTGAAAAAGGTCCGTTTGTCTGGATCCCCAGCCACCCATTTATTTATAACGAAATGGCCGATTTCTTAGCAAGATTGGCTCTTAATGCGTCAGTGACATATCCCGCCCCTAACTTCAGCCTATGGCGATTTCTAGGTTTCAGCAATTTCAGCACATATCAGCCAGACTACGTTATCCCTTACTAAATACCAACAATTATCAACACTTAGCATGCAATTGGAACATCCGGTTATGTAAAACAAGGACGGCGGGGTTTCAATGACACTGTTGCGTTGCAGGATTTCCTGCTTGAACTAATATGTATGCATAGCGCGTGGACACCAACAAAACTATGTGACTCATGCGGGGAAGTTGAATCTATAGAACCTTTCTTCCTCTCCTGCCTGAAGTTCGCACTTCCGAGGAAGACTTTCCACATCGCAAGTGTCACGACCAGGGTGTCTGACATAACAGAAGCAGAAGAGATAGCCATTGCTCTGGCTGTAAGAGAAGGATATAGGACAGGGAGACCTCTCCACTTCTTAACAGACTCACAAGAGGCATGCCGGAATTACACTAGGGGCAGGATTAGCAGTGCGGCACTCAAGATCCTCAAAGAGGGTGCGCCCTCGGAGGAGACACCAAAGCAAAACATAATCTGGATACCGAGCCACGCGGGAATCAGGGGCAACGAGGGGGCAGACAACCTAGCTCGAGGGATGACCAGCCGAGCGGGAGCGTCGCACACCCCGGAGGACCCCCAGATCAGATGCGCAGAGAGCTATTCAGACCTACTAAACCTATATAAGGGGCTGAGGTTCCACTACCCCCCGCCACACAAACAACTAACCAAGGAAGAAGCCACGGGATGGAGGAGACTACAAACGGGCTCCTTCCCAAACCTACACATACTAAACAAGATTTTTCCAAGACAATATAGCGCCAGCTGCCCATGGTGCGGATCAAAACCAACACTATATCACATCACGTGGGAATGCGAGAGAAATCATGCATTTCACAAACAGAAAACACCAAGTGCGGAGCAATGGGAGAGCCGGCTCACCAGCTGCGAGCTAGAGGCCCAGAGGGCACTCATAGCACACGCAAGCGAGGTGGCCCGACTCAGTGGAGCCCTGGACTAGGGGCCCAACCACGGCCAGGGAGGTGACGGACTTCCAGAAGAAGCCTCGACCTCACCCGCTAACAAACTACCAAAAGACAAATAAAGTTTTCAATCAATCAATCAATCCAGTTAGCCCCCCCCCCCTGCCCCCCCCCCCCCCTTTCTTCTGCCAGTGGTATTATCGTTCGATGCGAGCGCCACTGGATTTGCATTGGGTTCAGTATGCGGGATTCTCCATGGTTATTTAATTGCATCTTGTAGGTTAAATTGCAAACTCTTAAATTTTTTCGACATCTTCTTCTTCAAAGAAATATTCCGTTTATTATTAAACTTTAAATGCTCTTCTATCGCTTTACATCAGTACATTTCTCAAAATTCCAGATTGGAGTTGCTATTTTGTCGTAATCACCTGTGGCAGTTTTCATGTATATACTACTGCACCTTGGCCGATCCCCCCATGTGAGTTTGTGTCCCGTTTAAAAAATCAAGAAGAAGAAGAAGAAGCGGAAGTTTCTGCCAGCAGGGGCCGCCGTCTGTTCAGTCTACCGGCTACTCGAGGCTTTAGCGGTGAGCGATGAGTGTCGTGATCCGTGTGAAGACGCCTTCAAAAGGCGAGTTGCTGCTGCTCCTAGGATGCCTGTCATACGTCGTATACTACGTGTTTGCGGTGGTGCGCAAGCCGCGGATAGTGTGCCGCAATGGCATCCTGCGCCGGCTTCTGACCGGACAGATGAAAAGCGTTTTGAGGAGCCACTATTGGCCACCATTTTGGTGCACCGGCTCCGTCATGCAGCGTATCGTCGCCAGCTTCTACCATGTGCGTGCACCTCACGTTTCCCTGTAACGGAAACAAGCATGTCTCTTGGGTTATCGTAAGGCTGGACGCTGCCTTTGGGGAGGCTTGTCAAACGCTCAGGGTTTCTTCGAGCTGCTGGTGGCAGGTGTGTACAGTGGGTTGCAAAAAACGCTGATGGTAAAAGTTTACCTGGACCAATTCAGGGCGTCAAAATGGAAATAATTTAACTTGGTTATAGCTAGTGCACACGACCGCCGGGAAGAGGCTGCTGTTTCTCCATATTCGGATCAAGGAAGGTCCATAAACGCTTTCAAATGCGCAACAACATCTGACTTGCAGCTGAAAAGTTCCGTTCGTGCGTGGCGTCACATCTCTCAGCATCAGTTAACCCGCATATCTTAAGCGACAACCGCATCGGTTACGTGACCGGGCATGAGCAGAGCATGCTTTGTTTAGGTGAGATAATAGAGGGTCCTTGAGGGCAACCGAAGAGAGGGAAATCGCAGCAGGGAACGGCAGAATGTTAGGTGAACGGTTGAGATTAGACAGTTTTCGCAAGAAAGGATGGCCAGTACCGTACGTAGATAGACGTATTCCTAATAATGATCTTGTGCGGTGTTCCCGCGTGCAGTGGTGGCTCCCGAGGGTCAACTACCGTCGCGAGTTGTTTGTTCTCTGGGACCAAGGCGTGATAGCCCTAGACTGGCTCAACGAGGATCAGCCCGGCCCCGTGGTGCTGCTCATCGCCGGGGGCTCCACGGACAGCCAAAGCCGGCCATGGCGTTCGATGCTGCCGATGCTCGCCAAGCTCGGCTTCCCCTGCGTGGTGGTCAACGGGCGGGGCTGCGGGGGCGTGTCCCTCACCACGCACCACATCACCTACGCGGCGAGCGTGAGCGATTTTGCCGAGGTATTACCACTCTCTCCAAATGTGGCTCTTTGATATGCACCCTAGCTGCTACATCTGTTTTAAGGGCAATGCGTCTCTGAGGAGGACTGCGCTGTACCGGGAATTAAAGCCATTCGCGTTGGTACTTTACGGGGACCTACAAAGGCGATAGTTATGGTACCGCCTCGTGCATTAATTTTTTCCCCTCCCACTACTATAATGTAGTGAACAACAATGAATGACGCTAGATCATCGTACTTAAATACCACTTCACATTCGATGCGATGAAAGGTTAATAAAGAAATACATTTTGTACGGTACGAAGTAGTTTTATTTCCAGAAACTGACTTTCGGCGTCCGCCGCGGTTGCTCAATGACTAGGGCGCCTGATTACAAAGCCGGTGTCCCGGGTTCTATTTCGGCCGTGGCGATAGCGCTACGGTGAACGCGATGCACAAATCAGCCGCGTGCTGTGCAGTGTCAGTACACGTCAAAGAACCTCGCTGAAATTATCCGCGTCCTCCAATCTACGGCATCCTTTGTGGGCTGAGTTGCTTTTCATTCTTGGCATTCTGCAAAGCACAGTACCTAATATAAGCGCGACAGGAGAACTTATTTTGGCAAATACGTCGTTGAAAGGCCGAAATCCTGATCTTCACGCGATCTCCTTCCCCTTCCCCAGTGCAGAGTAGCAGGCCATATTTGAATTATTCCGGCCAACCTCTCTGCCTTTTCCTTTCAATAAATACATCTATCTATCTATTCACGCGAGGTGGGCGCTAGACTGTTGGCTTATGCAAATCCTACATTGTTTTATTTTGCAACAGCTCCGTGGGGCGCGCTTCGTCGCTCGCTCTGCACGGGTTTCTTGCATTCGTAGGCGCGTTCTAAATGAAGATTTAGTGTTTTGATTTAAAACCATACTGCAAAAACCCTTTGGTGTGAGCATTACGTAATTGCGCAGCGTAAACAGAAATAAACTAGTGGCATCGAAGGGGTTGGCATGAATAAGTAACAGTTGTCAGAATGCTTTTCTCTGCCACGTCGCGTTTTGAAATTCTTTCTCACTTGTCGACTCACACTCTGCTTTATCACGTGGCTGTTGAATATGTAAGACAAGTGGGCTGAATGAAGCTCTTTACCGGAAGTAACACTTTCGTATTTGTCAGCTGTGGACAAAAATTTCCCTGCGACTGTGATAGAAGTTGGAGGAATAATGAAAGCCACAAGGAGATGCTTTGCAACAGCACAGCATGGAAAGAGCGGATTCGGCCAAACGAGAAGGTTGCTAAGCGCAAGTGTCGGCAGCCTGATGGATATTCCTTGTCCCTACAGTTAAATGGCAACTTCTGGAGGTATTCGAAGAATTCGAATTAATTTTTACATTATGCTTCTTTCCTGGCAGAGTCGCCTCTTTCCGTGGAATGGTTCCGAATGGAAGCTTCTTAATAGTTTGAGACTGAAAAGGGGGAGCCATCTCATAAAATACGGTAGACTAACTAATACAAGATTAAAATTGTGACCGGAGCGGGAAGCGATTTTAGGTCGCAGGAATGATTGTGGCGTCTAACACGTATTGTTGCAAGCAGAAAGTTTCTAAATCTCTAGGCCATATAAAGGGCAAAGCTTAAAATGAGTTCCCGGCGTAATGAAATGTCACATGGTTTGTCAACATGGCGGGTGTAATTACGAAGGAAAGAAACATAACCACCACACGGAGGGCCAGGCGCTGGATCCCCAGTGCCGCGTATTGTGACCTTCTGGTGACACATAGGGTACAAACTTTCCTAACTTAATTTTGTTTTTAAGGGCTTAACTATGTTTTTTTTTTTTTTGTTTAAGAAATAGGGACTTGACCCTATCTTGTGGAAAGAAAAAAAAAAGGTCAATGACTTCTACCGCACAAGATGGATTTCGGTCCCTGGCGGATGGAGTCTCTGATCCCTTTAATGTGCCACGAGTGCTGATCCTGAGATCGGGCGCGTGCGCATGCAGCGCCTTCCCACCGACAAAGCCGGCTCCCGAGGTTATGCTGCGGTTTCACTTTCGATTTATGCGTTTTAACGCTATTGTCCTCAGGATCGAGCAGAGTCGCCACCTAGCGGCATAGCGACGAACCCTATCCAGTGTGGACGCGTGTTCGCGTCGCGTGCCAGCCCGCAGAGATTTACGCGCGCGTGCGGCGTGTACAAGAGTGCTTTTTGTTTGTTTCGCGGTTCCCGTGCGCTTTTGCTTACCTACCCGCCTTTTTCAAAATAAATATGAACAGGCTATTATCTCACGCTCCATTAAAAAAAAGTACTTGTCCATATCCAATATGTCACGCTGGAAAGGACATCATCAGTCGCGGTCATCGGCGCTTGAGATTCTTTGACAAGCGGTGTCTCAAACAAAGCCTTGCTATTGTTAGGCACCATGTCAAAGCAAAATAGTTTGCTGCCGTCAATGCAACTTAATAAAAACGCTCAAACATCGCACATTCCCGTTTCTGTTTGGAATACCGCAACTACTGAAACATGCGACCACATACTGCTGCATAGCAAAATCCAGTTTGAACAAGCCACTCTGTGCCTTCTGTATCAACGGTAGAGTTGTCTGAGTACTTTTTTTGTTCTGTTAAACCTCTGCCGCAGTGTCTCATTGGTAGGGCGTTTGACTGCTGATTTCAAGAATGGAGGTCCAATTCCGACGTTCCGAAAGGCGCTCCTAGGCTGTGGGGTTTGGCTGCATGTTAAACAATTCCACGTGGGCAACGACGCCGAGTCCCACCCTTACATCATCCATCATATAGCCGATGTCGCATGGCGCGTTAAACATATATATGCATTCCCTTTCTTCTTTTTGTTGCTTTGAAGGCATCTGAGCATCCGTAACAGTGGTATTCAGCACACTTCGCTTTAGAGAAATGCTAGAACGTTTGAGAAACAAATCTTCCCAGCAACTGCTACACTAAATATTGCACAATACGCATAGATCAATGTACACTGGTAGCCAATAAGAATCATTATAACCGTCGATGCTGTCTTTCAAGCAAACTGGTTGCTTCTGACAAGGGGAGCTTCATACGGGCTCAATCATCTGAGTTTAGTTCTGGAATAAATACATATCTATAGTTACATGACAAGATAAACTCCATTTCTTTCAGGATAGTTTTATATCCGGCACCTGTTTTGGAAGTAAATGACAGAACCGCCCCAAGTCACTGTTCAGCATTAATTACAATGATAAAGAGATCTCCAGCCTTAAACATTCCTTACGTGAACATGACAGCGACCAAGCGCAGTTTTTACAATGTCTTAGCAACTACTGAATCGTAGCTTGCACTTTAACGTTACTGAAAATTAATCGCTGATAGTCCTATATTTTGTCAAGTGAGTAAAACCTCTGTCAAATTGTGAATTTCATTGCCCATTGTCATTGAAAAAAATAATTACACTACCTACTAATTTCACATTTATAAACATCACATACATTAGAAACTTCTTATACTTCCCTCGGTTTCAGGAAATCATTGTGTTTAACCAAAGGAAAAACAGCGCTAAATGTTAGACAGAACACACAGAAAGACGAACGGGACAGGCGCGGACTCGAACGAAGTTTACTGAAAGATACATGTGCACAAATATATAGCCCGAAGACTGTGAACGCCTGCGCATGTCCTGAAAGGTAGGACGCAAAAAAAAAACGCCCTCGGGTAAAATTTGTCATAACCTCGCATCTTTCAACAATCTATGCTCGCTTTCATGCACAGATGTAGAAGTGGGGCTGACACACCTGCCCCCCTTTCTTTGATAAAAAAGGCTTCTGCGAGCGCGCGAGATAATCTGTCTTTACTTCTGGTCCGAATTTTAATCTCTCCAAATCGTGGTTCACAGCTTTTTTTATTTTCATCAAAGCACGAGCCGCAATGGGCGGGTTGGTTTTGGAACGAATCTGGTGCGTTCCCTAAATACCTGTAATGTTCACCAGCACGCTCGTTAACGCAGCGCCCGGTCTGACCGACGTACACCTTGCCACACGTAAGGGGGATCTCGTAGACCACTCCCGTCGCACACCTTACGTAGGGCTTCGAGTGTTTCTTTCCACACCCCGATGTTGCTTTAGCACTGCTGGGAACCTTCGGGCACATCTTGGCCAATTTGCAGGGGCGGAGAAGACCATGGCGACTCCGTACTTGTTGCCAACTCATTTTAATTTCTGGGACACTTTGTGGATATAAGGTATCACCACAGGCTTGGCTCCATGAAAGGGTTCTTTCCTACGTTGCCCCTTTGGCTTGCCCTTGAGTTTTTCTAGCAATGCCTCAGTGACACCAGCCATAACATGGTCTGGGATCCCTGCTTTACGCAGTCTACTCACCTCACCCTGGAAGCTCGCCCTCATCATGTGACAGCACGACTTGAGGAGTGCAGATTCAGTAGAGAGGGCGGCAATAGCCCTCTTAACAGTTTTTGACTGGGCCGAATCGAATGGCAAGAAATCTTTCTTCGCCCTAGGTAGGTAGCGTCAGCACACACTTCTTGGTTAAACACAATGTCACACCAACTAGCCCAGCAAGAGATACTGTTGTCAGCAAATAATTTAGTCATTTTACAGTGCAAAAGCAGATTATCTGCCGCAACAAGCATCCGCCCTGTTGTGAGCTCAGCAAATTCAATCCACTCCCCGCTCTACACGTGAGCAGTCAGCTTTCCTGTGCGGCGAGGTTTCCTGTATAGTTTGGATCTCATTTCTGGGAAATACTTGTGCCTGGTTGTCTAGCCAGAGTTGATGTCCACTCAGTCTACGGCGACCTGCCGGGCAGTACGCTGTCAGTGCTACGTTTACCCAGCTTAATCCTCGAGTCAGGTACGATATAATGAACCAGTCTGCCTCGATTCATTCTAAAGTACTGCAGGTCAAAGCATGAACATTGTATCTCCATGGGCTTGAGACTAAAATTTCCTGTCTCACTCGTATAAGACACGTGCGCCCTGTTGAGAAGTGATATATATGTTCAGGCCAAACTATTAGACCTGTGGACGCCGCACAACGCAAAAACCGTGCAAAGCGATGCCTTAAAACTAAAAGACGGGTGGTTGCGTGCCTTGTTTTCTTAAAATCCGCGCAGCGTTTTTTTTTTTTTTTTTTTTTGCTGCATTGGCAAAATTCACGGATTTTTTCGGTAACATTGGAACACTATAGACAGTTAAGGCACGTTTTCTTGGCAAAGCGCCGCCGGCTGCCGATCCCCACTACCGGAGCGACGGTGGAGCCACCTCTAGGTCGATCTCGCGGCTAATAGCGTTAAAGTCCCCGTTCACCAAAAATACGTTGAATTTGTGAGCGAAACGAGCATGTCGCTCGCAAGCGGTAGCTGGCAGCTGACACGGCCGAGCACTAGCTGGACGTAAGGCTTCCTGACATTACATTTGACAGGAGCTGTCCCCCCCCCCCCCCCCCCCCCCCCCGCGTCGGGCCTCTACCCTCACACGGGAGAGTGATATCAGAATCAGGCTGTCACGACCCTTGCATTGACGTTACCCCTAGTACACGCAGTCACTTTCATTTGGCTTGGTTATAGCGGAGCTTTATATGTGGGATGGTAGCCCATGCTATCCCGTCATTCCCTTAAAAACGGAGCTTAAGTGTCCCCCAAACTTTTTTTTGCTAGGTGTAGGTTGAATTGCAGTGCGAAAAGAGGCAAAAGTGTCGAGTACAGCATGCAGACAAAAAAACAAAAAGAACTGTCAGCCAACGTGATGACCATTTATAGGGGTTTAGAGTGATGGTGCCGCTCGAGTGGATTCCCCCCCTGACATGCCTTTTAAGAACAAAAATATATTACAGCATCTCAAGTCCTTGGGCCCAGTTCGCAAAAAAAGCAAGCGCAGTCTATCGCAAGGCTCACGAGAAGCACACGGTTTCGCGAAATATCGTACAATCTCGCTCAAAATGATGTCGCCTGTATTTCTGCATCACCGTCACAGTAGAGGGAATATTCGCGTCAGTAGAGGAGTATCGAAGAGAACGGGCATAACAAACCGAGCAGAAGTGCCGAAGCTATTGTTCCTCCTTCACAGAATAGGTTGATTTTGTATTAGGTTGTACATGAGCATTCGGCTCTTCGGCAGCTGCGAGCGGCCACTGCACGGCCTGCACGTTGTCGCGTATTTAGTTAAATGTTTTTTTCGTCAATAGAGCTTTACTAAACATTCTCGGTTAACTAACCACGCCATGCTAGCTGAATGACTTCGACGTTCGGCTCGTAAGCCCAAGGCTGTCCCATTCCTTGCGGACGCATTTCGATGAAGGTGACCTGAAAAAAAAAATGGAACGCTTGTAACAGGTACGATGCCTGGGCATGTCGATGAGCACAGCTTGTGCATATAATACAATGCCCCACACTCAGTGTCCATAGCCCATATTAAGCTCAGGCACGTTGAACCTCGCATAACTATATTCTCTTACAGAGCGAAAGCGCTTGGAGCTGTACTTAATGACCTTCCAAACTGGCTCACTAATTCTTGCATAGTTCGTGCTGATGATACAACAGCATTTTCCAGCGATTTCCATATTTCCAACCTTGCTTCTAAATTAGGCGAAGATATTCATCGTATTGCAATGTGGAATGAAATAAACTTGCTTGACATTAATCCTCAGAAAACTAGTTTCATGGTATTTCATTGTAGTAACACAAATATTCATAACTCCCCAATTTCACTTTAATACCCATGTTAATATAATGTGGGATACTCCACATGTTTTGACTATAACTCAATGTTTGCTGCCCATATCAGGTCTATAACGTCTAACATTGCCTTTGGGATTCACCTATTAATCAGAACACGTTGCTACCAATGTCTGCATGACTTATTTCTTATCATTGCGTGGAAATGCGTGCAGTACTCACTTTTCGTGCCTTCGTCATTTGCGAAATGAAGCCATGCGTGTAAACGCTTTTGCTTCATTAGAACCGACTGCATTGCGCGAATACGGTCACCTAAATATTCTTTCTCTCGATTTTCTTATTTTCGTTATACTTGTATTTTATGTTCGTAATTATGAACTGAAACCTAATGCAATGACCCCGTACATGTATCGGGCGCAAAGAAAAGATATAAAATTTTATACCGACTGAATTAAAGTTACTACGCACATAACACACATTTCATCAATTGTTGAAGAGCTACCTGCTTACTACATTAGCATAGTGATTATTTTGCTTTTAATTTCTTTTTTATCGCTCTTGACTATTATCTAATCTATTATGCCCTTTTGCGAATAATTTTGTTTCATGTTATTTTGCATTGCATTTTTCCTGAAATATTGGTAACGGCTTTTTCCTTGTCCGTTATTCCTTGGCTATGGTATTAATGACTTTGATATTATTGTTTAAATTCGTTTCATACAATTTTCTACATAGGTGGTAAGAGCGAACATTGTTAATTTATTACGTGCGTTATTTGGTGCGATTAAAACATTTATGTGCACTTGCTTTGTATTGCTGTTTTATTATTCAAAGTCTAATAGTGCCCTCACTCACAGGAGGTCCCCATGCCGGTTTTTACCTTGGGACCCCCTTCTGTAGAATTGTATTCAAATTCTTCATACGTACCGCTTCCAAGACAAAAAAAAAATAAAAGAAATATAAATCAAATAAACCAACGTTCGAGTGAGTTAAGAGCAATCGACAAGGCTGGCGCCGCAGGTGGTGAGCGAGGTGCGAAAGCGCTACCCTCGTGACTGTCTCCTGGGCGTGGGCGTGTCCTTGGGAGGCCTGGTACTGTCGCTCTACCTGTGCCAGTGGGGTTCGCATGCACAACTGGACGCAGCGCTGGCCGTTTCGCCGATCTTCCAGACCGCAGTGGCCGCCCGCACCCTAGCCAGCCCTTGGGGCGGCAACCTGCTTCTCAACGCCTGCATCACGCGTGGACTTGTCGGGCGACTGCGCGAAAACGAGGAGGTGGTGCGCCAGGCCGTGAGTGAAACACAGATGAAAGTATACCAAATGATGTTGTGACAATTGTGACGTAATTATGAAGAGAGGCATTATATTGCCATATTGACGGCTCAATTGTGTACTAGTTTGATAAACAAGATGTCAGAGTGATCAAACAAACCGTCATTAGAAAATCAAGGGTGGCTATCACATTGAGGGCTCAGTTGTATTACAGATTGGTACTTAGGACGTCGGAGCGACCAAGCATCTGGTTTGAAGTTGATGAGCAGGCCATTGCATTGACGATTGGCGCTTTGAAATGAAACTGCCAAGGTGATTTTAGCCATTGTAGGAAGGATTTCTGTAATGATATATTTCGAACACGGCCATTGTCCTCAGACTGTCATTGCGTCCGGCTCCGCCGCGCAGTGAAGCTTAGTGGCATTCTATGCGAAGAAGCACCTCGAGGTCCCTCTGTGCTTGCATCCCTTTGTTGCGATATGCAGTCGTGTCGGACAAAACGGTCCTTTGAAGACTGGACCATGCTCGAACAAGGAGTGGATGACATTGTACATTCCTTGTACAAAGCAGGGAGCCCACAAGTTATTTTCTCCAAATTGGTGTGGTGGTGTCCTTGTAGCAACCGCACAAGTCCTAACTCTCTGACATACGAGGACTACACAGTCCTAATATTCTAACCAGTTTCTAATGTTCATTACCCATGAACTCAAGCCCAACTCTCTCGGATACCAATTTAATTGGGAGGCAACTGCAGATCACTGTAAGACACAGTTATAGAAATATTGACGGGAATGTTTATATTGTCGAATGTGCAGGGAAAGGTTTAGTGATGTTATGTTCGTTGTTCGGCAGGTACGGAAGCAGAAGACGAGAACAGTAGACGATGATCTGATGATGGTCAGGAGGAGATATATATTTACAGATGAAAAATATTATTTACATTGGCAAACAGTTACAGTAACAAGTCACACAGACAACTGCAACTTAAGACAAAATGGACTCTCACACAGAGAAGTCACTACAAGCCCTTACTCTTCTACCGAGCATCTCGGTTAAAGCCTAGGGACTGTAAATACGTGCTAAGCACGGAGCCTCAAACTTGACTGACAAACATGGTCCGAGGACCGCTTTTTGATGACAAACATCAACAAAAGCCTGAGGGCGGTCACCCTAGGTGACCCGCCCCGAAAATAAAGCAGCCAATCAAATTATTCAAAAACATGCCACAACCCCCCTGGGTTGGGAATAATCTCGGACCCAGGTCCTTAATTACTTTAAATAAAAATACAACATTCAAAACACACACTCTTTCCACTCGCCGGTCCCCAAACCCTCTCACACGGCGCCTGTCTTTGCCTCCACTCCTCAGCGTGTTTGCGACGCGACCTTGCATCTGCGCCTTTGTGAAAGAAACGCCGCGGGGGATCACGAGACGAGGTCACTCAGCCGTCCCGTTCGAGGAAAAGGGGGTGGGGGGCACTGTCGCGCCTATTGTCGCCCTCTGCTGACCGTAAGCTGGTTCGCAGAAGCGTGCCACTGTTGATCCCGGCTGCGTTCGCGTCTTGGCGACGCCTCGGGGCGAAAGGATGAAACCAACCAGGCCTCCCGCGCGCCTCGCGAGCCCGCGCCCAAGAAAAGGGGGGACAAGGAGGAAAAAAAAAAAAAAAAAACAACAGCGCTCGCTCCTTTGCCTCGGCGCGTGGGGGGATCGACCGCCAGCGCGACTCCACGTGCGAGTCGCTTTTCACTGCGGCCTTACACGCCCCTCCCAAGAGGGTAAATGAGCTTGGAATCCGGTCATTTCAGCCTAATACAACAAAGGCCGCAACAACCCGCGAAGAAAACAAAACATGTAAGACACTTCGACGTGAATGAAACACCAAATGAAACTCGCGACACAAGATGGGTATAGCACAGAACAAACCACACATTCGCATCGGTGGACTGGACAGTGTTCGTGAAAGTCCCGCGCGCGAGCAATTGGATGTCCTCACGTCAAGTTCACGCGCACTCCACCGTTCATATCACACATTGCGCCGGGTACGCGGGAACATTCACGCGTCGTCGAAAGGCCATGGCTCAAGCGTGTGCTTGCTCTACGCCCCAAGTCACATTGGGGACACGGGTTAACGCGTCGGCGTTACCATTGCTTGACCCTTTCCTGTGGGTCACCGTCACATTGTAGCGCTGTAAGGCCAACGCCCATCGCGCGAGTTTTGCCCCATGAGGCGTACTAGTAGTGAGATAGGAGAGGGGGTTGTGGTCAGACACCACGTTAATTTCTGCCCCGTACACACAATGATCAAATTTCTTTAGTGCCCAGATAATGGCGAATGCTTCCCGCTCGATCGTAGACCAGCGGGTCTGCGTTGGCGTGAATCGGTGGCTGGCAAACGCTATCGGCCTTTCCCGCCCTCGTCTCCCACCTGCGCCAAACAAGCCCCCGCTGCAACGTCGGATGCGTCGGTGAACAGCCAATATGGCTTTTTAATGTCGGGGGTGTTCAGCGATGCAGCTTCGCACAGAGCTGACTTGAGCCTGTCGAGCGCGTTTTGTGCTTCCTGGCTCCACGGAATCGTGTTAGGTACACCTCGCCTCGTCAAAGACGTGAGTTGTGCGGCCACCTCGGCGTATCCTTCAACGTAATCGCGGTAGTAACCAGATAAGCCTAGCAGACTCCGTAGCTGTCTCTTTGTTGCGGGGGGCACGAGCCCACGAATGGCCAATATCTTTTCTGGGTCTAGCCCATGGGTTCCGCCTCCCACTATGTGTCCTAGGTACTTAATGTGGGCCTGTGCGACCTGACAATTTCTCGGCTCACTTTAAGCTTGGCGTCGCGCAACAAATCAAAAATTATTTCTAAGTGCCGCAAGTGTTCAGTCCTCGAGGAAGAAAAAATGGCGATGTCATCGAGGTATGCGGCCGCATAAGCCTGATGTTTCGAAAGGAGGGTGTTCATTATCCGCTGAAAGGTGGCCGCGGCGTTCTTTAGCCCGAACGGCATGACGCGCCAAGCATATTGTCCCTCGTGAGTTACGAAGGCGGTCAGATGTTGGCTCTCCGGAGCTACCGGCACCTGCCAGTATCCGCGTCGCAAGTCGATAAGAGTGATATACCTAGCGCGGCCCACCCTCATGATGAGCTCTTTAGGGGGTGACATTGGAAAGGCATCCGTGCGCGTCGCTGCGTTTAAAGCGCGATAGTCAACACACATGCGCACCGATCCATCCTTCTTACCCACGCATACAACGGGATGGGCGCATTCGCTTTCCACCGGATACACCAGCCCGAGGTTTAGCAACTCGTTTACCTGGCGGCTCACCTCACTCCTTGATAACTCCGGCACGCGATATGGGAAAGTGCGTTTGAGCTGAAGGCCTCGTGCCAAGTATATGTCGGGAGCCATCAGGCTCGATAAAGCTAGTTTCGGGTTTTGGGGAGACAGTTAACGCAAAACTGGTCACTCCTGCGGTAAGCATCAGGCGGCCCAACGCACACATAGCAGGGCCCGAGGCAGTAGACATTGTATGCGCGCTTTCTGATAAGCTGGCGGAGGGAGTGGATTGTTTGCTCTCCAGGGAGGATTGGGAACTGCTTTCGGAGATAGACAGTCGTTACGAGGCACTTGTTATGAATAAGGCCTGCCCTCTGTCTGAAGCAGTTAACGCGTCTGTCACCATGGCGGAGCAGAGCGCAAAGCTGAGCTCTACATCACACGAGGAGCAAGCGGCGGGGTCTGAGGCAGACAAACTAATGAGTGGTGAGCAGGGTGTGGCGACGGAACAGCCCTGTGAAGTAGATCTGGAAGAAAGCGAGAAGGAAGATGTAATCTCGATCCAGGATGACGCGGACGCAGCCCTAAAACAGCGCCAGGTATTCAGATCCGACCAAGTATCAGACGAAACCTTAAAGAAAGCGTGGGCTGACGCATATGTTCGTTGTTCGGCAGGTACGGAAGGAGAAGACGAGAACAGTAGACGATGATCTGATGATGGTCAGGAGGAGATATATATTTACAGATGACAAATATTATTTCTCCTCCTGACCATCATCAGATCATCGTCTACTGTTCTCGTCGTCTGCTTCCGTACCTGCCGAACAACGAACATAACATCACTGGTTTCTTTTAAGGTTTAGCGTTGTCGCGGTCGAGTAGGTAAAACTGTAAGAAAATCGATAAACTACGTTTCAGACGTGAGCAAAAACGCTAAGAAAAAAATTATAACCCTTCCCCCCTTCCCCATTAGATATCTTCTGTTGCATGGATTGTTTTAGCGGAATTTTACGATATGCCAACAGTTTGTGTTCAGAAACACCTTATTGGAAAATGCTCTTGTCCAGAATTCCTGGCTGCGTCAAGAGATTTAGAACACTAAAAATGCCTAACGAAGCAAACAACCTGAGACCTTGGGATTCATATTTTTGATGGAGGCTCGCCAATAACACAGATACTTTGGCGATTTAAATGGAACAACCTGTTACTCAGCATATATATAGTTAAGTGAATCAGGGACGCCACGACTTCGAGGTACGCGCCTTCTCTACTGCGCATGCTTCGCGATGTGATAACGAAAGGGAAACGCTGTAATTGCATGCGTGGTATTACATGATGAGAAGCCTTTTTATTCAGTGGAGTTTGCTTAATGGTTTAAAGTCCCAGCATGTGCTTAACATCCGAGAGCGGCTGGTTTTGCAATTCGCTTTTATTGCAATTCATTTTTGTATTTTGTTGCGACCATTCTAAAACGCGCAGCCTGTAATCAGGACGCAGATAAACGTCATATGGCCATTTAGAGATTATGAAGAGTAAAATAAACGTAACCTATCTTGTAAGTAAGAAGAGGTTTCTTAGATTTGTGGTGAGACTGGGCTGTTTGAGGGCGCGAAAAATAACAAACGAGATGGAAGAAGCGATTACTGTTTCACCAACGGAAGACGGCGTCGCAGAGGCACAACTACACAAGGCCTGAGAAGACGACCGCCAGATCTTCGCCGAAAATTCAGATATGTTTTTCACTCATACTTTCTTCTAATTACGAAGTCATAGCACCGTACTGTGCGTGAATATGTGCTCGCAGACCATTAGGAGCACGCTTCAGATAGCCGGAATTACGGCACATTGTTCATGCTGCACGCTTTTAGTAGTTTCACATCATAACTGTGACGAGCAGCATCGTGTAACTGCTTCGCCGGTTGTGTACACAAAGAGAGGATTCCAGCAGAGCCCGGTTGTATTGAACTCGAATGGGTTTCGCAAATAATATGATATGGCGATAATTCGACATATACAGAATGGCATCAGGTTGTCTGCAATCTCAAGGCCAGAATAGATTGCACCGGCTCTAAACCGCGCTTCATGTTGTGATGTGCCCTATTGCTGTGCAGCCAGCGTACTGAGTGCCAGGTGAAAGCAACAGGACCAGCGCTAACTCTTGTAACAGTTAGCGCTTGCCCCGTCGTTTTCTTTCCTTCTGTGTGTTTTTCAGTCCACTTTTTCTCCTTCCAACCCAAAACATTGTGCGCTTAAAAACAGAACAGACTTCTTCATATATGCAGATTTTTAAAATTGAAAACTGCGCGACGACGCGCTTTTCACAACGGTTCCTTGAGCCCCCAGCTTTCGGGGTGTAAAGATGGCAACTGAGCAGTTCTGGAACGCAACATCATGGGTTCTTTGCCAACAGTATATTAAAATACCTGCTAGGCCTTAATTCTACCCTTTTAAAAATAACGGCACTGGTACGGCAGAGTAAGGGTACGGGTTAATGGCTTCCCTATGAGCCGAGGAACAAATTCTGTAGGATCTTTTTAACTACGCCTGGGATGTACATTAGGCGCCGAGGATAAACGTACGAAATACAGACTGGAACGTGCGTAGAAACAGGCTAGTGATGGCTCATGATAAATAATGGATGAGCAGGGCAGCCCAGGAACTGCGAGTTGTGAGTAACTTGGGAGGAAGAAGCTGCTGGCGATTACTGCTGTTCTGCCGCGACAGCTTCGCAGAGTTGCGTAACTGGTGAGAAAAATAGGAAGTTTTTCACGTATGCATCAAAGTTCGCATTCTTTTGTTTTTCATTTCGACCGAATATTTGTAAAATCGCATGCACGGCCCGTAATCTTTGGTGCTCAGTTGTTCCTAAGTAGCGCGTGTTTGCTCATATGAAAGGCTCGAGTTTCGAAGTTGTCTGTGTTCTAGCCGATTTTTTTTCCTGAGCCTCTAAGTCATCTAGCTGGAGTTGAACCTTGGTATTTCCACAGCTCGTCGATCCTCTTGGTCTCCCAGCTGGCTGACCTCTGATGCTGCGTCTTTGGAGCACTGATATTTTGGGAGGGGATGGGGGGTTATAACATGAATTCCCACATAGGTGTATCCGAAGCTGCTTAGTGCCCTCGCTTAATTTAAGTGATAGCTAAGCTGACAGCTGCTGAGCTTTTAACCGCATCTAGTCAGAGAATTGCCTCCCCCTGTTTTTCGTTCATCATAAACAAGATTTCCGGCTCTGCAGCTGCTCCTGTGCGTGTTCAATCAGGAGACTGCCTTGGAGCCATCTTCTGCTGCAAGTGATGTTTAATGGTATCATATAGACCAGGCGGATGGCAGCCAGCAGCAGCAGCACTATGTCATATGAAGGAAATTCCAACAAAAGCGTCCTCTCACAGCATTTCCTTCAGTGAACCATGACCAGCGCCAGACCGCTACTTGGTAACAGGTTCAGCCGACTATGGCTAAATGCAAGTCTTTTAGGCATGTTTATTCACTGCATGTACACAGCGGAATCATGTTCAGGATATTATAAGCGTACAAAGTTAAATTGATAAATCGTTCTGGCAATTTGTAGAAGTCGAACATAGGCCCTCTTCATTTACCCTTCCAGTACAACTTTTTGCTTAGGGCTATAACAAAATTATCAATGTACACTGGCGCTCATTCTTGAGTCTTCTGAAACACATGCACAGAATTCACTTATAAGTACACTGAGAACCTCGCCTGTGTAGAAAGACAGAATGAATAAATCAGAAGACATCTTTCCAAGGCACATCAGTTCATGACCCGAATTTACCCTTTATCAGATAGATGCCTTATAGACATTGGAACATTCTCATCCTTTTCAGGAATGTCCTTTCAGGAATATATCTAAAATAAAAGGACAGGAACAGAATTTGTTTATCAGGGTGCATTAGCCACAAAATCAGTACACCTAAGTTCTAGGTTTCCCATAAATGCATGCTTGCAAACCAGTATTGAATCAGTGGAGTACGAACTGCACGACAACAAGCTGACTTTAGAGTAATTACTACCGCGGGATCTGTGCTTGTCCTATGACATAAAAATACCGCACAGCAATCATGCAGTGCATGAACTGACTTGAAATGACGGTCGAAATAGTTGTTTTTGTCTACCTTTGCAGGAATCTGGGGATTGCAAAGTGTGAGGCATCAGCTGTTCGCAATGAGAGACAGAGGCGTGAAACAAGGAAGTGGAAACTGAAAAGATGAAAGTGGAGGAGCGTCTCTTTGCTTTAGGAAAGAGAAAGTTTGAGCTCGAAGAAAGAAGTCTTGATTTGAAAGAATGCGACCAGCAGAAACACCTTTAACATTTACAAAAACTGTTTCACGAACAAATCAATGTTTCGAACTTCTGAATGCACAGCAGAAATAATATTGATAACCACATATATATGAGGCATTTTGAT
Organism: Amblyomma maculatum; assembly: GCF_055883805.1. Taxonomy (NCBI): domain Eukaryota; kingdom Metazoa; phylum Arthropoda; class Arachnida; order Ixodida; family Ixodidae; genus Amblyomma; species Amblyomma maculatum. The sequence goes on from NW_028146738.1 coordinate 983,215, forward strand.
CCAAAAGGAAAGTATACAACTGTTGCATCTTGCCTGTACTCACCTATGGGGCTGAAACATGGAGGCTAACCAAGAGAGTTCTACTTAAGTTGAGGACAACCCAGAGGGCTATGGAACGAAAAATGGTAGGGGTAACATTAAGAGATAGAAAGCGTGCAGAGTGGGTCAGAGAAATAACTCAAGTTACCGACATTCTAGTGGAAATTAAGAAGAAGAAATGGACATGGGCAGGACATGTAGTGCGAAGAGAGGATAACCGATGGTCGCTGAGGGTAACAAACTGGATTCCAAGGGAAGGAAAGCGTAGCAGAGGGCGGCAGAAAGTTAGGTGGGCGGATGAGATTAAGAAGTTCGCAGGGGTCAAGTGGATGCAGCTGGCACAGAACCGGGTTAAGTGGAGAAATATGGGAGAGGCCTTCGCCCTGCAGTGGGTGTAATCAGGCTGATGATGATGATGATTTTGATCCATGGTATTCTTGCACAGTTCTTTAATGAAGTCTTCGTTTTGGTGGCTGCGTGGTTTTGTGAAGCACTGTCGACTGGCATGGTAAACCCCTAGAGTTGATGGCTCGAGTTTGAAATGAGAAATTTGGCTGTACATACAAAAATGGCAGTTCGCGAGTAGTGCACTTGCTTTGTATCTACGTGGCAGGTTCTGGACGTCAAGCTCCAGATATTTTTTTTTAAGTGTATGACGCCGAAAAGTCTCGCAATTTTTCCGAAGCCCAATTTCACGGCCCAAATCACACTGTCTATAGCTTTGTTGAAGGCTTCATGCTCAGGAATCAAGGAGACCCCGCCATTGGTATTCAGCAGAAGGGGCCACAAACGACAGGCAGAATGCTCGTAGATGAGGTAGTTACGCCGCTGAACAAGCTTTTCAAACAAAGCATATTCTTTGCTGTTTCCAAAGTTGCCTGAAAGAGTAATTAAAGAGTAAATAAATTGTATATTACGACGGAATTCCACCTTGCGTCTCTCCAAGCACCAGGCGTAGGATAAGAAAACAATGAGCGACAACGCTCTGTTGAGGCGGGTGTGCTTGCTGGTGCGTAAAGCTGCTAGTTTCATGTTTACTTCTGGGATACGACAAATGTTCACAGATGATCTAATTTGCGCACATTATGGCCAGGTACTCCAGGGCCTGGAATCTTCTGTGGTCACTGAAATAAACGTTTTTGTTTCTATTTTTCGGAATATGGCTCGTGCCGTCCCGTCTATGAACGAAAATGAAAGAAAATGTGTAAGATATTGACTCTCAAAACTGTTATTCTCTCTACGACTTACCTGTGAGAACGTGTCCAACGAGTTCAGGTGGACCCAAGCGTGGTTGTTTTGAGCAAGTCAGGAAATTGCTCTTCAGTGTGTCCGAGAATTGCTTGGGCACAGGCGATAGGCAGGAGCAGTGTCGCATGAAAAGGCCTTCCAGACCACAATTATGGTTTGGCAAGCCCTGGCTGGGCTTTTGACACAGCCTCAACCTCGGGGAGTCAATGTTGAGATCATTGTTTCGTATTCAGTCACTGCATTGGAGTTGCTAACGCGTGATTGCCGCCATCATTAAATTATTTGATGGTTGTCAGATAGTTTCTGTTTGCTAAATCTAGCCGATGAACAAGTCTTGAACCTGACAACTTATATCGTTGGATGATGGCGACGGGCAGTTAAATGACGACTGCAGTAGAGTAGCTCCTGTAGACAGCAGCGAAATTGTCATGTGTGGAGCATACGAGATGATATCTGGTGTCGCTTATCTACTGTAACCTCATATCAGTGGCACGGGCAGAGGCATGTTATTTTTTATTATTTTGAGTAGCCTCACCATGCTATGTGTAACCTCATATAAAAGTTTGCCTGTAGACTTTACACTACTCTTATGTAACCTCATATAGGTGTCTATCCTGTGTTGTTACCTTAAGGCCAGCTAAGCTTGCGGTGGATTCCCGCTTCATGTACATTTAATCCGTCGAGCGCACACGCATCTCCTCTGTTGCTTTTGGTGCAAGAAGACGAACTCGATACGGAAAAAAAAAATTCTGTCCAATTATCCGATAGTAGCCCTACCTGGACCTGTACTATATGACCAGTGCTGCATACAGCAAGCGTCAAAGGCTGCTGGCGTGTGTGTTTACTATCCGAAATATTTGTCCTCTGTTTTTTCATAACTGATGGTTGAGAATGCAGCCAGCAGAGCAGCTTCTTCTAGCTGATCTAACTGAGACGTTGGTAAACGCGTGGCGCTTAACCACTTGCCCAGCTGTTCCTGTAACGAAATCTGCGAATAAAAATGTTCCAAATATTCAGTTCGCTTTGTGTCATTATTCTCAGGGATGTTCTCGTTCACACGCCTATCAGTCCAGCAACTCACACAGAGCTCTGGCAGTGGAAGTTGAAACCTGGCGTGAAATTTGCGAACGTAAGTGCAATGCGGCACATTTGGTCACACGTGCGTGAGGCGATATTTCGCAGCCTTTTGAAGATTTTGCCTTGCATACAACGCCTGAAGGTTCCATCACGATGCAGGAGAGCGAGGGACTCTTTGTTACTAACGGCTTCTTATTTTACATTCTTTGCCCGTGCAACTGCCAGCTGATGCGACACTCGAAAATTGAAATTTCAAGCCGAAAGTCAGAGTCAAGAGCGAACATGGTTCACGGTCGAAATGTACTCGTTATACCCTAAACGGTGTCTGAAATATCTTTTGAAGCTAGAAAAATGCGCAAAAGTTTTGTAAAGCTATTGTATATACAGCAGTTGTTAAGAGACAGTCTTAACCTTGCTAATTTTTCACTTAGCGAGAAAAACCTATGCTGGCTACAGCGATGAGTTTGGATAATGGTGGTCAAAATGGCGCCACATTTGTTTAATTTATTTATATATTTATTTACTTACAAGTACTGCAGGCCCTTCTCGGGTCCATGCAAGAGTGGATACAAATAAATAAAATATGGAATAGGGAAACAAATGTAGGCAAAAGAGGTGCACAATTGTTGCAGACTCGGGCGGGAATCAGCAAGCAGAATGAGGGAAGCGAAGAAGAGGTTTTGGGACGAATAGAGCGCGCGGGAGAGATTGAGCGCCTTGTTGGCATATTGAAAAACGTGATGACAGTCAAGGATTGAAACGCAGCGTAGAGGCGGCCCGTTATCTGCATTCCTTCTTCTATAACAATAACAGTTCATCACCATAGGGGCGTCATGGTGGTAATGACATAAATTTATTCAAGTGAAACGAGCTGGTTGAACACTGGTGGGAACTTCTTTTCGGTTTCAGCTTTACCCACTTTCCAAAAACTTTGAGGCACAGCAAGTATTCTATTTTTGACCATTTTAGTTGCGACAAGAGTAGCGGGACTTGGAGTAGGCTCTTCGCCATCGCTAGAAGCTAACAAACGGCTTTTGCGTAGTCCATTTTGAAGTCGTCACTGCCGAATAATGTGCTTGCGCACACTGAAGATACATTTCGCATAGAGCGCTAAAAGAAAAAAAAAGAAAACAGTTTGCGGCGCTGTGCATAAGTTTGACTTACCCGTGAAATGTGTCAAACAGTTCTTTTTTAATGAGGCATTGTACTAGAAAAACAAAGAATGCCCTTATTTAGCACTTTCGTTGTAACAAAAAGCAAGCTTGACCTAAATTTGTTTCAGCATATAACCCCGCTGTCCACCGATAAGTGGGGCAGCGCGCTCCGCTCTAGAGTTATTCTATAGGGTTTGCCTATATAGCGACTCCTATAGATCTCCTTTACTCCGACTACGTCACGAAAATGCGATGGCGCTGTCGTCGTTAGTGACTTTCGCGTGGTAGGCAAAACAACGCTTCAGTCGCTTTGCCTACCATGATTGTGCGATGGCTTGCTGCTGCAGGGATATGCTGAGCACAATGCCGACTAATCGCGTCGCTATGACATGTGCCAAAAGGAGGAAGTTTAGTAAGCTTGCACAGGTTTCTTCCCGACAATGGTCGCCGTAAACAGTGGAGAGCCGCCGCGGTGAAGCGCCAAGGCTGGATACCGATGCCTGCTCATCAAATATGCGGCAAACACTTCACCATGGCTAAGCTGGAACTTATTCACCTTTACGCCAGTGCGGTCTACCGGATCAAAGGTCGCGAATAACTCGAGTTTAGCCTTTTTACGACGACGCGTGATGGGATCTTGGTACTGTTTTAGTGCCGGTGCGGGCGCCGGTGCGCAGTAACATTGTAGAGGAGGCAGTCATATATATGTTGTAATGCGTAGGCCTGTTTCTTTGTTAGAGCATGCATTGATGTTTTACCCATGTAAACTGTTCCTCAAGCCCGTTTTTTCGCTTTGGTAATCGTATGTATGCGCAGTGAGCTGCTGTGCGAGAGATCTGTGTTGCACGCCTCGGTCCGTGATATAGATGTTGCATAGGTAAACTTCGCCGCGTTCACGTCAAATTATTTTAATCTACTTCCTGATGGAGATCTCCACTTCACGTTGATAGCTACTGATTTGGATTGGAGGTGCACTTTTTTTATTTATGCCGAGCGCTTTTATTTGTATTCACAGTGGCTGATTGTGAATGCAGTTGTGGAGTTTATCCCACATTAACGCGGCCACAAGGGCCGAGACCGAACTGGGCTGCCGTAACTACGAAACCACGGGTGAAGGTAAAAACGGCCCCAGAAAAGAGGTCCCCAGAAGATACAGCCCCGAAAAAAAGGTCCCTGGAATATACGACTCCGGAACAAAACGTCCAGAAAGGTCCCCTAAGGAAGCGGCCCCTAGGAAAAAATGTCACCGAAGAAATTGACGGAAAATCTGCCCGGAACTCACTTCGCAAAAAATTGAACATCTTATTGGATGCCCTTTTTTTTTTTTTAGAATAGATGCAACCATTGTTTGAGCACTGGGTCCTATAACACAATAACACGGCCTTGACAAGCTTGGCCACAGTGCCGCAGCCTCGCTCGTGCTTTTTGCCAACCGTGGGATCGCTGACCAGAGCAGCGCCACCTTAATCGTCTTGTTTGTTTTCAAACATGAAGGACGTCTATATATAGTAACTCCACTCATATAAGACTATATGATAACTCTACTTTTCTCTACGAAGCTAGTAGACGCTGTGCTAAAATTCTTTAAAGCGCGCTATGCTGCGCTAGCGCCCCAATGCGGGGCTTGCAGCGGAGCAGAATGTAAACCCGCTCTTCTCAATAAAGCTTCCAATGTCTTCAATTTATATTCCAACTCTACACGCGGCAGTGAATTCCCTTATTATTCCACGCATAAACTTAAAGGATGAAACGCTTCATCTGCTCGTGTGGAACAGGTGTGATCGTTTGAGACATACTCCGAGACGGATATCAGCTCGGCGGCACCTTTTATAGGTGGTGACTGGGTAGCTGCTAAGCGTATGCGGGATTCGTTTGTTGTCCAAGGTGAGCACACAGCGCTGTCACAATATCTGATGCCGCAAGCCAGCGTACATCACTGACTATGACGGGGGCACTCAGAATGCTCACTGCCTAATTGTGAATTTGTATTTGTGAAAGAGCAACAAGTGTGCCTGCTTCAAATACTGCACTGCACATCCGCTGTATACAATTCTTGAAGTTCCTTCTGAATTATTCATCTGATCTTTTTTTCTTTTCTAGTTCCTTTTGTAGTTGGGAACAAAAAGCTTACGATAGTTCTTAGCCCACGTGATTTCTGTGCAGAAGGTGGTCCGAGCCGACAAAGTGTTCCGCTGCTGGACCCTGTCTTCTTTCGACAAGCACTACGCAGCTCCTGCTTTCGGTTTCCGATCTGTGCAGCAATTTTATTCCTCCTGCAGCCTCAAGGTACGTGCACAAGCAGGCTTAGAAAAACTACGCCCTTCAACCGGAGCTGGCGTAAGTTTCACGCGGAAGCACCTAACAGCTCATGAGTAGCGTCCGCAGAAAGTGTCCGCTCCATCTGCCAATGTATTAAAAAAAAAAATTGCCGACAATTACGTTACTTCTAATGCAAAATTTGAGCGCAGCTCATCAGATGTTTCTCCTTTTCGATAGACTGAGGCAAATATTTCGAGCAAGACATGCATGTACAATTACAAATAACGTTTTCATTTTTCACATATATTCCTTTAAGAAACGCTCCACTAACAGTTCTTGACTGTCATGAAGGAAGCTTTGTGGTCGGGAAACTTAAAAGAGCTATTAAATTATCGGGAGGTCGCGGGAGGCAGCGCGTGGGGCCATAGAAACGTTGCGCGAATAAATAGCAGCGACTGACTGATGCCGCTGACGTCGCTAGCGAGTCAAGTCAACGTGGCTCTGCGTTTTGGCTTGGGATGCACTCCCCATGATCCGCTGATACCGAGCTGGCGCTGCGGCAACCGAAGAGCACCGTCGCCGCCACGCAGAAAAAGGAGGGGGGGGGGGGGTACACGCAGTGACGAACGGTGGCAGCAGGAGCACGCGCAGCAATCACGGTCGCCGCCCCGGAGGAAGAGAAAGAGAGGGGGGGGGGGCGGGGGGGAAGGAGCGCGCGCTGCCCTTGCTGCGCAGATGGTTACGAAGGACAACGCCCACAAAGGCGACGACGACGCCAAACGCAGGAACGGGCGCAAAGGAGCTGCGCTCTAAAACAAGAACACTTGGGCCTAGGGTGCGAATTAGAGATGGGCAAAGCGGCTTAATTTAGTGAGCGGCTCAGAACGGCTCAACTCACTGAAATGAGCCGGCTCTTTTGAACAGCTTGCCGGCTCACTTAAAGGTGCACTGAAACGGTCACCAAGAAGCCACTGATAAACGTGTTCAGTGTGTAGAACGAATCCTTTTGAGCATTAACCCAAAGTATGACGCCTTGAAACAAAGCCAGAGATTTATTATTAATTTTTAGAAACAGCGTTTTTTGAAATTTGCGGGCAGAGAGGTTGTCGCTTGCCGGTGTCGCATGGAACTACTTCCTTAAACCTTGACGTCACGGGTGAGTTGACTGGCAAGGCTTGCTAGAAGCACGGCTGGTCTCGAGGGGGAGCGCGCGCTCTTTCTTACGGCCTGCGCTTCGGGGCAAGTTCCCACCTTTCACCGCCGCTAGTTTGTGGCGCTGTAACCCAACCCTGGCTTTTAACCCTGGTCAGTTCAGTTGACTGAACTCGGCGCCTCCCCCTTTCGTGGAGAACAGGCAATAGGGGTTCTGTTTACATCAATTTACATTCCCTTTGCCCTGGGCGTCCTGGAAATGGTGATTCCCTCCCCACTTCTGGAATTCTCGGCTTACGGTCGGAACAGCATTAAATTATTACTGAGAAGCTTCTAATCATGAACATTTGAAAGAAATGTTCAACGCAAAAGCTATGATACAAATGATGCAAATTACTCTTAAATATACTGTTTATTGAATCCTACCTGCTGCATTTCGAACGTCGTGATTCCAGCAAAGTTGGGTACAAGCTTCGATTAAAAATAGTCACTCAGAAGAGTCATTGAAGACTGTGTAAACAAGCAGCTTGTAGGTGGACTTCGTAGTTCTTCTTCGTCAAAGGTCCTGAGCTCATATATGTCAAGGTCATAATCTGATTAACTTCCTGGAGGGCTTGTGCACATATTTGGAAGGCTTATACTGTGCGTTTGTTATTTTGTTTGCATGGTTGATGAGAAGTATTCTCGTGAATTTTTCGGCATATAAAGCCGCTCATCGCTTTGCGTAGCTGTCGTCAACACACTTTGGACAGCTTAGTACCGGTGCGTTTTCAAGCCGACGCTCCATGAGCAAGTGAAGAACTTCAAGCGTATTCGTTCGTGGCAAGTCTTTGCCACGCGCTCAAAAAAAGTCACTACTTCGTTCAAAAAAGCAAGGAACTCTGACCTTGGATAGCATAGCCCGCTCCTGTCTTGGCCTTGTAACAGTGCGTACAGAGGATCATCTTTGTCATGTTGTGACAAGCATTTCACAGGACCCGCAACCAAAATCTGTTATTAACTTGGAAATGTAGCCACCAACATATGACAAGCCCGAGTAAGTTACTGACCTTGGTGTAGCCACTTGACATTCCCTGTGGTCTTCTAGCTCGCCGTGAAACTTTTCAGACAGTGTTGCAGCCACTTGTTAACATCAATATCGGGCGTCTCAGCTTCCTTCGGGCTTAACGACTTGACCTTCACAATCCGATCAAGGGCAGCCGTAACGGCCCTCGCATCCAGTTGATCGTTGCCGCCGCACATCTGTCGAATTCTACTAAAACGTGCCTTAATTGAGTCGTTGTTAAATTTCGTCAGCACAGAACTGACGCCTTTTTGCAGCAAGAAGCATGTTGTCTCCACAGTGGACGGAGTTGTGAAGAGCAAGGCTTGAAATGAGTGCGCCGTTGCGTGAGGCAACTGAACATGACTGTACATGCCTTATGTATACACTGAACTCGGTTTTTTAGCCAGAGCAAACGAATATAGTCCGTATTGGACATCGGCGTCTTGTAGCCACTTCCTGTGTACGAAGTGTTGTATATATCGAACCATTTATTCAATGTTTTCGGGAAACGAATGGTTGCACCCGCTTCTTTAAAATAATACAAGACCCTATATCCACGGTAGTTCTCCTGTAGGTGATGTAGTGCCCCACAAACCTGCGGTAAAAACACTTGAACCTCACGCAGCACATTTTGCTTTTCCAGATTCGGTGGATACACATGTTTCCTTGTAAGGCTTCGAGCCAGTTTCACGGTCATCTGCTTTTGATGCTCGTAGAGCTTCTGAACGTATGTGCCAGTTATAACGTCGCTGCCATCCATGAGTTGCCTTTCGAGGAACTGACTTCGGACATTTTTTATAACATGACACGGGTCAAAGCGAAGGAAGATAACCCGCTCGGGGTCATGCGGATGCGTTGCAACTGTACACTGGCAGCCATTTACCATGTGCTTGAACATTGTGGTGTTTGCCAAGTAGTTATCGGTCACAATTCGAACTATGATAAATCCACACGACTCGACAGCGGCCATCACTTCCTTCGACCACTGAAAAAGGTATTTTCCACTTAGCTGCTTTGTGAAATAATAAGAGAAAGGTATCTTATATTGGCTGTTAGTGCCGCACAGAACAAAGCACATAACCCTGTTCGCTAAATTCCTCTGCGTGTTCGACGTGCTGCTTTCGGCCTGTCCTTAAGACCGAACACAACATCTCCTTTGCGGTCATAAATGCATTTCAGCTTTATGCTGGCTTCATCAATAATAATGATGACATATGATGCCTGTTGCTCAGAAGTGAAGCCGCGTGAACCAGTCTTGCTCGCATCGCAGCACTCATTCCGGACGTGGTCGGACTTGGGTCCATGTATTTCTGGAGGGTGCATTTTGCTGGAAAATTCAGCAGCGTGCACCTTCGAGCACGGTCATAACCCTTCGGTGACAGAAATTGCCATATGATGCATTCTCAACTAACCACTTCAGGATATGTCTGATGTTGCTTTCCATATCGCTCTATTTGGTGAAGCAGAAATACAGCCTTTTTGTCTCCATTCTGTGCGTCCACCGTGATTCTTCCGACCGAAGCATGATGTTTGTTTTTGCGGTAGAATGCAGTGCGTTGTTCTTCCGTCGCGAGTTTTTTTACTAACTTCTGGCTCTTGGAGCGGTGACATGCAACTTGAGAGCGAAGCTTTGAGATCAGAGAGAGGTACCGGCTTGCTTGCTGGCCATCGTTATTCGCAGTTTGCTTATAGTGACGCTTTTAGTGTGTTCATCGAGGCAGTCCAACAGATTGCACTCCACATGCAGCGATTCAAGTGGCTCAGCTTTTCGCTTGGTTTGTTTTGGAGCTGGAATAGAACGAGCAGCAGGTTCTTTGCGAGGCTTTTTCGCGGGAGGTACTAGGTAGGTTAGATAGCTTTCGAAAACGGTGGGGACAGCGCCAGGCAAAAGTTTCCTGATGCGGCTCTCTGGAGCGTAGTCCGTCGAAAAAAAGTGCTGGCTACACACGGCCGTAGAGGGCGACTTATCGTCGATAAATAAGTCCTTTCTTGCGATGTTTTTTAGCCATTTGGCGCACAACGCTCCTTGACTCGGTAACTGGTGAAAAGAAACGCCCGGGCATTTCCCAGAGTACGAGCGGCAAAAAGGTACGCAGCAGTACACCATATGGATGCCGATCAGTCCACGTGCAGATTTAACACGAACCAGCCTGAAAAATTTTAACAGCGCAATCAGCAATCAATTGAAAAAATCTTAAAAATCAAACGTAAAAACCACCATACCTGCTTGGCAGAACGCGGCAGCAGCTAATGTGCGCCACTGATGTCCGGTGAATGTTCGCGGTGCCTGGACAATACATGCGGAGGACTCTGTCCGTGCCAGGCAAGGCGAGGCGTCTGCTGGAGTGAGGTTGAGTTAAAGTTCCTTGAAAGTAGCGTCTTTCTGTGAATTTTGCCGCCGCCCCGCGCTCCCTCGCACATCCTCCTCATTCAACTCTCCCATCTCCGCTCTTCTCAACGGTGATTGGCTCCGCGGACCTTCGCCGGAAAAAGCGCGCGAAAGGTTCGCTCTTTTTGTGTTTTCATTTTTAGCTGGCGCCATGGTTTAGGCAGCCGCCGTTGCTAGGAGCGAGATCCCTAGCATTCCGCGCTTGCACTTCGCGCTGTTTTAGTGCAGCGCTATGCCGAGTTGCTGCGTATTTCATTGCCCAAGCTGTCACGAAAAAGGGTTCATTCATTTCGCAATTCCGAGCGGAATGAAGGACACCATTCGAATAAAAAAGTGGTTCAACAACATCGGCAGCAAGAACTTCACCCCGGAGAAGACTAGTCACCTGTGCTGCCTCTGCGACGTAATGTGCTTTTGTTCCAAGCGACATGAAACTGCTTGCAAGCGCATCACAAAGCTGATAATCTCACTTAATTCACTGATCATTCTGCGCCGTTATGCGCGTTATTGTTTTGACTTCGTGGTTCCACTCAACGTGCTATATAATAGCGACTGCTGATGCATGCAATGCGCATAAAATAGCCGCTTTAATCTCTGAACTAAAGGTCTCGCTTTTCAACTCTAACGCGTGCAATGAAGGAGATTGGTAATTCATTAATAGGCTTATGTCACAGGAGTGTGTAAAGGACTCTTCCGCAAAAACTTGTCCACAGAGTGTATATACCTATAACCGCACATCAAAATGTTGTCTCTTTAGACCCTCGAAATTAGACCTTGTCCTAATCTGGCAAACATTGGTGTCCAACCTAATTTCAATAGGGCGAATTTACTGGTTACGTCCAAATTTTGGTGTCCCTCCCTCAGAATCTAGCCCCAGGAACCCCCTAAATTTCACCTCACCCGAAGATGGCAAAATTATTGACCAACCTCATTTGCGTATGACGAATTCAGTGGTTACCTCCAAACCTAGGTGGGCCATTGCCTAAATATAGCTCTCTGCACCCGAAGTTTGACCTCGTCCGAATTCGAGCAAATTGGTGTCCAACCTAATTTGCGTATGGCGAATTGAGTGGTGACCTCAAAATCTAGGTGGCCTATTCCCAAAATTGAGCTCTGAATCCCCAGAATTTGACCTGGTCCGAGTCTCACCGGAAATTGCTGTCTATAACCAAGTTTGGGTAGTGCCAACTCAGTCTTGACGTCCAAATTTAGGTGGCCCTCCTTAATTATGTGCCTAGTTAACGGGCGTCATGACCATTTTCGTAGCGTAGAGCAGCCGTCCGCCGTGGACCAGAGAGTTCTAGTGTGTACAAAGGAAACAATGCTGTTTGGTCTTGAGTTGATATAGGAGTATTTTACACGTGCGCACCCTGTCGCAGTTATCGACATACGGCCTGTACTTCTTCCACATTTTGCCACTAGAAGAAGTGAAAGTGTTCTGGGTCACGTTTCTTTAATCTAGTCAAAGCAAAAGAAAAAGATATTGGTCATACTAAAATTAGGTTTGACACCAATGTGGACGAACTTCCGACAAGGTCAAGTATCGGTAGTCTACAGCGCTAAATTTTGGAGTACGGACGACACTTCCCTTGGACGACGGGAAATCGGTGCCTGGTCTTGGCTCTTGGTTTTGGCTCGACGTCACTTCAAGGCCGCCGACAGCAGGAGCTAGATCCGTTTCATGCTTAACAGAAAAAAGTTGATATTCGATCGTTTTCAAGCAGCCGTGAAAATTCTTTAATACGAACAAACTTAAGCAGCTGCATGTGCACTGCGCGGTACCAAACTCAGTCTAAACCTTATTGAAATATTTTAGGATGACCATCAAAGCATTTGTTCCAGCCTGTTGCTAGCAACCATCGCATTCCTGAAACTCCGCTCGTTAACAACTGCATTAACTTTACTTCCGCTAAAATTAGTTTGAGGTGAATCTACATTTAACTGAGGATCGGTATGCTGAGAATATTCAGGAATGTTCAAATGTATAGTAAATATTATGCTTAATATATTATGCCGTGTTGAGACACACAGTAATGAAAAGTCAAAAGCAATGTGAGGTGTTTGCAGCAAGCGGTTTTTGTTCATGCCACAAGCGCTCGTAATTTGCACTTTTATTGTGCGTACGAGACGCTAATTTATGTGGCTCGCGGTATAGTCAAGTGAGTCGCATGTCTTACTCGTGTCTTTATTCGATAAGAGAGCGTGGAAAAAGCGCAAACTTAATACCGCGCACGCCTGGCAACCGATTTCTCGGACAGCGAAGGAGCGCAGCAATAAAAAGCGTGCCGTGTGCACCGCGCGCAGCCGGCGGGCGAGGATATTCGAGGAGGAAAGGGAGGAGAGTGTCGCTACTTTCAAATTATCGAGGGGCTTTAGGCTGACCCCCGAAGAACTGAAACTTTTGAATTGTGGTGCTGGCGGAGAATCTCGAGAGTTCCTTGAACGGCCAGAAGATTAAATCAGTCGATATTGTCGACCATAAACCCTGACTGCTCATTGGAAGGTCAAATTCTAAAGTTAAAGTTCAGCTACTTTGGTCATCTGATGAGAAGCGATGAGTAGCTGGAGGAAGATTTGATGTTGGGAAAGGTTGAGGGTCACCGCAGAAGGGGTGGTCAGCGAACGCGATGGTTAGATGGCATCCTCGAGGCGCTGCAGATGAAGTTATGTGATGTTAGAAAGATAGTGAGAGACCGGAAATCGTGGCGTGATATGGTCTATAGGGTCACGAAGAGTCGGACACGACTGAACGACTCAACTGAACTGAGGTTGAGTTATGGCCCCTCTGAGCCTTAGGTTGAGTTAATGCCCCTCGATAATTTGAAAGTAGCGACACTCTCCTCCACTCCGGCACTTTCTTCCTCGAATATCCTCGCCCGCCGGCTGCGCGCGCGGCACAGGGCACGTTTTTTGGGGCAGCGCTCCTTCGCCGTACGGGAAATTGGCTGGCACGCGCGCGCGCTCTTAAGTTAGCGCTTTTCCACGCTCTGTTATCGAATAAAGACACGAGTAAGACATGCGACTCGCTTGACTGTACCGCGAGCCACATAATTTAGCGTCTCGTACGCGCAATAAAAGTGCAAATTACGAACGCTTGCCGCATGAACAAAACCGCTTGCTGCATACACCTCACATTCCTTTTGACTTCAATACCGCGTGTCTCAACACAGCATAATATTGTGACATATATGCCCTGCATCGCTGGAAGTTGAAGATGACAACTGCAAGCAACAGTAACACAGAAGACAAAGTAGTAGCAATGGTTGATGCTAGAAGAAGGTCGACGCTGCGGTGTTTCTGTGTTTTGTGTGCTGTGCCATCCTGGACTAACCTTCGTGGACTAACCTTGCCACGTATCATCTAGGTGGAGATGAATCAAGATCCCCGTATGTGCCGATTAGCCCATTTGCACTGCCAAAAGCTGGATTTGCGAAGCGGCCGCCACCTACCTGAGATTGCAACCACGTCTCAAACAGCCACGATGACCTCCGAAGCAGCCCCTACCACCGCGGGAACATTGCCTCAGCCAGTTGTTCTCACATACATTCGCCACCCTCCCATCTTTAATAGCGACGACAACCCAGACGTTGACGATTGGCTAGATGAGTATGAGCGCTGCAGCCGGAACAACCACTGGGACGCCACCATGATGCTCGCTAACATCATCTTTTATTTGGCGGGAACAGCTCGAACATGGTTTCAAAACTACGAACAAGAGCTCGTTACCTGGGATGCCTGCAAGAGAAAGCTTAAGGACTTCTTCGGGAAACCAATTGAACGCCCTCTGGCTGCAAAAACGAAACTTTCTTCTCGTGTCCAATCCCCCACGGTGTCCTACCTCGCCTACATTCAGGATGTGCTTGCGTTGTGTCGCAAGATTAAGACCTCCATGCCGGAAAGTGACAAGGTAGGGCATATCCTCAAGGGTATCGTGGATGATGCGTTCCACATCCTATTCTGCATGGATTGCTCTACCGTCGACTCGGTGCTCCAAGTCTGCCGAAAATTCGAGCAGGCTAAACACAGACGTCTCGTACACCGCTTTGAGCGTCTTCCGAACACGGCGGCTACCTCATCCTGCGATGACATCACCCCTTTGCACCAACCCTCCCATCCCACGACCGCGACTCGGATCGTCCGCAGAGCATTTGAGGCCGTAACTCCTGCACCACTCCCGTCTCCGCTTCCCGACACCGTTGCCATGATACAGGCCGTTGTCCGCCAGGAACTTGCAAACGTCGGCCTCTCCTCTAGCTCCGTGCCGCCCCCGCCACCATCGCACCCTGTTCCTTTAGTGGCTGCTAAAACCACCAGCACAGCCTCCCCACGTCGCTACCTTGGTCACAACCTTGGAGAGTGGCACACCTCAGACGACAGGCCAATCTGTTTCATTTGCTGTCGAATCAACCACACTTCGCGGTATTGCCGTAACCATTTCTTTCCCCACCCCTCGCTTCTATCACAACGCTGACCGTCGGTATTACTATGAACCTCGACGCTTTGTTGCCCCACCAGAGGAGCCTCGCCCCGGCTATGATCGACCTGCACACATTCCTCCTCAACCAGATGAACCTCGCACCGAAACCGTCCCCAACTACTCGTCGCTACAGCCCATCTCCATCTCCCCGGGCTCGTCGATCCCGTTCACCGGTACCTCCTCGCGACTCCTTCCCATCATACGCCGGCAACTACTCGGGAAACTAGCGAATGCAGCGCCCGGAAGTGACGCTGCATTACCGACCCAGACTGTCAACTCGGAACTGACCATCGCACCCAGACGTAACCTCATGGACATTCTTGTGGACGGAGTCTCATTTTCTGGCCTTATTGAGACTGGCGTCCACATTTCCGTCCTCAGTTCCTCGCTCCGTCAACGCCTCAACAAAGTCCTCACACCCGCTTCCTCATCTACCGTTCGTGTTGCTGATAGCAACACAGCTACTGTGCTTGGTTTGTCTACTGCGAGAATTATCATTGCCGACCGCCATATCCCTGAGCTATTTACAGTCCTCACCAGTTGCCCTCACAACGTTATATTATAACTCGACTTTTCAACAGCACATTCCGCGCTCATTGACTGTTCTTCTGCACTGCTTCATCTGGACCTCCCACTCTGCCATGACAAGCAGGCCTCTGATACTTCAATGCTCCGTCTCCGCTCTACATTTACTCGCCTGCCACCAGAAGCTGCAGTGTATGTGCTCAAGTCGCCTTTCCCCTCCGTTCCTGATAGCGACTACGTTGTTTGCCCCATAACCGACGTAATCCTGCAGCATAGAATCGCTCTCCTTCATAACATCGTGCACGTAAAAAATAACAACACTTATATTCCAGTCTTCAACTTCGGCCTTTTTGTGCAAGTTCTTCCCGAGGGCATTACTCTCGCCGAACTGACCCCACTGTCTGACATCACAGTGGCCGCTCTTTTAACTTACCCTGCTGCTAAAGTGTCGACACGACCTGCACCATCCCCACCTCCGGAGGACCGCATATCAGGAATGGTCGCACCTAACTTGCGCACTGACCGTGCTACCGCACTTACGAGCCTTCTGACTTCGTACAGCGATATTTTCGATTTTGGTGACCGCCCCTTAGGATAAACGTCCCTCGTTACACATCGCATCGATACCGGTGACGTCAGGCCAATTCACAGAAGACCTTATCGAGTCGCCATTTCTGAGCGACGCGTCATACAAGGTGAAGTGGACAAGATGTTAGAAAAAAACATTATAGAGCCTTCGAGCAGTCCCTGGGCGTCGCCTGTCGTGCTTGTTAAAAAGAAGGACAATACTTGGAGATTTTGCGTTGACTACCGACACCTCAACAAAATTACAAAGAAAGACGTTTACCCGCTCCCCAGGATAGATGATGAACTCGACTGCTTGCACGGTGCCAGCTATCCCTTTCCATTGATCTTCGTTCCGGTTATTGGCAGATCGCAGTCGACGAACGGGACCGAGAGAAAACCGGCTTCGTCACTCCCGATAGCCTGTATCAGTTCAAGGTGAGGCCTTTCGGCTTGTGTAATGCGCCCGCAACATTCGAACGCATGATGGACTCTTTCCTGCGCGGCTTAAAATGGACGACGTGCTTGTGCTATCTCGATGACGTCATTGTATTTTCCTCTACATTCGAGAGCCATCTCCATCGCCTTGATGCCATTCTTGGCGTCTTCCGAAGAGCTGGCCTTCAGCTGAACTCGAAGAAATGTAGCTTCGGCCGACGTGAACTCAAGGTGCTCGGTCACGTGGTCGACGCCCGTGGCGTTCAACCCGATCCAGACAAAATACGTGCTGTAAGTGAATTTCCTACACCCCATTTTATCAATGATGTGCGTAGTTTCCTTGGGCTTTGCTCCTATTTTTGGCGGTTTTTACCCAACTTCGCGGACACGGCTCGTCCACTCACCAATCTTTTGAAGACCGGCACTTCATTTCGCTTTGACCAAGAACAATCCCAAGCCTTTTCTTCGTTCATTGCAGCTCTCACCAACCCGCCCGTCCTGGCGCACTTCAATCCCTCGGCACCAACGGAGGTACGCACCGACGCCAGTGGTCACGGTATTGGTGCCATACTCGTCCAACAGCAGACGGGTCGCACTCGCGTCATTGCTTATGCCAGTCGCCTGTTTTCTGCAGCTGAACGGAATTACTCGATCACAGAACGGGAGTGCTTAGTCCTCGTGTCGGCCATTACAATTTTCGCCCTTACTTGTTTGGCCGCCCGTTCTGCGTCATCACCGACCACCATGCCTTTTATGCTGGCTTTCAACGCAGAAGGACCCTACTTGTCGCCTGGGCCGTTGGGCCCTCCGCCTTCAGGAATACACTTTTTCTGTCGTCCACAAGTCTGTCTGGCTGCACGCTGACGCCGATTGCCTGTACCGCAGCACCGTAGATCCGCCACCTGCGAGCGAGTGTGACGATGACACATATGTGTTGGCCATCTATGACTTTTCAAACATTCTCCATGAGCAGCGCTTAGATCCCAAGCTTTGCAGCGTTATCAATCGCCTCAGCACTGATCACTTTGACGCTACCCTTTCTCTGTTTGTACTCCACAACGGCGCCTTATACCGACGGAATATGCGACCAGATGGCACCGAGCTTCTGCTCGTAGTCCTCGAACACCTGCGTACCACCGTTCTTCAACAGCTGCACGACGAACCCACAGCGGGGCATCTTGGCGTATATTGTACGTACGACAGCGTCCGCTGCGCTTCTTTTGGCCAGGCCTCTATCGATCGGTTCGTCGCTACGTGGCTTCTTGTGACCGGTGCCAGCGACGGAAGAAGCCCTCGGTTATTCCTGCTGGATCCCTGCAGCCGATCGACATCCCAGTAGACCCGTTTTCCCGAGTTGGCCTTGATCTCTTCGGGCCTTTCTAACTTTCTTCGTCGGGGAATAAATGGATTGTGGTGGCCACGGATTATACTACGCGCTACGCTGTCACCCGAGAGATACCCACCAGCTGTGCAACTGACGTGGCTGCGTTTCTTCTCCACGACGTCATCCTGCTCCATGGTGCTCCACGCCAGCTGGTGCTCCATGGTGCTCCACGCCACGCAAGAAGTCGACGAAATTCTTCGGTACTGCTGCATTAAGCACTATTTTACTACCGCTTATCATCCATAAACGAACGGCCTCACCGAACGCCTCAACCGCACGCTCACGGACATGCTGTCAATGTATGTCTCGGATGATCACCGTGACTGGGATATTACTTTGCCGTTTGTAACATTTGCGTACAATTCCTGTCGCCAAGACACAATGGGCTACTCACCCTTTTATCTTCTATACGGCCGTGACGCTCCCCTTCCATTTGACAGCGTACTGACTCCCACCGCTAACGCCAGTTCCTACGTTCGTGACGCACCCTCCCGAGCTGACGCTGCCCGTGTTATCGCTCGCCGCCGACTGGCTTCCTCCCAAAGTTCACCAAAACGGCGCCATGATTCTCGCCACCGGGATGCCCAATACTCTCCGGGCTCTCTCGTCTTGCTCTGGACTCCTGCTCGTAAAGTAGGGCTGTGCGAGAAGCTCTTGCCATGCTAAGTAGAACCCTACCGTGTTTTACGGCCATTCACTTCCGTGACATAAGAGATCGCCCCTGTACATCCGCCGCAACAGTCCTCTATGCCACGCACCAAGATTGTTCATGTCGCCCGAATGAAGCCGTACTATCCGTGTTAGTGGTTCGTCCTAGTGCGCACCGGGACTGTGCTTTTGGCGGGGGGGGGGGGGTAATGTGACATATATGCCCTGCATCGCTGGAAGTTGAGGATGACAACGATCAGCAACAGGGAGACAGAAGAAGACAAAGTGGTAGCAAAGGTTGATGCTAGAAGGTCGAGGCTGCTGTGTTTCTGTGTTTTGTGTGCTGTGCCATCCTGGACTAACCTTCGTGGACTAACCTTACCACGTATCAATATATTAAGCATAATATTTACTATATATTTGAACATTCCTGAATATTCTCAGCATACCGATGCTCAGTTAAATGTAGATTCACCTCAAACTAATTTTAGCGGAAGAAAAGTTTAGGCAGTTGTTAACGAGCGGAGTTTCATTAATACGATGGTTGCTAGCAACAGGCTGGAACAAATGCTTTGATGGTCATGCTAAAATTTTTCAATAGGGTTTAGACTGAGTTTGGCACCGCGCAGTGCACATGCAGATGCTTAGTTGTTTTCGTAGTTTAGAATTTTCGCGGCTGCTTGAAAACGATCGAATATCAACTTTTTTCTGTTAAGCATAAAACGGTCTAGCTTTTGCTTTCGGCGGCCTTGAAATGACGTCGAGCCGAAACCGAGAGCCAAGATCAGGGCACCGATTTCCCGTCGTCCGTACCCCAAAATTTGGCCCTGTCAACCACCGATACTTAACCTTGTCGGAAGTCCATCCACATTGATGTCAACTATAATTTTAGTATGACCAAAAATTTTGTCTTTTGCTTTGACTAGACTAAAGAAACATGACCCAGAACGCTTTCAACTCTTTTAGTGCAAAATGTGGAAGAAGTACAGGCCTTATGTCGATAACTGCGACAGGGTGCACACGTACAAAATACTCCTATATCAACTCAAGACCAAACAGCATAGTTTTCTTTGTACGCTCTAGACCTCTCGGGTCCACCGCCGACGGCTGCTCTACGCTACGCAAATGGACATGACGCCCGTTAGCTAGGCAAACAATTAAGGAGGCCCACTTAAATTTTTAAGTCAAGACTGAGTTGGCCATATCCAAATTAAGTTATAGATACCAATTTCTGGTTAGACTAGGACCAGGTAAAGTTTTGGGGATTCAGAGGGCCACACTTCGGGGGTGGCGCTCCTAAATTTGGAGATTACCACTGAATTCCCCATGCTCAAATAGGTCTGACACCAATTTTGGTCACATTCGGACGAGGGCAACTTTCCGGGGTCCAGAGAGCTAAATTTTGGGAATAGACGCCTAGGTTTGGAGGCCACCACTCAATTCGCCATACGGAAATTAGGTTGGACACCTATTTTGGTCAAATTCGGACGAGGTCAAACTTCTGGGGTCCAGAAAGCTAAATTTTGGCAATGGCCCACCTAGGTTTGGAGGTAACCCCAGAATTCGCCATACGCAAATGAGGTTGATCACCAGTTTTGTCACCTTTAGATGAGGTCAAATTTAAGGGGTTCCTGGGGCTACATTCTGAGGGAGGCCCACCCAAATTTGGACGTAACCAGTAAATTCGCCATATTCAAATTAGGTTGGACACCAATGTTCGCCAGATTAAGACAAGGTCTAATTTCGAGGGTCTAAAGAGACGAAATTTTTACGTGCGGATATAGGTATATATACTCTGTGGACAAGTTCGGCGGAAGAATCCTCTACACGCTCCTGCGACATAAGCCTATTAATGAATTAACAATCTTCCTCATTGCACGCGTTAGCGTTGAAAAGCGAGACATTTAGTTCGGAAACAAAGCGCCTATTGTATGCGCATTGTATGCATCAGCAGTCGCTATTATATAGCATATTGAGCGCTACCATGAAGTCAAAAGAATAACGCGCATAACGGCGCAAAATGGTTAGTGAATTAAGTGAGATTATCAACTTTGTGATGCGCTTGCAAGCAGTTTCATGTCGCTTGGAACAAATGCACAGTACGTTGCAGAGGCAGCAGAGGTGACTAGTCTTCTTCGGGGTGGAGTTCTTACGGCCGACGTTGTTGAACCACTTTTTTATTCGAATGTTGTCTTTCTTCCTGCTCGGAATTACGAAAAGAATGAAACCTTTTTCACGACAGCTTCTGCAATTAAATATGCAGCAGCTCGGCATAGCGCTGCATTAAACATCGCAAATAGCGCGAAGTGCAAGCGCGGAATGCTTGGGAGCTCGCTCCTACAACGGCGGCTGCCTAAAAAATGGCGCCGGCTAAAAATGAAAACACAAAAAGAGCGAACTTTTTCGCGCGCTTTTCCCGGCGATGGCCCGCGGAGCCAATCATCCTTGAGAAGAGCGCCGATGGGAATGTTGAGAGAGGAGGATCTGCGAGGCGGCGCGGAGCGGCGGAAAAGTTCACAGAAAGTCGCTACTTTCGTATTATCAAGGAATCAAGGAACTTTTAGGTTGAGTAGGGTCTAAGCGCCCCCACTCGGCGAGCGTGGCAATCAGCCGTCGAGAAAGCACCCTATTGTTCCCTCGGCGCACAGGCCGTAAGTGCTATGCACCTCTCTCCCCTTTAACCCGGCCATGCTAGAAGTATCTAGCCGCCATACGCTGCGGCCACTGCAGCCATGACGTCACGGACACACTTCCGGTAGCTGCGAAAGTCGTCTGCTTGTGCGCTGCGTGAGCTCCTCAGCACGGTGGGCTCCTCAGGCGCCTCCTCAGGCGGTCAAGCACCGCACAATAGCAGCACCTCCTCGACCGCCGTAAACACCGCCTCTGTGGCCCCTACTCCCGCATACCGCACGCGAACGACACGGCGGATCGTTAGCGATCCCCGCGGTAAAGTGTAACGTACCTCAGCCTGCTCGCGGCATCCCGTGATGCAAGTGTTCCAAACTCGTGTACTTTCTTTACAGCTAAGGTGGCGCGTTTTTGGACGTTCTGCTCAGCAACAAGCCGTTCAAACGTTACTGCAGGCAGGACAAGGCTTCAGTACGCAGTCGCTGCGCTGTCGGCCGTAATCTAAGAGGTCGGGAGGCACAGTAGACACCGCATATTCTATCCATCGGTCTTTAAACGTGATACAGTGGGCAAATGAATAACTTTGTGAAGCAGACCCGCTCGTACGTTTCGCGTACTCGGGCGCCGACGAGTAGCCTCCGTCAACAGACGCCGCCATAACCTCAGCTAACGACGAAAACCGAGGTCGCCAAGCTCTGTTTGCGATAACCGCAGTTAGTGGTGTAACCATGGTTTGGTCCGCCGTGTAACCTGAGCTAACCACGGCTTCGCGTAACCGCGGGTACGCTGCGCGAACTGGCAAACTCCGTAAGCGTGTGCGAGCGAGGACGGGTTGACACGAGTACGCCAGCGAGCGAGCACGCGGCAACCGGAAGTTCGTCGAAGTGACGTATTTCTGGGCGGAGCTTTGAACTTGCTTGTATTGTTTATTTTTTTATGACTCCCTTCGGCGTACGAGTTTAAAGGGAAGAGTGGAGGGGCCATTTGTAATCGCCGATATCTCAGGTGTTGCAAAAGCTAGATGGAAAATTTTTGCGGGAGAATGATGGGTGGTTCAATGTCTATGAGTGTTATGGCGTTGTTTACCCTTCTTCGTGACCCCTTTCTGTGGACCTTGAAGTCTGGGTCGCACAGCAGCGAGCAGTGGTTCTATTTGAGAGAGAGAAAGCCGGCTCTGCCTCTCTTTCTCTCGTTCACGAATTCGCGCCTATTCGACCTCTCCCGAGCCGTTCCGTTGCAGCCAGGTTGCTGGGTGCGACGTCTGCGCTTCTGTAAGCGGTGCAACAAAGCAACTACTCCATTTCGCGGAGCAACGGATCATTTCGCGTGTTCGAGCGTGCCACGTGCATGCCGCATGCTCTGCCATGTACGTGACTCCTGATTCAAGTCTAAAAGAAACCCTGTCCTCAACGAAAGTGTGGACCTAATTGTGTCGCCGTTCTATATATCCTGTAAACAGCAATATGCGCTTTTTTCAGATGCGATTCTTTCTCTTTATGTTCACTCTGGAGGTGCGCGCGTTTCCCAAGCAAGGATTTCGTTCATTTCTTATCCTATCGTTTCAAAACTATCTGAATAACATTAGCCACCATGAACCACACTGGGAATTATCCCGAATAAATACTCGGTGCCTTCAGCTTCAAAAATAGCCCAAAATGTCATGTGGGGTGACAATTAATAAATTAGGTAGTGATCATGTAAGAGATATAGTGAAATATAAGTATATAGAAAGCGCATTAAGTGATTCGAGATCCCTACCATATTTCGCGTGTGCGCTTTTTAGCTCGAGTCCGCGTTAGTCCTTTTTCTATTTTCTAAATTGCGCTTGTTTTGGCCCTGCCCTCCCCGTTTTTTTTTTTTTTGCTTTCTCTGATTCGTTTTTCGTATATTCTTATAACCCGTTTGTTCAACGTTGCAGCAGTTCTTCTCAATGCCCACGGCTCTCGGACCCCGGCTTTTCCCGTTATTTCCTTTCTATCTGGCGACAGGTTTCTTCCTTGCTCACCTAACTTATATTCAACTTTCCCATTTTTAACCGCCACATACACACGCCGATCGTATTTCGTTCATTGATTCATTTCATTTTGTGTCTGCGCCATTCATGCTGTGAGGAGTGGTTTTAATTTTTCAGTTAAGGCATCTATCTGTTTCTCGTTTAGAGCACAGGACGTGCTGCAGTCGGTGCTGTTTGTGCGTGACCGAATCAGATTTTTTTCTGCTGGGCTGGCTGCGGAAAGGGTTATGCATTCGACATTCGCCTTGTTGTAATGAAGCTTAAGAAAACTACGATTAGCAAGCATGGAAACTACATGAAAATTTCAAACAGCGCTAACACACACAACCACAAATGATAGACGAATGGCGAGACAAGCGCTGACTGTCAACTGATTTTTATTGAAGAAAAACATCACCTTGTATACAGAATAGTTGTGGAGACATGAAAGGAGCCGTCGATCGGGAAGATAACCAGATAAACACGCGCAAGCAAGTGGTGTTAGAAAAATAAAAACAAAACAAAAACAAGACATTCAAAGGGAGAAAAATTTATGGCGCATCTAAAAAGAAGACTTCAGCATTGAAGAGCGATAAAGAAGGCTTACTAACGCATCTGTTGACATATTTCCTGATATGAAAAGTTTCCAGGCTGAGACGTGTCGCCTTACCAGCGCTCTTGCCGAGAACCTTAGCCTCACTTAAACGGGCCACGCAACCACTGCAACTGCTAATGTGCGAAGCCAAATGCGCGTACTTATCCTTAAAATTCTTACCATTTCTCGAATGGTCCCCAAAACGCTCATTGATGCATCAGCTGGTTTGGCCGTCATACACCTTACCGCGCGTCAAGAAATAGCGTAGACCGCTCCTATGGAACAGTTCACCAACCGAATCAAGAATATAAAGCGAAACAAAATACGCACAAAACCGGCGGCGACCACCCGAACAATACTCGCTGCATTGCGGCTGCCGGCGCGGAGCCTCGACACGGCGGCGAATCAGCTGACCGCGCTCGGACCGACGGCAGCCAACGACGTGCGGAGGATCGTGCAGACGGCAGTCTTTCTCTTTGTATGCCGTCTCGATCCACCCCTGCTTGCCCACTGCAGTTGCTTTCTCGCACTGCTAATAGATGGCGCTGAAGTCGCAGCAATCAGAAGACCCGACTCTGGCGGACTGGTTCCTGGTGGCTCACTGAACGGGCGACTCTCCAAAAGAACCGCCGTTCACAGTTTCTGGCGGATCGCTAAACGACGGTTCTCCAAAAGGGCCGCGGCTCAGTGAACCGCCGCTTATTCTTGCTGTTTTGCAAGAGTGGCTCAAAAGACAGCTTGGATGCAAGGGGATGTTTTCGACTCTTGGGAGGAAGGGTGGGAGGTATGGCTTCCGAGGTCACCCTCGCGCGCACGGGAGGGGGAGAGGGGGGGGGGAGGTTCTGCGGGAGGGCAGCTACTTTCTCGCATAGCTAACAGATGGCGCCGAAGTCGCACCGAGGAAATCCGACCCCCAAGGATCACTCAACGAGAGAGCCGGCTCACCAAAAGAGCCGCCGCTAAGTTTTGAGCTGCAGCTCACCCGCTCTTTTGAAAAAAGCCGCTCAAAAGATCAATTTCGCTAATGAGCGACCCATCTCTAGTGCGAATCGAAACCGGGCTTCCTAGCGCTCGAAACGGGGACGCGTTCACCACGCCACGGCAACACGGCAACTTTTCTGTTTATTGCTAAATATACATAATTACAAAATATGCAGCACATATATAAATTTACAAGTTTGCCAGGCCGTTTGCCGGCCGTATAAAATAAAGTTGTTTCATTTGTGATAGCTTCTTAAACACCAACTCTGTTTCATCACCACAGTCTGCATCTTTCAAAACATCGTGGATTTTTACAATACCCTCAACAAGGTATTCATACGGAGATCTCGGTCCAGTGTCAAGATGTCGAGAATCCATAGCACTGAGCCATACAGAGTACAGTCCCGACAAGAATATAGCATTGTGTTGTAGGGCGTGGTCGTTAAGGCGTAAGAAACTTATACATTTCAGTGCAAAAGGAAGCTTCTTAATGGTACGCTGTGATACGTCCTCCAAAAAAAGATAATGACATTACAATCTATGAAATTGGGTTCAATTGTTCCCGATTTGTTGCACAAGAAACGGTTTGTCCTCGACGGTACATAAATTCCTTTTTGATACAAGTTTTAACAGATAGGGTACCAGTGTGTAAATGGAAGAAAATCTTGATCGCAGGCATGACCCACATCTTCCTCACCCTCTTTGACACATCTTGACCAGCTGTATTTTTGAAAATCTGTTGGTCCAGGGGGGCTGGCAAGACCACGTCTACGAGGTCCTGCGTGACGCTTTTTCTTTACCCTCTGCAATAGTCCAGAGTGAAACGCGTGGAAAGAAAACAATAAGCGGCTACCACCTCTCGGAGATAGAGCAACACACCAAAACGACCCCCTTCAGTTGGTGAGACCATTAAATCTGGTAAGGCGTTGGACAGCATGTACTGGACAGAATAATGAAGAAAGGGGTGTATATGTTTGCGCAGAAACATGAAGAGCAGCACAATCTGCCTTTAATACAAATTACACAGGCCAAGCCCCCATCTCTTACCCTTCAAAAGAGGCTTGTTCGGGACGTTCGCTCTAAAATGCCTTCCCACACGAAAGTTGCAAAAATGCGGTGGAAGCTCAACTTTTGAGTGTGATTAACGGAGCGTCTAGTGAATGCACGCGTTTTTAAAAAACGTATCCTCGAGATCTCTGCTGAGACGTACATGAGTAATTATGAACATATATATTTCAGGCGTCGAAATTAAGCGAGTAGCATGCGTTTCCTTTTACCCCCCCCCCCCCCCCCCCCGACCGCACCTCACAATGTATGGCTGCCATATGATAGGCTTTTTCATTACTCCCGTGCAGGTTCTGCAGTGCCCCCTTATTTTTCATCATTTTATTTTAGAGAACTTCGGTGCTTTCGAAAGCAGGGCTTGGGAAACAAGGGCTTGTTACATAACTATTGTCACTGTTATAATTTTCCACTGTGCGTTTTCGAGGGTTCAATGATTGCCCAGTTGGATTCTCCGCTGCCGCAAGAACGTTTTTTTTAGAAATATATAACGCGCGATGATTCAGGAGAAAAAACGAACAACTCCAGGAATCCCGCTAATCTAAATACTCCTGCAATAAATTAAGTCCAAAGTTGGCCTTGAAGAGCCATTCCAGTAAGGGTGCAGTTCGCCTCAAGACACTAGGACAGTGTGTATGCCTACAAAGTTTTCTTGGGATTTTAGGAAAAGTGATGATCTCTCTTCGTTTTAATTGTGAAATTATGCCTTACAGGTTGGTTATCTAGTTAATTTCAGATGTAGATAGGAATCCCATTCCTGGAAGGACTACAGCGAGCAGTGTCCTTATTTCCTGTCTGGGGCCATCTAAAAAGAAGATAAATGGTTTGGTTTGGTTTGGTTAATGGGGCTTAGCATCCCAAAGCGACTCAGGCTATGAGAGACGCCGTAGTGGAGGGCTTCGAAAAGTTCGACCACCTGGGGTTCTTCAACGTGCGCTGACATCGCAAAGCACATGGGCGCCTTGTTGTTCGCCGCCACTAAAAAGCGGCCGCTGAGGCCGGGGTTCGATCCCGCATCCTCAGACACAGCAGTCGAGCACCCTAACCACAAAACATTACTAAAGAGAAGAGAAACATAAGAGTTAAGGGGGCTCACATCTATCGGAGTCTTCGTGAGCTTAATCCAATGAAATGTACAAGGCCCAGGAGCCGGAACTCTCCACTATGGAAAATTTACAAATAAGAGCCAATTGGGATTAAGAGAAAGTGGAGAAAAGGTGGCAGTCACCGTGATGTGTGATTTCGAGCCCCCTCGTTTCAAGTACGGGGGGTGAGGCGGCTGGAAGCTTGCCTCTCGGTGATGGAGCGAAAAGAGCGGTCAGTGACCGGCGGCCGCCTATGGCAGGTGTTGGGCATTACGCTCGCTGGTAGGGTGTTGGGCAAAACAGCAGCATCAGAAAACATGACACTGAATCTGTGGCTGGCGATATCTAGTGCTATGGGGCGTAAAGACCGCACTGAACCTTAAGCATTGATGTGTCACTTGCTCCCCGAAAGATGATCGATTGGTGAAGGATCCCAGGCAGACACGCTGTTGCTACTCTATTAACCAGACATCCGAATGGTGCACAGGGCCGGCTGTACATGGTGAAACGACCATTGGTGTTCCTGGTGTCGGCAGATGACCCGCTGAACCCCGAGTGGACCTTGCCTGTACACGAGATACTGAAGTCATCCTGGCTGGCCGCTGTGGTGACTCCGCGCGGAGGACACATGAGTTTTGTGGATGGCTGGCTGCTGCCGCGCCAGCCCTTCTACGCCGAGCGGTTTGTGGCCGCCTTCGCCCTGAGCGTGCACCATGTGTGCCAGACGCGGAGTATCCGGGTGCTGCGGAAGCTGGGGGAGTGACGCCCTCTTCAGGGCTCTGGCGTTGTAAACAGAGAAATAAAAGCTTTTTTTTCTTGCTTAGCGGCTGTCATTTCGGCTGCCGTGACCTGGACCCCTGTTGACACTAGCCCAGTCACCTAACTTGGACACTGCCATTAAGTGAAAAGAGCCGCATTAGTCACTTAATCGTTTTGTATGATAGCAGGCAGATTCTACGACCGTCTTTATTACTCCGCGCCGCCATCCGCGCCGCCTCCATAGCCGCCGATTTCTAGTTCGCTTTAGTGCCGCTTCTCTCCTTGACCTCGGCTGGAACTTCGGCTACAAGTTGCAGAGTAACGATCCCTGAGACTTCGCCTTCATATTCATTTTAATCGGTAACAGAGACATTTGCAGCTTTGGGTGCAGATTACGAGTGGCAAACAGCAAGAGCAGAAAGTTCCGGAAGCACTGCAACGCAGGCTAGTATTTCATGTGTTCTTTAAAAGCAAGGTATCTTAATAATTGCAAATTAGTTTCTTCAACCTAAAAAAATATTGGTACACTTAATCTCTGCCGCTGAGGGTATGACGCGAAAGGGTTTCACAAACATGGACCGTGTTGTTTCACTTTCTATATTTTTATTTTCGTTGTAAAATTTTTATATACCGGTACTGATCATCTAGAAACACTGGTTTACATTCTGAGTATTTATTTTAACGCAGTTTTATTTTTAAATTATTTCAAATAATTGATCAATTACACATTATACATTTTCTTAATTAGCATCATGAAGCATCCACCTTTCTTTCTGAGCATTTTTACACCTTTGAACCTCCTTTTTCATTTTTTCATGTCTTTAGTTCATCAAGTTATTAGAATAATTTCATTAACTCGTCCTCGCCTCCCACACACCAATAAATTCCGCGCCGTGGTATAGTGCAGAGGTTACGGCGCTCGAATGCTGTGCCCAAAGATGCGAGACGGAATCCAGACCGCAGCGACCGTTTTCCGTGGCGGCTAAAAGCAAGGCGCTCGTGTGCTGTGTGACGTCAGTGCGCGTTAAAGAACACCCAGTTGGTCTAAATTACTCCGGAGCCCTCCGCTATGGCGTCTCTCATAGTCTTACTTGCTTTGGGACGTTAAACCCCATAAACCAAACCAAACCAAAGAGCAATAATTCGTCGATCCATAAAACTACAAATTGCAACGATATATTTTCTTTTTATGCAGCCTCTGATTATTTCCGACACGCGGTGCTGACTACTACTACTACGCTGACAGCTCTTTGACCGCACGAGCTGTAGAGCCATCGCTTAATGTGCAGTTCATATCCCCCAGTTGGGCGTCCTGTAGTGTACGTTGGTGGAGCATTTGCAAACGATACCCGATTTCGCGGTATATGCTGCTAAAGCGATTGTACCCAGTATCAAGCATGAAATGAAAATCGACGCCTGAAAAATGGCTACCGCCGCTTTTAGGACACACGTTGGGTATTAAATTAAAGTTGTAAACATAATTATTGGCAAACAGCAAGCAAACGAAGCTTGAAATATAGTATACTTACACTGCATAATAGTGAGCCGTTGGCCGGCTGCCATTTCTTACGTTTCACCCTTATAGTTCACAAGAGCTTCCTTTTTTATCTCTAGCAAACGCAAACGTCGTTTACCTATTTCAGGAGTGATTAGTGCAGGCAGACACGGAACACTCAGGCATGTTTTCGCCGCCTTGCGGCCAAGAAAAAATGTAATCGAAGAGAGACACGACGCCATGCGTTCAACCACGTTCAACTGACGCAGGCGAAACATTGGGCGTAAACATGGCGCTCGGCTTCGTGGAGGCAGCACTGGGCCTTTTCAAAGAATGTTTTGCATGAAACGGGGACGAGCGCATCGAGGCACCCTACCCCCATCGCTCCGCGCCGGCACCAGGTTGCCTGGTTGGAGGCTTGTTACTAGTGCTTGTGAACGCGCCTCCATACCATGTTGTGCTTGCTGTCAGCACACCGGCTGATTATTTACTTACGACTGATAGTCTAGCCGCCGTAAGGCGTGGAAACCATCGCCCGCGATGGTGTATTCCAGCATTCCACTCTGCAAATTGATCGAGTAGGCGCACAGCAAACTTCGGAACCTCATTAAACGAATTTCCCGTGACGGAACGAGTGGCGGAAAAATATTTCTCGGCCGGCAGTAGGTAAGCTATTACAATCATATATACGTTTACGTGGCAGTGAAGGCTAGAAATATACCTCTGAAACGTCAACGCTCCAGATGGAATGCGTCCCAGACAATGAAGTTTTTTTGTGCGTTGCATGTTTACTCCATGAGATGCTTTACTTCCGCTCTCTCACTATTTCTGCGTTGATATTCTGACCTAGAAAACTGCATACTGTTGTGCTATACGTCGTGAAGGCTTCAATCCATGCCTTCTTTTCATGCCCTCTTCGCAATGGAGGAAGATTTGCAAGACCTGGCAAAAATTATGAATTTCTATAGCAACCGCATAAGGTGTGCAGCCTGCACTTCAAAGAAAATGACTTCAGAGAAAGCCTGAAGATAATGAAGCCAAAGCCAGTCGTAGTGCCATCAGTTATCCCCCAGTATCCGACAAATCTAGAGCAGGAGACGAAAACGCTGAGGTGTCCTCTAAAGCGTAAAGTTTCAAAACCAGATTATCCCGCAAAGAGAGATGCCAAGGCAGCAAGGCAAGTTTGATATTGAAGTATAAAATTCATTATTAAAAACCTCAGCTTGATTCTGTGGCTTCTATTAATCCTCTAAAGAAAATTTGGTAAAGCTAACCTCCGTGGCTTAGCGCAACAGCGCGAGCTGAGTGGCATTTGCTGCCGAAATGCCACTCAGCTGTGGAGTGGCCGAAGGCAGCGAGTCTATGCCGAGAGCGCATATACCATACATTTTTTGCTCTCTATCCCTGATTGTCCCTACCGTAACGACGTACAGCAGCGCGAAAAGCTGTTATTGCGTGCGGACTGCACGGTTGCCCGAATGGATGCGGCCATGCGGTCAAATCTTGAGTCATAAGTGCAAATGCGCGCAAATGGATATTGATGAAGATGTCAACGCACGAGAAAGTGGCTCTTTAACAGGTTTGATGCCAGACTGCGGAAAGGGTTCAGTTGCCTAATGCAGCGACTAAGGAAATTGACGGGAGCTCTGGCACCGTAGGTTCGAAACATGTTCGTTGCCGTACGCTATATTTCTGTTACGCGTTTAATTTTTAATGTTCCCATCATGCGCTGGTATGCTAAATGTGCACGCGCAGTTTATAAATGGAGCGCGCAAAGCGAGGAGGCTTGGCGCTGTTTCCGAATACCAGGATTTAAGGATCCTGCTTTTCTGCTAGCATAGTTAGGCTACTGAAATATCATTTCGAGCGCTTGGAGTGAACCTAAGAAAAGTATAGACATTGACATAAAACAGCGAGTTCAGGTAGCGTACTCACATGGCCTTCTAGGTCTGTGAGCGGGGGTTATAACGACTGAGACGCTGACTAAAAAGAGGGTACAGAGTTCATTCAGGAACTTAGCAGTGCCTGAAGGGACTTTGCTGCCTGAAAAGCTTAGCCTCAAATCTATTGCCAAATGATAAGTTTTCAATAATTGCAAGCTTAATGCAGATTTTTGCACACTGCTTGCTCCGATTTGCGAGTGAAATTACGCTAATAGCATTTTCCAGAATACCTTCATTAAGTTCCAATTATACTTTGTTCTTACTGGTGTCCCTCAACAAAGCCTTCGAGCCAGCGGGCTAGTAATGATTTTTGGCTTCTTAAATAGAGCCCTACAAGCCTGCATGGGATGCGAAGGCTGCCCCATCAATTTGCTGGCACCAGCCTCTATCCAGCACATGGTTCAGCAATGCTGCCATGAACGCAGGCATGGACCGGCGATGGCTGTCCAACCTTTCTTTGGTTTGCTTATGGTTCGTCAGCCACTTGGAAGGTGCTGCTTCAAGCGTGGCTCCTGTATTTGTAAGGGAATCAAAGACGCTCAAAAAGTTCGCCCATGTTGGGCTGCGATAATCTGGAAAAAGTCCGTGGTTCGTATACTCGAAGAGCACGACAGAGCCTCACAAAATGACCCTGATAAGGCTGATTGCAAAGCTTCATGAGGCCAAGTTTGTTAAATTTCGCCTCTGAAAAGTCAGAATAGCGCGCTAAATGAAACATCATCAATGCATGCCCGACTACCATTCCCGATTACCCGGCTTCGAACCCGACCGCCGTCGGCTGCGTTTTGGTGGAGGCGAAATGAAGAGGCGTTCGTGTCTGTGCGATGTCAGTGCACGTTAAAGATACCCATGTGGTCAAATTTACTCTGTTGTCCTCCACAACTTCTTCTCTTTCTCCCTTTGCACTTTCACTCCCACCTTGCTCTCTCCCCTTGCTTGGGGAAAAATGATGTGGCAGATATTGCGCATTCCCCTTTCTTTAAACGAGTTTTATTTTTCTTTAAAACCAAAATCGCAAAAGAGTCCCGAAAATGCAGTAAGGTTCGATATAATAGAATCCTGCTGAACGATATGAACCCTGAATTATATAAATGCTGAATGATATGATTCCTGAATGATATAAATCATGTCGGACAAAATAATATTCTCGACTGTGGAGATAGTTTATTGATATTTTTTGTATAATATCACTTGAACTGATTAGCAATCGGGTGTGCGTACCCGAATAAAGTAGCGTACGAAGCGCGCATTTATCTTCAATTAGCGGCAACCATCGCGACTTTGCACTGCGATGGTTTTAGGTACAGCCCAGAAGAAATCGTACTGACGTTACGCAGCTGGCGGAGGAAAGAAAGATATGAAAATAAACTACACGCCAGAAGTTGTGCTGGCTTCTGTTGAGGAGCGCAGTCCCTTCAGAGGATACTCCGCAGATATGCGCCGCTGTAGGACGAGGAGTAGTCAGCAGGTCGCGAAGTTATAAGGCCGGTC
The DNA here is from genome assembly GCF_055883805.1 of Amblyomma maculatum. Taxonomy (NCBI): domain Eukaryota; kingdom Metazoa; phylum Arthropoda; class Arachnida; order Ixodida; family Ixodidae; genus Amblyomma; species Amblyomma maculatum. Next base: position 1,015,646 of record NW_028146738.1, read on the forward strand.
GTGGTGCGTTCACCATGGCTCTTCCATCCCGGGTACTGGGAAAGATTATGCGGGACACTTAACCTCCCCCTTTTAGGATATGCTGCGATAGCTTAGGCTACCAGAGCCCCGCTCTTACCAAACCGTAAGAGCGTGCCTATAATATATATATATATATATATATATATATATATATATATATATATATATATATATATATATATATATATATATATATATATATATATATATTGTGAGCCTTCTGTGGACCTTCTTTCATTTGTACATGCCATGATCTTCTTCTTTCATTTGTACATACCATCATCATCGTCCCGCGGCGCCGGCCCCCCGGCGCGCGCTTGGTTTCGTGATCGGATTAAAACGCTAGACAAGGCTTCGCTGTCCTTGTCGTCACGACCTCGCCGTCTCGACCTAGCCTTCTTTTACAAGTGGTGGAGGCGAAATTTGATCCCCTTGCTGCCTTGGGCCCTGCCTCTCGCTGGAGCTACGTTCCGGTCGCCGTTTGGCAACTGCCGCCATCGCTATGTCTACCGACAGTACCCACGAACAAGCCGGACCCTCTACCTCGGCTGCACCACCCCCTCCGACTGTGCCCACACGACAGCGCGACCCGCCGCTGTTCGCTGGTCGTCGCGACGAAGACGTCGATGACTGGCTTGACACCTACGAACGCTGCAGTGCCTACAACCGGTGGGACGATGCTCTGAAATTTCTCAACATCTCTTTCTACCTTATTGAAGTCGCCAGGACTTGGTTCATCAACCGCGAGCCCCACACAACTAACTGGACCACCTTCAAACAGCAGTTCCGACAGTACTTCGCCGACCCGGCAGTTCGGACTGAGATCGCGAAGACCAAGCTCGCTTCACGCCGTCAAGATCCTGATGAGTCATATGCGTCTTACATAGAGGCCATACTTGCACTCTGCCGGCGTATTAGTCCCACCATGGCGGAACATGAACGAGTACACCACGTCTTGAAAGGAATCAATTCTACGGCATATAACATCCTAGTTGCTCAGAATCCTTCAACTATTGATTCCATTATTACGACCTGCCAACGCATCGAGCAGCTGCAGTCTTCCCGATTGCAGCCCGCCAACGCTACTGGCCCGACCTCTGCTGATCTCGACCTGCGGGCACTTATTCGAGCCATCATCCGCGAGGAGCTCCAGGCCCTCAAGCCTGTCTGTCGACACGGGTGCGATCACTCTTCCGCAACATCTAATGACGCAGGTCTCCGCAGCATCATCAAAGAAGAGCTGGCAACAATCACCGAACCTATGACATCTGGCCCTCCGGCACCCCGCTCAGTACCGACTTACGCGCACGTCGCAGCATCCCCCCCTCCTTTAGTTCCCCCGCCTCGACCGGCACCAACCTACAATCACGTCAATGCAATAGCGACGGCTCAACCTGCGCCACCCTATTACGCACCTTGGCGCCCCTCCCGACCAATTTGCTATTACTGTGGCATTCGAGGACATATATCCCGCGTCTGTCGTCGCCGCCTCCAGAATGAGCGCCGTGGTTACGATACCTTTGAAAGTGACATCCCTCCAACGTCATATTATCAACGCCGGTTTACTCCAAGCCCACCTCGAAGATCATCCCCACCTCCAGAATCCTCGTCTGAGCCTCGTGGAACCCATGCATCCCGACGTCGGTCCATATCCCCATACCGCCGCTCAGTTTCCCCTCTCCGACCCGCAACTACTCTCTCTGCCCGCCATCCGGAAAACTAAGCGTTGCAGTTTCCGGAGGTCAAACTGCAGTCTGCGAACTTACCAAAAGTCCTCCAGATCGCCCGTATAATGTGATTTCTGTTTTCGCTGAAGGATTACCGGTTGAAGCATTGATTGATACAGGGGCTGCAATTTCTGTCATTCACGCTGATTTGTGCTACCGTTTGCGAAAAGTTACCACACCATATGATGGGCCTGAACTCCGTGGAGCCAACGACGTCCCTTTGCGCCCTTTAGCAAAGTGCACCGTCCGAGTTGTTATTGACGGCGTCCGCCATCATGTGCAGTTTGCTGTGCTCTCTCCATGTGCGCATCTGATGATTTTTGGATGGGATTTTTTGTCAACCGCTTCGGCCTTAATTTCTTGTGGCGACCGTGTTATCCATATGACAGACAGCGATTTTTCATGTGAAGTTTCTGAACGACATCATCCCCTCGTTGCCGCCGCTGATACTGTTCTGCCTCCTCAGTGCGAAAAACTGCTTACCGTTGTTTCTGACCACATCGCTGACGGGGACGTACTCATCGCACCATCTTATCGTCATCTTGAACGCGGTATCGCCTTCCCGTCTAGTCTTGTGAGGTTCTGCAACGGCTCAGCGACAGTAGCGGCCACTAACACTTCACGTGAATCCCTCGTGCTCCGAAAAGGAACTTCTCTCCCCTGCAAGGTGGATGTTCAGCCTTTGTCCTTGTTGGTGCTCACCGCCCCTCAGCCTCAGCACCGCGTTTCGACAGACGTCTCTCTTTCTGTTCTCACAAAGACTATTAATCCTAACCTCACGCCGAACCAACGCCAAGAACTGCTGACATTGCTTCGACAACACCAAGCCATTTTTGATGCCACTTCCCCACCACTGGGACGGACAAGTGTTGCGCACCATCGCATCATTACTGAAGGTAACTCTATCGTTCGCCGACGGCCTTATCGGGTTTCCCTCTCTGAACGAAAGGTAATTGAAGAAAATGTAAATGACATGCTCCATCGCAATATTATTCGTCCCTCGACAAGTCCATGGTCCTCCCCAGTAGTGTTAGTTAAAAAAAAGGACGGCTCGGTACGCTTTTGTGTTGATTACCGCGCACTCAACAAAATTACCCGCAAAGATGTATACCCAATGCCAAGAATTGATGACGCCCTTGACTCTCTCCAAGGCGCCGAATATTTCTCGACTTTGGACCTCCGCTCAGGTTATTGGCAAATACCTATGCACGAGGACGATAAAGAAAAAACCGCTTTCGCAACTCCCGATGGCCTTTACGAATTTAATGTTATGCCTTTCGGACTTTGTAACGCACCAGCGACATTTGAAAGGATGATCGATACTGTGCTTCGTGGCCTAAAATGGAGAACCTGTTTATGTTACTTGGATGACATTGTCATCTTTTCGTCAACTTTTAACGACCATCTCACGCGCCTGGATGAGGTCCTCACGTGTCTCGCTTCAGCGGGCCTTCAGCTCAACACCAAGAAGTGCCACTTTGCACAGAAGCAAATTAAAATATTGGGACATCTAGTCAGCCATGACGGCATTCGTCCAGACCCTGAAAAAATCGTCGCGGTCTTGAAATTTGCTCGTCCACAACGAACTACAGAATTGCGCAGTTTTCTCGGCCTGGCGTCTTATTTCCAGCGTTTTATAAAGAATTTTGCAAGTATTGCTGCTCCACTTCATCAACTACTTAAAGCACGCAGCCCTTTCGTGTGGACTGAACAGTGCGAAGCTGCTTTTAATAACCTGAAGCACGCCCTCACATCAGACCCTGTCCTTGGCCACTTCAGTGACAGCGCTCCAACCATCCTGCACACTGATGCCAGTGGTATCGGTCTTGGCGCTGTACTTCTGCAGCGCGATGCAACTTCTCGTGAGAAAGTGATTGCCTTCGCCAGTCGGACTATGACTCCAGCTGAGAAAAACTACACTATTACCGAACAGGAGTGCCTTGCCGTCGTCTGGGCTGTCCAAAAGTTTCGCCCTTACCTATACGGTCGGCACTTCACAGTTGTGACCGATCACCATGCTCTTTGCTGGTTGTCTTCGCTCAAAAATTTGACAGGCCGACTTGGCCGTTGGATTCTACGCCTGCAGGAATACAATTTTGACGTCATTTATAAATCGGGTCGCCAACACCAAGACGCCGACGCTCTTTCTCGCTGTCCACTTTCAGAATCGGCTTGCTGTTTGTCTTCCCAATGCATTTCCACCTATGACCACAGCCGACCATCTCTTTCCCCGACGTATATCACAACAGTTTCATTTGACGACTCAGAGAACAAACACGCTCTCCGCTCACAGCAATTAGCCGATGCCTACTGCCGTCCCATCATCGACCGCCTTATTGGCGCTTCGGACCCACCCAATGCTCGGCTTCGCCGACAACTTCGCAATTTCAAGCTCGAAGATGGCATCCTACTCCGCTTCGTGTATTGCCCTGATGGAACTCGCTGGATACCAGTCGTGCCGCGTGTGCTTCGTCAACGTATACTGGCGGCTCTCCACGATGACGCTACTGCAGGTCACCTTGGGGTTGACAAAACCTACGACCGCGTGAAAAAACGATTCTTTTGGCCTGGCCTATCGTCCAGCGTTGCCAAATACGTCGCATCCTGCCCTCTATGCCAACGTCGCAAACGGCCGACTTCTTCACCCGCTGGCCTTCTACAACCTGTTCCCTGTCCCGCCACGCCATTCGACGTAGTCGGCATCGACTTATATGGTCCCCTACCTCTCTCCGATGGGGGTAACCATTGGATCATAACAGCTGTCGACCACCTTACACGCTATGCTGAGACAGCACCTGTACCAACTGGTTCCGCTCAAGAAGTAGCAAATTTCTTTTTGCGATCAATTGTATTACGTCATGGCGCTCCTCGGGTACTCCTAAGTGACCGCGGGACGGCCTTCTTATCGGCAGTAGTTGCCGAAGTTCTTCACGCGTCATCCACCCTTCATAAGACTACCTCAAGCTACCATCCCCAGACTAACGGGCTGACTGAGCGATTTCACCGCACCTTATCGGATATGATCTCCATGTACATCACACCGGACCATCGAAATTGGGACACTATTCTACCATTCGTCACTTTCGCCTATAACACAGCAGTACAGCGGACTACCGGTTATTCTCCCTTTTTCCTCGTTTATGGCCGTCCTCCCACTGCAATTCTCGACGCTTCTTTCTTCTCTACGCCCGACTACTCCACATCAGTACCTACCCAGTTCTTATCTCGTGTGGTCAGATGCCGTCATCTTGCCCGCCTAAACACAGCAGCGTGCCAGGAAGACTGCAAGTGTCGCTACGATTCTACGCATCGCGTGGTCTCTTATCGTCCCGGTGACGAAGTACTGCTTTATACACCACTGCGCACCCCTGGCCTTAGTGACAAATTCCACCACCGCTACCTTGGTCCCTACGAGATCATCAGCCAAACTTCTCCAGTTAACTACAAAGTCACGCCTGTTGATCCCCCAGCCGATCGACGCCACCGTGGAACTGAAATTGTTCATGTTTCTCGCTTGAAACCGTTTGTGCGCCGCGGTACATCGGTTGATTAGGAGCGGCCAGGCAGGCCGCTTCCGACCCCCCGGGCAGATTGTGTGAGCCTTCTGTGGACCTTCTTTCATTTGTACATGCCATGATCTTCTTCTTTCATTTGTACATACCATCATCATCGTCCCGCGGCGCCGGCCCCCCGGCGCGCGCTTGGTTTCGTGATCGGATTAAAACGCTAGACAAGGCTTCGCTGTCCTTGTCGTCACGACCTCGCCGTCTCGACCTAGCCTTCTTTTACAATATATATATATATATATTGTAGGGATGTGTTTATTCAGATTGATATAGCCGCTCAGGAGGAACTCGCAGCGGAGCGTCAGACGTGGCGAATCAGCAAGGCAGCGACCAACTTCTTCGTCCTCGAGCGCGCCAGCACGCGATGCATGGCAATGGCTATGAAGACGAAGATTACCACACTACATTTTTTTATGCAAGTATACTTAAAAAGATTTAAAAAAAAATTCTTTGCTACCCAATTCTTGGCCGATCCCCCTCTGTGGGTGTGTGCCATAAGTTATTTGGACAACACCAACAACAGAAGGAGCCATCCTGGCGACTTATGGAGCCGACAGAACAGACGGATCGTAGTATGGCTTGATTCGGTTCACATGAACTGTTTCGCGTCCACGGCGACGCAAGTCCGCAGAGGGCGTAACAGGCTCAACTACGTAGTTGACAGGAGATGCTTGTTGGAGGACTCGGTAGGGACCATGATATCGAGGCAGAAGCTTCTTTGAAAGGCTGGTGGTTGTGGCAGGGACCCAGAGCCATACCAGGCAGTTAGGTGCATATGTAGAAGGCTCGCCGGTGTCACGCTGGTGTTTTTGTTGCCACTGGTTTTCCGTTGTAAGCGAACGGGCGAGCTGACGGCATTCTTCTGCGTACTGGGCGGCGTCCGAGAGTGGCGTCGATTCAGAGACATCAGGGCGGTAGGGAAAGAGCGCGTCCATTGTACAGGTTGGCTCACGCCCGTAAAGAAGAAAGAAAGGAGAGAATCCAGTGGTGGTCTGTATCGCAGTATTGTACGCGTAGTTTACGAAAGGAAGGACTTGGTCCCAGTTGGAAAGAGCGTCGTTGACGTACATGGCCAGCATGTCACTCAGAGTACGGTTGAAGCGCTCGGTCAGGCCATTCGTCTGAGGGTGGTAAGAAGTTGCGGTGCGGTGAATGATGCGGAATTCTTTCAGTAGGGCCTCAAGAACTTCGGACAAGAAAACGCGTCCGCGGTCACTGAGCAGTTCCTTCGGAGTCCCGTGGCGAAGAATCAAGTTGTTGAGAAGGAACAAAGCAACGTCTCTTGCGGAGGCAGAGGGTTACGGTGATGCTTCAGTGTAGCGAGTAAGATGGTCTACTGCCACGATAATCCACCGGTTTCCAGCGGAAGCAGTAGGAAGAGGGCCATAGAGATCTATTCCAACGCGGTCAAACGGACGAGCAGGGCAGGGTAACGGCTGCAACGAAATAGGGGACTTCTGTTGAGTTTTTGGGCGTTGACAAGATTCGCAAGCGCGCACAAAATGTCGTACAAAGTGGTACATTCCACGCCAATAAAATCGCAGACGTAGGCGCGTGCAGGGTTTCAATACATCACCATGGGCACACTGTGGGTCACCACAGTACGCAGCACAAATGTCGGCGCGGAGATGACGCGGGATGAATAGAAGACACTTCCGTACATCAAGCAAATAATTGCGGCGATAGAGAAGACCGTCACGAACGGAGAAGTGGTGGGCTTGCCGGACGAGCGCTTTGGATGAATAACCGGGAGTAGGACTTGAAAGAAAATGCAAAAGTGCACTGATCCACGGGTCATTTCGCTGCTCGGTAACCATGTCGACAGTGGAAAGAGTCGACAAATCGTAAGCACAGACGTGCTCAGACGAGGTATCACTAGGCAATGGCGAGCGGGAAAGAGCATACGCGTCCGTATGCTTGAGACCTGATCGATAAATGACATGGATGTCATATTCCTGGAGACGGAGAGCCCAGCGAGCAAGGCGACCGGCTGGGTCTTTCAGAGAGGCCAGCCAGCACAAACCGTGGTGATCGGTCACAACATAAAACGGTCGGCCATACACATAGGGATGAAATTTTCCGATGGCCCAAATAATGGCCAAACATTCCCTTTCTGTGATTGAACAATTGGACTCTGCTTTCGTCAATGTTTGTCTGGCGTATGCCACAACATACTCGCTGTAACCAGGCTTACGTTGGGTAAGGACGGCACCAAGCCCAATACCAGTGGCGTCAGTGTGAATCTCTGTAGGCGCAGTCGGATCAAAGTGCGTAGAATGGGAGGTGAAACCAAAAGGCGGCGTAAAGTGTCGAAGGCTTTATCGCAGGCCGGTGTCCAGGCTGAAAGGTCGGAGCTATCGGCAAGGAGCTGGGTCAGAGGAGCGATGATAGAGGCGAAGTTCAAGGTGAAACGTCGAAAGTAGGAGCAGAGGCCGATAAAGCTCCGGAGCTGCTTCAGGGAGGTCGGCTTCGGAAACTCTGCAACTGCGCAAAGTTTGGTGGGGTCGGGAAGAATGCCATGCTTAGAAACTACGTGGCCTAAAATTGTGAATTTTCAGCGGCAAAGTGGCACTTCTTCAAATTCAACTGAAGCCCAGCGTTGGCGAAACACGTGAGGACGTGCTTTAGGCGGAGAAGGTGAGAAGAAAAGTCGGCAGAAAAAACTACGATGTCATCCAGATAACAAAGACAGGTCTGCCACTTGAGTCCACGAAGAACAGTGTCCATCAGGCGCTCGAAAGTAGCCGGGGCATTGCAAAGGCCAAAGGGCATAACGTTGAACTCGTATAAGCCATCAGATGTTATAAAGGCAGTTTTAGATCGGTCATCGTCAGCCATCGGCACCTGCCAGTAGCCAGAGCGCAAATCCAAAGAGGAGAAATACTCGGCTCCCTGTAAACAGTCCAAGGCATCGTCGATTCGTGGCAGAGGATAGACGTCTTTGCGCGTGATCTTGTTTAGCCTACGGTAATCGACGCAAAACCGGATGGAACCATCCGTCTTGGTGACCAAAACAACTGGAGATGCCCATGGACTGTTTGATGGCTGTATGACGCCCCGGCGAAGCCTATCGTCCACGTTATCAGCAATGACTTGGCGCTCAGAGGCTGGCACGCGATAAGGACGCTGTCGTAAAGGTGCGTTTGTACCTGTGTCGATTGTGTGCGTAACGACAGACGTGTGACCCAGAGCAGTGTGAGGAAGGTCCAAGGCAGGAGTGAAGCTTCGTAGAAGGGCGGAGAGTTGATCGCGTTGCGCCTGTGGAAGATCTGCGTCAATAGCTTGTTGGAGAACATCGGGTAGTGTCGAAGCGGTCGCTATATCGCAAGAGCTGAGAACATTAACCTCTAATGAAGTAGGCGGGGCAGGAAGAGTATTTACATGCGCGGGATCGAATTCTCCAAATACGACCGAGACACTCGCCGCGTAGCAGGACGGATGGGCACGAAAATGGATTCAATACATACATTGCACTAAGACCTTCTTCGAACTTGAGAACAGCAAAGTGAAGCAGGAGGCACGGATGGCGTGAAGCGGCATCGGACGGTGTGAAGAAGACAGTCGAAGTAGCAAAACGTTCACAGGAGAGCGGAACGAGGGCAGCAGAAAATGGGGGAATGTATGTGTCATTGGCGACAAGGAGTTTTTCAGACCGGGTAGGGACGTCACACAAGACAGTATCTCACACAGGAAAGAGGCAACTTCCGCGCGGGCGCAGTCAATAACGGCACGATGAGTGGAAAGGAAATCGTAGCCCAGGATGATGTGGTGTGAGCAGTGAGCCAGTACAATAAACTCGATGGTGTATATGACGTCTTCGATGAGAACACGGGCCGTGCACGATGCTGAGGGATGAATGCGCTGGGATGAAGCGGTGCGAAGCAAAACGTCGGGTAGTGCGGTGGTCACCTTGCGAAGACGACGGCAATGAGATTCACTGATGACGGATACGGCAGCGCCCGTGTCAACAAGAGCGAGTATTGCGACACCGTCGACGAACACTTGTATTACGTTAGCGGGAGAAGACGCAAGGCTTGAAGAGCTTGAACCAAGCTCAGTTCTTGCCCCAGGAACTGCGACTGTTAGTTTCCCTCAACAGCGCCGGTAGAACGTCGGGGAAGCGGGGATGGTGAACGGCGACGAGGGGAATATGATCGGCGAGAGGTATACGTTTGATTGTCCCGAGAAACAAAGTCGGAACCGGGTTGAGTTCTCGGCGAGGGCTGGTCGGCGTCGTACGAGTAGTTCCAGGGGTCAGGGCGAGAAGGTGGAAGGCGTTGGCGGCAAAGACGGGCTACATAGCCCGGCAGCCCGCAAGAGTAGCAGATTGGCCGTTGTCCGCGGTTCGCCAAGGGTTCCTAGGGCGTTGGCATACCCTTGGAATATGGACATGGAACGCCGACCGAGGATGGTTGGAAGGGGCGGCCTGGTAGGAAACAGGTGCGGTTGGCATTAGCGGCCTGGCTGTAACTTGCGCGTACGTCAATAGCGCCGTTACTTGCGCCTGCACAGGGCTGGGCGGCAGCACGGGGCTGGGCGGGAGCACGGGGCTAGGCGGAAGGACATCAGCGATGTGGTCTTGCACGACACGCCGTATGGTAGGGGCCAAGGATGGAGCCATGCCAGAAACAAGGCGACCAGCGTCTTGTAATTGAGGGACCAGGGATAGCTGGCGGGCGACCTCTTCGCGAATGAAGGCTTTGATTTGTTGAATCAAAGGGCTGTCCTCTGATGAAGTAGAACCGCCCAGTGCTAGTGTCGAGATGATGTCGTCTCTAACACCGGACCGCCGGGTAGAAGCGCACTGCTTTCGAAGCTCGTTGTAGCTCTGGCAAACTTTAATCACGTCACTGACGGAGGCAGGATTTTTCACCCAGAGCATCTGACACGCGTCCTCGGAGATACCTTGCAAGATGTGTCCGATCTTAGTCGCTTCGGACACTAGTGGGTCGACACATTTGAACAGTTCAACGATTTCCTCTATATAACTTGTGAATGACTCTTCAGCATGCTGAGTGCGCTCACTTAAGCGTTGTTCTGCTCGGAGCTTGCGAACTGCAGGACGGCCGAACACTTCCGCAAAATTCTCCTTAAATGCAGACCAAGAAGGCAGGTCTGCCTCATGGTTGCGAAAACAGAGGTTCGCCACGTCGGTCTGGTAAAAAATTACGTTACTTAGCTTGATAGTGTCGTCCCATCTGTTGTAACTGCTGACACGTTCAAACGCCGACAACCAGACGTCGATGTCTTGGTCAGCCGTGCCACTGAAGAGGCATGGATCACGCTGCCGTAGAACGCCAGAACACAGTACCGTGGTTGGTATGGGCGGCGATGTCGAGGTGGTCTCGTCCGCCATGTTGGTAGCAGAGGGCAATGTTCCTCTGTCGGAGGAACTGCTGCTGGGCGCTTGGCAGGACAAGGGGAAGGGCGTCCAGGCAGTGCGCGCTCTTTGCCGTTATTTGAGCGCCAGCGGACTTGATTCACGCTTGTAAAGCAAGCTGCTGTGTCTGTATATATATTTCATACGCCTTCTCCCACATCGTCACCCATCATGACCTTCTTTCTTCTCTCCTTCCCCTTCCCAGTGCAGAGTAGCAGGCCAGATTTGAATTATTCGGGCCAACCTCTCTGCCTTTTCCTTTCAATGAATCAATCTATCTATCTGAATTCCAGGGTGGATGGGAACGTACCCAGCAGCATCTGCACCAATTGTAGGGGTGTGTTTATTCAGATCTATATAGCCACTCAGGAGGAACCCGCAGCGGAGCCCTCGAGCGTGCCAGCACGCGATGCATGACAGTGGCTATGAAGACAAAGATTACCACACTACAATATATATATATCCCCTTCATCTATCACTGCCTTGTCGTGGCGGAGGGGCTCGCGCTCTGCTGTGTAGGGCCACCCAATAAAGACAGGTCACGGCAGAGTTCTGACAAAATGTGATTCACTGGAGAAGGTAATGGCAACCCACTCCAGTATTTCCTGCCAAGAAAACCCTATGGCGTCACAATAGGATTAATGGTATGGCGCCGGAAGATGAGCCCCCCAGGTTGGAAGGCGTCCGACATGTTACTGGGGATGAACAAAGGGCGATTCCTAGTAGCTCCAGGACGAATGAAGCGGCTGGGCTAAAGCCAAAAGAACGCTCAGTTGTGGATGTGTCGGGAAGCGACAGGAAAGTCCGATGTTGCAAGCAGATATATCACATAACAACATAGAATGTAAGATCTATGACGCAAGGTAAACTGGACGTCGTCAAGCGAGAAATGGACAGATTAAACATTGTATCTTAGGTATCAGCGAGCTCAAGTGGACCGGAATGGGAGAATTTAATTCCGGTGACCATTATGTCTTTTATTGTGGGCACGAATCCAGGAGAAGGAATGGGGCGCTCCCATAGTAAACAGAAGAATGGGCAAAGCAGTGCTAGGGTACAACCCTAAAAACGACCGAATGATTTCACTTCGGATCCAAGGTCACCCTTTCATCATACCAGTTATCCAAGTCTATGCACCAACCACTACTGCTGAAGAAGCTGACGAGAGATTTTATGCTCACCTGCTATAACTTTTAGACCGCACTCCATCATCAGACGTCCTTTTTTTCATTGGAGACAGGAATGCTTAGTTGGGGAGTGAAGAAATATCCGGAACTACAGGCAAGTTCGGTCGTGGTGAGCCAAATTATGCTGGGCAGAGGCTAGTAGAGTTTTGTCAAGAAAACAACCTGACCATAGCGAATACTCTTTTTCAACAGCATAAGAGGCGCCTGTGCACATGGACTTTACCGGACGGTCTGTACAGGAATCAGATTGACTATATTCTTTGCCGGCAGAGATGAAGAAGCGCTATGCAAGCAGTAAAAACAAGGCCTGGGGCCGATTGTGGCACCGATCATCAGCTTCTTGTTACCAAATTCAAGCTTCGATTGAGAAAAACGCAGAAAACTAGACAGCCTTTCAGGTAGGATCTGGATCAAATTCCATCAGAATATGCTGCAGGAAGTGAGGAATCGATTTCAGGAATTATATCTAAAAGACAGAGAGCCTGAAGAGATGTGGACTGATGTTCGTGATATAATGCAAGTTGCTACTAAGGTAGTTGCAAAGCAAACTGATTATCTGAAGAGGCTTTGCAAATAGCTGAGGAAAGGAGGATGGCAAAAGTTATGGGGGGAAGAGAGACACAAGGTTCTCAATGTGGATTTTCAGAAAATAGCAAGACAAGATAAGAATGACTTCCTGAACATACAGTGCCAAGCAGTTGAGAACAGCCAATTTAGACACACAAGAGCTCTGTATAAGACAATTAAAGATATCAACGGAAGTTGCTGTGCTAAGCTGGGCGTGATAAAGGACAAACGAGGCAGGGACCTCACTGTAGCCTCAGAGATAAAGAAGAGGTGGCAGGAATACACAGAACTGTACAAGAAGGACCCGGATGTGCAAACCTAACATAAGATGGTTGTGATTGCTTATCTGGAGCCCGGCATCCTGAAGAGTGAAGTAGAATGGGCCTTAGCCAGCCTTGCTAAGAACAAAGCTAGCGGAATTGTTGGCATTCCAGCTGAGTTGCTTCAAAATCTCAACCATAACGACGCTGTCACCCTTCTGTATACATTGTGTTAGGAAATTTGGACAACCCTGCAGTGGCCACAGGATTAGAGGAGGTCAGTTTAAATCCGCATTCCAAAGAAAGGTAGTGCCAAAGATTGTTCCAACTACCGCACGATCGCGCTTATTTCGCATGCTAGCAAGGTGATGTTGAAAATCCTCCAAGGTAGGCTGCAGGAGTATGTGGATTGGGAGCTTCAGGACGTCCAAGCTGGGTTTCGCAAGGGCAGAGGATCTAGAGACCAGATTGCCAACCTTGGCTGGATCATGTACAAGGCAAGAGAGTTCGAGAAACCCATTTACTTCTGCTTTATTGATTATGCGAAAGCGTTTGACTGCGTAGATCACAGCAGATTGTGGCAAGCTCTCCAAGAGTTGGGAGTTCCAATTCACTCATCTCTCTCCTCAGGAATCTGTAAGAAGGGCAAGAGGCCACAGTCCGAACTGGGCATGGCCTTACTGATTGGTTTCCGATTGAGAAAGGAGTGAGACAAGGCTGCAGACTGTCGCCCTGCCTATTTGACCTATATGCTTAGTGCATCACGAGGAAGGCCGGTCTGGGCGAGCCTTAAGCTGCAGTGAAGATTGCTAGAAAACGTATCAACAACCTTAGATATGCGGCTGAGACCACTTTAATAGCTGAAAGTGAAGTGGAACTCAAGAAACTTCTGATGCGCTTACAAGAAGAGAGTGAGAAGTTTGGGCTTAAACTGAACATTAAAAAGACAAAGATCATGGCGTCTTGCCTTATCAAGTCTGGAGCATCAATGGACAAGAAGTGGAAGCTGTGACAGATTTTCTCTTCTTGTGCTCCAAGATTACCTCGGAAGGAGACTGCAGCCATGAAATTAGGAGACGCCTGCAAACAGATGGACCGACCCCTCGCCCTGCACATCGTACCCATCATAGCATCGACACTGGTTCGGCTCGTCCCATTCGTCAAAAGCCATATCGCGTGTCCCCATCCGAGCGCAGTCATTCATTAGCAAGTGGAGGACATGCTACGCAAGAATGTGATACAGGAGTCATCTAACCCCTGGGCTGCCCCTGTTACTCTTGTACGCAAGAAAGACGGTTCGTGGCGATTCTGCGTCGATTATCGGCGTCTAAATTCTGTTACGAAAAAGGACGTCTATCCTCTTCCTCGCATAGGCGATGCCCTCGATTGCCTCTCTGGTGCGTCCTATTTTTCTTGTCTCGATCACAGATCTGGCTACTGGCAAATTCCAATGAACCCTGCGGATAAGAAAAAAACAGCCTTCGAAACGCCAGTTGGCCTTTATGAGTTTAATGTTATGCCATTCGGGCTGTGTAATGCGCCAGCCACATTTGAACGCTCTATGGACACAGTTTTGCGCGGCTTAAAATGGGAAATTTGTCTTTGCTATCTGGACGATGTCGTCATATTTGGGAAATCCTTCCAAGAACACAGTGACCGTCTAGTACGTGTCTTGAATTGTCTGCACAACGCCGCCCTAATTCTGAACTCGAAAAAGTGCCGTTTGGAGAGCGCCAAGCGCTGGTGCTAGAACACCTTGTCTATGGTGATGGTGTAATGCCGGATCCCCAGAAAACTGCCGCTCTTGAGTCTTTTAAACCCCCGCAGACAGTGAAGGAGTTGCGCAGTTTTCTAGGGTTGTGTTCGTATTTCAGACGCTTTATACATTGCTTTGCTGACGTTGCTTACCCATTGACGTGCCTTCTCCACAAAAACTCTGCTTTTGACTGGACACCAGACTGCGACGCGTCATTCCGTCAACTGAAGTTTCTTTTAATATCGAAACCCAACCTACGTCACTTCGATCCTACTGCAATGACAGAAGTACACACGGACGCTAGTGGAATCGGTCTCGGTGCAATCCTTGTCCAACGGCACGATGAACGAGAGCATGTTATCGCATACGCAAGTCGTACCCTGAGCAAGCCGGAGCGAAACTACACAGTCACCGAGCAGAATGCCTGGCTGTAGTTTTCGCTGTGCAGCGTTTCCGCTCATATTTGTACGGACGTTCGTTTACTATCGTAACTGACCATCATTCACTCTGTTGGCTGCGGAACCTTTGAGACCCATGTGATCGCCTCGCACGCTGGGCTCTCCGGTTACAGGAATATGACTTTGCCGTGGTGTACAAAAGCGGGAGGCGTCATGCAGACGCAGATTGTCTTTCTGGGATGCCGATGGCCACGACTGGAGCTGAAAGCCACGATATCGACAATTATATATTGACCCTCGAGCCAGCGTTCCCCGACACGAATGCTTTCAAAACGGAACAGCAAAATGACAGCAGTCTGCAGGCTCTCTTTGCCCAAGCCAGCGTACCGTTTTTGTGTGCATGATGGCCGCCTATGGAAAAAGAGTCATTCGCCTGTCGGCCAGCGATACCTCCTCGTAGTTCCCAAGACGTTAAGCACAGACGTATTGCGTGTTATGCATGATGATCCAACGTCTGGGCATTTGGGATCGGTTCGAACACTCCACCGTGCTCAAGAAAGATTTTACTGGCCCAGAATGCGCTCGACGATTGAACAATACGTTTCCAGTTGCAAGCAATGTCAACGCCACAAACGTCCAACTGCAACTCCGTCTGGCTTGCTGCACCCTGTGAAGACCCCGACAGCTCCGTTTGATCAAGTAGGCATTGACCTCGTAGCTCCGTTTCCGAAGTCCGTGGATGGAAATCGCTGGATTGTAATCTGCGTGGACTATCTCACACGTTATTGTCAAACCGCCGCTCTTCCATCTGCTACGGTGCATCAGGTGTCGCTATTCTTGCTGCACTCAGTCATCTTACGACACGGGCCGCCACGAATTGTCATCACTGACCGGGGGACAATTCACTGCTGATGTTGTTGAAGAGCTCATGCGTTTATGCGCCGTAACGTTCCGACACTCGACGCCATACCATCCCCAGACAAATGGCTTGACTGAGCGCGTCAACAGAACGCTTATCAACATGCTAGCCATGTATGTGGACGCCGGGCATAAGAACTGGGACACCGTACTACCCTTCATCACGTATGCGTTTAATACCTCCACGCATGAGACGACTGGGTACAGTCCATTTTTCCTGCTCTCTGCCAGACCGCCACGCTACTCCCTGGATACTATCCTGCCCTTAACAAGCTGTGAAGACCCCTGCCTGGCTGAGACCCTCTGTCTCGCCGAAGAAGCTCGGAGGCTCGCCCGATTACGGTCTGGTGCTTCACAAGAACGTTGTAAAGTGCGATACGATGCCAGTCACCGGCGGGTCACGTACTCTGTAGGTGATTTAGTCTGGCTGTGGAGTCCAATTCGGCGCCGTGGCCTAGATCAAAAACTCTTGGCCCATTATGACGGCCCATATGTGGTTGTCAAACGCATTAGTGATTTAACTTATGCAATAGACCGCCTGACAGCATCGGGTCGCCGGTCTGCCAAAACCGAACTGTGTCATGTTGCCCGCTTGAAGCCGTGTCCGTGAGTCGTGAGTCGTAACAACATATATACATTATACGTGGCCTATAAGGTTAACGTGAATGCATGGACCCTGGCAGGCTGATTATGAAATAACGGTCCCATGGGAAAGGAGAGGCTCAAGTTTGGCAGCTTCCAAACGTAACATCAGCTAACCCTATGTTCAGTTAGTGCTCGCTCTTGTCAGATGCCAGCTACCACCAGCCAGCACCAAGCTTCATTTTCCGCTCACAGCGCCAACGCCTGCAGACGGCCGCCGACGCCGGATCTTCGTAAAACGAGGCCTTTAACGCTATCGTCTTAAGTGAGGGAAACACGCGCCTGCTACTAGAGCCATAGCTGGCAGAGCTTAATTGTTTTGCAACTTCCTTAATGTCATGGCGTTAAATGTACCGTTCACTGAAATTCCGTGGTCTGCGGCCGAAGTCGGCGGCCGTCCGCCGGCGTTGGTGTATAGAGCGAAAAGTCAAGACCACGGCACTGGCAAGCGAGAGCTGGCAACTGACATGACCGAGCATTAACTGGACGCAGGGTTGCCTGACATTGCACTTAGCAGGAGATGCAAACTCGGGCCTCTCCTCTCACATGGCTCTCACATGGGAGGGTGGTATCAGAATCAACTTGCCAGGACCCTTGCATTGATGTTGCCCTTAGGCTACGCAGTCACGTTAATACGGCTCGGTTAAAACGCGCCTTTATATATCAATTGGTAGCCTACTCTATCGAGTGACACTCTTAAAGGCGGAGCTTAAGTTCCCACCAGAATGCTTTTCGTTACTTCCCTTATTTCAGAAAAAAATAATGACCGATTGTCAAGTGTGATTCGGTTTACACGAAACACATCTTAATACAAAATGTTTTAAATTAGCCGTTTGTTTAATACAGTGATTAAATAAGGCACACATGGCTGAATTTTCACAACGTGCATTATATGTCGGACACAATATGAAAAACACTCTACGAGAGCTATAAGATGAAGATCAGCATGGCGAACAGCTTTTCAGCGCGTTTCCACACGCTATGCAAAGCTAATAGATAGATAGACTAAACTTTAATATCAAACGGATAAGGCGATGAACCCACTTCCCGACACGCAGGTCAGGTGGCGGGTGCCGCCGCCTCAGATGCAGGCTTGGAGGTCTTGGGTCCCAGCAGCCTCTTCAGCCAGTTGGACGAGCAGGAGCTGGTGCTCAGGGTCCGATCTACGCCGCAGGGTCTCCCAGGTGTCCGTACTGCCTATATTGTGCGCCCCCTGGAAGAATACGGGCATTCCCACATTATGTGGTCGAGGGTCCCTCTCGCCCCACAAAGATTACATTTATCACTCGTGGCCTCAGGGAACATGTGGTTCGCCATAACAGGGTGCGGATATGTATAAGTTTGCAGTCCCCTCCACGCGACTGCTTGTCTGTTGTTCAGTTTCGGGTCTGGCGGGGGTACAAATCTACGATCCAATCTGTAGTGCTGCGGGATCTACCCATATTTTAACAAGCGCTCTCCGCTCCCTCGGCCATCAAGGGGCCCCGTAGCTGCTCTGCGGTATAGATCTCGAGCCAGCTTGTGGGCTGCCTCATTGCCAGGGACGGCTCCGAGCACATGAGTCCATTTCAATTTTCCTATCTAACTTTTTCTGGCCTAGGATTCTGGCTGCTAAGGACGAGATCCTGCCCTTGCTAAAAGTTTGTATGGCAGTTTTACTGTCACTGATGACAAACTTCGCTTCCGTCCCGACGCAAGCTAACGCGATCGCAGTTTCATCGGCTATGCCTTTGCTCCGCCCGCGCATAGTGGCAGCTGTCACAAGATTGCCCCGGCCGCTGACGACCGTTGCCACCGTGTAAGCTAATAGCATTTATTCTGTTGTTCAGCAGCAGAAAAACGACGAAGGCAGTAAGCAAGCTTACTGTAGACAGGGGGCGCAGCGTGCACCCGTGCAACCGCACAGCGCGAGGTACCAGGGCAACGAGCGGCCACCCCCAGATCGCTGCGCTGAAACCACCGCGATGGCCGTGTGCGGAGGAGGCCTGCCCGGCGGTTGCGGTGGCAGTGACAACGCCCGTGTTGGCGAGGATGCCGACCTGAACGCAGGAGATGGGGTAAGTTGCAGTGCCGGTGCTCTCGTTGTCTTTGGACGTCCGGAGGAGAGCTAGTGGTCTGGACGATCTTGTAGGACAAGGAGACCGGGTGGGCTGGCGCCTCGAAATATGTAGAGCTGCAATCTTGCACCTCATTTCCTATCACCTTCAGTCAGACTCTAGCTCCGGCGCTGATTGATCAGCGATTCGGTGATAATCCGAGGTAACAGAGAGCAAGAGCCCCTGGCCTCTGTCGATGTGCCTCCTCGTTACGCGTAGGCGAGCAAATGACTGGCGGTAGCCGCGTCAAATTCTGCTCTGTTATTGGAAAATATCTGTCGCTTCTCACCGAAGCACTGAAGGTCGCTAGGCCTAGCAGCACTGCCAGGCGTGGTCCGGAATTTTTTATGTTCGCGATCTTCTTCCCCATTATAGCACGACTTATTTTAAGGACCACTGCGCGGCATGCCATGGCAAAACGTTAGTAAAGTTCCTTTACGCATCTGCGCCGTCTGCGTTTGAAAAATATCTTTGTGCTCTTCGGAGTCACTGCGCATAGGCTGTGCCCCCTTTGAACGAAGGTCATGTATTTATCCCAACTACACTGGACAGTTGGCCCTGTCTGCTTACCTACCTGATTATTGGCGTGTTTTTACGTGTTGTGAGAAAAACTCATGTTTTCTTTCCTTTCATAGCCATTTTGCACTTTGGCAAAACCCCCTCCCCAACACAGACCCCGCCAACTGCATTCCGGTTTTTATTGTTATCAATCAACCTTGTACTTCTGCGCGATATCCTCTCTTTGTTCCTTTTATTTCCGCCGGCCGCAGCCGCGGTGCCCTAACTATTAGATAGATATTGCCGAGGCCGTCAAGGTCCTTTTTCTCCTTTCGATTTTTTATCTTACAAGCTGCTACCATCGCCACGATATAATGGCAGAATTTCATCTCCGCATTTTTATCCTGCCGTTATTCTATCGAATATATAGTTTCAGGCTTTTGTGAGCTAATAGTTAAGAGCTTATAGCTTACAGGAAAGCCACACCTGGCGCGATGGTGCGGGGTAATCATAAAGCAGACATTTGGTGATTATGACATGTGCTCCAGGAGCGTGACGCAGCGTCATTCATGCATGCGCGAGGTAATTGGCATCATTGTTGTGA
Source organism: Amblyomma maculatum (assembly GCF_055883805.1). Taxonomy (NCBI): domain Eukaryota; kingdom Metazoa; phylum Arthropoda; class Arachnida; order Ixodida; family Ixodidae; genus Amblyomma; species Amblyomma maculatum. The sequence continues at coordinate 1,035,266 of NW_028146738.1, forward strand.
GCAAGACGGACGTGTTGCCGCTGAATGATCTCGTACTCTAGTTTAAACACATTGAGATGCAGCCCGTCCTTCTGCTTGGTATCGACAACGCCGAGACAATTGGTATAACTACGGGATTCAGCCAGCCTGCTGATAGTACAACCCTAGTCATGTCCTTAATTTTATCTGTGGCGCGAAGTTTGCATTTGCGCTCTGAGGTGCATGAATGGCGTCTTTTTCGCTGTACATTCTGCAGGCGCTGCAGCCTGCTCGCGAACGGCACGAGATCAGCGAGCGTATTCGACTCCTAGCACAAGCAGACTACGAAGACGGCGTGGCAATGGCTACCCGCATCCTCCTCAATGAGAGTAAGCCTGCCCGCGTGGGGCTGTTTCCTACTGGCTATTAAAAGACGTTCGTGAAAAAGTAGTAACTGTCAGCGTTGATTTGGGTTGTCCGGTGAAACCTTGTCCCAGTCGCTTATGAGGGAGAGGACGCGAGAGCAGTCAAAGCGCTCGCTGTTTACCGCTGTGCACACCGCGCTGCGTAGTTCCGTCTACTTTTTGTTGCGTGTAGTATGGCACTTGTTTCATTCAGTCTTTTTTTATGCTTTGTGATTCATCTAACAAGCATTGGCAGCTGGGAGAGAAAAGAATCTGTTGCATCCCATACTCGGGACACTGCATTATTTGGGGGTCGAGGCTGCTATTTGACTTTGTTTAGGCTGTAGTGCCTGCAAGGTTGACGTTACGGTGAAGATTTTGACCAGTCCCGTAACCGAGGCCAGACCAGAACACTGCTATAAAGATTTCATTATCGATACCAGCTGTTGTGATAGTGACGGTAGTATGTTGGGTGTACGACACGTTAAATAGGGCCCCCTAGGCTGCTACTGGCGTGGGTTCTCAGCAATCGCGCGCAGCGCAAGCCGTGTAACATCTGAGGATTGGCCTGCTCTTGCGCTGTTGTTATGGCAGAAAATAACAGAACTGCTTATGCGACTCGTTTTCCTTTTAAGATCGCTTGAGATGGTGCTTTCTCCCTTGCATTAAGGTCACCACGTTTAATTTATGCAATCAATGAGTCCAGTGTAACATGTTGATGTGCTGACTGAGCGATAAAAAAAATTTAGCGAGTTATCACCTAATCTCAGTTATGTGTTCTCTTATCTTGCAGCAAATCGCGGTAAGCAAATCTTAGCCTTTATGTCTGTTCTCGCCCTGCCGAGGCGGCGGCGTTTCCACAGAGGGAATGCACTCCCAAAGGTGACATTTATGAAAGTGGCCAAAACCATAGCTCCGTGATACAGAACAGGGCAAACAACAGAAGAATAGGGTAAAGCTTAGGCTCGAAAGTTTTGGAAATTTTGCCCCGTTTTACTTCGTTTTGCTTCGAAAAATTGCCGCTTTCGCTTCTAGAATAATTTAATGTGGAACGATTCATAAGACATATGAAAACGCAAACGTACGGATAGGGATGCTTGCTACAGGATTAGAGGCGGAATTCAATCAAAAAAGAGTGGTCGAAGTTAACGATCTGATATCCGAGTCTGGACACAATAACGCAGTTAAGGAAGAGGAGTGCCATAGATCATGCGCGCTGGCCTTTTGCTGAAGAGCTGGTCATGCTCAAAAGCACAGCGCGATTGGGCAGCGAAATAACTACAGCGAAGTAAAGAGTGACCAACTACGCATTATATTCTCTCTAAGGCTGCCATTTTAAATGTACATCTATTTTTTCTTATCATTTGAGGAGACATCAGCATGAGTGCGTCATCATATGAAAGTAGCCAGCGGCCAATCTCAAAATCATAAGCTAGCGTGTCCCCTTTTTGACGATAGCCTTCACTCGGTGCTCACACTGACCAACCGTTGGCTACGATATTCAACCAATAACGAGGTCTTTTTGGTGATGAATGAGCCAATTGACTGGCCGCTTAACCAGGACGCTTGAAACCGCAGCTTTGTCGCCGAACAACAGTGACCAACGCTGGATGCCCAAATGGATAAGAAAGGGAGAATGAGTACTCGCTTCGTGCACAATACGACCGTCCCAAACAAGGTCTTGACAATGCCAGCGCACCCATGCAGCCTATGTGACGACTGCGGATAGGCGACAATGCGCCAGCAAATGAAGCTGTCAACGCAGATTGGAGTCGAGCCACATGGTGTCCCTTCGCCATTTCAGCCATCCCTGTGCGCTTACATTCATCGCTACTTCTTTATCGCCTATCTTCGGTAGCGACTTTCGCTGCAGGGTGAGAGGGAGATGCACCGGTCTTATTAGGTTCTTAGGGGTGACAATACGAGAGAGGACAGCCGGAGACGTTCGCGGCAGAGAATCTTGAAGAGTTCAAACAGAAGGGATTTTTTTTTCATTACAGGCTTTGACGTCTATTGCTATTCACCGCTTTATTGCAGTTAATCAGATGCGCTAGATTTATTATACGCGATTCAACCTATTTAAGCAATTGGTTAAATCAGAGTGAAAGCGTTAATTGAATTGACAGAACCAGGGTATATGCTCTGCGATGTGACGACCTGGAGCCCCAACCAGGATTCAGGCACATCGTTGCTCGGCTCTGGCGTCCGTATATGTGCTTTCACACTAAAAAGCTATCATGCGCAAGAGCCAGTTTCGTCTGCCCAGCATGTTAAGGGTTATGATCTATCGTCGTCACTCTAGTGCGGCGGTCAATCGCACTGTGGAGTCGCGCTTTGCAACCCGTAACCAAATATAAGTGCGGCACCGAATCATTTCCCAGGGAAAACAGTGCCAACTGTTCGCTTGTTTGCGTGCGCAGTGTTCGCGAACGAGCAAGAGCTGCGCGACGCAGCGGCGGCCTATTACCTAGACGCAGTAGCTCGCAACTCAAACCGGTACGCTTTGCTGCCACGCCCCTTCCAAGGTGTGGACAATGGACTCTTTGCAGCCGGGGATGGTGCTGCAATAGCCGGTGAGAGCCCCTGTCTTCATCTTTATTACAATAATGTCTGCGTAGCCTACTTTTCCTGAATGTAGTAAAGAAAAGTGAACGTCAGAAGCTTTCGAAGCAAATACAAAAGAGGTGCAAACAAAAAAGCGGTAGAGTACGTTACAAACTACTGCAGATGCCTGACGCTCATGTTCACCGGCAGCAAAAATCTGCCATTTTAGCAAAAACAAACCTGTTCCAGAGGTATTCAAGGCACGAAAACACTTGGAAGATATGAAACATAACCGATTATTCCAGCTAAACATATACAAGTCTTTAAGAAACAAGCGGTACCCGGCACTGTGAAACAATTTGAGAGGTGTTTGTTGCCGGGCCTATGCTCCAGTAAATTTTGTTTTACAAAATTTATCAGTACAAATGTATCAGGAGCAAAGCAGCAGTAGAGAAACTGGGGATTACTTCGAGAAGGTTAGCTGAGATGTTTTCATCAAGGTACAATTTACGTAGCGTCAACTATCGGGCTTCAAAGAAAGCCATCACGTGGTGAGCTAAAGTTCATAGCTCTGTCCTAATGGCCATATAAATCCTAATTAGTGAGAGCACTTTAAAAAGCGGATTTTGTTCTCTGAGACGCGTCTCTGGACGTTGTAGTAGAAACGTTTTTATTGCGGTGTCCTATAACATTTTTTATGACAGTGATCTCGGAGGAGCGACGGGATGGTTTCATGCCGTTAAGAAAAACACTTTACGTTAGTGATAACTTCGCGCAAGCATAATGTTCTTAGCTTTTTGTAAAGGTGATGTTTGTGCCTGAAGCTAACCTTTTAAAAAAGTTAGCTAATCAGTACTAATCAAATAATAAAGCGTGGAGGACGAAGAAAAAGAAGCCCTGGCTGTAATACTTTCAACATCTCCCAGTTTGTTTCAGAGTCCTGTGTACCTCCGTGTTTAAACGCTTGGTTTTATTTAGCTAGGATCTGGTATAGCCTTCGTTGTCCTGATCTTGTGTGTGTCCCAGCTAACTTAGCCAAAGATTCAAATGTACTGACTCATAGTAGTAGAGGCAACTTAAGCTATATATGCTGTTGGCGATTGTATGCTTCCATACATACATACATACATACGTACATACATACATACATACATACATACATACATACATACATACATACATACATACATACATACACACATACATACATACATACATACATACATACATACATACATACATACATACATACATACATACATACATACATACATACATACATACATACATGCATGCATGCATGCATACATACATACATACATACATACATACATACATACATACATACATACATACATACATACATACATACATACATGCATACATACATACATACATACATACATACATACATACATACATACATCCGTGCATACATACATGCATAAATGCTTACATCCATCCGTGCATACATACATGGATAAACGCATACATACATGCATAAATGCTTACATCATGCATGCATGAATAAGCTCGACTGCTGTGGTTCATTGTTTATGGCGTTCGACCAGTTAGAGGGGACCCGGGTTTGATATCGGCCGCGGCGGCGATGCAGGTGAAACTCAAGGTGCCCTGTGCTGTGTGATGTGAATTCACATTGAAAATCCCAATGTGGTCGAAACACGCGCGCGCGAGCGCACCCACGCACGCACGCTCGCGCACACGCATACTCTCTCTCTCGCGCGCGCGTACGTGCACATAACTTATGTCGCAGGGCAGGTGATGTCAGTCGTCCAGAATTCCTACTCCGACCTCTTCCGCCGTCTCAGTGGGGCAAGTGATAGCAGATCGTGAAAGCGTATTCCCCTTTGGGGACCTTGTAGTCATCAATGGACAGTGTGATGATATTGTCGACGTGAATGCGGTTGTAGCTACTGCTGACATTTGACCTTAGTGCGCAGTGTTTCGTTCTGAGGTAGACCTGTATTTTATTACACGCTCTTACATGTGTAAACCTCTCGCCATTAATAATTGTGGCAGATGATAGTGCATATATTTGTACATGTCTTAGGATTTATGCCACACAAGCAGTTAAGGCTACCACGCGCCAAACACGATGTTCAATGTAGAGCCGCATTCGCACTGCACTGAAAGGGATGGTTCGAGTTCAATCTGCTTCCTGCAAAACAGAAGTGATCTAAAAGAAAGGAGTGCGGGGTTTTACGTTACTACCAAAGCTCCCGATATAGGAGGAGTGTTATTGCTTCGCAGAGTTTGGGCGACACCGTTTGACCCCAGAATTGGAGGACGTGGTCGTGGAGGACTTTGACTACTGGGACGACGAGGAGGAGCCGAGCTTGCCGAACATCGAGCTGTCTAACAACGAAATCGAGATAGTGTTCGAAAATGAAGACTACTCCGAGACGGAAAGTGACATAGGCTCCTATGAAGAGGTTGAAGATGAATATGTTTCTGACCCAGACCTCAGCGTGCAGTCGGACTACGACTACTAAGGGTCCTCTGAAGGCAGAACCAGAGGGCCCCTCCTCACAAGCCGCTGATTCGAAGAGGACTGTACACGAGTGCCCAGCCCATCTATTAGAGGACTGGGTGGTTTCCACCTTTTTTTTTTTAATTTCTTCTTTCTCTGGAAACTGCCGTCGACGAGCACTGTACTATCTCTTCCCGTACTGCCGATTCAGACAAACCAAGATAAAGGACTGGGTGGCTTCCATCTTTCTTTTTCATTCTGTGTCTGAAAACTGCCATAAGTGTGTGTTTCTAAACCCCAAAGGCACCAAACAGGAAAAAAAAGTTTGCATTCTGTGTGTGGTAGTACCGGGGTTTAATTTAGAGCAACTGTGGTTGCGGTGTTGTAAGGGGAAACGTTTGTGGTCTTAATCTTGGTGAATGTGGTGAGTGCAGCTGATCAATACCTGCAGTATGCACCTAGCCGGAATTTTCCTATTTTGCAGCTGAGTGGTTGATAACATGGGTTGGGCTCTGCTAACAGTGCTCTGAGCATTATGCCGGAAGTGAGGCGAAATTTCGGGTCTTGCGACTGCTCTATTTGATTTTATTAGCTATTTCTATATTGTGATTAATGCATAACATTTAACCTGATATTATTTTTGTTACTGTTGCTGTATGCTATTGGTGTTTCACTTTCTACGACCTTTGCGGCCGTAGAAAGTGAAGTAATAGCCATCAGTCAAAAAGGTAATGAAATGTATCGATTAGTTGATTTGTTTATCGGGATAATTTCTCTTGAGGTCCCCTGGAAACTGCGTAATTCTGCTTTAGCAATCTTTCACGTCAGGAAGTAATTTTAAATTGCACCTTCTCATGTCTTTATCATGTGCCACGTTGCGGCACTTGCCGATAGACCGCTTTGGTGTGGACACGTTACGCTAGGGCGTCAGGTAAGAGGCAAAAAATATGCTAACGTTAACGCACTATTTCCAGAGCCACTGCACTGCTTAAAGCGTGCTTTCCGAAAGGATTGTGGAGGTTTCTTGTCGACAGACTATCTGGGATGGTATTAGAGCGAGCATCCGCCAGTACAGAACGGACGTTTTAAAAACAGTGGGGAAGCCATATACCCTATCAATTTTGCCTCAGGTAGAAACCACACTCCCGGAAAATTGCTGCCTGTGAGCGAGCATCACGGCCCTGCATTGTGCTGCCTCTTACGGCAAAGGCTGGCAGTGACACGTGGCTGGGATTTGCAAAAATTCACATTGAGGTGCAATTACCTTTTAATTGAGCATTTATCGAGTCTATAAACCGCCTGTAAATACTCAGTCTATTGAGCTTAGTCTATAAACATCAAATGTTCTTGATTGATATATCGGAGTAGAAAGTTGATTTACTGCGTTTAGTTGAAACTTAAGCAACAAAAAAACCACTTATTCAATAAAAGATAAAATGTTATTGATTGACGTTACCTATAGAAAGGTAATTGGCTGCAGCTTAAAACTCGTCCACCGGCACTCGACTACTGATCCCAAGGATGTGGGATCGAATCCAGGCCTCGGCGGCCGCTTTTGCATGGAGGCGACAAGGCTTCCTTGTGCTGTACGATGCCAGTGCCCATTAAAGAACCTCATGTGGTCGAAATTTTCGGAGTCCTCTACTACGGCGTCTCATAGCCTTAGTCGCTTTAAGACGTTAAACCAAATAAACATCACAGCTATTTTCTCACTGTGTTCCGAACCACAACCCTGGTATAAACTATTCTCACTATCAGCTGAGGGGATTTATTTCATTACATCAACTTTAGTGGAGAGGCCATGATAGCAAAGTCGGTCACAGGTTGCAACTTGAAAAATACTTCTCATGTATAGATGTCGAAAGTCGCTTGGCATTGTAAAATTCACAAATAAATGTTAAACACAATAATTGTTTTAACGCTGCTACGCAAGACCGATGCATAGCTTCACAGAAGACGTGCCAATTTAGTCATCAGCAAACGTGCTGTGCCCTGCAGTGCTGGATTCTGCAAAGTTATCTGAAGCCATTTTATGGCATGAATAAAAGCAGCAGACCAACGCAAAGCTTCGAAAAATAAGACATCTGTAAACTATGCATAACGACATTTGACAATAACAACAGCGTGTACCTGCGCTGAAGCTGAAACGCTCAGAACCTACTTCTGAGCGGCTGGCGCCACCATGCACTCGCCGTCCGTTTCCTTCAGCGTCAGGATGAAGATGACGGTAGCAAGGACTGCAGGGTTCTAAAGCAAATATTTATCGAACTCTGGTATGCCGCGAGCGCTTCTTCATTTCCTGAAGAGGTGGTTTAATTCCCCAGGTGCCTTAATAGGTATAATTTTGTAGTATTGTTTGTCAAAACGTTCACCACTTTAGATTCAAAGCACATGGTAACCAGCGCTAAAAACATTGGACAGAAGAGAGACGGACACCACGACCGCCAGACATCAACTTGGTTTTTTTCCAGGCAGCTACATTCAATATATAGGCAAACCATGTAATAAGGATCACACCCTAAACCGCATGTGGAACGGCCCCCTTCGGTTCAATAATTGTAATTCTTTGGATGATAAAGATCAGCATGGCTCGCTTACGCACGACTGTCGTTCCATGTATATGAGATAGGCTTCCAGTTTCACGCTCCTTCTGGTCTGAACATGAAAAAATTACTTCTGTCTGCTTGACCAGTGTCTTTTCAAATTCAGACTAGAAGGAGCGTGAAACTGGAAGCCTATCTCATTTACATGGAACGACAGTCGTGCGTAAGCGAGCCATGCTTATCTTTATCATCCAGAGAATTACAATTATTGAACGCGCAGGTGCCGCTGCACATGCGCTCTAGGGTGTGATCCTTTGTACATAGATTCCCTATATATTGAATGTATTTGTCTGGAATAAAACCAAGTTGATGTCTAGTGTTCGTGGTGTTCTCACTTCTGTCCTTCTCTTTAGCACTGGTTACCACGTGCCTTGAGTCTAAAGATCACCAACTAGTCCAGTTGCGCTTTAAATCGGCACTTTTTAAAAAACAAAAAACGAAGGCTTGCTGACCCTGAAATGTTAGCCTGCATGAACTGGCAGCTCCTTGTTGTTGTTTTTATCAATACATTCTCTCAGTCTCCCTATTTAAGAGTCGTTTGGCTGGTAAGCGAATGTGAGAAGGTCGAAAACTCGTCGATGTTTTTGAGGCGTATTGCAGTAAAGTCGCGCAACCCAAAACATTTAGGCTTTCCAGAGCTGGGACTCTGAGACATTCCACGTCGTCTAAATCTTGGACCAAGCCATGTAACTTTGACTGATAAATCGCGCATGAGGCGGCGACTGTTTTAAGAAGGGCAAACGTTTGTGCGAACTGATAACTCATGTTAAGAAATCAATGGCGGGCAAAAAGAAAGGACAATGAGAGGCATCACGCACACGCAAACACGCGGCTCGCCTTTTTTTACCAGGATACTTCTCTCTTTGGTTGCGTATTTTATTCTTTGCAATGATGCATACGTTATTACAGTGCACATATCATCATGCAGAAACTGCGTCCATATAACAAATAAATTATCTATAACCGAATTTGTTTTCTCATCAGTTTCAATTTCAACAGCTGAGCGATGTCTGTGACGTTAGAGTGGAGTAGATTTAAGCCCTTAGAGAGTGTAAGTCGTCAACTTAAGGGAATCAAAAGAAGTGATGTATGTAGTCACTCTTCCGCAGTTTATTTCATCGCAACGCTGTAGTCGGGCTGCGTCAAGAGCAGGAATGACAAGGGAAGAAGCGGGTACTATATCAGTGTATGTTATCGGTAGTGAAATAGAACGTAGTGTAGCTTGCTATATTGTTATCGCTCACGTGACCTATGCCCGCGGACAACCTTCCTTGTATCTGCAGCGAAATGTAGAGGTGTGCGCCCTGCCGGGTTTGACCACCGGCGGCGGCGTGGAAACCAAAACCAGAAAATTTTAAGAAAAGCTGTTTCTCTCCATTCTTGTTTGTAAATGTCACTTGGCTAAAGTCCTCGGCTACTCGGCTGAGAGGACTAGAACACATAGGCATTGAAAGTGGAAGAGAAATGCAAAACGCTCGCAAAACTTAGAACTTTTGCAAACTCATTCCTTGAACTTTCGATCAGTGACGATGAAATGAACCAGACGTTCCGGGCTGGACAAAAAATGGAATCACTTGTTCTTAATATCCCTCACCTTTTCCTTACGTAATTATAACTTTCAGTATTTTGCTTTCAGAAATTAAAACCGCACAACGTACTGTTATAAGCATTTTTTTTCCACAGCAGATGAACCTTTTTTTACTAGATATAGGACGATGGGAACCATTCGGCTTACTGCAAAATATGTTTTCGCTGTGCAGGTCTTGCTCGCAGTCATGGCCGGTTCTGCAAACTCAAGTAACATATGCCTCATCCATCCAGCTATCGCCTTCGAACTGGACACCTGTCGCCGTTTACCGCACCCCGGCCACCAACTATCGCCCCCCGACTACTATCTGCATGCGCATGATCAAGGAATGCCGTCATCTGCGACGTCTTCTGACTATGGCCGTATTAAAGAGCTGCTGGACTGCTTCCCCGTCAGTGGGCTCGGTGAGACAATGGGAACCATTCCGCTTACTTCAATATATGTTTTCGCTGTGCAGGTTAGTTTTTCCGTTTCAGTTTGCAAATTAACATTTAGTTTGTGGGGTTTAACGTCGCAAAGTAACATTTGGGAAAGAAATATTCCTGATTGTTGTGCCGCGCCGACACACTGTTTCCTGCATTTTTTAATAGTGCTACTTCGTGTGTAGTTGAACTAAATCCTGATCCCCCAATCAACGAAATACTCGATACTCTCCTCCATTGCCAAGCTGATATTAAGAAAGAAATGGCTGAACTCAAAGCATGTTGGGATAATTATCGCAAAATCCTAATTGAGATAGATTCCAGGCTGCGTTCCTTTGAAGTCTTCTTTAAACAGCCTATCGCCTCCTCGCCTCAAATAGCATCCATTATAAAGGAAACAGAGTCCCTTCAGGGTATGATGGCGTCACATAGTAGTAAAGTGGTTGATCTTGAAGACCGCAGTCGCCGCTCAAACATCATAGTTTACGGTATTAATGAGCAGTCAGATGAAACTGAGGACGTCCTGAAAGAAAGTGACATTTGCAATGTGTTTGAAATACATATTGGCGTCAAATACAAGTCAATTGCACGCATTCACCGCCTAGGCCGCGCGGGAAGCCGGCGGCCTGTCATTGCTTATTTTTAGGATTGCAATGAAAAACAGGCTGTGTTGAAGAACTCATAAAAATTGAAGGGTACAAACGTTTTTGTTCAAAACGATTGCAGTCACCCGACTTTAAGTAAGCGAAAATTGCTCTGGGAAAGTTCAAGGGCCGATAGGGACAGCAAGAAGCGTGTGTCTTTACTTCATGACATACTAAAGGTTAGCGACGTAATGTTTGTGTGAGATGACGCAAGGAACGAACGTGTGGAACTTCCTTCCAGGGCGGCACGTGCTGATTGACATTCTGTTCGGTCACGTACAGCACCAAAGGAGCTCAGACTGCTTAACGTGAACACACAGAGCCTCTGAAATAATACCGATAAACTAGAATACCTACTTTTAGCCTATAATTCATATATTACTATAATCACAGAAACCTGGCTTCATGATGGCATTAACAACTCAGTTCTTATTCCTCCAAATTATCACATATTTATGCGAGACCGTTCACCCTGCGGTTGTGGCGTTGCTATCATTTTAAAGAAACCTCAGAGTGGTTACCTTTTGAATCAGCTAGACGAGCACGAAAGTTTGGTTATTAAGGTGAACTGCTAGGGCCATTTGTTCACCTTATGTGCGGCCTACAGACCTCCAGCTTCTACTCCAGATTTTTTTGTAGACTTGTACTTTTTTGTAGATTTTTTTGTAGCACACGATTACTAATGTTCTTTTAAGGATGACATCATTCTGGCCGGTAATTTTGATCTTACTGGTGTTGACTGGAGTGACTCGCTTTCTGCCTATGACATTTCTAATCCTCTTGACTATATAATGTTAATGTGTGAGTTACTCAGACTGTTACCGAATACACCAGAATTACGGGCACTACACGCTCAATTCTTGATCTTTTTTTCCTCAGTTCCAGTTTTTCGTGTTATTCTGTCTCCATTCATGACGGTATTTTCGATCACAAGAGCGTTCACCTCTCTTTATTGCTTGGAAACCCCAAAATGCACAAGGAACAACTGAACAAAACAGTGAAGGATTATTCAAAAGCTGACGACAGCTCCATTCTTGATCGTCTTTGGTTCATTTGCGAGAGTCTTTCGAAAACCATCGACTCAGTTTGGAATACGCTGATATCAATATTAATGATTGCATCGATGCACGTATTCCTAAAAGGCGCGTTAGAGTGAACAAGAACAACCCATGGGTGACCAGGATTCTCATACATATTCATCGAAGACTTAAACGCTCTAAAATGAAAAGCGGTAAACAGCCTCCAATGATACCCAACTCAGAAGTTAGCTTGCATCTAAATTGTCTGATGCTAGGGCAAAGTATTTTAGTTGTTCCCTTCCACAGTTTCTAAAAAGTAACCCAGTGACCCCAATAAAGTTTGGCGCTACCAACGAAGTGACTCAGGTGATGAAGTAGGGAAGATATTAATAAATGGGTCCGTTGTTAACGACGCGTCCGACGTGGCCGAGCACTTCCACTGCTATTTTCAATCTGTATCCTCTCCCTCGGTTCCTGACGTAGTTAATATTACCCCTCGTCTGACAATGAACCCAATTTCATAACCTATGAAGGTGTTCTTAGTATGATACTCAATCTCAGAACTAAATCCTCAGTCGGCCAGGATAATATACCTAATGCGTTTTGGCGTCGCTATGCCGAACCACTCGCTCATATTCTGATCCACCTTTTTCGTTTGTCCTTCAGAGAATGCATTCTTCCAAATGACTGGCGTATGGCTCGAGTGGTTCCGGTCTTAAAAAAAAGGCGACCATTTGAACGTGGAAAACTAGACCTATCTCGCTTACTTCCACTACATGCAAACTCATCGAACATACTTTATCTGGCTATGTGGTCTCGTACCTTGAAAACAAGAATATTTCACCCTTTCCGCACGGTTTCAGAATAGGCTTATCAACCGCTAGGCAGCTCGTGACCACTTTTCGCGAAATTGCCTCTTCACGAGATAAAGGCGAACAGATAGATGCAGTTTTCTTGGATTTAAATAAAGCCTTTGACCGCATTTGTCACAGCGAACTATTATCGAAGCTTCAGAATATCGGCTTTCCTGATAACCTCGTTAATTGGATATGTTCACACCTTTCAAACCGACAGTAATTTGTTCAGGTGAAGGACTGCTCCGCTGACGTTCTGCCAGTATCCCATGGAGTGCCCCAGGGTAGCGTCCTTGGCTCTGCCCTTCTCCTGGTCTTTATCAATGACATTGTCGCGGTCAATGACACCACAGCTATAAATATAAGGTTATATGCTGATAATTGCATTCTATTTAGGCCTATAAATAGTCACCACCATCAAACATGCCTACAGAAAAACCCTAATGCAGTTGCAGACTGGTGCATGAAATGGTTCATGGAAATCAATACAGATAAAACTTTTCTTTTATAGGTAACGAAAAAGAAAAATCCGCTCCAGTTTGCCTACACACTGAACCATAAAAACCTAATGCAAGTCGATAACTACAAGTACCTTGGCGTAACTTTAAATCAGCATCTTAGTTGGACCCCTGACGTCGACAATATTTGCGCTGCTGCTTCTACAAAAACTTAGTTTCCTCAGCCACAAAATAGTCAGCTCCGCAGTCCATAAATCTATTAGCCTACAACACCTTCATAAGATCTAAACTTGAATATGCGAGTGTATTATGGGATTCATTTCTCAAAAAAGCTATACATTCAATGGAGATGATACAAAGAAAAGCAATCCATCTCATTTTCTCCAGCTATGAAAGGCGTGCTTCACCGTCCGACATCATGGCCGTAAATAATATTCCATCATTAGAAAAACGAAGAGCACTTGCCAGGTTAAAATCTCTTTTTTCTCTTTACCACCAACAGTTTAATTCCACCGCCAAGGACTACCTGTGCCCGCGCTTAACCCGGCATACTAGGAATGTTCATGCCCACAGCCTTACGCCATACTTTGCCCGCAGAAACCTCTTCAAACATTCTTTCTTTGTTCGCACTATTACCCAGTGGAACAGCTTGCCAGATCACGTCTTTTGCGCGCGTGATCTTAGCGATTTTGAAGAGCACTTGTTTCCTTTTATCTGAGGTTTGTCTTGTTTGTCTTCGTTCTTTTTCCTTGTCTTTCGGAATGTATTGAGGTTGACAATCTTATGTTTCATACTCTGTATCTCTCGAAAGTGCTTTTATCGGACAGTGTTGTTCATACAGCAATCCCTGTTACCACGGTCTGCCTTCATGTTCATCGTGCATTGTCATGGTTGTGTTTTTAGATGCTTTATTTTATTTTTCTCTCGCTCGAATTTAGTTCAGATGGAATTTATTTTGGCTGTTGTAATTTTGTCCACTCTGCTTACCCTCGGGCTGCCGTAATTTGTAAATAAATAAAAATGATACTGTATAACAAAAATTGTCCCGTTTTGGTCACTCGTGATCATCATGTTAAATGAATGAAATTCGGAATAAAAAATGCAGGCTTTGTTCGAATGCTGCTATTTGTCACAAATTTTACCGAATTTGTTAAGGCGCACTCTGAAATTTATTGTAACAACAATATATCAGCAACATACATTGAGTGGGTGTAGATTGGATCGAGTTTTATTTAGAAACTCTATAGAAGCAAATTACTTCTTCGAGATCGATAAGAACATGCTCGCACGGGGTGCTCGTGCCCGGGATACCTAGACCTTTTAGTGAGACCTAAGAGCCATATGGTGGCTATTGTTTTGAGCCTCGTTCCAAAATTTTAGCACACCATTGACAATACTTTGTCTTCTTTTCATTCTGTTTTTGTTTTTCTCCGTCGCTCCCCTTCACGAAAGAATGTATAATGATTCTAAAGGCCTGAAACAGGCAGAAAAATAACGAAGACAGCAGAACGGTTTAAACACAACTGAACCTGAAAAATAATATATATTGATCTCTACTTGTTAGAAAACACCAGGACACTTGGTGCTCAAATAAAAATATGAAAAGCGCAATTGCTATATTAGCATTCTAAGCTTATTTGTTATCGCACTGCACTCTAAAGGATCAGACAGATCAAAACACGTTTGCTCACTTCGCCGACAGGCGGTACATACCTTCGCTGATGCAAACAGATACAGATGTTGCAAGCGAACTCTCAAAACGTAGCATAAGCCCCGCCAAGGTGGCGCAGTGGTTAAGGCGCTCGAGTACTCCGCCGAAGGGTGCCGGATCGAATCCCAGCGATAGGCGGCTGCTTTTCGCTGCAGGCAAAAAGCAAGGCGCCCGTGTTCTTTGAGATGGCAGTGCACGTTGAAGAAACTTCGTTAAAACTTCAAGTTAGCAAGAAAACGTTAAAGAATCCCAGGTGGGCGAAATTCCGGAGTCCTCTAGTACAGCGTCTCTCATAGCCTGAGTTGCTTTGGGATGTTTAGACCCCACAAACCAAACCAAACCAAATTGAAACGTAACAAAAAATAGCACCTGAGTTACCTGTGCGGCGCCGACACGCCGGAAGCACACATGCCCAAACTGCCCGAAGGCTAACGGAGGGTGTCAGATATGACCTCCGATCCGCGAGACCTCCGATAGGAGACGGCCGCGGTCTAGGCGAAATCTTGCATCGAGATTATATAACAATTGCTAACATATTATAATCGCTCCGAGAGACGACGTCGCTGATGGCGGCGCAGTGAGAACACTTTGGTTTGGCGCGTCTACGTCTTGGAGCAGACTTCTAGAGAACGCTAGGCAGAAAAGAAAAGACGAGTTTTTGGCGCCGTTCCGTAGATTGTAGGCTCACTCTGCGTCTTCGGCATCAGCAACCCCGCACCGTATCTCCGATGATAATGAAGTCTCAGCTTCAGCCCAGTAAAGGTAAGCTTCGTTCGATTCCTCTTCAGATTCTTCACCTCTTCAATGTCATGGAGGAAGAAAAAAAGCTAGGAGGGAGCGCGCGCAGCCTCGGCAAGCCAACCTCCTCTGACGCCGCTCCCTTTTCTCTCTTGCACGCAATGATTCTTGGGAATTGAGCCAACATAGTTGCCAGACTCAAAAGTAGCAGGGTACATGATATTTTTTAGTGACTTTAGATTGTCCCCGCGGAAAGCCTACCGGAGTTGTCTGCCGAAAGATGTGCGTCTCGTCGTAACACATAAGTTACTTTGTTTACAATTGTTGCATTGTACTTCGTGTTTATAGGCACACTAGTGAGAACTGCAGGTGGCCTTTTCTTCTTTAGTTTCGTCAGGGAGACCATAGGGAGACTACGAATTCGACATAACATTACATGCCTGGCAAACTGGCTTCAGCGTAACAATGTGTATTTGAGGTCTGCATTTCTTAAATGAATCAAACGATTTTCATCTCGAACAATACATGCACATGCTCTGACAAACAAACATTTCGTTTCTCGAGGAGTGCGCATAACAGGATACTCACCGTTGGAGCGACAGCCCCGAGAGGTATATCCGTGTAGTTCTTGCATCCCGGCACGCAGCATCTCATATGGCAGTACTCTTTGTTGAGCTAGTTGGTTTGAATATATGCTTGCCGGACTTAGCGCACAAAGACAGAGCACAAGAACACAACGGACGACAGGACGAAGCGATTATTAGCGCTCCGTCCCCTCGTCTTGTTATTGCGTGCTTCGTCTTGTGCGTCAAGCCACGCAAGCATTTCATATGGCCCAGCTGCTAAGGGGACCAAGCCATACTTCGCGAAATACACGGGTGCACTGCGCGGCGACGGCAGCCCCCACAGGATCAGCCCGTCTAAAAGTCCAAAGCTCCATCCATCGCCTGCTCGCAGCGCGCGCCTCAGGTTTCTCGTGCAGGCATCGTGTAGCGAAGGCCACGCGAAGGCATTCCTTCGGAGCGAAGCGTGCGAAACCGCAACGGAAACCAGCTACCGGCTACCGCTTGCCGTATCACGTGACGGCTAATTTCCCATGATTCTTTCCATTATACTTTTTATGACTAGGCTTCACTTTTCCGCTCCCTCCTAGTTTTTTACTTCTTCCATGTTCAATGTGCTCGTCGATTCGGCAGGCGACGTGTAGTTCCCACACACATTGAGACGAAGGACGACAAACTTGAACAAGACGAAACTTAACTTTGTAGAACAAAATGCGAGGTACAGAAAACTTATTTTACAAAAGACAAAGGCAAATAGACAAAAAAGACTGAGCGAAAACGAAGCGCAGCTCCACCAGCTGACACGCTAACTAGAACATGAGCTCATAGCTCTCTATACGACTTCTGCCGAGGTCTGCTGCTGCCGCTATCGTAGCTTCGCCATGGTAGAAGAACAAATGGTAGCGTAGCTCCCATAGAAGCCTGCGTGTCGACTCTGAGTGAGGCTTTAGTTTCCCGGCGCCCCCTGCGAACTGTGAAGCACAACAAACACGCGACGTTGCTTGTGACGTCACAGTGACGTACTTTTGGCGGGGAACTTGATTGTCTTTTTACTTATGAACGAAAAACAAGGCCAACAACGACGGAGGCAGAACGATGCTTGGTTAAGGCAGAAAAATGGACACCGTAACTGTTCAGCCAACTTCACTTGACATCGATTTCTACTGTCAAGTTTTACGTTAACTGAAATGTTACGGCATCTTTAACCACCTTATCATAGCATCGTTCTGCCTCCGTCGTCGTTAGCCTAGTCTTTCGTTGCGCGTCATGTAAACGCATTCTGGGGCTTATTTCTTCGGGCACGTTTGTGAACAAGGGCCTTCAAGTGAATTCGGCAAGCACATGGATAGAATCGCATGGCTTGAGGCATTTCACTAAGGGCATAAATAAGTGAAGCTGTGCTGCATAGAAAGCCAGGCTTTATTAATTCACGATTACTTACATAGACGCTTCACGACAATGAAATCTTTAAGTGTAGGAAAGCGACCACCGCTCATTTGTCACGGTCTTCATGAAATCATCGTGATAACAAAATGACCTGAGCGTAGGTCTCCTAACGAGACGCGGTGAGATTATAAAAGGGTAAAAGATCTTGCTAACAAAGTACACATCAGTGTCAAAGCAAAAACAAACGAACGGAATAACTAACGCTAGCGCTAGAACGCCAACCTATAAGACCTTAGGTAATCAATTCAAATTCGGATTGCTAGTATTTCGAAGTTAATGCGTCTGTGAAGGGAAAATATCTACGATATAGCTTCGCTCCAATAAATCTCGCCCTGTTCATGATTCCATTATTTTACTCGCGCTTCATTTGCCACTGAGAGGAGTCAATGTGAGGTTACAAATTTACAACTTAAGCATTTAACCTGTTCATGAGAAAGATTCCATTGACAATAGGAACATCACTGTAATAACAGCTAAAGCACGTTCAGCGAACGTTGGTGCGGTAATACGACGCAGTAAGCAGAACACGCAGCAAAGGGAGCGGAACGGAAGGCTTTGAGCAATGCGACACGCGTCTTGGGGGCAATAAAATCTCATCTTCACCGTTCAATTAAAACATGCAGCGATACGCCGCTCATGCAGACGTGTATTCGTAAAACAAGCCACCACTTTGGGACGTGCCTGGGAGGCCGAGCAGAGCCGCCGAGCTGTGACGCAGCATTGTCCCATCGTCCGGAAATGCTCATATGCAGCGGCAATCAGTTTCTTATCGAGCACAGACAGTCTTCGCCTTGCTGTAAAGCTCTACCACAACCAGCAGAATGAAATACTGACTGTTTGTTACAGATAACCCACTCTGTACGCAGCACGCAACAATGAACGCTGAATCGGGGCGGATGAAAAACGCTTTGGTCTAAGCCATTCCATAGCTTTGAGCAGCTATGCAGCGGATAATAAATGGCCGAGAGAGGCCGTTAGAAACAAGTTAAAATATTATTATAAATGTGACACTTTTTTTCTTACGCAAGAAACAAAAACTGCATTCATTCCTGAGCGCGAATATTATGTTTACTTTCTAGTTCTTTGGAGTTCTGGCAGATCTTATTTTTTGTGCGCTAGTAATTTGCCTCACAGTTCGCAGGAGCCCTCATCATCGAGTTGATGCCGCTTTGCTAGCCATTTTCGATCCTGCTAAAAAGACCAAGGTCGTTGCTGATGCTTCGAAAAATGGGATTGGTGCTGCCCTTCTTCAGAACTACGGTGGTAGTTGGCGGCCTGTCGCCTATGCATCACGCATAATGACGGAGGCAGAACAAAGATACGCGGAAATCGAGAAAGAAGCAATGGCCATTACTTTCGGCTGTGAAAAGTTTTTTCATGTCGTTTGCGCGACCAGTTGTACATAGACCTTGGCTTCGCCGAGCCAGAACCGGCGGTCGCCGCCCAGCGCGTGCTCAAATAACAGCTGTCGAATCTTCGAGACGCGGAGGAGGCCCAAGCAGCATGGCATCAATGGACCGCCATTGGTCCAATATAGGAGTAGTGAACTACTTCGGAAAGTATCTACCGCATCTAGCGGAAAGGACGACGCTTCTACGAAGCCTCATTAAAAAAGACGCCCTTTTTTAATGGTCTGCAAACCACTGTAAGGAATGGCAAGCTGTCTGTGACGCACTGAGTGGTCCTCCTTTGCTAGCCATTTTCGATCCTCCTAAAAAGACCAAGGTCGTTGCTGATGCTTCGAAAAATGGGATTGGTGCTGCCCTTCTTCAGAACTACGGTGGTAGTTGGCGGCCGGTCGCCTATGCATCACGCACGATGACGGAGGCAGAACAAAGATACGCGGAAATCGAGAAAGAAGCAATGGCCATTACTTTCAGCTGTGAAAAATTTTTTCATGTTGTTTACGGCCGCAAGTTCGCCATCGAAACAGACCACAGACCATTGATAGCACTTGCTTCGAAAGCCATTGGTGCCATGCCACCAAGACTGCAACGATGTTTCCTGCGCTTGCTAAGATACGATTACGTTCTTCACTTTGTTCCAGGCAAACAGCTGTTCCTGGCCGATATGCTTTCAAGATCGTCGCCAGCCGTTCCAAGCGGAAGTGATTACTTCACTGAAGACGTTGACGTTCATGCAGTGAGCGTGACTTTAGAGCTGATGAGCAAGAAAATGTTTGATCGACTGGCAGAAGCGACAGCCTCTGACCCAGACTTGCAAACAGTGTTGCGGCAACTAAGGAATGGAGAAGAAATTGAAGGCTCGATGAAACCTTTTGGTCCTGAGTTATCAGAATTTAAGGGTATTATTATGAAGGGGAGAAAGGTCGGCATTATAAAGACTATGAGAGCTGAAATACTGGGTCGTATTCATGAAGGTCACTTAGGCATAAATAAGTGCAAAGCGAGAGCTCGTCGCTTGGTATTCTGGCCGAGACTGAATACGGACATTGAAACCATGGTGAAGACTTGTTCTGTTTGCCAAAAATACGCTTACAAACAAGAAACCGAGCCAGTGCTGCTTAGGCCGATCCCAGGCCATGTCTGGTACAGGGTGGCTGTTGACATCTTTATGTACGGCGGAAACTCCTACCTGTGCGTGTTAGATGCGTTTTCAAAGTTCCCTGATGTCGAAAAGCTTACTGACACAACGACATGCACTGTCACACAACGACATGCACTGTCATTGCTAAGCTTAGCTCAGTTTTTGCACGGTATGGGATTCCGTTGGAAGTCTGCACCGACAACGGTCCTCAGTTTTCATCACATGAATTTCAAGCATGTCACATCCAGTCCGCGATTCCCACGGTCCAATGGCCTCACCGAGAAGGGAGTCCAAATTGTCAAAAGAATAATGAAGAAGACTGGCGAACTCAACGAGGACTTCTGGTTGGGCCTTCTCGGTTATCGCTCGACTCCACTAGCCGAAGGCCGGTCCCCTGAAGAGCTTCTTCAAGGCAGAAAATTACGCACTCGGCTACCAGACTTCGTGTCATGCTCCAGTCAACAGAAGTCCCGGCGCCAACCACGCCAGCAAAGGCCCTCAAAAGGGAAAAATCTGCCTGAACTAAAATAAGATGCAGTTTTAAGAGTACGAGGGAATGAATGGGACTGCACGGCTCGAGTCATGGGCCTGGTAGCACCAAGGTCCTATAGCGTCCTTACAGAGGACAACAAAGTGCTTCGACGCAACCGACAACATCTTCTAGCCACACGTGAGCCTTTCCGAAGCGACTTAACGGAAGATGACTCTGGCAGCCAAGACATTTCCCAGGAAAACGTGGAAGCGTTGCAGTCTACAATACAGCCCACTCAATTTGTGCCAAGGCGATCCACCCGACAAAAGAGACAGCCCAATCGTCTTCACTACGACCAGAATTTCCAACAAGTGTCGCGTATTGTGCTCTCAGACTTTTAAATATTACACCGAGGAAGGTGTAATGTATCAGTCGCGCATGCACTCTGGCCGTTATCATGCAGCCGCTTGTAGGCTATAAATACCAGCATGGAATTTTGAATAAACGCTCTTCTTCTTCTTGCTTCCACGCTGCTTGTTCGTTGTTGGACGCTGGAACAGATTGTATTTTTTTTTTGAGCTGAAATATTTTATGCGCTGCTTCAACGATGGCCGAAGTCGTTCAGTCTTTACCTGTCTGTTGCTGAAGCCCACAGCAGAGCGCTAAAGAGTACAGGAATAAGATGCAAATTTGTGTTTAGTAGATATTAGATCTCGAACGCCTTGAAAGCAGCCCAACATATATGTCTATAAAAACAGCTAGTACTGAGGCCTGGTATAGTCGGTGCTGATGCTTAATGCCGGTAACAGCTAGCGTAATGGCGAATCATGCAGTGAGTGTTTGATTGACTAGCACGATCGATCTCTCCCACCTCTGCTATCCCTTGAACATATTTAGGGTTTGTTTGTAACGCGTAAAAAAAAGGCGGAAATAATGATGCTACGCGTGCGTGTTTCCAATCATAGACAAACGTTTACAGGATGTGGATTCACCGGATATATTCGATCGTTTCTGCGTTTACTATCCAAACGTAGCCACTGGTGTTTGTTCAAGCGACCCACACGTTCTGTTGTGTTCTTTGCATTTGAGTACCTTGCGTTCCTTGACTGCGCAGGAGTTTTTTCGCGGACACGCATCTATTAAACGTTTGCTTGTCAAATTTGTGCTCGAGCGTGTGCGTATGCTTGTGCACTCGTATGCGTATATATAGGCCCATGGAACGAAATTACATGCGCGAGAGTTGTTGCCGAGATGTGTTCAGGATCTGCGCACTGATGTGTTTATCACTTTTAATCATCCTGATTTGACGAGATCAGAAAAACATATCGTCTCCACCGGGATTCGGTTCAATAGCCTAGCTAGCGCTTTAACCAACTGCGCTAAACCCTGGATCGAGAAACAAGCAGCATAAATAATTCTCCTTGTCTACCGTGATGGTAACGACGAGAATGACGCCGCAATTAGTGGTAATGACAATGATGACAGTATCAATGGTAATGACGCTGCGTTTAGTTGATAACGACAATGATACGGGATGCATCGTGTGCAGCATCATTAATCTTGCCTTCGCAAATTTCTGCAGTGTAGATTCCACGTGCTGTCAGAATTTTTTCAACACTTGGCTAAAGTTTGTAACACTATCTGTGTTAGCTTTGTCCACGCGTGATCGACATCCGGACCTCTAGTCTGCAGGATATGTGTCGAAGATATTATATGCAGAATTTTACATAACAATTAACCGTGCCTAAAATCGTAAATAAAAGAGTACTCTACCAAAATCGTCGAATATAATCGCAGGTCATCCGCAACAATTAGTAAATCACGGAAAATATATTCAGAAAAATATATCCTACATTTTCCGTGATGGGTGCTTCTGTGCATTTTGTGTGGTCAGCTCAGTCAAATAATTTTAAGACAATCTGTACATTAATCCCAAAAAAATATTATATATATGGTAGCCAAAATTACGTATGGCGTATAAATATCTTCCACAGTTGAATGTAAATTGATGTCCAGGCCAGCGAAAAATTTAGTTGGGACGAAATTAGCCCAAAAACACTGTCATATTGGGATACATGCACATTGAAAAATGTCTGTGTCGGTCAGAGCTGCTTCTACTGTTTTTTTTAGCGCCGCCACAGCCTGAAATGTGCAATGGTGACCAGCTATCGAAGCTCGTTAGACAACATTGACTACTAGAAACCACGATATATACAATCCCAAGCAGCACACCAACATTGGACCGACGATGTTCCAATACCGGAAAACACCGGCATCAATATTGGACCAACACAGGCTTTTCGGAAAATTACTACTTTTTCCGACATTGGACCATCATTCGTACCAATATTCTACCAACGTACATCCACTTTGGCCCAACCAACAAGGGCTTATTGTTGGATTTCCATTCATTGTCCAAGTTGGACAACTTTTATAATTCATTGGAAATCCTATGGTTGGAAAACTAGTGGCTTAACCTTCATGGGCACATCATTGGTTTTCCATTCATGCCCCATCATAAACCAATGGCTTATCCTACATGGGCACATCATTGTATATTCCATTCATGCCCCATCATAAACCACTAGCTTATTTTACATTGGCATATCACTGGTTTTCCCATTTATGTCCCATATACAACAGGTATGCAAGGAATTTCCAGCAGTAGTAATGCATGCAGCCGCTCATCCTATCGGTTGTACCTTTGGATTTTGCTATTTAATGCTAAAGAGCAAACACAGTTATTCAAAATGCAGAAAAATGTTTATTTTCTTTCAATACAAGTGCATTTGCTTGCCTGCTGGCGCAACATTTAGATGAGGTCTAGGGGAGGGAGGGTGCTTGAGAGTGAGTGGAAGGGGGCACGGGGGAGGGTGCTTGGGCGAGGATGGAAGGGGCCACCACGGGGGAGGGTGCTTGGGCGAGGATAGAAGGGGCCACCACGAGGGAGGGTGCTTGGGCAAGGATGGGAGGGGCCACCACGGGGGAGGGTGCTTGGGCAAGGATGGGAGGGGCCACCACAGGGGAGGGTGCTTGGACAAGGATGGAAGTGGCCACAGGGGAGGGCTGTGTGATAGGGGTGGAGGGCATGCACGGGCCCACAGTGCAGGGGATGCCCCTGCACTGGCATCTGCATGTGGTGCCACTGTGGTAGGAGGGGTGAAGGCATCTGTAAATCTCCTTTTCCTATCACCCCCCCCCCCTATCACAGGAACCTGGCAGCCACCTGCGAATAAAGCCCTGCGTTTCGCTGGCATCCACCCCCAGCTTCTCAGAAATTGCATCTGCAGAAAATAGGTGGAGTAATGAACAATTTTTAAAACACTCCACAAACATAAAAATAATGCACATTATTTAATGAAAAGTATAATGGGCAAATAAACGGGTTTGGCCATTCAGAAGTGACATCGGCTATGAGGGTGCCGTATATATACTAATTTAGATCACCTGGAGCCTTTTAATGTACAGTCGACGACCGATTTTTCGGACTCGAAACGGACCATGAAAATGTGCGAAAAACATATGTGCACCAAAAAAGCACAATTTATTGCCTATTATTCACTTTGAGGACGGAAAAAGTCATGAATGCTTTTCTGCACCACGCTCCACTTCCGTGCTAACAGGTCCACCTGAATTTTGCTTGCATCAGCTCAGCTTGCGTCGGCTGCGCTGCTGCAGGTGAGTCATCATCGTCCTCGCTCTCAGACTCTACAAGCACTTGGCGAATAATTCCTATATCTATGAGCCCAGAGCACAGTTCCATGGTGGTCCATGTCTGTGAACTTTGACAACGTGACAGCCGATGGAATTTCGACACCAGCAGTGCGAAGGTCGTGAATGAACTGCTCACTGCCTGGCAACTGCTCGACGACGCTCTCCTCTTCCAAGGCAGCCGACTCGTCATTCAGGACAAATCCCGCGTCGCAGTAGCAATTGCGCAGCGTTGTGGGTGCTACATACTTCCACGCATCGGCGAGGGTACTAAGTGCTCCAAGCAAATCGACAGAGTAGGTTTTCCCACTGTCGAGGCACACCACAACCACCAAACACTAAATCACAAGACCCACTCTGTTGAGTGCCTCTAGCTGTCGCGTTGCAAGAAAATTTTTTTTTTATAAAATCCGGAAACAGAACTGAAGCCGATTCAATAAAATGCGAGCCACAGTAGCGACAGAACGTAGTTCTCACATCAGCATGACCACGGCTAGGCCTATACGGCAAACACACAGAGGAACAGGCAGTAGAAGCGATCACGCTAAAAAAAAAAAAAGCACTCCGGCAGCGACGTTGTCCCGGAAACGGAAGTTGCTAGGCAAATATTATAGCCTCGATCCAGCGTGTTTAGCTAAGGAACGGCACCATGAGCGGCACTCAAGGCCGGCACCGGTTTCGAGGCTATCGAAGGAAAAAGTACAGAAACAAGATGGCGGCGACACCGCTCAAAATGTGTGGCAGTTGGCCCGGCTGACGCTTGGAATGTCCCAAAAATCGAATAGCCCTCCTTAGAGTGTCCGAAATTTTGAGCAGCGTAATACATTGACTTTATAAGGTATGTCCTGGGGCCGGGAAAAAGTCCGAATAATCAAGCATCTCCGAAAAATTGGGCGTCCGAAAAATCGGTCGTCGACTGTATACTGATGATGAGCCAACACTGCATTCTTTGCATTTAACCTCCATTATTATAATTTCAACACAACTAAACACAAATTGCTGAAGAAGCCTCTTTAAATAAGAGTGCTGCCCTCTCATTATGGTCAAACCACCTTGCACTTGCTAAACGGGCATCACAGGTGGCCGGTTAATAAAAGACATGCGACCTCCAATTCATAACAGGAAGACACCACTCTTTGGAGGGGCAAGTTAAACTTCGAATTATGGCATAAAACGATACAGCTCCAGAAATGTGGCAATAAATAAAATTACAGAAACAACATATGAACGTTTTATAATCAGCAATATGGCAGATTATTACAATATTCTTCAATAAGAAATTTTAGCACAGCTCTTCAGATAATTAGGTTTTGTGACATGCCAGATATAGTCTTCATTTCCCACATATCATTCATGCTTCAATTCACTCCATTCCCAGGTCTTCACTGTTATAATGGATGCCTTGATGTTGTGGCTGTAGGAAGAAGGAAAACAAAATGCATGGGCCTGCTACTGGTTTGTAGTTGAGCCACCTCCGCTGCCTCATGCAGAGAGAAGAGAGAAAGTAGAGAAGAAAAAGAGGGAGAAAGACGCGCGCCGCAACAACAGCCGTCGTCCACCCCCTAAGCGGTGGCAATAACGGCCTACAACAGATAGGAATACAGTGGCAGGCCAGCCCCCGCCGCAAGTGGCGTTGACCTACCAGTCCCAGCCCCGTAGGACCAGGAACAGCCACCCATATAATGGAGGCCTTGTGGTCCAAGAAGAGGCAGTGTTTTTCAGATGCTGGATCAATGGCAGTTCTGATAAGATTAGAAAGAAAAAATAAGACCTTTTGCATAGGTTACATGAGGTCATCACAGCAATGGAGTCGTGCAGTTGTCTTGGGCAGTGCATAAGCATGTTTCTATTTTGTCCATTCACATTTCAGTAAGGCCCATTACACAACAAACTGTACAAATGAAGCATGCCTCTCTTACCCTTCCCCCTTCTCCACTCATGCTTCTGCCTTTCCCTCTTCTCAGTCTAGCTGCTACCCTTCCCCCGTTCTCATCATGAACTGCTTTTATGGTAAAGGGTGGAAGCAGGCTCAAGCATTTTAGAGTAGCTCAGGGAGCAGTAATAAAGCCATTTTAGAGCAGCTTTGGAGAAATAAAACGAGTATTTGAAGGACTCAAATTATGTTTCGAGCATGTTTTTGGATGAAACTCTTCTATTGACGACAATTTTCACTTCTCGACATAAATACATCCTATTTGAATGCTTTTGACTTAAAATTCAATGCTTTGCCGATTATGCACGCAGTCAAAATGTACAGGTCCTTAAAGTTAAATATCTGATCTGAGCAAAAATTTGGAGGAGACTAGCAGCAAATGGAATGCCTGCTCCTACACTTCATAGCTTAATATCAACTTTGGAAAGCCTTTCACTATTTTGACTTGAAATATTCAAAAGTGGAGTCTACCATTCTGATGCGCTAAAGCATCAAAACTTGTTTTTAGCTCACACTGATGAGCAGCACATTTCTGCTCTCTGCTTTGTGCATATCCTTTTTGATCCTATGCCTGTGCTGACAATATTCTGGGTACTGGTCAGTAGTGGCTGCAAGGAGGACAGACGGCACTGAACGGTAGCCTTGTTCTCCTCCTGATTCTGTACATCACGGCCTCCTGTTAGTAACTGCTCACATCTTCACTTGAGTTATGCTTGGGCTTCCTTAATTTCAGTTCAGTTCAGTTCAGTCGTGTCCGACTCTTCGTGACCCTATGGACCATGTCACGCCACGCTTTCCGATCGACCCCGCCGGGGTGGCGCAGTGGTTACGGCGCTCGACTACTGTTCCCAAGGACGCGGGATCGAATGCCGGCCTCGGCGGCCACTTTTCGATGGAGGCGAAAAGCAAGGCGCCCCTGTGCTGTGCGATGTCAGTGCACGTTAAAGAACCCCAGGTGGTCTAAATTTCCGGAGTCCTCCACTACGGCGTCTCTCATAGCCTGAGTTGCTTTGGGACGTTAAACCCCACAAACCAACCAACAAACCAAACCAACCTTTCCGATCTCTCACTCTCTTCCTAACACCACCTAACTTCACCTGCATTGCCTCGAGGATGCCATCTAACCATCATCGCGTTCGCTGCCTACCCCTACTCGGCGACCCTCAACCTTTCCCAACATCAAATCTTTCTCCAGCAATTCCTCTCTTCTCATCAAATGACCAAAGTAGTTGAGCTTTAACTTTAGAATTTGACCCTCCAATGAGCAGTCAGGGTTTATGGTCGACAATATTGACTGATTTGACCTTCTGGCAGTCCAAGGAACTCTCAAGAGTCTTCGCCAGCTCCACAATTCAAACGCGTCAATTCTTCGGCGGTCAGCCTTTTTCACAGTCCAACTCTCGCATCCATACATCACAACTGGAAAGACCGTAGCACGAGTTATACGGATCTTGGTTGGCAGACTAATTTCTCTGCTCTTTACTAGGCGGTCAAGGCTAACCATTGCTCTCTTTCCCAGAAGCAGGCGTCTCCTAATTTCATGGCTGCAGTCTCCTTCCGAGGTAATCTTGGAGCCCAAGAAGAGAAAAACTGTCACAGCTTCCACTTCTTATCCATTGATGCTCCAGGACTTGATAGGGCAAGACGCCATGATCTTTGTCTTTTTAATGTTCAGTTTAAGCCCAAACTTCTCACTCTCTTCTTGTACGCGCATCAGAAGTCTCTTGAGTTCCACTTCACTTTCTGCCATTAAAGTGGTATTATCCGCATATCTAAGGTTGTTGATACGTTTTCCAGCAATCTTCACTCCAGCTGAAGGCTCGTCCAGACCTGCTTCCTCATGATGCACTCTGCATATAGGTTAAATAGGCAGGGCGACAGTATGCAACCTTGCCTCACTCCTTTCTCAATTGGAAACCAATCAGTAAGACCATGCCCAGTTCTGACTGTGGCCTCTTGTCCTTCATACAGGTTCCTGAGGAGACAGATGAGGTGAATTGGAACTCCCATCTCTTGGAGAGCTTGCCACAATCTGCTGTGATCTACGCATTCAAACGCTTTCGCATAATCAATAAAGCAGAAGTAGATGGGTTTCTGGAACTCTTGCTTTTTCCATGATCCAGCGAAGGTTGGCAATTTGGTCTCTAGTTCCTCTGCCCTTGCGAAACCTAGCTTCCACGTGCGGAAGCTCCCGATCTACATACTGCTGCAGCCTACCTTGGAGGATTGTCAACATCACCTGTCTAGCATGCGAAATAAGCGCGGTCGTGCGGTAGTTGCAACAATCTGTGGCGCTGCCTTTCTTTGGAATGGGGATGTAAACTGACCTCCTTCAATCCTGTGGCCACTGCAGGGTTGTCCAAATCTTCTGACATAATGTATGCAGAATTTTAACAGCGTCATGGTTGAGGTTTTGAAGCAACTCAGCTGGAATGCCATCAATTCCGCTAGCTTTGTTCTTAGCAAGGCTGGCTAAGGCCCATTCAACTTCAGTCTTCAGGATGCCCGGCTCGAGATCAGTAATTACAACCAGCTTATGTTGGGTTTGCACATTCGGGTCCTTCTTGTACAGTTCTTCTGTGTATTCCTGCCACCTCTTCTTTATCTCTGAGGCTTCAGTGAAGTCCCTGCCTCGTTTGTCCTTTATCACGCCCAGCTTAGCACAGAAGCTTCCTTTGATATCTTTGATTGTCTTATACAGAACTCTTGTGTTCCTTAATTGGCTGTTGTCCTCAACTGCTTGGCACTGTATGTTCAGGAAGGCATTCTTATCGCTCCTTGCTATTTTCTGAAAATCCGCATTGAGAACCTCGTATCTTTCTCTTTCCCCCATAACTTTGGCCATCCTCCTTTCCTCAGCTATTTGCAAAGCCTCTTCAGATAACCAGTTTGCTTTCTTGCATTTCTTTTGTTTTGGAACCACCTTAGTAGCAACTTCTTGTATTATATTACGCCACATCTCTTCGGGCTCTCTGTCTTCTAGATCTAATTCTTGAAATCGATTCCTCACTTCCAAAGCATATTCTAATGGAATTTGATTCAGATCATACCTGAAAGGCCTTCTAGTTTTCTGCGTTTCCCTCAATCGGAGCCTAATTTTGGCAACAAGAAGCTGATGATCGGTGCCACAATCGGCCCCAGGCCTTGTTTTTACTGCTTGTATAGCGCTTCTCCATCGCAGCATTACTAGACATCACAATAACACCTGAAGACATTGATGTTTGCCATAGAGTAAAGGCTCGTAACAGCTCATCTTGTCCAAATATTGTTCTAAAACTAAAAAGCCGTTCACAACGCAACCTGTTGCTTCAGAAAGCGAAAAAAACCCGACTCTCAATGGCTGACCTTGGACATTCATCGAGTGAGGACCCCATTTTCATAAACGAGCAACTCTGCCCAGCACTAAAGCTGCTACTGGGTAAAACTGTTGAAAAGAAAAAGGCTTGCAACTGGAAGTATGTGTGGGTGAGGGATGGCAGAATCTTCGCTCGTAAAGAAGAGAAATCAAGCGTGCTTCATGTGCAGTGTGAGCGTGATATAGATAATATTGCCTAAAGAAGGTATGCCTGACCTCCTGCTGTGTGTCTGCGTCCTGAAATGGCAATAAAACCTGTAGACTTAAACTCTATCTCTCTCCACTATGATCTGAACAGTCTTACGTGTTTTCACTTGAATATACAGTCGGCACGAAATAAAGAAGATCAATTAAGTGCTCTACTAAACACTTTCAGATTTCAGTTTGACGTCATAATGCTAACCGAAACATGGTTTACATCTGTTTGTGACGTCATGAAGGATGCAGAATATAGCACATTCTTTTTAAACTGAGCGACCAAACGTGGTGGTGGTGTCCTTATGCATGTAAAACAGTCACTTCAATGTGAATTGCTTGAAGAATTTTCTTTTATAACGCCAAGTACAGAGTGCCTTGCTGTGATATGTCAAAAATATCTGTTTATAGTGATGTATCGTCCTCCTGAGGGCAATGTGTCAAATTTTCTCTTTCTCATCGATAAGATACTAAATTATGTAAACGAAAATAAGCTCGTGCTTATACTCGGAGGTGATCTGAATATTGACCTATTAAATCCATCTACACCAAAACACAATTTTGAAACACTCCTGGACTCGCATGGCTTCAACAACCTAATTAAATCTGCTACACGTGTAACACCAAACAGTAGTACTTTGATAAACTTGTTTATAACCAACCAAGCCATACAAGATACTACCGCCGGCGTTCTCGCCTCACATATCAGTGATCATATGCCAATTTTTTTATTTAGTCGATCGACCCCTAGAAAGAGGGTAAAGAAACCGGACGTTTGCTAGAAAATGCAGAATATAAACGACAACACATTGGAAAAATTTCGCACTATTATCTCAGAAACAGACTGGGATGCAGTGTATTGCTCGCAAACGTCTGATGAAGCATATAATACTTTTTTGTCTCTATTTTGAAAGTCTTACCTATCATCATTCATTTTAGTGCCTAAGCAAAAGACTAGCAAATCAAAGAAACCTTAGATAACGAAAGAATGCCTTAAGACGATAAAAAGGAAGGATAAATTGTTCAAAAAGTTCATAACCACACGAGACACAAATAATTGGAAGATTTTTAAACGCCATAGAAAAAAAACCAGTGCTGTGATACGGAATAAGAAGCGAGAATACCTTTTTAATCTTTTTCAGCCAGAGTACAACTCTAAACCGGATGCTTTGTGGAAAAACATAAACAAGATTTTAAACCGTTCTCTTACAGATCACAGCGTTTCCGAATTAACATTAAATGCCTCTCTGGTATCTGGTGTTGAGTTGGCGGAAGCTTTCAGTCATCATTTTTTCAACATAGTTTCGAGTTCACATCATTCTGAGGCAATAAATGGAATTACCAGAAACAGCGATAGTTTGTACTTAGGGCCGACAGATGAGAGTGAGATTCATGCAGAATTCATTTCTACGAATAATAGTACGGTTTGCGATATTGATGACATACAAATCAAGCCGGTTATATACGTTTTAGATTTGATCTTACCGCAGCTTTTGTTTATATATAACTTGGTCCTTTCAACAGGAACCTTTCCTCGGAAAATGCAGGCATCAAAGGTAATAGTGCTGTTTAAAGGCGGCGATAAAAATAACTTGTCAAACTACCGTCCAATATCTATTCTACCAGTTTTTTCTAAGCCTTTAGAAAAATTAATACAAACTAGAATTACTGCATTTGCTGATAAATGTTGTCTTATTACTCCCGCACAATATGGTTTTCGTAAAGGCAGATCTACCGAACTAGCTCTATTAACACAAAAAGAATTCATTCTACGAAGCTTTGAAAACAAAAAGTTAGTCGCTGGTATTTACATTGATTACTCCAAAGCAATTGATCGTTTAAATCATAGGACATTGCTCAAAAAGTTAGAGGCATACGGAATCCGAGGTGTGCCCCTAGATTTAATACGTTCAAATCTGGAGCATCGTACACAAAGTGTTAGAATAGGCGAAAATCTTTCTTCCTCAAAGCGTGTTACTATGGGCGTGCCTCAAGGGAGCATCCTGGGGCCCCTCTTGCTTAATTTTTATGTCAATGATATTGTAAACATTAGTGCAAGGCCAGAGTATATAATATATGCGGATGACACAACACTATTATTTCGAAGCAATGACTACAACGAGCTTGTAAACGACATAAATGAATCGTTGAATCATTTGAGCACATGGAGCAAACTTAATTCATTAGAAATAAATGTAACCAAAACGAAAGCAATGGTATTTTTCGTAAGACAGTCATCGTTGCCAATAATGTCTCTAAATAATAGCATAATTTTTGGCCATGCTCCTATTGAAATCGTTGATGAAGTAAAAACACTCGGTGTTTATTTTCACAAAAATATGTCCTGGGATAGGCACGTAAATGAAACAATTTCACGCCTGTCAAAAGTAGTGGGTATATTAGCAAAATTCCATTTCTTTCTACCGGCCAAAATTAAGCTTCATATATACGATTCATTGTTCTTGTCTCAACTAAACTACTGTTTCCCTGTATGGGGTAAAACTACACAAACAAATTTAAATCGATTATATGTACTTCAGAAAAAGGCGGTCCGCCATATAGCTGGAGCAGACTACTACACTCATACCATGCCACTTTTCAAGAATTTTAGAATAATGCCAGTGGCCCATCTATATTCATACAACTTAGCCGTTTGCTACAAACAGCACATTGCTACCTCTGAATCTACAGTACTTTCCATCGCCAATTTAAGAGAACTTACACGAACATACCCTTCACGTTCTACAGATACTTGGATTGTGCCTTTTGCGAGAACAACATTTGGCCAGCAAATGCTCGCATATCTTCTGCCCTCTCTCTTAAATTATCTTCTCCAAAATAAAGTTGATATTCAAAAGGTTAATAAGAGAACAATACATTTATTTTTTATGTCACAGATGTAAATATGCTTTGCTGTTTTCTTTCATTCTTTTGTATTTTCTGGATTTCATGCTGCATTCATTTTGATGGTATTCACTGGCCCTGTTGATATTTCATGTTGTGCAGCATTAGGCTTTTCCGCAGACTGAATTATGTGGAAAAGGAAGATGTTTGTAACTCTGGTTTGAAACCACAATCTGAATTTTGGATGCACCGATATTGTAATTACTAACCCCTCGCTGTTGCCATGTATTGGGGCCCGAGCGCAGTCAAGTGAATTAACGTTCACTTTTTGTCTTGGGTCCCTCATTTATTCTTGAAATGAAAAAATAAACTTGAAACTTCAAACTTCTCCATCTCTGCCGGCAAAGAATATAATCGATATAATCGATCTGATTCCTGTACAGACCGTCCGGTGAATTCCATGTGTACAGGCGCCTCTTGTGCTGTTGAAAATGAGTATTCGCTATGGTCAGGTTGTTTTCTTGACAAAACTCTACTAGCCTCTGCCCAGCTTCATTTGGCTCGCCAAGACCGAACTTTCCTATAATTCCGGATATTTATTCAGTCCCGACCTTAGCATTCCAGTCTCCTATGAGAAAAACGACGTCTGATGATGGGGTGCGGTCTAAAAGGCATTGTAGGTCCGCATAAAATCTCTCAACGTCAGCTTCTTCAGCAGTAGTGGTCGGTGCATAGACTTGGATAACTGTTATGTTGAAAGAATGACCTTGGATCCGAAGTGAAATCATTCGGTCGTTTTTGGGGTTGTACCCTAGCACTGCTTTGCCCATTCTTCGGTTTACTATGAGCAAAATACCCTGTGTGAGTTTTCAACAATATTGAGAACAATTTTAGTGATTGACATCTAAGTGACATCACCCCCATAACAGTTCAAGTATCAGGGTGTCTAGCAACCACTATTTTCAAAATAACCGACTTTTCCAGATTTTCCCTGATTAATTCAGGTTAAATTTCCTAACAAGTGAAGAGGCTCAAAGATGTAGCTGCTGATGATAATGAGCATAGACGAATAATTCCCAGCAAAAAGCTATTCATTACCCATATTATGCAGTTTACAATAGTGATCAGGCTGTTATTGTTAACGACGGTTTTGATTGGTCAAAATTCGGGTGTATATAGGGTGCCTCGATGCGAGCACCCTATAGTCTCGGCCGGTCTCGAGGGAGACCTGGGGCAGTATTACAGAACTGCGTTCAGTTCAGAACGCTCTGCGATTGGTTGGAAGAACTTCCCCTCAAAGCCTCTCAGAAGGTGCTGTGACGTAAAAGCATTGAGTTCCAATGTTTTGGGTGGAAGTGCTGTATTACCGCCCCGGCCGTACCTATGTGAACAATAGTGGCGTCGCCCGCAGCCATTAAAGGAAACTGCACACGTTCACATTGTTGATAAATGCGCAATCAGCTAGAAAATAAAATTAGTTGAAGACTTGCAGTAGCGAAAATTCTTAAAATAACAGCCGTAGAGTTAATTAAGGGAAGACGAGAGTTGAAAATGGCCAAAAACTGATAGAGAAAAAGCGGTTTCGGAATGTTTATCCTTTCGAGCACCTACACTCGAATTATTAACGCTGAATGCAGTCAGGAAATGTGATCAGGAAATGTGATAAAATCGGCTTTTAAAACGTCACGGCAGCCATGAAATGCCCCCTCAAGAATTTTGTTCGAAATTCCTGCGCACACCACGTGCGTTGCACCCGGCCGATCGCCGCCACATTGGGCTTGGTTTAAAACTGTTTTCTTTGTGCTCAATTTGCGCTATCTCAAAATGGCTTTACTCAAGCGGACTGGCTCAACACCACCTAGACGACTAGGTGGTGTTGACTGGCTGCGCGCACCAGTTTACAGCAGGCTTCCGCGTCTCTCATTGGCTGGTGGGACTGGCGCGTCATTTTTTTCTTGCTGTTTTGCGTTAGCCGCTGTGGCCGCCTCTTCATGCGTGCCTCCGTTTGTGCTCGTGTTTCTCGATGCCCAGCTTTATGCAGTTTTTCCTTGCGATCAAGATGCCTGAAAACAGATTGTAACTGTGCACGCAATAAGCGTTTCGAAGCAGTAAGAAGCGGGCGTGGAATAAAAACCAGAAGTCGCCAGCCACAAGCGTACCGCCAGGACCTGAGTTACAGCCAGTGCCAGACTTGTTAGATGTGCCAGGAACACCAACCACGCTGCCCGATCACGACTCTGCGGGTTCAAATTACAGCTCAAATTGCATCCTGGATCACGGTACACTTAGTTACCGTCGCCGCGTACTACTCTACTGCAGAAGTCTGTTCTGTCGGGAAAGTCTGCGATTCAACGCGAGTTTCACCTCGGCATTAGCGCGGAATACGGTGCCGATACCGAGTTCGGGATTATGGAAATGAAAGTGTTAAGCAATTGTATCGCGCACACGAAGCTCGGAACCTGCGGAGAGATCGCGAAGACATGAGCGGTCAACCGCCGGAGTGTCACAACGAACCTCAGCTGTAGCTCAGCTCGCTGACGCTTTCGCGTTGCCAACTGCCGCAGTGCTTATTCCTGCTTTTTGTCGTGTACTACTCTCACGCAGCGCTTTCGCATATTTTTCAGTACCCAATTTACGTGCGCATTGGTTCTTCTATTGTGGCAGCTCAGCCATGAGCTGTTGTCAAAGTAATATATCGTGCCTCGCCTTACGGCGCGACCACGGTGGGGGCCGCGTGCTCAACACACACACACACACACACACACACACACACACACACACACACACACACACACACACACACACACACACACACACACACACACACACACACACACACACACACACACACACACACACACACACACACACACACACACACACACACACACACACACACACACACAC
This sequence comes from Amblyomma maculatum, assembly GCF_055883805.1. NCBI lineage: Eukaryota > Metazoa > Arthropoda > Arachnida > Ixodida > Ixodidae > Amblyomma > Amblyomma maculatum. The sequence goes on from NW_028146738.1 coordinate 1,070,673, forward strand.
ACACACACACACACACACACACACACACACACACACACACACACACACACACACACACACACACACACACACACACACACACACACACACACACACACACACACACACACACACACACACACACACACACACACACACACACACACACACACACACACACACACACACACACACACACACACACACACACACACACACACACACACACACACACACACACACACACACACACACACACACACACACACACACACACACACACACACACACACACACACACACACACACACACACACACACACACACACACACACACACACACACACACACACACACACACACACACACACACACACACACACACACACACACACACACACACACACACACACACACACACACACACACACACACACACACACACACACACACACACACACACACAAAACAAAAACATTAACTTACTTGCTGTGCGCCAGCTTGAAATGAAAGTGCACTGCAGGATATATTGTGCCATTTTCCCTGTCTTGCTGAAATTTTTGATGGTTTCCCTGACATTTCCCTGATTTTTCCCGGTTCATAAAGTTTTTCTTACAATTCCCGGTTTTCCCGGCTGCTAGACACCCTGAGTATGCTTTGATCTCGCATGACAACCTCGATGGTATCTGCCGGGTTACAAAGCAGAACCATTACAAATCGTGCAGTTCTTTGAAACCGGACAAGCAATCAATGGCTCATAGTAGTTTGCAGTGCGCATTCTCACTGTTCTCGCTTCCTTCCCCACTGGCGATTCAAAAAGCTGGGAGAAAGTGCCATGTCATGTAGACACGTTTATTTTGCAATGGAGTCCCTCCAAACACTTGTGGCTCGTTTTAAATTTACTTGCAAAAAAAATTTATGCTCAATATTTTTGTAGTTTATGAATATTTTATATGTATTACGCTCAGCACAAGACGTATTACACCTTTGCAACTGGTGTGCTGCCAATAGTTTTGACCACGCTGTCCCTATACAATGTACATGCAATTCACATGTCAACACCCCGCTGCACTTCTCAAAGCTGCTTAATCAAACTGCATCAGATTGAATTTTTTGTGAGCAACTTTATTAATAGTCACTGAAATCAGCTTCAAAACACAACACTCCGGTAGCCTGTTTGGAGATGTTCTGGAGCATAGTTGCATTTTGGAGCAGATGGAGCACGGAAAGCAGTTTGGAGCAAATGGAGCAGCACTTCCATACCTGCGGTAGTCAACCTGCAGCTTCTTTTCACTGCACCACTCTCAGGTTCCACGCTATTCTGCACTCATAATTTTCCCCTTTCACGGTAGCTACCTTCCGGTTTCAAATTCCTAGGCTATCACTATACCTACATCCACTAAACAACCTGCCGTCTCTCACCCTCTCTTCTATTATGGGGAGATAGCGAAATCTCCACTTTACCACCTGCTAGCTAATGTAGTGGTACTTCATTCTGCTACTACCCACCACGAGTGGCAGGTGGCCAGCTACATCGATAATGTCTGAAACAGGCACCTATAAAAGATGCATTTAAAAAGTGTGACTGCTCCATGCATGACACAGCCATGCAATTTTGCTGCCACTAGAAATAATTATAGCTGAGATAAGAAGTGGAAGTACTAATGCTCTCAAATTACCCCTATGTGCTGACTCCTCTCGACCGCTCTAAAAAAAGACTAACTTGGCTGTCGCAAAGTAACTTGCCAGTGTTGGCAAAGGAAGTGTGTATGTTTTTGGAACAGCATGGTGTGTTTAGCATGGCAGCATTTTCCTGGACACCAATCACCACTTATAAGCTACATTTTTGTGGTGTGCCAGTAGTTTTACTATTAACATACTCCTTTCCACCTCTGTGTCACAATATAGCAAACAAGGCTTCGTAGCTAAACAAAGCACCAAGAAAGTTTTTGTTAATGTTTGAATTTTAAATGGCAAGAGCAAAATAAAAAATATACCTGTTGCCACTCTGCATAGCCTCATCGAAATGAAGGCCCTCTTCCCTTTACGCCCGTGCAGGCTGTAGAGCCTTTGAACTTCCACTCCCATGATGCTTGTCATGATGTTGCTGGCCACTTCCTTTAGGGATCTGCCTCCCAGGCGCATCAGCTGCTTCCGCTGAAAGCAAATACACAATTATACAATTGCTACTAGGGCATGAAACACTAATCACTACTTTATTAAAATTACATGCTGTCCAAAAAGTAATAATGCGATTACAGGTTTAAAACGACATGAATACCCGAAAATTTACCATTTCTGCAATGTTCGCCGTCATTAATGCGTTATGCAGCGCTTTGTCCCTGGCCATAAAGAGCATTTTGCTTTGCTTTCCATATGCTTCAATGTAGCTCTACTGTCCTAAAATGAACCTCACGAATCTGGCACATTCATTAACTAAAAATAATTGATTAACCCGTGAACCTGCCCTTAATTCTTTCGTTACCGCAAGAAAATGGCAGCCTTTCACGGGACTCTGATGATATTCTTTTGCCAGCACAAATAATACTGCAGCACGCGTTGTAGCAGACAAAATTGCACAGAACGAAATGCTCTTTCCAAAAACATAAGTACAAAGCAAAAATTTATTACAGAACACACAAAAATTGGAGATTGTCATTTTTGTGGCGAGTTCATAAAAGCAAGATAGAAAAGGCATGATATCTACAGATGTATTGTTAATAAAAACAATTTAGAATATACATGACCCAGGAACACCGTACAAAAATAAGCTATCTGTACAGCGCCATTCTTCGCCTACATGAAAAAAAAAAAAACACGACAGACGGAAACAGCCTTTCTCGTGCCATGCAGTGAAGCAGTTCCTGGATTTTGTGAGGCACCAAATCAACACAGCTGCAAAATTGGCTGTAAGGGCCGGGTATACATGTTGGACCACGCGGAGGTCGGAAGCCCTCTACTGCGGCACCTATTTCTCTCTATTTGCCCTCCCACCTTCACGATGGCACGATAGGGTAAGATACCAGCCAACATGTAAATCCCCACTTTATCCGAGCCGTATGAACCTTGTTGCATGGCCTAGGATGATGTGAATTGAAGTATTTTGGCAAGCGGATTGTAATATCACCCTCCCACATCAAAGGAGAGGCCCAAGTTGGCAGCTCCTGCTGAACTTAATGTCAGGAAGTGCTTCGAAATGTTAGTGCTCGGTCATATCAGCTGCCAGATATCGCCTCCCAGTACGTGTTTTTTCGCTCCCTGGACAGGCACGAACAGGCACGGCGAAATCAGGAGACTGGCCAATGCAGCCTTCGCTACAAAAACAAAGTGTTACACGTTAGCCGTGTTAGCAGGGGACGAGGGCTAAAAGCTCAACTCCAAACTGTTACGACCGTGCATCCGCCTTGGCGCGCTCTATTGTTCGCCTGTGGGCATGAATAAGTGCTGTGGATATGTGGTGATGGTCCAATGGCTCTAAGTGAGCCTGTTTCCAGGAATCCTGTTTTGTAAGCCTGTTTTGCTTTGTGGACACCCTGAAAATGCCAAATTGACCCTGTCAAGAGAACGTCTGGAAAAACACAAAGAAACGTCCCCCTGCGGGAAATGCAGGAAGTGCTTTCTTTCTTTTGTTCACCCTTCCAGTCGAGAAGCCCTATCGTCCAGTAAGGAATGCCTACTGGACAAAGGAGACGACAGAGTGACACGTCCGCTGACGTGTAGGACAAGAAAGGAGCATGACGCATACAGCCATTAAGTGATTTCCCAGGAATGCAGGAAAGATTTGCAATTGTCGAAAACGGACAATGCTGGGAGCGAATGCGGCGCCCACGTGCACTTGGGTTTCTGAGAAGTAAACCCACTTGTCAGAACCAGCCTGTGGTTTCTTTGCTGAAGAATAGAAATGTACCTCCTCTCCTCGCCGTTCCCAAGCTTTTCCCGCCAACAAGTGATCACGCCCAACGAATTAATGCCGGACCAGTCAGTGCTTCAGACCATCAGTGCAGTGATGTGTTCGATTGGATGCCGATATCTGAGGGGCGTGCCCTGGATTTGGTTGGTCAGCATCTTCAGAGAGGGGCTGGACATAGGGGGTTTTAAGGACGCTGCAGAGCACGAAATGTCGCTCTGAGCCCTGGGTAAACGGCTCATCCAGTCGCTCCTCGCTATGAACTCTTAACGCTTGCCATTTTGCTGATGTACCCTTCTTTTTCGTGTAAATAATCTTGTAAATAAGTTTCTCAAAGTGCCATTAAACCTGCTTGTACATATTTCACCAACTTCGAAGATTCAATCCTACTTCAACCCCGAGTCTCTGCACGCTACCAAGTGAAGGCCGGGTCGACGTAGCCCCAGCGTCACGACAACTGGTGGCAGCGGTGGGATCTGGATCTACAAGCTACAACATCTGGTGATTCGAGGTGGATCAGAATCTACAAGCCACAACATCTGGTGATCGGAGGTGGCATCTCAAGTAACAAGCAGGCGCAACAATCGGCCAACAAGAGAGCAGCTCGGAACATCGATCGCATGTGTGGGTGAGTGCTTGGCTTTTCTTCTGATGTGGACCAGGTTCTAGAACAGGGTTAGATTTTAGAACTGGTAAAAAGAGTGTGGAAACGCCTTTAGGTTTGGTAGTTTGCACAGTTGTTTTGGAAGTAGCCGACACTCGGAGCGATCATGGACCTACAAAAGCTGCAGAAACCGGACCTGTTGCTATTGTGTGAGGAATTGGGAATTGATACAAGTGGTTTGGCACGAAAACCCTTGATTATAAAGGCAATCACAGATTTGGGAGCCGATGATGAGGAGCTCAGTGAAGCATGGAACCTCATCGGTCAAAAAAAGGAACAGCTCAGACAGCAGAAAGAGCGGGAAAAAGAGGAAAAGAAGCGTGAAATTGAAAGAGAAGCAAAAAAGCTGGACCAAGAAATTGAGCTCCGGAAATTAGACTTAGAGTTGAGCAAGAGGTCGGGCAATTGTCCCCAGCTAGCGGTACCTCTTCTCAACAAGGAGGCAGATTTCAAGATGTCAAAGTACATGCAGCCATATGTGATATCAGGGGATATCGGTCTGTATCTGGCTAACTTTGAGCGAACTTGCGAAAAACTGTCCTTCCAGCGAGACACTTGGTCTCAGAGATTATTGACGGTTCTGCCCTGCGAGGCAGCGGAGGTTGTCGCGCGGCTAAGCAAGGAGGACGCGGACAACTACGAGAAGGTCAAAGCTTGCCTTCTGAGAAAGTATAGGCTTAGCGCCGAGGCGTTCAGACAACGTTTTCGGAACGCTACTAAGTCCAGGGACGAGAGTTACCCTGAATTCCTGTACAATTTAAGAGTTAATTTGGGCGAGTGGCTAAAGAGCACTGATTCCTACAGTGATAGGGACGCTGTAGTCGAGCGAATTCTTTTGGAGCAGTTTTATAGCTGCCTCCCAGAAAAAGAAAGAAATTGGTTACAGGACCGAGGCGACATTAAGTCGGCAACTGAAGCTGCCGAACTCATTGAGGAGTACGCTTCGCGCCGACAATTCAGCAACCCAGCAGTGGATAGGCTCCGCAATCCCAAGTTGAGTGTGAATAACCATCAGAAAAGGCACTTTGCTAGATTTGCAAACGAAGAAAGGAAGGCTTCTTCAGGCAAACGCCCTAGAAAGGACGGCAGTGAGAAAAGTGGGGAAGTGACCAACGCGCAGAACACAAAGAAAAAGTTTGAGGCTAGGAAGCCGCTCACATGCTTTAGGTGTAATGAGCAGGGTCACATTGCCGTCAACTGCCGGAAAGAAAAGATTGTTTTCTCGTATGTCAGTGACTGCGATGAAAATATGCAGCTTTTGGAACCCTACCTGCATGACCTAGTAGTCAACGGGAAGCCTTGCAAGGTACTGCGCGATTCGGCCGCAACGATGGATGTTGTCCATCCGGCGTATGTGTCGCCTTCCGACTATACAGGACAGTGTGCGTGGATCCGCCAGGTAGTGGAGGAACAGAGTGTGTGCTTGCCAATCGCGAACGTGGTCATCGAGGGCCCTTCCGGCAAGTTAACAACCGAGGCTGCCGTTTCAGGAAAGCTTCCTAAGTGCTATCCGTATTTGTTCTCTAACAAATCGGACATGCTAGTGCGAAAGAGGGGCATCCTTTTCGGAGACAGAGTTGTGCCAGCCTTAACACGTTCAAAGGCGCGAGAACTAGCTACACTGCTCATTCCAGAAAAATCCACAGCGGAAGAAACGGCAGTTAAAACAGTGGTCGATGCGGAAGATAGCGGGTCAGAAAACTTTGAGAGCGAGGCATCTCAGATAAGTCAACTAGAAAGTGAGCTTGATAAGACACGGAATGAGGACGTTCTAGAGAGTAACCTCTTGCCGCCGGTGTCTAGTAATCTCACGAGACTTCTAAGTGGAACCCGAGAGGACTTAGCTATGGAGCAAGCCAATGATCCCAAGAATAAGCTCGAAGTACAGTGGGAAGGACCTGCTGAAGTAGTTGCAAAGCTTTCTGACACTAACTACGCAGTGAAAATCCCCGATAGGCGTAAAGCAGTGCGCATTTATCATTGCAATCTTATGAAGCCCTATGAGCAGAGGGAAACCATGGTAAATCTAACGTTAAACCTTCCTGAGGAGATGGGGGACAACTTGATTTGCCTCAGCGAAAAAGGAAGCAACGCTCAGGAGCTTCTCAAAAAGACGGAGCAGAGAGGAGAACTAAAGAAATCCCAGCTGTCCGATCTGGGCGCGATAATAACAGAGTTTGAGGCCTGCTTCGTGGACAGGCCAGGCAGGACTGATTTGACTGAGCACGATATTGAGCTGATTTCTGACGTGCCAGTGCGATCAAGGTGCTACCGATTTTCTCCAAGGCAAAGAGAAATTCTGGATAGGGAAGTAACTCGCATGCTGGAATTAGGAGTAATAAAACCCTCGGAAAGCGATTATGCTTCGCCTGTGATCTTAGTAGAAGCTCCAGGTAAAGACCCTAGGCCTGTGGTAGACTACCGAAAGCTAAATTCTCTCACCAGGGATCAAGTGTATCCTATTCCGAATATTGAGGAGAGAGTAGAACAGGTCAGTAGAGCGGCATATGTGACTACGCTGGACCTTACTCGAGGATACTGGCAAGTACCGCTCACTGAACGCGCCAGCAGATACGCGGCTTTCGTCACTCCGACGGGTAGCTACCAGCCAACAATGATGAGTTTCGGGCTCAAAAATGCTCCATTTTGTTTTTCCCGACTCATGGATAGGGTTTTAAAGGGGTGTGAAACATTCGCGGTGCCTTATTTACACGACATTGCGGTTTTTTCCGACTCATGGGCGGACCATATGGTACATTTAAGAGCTGTACTGAGCCTTTTGCGTCAAGCTGGACTAACTGTAAAGGCCGAGAAATGTTGCCTGGCAAGGGCGACCGTGGACTACTTGGGTCACAATGTAGGTCAGGGTTTCAGGAAACCCAGCGAGATTAAGATTTCTGCGGTAGCAGACTATCCGCGGCCGAGCACGAAGACGGAAATTCGAGCATTCCTAGGTCTGACTGGATACTACAATCACTACATCCCTAACTATTCTGCTTTGGCCAGCCCTCTGACCGACGCTCTCCGCAAGACAGAACCGACAAATGTAGTCTGGGACGAACAAAAGGAAGCCTCCTTCGTAAACCTGAAGGCTGTGCTGATTAGCCGTCCGGTATTGCGAGCTCCAGACTATGACCGAGAATTCACGGTCTAGTGTGATGCCAGTGATCGAGGGCTAGGTGCTGTTCTCTGCCAGAGAGATGACGACGGTAATGAGCACCCCGTGCTCTACCTGAGCAGAAAACTGAGTTCTAGAGAGAGGGCTTATTGCGCGTCAGAGAAAGAGTGCGCTTGCATTGTATGGGCCATTCAAAAATTGCAGTGCTATCTTGGAGGGACCAAATTCACCGTAGAGACGGACCATTGTCCCCTGGCTTGGCTGCAAACTGCGACATCGAAAAACAGTCGCCTTCTTAGGTGGAGCTTGATTTTACAGCAGTACAATTTTGAAATAAGATACAAAAAGGGGAAGTTAAATGGGAATGCGGACGCGCTTAGCCGCTCTTTCTAAGCGGTCCGAGATGTTCCTCACCATGTATCCAAATTGATAATCAGGTTTTTTTTTTTCTTCGTGCGCTTGAATATATGTGACTATGTAAAGCAGCACGTTTGGTTTTCGAGGCATACGTGGGTCCTGAACGTCTTGAGAGTGGGCTTTTCTCGAACAACAATGGCAGTTTTCTTTTAGCCTGGTCTCTTCAGACGGGAGCCGAGTGCTTGTTTAGACATGTGGTTGAGTTTCAGACAGCTCGAGCAATTTGGCCTACAACAATCAAGACAACGCGACAAGCAACAGCGAGCTTCAAGCGTTCACGTGCAGGCCATTAAGTCGTCTCTTCATGCAGCAGCTGCGACTGCTGCCCTCCGAGACTCTTCTGGCGGGGGAGGAGGCTGTTACGACCGTGCATCCGCCTTGGCGCGCTCTATTGTTCGCCTGTGGGCATGAATAAGTGCTGTGGATATGTGGTGATGGTCCAATGGCTCTAAGTGAGCCTGTTTCCAGGAATCCTGTTTTGTAAGCCTGTTTTGCTTTGTGGACACCCTGCAAATGCCAAATTGACCCTGTCAAGAGAACGTCTGGAAAAACACAAAGAAACGTCCCCCTGCGGGAAATGCAGGAAGTGCTTTCTTTCTTTTGTTCACCCTTCCAGTCGAGAAGCCCTATCGTCCAGTAAGGAATGCCTACTGGACAAAGGAGACGACAGAGTGACACGTCCGCTGACGTGTAGGACAAGAAAGGAGCATGACGCATACAGCCATTAAGTGATTTCCCAGGAATGCAGGAAAGATTTGCAATTGTCGAAAACGGACAATGCTGGGAGCGAATGCGGCGCCCACGTGCACTTGGGTTTCTGAGAAGTAAACCCACTTGTCAGAACCAGCCTGTGGTTTCTTTGCTGAAGAATAGAAATGTACCTCCTCTCCTCGCCGTTCCCAAGCTTTTCCCGCCAACAAGTGATCACGCCCAACGAATTAATGCCGGACCAGTCAGTGCTTCAGACCATCAGTGCAGTGATGTGTTCGATTGGATGCCGATATCTGAGGGGCGTGCCCTGGATTTGGTTGGTCAGCATCTTCAGAGAGGGGCTGGACATAGGGGGTTTTAAGGACGCTGCAGAGCACGAAATGTCGCTCTGAGCCCTGGGTAAACGGCTCATCCAGTCGCTCCTCGCTATGAACTCTTAACGCTTGCCATTTTGCTGATGTACCCTTCTTTTTCGTGTAAATAATCTTGTAAATAAGTTTCTCAAAGTGCCATTAAACCTGCTTGTACATATTTCACCAACTTCGAAGATTCAATCCTACTTCAACCCCGAGTCTCTGCACGCTACCAAGTGAAGGCCGGGTCGACGTAGCCCCAGCGTCACGACAAAACCCATGCGGTATGACGTTAACCTCGGACAGTAAGATCAAACAGGCAAAAGTTTTAATTGCAATCTATGTGGGTATGCACTGGTCACCTGCAGGCCTAGCGCACCGGTATAGGGACTCAACTCCAGCAGGAAGAAGTATTTTCAACAAAACTTCTGGCGCTATCCTCGTGGGAACTCCACGGCAGTCCTTTCACGCAACGGGATGCGGGGTATAGAAGTACGCACAGCCAAAGGCCGAACTTGACAAATGCAAAAAGGTCACAAACATTGGAAGTTGGCCGACGTGCTTAGAAGGTGTGGTTTGCGTAATCGCCTAATGTCCGTTAAAAAATCCGGAGTAATAGAGAAGCGCTTCCTGGATGACGTCAGACTAATTTAATTGAATGCCGCCTCAATCGAACGGAACAAAAACAACCGGCGCGAAACTACCCCTATTCATAGGGAAGCATTTCAGGTGTATCCATCCTGCCGGACGACTAGCCGACCAGGGCGATGAACCCTGCCCGGGAGAAGAAGCCAGAATGGGTGGCTGGATAGTACCTAGACTTAAGAAAGCTACACAGTGTAAATAACCTGCCAATGCCAACTCCCAGGTTCAATCAGCCGCTGGCATCGGATGCTGCTGATTGATAATTCGAATTCTTCCACTGATGTGGGGGTGCGGGCTATAAGTAAAAAGAAGTAATACCAAAGAAAGACGACGCCTACACGCAAGGTTTTAAAGAATAACCGGCCCTGAAAATGAGCACACGTTACCATAACTGCAAGTCTTAAAAATTATTCCACCATCTATTCCATCTAGAGTAATAGTAATACGAGTGTGCCTGATAGTCATGGTATAACGCGTAGTTGCTTTAAGTTTAAGGAGCCTTATTTTGACATGTGAAAGTGAACTAAGACAAGAAGCAATGACATGCATGGAATACTTTTTCAACACATATCACAAGCTGTCACAAGTGCAGAAGAAGATTACTTAAAAACACCTTTCCGTCTATAGCCATAAGTGAGTATCAAAATTCTTGAACACTGTAACATGGAAAACATGGATGCCTTGCTTTTAATCACAAAGGCTCACTTGCATTATGTATTGTTTATATCTTACAAAGAAACAGGTAGAAACCGCACAGTCATAATCAATTCCCCTCATGTGTACGTGTCGCTCTGTTGTGAGCAAAACAACAACCGGCAAGTCCGCTCACTCGCTGTGAACGTTTTGTTAGATACGAACGTTTCTTCTGGGAGCTCGTATTCAGTTTCCATCTTTGCCAAAGAGACAAGGCTACCAGAGTAGGTAGCCCCTTACCGCCTGGGCACAGAGCCGCCCCACCCGAGGTCATGGACGAGGAGAACTTCGAGGCCGGGGATGACTCGGCAATCGAAGGTGAGAGCCCTCCCATTCTTCGTTTTTTTTTTTTGCTAGAATATCCGCGTAGCCTTGAATTTATGAATTCGGTAACAGAGGAGTCAATGCACAACCGTAGCAATACTAGTAACCGTAGTGGTCGCTCTGCAATTCATCTCTTGTGAATGGCCGAATGGCCCCAAGCAAGCAGTTACTGCGCGTTTTCTGATGCACTTGTCTTCCTTGGGACACTACACGCGGCTCAACACAAGTGTCCCAGCCCATGAAGGAAATAATGCAATTAGATGCCACGTTATCTTGTGAGGAGTTAAATTAAAAGGTTCCTCGCACTCTAACGATGTGACGGTGATGATGAGTTATGATCGTATTGAAGACACGGCCAAATACAAGGCACATGAAGAAAAGGCGGTTACAAAGATGGCAGTCCAGAGGCGGTCGAGACCCGGCGCGGTTTCCCCATATGGCACCAAAACATCACCTTAAGTGATGTTTTGGTGCCACATAGGGAACATAGGAGAAAGCAGGGACGTGCTGGCCCCGTCCCAGCTTTGCGATGTCAACATTGTCATTCTTGCGTTGTGCTAGATCCGTGCCGTTGCTTTTTTGCGGCTTAAGATTGTGTCATGAAGAAAAATGACCAATGTGGTTGCTGAGGGTGTTCATGGAAGCCACTCTGGTGAACACGAGCGGAGCCGAAGTGAGCAACGAAAATTGCAGTCGGGTGTTTTGCTGTTTAGCCTGTGGGCGCACTAAGTTACGCCAACGATTGAACTTTGCCGCATCCGCGCTACCTCCTCTCCTCCTCCTCGCCCCTAGCGCGCCCCTTCGCTGAAGGCCGGCTCTCCGCCCGATTTCCTGAGCGACGATTGGTCTCCCTGCTGTTACCCTTGGAAACCAACGCGCGTCCGGCGTTTTCCTTGTGTTTTGTTTTTCCGGCGCGCCATTTTTCTCCTATTCTCGGCGAGCGAATATTGCGCGCTGTGCTTTTATTGCAGCGTGCAAGCTCTATGCCGTGCTGTTGCGCGTACAGCTGCAGCAAGCGGCCTGAAGATGGTTATGCGGTATTCATGATACCTCAAGGCAAGCGTGACGGCTTGCGCAAGAGTCAATAAGTTTACAAGATTAGTCGAAAGAAGTTTATTCCTAGAAAGAACAGAGTTGTTTGCGACGTAATGCGCCTTTCTCACTCCCTGTAATAACGTGTCACCTGACGCTGCGTTTTCTATTCCTGCTTGCTCCTCAATATTTTTGCGGCGGCAACATGTTCATTGTATAAAAATAAGGTTATCCTCTGTAGCATGCTGAATATCCTGCGAGGCTCCAAGGCTCCATCATTTCACACGCTGTCGACTTCTGTAGTCAGAAATAAGGCACTATAATCTGATTTTTTGCTGTCAGTGATAACTGGAAAAGTACAGTATCTCGATTGCATTTGTCGCCATTATGCTAAGATCCGTGGCCTCCTTCACTAAAAATCAAAATTGGGGCTTGTAGAGGAGCTAGCCTTTACAGCTTGTACTTTTAGTCTGCGTCGGTTACTCAGGAGCAATGAATGCTGGCCCTGAAAAACTCTTTGGCAAGTAAACCCGAGGTATTGCGGGTAATCTGCACTAGTTAGGTCGTACGGCATTTTTTTTCAATTCTTGAATGTGTCTTGCCATGCTTCGACGCACGCGTGGGTTAAAAAGTATGTGTTCGTTTTATCAGGGATACGGCCAATGTGCAGGGGGTGTTCACATGATCACACATACTTCACTTTGACCATGACTACTAGGCGTTGGCAAGTTACCTTCGCTTTGAAAGCTGGAGCTCTAAAACCGCGATTCCGCGTATTCATTTACTGCGAGAAGCGTTTTCCCATCAATGTCAAATCAGCTGGAATCATTGCATCAATTTTCTGTATTTACGGAACTTAAACAATCGATAATTATTATAGTTATGATGTAAAAATAGGGAAACATTTTGCGAGCAACAATTATTAGCACTCTAACATATTACTCATTTCAAGTGTATGCAAGAGGATTTTTTTTTTTCACCTAGCCTGAGTGATTAACTCATCGCTCTATGTTCTAGCTACACTTCACTGAAGACCGGTTTGAGCCGCCAATATTACACGAACTCGAAAAAAAAATACTGAGGCCCAACGCAGTTCCATCAATTTTCTCTCACCGACCTGTCCTGAAGCAAAGGAAGCCTCCTCTACAGAGACATGAACCTCGCGCTGATAGTAGTCAGTTATTTCTGTGGCTTGCTCTTTTCCCACCTCCATTTATGAGAAAACAAGAAAGTATAAGAATTAAAAGTCAATGTATAGTTGTCTCGTCAGATATTATGAGGTAATAGAGATATGACTGACAACGTAAGTCAATGAAAATTGAAGTACATCAATGGGTCATGGGACGGCATCAGACTAAATAGTGATGGTTATGAATAGTGATAGCTAATGATGGTGACTGTTAGGAAGTTAATAGCAAATGATAGTAATAGGCCCGGATAGTGAGGTGATAGTGTTCGTTGCGAATAGTGACAGTTATGATAGGTCACTTGACGGCATTAGTAGATATAGTGATAGGATAGCGATAGTTAATTATTTGGCAGTTATATGCTTTCTCCTTTCCGCACGTTGAAGACTTAGGTGCCCCCTGTTTTTTATTTGATTGTTGCGTTCAATGAAATTACGCACTTTTACATAGCGCATAAGGCCACAGCATGCTTGCCCCAGAACTTCAGTGTGTCGGCAATAGGGCCCACCACTTCTCCCAGTGTACCCTGCTGTCTTTTAACCACACGCGAAGTCAGTGAGTGGCCGCGTACTCATAAAATTATTTAATTCCTCCATCAGCATCATATCAAGACAGCCGTGGCAAACCTGTTCCTTGGCTCAAAGTTTGGTTTTATACAAAATTAACTTATTAACGCAGATTATTGCGGATCGCTAACTAGCACAGTGCCATTACACTTGGCCAAAGCTTTTCAACGGTATACGGTTGGATGTTGCAGATAAAATTTAGATTTTAATGGCAATTTACTAAATATCAATTAATTTGGCACAGTAATTGATCAAAATACATGCACAATTAACCAATAATCCAATCTCATGGTTGATCACGTGGCATATACTATGCTTAGACAGATAGTTTGACAGTAGCGAAATAGACTAAGTCCTGCTTTGACCTTCTCTGATCTTGAAGTTCAAAGCACCAGCCTGGATCGTTTTCCGAAGTTTTACCGCGGTGACAGATTTCACACTCTAAAAAAACAAACACAAAATCAGAGGCAGTACTAGATTATGTGCACAAAGTAAAACACCTTATCATGTCACTTAAAAAGTCTGCAGCACAGAACTCGCCTGAAAGCTTTGTTTATCAGTATTCCCCATTCAAACAGTTGTAAGAAAAAAAAACAATAAATTCATGAACGTTACTTTCGGCATTCTCAATGCTTTTCTCGCAATTTTTCAAAACTTTTGTGCACTCCTGGAGTGCAGAGCTGGTCCAAAAGCTTGCGCTTCACTCCCTGCTGCGGCCGGCCGGCGGGCGCCAAGGAGAAAAAGCGTGTTGTGCGCAGCGCTCGCCGCCGCCGCGCAAGGAGAATCGAGGAGGAAAGCGCGGAGCCGAGGAGAGTGTCGCTACTTTCAAATGATCAAGGGATTTTAGGGTTCACTAGTACGTTTTTCCCTCTGTCAGCATTCGTTCTCCAGCAGTCTATTTCTCTGCAACTGTTGAAATCACTGGTTCTGCGTTTCGGCACCCGGCTGCAAGCGCACGAAGCATTTGGGCCCCTTTCGCGGCGCAGTAAGGCAGCCAAGCACATCGTGAATCAGTGAGCGTTCAGTGTAAGGAAAACAAATACAACGTGCGATAAAATCGTCCTTGTGACTAAGTGCGTCTCCGGTGATGGCCGAAGAGCTTCCGCGTCCAACGCGCATGCTGTGGTGTGTAATTTTATTCAACGTGTGTATGTGCGTGTGTGTGTGTGCGCGCTTATATGTGCGCGCTAGCATCTTGTGCACCGTGTGCGTACGTCTCGTGGCGAAGTGATGAGTTGAGCGCGTGATCACGCCTGTGTCACGTTTTGGTCGTCGGTGGCTTTAATGCAATGCTGTGCTCTCTGCATGCCTCCATTTCACTGTCTCTGTGCTGTAAACGACCCGTGATCAGCACAAACTTTCGTCCTTGGGTCGTGTTTGTATTCACAAAGCATTTGGGCTGCGATTGGCGTGAATTGCAGTAACATTCGCGCTGCAATCAATGCACAAATGGCAAGAAAGGTTTTATGAAGTTGGATGTGAGGAAAAAACAGGAAGAGACACGCACAGACCACGTTTTCACTAGTTGCTGCTATTGCAGCATTTTATTTTATACCTTTATTTTTGCAATGTGCACCACAGATGTGCTACCATTTTTCCCCCACTTTAGTACAGGTATGTTCTTTGTATGAAGATTGGGAAAGACTAAACCTTGCTATTATCTTTGTTTTTGCTGGCCGTATTTTTACCTTTTGACATATAGGAATTGCAGTATGGTGTGTTGCACTGCAGAAAACAGTCTAGTTTGATAGCTAACAAGGGGTATACTCATTACCTGTGTTGCTTGATGTTGAATAAAAATAGTAAGCTTGACGAACAGGACTTTTTGTGTGGCACATGTCTTCAAAAATCGGAACAGCTGTCAGACGATTTGGTGGTACTCCACATTTGTGAACAGGGCATACACATAAAACATGAAGTGATTAAGCTAATCTTACTGAGCAGTGTCAATGACAGGACTTGTTGCCGCTTGGCTGGAATACCAAGCACTCATGAATCAATTGTAGTCGTAACAAGTCATTGTTAGACATTTGGTCATTACAAGTCATTTTAGTCATTTCTAATCAATTGCAATTACAGGTCGTCGGTACACATGTGGGTCATCACAAGTCATAACCTCTAATAATCAATATCACTATCATTTTTCCTTTCACCTGTTCTCATATGACAAACTTCCTGGTGACGGGTCCGCCGCTCACCTACTGAAAATAACAAACCGACTATGTCTTCATTCAAGCACCCATATAGTGCTGTCTGTACATCCTCTGCCCATACGTTTTGAGAATATAATTTTTTTCGTTTACAGGATTAGCATGTCAAGTTTTAAGCAATGTCATAGTCGGGATGTGCACAAGCTTAATGCGCCTTTTTTTAACATACACTGAGATTGCACAGTGCATGGCCAGCTTTGTGTTTAGTCACCATCTAAACGCAGACGCCAAGGCCAGAATCGAAGTAGGGTTCTCCAAATTTAACAGTCAAGTTCCATAAATTGGGCCACTGCGTTGTGCTCAGACAACATGAGTACCCACAGGCTGCCGAGCTGCAAGCTGTGATTTGAATGATGTAATTTTGGGCCTAGGAACAACACAAAGGCTTGGTAATGAGAAATTATGGAGGCTGAAAACAAGGCAACTAACGAAGGAAACAGTTAATTTTGCAAAAAGAAATTACTGAGAAAAATTATTCTAGAAAAAAAAATCAACACAAGCAACAGGCATGCAAATGCTTGCTGGGCACTGGCCTTATTAGAAAGTGACCAACTAGCATAAGCCTCTTGCTGCCGGCTGAAAACATTTTGCATGCACTTGCGCAATGACATGGGCAAAGATGTTCATAGAATGGCTGAAAAAAGAAACATGCAGTAGACTGAAATCAGTGAACCACAAAGAGTCCTAATAACTGTCAGCATTTCGAAACAAGCACCACCAAATAGGAATGTTGCATGTTTATGTAATATTATACTAGAGTATTCAATAAAAATTGCATTGCAATATTCTACATTTTACACAGATACCTCTTGAAAGATTCAGTGCACTATGCACCACATTGTGAAATACAAAACAGCAATTTAATAATAATAATAATATATTATACTTTAATTTTCCTTTGTTACAAGGAAAGGGAAGGAGCAGCCACTAAAAAGCTGCTTCGAAGAGCAGCTTGATGGGGTGGCTGCCCCTGTATGCGACGGCATTTAACAGCAGAGAAGTCACACTTGCACAATGAATAAATAATGAATGGAGAGATAATTAGATTACAAAAAAGTGCAAGGTAAATTAGGAAAAATACTTGAACACAATACAGAGACACGTTGCAAGATAGAACACTTAATTTAAAAATATGTATTCATAGAAACATTTTGCGCATTAATTTAATGGATGAGAGAAATCTTCAACACTATAAGGAAATTATTGATTTAATATTGTAGGAAGCCTGAAGCGACGCATCTGCTTGACTTAGTTCGTCCGGCATGCCGTAACGTGCCAAAGCTCTGGGTTACGGGTGTTGTATGTGTTTATGTTGTCTTGAAGCACTGCTATGAGTGTTAATGTGTTGTCCTTTTTATTGATGTCTTTTTTATATAATCACAAAAGCCTGTAGGTATACAAAGATGTTACTTTACTCATTTTTAGCTGCTTAAATATTGGTCCTGTATGTTCGAAGTAAGAAGCTTTAGCAATATTTCTTATTGTACATTTTTGAAGGAGTATTAACTTTCTAATGTTTTCTGCTGTTGTTGTTGCCCATACTAGCAAGGAGTAGTTCACAACTGACGAAAAGAGTGAATTATAAAGCATAATGTTAATGGTAAGTGGAAATACTGGGAAATGTCGGCGTAGAGAACCTATTGTGCGTGGTAGTTTGTTCACTAAATATTCTATGTGAACATCCCATGTCATGCGCTCTGAGAAGTACACGCCTAACATTTTCACAGAGTGAGCAATTTTTATTTTAGTGCTACTGAGTACTATTGATAAAGCTCGATTGCTTTATTTCTGGGATAGAAGAGAACCGCTTTTGTTTTATTGTCATTGAGTTTTAGACTGTTTTGACACGCCCAGTGTTCAAGTTTTTCCAAGGTTATGTTAGCCCGACTGGATAGCTCTATGCCTGAGTGACCAGAGGAAAACAGACTTGTATCATCAGCGTAAATATTGTGTTTTGCAGATGAATCTATGGAAACAAGATCATTAATGTAGAGAATAAAAAGAAGGGGGCCTAAAAGACTGCATTGCGGTATTTCTCTGTATACCATATTGGTGGGTATGCCCCCCCCCTTTTTTTTTCCCTGAAGATTAGTTTAAACACAGCCAAACACCCCATTAAAATTGTAGCATCCCATCTACTTTCAAGTAATAGGTTAACCATTGTCAATATGAGCTGCTAGTGCACATGCAGTTAAAGGATCACGGTGTTCGAATATTAGCAAGGGCAAAGAACATATGCTTTCATTAATGGTATTTAACTTCCCTAATGAAATCAGGTACGAAGGAGAGTGCATAAATACATCAACAACCATTTATTGGTGCTGGGTGTTGTGACGATGACCTACTTTGCCTGCTGTAATCATTAAAGGTACTGACAGCACTGAAAATCTCATGCCTGGAGGCTTTGTTGGAGGCTTTCACCTAACAGCAAAACCAAAGATTAAGATGCTAGACAAGTGACGATACTGCACTTATAGAGCTGACGTGACGAACAGTATGCAATTTTGTTCTGCTGTACCACAATCGAGCTATTTTTCTGCCGAAATATTTAAATTTCTGTAAGCAGGAATGTGTTGGAACAAAATGCTTTCAAACTTGGCATATTGCAATCATTACATTCAATTGTTGGCCTTTTGTGATTCACACAAATATTTGAATGATGACCATTTGGAAGTGAAGTGCGGCATAGCACAACCACTAGGAAATGTGTACAAACAATTAATATATCATGATACAAAATCTTAGAAATATAGCCTGTTGTGCACATTGTTTCCATGCCCTCAGCCTGCTGAATAACCTAAAGAAAAACTAAGAAATTTAAAAAGATCATGAGCCTTAAAGGGTTGAATGTTGAAAGATTGTAGTTTGTCATGTAAAATATTGTGATGCTACTATCTGAAAAAGCCTGAGCCAACGGCAAATAAAGTAAGATGGTTTTCAGTATTCTGTACATGGCACATGCCGAGCGGGAGTACGTGAAGTCATGGGTAGTACCAGCACCTTGCATAAAAGCAATTGTTATAATATAAAAAAATGCAACCGAAAAGCAAAGCCCCCGATGCAATGTACGGTAGCACCTTATGAAGCACCATTTTGTGAGGGCGATGATAGTGGAAATGAAATATGTTACCTCCTGTATTGTGATTGAAGAGCTTTTCTTCACTTCTGTGGTGTTATGAGCACAACTCATACTTTTGATCATCGATTCCTTCATCAGAATGAATACCCATGTAAAACTTGGTAACTTTTATGTCCAACCTGTATAGCAATGAATAGTTGATTATTATGGAATTGTAAGAGTGATTTAGCTACCCTGCTATACTGATTGTCTTGATGTTATCATAAAGGGGTTCTTGCTTAGCTCCCACTCGCACACTAAGTTCACCTTCCGTTAGGTAATTGTCCTGTATCTCCCCTATGAGGGAGAGTTCAGTTCAGTTCAGTTGTGTCCGACTCTTCGTGACCCTATGGACCATATCACACCACACTTTCCGGTCTCTCACTATCTTCCTAACATCACATAACTTCATCTGCAGCGGATGCCATCTAACCATCGCGTTCGCTGCCTACCCCTTTTTCCGGTGACCCTCAACCTTTCCCAAGATCAAATCTTTCTCCAGCGACTCCTCTCTTCTCATCAGATGACCAAAGTAGCTGAGCTATAACTTTAAAATTTGACCCTCTAATGAGCAGTCAGGGTTTATGGTCGACAATATCAACTGATTTGATCTTCTGGGTTTGATTGGTCATAGGGTTTTCTTGGCAGGAAATACTGGAGTGGGTTGCCATTACCTTCTCCAGTGAATCACATTTTGTCAGAACTGTCTGCCGTGACCTGTCTATCTTAGGTGGCCCTACACAGCAGAGCTCACGACTTCATCGAGTTTCGCAAGCCCCTCCGCCACGATAAGGCAGTGATCCATGAAGGGTATGAGGGAGAGTACCACTTGCCAAAAGTGTCAAATACTGCCTGTGTGTTGTGCGATGTCAGTGCATGCTAAAGAATCCCAGGTGGTCGAAATTTCTGAGGTATTCACTAAGTCTCTCATAGCTTGAGTCACTGGGGGACAGAAAACCCCATGAAGCAAACCAATTATGTGTGTGCCATTACAAGCCCCTCATTTTGCTACACTTTCTTGTCCAACACTGACAACATTTACTTTTATTCATTTATTTATTTACAATGCTGTAAGCCCTTACCGGCTGTTACAGGGTTGGAAATAAAGATAAGACACAGAAGAAAGGCACAAACATTACTACAAGAAATACAATTCTAGTTTTTACTTGAAAGCCTCAGCTGAGCTAGTGTTATAAAAATGGGGGTTCAGGTTGTTAAATTCAACAATGGTTTTCAGAAGGAATGAGTGCTTAAACAGTCCAATTCTGGGCGTGTACGGCATGATGGCAAATGAGTGATTAGTATGGGCTGATAATCTTCCTGGGGTTTGGATATACAAAGTAGAGTCTAAGTTAAACTTAATTTCAAGGGGAACATATAAAGAAACCTGAGGCGCACTATTTTTTCTACATATGGTTAGTTCAGGTAGTGAAGCTTGGATGCGTAGAGCAGTCACTGTGTTTTTTGGTAAGCGGAAATTATTGATCTTAAGGCTAATCATTGCACCCTCTCGAGTTTATTAGTCTGATACTGGCAATGTGGGCCCCATATAATACTTGCATACTCTAACTTAGGTTGGACCATACTTTTAAATGCTTGAAGTTTAACATCAGGTGTTGAGTGTTTCAGTTTGTCTTAAGAAGCCAAGGTTTCGTTGAGCTGAACCAAATATCTGATCAATGTGTACGCCCCAATTTAAAGTTTCAGTAATTGTGATGCCTAAGTATGTTAATTTGTTGTTAGTAGTATAGGTAAACAGTAAGGGAGATTTCTTGCTGGTTATGGCAACACTACATTGCACTACACAAGTTCCCTTGCACTTCTGTACTAGCCTCCCCATCAGTTCTCTTTCCGTGCAAGTTGTGCGAGCTGCTTGACCTGCTCCTTAGCAGACAACTAGCTAGTGACTGCACAGTCATGCTTGCTTTAGTCACGGCCGCTCGATGGAAGCGCACTGGGTGCGGCCTGCTGCGTCGCGCCGCCGTCAATGGGCAAGCGCGTCCTTGGAGAGTTTACAGTTGCGCCCGCTATTTCTGCTGAGGGCGCCACTGTTCGGGGACACGTCGCCGGCTCTGAGCGCGCGGTTTGCTTCCTTTCTGGGCTCGTTCGCCTCGCGTCTGCGTGGTAAACGCAAAACTTTTTTGTGTGCGCGTGTGCAAGCACGTTAACGTTGAGACTGGATGCCTTAAAAAAGGCGAAAGCCGCTCTAGGCTCATGGAGGGAAAAGCTATGCGCAGAAGCTGTGCCTGTTATCTGTGCGTCGCACCTGTGCACTGGTGTGCCAGTCGCAAAAGCGGACGTGCAAGGAGGGAGATTAAGAATGAATAGATTGATGGTGATAGGTAATCAATAAAAGTTATAGATAGACATTGATAGAGGTAATGACTAATAATGGTTAATAATGACTAAAATGATTTGTATTGACCAGTATATCAAACTACGACATGTAATGACCGCAATTGATTAGAAATGAGTAAAAGTGCTTAGCGATGTGCGGTAATGACTATAACAGCTAGGTATGACTCATCATTACTGTTAATGACTACGAAATGACCAATATGTGAAACGACGACATGTAATGACCACTGATGGTTCTAAATAAGTAACCTGCTTAGTTATGAGTGATAAGGGCTACAATGACTACGCAGACAGACTCATCATGAGAAACGACCAATATATCAAACGACGACTTGAAATGACGAACTGTGGCAAACGATGAGAGGCAAATGACCGGAGAAGGGTAGGCTTTCGCCGTCCTCCGCTTAAGAGATATCTAAGAGACCTTCTAATTTTATCTGCTGAGCTCGCTTCAGGCAAAGACAGCAGCGAGGAGTGGAAATGCACTCGCTTCCTCTGAAATGAAAGCGGCGCTGAGGTTAAAAAGTCCAGATGCTGAAGCATAGTGCCCTATCAGCTGCCACTGAATTTGCTACAAAGGACAGCAGATTGGACTTGTTGGTGATTAATTATAGGTTAACCGTGCAAACAACGTGACGGGAACACAGGAGAAGAAGACGGCACAACCGCGCTAGTTGTGTCGTCTTATTTTCCTGTGTTCCCGTCACGTTGTTTAACCTATTTAGTTACCAGGGAGCTTGGCAGTGAATTAGGATTTTTAACTATGTGTTGTGAAGCAGATGAACACGATGAGGTAGCACCAGAAGCTTTTCTCGCAGGTTATGTTGCGAGGACATATCAGAAAAAGCTACGAAGGTTTGTTTTTATATAAGCATGCAATTTGTTCTAAATTTTGCCGCGCGAGTCTGAGTGGCCTTGCAAGTAAAGGAGCCTGTACATACATTTGTTTATACTGTTGAGCCTGTTTGAGCCGATGCGATAAAATGAAAATCCATGTTCCACAGAAAATCCGGCGCCCGCTCTGTCGGCGGACAATCGCAAAAACACCCCTCTGGTAAGAGGCACTTTAGTTGGTGATATGGCCAGACACCTTTGGCGCAATGAGAACACATGACATGTTCAATATGGCAGGAGCTGCCAAACCAGAGAGAGTCAATAAGATGTAAGGGTGAAATGGTGATTACTGAAAGCGGGACCCTTAGATCCGAAGTCAGGCACACTATACTCCTATAGGGCACGTTCGTACGGCTGCGGTAAAGAGGGGCTTTATATAGCTATGTGTAGGGTGCTATTTCATATAATGCTAAGTCTCCTCAAGGAGACTTAAGAACCCCAAGTTTTGTTTATTACTACGAGGTTGTTGCTTAATTTATGCGATATTTGGTAATGGTTTTGAGGCAACATGTCAATCGAGCAAGAGCCTGTTGCAGGAAATATAGTCAACTGGACGAGTTACAGGTTAATGGAAATCAAGGACAATGGAGGCTTGATATACCCCGCAAAGGAAGTAATCAAGCTTTGTCAGCTTACGAGCACCTTCATTAACAGGATGATGAAGTCTGAAGAGGCCCGGTGAAGTAGCAAATTGTGTAAACTTTTGGTTTCATCATTGTTTTCTCACTGTACACAGTACCTGCAGCTAATCTGTAAAAACGATGATCGTGCCCATGCTAAGGCGCTATACAAGATATATTTAAGTTGCTGCCCCCCCTGATAGCGAGCTAGGCTGGAAATGTCAACTCAACAGCGGAGCGATGTGTATGGTTATGCATAAGAAAGGTTTCCCGTCTGCGATTGGTAATTTTCTTCCTTTTTTTTTGCGTGGCCATTAAATAAGCGTACTTGGCTGCTCGCTGAATCTCGGCTGCAGTCACGCTGTGACGCGTGAACATTCTTGTGATCACAGCTAATAGTTTCACAACACCAACACTCGATGCGCGTTCTTCCAATGAAAATTACGAACCAGCAAAATTGTAAGGGTTTGCGAGCAGCCAATAAAATTATTATTAAAAACTTTCGGCGCATATACGTAGCACCTTGAGGCAGACCGGCTCTATCAAGCGCGCTTACTTTGTCCGCTCATGCCAAATGCGGGAAGCCATGACGGATAGCGTTCTGGCGTACAAAGTTTAAGGTCTCCAACTGAGTCGAAGATCCCGGGTTATCATCTAGATTTAACCTAATAAACATAGAAAGGTTGGTTACAAGTCGCATTTTCACAGAGGTTGCTCACAGTAGGACATTTTTTTTATTGGATAGCTCTGGCAGCTTAGAACAGGTTGACATCAATTTGTGTATAAAAGCTGTATGCAGGAATGAGTAAATGGTATGAAAATGACACACGGAATTCGCGACACAGTTAAGTGGATATGCAATAGGCTACCATGGCAGCTGAACAGCTTCGAATTGTTCACAGCCGGGTCACATTTTAATGTGGCGAACAACTGGATCCGATGCAACATCACGGTAATGCGAGCTCTCCATTCGAGTGGCCTTCAACCACCGTGACACCGTGAAGTTTTTCGGGGTACACTCCAGTGTACATCCTTGCCGAGCAAGCGCTAAGTGCTGACATGGTCGCACTAGACATGACAGTATATACTAATTCTTGTTGCCAAATTGTGAGAAGCGGAGCTCTTATATCCTTAAAATAAAGCGCTTCTACCACGCCGACACCTCCCTCAAAGCGCAGCCAGGCGCAGCTCTCCGCGCGCGGCTGTCCCCGAACGCTGGCGCCGCGGCGGTGGCGACTGGAAGTAGGCGCCTCCCGCTGGTTTCGGGCGATGTAGCAGGCCGCACCTAGTGCGCTTCCATCGAGCGGCCGTGCTTTAGTAAACGCCATTTCACGTGTTTTGGCACATTTCCCGCATGCTAGACAACCATGATGCACAAGTGCAACAGGCCGAGGGTGAGCGCTGTTCTTTATTTCTTCAATGTGTGTGTGATCAAAGCATGTTTGTAGACTCGCTGTGGCACGTTTTTCTTTTTTTTTTCTTTTTTTTCCTAGGTACTCCCTGCATCAGTGTTCATTGTATGGCAGCATGAGCAGCACATCTTCTTACAGTAGCGGTTGGTTTTGAGGTGACTAGTCGGGCCATGCCCCCAGCTCAGTCGGTCACACTCACTCCTCAGTCACCACCCGTCAAGATGCAGTGAGCACGAGTTAAACAAGTCGTGAAATTAAGTCGAAGCCCAAAGTTCACTCCACTCTTTTCCGGTGCAATTTGCCAACATCTCGCGACGCGGCTATATCGAGGAGACCTAATGGAATGAAAATAGGTGTCATCACTCATGTGACTCACAGTTATGGCGACTGTGCTTCGGACAAAGCCATTTTTGAACAGAGCAGGATTCTTGAACAGTTAGATTCTATTCTTGTATGAGATGCAGTGATGGGAGATTGTGACTTCCTGATAGTTTACTTGTGTGCAGAACACTTGATTGAGCCTCTTTTCAGAAGGGGACAGCAACTTTCGAAGGGTGGTGCTGTCTGAGCACACAAGATAGCATTAGCAAGAGCGTATGCAGAATGAGTAATTCACAGGTTGAAAACTTTTATAATGTTAACAAATATTTCAGGGAGAAAGGTAGTCCAGCTTGAATAAATAATACGCATAATTACAGTTATCGAAATACCTCCGGTTTTACTATTTGCAGCCCACTGCCTCGTAAACACTGAAATGTGGTCATTGCTTGTGTATTGTAATAGATCCGGTTACAAGGGAGTCCTATATGTAACCATGCTGTTTGTTTGCCAGCCTATCGTACAATATCAAATCACTTTAGGATACCCAGTTATCGCGAACTGGTGCCTGCAGAAGACTGGATATAGACATTGCAAGTGCATCTGAACCTTTCTGTAGTTCGTTGTGTTCTTCAGTACTCATCAGCAGTGACTCATGGATAAGCCTTAGCTCGCAAGCACGACACGGTTTTTTTTTCATGCAATCTCTAAAGAGTGCACGCATTCATGCTGTGATGGCAGCTTACAATCACGGTGGCCTGCAAACCTTAGTAATAGGTAGCAATGTTATAAAGGAATTGTCTTGGTAGCCTTCAACACTTGGTTTAGACTTATACCAAATGTGCCTTCCGACATTGCAGATTCTGTAATGTGTAACAAGAGGTAGCCAGAGCCACTGCTCCTGAATTCAATGTCATTTTCTTCATTTTGTACCTGTACACTGTGGTTGCATCTTATGTTAAGAAATTGTCAAGCTTTTCATTACTAGTCAGGGCTGTGTATTGCATATTTATTAAAACAAAATTCCTTGCTCATAATTGATTCATTGCTGCCTTCACTATCACAGTGTTAATTGCATTGACAAGGCACTGAAGAACTCTGGCTTATGCATATAGTGAAGGATTTCTCATATTAACAAAAAAAAGAAGCTTTATTTCAGAGAGAAATTATAAATCTGTGCACCGTGAGTGCAGCCTGTAGGGCTGCCACTGAAATACCTCTTGCAGCAAGCACTGAAGACCACGCCATGGTCATCTGGCCACATTGCCCAGCGTTTGCCCTTCACGCTGTTGCCTTGTCACGGCTTCTATAATTGTGCATTTGGCAGCTGGGGCTTACTGTTTTTCTTTGAATAATATTTCTGTGGCTGTAAAGGTAAGAGGCAGAGATAGACTTGCGCTGTAGAAGAGTGGTTGCATCTGTGTCATCCCCGCAACGTGCACATATGCTCTTGCTGCTTGTGACAACAGCAGAGTCGACGACGAAGTACAGTTTATTCTAATTGTTTCTTGAACTTCACTGCAGCACGTGCGCTGTACGTCCTATGTAGCACCAACACACTGAACCAGTGTCTAAACCTTGTCTGTCGTCTGACCCAACAACTGCTCCAAGGGACATCGCTGTACATACAGCGACATGTCGCAATTCTGGTATCGGTTAAAAGCTTTGTCATTAAGTTGAAGTTCAAGTTTATTTGCATCAAGTACCAGATACATTATTCAGGAAACGCGAGGAAAAAGCTGTCACAAGAGACAGCTTGACAGAGCCTCATGCCACCCAATTGGCATGTTAGCAAATGCAAGTACAAATATCGGCTATACACTCTGTACAGCACATAAAATAAGCATAAAACTTTGATAAGAGGAAGTATGGACGAGTTTAAGCCATAAATATATGTGGCATTACA
Organism: Amblyomma maculatum; assembly: GCF_055883805.1. NCBI lineage: Eukaryota > Metazoa > Arthropoda > Arachnida > Ixodida > Ixodidae > Amblyomma > Amblyomma maculatum. The sequence continues at coordinate 1,097,105 of NW_028146738.1, forward strand.
AAACGCAGAAAAATATTCATACGCTTTAATTACTGAAATAGCATGTGTACATCAATAGAAAGAAAAAAATGGGGGAGTTGTTTAACTTACCTTGCAGATACCTAAAAGTATAAAGTGGTATGGAGTTGAACTGTATATAGTGACATATTTGAGGGTGATTCTGCCAAACTCAATATTAAGGCTGTCAAACCAGTTTAGCATTCTAGGTAATTTATTTTACATCATATGTTGTCCATATTTGGCTTTATATGTTTTTACATCCCAGTGCTCTCTTCTAGGTGTTGTGTATACCGGAGCACTCTTTTCTAGATTGCTTAACTCCTTGAGAAAACTAGAACCATTTTTGTTCTCCTGCTTATGTGCTTTGCATTGTCGATAGTGGCATAGTGCACTGACTAGCAGAATATTATACTTCGGAATAGCTGTTGTGAATAAAAACAGGGCAGTACGTTTTCAAATGATTCGAAGGAATCTTTTTTGCAAAGTATGGATTCTTGCTATATTCCTTTGACATGTAGGTGCCCGGATTAAATGACAGTAGCTTAGCCTAGAAAGAAACAGAGTGTTATATATATGTATCATATTTTTTTGTCAGTATGTGATGATTTCTGTAAAGTGTGCGTATAATCTCTGATAGTTTTAGTGCAATGTCAGCTACATGCAAATTCCACGACAAGATTTCTTGGAACACAACACCTAGTGTTTTAAAACTCGGCACGACCTCAATGCAAACGGAATTAAGCAAAATTGGCTGTTTGAGTGTGATGTGTCTATTTGTAGTTTGAATTATAATGGCTTTAGTTTTATGTTCGTTTATTTGTAGGCAATTCTGTTGTGCCCCAAAAAACAGTCTTTGTAGCATGTGCATTATTAATTAAATCGTTCACCTTGTTTTCAGTGAAAAATATGCTGGGGTTGTCAGCGTGATAAATAATTAACGTTGCATTGGAGCTATGCTAACAAGGTCATTAATTTACATGTTACTCAGAAATGGTCCCACAATGCTTCCTTGCAGTACTGCACAAGAAGCCGGCAATGGATTGGAAAACAAGTGCTCAATTTTTACTATTTGCATGAGGTGGTGCAAGTACGATTTAACTAGATCAGCAGCTTTTCCTTGAAAACCATAACATTCCAGTTTTTTAGTGAGAGTTTTGTGATTTGTGTAGTCGAATGTAGGGAAGTCAACAAATATTCGCCAAAACCAGTTTCCCTCCCTCCAGGGCCTCCAGGATTGATTCCTTTTGTGTTACCGAAGCGCACGCAGTACCTAGCCCCTTGCGAAAGCTGAATTGCGCCTTGGAGATAATATATGTTTACTTTAAAATTCTATAAATTGGTTACGGAATATTTTTTCATATACTTTTGAAAAGATAGGCAATATAGAGACTGGCCTATAATTTCCCATATTATTCTTATATCATCCTTAATATATGGGACCGTGACACGTGCAACCTGCATTTAAAAAGGAAACAACCGTGGACAACAGAAAGCTTAAAAATATGAACAATGCAGGGTACAGGAAGCTTAGACACATACTTCAGTCCAGTTCAGTCGTTCAGTCGTGTTCGACTCTTCGTATAAATAGTTAAATACTTAAATGGCTTTAATTGGATTCGGTCGATATCATTAGCATCACTGTTTTTGAAATTTTCAATTATGGAAATTGAGGACCTCATCTTCATTTTGTAGGGTTGAGAAAAAGAGCTTTCATTGCACCGAATATCTGTTATGTCTGGATCAACAGTTGCTTCTACTGCAATGCTGCTTAAGTGCAAGTTAACAGCGTCCGCAAGTTTCTTGCCTGATATTTTGCAACTGTTTAGTTCGAGTTTTTTCAGCTTTACCGGTTGAGGCATGAGTCTGCACCGACGTCAACCTTTTCTATAGGACATCAGGAGAACACGCTGCTGAACTAAAAGTGTTATAGAAGTATTCATGACTTGCTTTATTTAGATCTTTATCTAGGTGATTTCGGTAAGCTTTGAATTCCCAGAATATATCTGGGCTTTCAGTGGTGATAAACTTGTGGTGCAATTCATTCTTTTTGTATATTCTTTTTGGAAGCTTAGTACTAACCCAAGGCTTGCGAGTTCTCCTATTGTGCTTTACGCACTGACAAGAAAAACTAGATGCATACAGTAGTTTCAGTTTTGCCATGAACTCTTGATACGCATCATTTGCATCTTGCTTTTGAGCATGATATTCTTCGAAGTCTGCGAAACTTTTTTGGAGGAAGATGAATAAATTCTGTTCTGTGATTTTTTGCACTGAAAAACTAGCTGGACATAACTTATGGCGAATGTGACCCTTAGAAGAAATGAAAATAGGAAGAATCACTGACAGCAGCAGTTAAAATGCTTGTATTAGGTTTTTCTGAACTTACGTTGGCAATGAAAAAGTAGATTAGCGATGATGACTGTTCTGTCACTCTAGTTTGTAAAGTAATTACATTTTCTAAGCCATGTACTTTGAAACAAACACCTAAATTCAGTTTTGCAGGATCATTTCCCGGCATATCAATGTTCATATCGCCATCTGAAATAAATTTCAGTTCATTGTCAGCAACAAACCTAAAAGGTGTTTCTAAATGGCTCAAGAATGCAGTTATCGAGTCATTTGGAGACTGATAGCAAATTGAAATAATTACATGTTGTAAATGAATAGTCAAAAGCTCACAATCATCAGAAATAAAGGAGAGATCGGGTAGTAGTTCGCAAGTAAATTCATTCTGCAACAAAATGCATACTCCACAACCACGAGTTTTTCAACTTAAGTAGAACATGTTATAATCTTGAAGTCAGAATATGTCCCTGTCACCTGTTGACCATGTTTTTATAAGCATTATTACCTCAAAAAGCAGCCCTATTCGGTCAAATATTTAGGGTAATTTCCAAGGGGGAGTAGATTTCTAATAAGGGAGCAATTACTCATTAACATCCATCCAAGCCCAGCCATACGGCTACAAAGAAAAGCTATGCAGCTTTCTCAGAACTTCATAGTTAAAGAAAAATTCGTCCTGGTCCAGGGATGTGAATGAGGTGGGTGGATGTCAATGAGTAATTACTCCCTTATTAGAAATCTACTCCACCTTAGGGGATTCACCTAAATATTTGATCAACAACATTCGCACTTCGAGTTACAGATCAATTCGCTCTTGCTCTACCATCTGATCTACTGAGCGTCCTGGTTAGCTCAGTCGGTAGAGTGACTGCACCAGAAAGGCGGTGGTGCCGGGTTCGATCCCTGGACTAGGACAAATTTTTCTTTAACTACGAAGTTCTGAGAAAGCTGTGTAGCTGTCCTTTGTAGCTGTACGGCTACGCTTGGGTAGATATCAATAAGTAATTACTCCCTCATTAGCAGCCCTATTTGTTGTAGGACTGCGCAGAGGTTAGGTTCCTTAGTTTAATCGATCACACATTCAAGTGTAATGATTGGTATGACCTAAAAAAATACTTTCCAATATGCTTTCCGAACTCATGCGGCAGAACGTATGACATTTGATGCGCACTGGTCATAATCTAGACAAAGCAATCCTCCATGTTGGCAGGGAACGTGGAAAAAATTTACGGAACTCTTTCCAGATCGTCTTCGTCATAGATGCGAAGTGTGCCTTTCTCAGGTACACATTCCCTTTTTGCCATGCGAACTCAGTTTTATTTCGGCTGCTTTTGTGGGTGCTAGCCAAAAAAGCAGTCTGTTCATTGCTATTAGGTTATTAAACAGGTCAATGCTGGCCTGTTTCATGTCCTGCAAGTGAGAGCGAGCATCCATCCATTTTCTTTTCGGCACGTATGATGAGAACGTTGCAATTACAATGGGCATCTTATTGCGCCTGGAAGGAAGTCGATGCAGTCCATCAATATTAGAAAGGGTAGGTTCAGGAAGATCTTTGTGGACAGGTCTTTGATTCTCTCTAGAAGATTTTTCTTGGGGCTCTAGTTTTAATCCGTGCATCTCAAAGTTTTGACGACAGCTGTATTGCTACATTCCATTAATCTGCATTTTCTTCTGTTCTTGGCTGGGCGAAGTAGTGCTTTCAATATCATCTACTCTTTTCTTCAGATCAAACATGTTGGAACTTTTTTCTTGACTTGAGAGAGCACAGTGTCATATTGGTCTGATAGATGTTGGATTGATTTTTCAATCTCGGGGATTTTTCTTATCAGTCGGGAGAGAGCGTCAACCTTTGCCGCAAGTGGAAGCAGTAGAGAAACCTTGTCATTCAGTTTGTTTGGTCTATCAGCAATGCTACGCTCCTGTGACCCTTGGCCGCAACGTCTTTCGTTCCTTCACAAGTGAACAATTCTAGGCCGCCCTAAAGGCTTTGCCTTTGTTCCAAAAGGTAGTAGCAGAAACACCAGAGCACTTTTCGAGGTGGTACGAGTTCTTGCACTCTTTGCATGTCAAAAATAAGCTAGCATCCGATATGTTCTCATGGCATACAAAGCACTTACTCATTTTCATAAAATCCCACAGCAGATTCAAAAATGGTTGTCAGCCACAATGGCAGCAGAGGCAGCAGCAGCGGCAAAAGAAAACTGATTATATCAAAAATACAAGAATATGCTGCCAACTTGCAGCTCAAAAAGAAAGCTGTGTATAGTACTTGTGTGTTTGCCGCTGCAGCTGCCGTGCGCCAAATACCGTAGAAGCCGTGTGGTGCCATCCGTTTTCTGTAGTGAGGTTCGCTCCGTTGACTCAGGCGCAGATGATTCGAAGTCTCATCATGCTGGCAGGCGTTCCAGGGAAGTCGATGTTCATCAGCGGTAAAAAAAAGTTGCCAAGCCAGTGCAGAAACTGCAGCTTTAGTTGCAGTTGATCAAAAGTTTTGATAGGATGGTCTGATGCTCAATGAAATATTTTTGGGGACCGCCACAACCTTGGTATCAGTGATGCCTGAGCAAAATTAACAAAGTGGGGTAGAGTGAAACTATCACTTTCAAAGCAATTATAAATACAGCACCAATAACTTGCTTGCTTTTAAGGCACTGTAATATGGCACCAGCGCTAAACATATCTGTGAGCTTAATTATCATGTACTTTGAAATGTCGCTGCTTATTGTTTTCACTTGGTTGCCATGCTAGCAGTCAGATACTATATTGTAAATAATTATTAAAGTTCTTGAAATACACAGTTTTAGATGTTACCATTTAGAACTAATACTGAATCTTGTAGGTAACATCATTATCCATGTAACATTTCCTGTAGCCTTTGGCACAATTTTTAGTTGCAAAAAAAATAATGATAATAATAAAGGTGGCAGCTGCACTGACTAGTTGCTGCTTCTTGCTTGTGATTTCTCTTTTTATTTCACACTTGACTACTGTAACGATTAAAAAAAAAATTGCAGCAGTGGCCTGGTGTTTTTGGCTTTTAGAATGGCTACCGACCCCAAAATTGTGGGGTGAAACCCTGACCGAGGTGACCTCATTTCGACAGAAGGGAGATGTAGAAGCATTCCTGCCCTGTGCACTGCCGATGCAAATCAAAATAAACTCAGGTGGTCAAGCTTAATCACGTATCATTGGTCCCAGTTACTAAACCGGAAAAAAATTATGACTGATGTACCAGATCAAAAACAGCTGGCATCTCATCTTTGAGTTATTGCACTGGTTTGGGCAAGAGGGTGGGGCATCACATAGTCTGCATATTCACACCAGCGATGGAATTGCCACTCGGTGGTTGCAGTTTCCAGAACATGATGTATTTGCTTTGTGCACGCACACTTTAGTGTTGCTGTTCTATCTGCTGTTGACAGACCTACTTAACCAACTAACTGCTTTAAGTTGGTGATGATAGTGAACAAACTACTTAACAGGCAGTGAGGAAGTGGCGCTTCCCAGTCTGCAGAGGTGTAGGGGCCAGCGAAGCAGTACCTTGGATCGCACAACTGTGCTGCTTATCTAACTATACCAGCCCTGCATCACGCTACTTGATCCCATAATTAATTAATTTTTCAGCTTTTACTTGTGGGAAGTTATGCTCAACAGCTACCTAGCTTTGCATCGCATGCCAGAATACCGAAGTTTTTCGGTCAAGACCAAAGTTTTAAGAATGAATTCAGCACACTTGCTTCTTTCAGTCTTTATTAACTTAAGCAAAAAATTCCAACCGCTATATCAGTAGAACCTCCTACATTATCCGAGCAATTAATTTTACGGAAAAGCAGCACATCCCCTTACGTTTTTACCTTGCAGCTTTTTTGCTTCTTCGAAAGCTCTAAGTGAGGTGATGAGAAACGATGGTCATCTGTATACACAACATGTTGTGTTAAAGGCTGCCGTTATTTCGACTTAATTACGCGGGATCTGAGAGATCCTGTTGTTTCTTTCAACCTTAAGAAAGGCAACCCCCATATAGTAGGCCTTACAATTACCATTGTAATGGCTCTTAATGCAGCAAGCTGACCATGGCTACAAATTACTTCACTGCAGCCAAAACTGTTAAATATGCTAGCCAACTGTCAATAGAAATTAATGCAAGAAAAGGCTTTTGAGAGCATATTAATGTGATATAGTGGGGCCAGTAACTTGTGAAAAAGCAAAGGAGTTGATATTGTTACATAGTGGCTTGGCATGAAACAGTGACACAACAGAAATATAGTGACCTGATGACGTGAAGATGAGATATGCTTTAACAAGAGCCCCCCACCCCGCACCACTACCCGCTTCATCGTCTTCGTAGCAATATTAATGCTGTGTTGTATGCCTGCATGTTCGCTTGTGAAAATCAAAACTCTGTGCACTGTGTTTTTGAGGCAGTCAGTCCAAATGGATAACGTCTAGCCATTTTCTGCATAGAAGCACATTCCTTCAGTGAATAGTACACACTATTTATATTTGAACCTTGCAGTCTACATGTTGCGCATTGTGGTGCTGCCGCTTCAACTACTGCATTTTCATTCAGCGGCATTGAGGACAACTACTTTAATTCATGTTCATGCCTTTTTGCCTTTGAGCGGGCATCATTATCCTTTCTTGCTAATTTCTTTTTCCTTCTGCACACAAACATTTATGTGCTTGTGGAAGGATATAGATCCACTGAGCAACAAAGCTGTACTTTCAGTTCAGTTCAGTCGTTCAGTCGTGTCCGACTCTTCGTGACCCTATGGACCATGTCACGCCAAGCTTTCCGGTCTCTCACTATCTTCCTAACATCACATAACTTCATCTGCAGTGCCTCGAGGATGCCATCTAACCATCGCGTTCGCTGCCTACCCCTTCTCCGGCGACCCTCAACCTTTCCCAACATCAAATCTTTCTCCAGCGACTCCTCTCTTCTCATCAGATGGTCAAAGTAGCTGAGCTTCAACTTTAGAATTTTGACCCTTCAATGAGCAGTCAGGATTTATGGTCGACAATATCGACTGATTTGATCTTCTGGCAGTCCAAGGAACTCTCAAGAGTCTTCGCCAGCACCACAATTCAAATGCGTCAATTCTTCGGCGGTCAGCCTTTTTCACAGTCCAACTCTCGCATCCATACATCACAACTGGAAAGACCATAGCACGAGTTATACGTATCTTGGTTGGCACACTAATGTCTCTGCTCTTTACTAGGCGGTCAAGGCTAACCATTGCTCTCTTTCCCAGAAGCAGGCATCTCCTAATTTCATGGCTGCAGTCTCCTTCCGAGGTAATCTTGGAGCCCAACAACAGAAAATCTGTCACAGCTTCCACTTCTTGTCCATTGATGCTCCAGGACTTGATAGGGCAAGACGCCATGATCTTTGTCTTTTTAATGTTCAGTTTAAGCCCAAACTTCTCACTCTCTTCTTGTACGCGCATCAGAAGTCTCTTGAGTTCCGCTTCACTTTCTTCTTTCTTACTTTATACTGCATTAAAATGAAATGGCTGGTTCAGAAGCATCAACAAGCTTATAGCGTCACCCAAGACACATACCCTAGCAAAAATGTGTAAAAAGTAATATAGTAGCCAATAGCCTCTCGGCAATTGCCACCAATAGGCATATTGGTCTGCAGGAATTGGTTCTATGAAGGCCTGTTGGATTATGGGAATCTTGGTGCAGGAACTGTCTCGGGCCACACATCCAAAGCAAAAACGAAGGCAGGAATTTCAAACCATGAATCACACTTTATCGTTTTCCATGCCTGCATAAATTCTGCTATCTGCATGGCTACACTTTAGCCTCTTGCTGCAGGTGTGCCCCAGCTTTGTATCAGATGGTGCCATGAGAGTTAGCTGCATCAAAAAGACTTGTTCAGAAAAACATGCTAACAATACCATGCTACTGTACATTAGAGGGACCATCTAGCAAGCCTGCACAAACAATTTGTATTCCATCAGTTCTCCGCAAGACAAAGCGTGTTAGGCAAACACTTCACTAATATTGAAGATATTGGCAGTAGAAAATAATGCTAGATTGGTAGAAAACTGCCACTGACTATTCTGACCATATCACTTGGGATCGCCAAATCATCCAGATTGCGGCACATAAAAATTTCATCCAGGTTGCGGAACATATAGAAATGGAGATTTTGTCAAGCCCTGGTGTCGAACTGGTGCAGAGAGTCAAAAGCTAGGGCCGCTGTTACAGTATGCACGCTTATTGTTTCCTTTTGTCCATACCTAGCAGTGTATACGGGCTGCGGCAGCCTGATCGGCTGCGGAGGGAGCTCTCAAAAATTTGTTTGCTTCAGTGCACAGCGCTTAAATCACTACTCAATCGCCCTATTTTGTACCTTAAGTTTACGCCCGTTATGTGAAACAACTATAGTGAAGGAAAATTCTTCTTCCATGAGCTAAACAACATCTTGTATAATTCTCCAGCTTAATTCCAAACGTCAACGTTTACGCGCCCTTTAGAAGGTGCTCTAAGACTTGACATTTATTTCTCTTACGCCACTACAAAACTGCATGTGTATGGGCACGCGCGTACATGATAGCTGCGCCGGTGGTCAATATATTTGTAGCCCCGCGTACGGTCAGTACTTCTGCGATTTCCGGATATGGAGGAAGTGGCGATATAGCCCTAGTCGCAGCGCACTCCACATCGAAATACGTAGTTACAGAGGCAGCTTATAGAGACCATATGCGTGGAAGAATCACGCCGCTAGCCTGCAAAATTCTGAGTCATAGTAGGACTTCAGCTACACAGAAGGAGCTAATATGGGCACCAGCTTGGTCACCATGCATAGGTGGAAGAAAACGAGGACGCACTCGCTTCGACCCGAGCCTTTCTTCCCCGAGGAATCCTTCTACGTCCTCCCTCTCTGATTTAGGCTCCCCCTCTCCATTAACAACATATTCAGAGATATTACAGCATTTGCGCCTTGAAAGGCAGACATTCCCGTAGCCCGCTAAGGGTCTTAGTAAATCAAAAGAGGGTCACCTTCGAAGTTTGCAAACTGTCATTTAATAATCCAGCAACACTTCACGCCATTGAGCCCGAGAACTCGGGCAAGAAGAAATTTGCAAGAATTTTGCCTGAGTGCAAATTTTGTGGCCAGAAGGCAAACTTATACCATATCATGAATATGGGCTTGTCAACAAAATTCCAGTATTGACATAATAAATCAGCCAACGTGGGAAGGCTGGGAGGCGGCCCTGTCCAGCTCGGACCTCAAGGAACAACGAGCCCTCGTCGAAAGAGCACGGGCAGCGGCTTTTACCAACGGTGTCCCGGATAAGGGACCCGATCAGCCTTCTCTTAATCTAATGGGCTTTCAATGTGGCTTTCAATGTTTTCATCATCATCATCATTACAAATAATAAGGAAAGCAAACGCACGATCCCTACGCGCTGCGGAGAAGACTCGCGACTCCCTACATCACGTACCTCGCATACCATATACTGTGTGTGTGTGTGTGTGTGTGTGTGTGTGTGTGTGTGTGTGTGTGTGTGTGTGTGTGTGTGTGTGTGTGTGTGTGTGTGTGTGTGTGTGTGTGTGTGTGTGTGTGTGTGTGTGTGTGTGTGTGTGTGTGTGTGTGCGTGCGTGCGTGCGTGCGTGCGTGCGTGCGTGCGCGCGCGCGCGCGCGTAAGCCCGGAAAGAAAAGAACGAAAGCAACGAAAATTGCGAACGTACGGAATCGGCGCTCACACTACATTCCCGCGCAGCTGGCCTTTTGACTGAGCTACGAGCCTCTCTCAAAGAAAAAAACAAGGTAAAAAACCACGAAACACGGGCCTACAAAAATATTCTCCCGGCTAGCGGCCACATAGCACATGTAGTTATCACAAGTGGCGTACGATATTGGTTCCTGTAAAATTTTGCTCAACAATTTAACAAATTTCTGAGACGGGCAACTGGTATGATCAGAGCTAGAAGCCAATCTGGTTAGGCATATTCAGAAGAAAAATGTGCAACATATATACCATACGACCATCTCCGAGCGCGTTGCTCCGAGTCATCAAACGAATCTAGGAATTCCTCCCTTGCACATGTGATTACAGATACTGATCGCAAATAGACGTGTTCTTCCTCCTACATAAGGAAATAAAAAAAATTGTGCCGTGACCAGGATTCGAACCTGGGTTATTGCGGCCACAACGCAAGGTACTAACCACTATACGATCACGGCTGTTCGCGAGGAACGAGACATAGTGAGAAAGAGCCGACACCAAAGAATAAAAACTGGTTCTTCAAATTGCATTGATAGTGTCTAGAAGGGGGCAGTGTGACGGGCTGGAGCCCGGCGAGGCGCACAGGGCAGCGATGAAAGCTATAGATGGCGCTACTTGCAGCTGGTGTGCAGCCGTCGCGGCGGTTGGAGGAGGGCGGCACAGGGCACGAGGCACGCGTGTCGCGTGAATTTTGCGTCGCGTTTGAATTTTTATTCTAGTGCGATGCCAACATGACGAAATGTTTGCACATAAGAGATGAAAAGATGCATTGTTTTCTCCATCAGTACGCGCAAAGTGAGTTTAGCGACGCAGGTTAGGAAAAGCAGGCTGTAAGAGAACGCATATCAGAATATTAACTCTGTACGCATTTAGTTGTCACTAAAAGCTTGATAGCACAAGTGAAAATGGACAACGAACACGGACAATTCGGAACTCTGACTGGGAGCTTTAGAGTTCGGCTGCAGCCGCGGCAAATATAATGAGTGGCCACAGAAGAAAAAAAAAGAAAAAGAAAGGACGTACTAACAAATTGGTTCTCATCGCGCTACGACGCGCTAACAAGTAGACAAACGTAAAACAGACAGGACGACGAACAGAGCGATGTCTGTTCGTCGGGCTGCATGCGCCAGCAACATGCCGTTTATGGCTACGTTACTTGGAAACTGTAGCTCATAAATAATAGGTGCACTTGTGGATGTTCTGGCGCATCTCATATCATGCACTAAATATTTTCGTTCACTGCTTTTGCTGGACAAATCCACAAGACCAAAGGAAACACTTCATTACAATTAAGGTAAAGAAATCATTTGCACAAAATGTCCACAAGAGCATAAATGTTGCTTATTTTATTAATACAATATACAAATGCAGATGTCAGCTAGAGCGACCGAAAAACGAATTAATGGCTCTGCTTCGAATTCACTCTGTTTATAACTTCAAATGTTTCTGGCGCTCATTTTGAAGAGCCTGGTCCATTATTCAAAGAGTAAAAAAAAAATGAATCCATAGTTAGCACCACTAACTGGAAACATTTTGCAGTAACCTCTTTACTATGAACATCGCGTATCTAACTTGGTGGAGTTTGTTAGACTGCTGAGAAACTGCGCGAAATCATGCATACTGAAAGCATAAAACGTTTTCTTGTTTTTTTTACAAAAAATGTGAATGCGTCCCCTACTAACGCCGGCCAGCATAGTTCTGTATGCTACAGGCAGGAACAAACGTTTGGGGGAGGGATTTGTGGGAAAAATTTATTTCTTCTTTGCCTCGCTAGTTTGTCTTCTGATATTTTTTTTTCCTCTCAATGGAGCGTGCATGTCCCCTCGTGACTCTACAAATTTCTTTCTTCATAATTGCCCGACCACACACACACACACACACACACACACACACACACAAACACAAAATTCCGCGAGCCAGCATCCCTCAAACTTTTGTCCCTGGCTCTAAAATAAGCCTTCCCTATCAAATTGTTGCGTGCACAGCGATCTTAATTGCATTCAGCTGCTGCTCGGGTGACTTTGAGGCCAGAATCACAATTCTGGCAAGAAATTGTGCTGCTAAACTTCTGTGTCACACATCCTGCCATGTAAAAGATAAGCTGGCTATCCCTTGTTTCACCCTCATTATTGTGGCCTGAACTGAGGCACAGCTCAATAAGAAAGCCAGCATCACAATGCTCCCAGCATATGTCCTGAAATATAAACAAGTCCAGCGTATTAAAATATTATTTTCAGCTGTTGATCAGCAAAGGCATAGCGTAACAATTAAGTTTGGCTTGAATATTCTTCTGTTTCTGTAGACGGGCAAGGTTATAGAAACTAGGGCAGATGATAGTTACGAGCAACTTCGCAGGTCTTGGGTGAAGATTTGTCTCGAGTATTCTATATACCGAAAATGTCGTCCTGACTTAGTATGCCATGCGTTCACAAACGAGACACAATTAGTCGTCAGCTCCTTGTCAGCACGTTTGATATTTCGCAACCTCAGTTCGCGTTAAGCTACATATTTAGGTGGTCTGAAAAGGGGGTTTCGGCTTTGCGCGCTTTGTACCCGCTACTGCGCCCGGGTGCAAAACATGTTCGCGCTTTTGCGCCCCGAGTGCGCACAGCGTTATCTACTGCATAACACAGGATCAGCTCGAAATCACCCACTTCGCACCTCAAAAGGATCACTGTGGTACATGTGCGACTATCAGCTTCGAATCGTTCGCGGTCCACGTGCAAACAAGCGCAGTCCACGCGTCCCTGACCTCGCCCGCACCTGCGCTGCTGCGCTCAATCGCGCGGCAGCAGCTGGTTCCCCATGCACACCAGAGGGCTGCAGCGCCCCTTGCGGCGCCGGGAAATTTCCTCGCGGATCGCGCCTCCCTCTCGCAAGGCGCAGATACGTCGCCCGTCACACTGCCTTCTAGTCATATTTGTTGCAAAGTTACATAGCATGGAAGACCAATGCTTGTGTGGTACGTCAGGAGCTTACCACTCGACGACCGAGTAGCTCGATCGATCCGTTAGCGTGCGTGAGATTCGTCCTTTACTCGAAACTACATTCGAGCCTTCGCGCTAAGAGGCCAGCAAAAAGAGATAGGCCAGATTCCATATCTGACGCACCACAGACAATTTTTTTATTTTGTAATTAACAATTTAGTAATGAAGATATTTTTCTTATATACTTATTTGCAAAGTTGGAGAGCACCTTCTGAAAAACCCCCATTTTATTTCCGGTAAAGAAAGCCTGTGAATCGTTTTTCCAAGTTCAAAATAGAGCCCGCGAAATATATATATATATATATATATATATATATATATATATATATATATATATATATATATATATATATATATATATATATATGTGTGTGTGTGTGTGTGTGTGTGTGTGTGTGTGTGTGTGTGTGTGTGTGTAGCTCAGTTGGAAGAGCACCGGACGCGTTATTCGGAGGTCATGGGTTCGGTTCCCACCATCGGCACGTTGTTTTTTCTTCTACTTTGTATTTAATTATCTTTCCCCTAAACAGATTACATTACTAATTTCTGTAATTATCCAAGTAAACATTAAAAAAAAGACATAAAGTACCATCCCCAACGCTTTCCTTGACCTCGCCGACTGTTGGCTTCTTTCCTTCATATATATATATATATATATATATATATATATATATATATGTATGTATATATCGGCGCAGGAAAGCCGGCAAGGAGACCCTCCCTCTGACTGAGCCCCTGCCCCGAGGTCCATGTCGGTGTAAATAATGCATTCTCACTCACTCACACTAACGCATTCGCAACGATTGTGGTGCTGTCAATCGTGGTTTGAGTGACCGAGATTAGCTGCGGCCTTGACACGACAGCCCAGTCTCAGGGTAGGCTGGTATGTTGGCGGTGGTTGCAGCCAGAGCGGTGAGGACTTGCACCGTCACGTGCGCCGTCTGCTTGAAGCGGACGAAGAAACCACCGCAGACATATCGGCCTGCCGCTTGCTGCAACGGGGTAGTGGAGCCAAAGCTGCAGCTGATTTCGTTCACTGAAATCTAGGATGAGAGCTGCACAATCGTAGTGCACGAATGCGTCAGCCACGTGATATTTTTTTTATTTTGTACTTTGTGGGCTTTCTTTAGAGCTTGGAAAAATGATTCACGTACTGGAGACTTTCCTTATAGGAAATAAGTAGAAGAGGAGTTTTGGAAGGTGCTCTTCAATTTTGCAAATCCATTTACTGTCTAAAGGCAATAGTTAAAAATTAGAAACCTCATCTTAATTACTAATTAATTAATTGCAAAATAAAAAGCCTGTGGTGCGCCAGATAGCTGGCAGCTGTGCACAAATGGTTTCTCTGGCCTACCTTAAATGTTTCATTTTTTAACCCTTGGCTAAAGTTAGCTTTTACACCCTGTATATATGCTTATCAATAATAATTCGGGCAGCCTCATACGTGTCCGCACTAATTATGCATTATAAGGTTCCGTTCACATCGCATCTTCGTCCAAACAATTAATTCACCACAACGAGAGAGAACACCACAAAATCGTGAACACCCACACTCAATTAGGTCAAGGCCATTTGAAGGGCAAATTCAGTGTCACACGAAGACCTGCTATACATAGCGTAGTGAAGGTTTTGTTTCCATCGTAAATTGGTTTGTAAGAAAAGAAAGGCGCAGTATCTGTCAAGGTCACTTGAAAGTGAAAATTGTGCATACCCGACGGCTCGAACAACCTGGCGTAGTGAAACTTTCGCTTCAAAAAAATTGGCTTAGCTCGGCTATGCCCTAGCCTCCACGCGCGTGCGCTTCGTTTTATTAATCTGACTCGCCACCTGAACATTTTTCTTCTTCTTATTATTAATTAGTTCACAGGAAGGGAAAGGAGCAGTATCCGTCGCACTTGCTCTGTGGACACCTAAACCGCGCCGTAAGGGAAGGGAGGAAGGTGGGAGTGAAAGTGGAAAGAGAGAAAGGGGAGTCGTAGTGGAGGGCTACGGAGTAATTTCGACCACCTGGGGATCTTTAACGTGCGCTGACATCGCACAGGATACGGACACCACTTCGTTTCGCCGCCATTCTCATGTTTGGCGATTTCTGTCGGTGACTCCAGAAAGGTCAACGTTGGACCACTTGGGGAATCATTTGGTTCAAAATTGTAGTCTATATTCGCTGGACACTCCAGGTTCAGACCGATGTTAGGCTAATGTACACAAAATTAATAGTCTAGTCGAGTTTTAAAATTTGTGAGGGAGCCATACCGACCACCTCCTCTGGTCATTGAAACCGTAACTAAGGGTGTTACTTCCGGGGGCCCGTGGCGGTAAATTGTTAAATTGGTTTAGAGGAAAGGAAAGGCGCATGTGTGTATCTGTCACATTTCTCGGTGGGTACCTGAACCGCGCCGTAATGGAAGGGAGGGAGCTGGGAGTCAAATAAGAGAAAGAGTTAGCGCATTGAATGGGGGGGGGGAGCTGCAGAATTTCAACAACCTGGGGATCTTTGTGTGTGTGTGTGTGTGTGTGTGTGTGTGTGTGTGTGTGTGTGTGTGTGTGTGTGTGTGTGTGTGTGCGTGTGTGTGCGTGTGTGCGTGTGTGCATGCGCGCGCGTGTGTGCGTGTGCTGTGGACATCGCACAGCTAGCGGACGCCTTTACTTTTCGCCTCCATCAAAACGCGGCCACCGCGGTCGTGATCGCACCCGGGTACTCCAATTTAGTCGAGCCTATTAACCACTGAGCCATCGTTGATGGCGCGGGTAGACTTCTTTGGAGAATCCGACCTCCGTGTGCCTACGACCCAGTGAAGAACTACTTTAAACTTTATGTTTTCGAATATTAAAGTAGACAAAATTTTGCACAATCGCAAACTATTTCACCGACCACCACACAGTGTTTGCAATTGTCAAAAGGTGTGAATTGTTGATGAAGATGTTGATATCGTCGAAGAAAGTGATGAGTGATGTTTGAGCAAAAAAAATGTTTTTATCGAATCTTTATTGATGAAGAATGTTACGTTCGAAGAAGATGTATGAGTTTGTTTAACATGAAGCAAAAAATGAATAAAGAATGTGACAAAACATGCACGGTGTCATATTTATTAAACATAAATGCCTCAATCATTTGAACATGACAGCTTGCACTCTTACATCAACGCCTGTTGGTGGTGGCTGAATTTCTTTAATGGAAGGCGATAAACAGGAAAATAACGCCAATAGCGTAAATTTCAAATTTTCGGAGATCATTCAGAACACTCTAAAAATGCACTGAAGCAAGGCTGAATGGTGGGCCTGTTGGTAATTAATATTGAAAGTGTAAACCAGCCAAAAAAAGACGCAAACACGAGAGAGAACTTTCGTGTCCTGTGAAGTTCTCTCACGTGTGTCACCCGTTAATAAATATGGGGGTATTATTAACGATGCGCCCTTAACGGTGCGCACACTCCCAGACACCCTTAGAGTGAGTGGGGGTAGCTGTTCCGGTCGCAAAGGAGATGCCCTCGACTTGCGTGGCAAGCTCAGCCGGAATCCGCCTTTTGCGCGAGTTTTCTGCGCATGCGCGAAGCCCTAGCGGCGACTGATGAAAACACACTGAGAGGCGTCGACGGCGCTTCTCGTCGCCGCACTCATAGCCAACGCACGGGGGCTGGAGGCGCGGTACGTTCACAGCCTCGGTAAAACGATGCCAACCACCTGTGCCGCTTACAGCTGCCACTCTCGAGGCGTGCCGGGATGCAAGACGCGTTTTGTTAGGTTTCCTTCGGCGAGCCGCGACCTGCAACGGCGTGAAGCTTGGATTAGGGCAACCAAGCGTCAAGACGTGAATGGGCGACCTTGGCAGCCGACTGCGTGCTCTCGACTGTGCGAAAAACACTTCGTTACAGGTATGTATGCATCTAAAGGAAATGTGCATGATGAAAACTATCTACCGGAGTTTGCACCAAGCCTGTAACCCACCAGTGATAGCCGCAATGAGCATTTGTTCGGCGCGTCTGATGGCGATGTATTTTGTCGTTTGTTTTATTTATGTGCGAAGGGGCCGGGTAGCGCAGATATCACAGGTGGCTGTGTGCGCTAGACCGTAATATTTAGCATGTTTTATTGCGACTGCCGCCTGACTAAAAAGAAAAAAAACGCCGTATTTTTTTTTTCTTGTTAGTGAGGTGGCAGTCACGATAAAACATGCTAAATATTACGGCCTAGCGCACACAGCCGCCTGTGATATCTGAGGTACCTAGCCCTTTCGCACATAAAGATAAGAAGGGACAAAATACATCGCCTTCAGGCCTTGGTGCAACTGAAGCAATCACGCACCGAAGAAATCCTCATTGCAGCTATCACTGGTGCGCTACAGCCTGGGTGAAAACTCCAGTAGGTACTTTTCATCATGCCTATTTCGCTTAGATGCATACATACCTGTAGTATCTGTGTTTTTGCCGCTCGGAGCATATGACGCACTTGCACGACGCACAGTATTTTTTTTTTAAATTAAAGGCTCGCCTTCGTGCACGCCAAAGCATCCGGACTTTGTTCCTTTAATGTACGCAATCAGATGCACTTCGTTAGGGAGCTTGATAATCGTCGTCTTCGTCCAACCGTTTGCAACGGCAAGGAAACCGCCCGGCACAATAAATGAGTCTCCTGGAGGGTTCATGCTCGTTCACTTGCAGAGTGGATCGCTCTGGACGTAGAACAGGGTTGGTTCCTGACCGAGATGCGCATCCGATATGTAGGAGATTCACATGTGTCACCAAGTTGTTGATTCCGCAGAAATCGCGGCGGAGGCAGAAATGAACGTTGGAGATCCTTTCACAACAGAATGACCATTCTCTGCGCACCGAGAACCTTTTCACCACTGCGACCACATCCGTTCTGACTCCTGAGGCCAGAAACCGGCTACAGCTCTGAATCATCCATTGCCAGAAAAATGCAGCGCGTTTCCTGCAGGTGTACATTCCGGCCGGGACAATGCCCTTTTCACGGGGTGTGTATATGTGACTCTCTGCCGATCTTCGTGGATGAAATCCTATAGCTGCACGGTTGTAGATGACGCGAGGAGGAAGCGACGCCCATTGCACCATGCCGGCGCCGCGGTGACCGCATTGTGCTCGGTAACTCAAGACACCCCGCGCATATGCGCCGCTCAAAGTCACAGGAGACGATTCCACCTAGCTCTGCAGCATCAACAAACCCCTGGCTGCTTTGCCCTTTGAGATCCCTCTCTCTCTCTGCCCCCACGCTCTCCTGTCTGCCGAAAACCTGCACGCTGAGAGCGTCTCATTCTGTCACGTCGAACACGGCCCGCGCTACACGCTCTTACAATACGAAGATAGTATATGCGTACGTGCGTTATGAGTGGATTGTGAAAACGCTCTACCTTCCCCCATACTGCGTGAACATGATATGCTGCAACCACTGTCACTACTTTCCGCTCCGAGGCCAAAAAAGGAGGGCAGCTTTCGCTTTCTACCAGCGTTGGCGTGGCCATTTCGTATGGTGCGCTCTCGCGTCGTCTGCTACACTGCCGCTCAATGTGTTTCCCGCCCGCTCCCGCATGACGGCGCCACATCCTCGCGCAAAAGGCGGATTCAACTACTTTGTAGTGACAGAAGGGGGTGGTCGTTTGGTGCCCAGCGGTCGCCGGTTCAAACCAGAGTAAGGATCGGAGTCAGAAGTAACAAACAAAACACAATTTATGCACAGCAAGAGACGATACAACGGAACGCACAAGATCACTTGAAATGCACAGACGAGAGGTTCACAGAATAACAAACGCTAAGCATGCGATTACACAGATATTCAATAACATAGAGGCTTTACAACAGATGAAACACGAGAGAGTTACATAAACAAACACCAAATTGTTCACCGGGCACTGTTGCAGTCCGACGCCTCAAGAGTCACGATGTGGCCGCCATACGAGACGAGCGCCGCTCCCTTGAAAGTCCGTGGGCTTGCCAGCAGCGGGTGATCCCCGGGAGTCCAGTCGAAACACAGGCGAGCACGTCGCAAAACACTTGACGAACTGACTGACTGACTGACTCATCAAGCGGCGCGGTCGCTTTAAATAGGGCGCGCCGCGTCTGTTTGTTAACATGCGCCAAAGCTAGCGCGCACACACACTTAGCTTCGCTGGTTATAGCGCGCTCTTCTTCTCCCGTTGAACCGTCCTCCCCGGGCAATGGGAAAGAGGGTCACGGCAACGCGTACAAAGCTACGCGCTCTCCCGCGCGGGGAAGGGGGCTTTTCTCTCCATGCCTTCCACGCGACGCCGTGCGGGCCTCGCGCCGTACCGGCTTGATCAAAATGGGCGCCGATTTCGTGACAACGTGTTTGCGTAGGCACCCTAGGGCGGCTTGAGTAGAAGCGTCCTCTCACGAAGCGTCCTCTCTCCTCCTCGTCCGCACGTTATCAAGACCACGAGGAGCGCTCGGAGCATTTCTAACTACCATCACTCAGGACATAGCCTCCTTTATGCTATGCTCAGGATAAGCTGAGATTTCAGTTTTACAGACCGATAACTTCCCTAACTGAGTTATGCACTCCATCTCTGAAAGTGAACAATTCGATTTTACCAGAATGTAGGCAAAGAATTTGACAAGTCAGTAAAGATTAGGAACGCATTTAAAAGAGTAGAGGCGTGGGTGATATGAGAAGATATCGATTCAAGAATAAATTCAGGTGGCACTTTGGCTCACTAAAGGCTTCGGAGCCTTCCCTGGCGCACTGTTAGGCATATACTGCGAGATTGTGATTGACTAGTGACTTATTTGGCTGTATAAGCGCACATATTTACAGGCAACCCAAAGTCCCAGTTCTGTAAGCGTAAACTTTCACTAATTGCCTATAACCAATTGCTTAATTAGCACAAGCATACTAATGAACTAATTAGTGTTTGTGCTTCAGTCAATTACCAGTGCAAGGTATACTTATCAGCAAACCTTAGTTCCTGTTCAGCATGCGCAAACTTTAGCTGATTGCATAATCAGCACTACTATGATAATTAGCTGATATGTGTAACTGACTATCACTTAGTTCAATTGTAAGTACACCCTCGCGTGACTACGTCCACATATAGGAAACTAATTAATAATTATTTACCTGTGTTAATTAGGCTAATTTGTTAAACATCTAAACTGTCCCCACTTGTAGCATCACTATACAATCTCTTTAATTGATTGCATGGTTACTAGCCAAAGTACGATTGGCCCAGTTCGAAAATGAATTGGAAAGCGGGACATTTCTGTCGACAACTGCTTTGTGGGTCTTGAGTGAAGGATTACACGGATGACGAGTCGTTCCGTGAAAAAAAAAAAGTTAGAAACCTTTTGGGCTGGCGGTTTGGGTAATTCGAGCGGCATCTGTGCTGCCATGGTCAATAAAAATGAGATAGCGTCGTCAATTGTGTTCACGAGAAAGAATCCAGGGTATAGTCTTCGCACATATATGCGACCAGTTTACTCAGGACGCTGGTTGGGACGGCGGCAAACGAGGATCCTACAAAGTTCGATATATTAAATAAAAGAAAAGAAAAGAAGCGCGCCGTTATATTTGACCATGGTCGTTTCGTTCTTATCTTTTAATGCGTCTGCGTAGAGGACTGGGAAGGAAAGGGAGAGAAACATGCATCGCGCTCATGCAAAACAAACGAAAATGCTGCACAGCACGGCTGCGCGCCGCGCACACGCACGTCTTCCTCTGGCCGCGATCTCCACGGAGGGCATTGGCACAAGTTTCAGGTATCTAGTTTGAGGGGTTACCTAGCTGCAGTGCCCTCGGGCTCTCTGCACCAGCTGACACACCCAAGCCAGTCCACCAACTTCTTTCCCTGGGCCACGTGGTCAGGTTTGAGACCGATTAAACAAGAAACACATGTGGACATGGCGTGTATGCATGTAGACATGTACTCCACCGACGTACGTGGCGCGTTTGCTCGAAGCGCAGCTGAAGCAAAGCAGACATGCCTCCCTCTCCTCGAGCTGCGCAAGAAAAGGGAAACAGACGCCAGACTGCGCGGCACCACTGGAAAAAGAAGACATCCGCCATAAAGAGGAGCACGGAAATCAAATTTCTCAAACCACAGAGCAACGTCTCAACGTCGTGTAGCGAACTTAGGTTTGCCCACACGTTCATTCCTTCAAGAAGACTCAAAGTGTTGCTACCGCCACTGCGTTATACCGATGAATGCAGAATACGCGTGTGTGCGCGCGCGCGTGTGCGCAACATAGTTATCTCACGGCTCAGAGAGCATTTTCGGCATCGCGTCTGAAAGTTGATAGACAAGTATACGGCAGATCGACCATGCAGATGTTTGAAAGGTAAAATGAAGATGAAAGAAATAAATATAAGTAAATAAAGAAATAAAAAACAATTGACGCCCCCGGGAGGGCTCGAACCTCCAACCTTTCGGTGAACAGCCGAACGCTCTAGCCGATTGCGTCACGGAGGCGGGACGAACTAACATGCTTAAAATGGCTTATTTATCGCTAGGCTTAGCAATTTACCCAATCGGTTAGAGAGCATACTTTATTTGCATTCAGTGCACTTTTAACGATTTATTTTGACTATGGGAACGATTATTAGTTGTTTAAAATAGCACTTCAAGACTAATTAGCCGTACGAATTTAATTTTTGGAGGGCAAAGTATTTGAAGAACATAAAAATGTCAATTTCGGAACAGTTTTTCCACCTTTAATGTGCACCAAGTACGTGGCCAAAGGGAATGGCTTGAGATCGTGAGGAGTACCTGAACAAGATCATTCTTCATAGGATCATTTCTATAGGATGATCGCCGATTCGCAAGTCACGATTTCGGAACACGCTCATCCACGATGAGGAGTCGAGGGTCTTCGCCTGAGCGCGAAGCCGGCTGTGGAACTTGGGTGCCTGCCATTGATGACCGTTCCCTCAGGCTTAACAGCCTGGTGGGAGGGCGAAGACCCAGTCGGAGTGGTTGAGTGTTCATTGTGTAAGAAATCTAAAGGCAGAATAGGGCGCTCTTCAGAATACTTGGAGCACTACGCTCCTGTCACCCATCTCGGCCGTTGTTCAGAGAAAGCGAATTCGCTGCGCAAGAGACTCGATCAATTCACGGCATTGTTCATGCTTGCTGCCAATTTCCCGCGCATCCAAGTCCAAGGCTCAGCTACCTTAGCGCATTTCTTGTGCCTTGTCCTCTCTTCTGGCCTCTGCCGTGGCTTCGTCCATTTCTCCAAGGTCCAATGGCTCTTCGCACTCAAAGGAGAGTACGTATTTTCTGAGAATCTGCATTGGAGTGCCATTTTGCATGTCAATTGGCGGATTCGCATGCTTGATGCATGCGCTGTGCAGTTATGGTGGCTAGGTGCAGTCGTTCTGGTTCCAGCGCTCATCGCGTTTTTCACTAGTGGTCGAATGTCATTCGTCTGCCAGTAAATATGTATACATTGAGCATGCTGTCTTTGTAGATGTGAGTTCGAAATAGTAGAACCTTTTCATTTTTTGTATACAGGTATAGTTCGTTTGTTATTGTTTTCATTTCTTGTTCCCGCCATGCCGACATGCAAGCCGAATGTTCGGAAAAGGGCTTGGATGGAAGTAAACTCGTGTTTCGAAGTTTCAGCTCACCCAAAAAATGTGTGTTCACTTTCGGGACCAACTAACCCAATTGAACAGGACTCTGTGGAAGTTGCGGCGAAAGTTTCTCCTGGTAAAATGTCGCACTCATTAGGTGTTTCTAGTGAAACCATCTACTCATCTGAAGCAGGTACTTCTGGTGAAAGCTTGAGCGTCAGGAACTGTGGTAGCGGCGTACTTTCCTCTCAGTCTGTCGGACTTCAGATTTCAGGAGTGTCATACGAGAGCGATGACAGTTCCAGTAGTGACAGCAACTTATCTGGACCTGAGTTACTTGCTAGCTAGTGAAAACGACGGCGGATTGATGTCTAGCGGGTTGAGTAGAGCGGCCGGGAAAGTTTGTGAGCGAATTGTAGAATGCATCAACAGTGGCTCTGACCTTGTGGCAGGTTTAGCAAGGTGGGCGGTGGAGGAAAACATATCGCATCAATCTTTGAACTCACTTCTGGCTTTGTTAAAAATGCACGGTTGCTTTTCAGACCTACCGAAGGATGCTCGCACGCTACTTAAGACACCGAGGACTCAGCATGTAGCTAATGTTAAAGGGGTGCCCCCTGGACATTACTGTCACTTTGGCCTAGAGAGAGGATTGATGGATGTGCTTCTCAGTGCTCCACACTTGCATGAAGTAGCCAGACTATCATTTAATATTGATGGCTTGCCCCTCTCAAAAAGTTCGCGACAGCAGCTATGGCCAATCCAGTGCTTAGTGCACTTCAGTAACTGTGACAAGCTTGGTCCATTTGTAGTTGGTGCCTACGCTGGTGGCTCAAAACCAAATGATGCTAATGTGTTCCTATCCCCTTTTGTCTGCGAGTTGGGAACATTGATTGAGAGAGGGATTACTGTCTGCAGACAGAGAGTTGAAGTTGAAATCAAACATTTCATCTGTGATGCTCCAGCACGCGCATTCATCTTCAAAACTAAGGGACACAGTGGCTACTCTGGTTGTCCAAAATGTGTTGTTGAGGGTGACTTCGGTGGAAAAATGTTTTACCCCCCTGAACCTGCAGCACTTAGGACAGACAATTCTTTCCGCAGTCAAGCTGATGCAGAACACCATCTAGGTACATCAGTTTTGACTGAGCTTCCACTTGATTGCATTAACATGGTGCCTTTGTACCCGATGCACTTGGTGTACCTTGGTGCAATGAGGAACTAGTTAATCTGTGGTTTTCAGGGCCAATATCTGTTCAAATTGGTCCCACAGACCGGAAAGACCTGGCGGCAAAGAGTGCAGCATTAGAAAAATGTGTTCCTAAAGAGTTTGTCAGAAAGCCAAGAACACTAGATGAAAAAGATCGCTGGAAAGCCACAGAATTTAGAATGTTGCTTCATTACACTGGACCAGAAATTCTGAAGGAAGTGCTGTCCACACCTGCTTTTTCAAATTTCTTGACATTTCATGTGGCTACCACTATTCTAAGCACACACTCTCTTTGCCGTGACTTTACGGAGTATGCTGACAGCCTTCTCAGGCATTTGGTAGAAGGATTTGCAAAGCTGTATGGTGCCAAAGAGGTGTCATATAACATTCATTGCTTGTTGCACCTTGCAGCAGATGCGCGTCTACATGGCACTCTAGATTCATTTTCTTCCTTTCCGTTTGAGAACAACCTTCAGTTTATCAGAAAGCTTCTGTGCAAGCCTGGCTGTATGCTTAGCCAGCTCTATAACAGGCTGCAGGAAAGAAATGCACTTGTGAGATCATCATCAGTTCAGGGTGGAAAGAAAGGTGAGTTTGTTCTTTTGGGAAGTCATGATCAAGGAGACCTTCCCCCTCAGTGCCAGTTCCCCATGCACGCCATTGTCAAGTTTGTCATTCACTCTAAGCTTATCTCGAGGTGACAGCTGTTGTAAAATCAAAGATGACTTTATTCATATTGAGAACTTTGCTCACAGCAAGCTGGATGGAAAGCCATGTATAATTGGAAAGAAATTTTGTTGCGTTGAGCCGTTATATCAGTATCCACTTGAGTCAACTAAACTTGGAATTGCTGTTGTCAGCAAACTGTCTGCTACGAAGTGCGGGCCTGTTGATAATGCAAAGAAACTTGTGAGGCTGACATACAAGAATAAATTTGTTGTTTTGCCCCTTTTACATGCTGTTTATATGCTTTTTCCATCCCTACTCTGTTTCCAGTTGCTTGCTGCTTAAATTTTTTTTTTGTTATGACAAAGCTAGCTATTTCACAGGGTACAGAGCATAGAACATAGCAGCTATTGCAAACTTCACCTTAGTGTTCACATAATATTTTAATTGTTTATATTTTACTCGGCTGTGCAATTACATAGCTATGTGCTTCGGCCAGCTCGCATGTTTGGTGCATTGCAGCAGAATTTTCGCTTCTCACTATTTATGCTGTGGTGTTGAAGGCCATGTCCATCTGCTTTTTGTGATGTGTGACATTCTGTTCAGCCTTTGGTCCTTCCATTTGTATTTTTGTGCACATCAGATCACCATATGAAGTCATATTTCAGATGAGGTACTGCATCATTGAATTTGTTGACGAAGAAACCATTGAGCTTGTCCCAGAAACATGGGTCGTAGGTGGGAGGTGCTTTTGGCCACCCGGCCCGGGGAACAAAATGGAACTTATAAAGAAGGCGCAGGCACCAGGCTCAGACTGGGAGACATTCCGGATTGCAGTAAAGGGGACATACGGTAAGACCTTTTCATAATATCTCAAGCACTACAAGGTGAGGGTTGGGCTCCTGAGTTTAAATTGAAAAAGCATTAAATTCTGCTTGATTTTAGTTTTTCTGTGATTGCAATAAAAAGGTTAGTATTCATGTGCACACAGAAGCTAACTGGTTATCAAGCAATAGTTTGCAATATGTCAAAGGATAGGAATAATTCATCGAAGTAAGCAGCATAGTGAGACTGCGTACAGTTTGATAAAGTGAAAGGTTATAAATCTTGAGGTATCACTTTTCTCACTTAAACACCTTTGCATGTTTGGAGGCTCGAACTTGTAGCCAAACATTGTTTACTAACTCAGTGCTCTTCAATGTCGACACCTGCTAGAGACCTGTACTGTTATGCATGTTCCTCCATTCAGTCCAATGGCTCTCACAATCGTTCATAGTGGTTACTAAAAGGTGGCACGTTCTAACTGCCATGAATCTCTGTGTAGGTCCCATCAGTGGAGATATATCAACTCACATTTTGACAGCAATACTATGTTACATTACAGAAAAAAAAGCCAATCCATGCACATCAAATATTTCCTGAAGGAAAAAAGACTGAAAATGAGTACATAAACACTTAATCAGTGTCAAATCTTCGAAAAATACAAACCGAGAAATCCAGCCTCTGGATACCAACAGACAATTTGCCAAAGCAATAGTACCTCTTTTTGTATTTTACTTACAAATATGAAGACGGTCGGAGAAAGCTCAGTTTAGCGGAATACACATGACATTGCCTTGCTAAGCAAATCGGGGGATGAACTGCAAATAATGATTGATGACCTAGACAGGAAAAGTAGAAAGGTAGGCTTGAAAATCATTATACAGAAGACTAAGGTAATGTTCAACAGCCTCGGGAAGGAACAGCAGTTTACATTAGGTAGCGAAATACTGGAAGTAGTAGGCGAATATGTCTACTTAGGACAGGTAGTAACCGCAGATCCGGACCACGAAAAGGAAATAACAAGAAGAATACGATTGGGATGGAGCGCATTTGGCAAGCACTCGCAGATTATGACTAGCAGCTTACCGGTATCGCTCAAGAGGAAAGTATACAACAGTTGCATCTTGCCTGTACTCACCTATGGGGCTGAAACATGGAGGCAAGCCAAGAGAGTTCTACTTAAGTTGAGGATAACCCAGAGGGCTATGGAACGAAAAATGGTAGGGGTAACATTAAGAGATAGAAAGCGTGCAGAGTGGGTCAGAGAAGTAACTCAAGTTACCGACATTCCAGTAGAAATTAAGAAGAAATGGACATGGGCAGGACATGTAGTGCGAAGAGAGGATAACCGATGGTCGCTGAGGGTAACAAACTGGATTCCAAGTGAATGAAAGCGTAGCAGAGGGCGGCAGAAAGTTAGGTGGGCGGATGAAATTAAGAAGTTGGCAGGGGTCAAGTGGATGCAGCTAGCACAAAACCGGGTTAAGTGGAGAAATATGGGAGAGGTCTTTGCCCTGCAGTGGGTATAATCAGGCTGATGATGATGATGATGACATCTGACCTGGACTCTAATGATGAAAGAAGGAAGCGGAGAATTCCAGTTCGCTATGCTGACATCTCTCAGCCACCAACACCGCCACAAAGCTTTCCTGGGACATCAAGTAAATGCAAGCACTTTTGAGCAAAGAGCTGCAGTACTTATAACTTTTTATTACAGCTGGTGGCGTGAGTATTTCTCAACCACCCCTACCGCCTCAAAGTTTCCCTGGAACTTCAGCAAGTCAATGTAAGCTACTTTTTGGATGAAAAAGCCAGGTGACTGATGAATGTTTCCTTTTTCATGTTTTAGCTGCCACCATGGACCTTTCAGAAGAAGGTAATACTCAGTGGCAATGTTACATCGGCTATAAATTGCTTATTAGTGATGCTTATCACTTGTGTCACTGCTTTCTTTTGTAGATGAAGAATGCAACATAACAATGCACGACTCCAGTTTTGGTAACTATATTTTGATATTCTTTAGATTCTATGACTGCACTAGCACCTTATTTGTCTCGGGCGGAGAAAATCAAGTGTTTTTCAAGAGCTGTGGAGCTTTTATTTAGAATGTCCAAAAAATGAAGCAAATGCTTTGAGAATAAGAAACAGAAAATAAAAACGGTACCACTTATTGTTACGACCAAGCATCCGCATTTGCGCGCTCTATTGTTCGCCTGTGGGCATGGAAAAGTATTGTGAATATGTGGTGATGGTCCAATGGCTCTAAGTGAGCCTGTTTCCAGGAATCCTGTTTTGTAAGCCTGTTTTGCTTTGTGGACACTCTGCAAATGCCAAATTGACCCTGTCAAGAGAGCGTCTGGAAAAACACAAAGAAACGTCCCCCTGCGGGAAATGCAGGAAGTGCTTTCTTTCTTTTGTTCACCCTTCCAGTCGAGAAGCCCTATCGTCCAGTGAGGAATGCCTACTTTCCAAAGGAGACGACAGAGTGACATGTCCGCTGACGTGCAGGACAAGAAAGGAGCATGACGCATACAGTCATTAAGTGATTTCCCAGGAATGCAGGAAAGATTTGCAATTGTCGAAAACGGACAATGCTGGGAGCGGATGCGGCGCCACGTGCACTCGGGTTTCTGAGAAGTAAAACCACTTGTCAGAACCAGCCTGTGGTTTCTTTGCTGAAGAATAGAAATGTACCTCCTCTCCTCGCCGTTCCCAAGCTTTTCCCGCCAACAAGTGATCACGCCCAACGAATAAATGCCGGACCAGTCAGTGCTTCAGACCATCAGTGCAGTGATGTGTTCGATTGGATGCCGATACCTGAGGGGCGTGCCCTGGATTTGGTTGGTCAGCATCTTCAGAGAGGGGCTGGACATAGGGGGTTTTAAGGACGCTGCAGAGCACGAAATGTCGCTCTGGGCCCTGGGTAAACGGCTCATCCAGTCGCTTCTCGCTATGAACTCTTAACGCTTGCCATTTTGCTGATGTACCCTTCTTTTTCCTGTAAATAATCATGTAAATAAGTTTCTCAAAGTGCCATTAAACCTGCTTGTACATATTTCACCAACTTCGAAGATTCAATCCTACTTCAACCCCGAGTCTCTGCACGCTACCAAGTGAAGGCCGGGTCGACGTAGCCCCAGCGTTACAACAACTGGTGACCAGCGTTGGGATCTGAATCTACAAGCCACAACATCTGATGACTGGAGGTGGGATCTGGATCTACAAGCTACAACATCTGGTGATTCGAGGTGGATCAGAATCTACAAGCCACATCTTGTGATCGGAGGTGGCATCTCAAGCAACAAGCAGGCGCAACAATCGGCCAACAAGAGAGCAGCTCGGAACATCGATCGCATGTGTGGGTGAGTGCTTGGCTTTCTTCTGATGTGGACCAGGTTCTAGAACAGGGTTAGAATTTAGAACTGGTAAAAATTGTTGAAACGCCTTTAGGTTTGGTAGTTTGCACTGTTGTTTTGGAAGTAGCCGACACTCGGAGCGATCATGGACCTACAAAAGCTGCAGAAACCGGACCTGTTGCTATTGTGTGAGGAATTGGGAATTGATACAAGTGGTTTGGCACGAAAACCCTTGATTTTAAAGGCAATCAATGATTTGGGAGCCGATGATGAGGAGCTCAGTGAAGCATGGAACCTCATCGGACAAAAAAAGGAGGAGCAGCTCAGACAGCAGAAAGAGCGG
Organism: Amblyomma maculatum; assembly: GCF_055883805.1. NCBI lineage: Eukaryota > Metazoa > Arthropoda > Arachnida > Ixodida > Ixodidae > Amblyomma > Amblyomma maculatum. Next base: position 1,126,117 of record NW_028146738.1, read on the forward strand.
GAAAAAGAGGAAAAGAGGCGTGAGCGTGACATTGAGAGAGAAGCAAAAAGGCTGGAGCAAGAACTTGAGCTCCGGAAAGTAGAACTAGAGTTGAGCAAGAGGTCGGGCAATTGTCCCCAGCTAGCGGTACCTCGTCTCAACAAGGAGGCAGATTTCAAGATGTCAAAGTACATGCAGCCATATGTGATATCAGGGGATATCGGTCTGTATCTGGCTAACTTTGAGCGAACTTGCGAAAAACTGTCCTTCCAGCGAGACACTTGGTCTCAGAGATTATTGACGGTTCTGCCCTGCGAGGCAGCGGAGGTTGTCGCGCGGCTAAGCAAGGAGGACGCGGACAACTACGAGAAGGTCAAAGCTTGCCTTCTGAGAAAGTATAGGCTTAGCGCCGAGGCGTTCAGACAACGTTTTCGGAACGCTACTAAGTCCAGGGACGAGAGTTACCCTGAATTCCTATACAATTTAAGAGTCAATTTGGGCGAGTGGCTAAAGAGCACTGATTCCTACAGTGATAGGGACGCTGTAGTCGAGCGAATTCTTTTGGAGCAGTTTTATAACTGCCTCCCAGAAAAAGAAAAAAATTGGTTACAGGACCGAGGCGAAATTAAGTCGGCAACTGAAGCTGCCGAACTTATTGAGGAGTATGCTTCGCGCCGACAATTCAGCAACCCAGCAGTGGATAGGCCCCGCAATCCCAAGTTGAGGGTGAATAACCGTCAGAAAAGGCACTTTGCTAGATTTGCAAACGAAGAACGGAAGGCTTCTTCAGGCAAACGCCCTAGAAAGGACGGCAGTGAGAAAAGTGGGGAAGTGACCAACGCGCAGAACACTAAGAATAAGCTTGAGGCTAGGAAGCCGCTCACATGCTTTAGGTGTAATGAGCCGGGTCACATTGCCGTCAACTGCCGGAAAGAAAAAATTGCTTTCTCGTATGTCAGTGACTGCGATGAAAATATGCAGCTTTTAGAACCCTACATGCATGACCTAGTAGTCAACGGGAAGCCTTGCAAGGTACTGCGCGATTCGGCCGCAACGATGGATGTTGTCCATCCGGCGTATGTATCGCCTTCCGACTATACAGGACAGTGTGCATGGATCCGACAGGTAGTTGAGGAACAGAGTGTGTGCTTGCCGATCGCGAACGTGGTCATCGAGGGCCCTTTCGGCGAATTAATAACCGAGGCTGCCGTTTCAGGAAAGCTTCCTAAGTGCTATCCGTATTTGTTCTCCAACAAATCGGACATGCTACTGCGAAAGAGGGGCATCCTTTTCGGAGACAGAGTTGTGCAAGCCTTAACACGTTCAAAGGCGCGAGAACTAGCTACACTGCTCATACCAGAAAATTCCACAGCGGAGGAAACGGCAGTTAAAACAGTGGTAAATGCGGAAGATAGCAGGTCAGAAAACTTTGAGAACGAGGCATCTCAGATATGTCAACTTGAAAGTGAGCTTGATGAGACGCGGAATGAGGACGTTCTTGAGAGTAACCTCTTGCCGCCGGTGTCTAGCAATCTCACGAGACTTCTAAGTGGAACCCGAGAGGACTTAGCTATGGAGCAAGCCAATGATCTCAGGAATAAGCTCGAAGTACAGTGGGAAGGACCTGATGAAGTCGTTGCAAAGCTTTCTAACACTCACTACGAAGTGAAATTCCCCGGTAGGCGTAAAGCAGTGCGCATTTATCATTGCAATCTTATGAAGCCTTATGTGCAGAGGGAAGCCGTGGTAAATCTAACGTTAAACCTTCCCGAGGAGATGGGGGACAACTTGATTTGCCTCAGCGGAAAAGGAAGCAACGCTCAGGAGCTTCTCAAAAAGACGGAGCAGAGAGGAGAACTAAAGAAATCCCAGCTGTCCGATCTGGGCGAGATAATAACAGAGTTTGAGGCCTGCTTCGTGGACAGGCCAGGCAGAACTGATTTGACTGAGCACGATATTGAGCTGACTTCAGACGTGCCAGTGCGATCAAGGTGCTACCGATTTTCTCCAAGGCAAAGAGAAATTCTGGATAGGGAAGTAACTCGCATGCTGGAATTGGGAGTAATAAAACCCTCGGAAAGCGATTATGCTTCGCCTATGATCTTAGTAGAAGCTCCAGGTAAAGACCCTAGGCCTGTGGTAGACTACCGAAAGCTAAATTCTCTCACCAGGGATCAAGTGTATCCTATTCCGAATATTGAGGAGAGAGTAGAACAGGTCAGTAGAGCGGCATATGTGACTACGCTGGACCTTACTCGAGGATACTGGCAAGTACCGCTCACTGAACGCGCCAGCAGATACGCGGCTTTCGTCACTCCGACGGGCAGCTACCAGCCAACAATGATGAGTTTCGGGCTCAAAAATGCTCCATTTTGTTTTTCCCGACTCATGGATAGGGTTTTAAAGGGGTGTGAAACATTCGCGGTGCCTTATTTAGATGACATTGCGGTTTTTTCCGACTCATGGGCGGACCATATGGTACATCTAAGAGCTGTACTGAGCCTTTTGCGTCAAGCTGGACTAACCGTAAAGGCCGAGAAATGTTGTCTGGCAAGGGCGACCGTGGACTACTTGGGTCACAATGTAGGTCAAGGTTTCAGGAAACCCAGCGAGATTAAGATTTCTGCGGTAGCAGACTACCCGCGGCCGAGCACGAAGACGGAAATTCGGGCATTCTTGGGTCTGACGGGATACTACAATCACTACATCCCTAACTATTCAGCTTTGGCTAGCCCTCTGACCGACGCTCTCCGCAAGACAGAACCGACAAATGTAGTCTGGGACGAACAAAAGGAAGCCTCCTTCGTAAACCTGAAGGCTGTGCTGATTAGCCGTCCGGTATTGCGAGCTCCAGACTATGCCCGAGAATTCACGGTCCAGTGTGATGCCAGTGATCGAGGGCTAGGTGCTGTTCTCTGCCAGAGAGATGACGACGGTAATGAGCACCCCATGCTCTACCTGAGCAGAAAACTGAGTTCTAGAGAGAGGGCTTATTGCGCGTCAGAGAAAGAGTGCTCTTGCATTGTATGGGCCATTCAAAAATTGCAGTGCTATCTTGGAGGGGCCAAATTCACCGTAGAGACGGACCATTGTCCCCTGGCTTGGCTGCAAACTGCGACATCGAAGAACAGTCGCCTTCTTAGGTGGAGCTTGATTTTACAGCAGTACAATTTTGAAATAAGATACAAAAAGGGGAAGTTAAATGGGAATGCGGACGCGCTTAGCCGCTCTTTCTAAGCGGTCCGAGATGTTCCTCACCATGTATCGAAATTGATAATCAGGTTTTTTTTTTTTTTCGTGCGCTTGTATATGTGTGGCTATGTAAAGCAGCACGTTTGGTTTTCTAGGAATACGTGGGTCCTGAACGTCTTGAGAGTGGGCTTTTCTCGAACAACAATGGCAGTTTTCTTTTAACCTGGTCTCTTCAGACGGGAGCCGAGTGCTTGCTTCGACATGTGGTTGAGTTTCAGACAGCTCGAGCAATTTGGCCTACAACAATCAAGACAACGCGACAAGCAACAGCGAGCTTCAAGCGTTCACGTGCAGGCCATTAAGTCGTCTCTTCATGCAGCAGCTGCGACTGCTGCCCTCCGAGACTCTTCTGGCGGGGGAGGAGGCTGTTACGACCAAGCATCCGCATTTGCGCGCTCTATTGTTCGCCTGTGGGCATGGAAAAGTATTGTGAATATGTGGTGATGGTCCAATGGCTCTAAGTGAGCCTGTTTCCAGGAATCCTGTTTTGTAAGCCTGTTTTGCTTTGTGGACACTCTGCAAATGCCAAATTGACCCTGTCAAGAGAACGTCTGGAAAAACACAAAGAAACGTCCCCCTGCGGGAAATGCAGGAAGTGCTTTCTTTCTTTTGTTCACCCTTCCAGTCGAGAAGCCCTATCGTCCAGTGAGGAATGCCTACTTTCCAAAGGAGACGACAGAGTGACACGTCCGCTGACGTGTAGGACAAGAAAGGAGCATGACGCATACAGTCATTAAGTGATTTCCCAGGAATGCAGGAAAGATTTGCAATTGTCGAAAACGGACAATGCTGGGAGCGGATGCGGCGCCACGTGCACTCGGGTTTCTGAGAAGTAAAACCACTTGTCAGAACCAGCCTGTGGTTTCTTTGCTGAAGAATAGAAATGTACCTCCTCTCCTCGCCGTTCCCAAGCTTTTCCCGCCAACAAGTGATCACGCCCAACGAATAAATGCCGGACCAGTCAGTGCTTCAGACCATCAGTGCAGTGATGTGTTCGATTGGATGCCGATACCTGAGGGGCGTGCCCTGGATTTGGTTGGTCAGCATCTTCAGAGAGGGGCTGGACATAGGGGGTTTTAAGGACGCTGCAGAGCACGAAATGTCGCTCTGGGCCCTGGGTAAACGGCTCATCCAGTCGCTTCTCGCTATGAACTCTTAACGCTTGCCATTTTGCTGATGTACCCTTCTTTTTCCTGTAAATAATCATGTAAATAAGTTTCTCAAAGTGCCATTAAACCTGCTTGTACATATTTCACCAACTTCGAAGATTCAATCCTACTTCAACCCCGAGTCTCTGCACGCTACCAAGTGAAGGCCGGGTCGACGTAGCCCCAGCGTTACAACACTTATTCTCTGTTAAGAAGTAGTGGATGATACTACAGCCTGAAATTATCGAACATTACGTCATGTAGGTTAACGATGGTGGCTCAGTTCAGGAAACCTATTGCGAAATTTTGAATTTTATATTGGTAATGCATGCAGAAATGTAGAATTGTAATTCAAAGCAAGAAAAGGCACTCCATGCAATATAGTATAGAGCAAATTTGTTACAGTACTTACGTTACACGACCTATAATAGTTTGCCTAATGACGGACTATTACAATCAGTTTTAGATGAAGCTACGCCATTTCTCTTAAAAATGTCTTCTGGGCAACATATCCATAGTATTCGAAGCTTCTTTTCTTATTAGTAGGACTGCTGATATGAGATGGGTATACGCTTTTAGTAATTTGAAATGTGTGTGGAAATTTTGCCATTATCGAAATTTGGCTGCTACAAAATTAATTCAAATTCAGGACCCTGTATTGAGCAGCAAGGTACTTTATGCCTGAGCAAGCTCTTGCACAATTTTATGCACCTTACTTGGGGTGAAATAGAGAAATAGTTTTTGACACAGTCTTGTTTGCACAAAAGCACATGCAATGGAGCTTTTTGGCCAGAGTTGCTGTAGCAGCATGAAAAAACTGATTTGCAACGTTAACTTAAGTTGGTGGCACTTTTTGTATGTGTATCACAGGAAGCGTCAGCACCAATCATGAAGCCCCAGGCAGGCCTACTCCAACAGCCAAGCAGCAGAGCCGACGCCGAGAGAGGCTTTCTGAAGAAGGTAGTAGCCTTTGGAAGTGTTCCTAAAATGTCCAGCATCCATTATGTATATTGTCACGCTTTCTAGTGCATAACAAAAGGTATAAGAATTGCTTCTGTCACAAAAATTATGAAGTGCTCAGTAATTGCAGTGCATGTTTTTCATCATATGTTGCATGTAGCAGCCTTGGGAAAAGTTTAGATCATTGGTTGGAACCTGAAATGTCTGTTATCTTTGCCCTCAAAATGCCAAGCGGCATGATAAAGTCACTCGCTGGTATGAAAGACAGGACGTTGCCTATCAACACTATGGCTATCTTCTGTGCCATTTCTTACATTCTATTACCAAGTTGCTAGCTTTTCCTGTTTCTTTTTTTTTTGTAAAGGGAGGAAGGAGATGAATATAATATGGAGCTTTATCAGGCTTAGGTGCAAATTTTTCTTAGCGTGACTTCTTTCTTTTTTGGTAGCCTTCTTGGTGTGGCTGATTATTATACTAAACATAAGTGCAAGGTGCCCGTGTACTTTGATGTCAGCCTTTGTTCCGGTCAAAATTATCTTGAACCCTCCTTTATGGCGTATCCCTTACTTCCAGGTTTGCTTTAAAGGGCCACATGCCATAAACCAAACATATTTGTTTAGTATGCAAATTCTGTGTGTTCATTTCTTTCACTTTGCCTATTTTTGCTTCCTTGTGCTAAGATTTGCAGGCTACAAAAAGTGACCATCTAATTGAACTGACAGCGTTTTTATCTTTACAGTCTGGTTAAAGGGCTAATGTCTCTCAGTTCGTGCATACTAGTTTCATTTAAGCCAAGACTTTTCGTTCTTAGTTTAGCAGAAGTCTTTATCTGGCTCACAGTTGCATTTCAGTAAAAAGCCCTTTTTGTTTTACAGAATGTCAGCGAGAAGTGCTTACACGTCTAAGCGTACTGAGGATCATACAACAGCAGAAGGGGAAATATTAACTGCATTAGCCTGCAGAGTCAGAAAGCAGAAGAACACTGGAACCCATGAAAATGTTATCTCAGAGCAGTTTGATGATTTAAAAAACCTGCAGTGCTTTGACAGCAGCCTAACGGAAGCCAGCAGAGGAGCCCTTGTAAGTTGGCCTTTATTTTTTATTTTTTTGTAATCATGTATGTTTGCTCTGCCATGTGCATTTACTCTTTATAAAAGATTCACACAAGCACTAAAGCTTATACAGCTTTCAGATTATTGCACCAGGCCTCCAAAGAGCCTGTTGGGAATTTTTTTTAATGTGTATTAGCTCTTTTCAAAGCCATTGACCAATTTGGCTTGGCCACAGTTTCTGGTAAGGCACTGATACTTCACTTGATCTTTCTTGTAGCATAACTGTGTTTTCATTTTCAGTTTTAGTTCTTGTCGAAGATGATATACTTCATACCATTTTACTAAGTTTAGGGTGGATATATATATTCTGATGTTTCTTTTTTTGTGAATTGTATCTGCCAGTGGTACAGTACCGGAAGTCCTGATGTTGTTGCTAAAATTCTCAACTGCTGTGGTGCTGTAGTTATGATGCTTAGCTGCCGATCCCAAAGTCACTGGGCAAAACCCGGCTTTGATGACTCAATTTTTTGCACAAAATTTCTTGTCCTTAACTATGAATGACAACGGTTCCAGCATGCTATAACTAGTAATTTACGTTGCGGCTATCTACTGCTTTGTACTTTTTTCCAGGTAATGTTCCAACTGACTTTCATCCAAATGTTAAGATGTTCTTGCTTTTTTTATGTTGCGTGCACTTTTGCTCCTAACAAAATTTTGTTTTTTGTTCAAAACAATTTTTATTCAAACTTCATAGGTTCACCAGTTCTCCGGCATAGGATGGAACAAATGCGGAATCATGCACGAGGAGGATCCTGCGGACCATTATGACTGACAAGCTAGCGGCATCATTTTCCTGGCATGGAAAGAAAGGAAAGCAACCCTCCAGCTGCCTCACTGTGTCCAAGTGCATCGTTGGTAAGTCAAGCCAAGAATCTCAATGTCAAGCAAAAATTTTATAGATCTCCTTCACTCTGGATTTGTCATGAAGGTACAGTGGCGCTGTCATTGTAAGTAACTTTCGTGTGGTTGGCAAAACAACATTTCAGTCGCTTTTGCCTACCGTGATTACGGGGCGGTTTGCTGGTTTGCCGCTGCCAAAAAAAAAAACACCATGCTGACTAGTTGCCTTGCCGTGGCATGCGTCGCAAGGTACAGAAAGGGAAGTTTAGTAAGCTTGCATAAGTTTCTTGCCAACAAAGGTAATCGTAAACAGCGGGTTGCCTTCACAGTGGCTAATTCTGAACGTGAGTCATGGGCTTCAGCACCGCCGATCGATATATAGACTCGTAGCCGCTGGCCGGGATTGAACTGGGTCGCCCTAAGTACGGAGCCACTGCAACTGCTGCAGCTTGTAATTGTAACACAACTAAAAGCGAGCATACCCGTAATGCGAAAGTGAACGTTAATGCCAACAGCCACCCACGAACAGAGCAGATACAACAAAGACGCAGCGTGATTTCAATGAATAACGCAAGGATAGTCAAATTTGTGCGGTGTCAAGGCGCAGTGTCATTGCTATTGTTTGCTATGCTTACCTAAAAGCCGCTCGACGCTAGTGAGGGGCTGCGTGTTTACCAACGATGCTCATTTACCGCTCACTGTGAACAATAACCCGAGAGTGGCTTCCAGCGGATAACTCTGCAACTGGTTTGCGCGCGCTGTTTACGAGCGAGAACAATCACCGTCTACTTACTCGACTGAAAGTAGTTGTAAGCATTTGAAGCTTTGCAGTTCTCGACGTGTTCTGATGGTTAATTTGCTCGGCAAAAACACTAAAAGTTAACAACGTTGCTCATTTCTCCTGCCGTGCAGGAGAACAATAACAATAACAATAACACGCTCTTGACAAGCTTGGCCACACTGCCCCTCCCGTGCTTTTTGCCTACCGTGGGATTTAGACTGCAGCACCACCTCGATCACTTTGTTTGTAAACATGCGAGGTCTATGCATTTGGCCGACTGTGTGAGCCTGTGCAATGTTGCTATGGGCTAAGATGTGTGCATTTTCTTTTTTAATAGTAGGGCTGCAAACTAGGGTGCCTTTGTATACATTCATGATCTGGTAAGGTATTTTTAGCTATTGCGACGTTTGGCATCTTTGGCTGAGGTGTTTGTAAACACATGGTTTCGGTTACTGTTACTGCCAGAGATCTTGTGATACTACTTGGGCATGTTGGCGCAAACTTATTGATAAAACAGCCTGTCTCCCAGTTACAGTGAGAATTTAGTTTATGCAATGTCTTTGTTGTTTGTATATGTACCATAATCGAAGCTATGACAAATGCTAGCAAGGCTGCTACGTATCATAGATTATGAAGGTTGTGTGACAATTTTTTAATGACCAAGCAGAAACAGAATTTTGCACCCGGCTGTGGAGCTCTGTAGTTAAGGCAATCGGCTGCTGGTCCAAAGGACATGGGTTTTATCCCTGCCACTACATCTGCTTTTCAATACAGGTGAATAGCAAGGCACCTGTGGACTGTGCTATGTCAGTGCATGTGGAAGAGCTCTAGGTTTTTGAAATTTCTGGAGTCCTACATTCTGAAACCCCTCTTACATAACCTAACTGTAATTGGGAAGTTAAACTCTATTAACCAAACTCAATTGCAGCTGAAAAGTTTAGAGCTCATTAATCTGCTGTTAATCATAATTTACACATTTGTCCTCGTTTTTGTTTCCTGTGGGCGTTGCATGATTTCTGTTTGTCTGCTTACTGTAGCGCTGTCCCTAATAATGTAGTGCCGTGCTCTGATTTCAAATGATCCCTATATTCAGCACGGTGCCAGAAACAATTTTTTTATTTAAAAGAAAGCCTTTTGAGGCAAACTTGAAAGAAACATTTAATCTGTGAGTTCAAAGCTGACCAATTACTACTGTTTTTTTTTAATGTGGCAAATGAGATGAATGATGGGTAACTGGTGCTCTCCCCATGATTAAATCCCAGTCCATTATTTCATGGAAAAAAAAAGAATTAGTGGAACATGACATGAACAGAATGAACATATTCCTCTTTATATACCTGTTCATTGCATTACTTTCTTTTTCAACTCGTTACGAAATTAGGCCAGCATACCTTGCAAAAATATTTAAGAACATGCTGATATTGCTTGATTTCATTCTTAGTTGCTGCACGAATAAAACAGCCTGAAAGCAAATGAGGCATCTTGGTATGACGATGCATACCTGTTTAATATTTTAAAGAAAGCCTTTTTGTAATAAGCTGTTTGTTAGCTGTAACTAGCGTTCATCAAAAAAGCGAATTTCACTGTTAAATGTGTAGGTCATAGGCTGCTTGCACATGCCACAACATAAACTCAACACGTCTTGGTACTAAGCCTGCATGACTACCATAAGAGTCTGCGAGAAGATGGTAACTCACATGAAAATGACGCATGTTCTTTGATGGTTCACCACTTGTAACATGGAAACCTATGTTGGAATTAATGCCAGCTCCCACACGTTGCTAACTTTAATATTTTGTTGAAAAAGACAAAACCCGTAGGCACATTTTCTCTTTTTTTTTCAGATGCTGTTAAAGCAGTGTTTAACTGCAGCGACTTCATGGCAGAAACTGCCATCAAAGACTGGTTGAGCCATGCTCCTGCAAGTCACTGGGACAGCTCAGGAAAGGTGGGTTCAGTGAGCTTTTGGGTATTCATCAGTTCCTTATGGGCACATAAATAACTGGAACTTAGCTGTGTGCTGCTTTACAATGAGCTACAAAATAGATTCTTATGGTTTAAACTCTAACTTCAAGGAATTGGACAAGTACAAATTAACAGACAAGGGAAAAAGTGTCATCGTTGCACTGCACTAACATACAGGATGCAAGCCCGCTGGGATGGCGCAGTGGTTGCAGCGCTCAACTACTGTGCCCAAGGATGCGGGATTGAATCCCGACCTCAGCGGTCGCTTTTCGATGGAGGCGAAAAGCACGGCACCCGTGTGCTGTGCAATGTCAGTATACGTTAAAGAACCCCAGGTGGTGGAAATCACTCTTGAGCCTTCAACTATGGCATCTCATATCTTGAGCCGTTTTGGGACGTTATACACCCACAAACCCAATCATCTTCCTTAATTTTATCTTCTACCTTGATACATGGGCATTTTTTGCACTTCTTGCTTGTCTTTATGAGTGCAAAAGTACTCACAACTCATATGACAACCTACTTATTTAAAGGTGCGTGTTTATTACTGTAAAAATTCGGTTGTACTGAGAGGACACAATGAATGATCCTTCAATAGCCTTAATTAAAACACTGAAAGAAGCTTAAAGGTACCCCTGTAAGCTTTTATTGCACCCTCAAAAAAGCACTCAATTAGCTTGCTTGGACCCACAATTAAAATACTAAAATACATTTTGTTTATTTAGCTTGCTCACACCGGCACCCAACAAGTTGGTCCCAAGTGAGAGTTCTTCAGGCGCAGGCTAGCACCCAACCAGTTGGCCCCAAGTGCGAGGAGTTCTTCAGCCCAACCACTGTTCTGTGCGCGCAAGCATGCCGTGTGTGAGCTCACATCATAAGCACTCTGGACATCTGAGCAATGCTGGGACGCTTTTGTTGCATATTAATTTCATGTTTTTAATTTCTTTTATTGTGTATGAAAAAAGCATATACTTCAGAACTATGATTTAATATTTATTTCAGCGTGAAAATGATGTCTTTATTTTTGTGGACTCTTAAGGACTGCAGGGTATTTTATTTTGCCTTTAATATATGAGTTTTATGTTTTCAAATTTTTACTCGGGCCTTCATTTTGTCTTAAGGTGTAGACCATTTTGTGTAACAGCTCTTTTCCTTGGATGTCTCTTTTTTGCCTTTCTTTATATCTTATTTGAGTTCTTTTAATGTTTTAAATTTTGTTCTTAGGACTTTAGTTTTGGTTTAGAGGTACAGACCATTTTTTAACAGCTTTTTTCCTTGGATGTCATTTTTGCCTCGTTTAATTTTTTTTTTCACTATTTTACTCAGGCTTTTAATTAGTTTTGTCTTACAGGTGCAGCCTATGTTATGTAGTAGCTATTTCTCTGGAATGTCACTTTTTTGCCTTTCTTTAATATTTTATTTGAGTTCTTTTAATGTTTTAAATTTTTTTCTTAGAGCTTTAATTTTATTTGAGGTGCCGACTATTTTTGTAACAGCTCTTTTCTTGGATTTCTTTTCTTTCTAGTTTATTTTGTTTGTTTTTTCCAAATGTTCTTTTGTGGGCTTTAGTTTTGTCTTACAGGTGCAGACTATTTTTGATAGCAGCTCGTTTCCTTGAATGCATTTTTGCCTTTTATTGTATGTTTTTTTTTAGTGTTCCCATATTTTGTTCTCGCGGCTTTAGATTTGTCTTCGGGTGCAGACCGTTTTGTGTAACATACACCTTTTCCTTGATGTGTTTATCTGGTCACTCTTCTAGTCATTTCTCTAAGACATGTTTATTCCATTATTTTTGTAGCCATTTGTTCTAAAGGTCAACATTGTCAAAGTGGATTAGATACTTTCCGAATATATATGTATATTAGTTTGATTTTAGCTTGTTTTGTTGCAAAGTTTCAATAAACAGTTCTACCCAACCTTATTGACTTCATTTTGCTGCTGGATGCCATTTTAAGCAATGTTTCAATGCAAGATTAGATAGTCACTAATTTTGCCACAGCTGTTAAACTGCCCTCCTAACACATCTGCTTGCAAAGTGACATTTTTTTTAAGTCTGCACGATCCGATTAAAAATTTAAAGGCAGCTAAGCTCATATTTTAACTTAGGTTCATTTATAAAATAGCACTGCTGGCTAATTATGTGTAGCCAAAAAGCGTGCACGTTGGGATATCCCTGGTTTGTGTGTCGCTTCGAAGCAAGATCGAGCTACCTGCCAAGACGAAAACGCGCGTAGCAGAAACCATGCGTCTCAATGTGAGTAGTCGTTATTGCCTGCAGATATATGGCCTCTATTGTCTAATCAAAATACAGGTCTTTGGTGACAATAACAGCTACAGGAAGGTCAGGTCTAGCGTCCTTTGGCTTAAACTAAATGTCTATAACATGTCTCAAATGTCCATGAGGAAAGTCCACGGTACGTACCAGATTACAGTTCCGGATGAGCTTCCGATGGCACATTGCATGTTAGTATAATGTCGGGTGGACAAATCTGGATATCCACTAGACCTGTCAAAGATCCAGTGGTCTACATTTTTAAGATGTCCCAAGGATGTTTGTGGTTTACCGGGGTGCTTCTGGCGTTGTCTTTGCTACCGGCGGCTTTCTCACAAATGCTGGTGAAGCGGTCGGCGTGGACGAGTCGACAGCAAGCCGGGCAGTAAGAAGAGTCGTTGTCGCATTGAAACGGAACGCCGCAGCCTGGACACGGTAAGAGCCGCCGTTGTCATTTCATCCATTTTACCTAATTGTGATGTTTCTTGACCAGTAGAGTCAAGGCAGGAAGAAATAGAAGTGTTTTAAATCGTATACCTTTATTTAGAGGTTGTTGTGATATACAGGGCCCATAGTGGACGTTAGTGACAGCGAAGCAATATTTTCAGGAACGTTTATTTTTTCACTTATTACGGTCATAAGCGTTTATTGCCTTGATCGAGCACAACGGTTTACTAAGTTAGGTTTATAGTACCGATTGCGCACCTTGACGAGGTTTGCATCATGAAGGGTCTACAACAAGTTTTCTTTTTTTTTTGAAGGCTTGCCATGTGGCATAGAATGAGGCTGTCTTTAAACTTAAAGGTAATCATGCAGTCTATTTTCTTCAAGGAATCGGAGCAAGCTCCGGCTCTTAATTTGTCCTTTAGCCACAAGTTCCTCCTTTGTAGCCGACAGTCGATCCAACTTCTTGTAGTCGTCTTATTCTTGACGGCTGCATTCCTGGGCATGTCCATAAAATGTAGTGAAGATCCACCTCGGCAGCTGTCCTTGGACACTTAGGGCATGTGCTCTGAACTGCATCCTCTTCAGAGCCCCGTCGGCACGTCACCGATGGAGTAAGGGACGACAAATCTTGCTGCGCTATAGCATCAGCGTGGAACTTTATCTCGGTTTTATGCCGCTACATGATTGCCTGCAACTGTAAGCGATGAATATGCGCACCAGAAGTGATATAGGCTTCCTGCTTTACAGCTGCAGCCATCCCAGGATGAGCTGCCGGGCTGCATGAGCGACTTTCTGTGCTGCTGGAGGTTTCCCTGGCATCGATGCCACTCATGTCAAGATCTAGGCCCATGAGCTGTATGACGAAGCGTACATATAAATAGGCATTTCTACCACTCCATCTTCATGCAGCTTGTGGTGGACAGGAAGTGTCAGATCCTCCATGTGGTCGCAAAGTGGCCCGGTGGCACATACGACGCACCAGTGCTCACACACAGCGCCCTCGCTCAGCTCTTCAAATCGGGAAATCGGGCACATACACCGGCATCCTGCTGCAGTGGCTATCCATGCAGACTTTGGCTCCAGAATGCGAACATGTGCGGCAAAAAGCGATACAGCGCAGCTCACGGCACCTCCAGAGCAGTGATTGAAAGGTAGGTGCACAGCACATTCTAAATATTGGATTGCATGGTATCCCGGACACTGACCGGTTGTGGATATCCGTGTTGTTCGAACAGCTTGGTACAGTTGCAAGCGTTGCTGAGCGAACAATGTATGCTGAAAGAAATTGACTGATGTCGCATTTGTTTACTAGTTAAGTAAGACTGCAGTCAAATAACTTTGGCCAAGCCTGTATGGGGGGAGGTGAAGGGGAGCTTTTGAGCAAACAAACAAATTATGGTTAGGTGTCAGTCAAGTTATATTTGTTGAATGACACATATCAATATTTACTTAGCAATTCGATTTGTCCAAAAATCATAGCATTATTTTGTCATTGGAGCATGATATATATTTCCTTAAATGAAGGTATCAAAATATTTGCATTCATTAATGGCGCAAGGGTATTTACTGCATTACATTGCACCGGACACGTTTACAGGTTGTGTGATAGCCTGGAAGAACAAATGCTCAAAGCATACATTCCATGTACAGCATATTACGAAGCTGTCAGTTCCATAAACCACAGGTTACTCGGAGCAGATGTGGCTTTTTTTGAAATTCATCCTGATGAAGAGAAATTTTTATTATTCTACATATGCATTCACTTTGACTGCAGCAACTTGCATTACGCGCGTCACCAGCTTTATAGTAGCAGTGCATAGCCCACTCACCATGCTTTTTTTGTAGGACAATAGGGCAGCTGAAACGCTGCTTGCATTCCCTCCATGATCAGCAGCACATGTCACTGGACCATGTGTGTACCAGCATCATGACGAGATGCTAATTCCACAATGTGTCCCAGGAATATGCGTGCAGCATAGGCAAGCACACGGAAGTGCAAGATGAAGTGTCTGCACATGTTTATCCTCACTGGGGTTATAGATTTATGCTGCGCAAAGGCATGGTGCAGCATGATGTCTCCTGCTTTAAGTACAGTTACATGCAATAAATTATGTCTGTGCTGGTCACTGAGTTTAGTGTTTTCACTGCGTGTCTTCTCATGAACGGATAACTATGCAAATATGCTTATTTTATTATGTGCTACGTCAGTCTTGTACTGACATCCTGAAGCCTACACAAGATTGTGCATTGAAGTATTTGCTGTTGAGCTGTTTAACATTGCAGTACATATAGAGCATAATAACAGATGGAGCAGAAACATCTCCTTTTTACTTCATTTTGGTTGTAACATCCGATTCGAGACATGTAAATAGGAGATTATATTTGAGCATGAAGCTTATTGTCTACCTGCAGTGGAGTTACAGTGGTTAGGGTGCTCGACTACTGCACCTGAAGATCAAGGATTGAATCCTGGCCATGGTGGGCACATTTCGATGGAGGCAAAAACATAGGTGCCTGTCTGCTGTGCAATGTCAGTGAATGTTAAAAGATCCGAGGTGGTCGAAATTTCCCTACCTCTCCACTACTGCATCTCTCGTAGCTTGAGTCACTGTGGGATGTTAAGCCCAATCAATGAAACCAAGCGTAACCTTAATATCGGTTACACCAAGAGTTGGCTCAATGTGGTAAAGTAGGGTACTTAACAGAATACAGACATGTTTTTAAGCTGTGAATTTGTTATTTTAATACCTACAATATATATTTTGTTAGAGCCTGTGCAGTAAATTCTTAAACATGAAATATGTTTTTCCATCACTCAAAGATTGCCATTTTGTCAAATACTTGCATGGTATCCCAGTGCAATGGTAAACTCTGGGAGACTTGGTGAATGTGTGCAAAAGTAGAAGTCCGGGCTACCATGTTGTGGTAGGTGTTCACAGCCCCAGGTTTTGTATAAATTGTCGTTGTATGGCATCCATGGCAGATATGCTCGGACGAGCCATATGGCATAAAAATAAAACGCGAGCTACCTGCTCAAAGTGTAATGCGTAATTTTGCCATCACCGTTCAATGATCACACCTGTATTATTGACAGTGCTTACATTGCAATTACAGTTGCGACAACCGAAGAATATACATAGGGCCACAAAAAACTGTCTCATTATTTGCAGGTACAATATTCAACACATTTTGGTTAACCTTGTATTGGAATGTTTATAGCCTTTTGTAGCACTCCTCACCCACCGTGATTCAAATCATGTGCATGTTTTGTTGTGTCCAGTTTTTATGTGAACTAAGTTTTTCTGCATTATACTTTTGCAAGTGCTTCAAAATTATTAATTCCACCCTTTGAGACTAATACCTACAACCCTTACAAACTGTTTGTTATTTATTCTCTGCTGCTCACTATGTAGTTTGACCTGCACAACAAATATCAGCATGTCTGGTGTGTGTGTAAGGCATCTACAACTGTCATTTTGTACTTTTCTCAAGTATATGTTGTTTTGCTTGTATGATAATATTTCTTGCCAATGTGGGCCACCATTTCCTCAATTGTATGCTGCGAGAACAGTATGTGCAAATGATTTTGCTCAATGTCGTGCTGGTGCTGGTCACATGCTTGCATTAAATCACCTCAAGGGCTATTGACCTTGCATATCTGTATCTGGTTGCAATACTACTCGGAACCTGTGCACATACAACACCAAGAACAGGCCAGAATTATGTGACTGGAAGAAAAGTAACTGGTCGTTTTTGTTTATCTGCAGGAAAAAACAGTGAGAGCAAATGCTGTGGCTGCACAAGTATACCACATTACTGTCATGGTGGCAACTGCTGCAGTCATATGAACAGCTGTATTTGTCAACAATACTGTAACATATTTGTGTCATTTGTGTTTCAGGAATTGGGATGTGGAGTACTGACATTTTTATATACAAATCGAGTACATTTGTGAGGAAGAATGCATGTAAGTGGGCAGATCACAGAGAAGGAGGAAGAGAAAGTGATTTTGTGAACCAGCTGACTGCAAGTTAGGCCACCCTTTGTCTTAAAAGCCTTAAAAACCTTTGTCTCCTTGATCCCTAGACATTTGAAAATTGTATACATATGGTATGGGTACCAGGTCACAGCAATGTCACTTTAAATGAATATGCTGACAATTTGGCAAAAGAGTCCCTTAATGGCCCCGTATTATCTATCCTTCCGGCGACGGCGTACATCACCGCAGCGAGGTTTCGAAGAAACGTTCTATTAAATATGAAAAATGGACATCTTTTAAAATCTGATGACTACCTGCATCTAAATTATTCTTGGAATAGAAAATTATGTCATTCACGGCAACTTGAGATTTCTCTGACAAGGCTGCGATGCCGTATTCCACCTTTAAATTTCTACCTTACAGGTCTGGTTTGGCACTGTCTCCCGTCTGCGCATTTTGCGGTGAACAAGAAACATTAGATCACTTTTTATTGTTTTGCCGCCGCTTTACTACGTTGAGAAAACAGTTGATGGAAAAGCCATTGCAACAGCTTGGCCTTAGTTTAAGCAGCTCGACATTGTTATCATTTGGCGCCACCATCCTTGGGCACAGTCACAGGTCTGTTTTTAGCGCCATGCAAAATTTTTTACTGGACTCAAATCGTTTGCCTTGCTAAATATTTAAACATCACTTGTTCTACAATTGCAGTGTCAATCTCCCGTGAGTGTTACCACTTTTCATTTTATATTTCACTTATTTCCCGTTTTGTTTCCTTTCCTCTACCACTGAAATCATTTTTTTTATGCAAGTATACTAAAAAAAATTCTTTGCTGCCCAATTCTTGGCCGATTACCCTCTGTGGGTATGTGCCATAAGTTATTTGGACAACAACAACAGCAACAATAGGCCACCCCTGCTCCGGTCCTGCTCGCTACCAGTGCCCGCTACCAGTGCCTAGATCCCCACTTAACACTTAGTGGAGGTCGCGGGATTTCTCTTCCATTTCCTCGTCCTGGAGCTCCGCAGCCGCCGAATTCCTACCTCAATGACAGACTCCAGCACTTACACCACCGGCCCCGCTACCTCCGCCCCTTCTATTCCATGCTCCGGGGTGCTTCGCCAGCGGAACCCGCCGGTCTTCAGCGGTACCGACGATTAGGACGTCGAGGACTGGCTTTCTTCGTATGAACGCGTAAGCACCCACAATAAGTGGGATGACATCCTAAAACTTAACAACGTGATCTTCTACCTGACCCAAGTAGCAAAGTTATGGTTCACAAATCACGAGGCTGACATTCCAACTTGGGCCTCGTTCAAATCCCTATTTGTTGATGACGGTCGACCTGCGGTCCGCAAGCTTCGCGCCGAACACCGTTTGTTCGAGCGGATGCAGCAGACAGGAGAAACCTTTACCAGCTGCATCGAAGACGTTTTAGATTTGTGTCATCGTGTAAACCCATCAATGACTGAAGCCGAGAAGATTCGCCACATCATGATGGGCATCCACAAAGGCGTATTCAACATTCTGATGGCAAAAGAGCCCCGTACTGTAAGTGAGGTTGTCACGATGTGTCAAAGCTACGAAGACTTTCGTCGGCAACGCATCGTCCCTCGACAACCTGAAGCCACGATCGTGGCTATGTCTGACGCCCCTGTCAGCTCCACACTAATTCAAGAAATTAAAGACTTCGTACGGGAAGAAGTTGCACGGCAATTATCGCTATTTTCAAACGTTCCGCATACCAGCTCACACCTGGCTCCGACCATACGCCAGGTTATTCAGGAACAAGTTGCCGACGCACTTCCGCCCCCTCGACAACCTACTCTTCATTCCGCACCACTGGCAGCTCCGCTCATTCATGCCGACGCTGTTCCGACGTCCGGACCCACTCCACTGTCTTATGCTGAGGTTGCCGCAAGACCACCCCCTCCTACGCCTTTGCCGTCGTATGGTCCACCTCAGCGCGCATTTTTCACTCAGCGTCGTGCGCAGCCTATTCTACGCCCTTGGCGCACATCTGACAACCGGCCAATTTGCTTTGAATGTGGTCTCCCTGGCCATGTTGCACGACTGTGCCGCCGTCGCCCGACACCGTACGCTTTCGATCAGAGCCCGGCTGCCTACGCACAGCCGCCGTCCCCACCCCGTGCGCCACCTCAGCCCTCGTCTCACTTTGACCACTTCTTGCACGACCACCGCTCAGCCTCTCCGCGTCATCGCTCGCCGTCACCGATGCGTCGTCGCTCTACCTCGCCAATGCCGGAAAACCACTAGACGCAGTTCCGCAGGCAAGAACTGCGCTTTCGTCGACAAGTGAAAGTCCTGCTTCGTCACCTAATAATTTAATCGAACTTACCATTGAAAATGTTTGTACTCTTGCGCTTGTAGATACTGGTGCTGCTGTGTCGGTTATTAACGTTAGACTATGCTGCTTGTTACGAAAAGTTGTTTTGCCGTATTCTGGGATTTCTTTGCGTACCGCCACTGCTCAGCACATCGCACCGCTCGGTACCTGCACGGCGATCGAGTCACCATTCAGGACGTTCTCTATGTCATCAGTTTTATCGTTCTCCGTGACTGCTCCCATGACATTATTTTAGGGTGAGACTTCTTGTGTCGCAATCGCACCGTAATTCATTGCGCTCGTGCCGAGGTAGAGCTTTCTCCGCTGAGCCCCGCACCGACCGCCGTTAACGTTCTTGGGGAAGCCAAATGCCACGTTGCGGATGCTACTGATATCCCGCCTTTATCTGCCGCTATTGTGCCTATAAATGATGCATCTCTTCATGACTGCATAGTGCTCTTCACACCATCTTCCGTTTTCGTCTCGCGACGCTGTCTTCCCCTACCTTGCGCCGCCCTTAGTGTACGAAGCGGCCGCACCGAACTAGCCATTACTAACGATTCGTTCTATCCACTCACGTTGCAATGTGGCGAATGCGTTGGACATGCCGACCCTGTTCGATCAGAAAATTTTGTTACCATCCCGCCGCTTCTCTCCGCCTGTGCCGACACATTCTCCGATAGCATAAGTGCCCTTAGTCCACCTCGTTCCTCGTCTCCTTCATCGCCTCTTGCTGCCTTTGACAAAGCCATCGACAGTGCTCTCGCTCCAGATCAACGCGCCAAGCTCTTCGACTTGCTGAACCGATTCCGAACTTCCTTTGACATCCAGCAGCCATCCTTGGGTCGGACATCAACTGTTGTCCACCACATCTATACTGGTACGCCTGCCCCGTTACGCCAACGTCCGTATCGTGTATCAGCCTCAGAGTGCCGCATTATTGATGAGCAAGTCGATGAGATGCTCAGTAGAGGTGTTATTCAGCCCTCCAGTAGCCCTTGGGCGTCCCCGGTCGTTTTAGTCAAGAAGAAAGACGGGTCTATTCTATTCTGTGTGGACCACCGCCTTAATGCGATGACATTAAAGGACGTCTATCCGCTACCACGCATAGACGACGCGCTGGATACTTTGCATGGAGCAGTATTTTTCTCTTCAATCGATTTACGATCTGGCTACTGACAAGTTCCAATGGCTGAAGACGTTGGCCCAAGACAGCTTTTGTCACCCCCGACGGGCTCTATGAGTTCAACGTCATGCCGTTTGGCCTGTGTAACGCTCCCGCCACCTTTGAACGCATGATGGACAATATTCTCCGGGATTTGAAGAGGCACACATGCCTCTGCTACTTGGATGACATCGTCGTATTTTCATCCGACTTCGCGACCCACCTAACTCGCCTTGAAACTGTCTTGCAATGTCTTAGCGACGCTGGTTTGCAGCTCAATCTGAAAAAGTGCCATTTCGCCGCTCGCCAACTTAGTATTTTAGGGCATTCAGTGTCCAAGGATGGCATCCTTCCTGATCCATCTAAACTTCGCGCTGCCGCTGAGTTCCCGAAGCCAACATCTATCAAGCAACTACGCAGCTTCATAGGCTTATGCTCCTATTTTAGGCGTTTCGTCCGGAACTTTGCGACCATCATTGCTCCTCTGACTCGACTTCTCAGCGCCGACAAAGATCTTTCTGCCTGGTCGCCGGCTTGCGATACTGCTTTTACGAAATTGCGCACGATACTTAGCTCACCCCCTGTATTGCGCCATTTCGATCCGGCTGCTCCTACCGAAGTGCACACCGATGCCAGCGACGCCGGCCTCGGCGCTGTTCTTGCCCAACGAAAACCCGGTGTTGATGAATACGTTGTGGCGTCCGCAAGTCGAACGCTGACCAAGGCCGAGACCAACTACTCGGTGACAGAAAAGGAATGCTTGGCAATTGTTTGGGCGCTTCAGAAATTTCGGCCATACTACACAGGCCTTTAATGCAGCGGTGGAGACTTCCAGCGTGGACCTCCAGTCACCATCTCAAATAGAGAGACTCATTACTTCCTCTCTCAGTGAGAACACTCGCTATGTTAGTGTGCCGGTGTCAGTGTCCAGCATCGACGTGGAATTCGAGCGGCCTCGCGCAATCCGTCGGCGGGGTGAAAGGAAGTACAGAAGAACGAAATCCGCGCAAGATCTCGCACTTTCTCGCCGAGCTAAACGACAAGTTTTGCGCCACCTGGAGAGGTTAGGACGACAACGTTGGAGACAGTTCTGCTCATCACTGGATCCCCGTAAGTCCCTGTCGCGTATCTGGCATGTTGCGAGAAGCTTGCGCACACCTCCGCGCGAAAGGCACCCTTTTCGTGCCCTGGCCCTTTACCAACACCGCAATGAAGTTGACGTAGCTGAAGATTTTTGTAACATGGTTGTGGGCACAAACTAGGCACAGTTACCAATTTCAGAGGTTTTTGCACCACCTTCGCCGAATGATCAATACGACGTGCCCTTTACAATAGCTGAATTAGACGCCGCTCTTGCTTCTTGTCGGCATTCATCTGCACCTGGTCCTGACGGGATTACTTATTCAACCTTATCAACCCTAGGCAAGGATGGTAGAACTGCACTACTTAATTATTTCAATGATATATGGGCTTCTAGTACTGTTCCTGAACACTGGAAAATTAGCCGCCTAGTTGCTGTTTTGAAGCCTGGAAAGCCTCCTCTCGAACTTACCTCATACCGGCCAGTTGCCCTAGCAAGCTGTGTTGGAAAAGTTATGGAGCGCATGGTGCTGGCAAGACTTGAGTGATATCTAGAGAGTAATGAACTTTATCCGATTATGATGACTGGATTTTGCCGCGGACGCTCTTCCATTGACAGCGTCATCGACCTTGTGGCGACAGTAGAACACGAAAAGCCTCACTGTCGACTAGTAGCTGCTGCATTTTTAGATATAAAGGGAGCTTACGACAACGTCCTCCATGAAGCTATTCTTGATGGACTTGACGACGTGGGAGTTGGTGGCCGGCTGTACTTGTGGATTGTAAGCTATCTCAGCGGCCGCTCTGTTTACATGACTGCGCCTGAAGGAGATAATACCCGCTTTAAGGTCGGTCGTGGAGTTCCACAGGGAGGAGTTCTCAGCCCAACTTTATTTAACGTTGCGCTAATTGGCCTGGTGAGTGAACTGTCAACTAACATCCACATAAGTGCATATGCTGACGACATCTGCATCTGGGCCTCTGGTTCGACGCGCCCACAACTACGTGCGAGACTGCAACGAGCTGTGTCATCAACATCGATGTACTTACAGCGTCAAGGTTTATTTTTAGCGGCAGAAAAGTGTGCAGTGATCGCGTTTACGGGAAAATGTGACAGCCGCTACCCGATTACCCTTCATGGAGTCGTAATACCATACGTCTCCAGGCACAGATTCTTGGGAGCAATTATTGACCACCGTCTATCTTGGTCGAAACATATTACTATGGTGAAGAAAAGGCTAATTAAGTTTTGCCATGTACTTCGTTACATAGCTGGCATCAAATAGGGTCCAACTGAGCGCTCCTTAATACGGCTTTACGAGGCTCTGTTTGTTGGCTACATCCGGTACAGTCTCCCAGTACTCTCTAGTATGAGCATTTCCTGCTTGCGGACTTTAGAGAGCGTGCAAGCGCAGGCACTGAAAATATGCCTTGGACTGCCCAGATGCACCTCTAACAAAGGCGCAATTGAAGAGGCACATGCTCGCCCAATGTCCATATACTTGTCACACGAACCACTTCGTGCATATTTACGAGCACTTACAAGACACCATTTTCACCCACTCAGCAAGATTCTGGATGAGAGGCCGGACTGCAGTTTTACAAGTGCACTCCGCTGCCATCAGTCGCAAGTACCGACAGGACATGCCCTCCCATATCGTCCCACCCAATCACCATGGACGATGGATAAACCTTTGGTGCACCTTCGTGTTCCCGGAATACTAAAGAAATCAATGGTACCAATTAGTGGACTCAAACAACTTACTCTGGCACACATCTGGTCAGAATATCCCAATTATATTCACGTATACACCGATGGATCTGTGTCAGCACAGGCATCCGCTGCAGCTGGGGTCATAGCAGCTCAGAAAACGACTCTACATTCCCTTTTTGGACATACCTCTACACCAACCGCTGCCGAACTTGTAGCCATTCGGGAATCTATTCGCTACATATGTGGGGAACCACCTCAAAAAGGGTGTATATTCACGGACTCGAAGACTGCATTTCAAATTTTGGAAAACTTCTTACGCCACACTGCCTATCAGTCCCTGGCACTAAACATTATGGAGCTCATCACATCTGCCCAGCTGCAAGGCCACATGATAATGTTTGAATGGATCCCTGCCCACTGCGGCCTCCATGGGAATGAGCAGGCCAATGTTGAAGCGAAAAGCGCACTCATCAATGGCTTCCAAACAGCTGTGCCTTTTTCAAGAGCGGATACGACGTGTCTTCTAAAGAGTTGTATGAATATTGCTACAGCAGCTTACTGGGCTCAACCAGACGCCCGACACATCCGTCTAAGAAGGAACGATCAAACATTTAAATTTAATGTTCCGCGTGATATTCCGCGTCATCAGGCATGCTTGATACATAGACTTCGTTTACACGCGGCTTTCACGCGCAAGTACTTACATTTAATTGGACAGATGGACTCACCAGAATGCTCAACTTGTGGCATCCCAGAGACTGTGGACCATGTATTATTGGTGTGCCCAGAGTATGCGAACGAAAGAAATGTGCTAGCTGCTTCCTTGAAGCGTTTGGACAAGAGGCATCTTTCGGAGGAACTGCTGCTGGGCGCTTGGCAGGACAAGGGAAAGGGCGTCCAGGTAGTGCGTGCTCTTTGCCGTTATTTGAGCGCCAGCGGACTTGATTCGCGCTTGTAAAGCAAGCTGCTGTGTCTGTATATATATATTTCATATGCGTTCTCCCACATCGTCACCCATCATGACCTTCTTTCTTCTCTCCTTCCCCTTCCCCAGTGCAGAGTAGCAGGCCAGATTTGAATTATTCGGGCCAACCTCTCTGCCCTTTCCTTTCAATAAATCCATCTATTCTATCGGCCATACTTGTATGGGCGCCCATTTGATGTTGTTACGGACCACCACGCTTTATGTTGATTGCTTCACTAAAAGACCCCACCGGCCGTCTCGCCCGCTGGTCGCTTAGACTACAAGAGTATGATATCCGAGTCATCTGTCGTACAGGGCGAAAGCACTCCGACGCAGACGCTTTATCTCGCTCGCCAGTGTCGCCTGACGCTCCGTTGTCCCCTGCCTCCAGCTCCGCCTTGTCTTCCTTGTCCATCGACGACATGCCATCAGAACAGCGCAAGGATCCGTGGTTTACATCACTAATCGATCTTCTTACGAACTGGTCACTTTCACCGGCTCCTCGCGCCCTTCGTCGTCAAGCGCAGCATTTCGCCCTTCGTGACTATCTTCTCTATCGACGCAACTATTTGCCAGATGGCCGTAAGTGGCTGCTCGTCGTATCTCGCCACCTTCGAAGTGATATCTGCGCATCTTACCATAACGATCCGCAGTGTGGCCATGTGGGTGAATTTAAGACATATGAACGGCTGCGACAGCGCTTCTACTGCCGCGGTATGTATACCTTCGTCAGTAAGTATGTGCGTTCGTGCATCAATTGCCAACGTCGCAAGCCGCCTCCTCTCCATCAGCCGGCTCCACTACAGCACCTTCCGTGCCCATACCGACCATTCGATCGTGTTGGCATCGATTTGTATCGACCTCTGCCGTACACACCTGCAGAAATCGTTGGATAATCGTGGCCGTCGATCACCTTACTCGCTATGCGGAGACAGCAGCACTTCAGGATGCCACGGGACCCACTATCGCGTCCTTTCTTCTTCATCATTTCATCCTGCGGCACGGTGCCCCCCGAGAACTTCTAAGTGATCGAGGCAAATCTTTCCTATCCGAGGTTGTCGAAGCGCTCCTACGCGAATGTCAAACCATCCACCGGACAGCCAGCGCGTACCACTCTCAAAGACTGACAGAGCGCTTCAATCGCACACTAGGTGACATGATGTCCAAGTACATCGCCTCCGATCACTCCGATTGGGACAAGATTCTCCCATTTATAACCTACGCCTACAACACCGCCGTTCAAGCAACTACCGGATTCTCGCCATTTTTTCTGCTGTACGGGCGTGAACCTTCGTCTCCACTCGACACCATCCTTCCCTACCGTCCTGATATCTCAGAGTATACATCGCTTTCAGCAGCTGCCAGGCACGCTGAAGAATGTCGCAAACTGGCTCGCTCACTCACTTCGGACGAGCAAGCCCAGAAACAAGCGCACAGCGACAGCATCCACTCTGTCCACCAATTTTATCCCGGTTCTTCCGTGTGGCTCTGGGTTCCATCGACACCACCCGGTCTGACCAGCAAGTTTATTTCCAAGTACCACGGACCCTACCTAGTGCTCCAACAGACTTCTCCCGTGAATTACCTAGTTGAACCGCTCGCCGCATCCACCGACCTTCGCCGCCGTGAGCGTGAGATTGTTCACGTCGACCGTTTGAAGCCTTACTACGATCCCGCATTCCTTTCGTCTCCTTGAGTCGCCAGGATGGCTCCTCTTTTCTGCGGGGGCCAGATTGTAAAGAAGAGGTTCCCATTAAGTGGGCGGATCACAGAGAAGGAGGAAGAGAAAGTGATTTTGCGGACCAGCTGACTGCAAGTTAGGCCACCCCTGCTCCGGTCCTGCTCGCTACCAGTGCCCGCTACCAGTGCCTGGATCCCCGCTTAACAGAATAAATATTCTACAAACTGGTGCAAAAATAATAAAAATGAATTAAAATAAAATTTTGTATGTCATTTCTGCCTAACATTTGCACGTGACTGATATTGTGCATAAGCATACACCAGAACTAAAAGTACATTACAAATGTTACACAGCTTTGGACATACAATTTTTTTTCCAATAAGGCCCAGCATGAAACCAGTGGGGCTGTCATATCGTGGCAGAATGCAGTAAACTTCCATATACCCATATCAGCCTGTAGGGATCCAGAAAAGATCTGCGGTATATAAGAAAGCATTGTTTAAGGGGCCTGAATAAATTGACAGAAACTATTTTACCTGACGTGCACTTGCGCGATTTCGTCTGGTTTTTAAATGAAAGCGTATTGAGAACGACGTTATTATCGGGTTTCGTAAAGCGCTTTACTGGGCACACCGTCGCAAAGGCCCTCCTTACAAAACGGCCCCGTCGCGTTTTGAGAATACTTCACTGCATGGTGCACGCGATCACGGTGAAGCGTGGGAGCAATCAAAGTAAGGTGATTGACAAATTAACGGTATATTTGGTATTTTTACACCAGTCACAAATTCAAATCAGCTTTTCGGAAGACGGATAGATTAACAAGCATATTTCAATCCTATAGATTTTTTCGCGAAGCCCCTCTAAAACGAAAACCGCATATCTTGCAGTACGTCAATACGTCCCCGTTTTCTATTCAGGGGTGTTGCAGGCATGTGTTCTAACCTGTGCCGCTGCTAAGTGCAAGTTTTTCTTTTAGTGCTATTGTGGTACGATTTGTATACCGCAGGTAAATAGGTTTACAGGCAACATTCCGAGCGACGGGCCTGTGCCAGTGGGTAAGGAAACCGTGTCGAAAAAAGGATGTGTTGACGGCTGCAAAAATGGGAATGTGTCAGCGTGGCAGCTAGTAAGGCGTTTTTTGAAAATGTAATAATATTGACTATTAGGATGACATTGGTGAATGAGCGACCCGAGAGTCTCGCGTCATGATAAAACGCATGATTGGTGAATCTTGCGTCGAAATTAAACGCACGATCCGTGAATGAGCGACCTTTAGAGAAGAGGTCGAAATTTTGTGAGCCTTCCAATACGGCATCTTTTGTCACAACCTGATTTTAGGTCACATTTGCGGTGCACATAACCTCAATTGTAGCTGCAGTTCGTAGAGTGCTCTAAAATTGTGGGGGACAACTCTCAGCTTTTGATAGCTGTTAGGACAGCGTCTAAATATGCAACTGGTCGATTCCTAAAATATGGTTCAGTAGCGATTCAACCGGCACTGGCGTCAGCACAATACTTGCTTTTGAGGACTGCAGTTAATTAAAGCTCCCTAACAGCACTGCTACGTACAAGTCTGATATCCGCGGCCTGTCTGCTTCCCCCCCCCCCCCTCCCCACCTCACACACCAGCACCAGTACGCGCGCACGTACTTATGCTGCTTACCCAAATGCATATAACCGCAGTCCTATGAGGCTTTTTGAAGTCATCCCGAAAACGGGGTGGAAGGGCGTGGCGCGTTCTTGTAGGCATTTTATGAGATGAAAAAATTTACCCCAGCAAACACGTGGTAATTCAACAAAATGAGGCGAATGTTTGAGAAAAACTACGCGGCTCAACATTTTCATTGTCATTGCTAGAATGAACATTGATTGCCAATGAAGCACGCACGACGGCTACGGTTTCTCCTGCTTAAGACGTGAACGTCGCGTCATATACATGCGCAATCGGGCTCTGTTTTAGGCCGCAACGACTGCAGCACGCTTTAACGTGCGCTCGCATCATGTCCCCTAAGAAATTCGACATGCATGAAAATTCGACTTTGGAGGCGGCCTTGCTTAGCTGCTCATCGCTAGAGTCCCATCTGGCCCTGGCCAACGTGCAATGGTGATAGCTTTGTCCAGTGGCCTCCCATACTAGGAATTCCACTAATGCAAAGGGCCTTGACCTGCACTCTTTCTTTTTTTTTCTTCAATAAAGTTTTTCACCCTCACCACGCCGCGACAGACTGAAAGCGCCGTCAGGTGCCACGGCGCGTTCCCTAAGCAGTGGCCAAGATTTCCCATGTATAGGTACCCGCTATCCTCAAACTAGGTATCCACTGTCTCTATGGGTATGTTAAGACAGCCCTGAATAACTCCGGTCATGAAGAAGTCTGGTCTTACTAAAGACGCTGTTCAAGTCTCGACTTCGCTCGGACTTTATCGTGCAAGCGGGCCCTGGATTCTTGTCGAAATAGGTGCCTCTCGTTTTGTTGTACATAAAATGGTTGAACCTCTAAGATTTGGGAATAACAATTAAGAGAAAGCTCCTCAGCGTTGAGATAGAGCCATAAAATGGCGATCAAGAACTCACACATACGTCGGTCGCGCCAAATATAGTTTGCCGCGATTACCTGAAAGCGCATAGCATAGAAGTTGCGCGTGGCTGTCTATCAATGAGCTACTGATGGTGGCAGTGGCCCTGCATCATATCATCCCTGATTGTCCATTTCTCATCACTGTCACTATCACAATCGCTATACTGCCAACCTTCTCGAATACATAAGCACAACTGGACTTCACTCCTTTTACCTTCTATCTCCTGCATCCCATTCCCCCTTTCTCAACTTATGCCTTGTGGCAAACTCTTCGAAAAAAAAAACATCATCACTGATGATGCTGGTGTGGATTTCTATTTGAATCGCACAGCCAGAAGCAGAATGTTGACATATTTTAGATGCTCCTCTATATGCAATTGCTTACTCGTTATTTTGAGAAAGAATAATGACTTGGCCTCAAAATATTGTCTGAAAAGTTTGCTCTTTACGATGCAATGTGTGTTGAGTCGTAAACGATAACTTTGTCGGTGTCAGATTGAAGAAGAAGAAGGACCGCCTTTTCACGAGATAGCAGGTGCGCCTCAGTCTCTCAGCACGAGCGCTCCAGATTCGCTGCGCCTAACAGGCTGGGCACCTATCGTCGCCAGTCATGGATGGCGACAGCGGGCGTGGCTCATTCCTACTCGTTGAAGTTGACGTCGGCGCCGAGATTAAGGACGCCTCAACCATGACACCTGTAAGCGCACCTATGGCCCGATATGTTTTCGCTGCATCGGTATGCGAGCTAGCATTCAGCCGTTCGCAGCTCGGCAAGGCTCGCGATCGAGGGAACGCGTGAGGGGATGCGGTATACCGCCCGTCGAATAAGCGGGATTCACTGCACAGATAGGAGCCTTGCTCCTCGCAGCTGCCTGCTTTCTCGCATTTAGGTCTAGACGCCGTGTTGGCTCAGCCACTGTAATGGTTGCGGCGCAGTGCACTAGCTCGGGGCACGAGATCCCTGGCTGGCCACACCGTCCACTCAGCTGTGCAAAATGGGCGCAGGTTACTTTTGTACGGCTTCAACTGCTAACTGGGCTTGTTTTAGGACATGTGCGCAGTCCTATCAGTGCAAAATGCATCTCTTGACTCGGTTAGGCCGGTACCGGGCCAGGATCTGCAACCGCTTGTTAACAAATCAGGCGCCTGATGCTCATAGTACTTTGTACGCAGCACAGGTAATCCTGACTGCTTTCGGTCGATCAGTAAGCCGTTCATACCAGGATAACATAAGTTAGCACAATTTTTCCTCATTGACGAACTGCTCTCACGCGCGAACGGCTGGCAGCATTCTAGCCCTGATTTTAGCTGCCGAATTTATGCCAGCAGGCTGTGATACATTGACCAGTGTTAACGCACCAGTTTTGAGCGCGTGGTTACTGTTGGTGAGCCAATCGGTTGGCTAAGACTGCAGACGTGGTCCTACTGGTTCATAGGTTGTCCATGCAATACAGTTGTGGGTTGCCGCCAGAATACATTTAGACCCCAGCACCGCCTCACCCGAGACTTATGTCCTGACGTAAGGCGCCCTCTGATGTCTGCACGAAAGCACGTTGTGGTTTTGGGTGCATATAACAATCTTCGCCAAATGTGCCGGTGTTTTTTGCACAGAAATTGTTTCCGCTTCCATTTATTACGCCATCAGTAGCTGTTTATTTAGTTTGCCTTTCAGGTAGGAACGCACGGAGACGCGTCATGAGGCAGATCACGGCACCCCACCTGCGGATTAAATTTGATATGAATTCTTCCGCCTGCTATCTGTCCCATTTTCAACGTCTACTTAGCTACTTACTTATTTGTCCACCT
Organism: Amblyomma maculatum; assembly: GCF_055883805.1. Classification (NCBI taxonomy): domain Eukaryota; kingdom Metazoa; phylum Arthropoda; class Arachnida; order Ixodida; family Ixodidae; genus Amblyomma; species Amblyomma maculatum. The sequence continues at coordinate 1,156,183 of NW_028146738.1, forward strand.
TATTTCAATATTTATTTAACGGGGCTGGTAGCTTAAGAACAGTGTCATTTGAGCTCATGGTGATATATAGTGCGTATGATATTTTTCATGACGCCTGGAAATGTTAGTGCCTTTCAAGTAGTTTAGCTACGATGATCTGTGCACTTCGCGCTGATACGCTAATGGTGAAAAAACAAAATATAACTTAGAATGATGGTATGGTTTGGATTGTGGTTTTTACGTCCAGAAGCGACTCAGGCTATTAGAGACGTCCCAGTGGAGGGTTGCGGAAATGTATGAACTTTGCACTCTATTAAACTAGCTGGCCACAGAAGCTGAGATTACGGAATCCATTTCGACGGCATTTATTCTTTGCTCGCGATGTTTGCATGTGTAGAAAAATCAGCTTTGGACATTACGGGTTGACCTGCATGCTCTAAGGTAACGCCGTAGCGATTATATTTATGAGGATTGTTTTTTTTTTCGTTTTTTGCTCAACTGCCCTTGCCTGCGTGTACATGCATGGGAAATGCGTACAGCAAAAAGTCACAGTGCCTTAGCTGTAGTTAAGCCTAGGAGATTGCGAAAGCAATCTGCTTCGGTGGCAGCCTCGCCTTATACACATCATCCGACATACCGTAAGGCTGCGCCCCGACTACTGCGAGGAGCCGAGTTACAGCCCCATTTATCCTCCTAGCGTGACGTCACAAACACCAAGCGCCCTCTTTCGGCTGCGACACAGCGTCGTGTATTGACTCGCCGCCACCATCCGATGCGCGAGCTGGGGCCGTCTCTCGGTCTGGCATGACGTCACACGGTCACGTGAAAGGACATGTATGGAGGCGCCACGACACGCCAAAGAATCGAAGTGTTAGCAGTATTGCTTTCGCGATAAAAGCGTCTAGTTGGGAGTAGTATTAGACTTATTTCGTGGCTCTGTTGTTACGCTTCAGAGCCATGAACTGGCCGCTTCAGAGAGGGGCCGCGGAGAAACTCGTCCTTATGTTTGCAAAGCACGTTCAGGACGAGTAAGCCGCAGGGCGCTTCAGGCAAAATGCGGAACTCGCTTAGTCAAATTTGAAACAGTCGTTTTAGCGCCTACATAGCAGCCAACCAATTGTAATTGTGATAAGAAATCTTGGAGCCTGTAACAAGGACGAAAAATGTACGAACGCATGAAAATCTTCCACCGATTTTGTCGATTAGGAACGCGTAAAACACAGGGAACATGCATCGGACGGTTGCTTGAGAGGAATACGCCCAATACACCGGTTGAGTTCGTGCTATCGGCAAGAGTTGAGCTTTTGCTAAGTTATTTATTCAATGTTTCTTGGATGCGATTATCTCCTGGCAGGGTGGTAGTAGAAAAAAAAAGTAAATTAGAATCCTGCCCCTCTGTGCAAAATTTATCCTTAACTAATCCTCTTATGCGTACTGTAGGAGCCGACTTCTGTTTCCGCTGATTACGTCTGGTATAGTGCGCGCATTGGTGTCGACAGTTTTATTTATTTCGCACGAGGCTCACAAAACATTGAGCAACGAACAGTTCTACAGCCGAATATTCAAGTTCCCGCAGTATATGTGTGCGCGCAGGAGAGCCACAGATCAAGAGCCTTCAAAAAAAGAACATTAGGCCACAGTACTGACAAGTTAAAGAAATACGGCAAATGAAAGATGAATGCTTTTAGACAGGAGCTCCAAATTTTTGAATTCTTTATTAAATTACGCGCCTAAACTAGCCGTGCTTACAGCGCGTAGCAGCTATCTGAAAAGACACTTTTGTCCGTAAGGCCGTCCATCGATTTCGCAAACTCGGCAGCTGCTTTTGAACATTGCGCGCACTGAAGATGCAGCGCTGCTTCCAAGGAGGCACTGGTTGTTTGGAATAGGTGAAGTGGGTTGCCTGATGAGAGCATGTTTCCGGTGAAACTGTGTCAAGTTCTGAAATTTTTTCCAGGTGCTTCCCACAGAACCAGCGGATATGCCACGTCAAGTGCAGGAAGGCCAAGCGGCTGTAATCAACACCCAACCGGATGAACCTGTGGAAAAAAGTGAGCCCCATTTTCATTACCTTTTTTCTGCCGTACAGCATTGATCCTTGCGCCCCACCAATTGAGAGAGTTGTCGGGTAAGCATTACCTGTATAATAATGAAACAGGGGCACGCTTGTGCGGCTAAATTTAAGAGCACCAAGTATAATGTGCTAACGGCTTGTATAACATATGTTATCAAGACTAAAAACTGAGCTGAGAGTAGTTTTCGAGATCTAAAAGGCGATATTTGCATGCTGTCCACGTACTATTCTTCCTCCTGCAGCCATGAAAACTGCGCGGGTACATTACAAATTAGGCACTGACATAGAGTCGACCCCTCTGAGACAAAAGCCTACGAACACTGGCGCTAGCAAGCCTTGTTCGTAGCCCATGCCACTTTTTACTCTGCTGTGTCCCTTTAAAGATAAATTCAAGTAGCGCTTGTATTATTCATAATGTACTAAAATGAATCCCGCGGCTGTTGCCTATCTTGGGTGCTGCTGCTGAGCTCAGTGGCGTTGAAGAGGTCGAGACACTTTGGGGGCAGCCACATTTCGTTGGAAGTCAGCTGCAAAAACGTCTGTATGCTATGATATGACACTGCATGTTAAAACTCTTCAAATGTTCAGAATTGCGGAGCCCTAGTGCTGTAAAGCATATGTGCAGCTTTGGAATGTTAAATCCCACGTAAAAACCATATAAGATAGGCCATTGAACAGCCTACCACACCATACTATATCATGTCATGACGTACGCAATAGCGTACCATCTATACCATATGCTATAGAAAAATGAGACGGAGGAATTATCATTCACAATTTGTCTCATGGTTCCTTTTAATGAGGAACCGTGTAATGCAACTTAATTGTAAGGGTGAACGAGGGAACTGAGACTAACAAATGCAAGCGAAAGTTTCGCATTTATTAAAAACAAAAAGCAAAGATGCCGATACAAAGTTTTCTTTGTGATGACTTTCTCTGGAGCCATCACTTCCCTCAGTCCAGGCACCATAAGAGAATGCTGTTGCTTTACTTCAGGAATTATTTATCTTAACTGAAACGTAAGGAGGCTGACCCATCTTCTTTACCCGATCCGGTAGTTTTCTTTCGTGCATACAAGATAAGGTGATAAGATAACAGGTTCACCGACCTGTGCTGTGCGGTATGAGTGCACGTTAAAGAACCCAGGTGGTCGAAATTTCCGGAGTCCTCCACTACGGCATCTCTCATAGCCTGAGTCGCTTTGGGACATTAAAGCCCACCAAACCAAACCCTTGCACCGACCTCATAATGCCGCCTATGTGATGTAAAGTGATTTTGTAAAGCACTCTCACCTCTCTTGAGAGTACCTCACGAACTGTCCTTTCGCTTCCAAAAGCCTGCTTTCAATTTGTTCAGCACACGTCGGAGGCAGAGTTATTTGGCCACACTTGGAGGTGGCCGTCTTATTTCCTCCCTGCATTCCTTCTCTTCCTCGAAAAAAAAAATGGGGTTCACAAGCTCTTCTAGGAAAACTATCTTGCGAATCCGATAAGGGGATTCGGCAAACTTGTTCGTGTTCTCCATGATAGCGATTCTCTGTCACTCGACATTCGATGTTGAATCAGTCTATTGATGAAGTAGCTCGATGAAAATATTAACTATGCTGAAACAAGGGCCCCATACGCTACAGGCCTTTATTCTTTCAGCGCGTTTACAATAGCGCAATATCATTTCCCTAACTACGCATTTGTAAAACGCGCTTCTCCACAAACGATAGCTCTGCAGTTATTGACTGGCCCTTGCATATGCAGGCGACAAGGGCTATGAAGAGACTCAAGACCTTGCTGTGTCTTCATACGCTGAATCACCTCCTGTAACATTAGACCAGACCCAGCAGAATGTCCCCGGAATGGCTGACCATGGACTAACGACCCATTGCCACGAGAGAGGTGAGACTTCCATGCCGGTCTGTTGTGTGCGCGAATACGAGCCATTTTCTCGTGCGCTTGTACATGCGTGCGTATCAGACGAGCAAACGTAGTCTGTGCTTATTGGTACCTGGTCGTTTAGGAGATAAATTATGGCACTTGGTGACTTCCCCTTGAACGGTTCGTCCGCTGCCGGAACCCCCCTGCTTTTGAAGTGATTAGAACTGAGATAAAAGGGCCCTGTAGTGTGTTGTTGTAAGACTGAAGAATAGTGCTGAGTCCTGTTACTCACCGGCACAGTGTTCCTGCTTTCGATAGGTCTATAATTACCCCGGACGCCAGCACAGTTCTAATGCGCAACCGAGCTCCTGTTACATTTGTCGTGACAGCTACACATCCCATAAGTAAGGACGCACAGAGGATTCAAGGCCGAGGCGCAATGTTTGGACACCATAATGTCCCTTATTTCTCGGAAGGATACAGACGGGCACTAAATTTTTCTTAAACGATAAAAACTAACCCAATATCCTCCAGAATTTTTCCTCGTCTCTAGTGGAGTGATTGCGCTTTCACGGCTCTCGAGCGCTCTGACCGAATTTATTTAGCGTAGAACGAATAGAAGACGTAGCAATGCCGCTTTCTAACCTTTGCCGCCATAGCAACCAAAATTGAAAACTCAAAGTAGTATCTCTGAGGAGAGCTTCTTGAAGCTTGAAACTTTTTGTTTACAACCTACATTCGGAGAATTCATTGACAGCTGGCGTGCGATGCTTTAGCGTACGCATAAAGTCTACAAGAGCTCCTGCATTCAGCAACGATCCCTCGCTAAGATAAACGATGCTGTTGTTGTTAACACTACTTGCTATACGGCCTTAAACGTGCTGGTTCTGATTGATGCGTTCACCTCGTTATTGAGAAAAAAATTGTAGTAGTGAGGCATTAGCATACGCAATGTGGTCAAGGCAATCAAAGCCCTACAGGTAGAGGGCGCTCATTTCTAACTTTCGAGACATTAAAAAAATGACAGGATCCAGTTACTCAATTTCAAATTAGGCTGCTGAAGTCTTTGTTCACTGGTTTTGAATATTTATATCAGTTAATTGCTTCTTCTAGTTCAGCAACTAACTGTTAATTCTTAGATCAGTAAATTGCCCCTTTTATTCAGCAACTAACTGCTAAACAATTAACTGATCTAAGAACTCAAAGCCAGCAGAAGAAAACACGGAAAACCTCACTTTAAGTTTAGTAACTAGATCCAGTCATTTTGTTTTGTCTAGAAAGTTTGTAACGAGCCGCCCCTTCCTCCTCCACCCCCCTCCCCCCCCCCCTCCTCCGTAGTGCTTTGATCGCCTGAACCACATTGAGTATGCTAAGGCATCGCTAGTACAATATTTTACCAATCGCTAGGTGAAGGAATTATTCAGCCAGGAAAAATGGCTAAAACAGAACGAGCAGGTTTATAACAGTACCGCCTGTAGCGCTATCAGGAACAGGATTGTTTATCTTGGCGAGGAACACGTTGTTGAATTCAGGGGCTACTGTAGACCGTATGCGCACGCTACGTCTCACGCATTCTACATCACACGCATTAAACGCTGGGTTGTGAGCTCCAAGGCTGTCTCCTCATAGATACTACTTTTCAATTTTCAATTTCAATTTCAAATTTTCAGTTTTCAATTTTGTTCGCTATGGTGACAATGGTGGCTCTCGTGTTGAGCGAAATCTTTACTCAGGCTCGCGATCGTAATAGTTGTAGTCTGCTCTCAAAATTGCTTAGCTGGGTGTGCTGCATATATTTGAATCAGTAGGTTACCCGGACGGGAAGCCGTGGTGTTCAAGATGGTAAAGGGTAAAGGGATGGCTGTGGTAGCCTTTACTTGGGAAACGTCCTAAAAATGACAGACTTCTATTCTTTGGCCTCCATCTAGACAGCTTTTGGAAACTCCCATTTTTTCTAATTTTTCCTTCTTAATCGAGCTGAAGAGTTGCACGTTTGTGAAAAACGAAATCGCTGAGCCCTGGCCTCGGGTTCTGGCAATTAAATTCTGTTCTTAGGGAAAGCACGGGGGTTTTGATGCGCATGTAGCCATCTTTTGGGAACGTATGCTACCAGGTTAGTAGACGCAGCATCTTGAATTTAGAGAAACCAAGCGCTGCAACTGCACTACATACGAAAGAAGAGGCAGGACGGTGATTCAGACCCCTGAATCGTCGTACTCTTTTCTTTTTGTGTATATCACCAAGTAATTCCTTGTTTATTTTAAATTAACAAGTTGAAACCGGTTAACCTGATTTGGTTATACACGTCATTGTGTGAAACGTTGGCAAGGGTCATCAAGGAGAACCAGAAAAGAGAGGAGTTGGAAGAAAGTTGGATAAGGACGAAGGCTAGGGCCGTTTAGTGCTCACGTCATTAATCCCATCATTGAAAGAACTTGACTTATGTTCAGTTGAAGTCTTGCTTTCAGTACGCAACGAAGGGAACACGATTTGTTGCACCCGTGTAAACTGCGTCAAAATAGGGAGCAGGCAGCAGGAAAGGTGCAATCATGACATCGACCGAATTGGCGGACGCGTCCACTCGGGCTTAATAAAATAAACTTCCTTAAAAGCGTAGCGGTTTCATACCTTGCCATTCGTTATCCTAAGTGTCATTCGCACTGCACAATTTCAACGCATGAAAGTACCCTTCGAACATAGACGCAGCAGTCGATAGAAATCTCATTCACAAAAGGGCAAAGCATGCATGAGTACATGATCTCGCGGTCTATGGTTACCAAAATAATAATAACGTATTGCACCTCGAGAGCTGCTAGCACGTGCTGATTTTAATTACCCTTGTTAGTTGCCAATACCTGGAATTTTTTTTTTATAAATACTTTATATCACCCTGCAGACACAGAGTCAAAGCAGAGTAGGCCTACACTCACAGTAAAAATAATTTGATAGCAGTATTAAGTCTCATGTGAGAAAAGTGCCTACGTAGTTAGATTTAACCCTGGTGATGGGCATAATGCATTTACTCTTAGCCGAAGCGTCACTTAAACGACATTATTCGAGGATGGAAACGTGATCCGGACGTAAATGGTAGGGGTCTTCAAGGGATGAACACGTCACCCTCGTTGGGGGTGTGGCTCGGATGGCTCGCGCTTTTCGGTGGCTGGTTTTCACACTTCCTATTTGAACCTTTTCCAGTCACTTCCTGCTTGCGCTGCACTGTGGGCATCTAGTGGACGAAGCCATTGTGAATAGTGAAGGTCGTTTAGTTCGTGGTGGGCGGAGCATTAGAAAGGTATCAATGGGAGGGGTTGAAGTGGGAAAAAGAGCGAAGGTGGTGTTGGGTATGGGGTAGTCCCCTAGCTATGCATGTATGGTGGGAAGGTATTTTAAGAGCTGCGCTTCTCGAGGCCGAATAAACCTCTACTCAGCAGTGCTTCAGAGAAAACACTAATATTGCCTTCAAGTGCCGCAGATGCATGGTGTCGTTGTAAAAGGCACTAATAGCAGTGGGCGACTATACCTCACAAGAAGTCTCAATATAGAGGTTAAAGAACTAGGATGGTGGCGTCAAACGTTTATGGATGATAACGGTGTTTAATACAATTAGGGACTCAGATTGAGACGGGTATCATGGCGTTGAAGCAAGACTCCAGTGGGATATATGCGCCTCTGTTGTTCCTTTTTTTAACGAGTTCCTATTTAAGGATGGTGAAAAATGCGCTTTACGTAAACGCTATCGTGGAGCAAATGTTTCAGACAGCTGTTTTGAGGCAAATGTTTTACTTACGCGTGGACAGGGCAGTAAGCGTCTGTAGCAATGACAGACATTTATCTAGGAGATTGTTTTAGAGTGAGCATGAGGATATTGGCTTGTGTTTTTTGCTTACAGTTCAGTTGTATCTTCCGCGACCCGCTCTCCTAGTGTTGTCGTTTTGCGCTGCTTACCTTATAACTGATTTGATACCAGAGGTTGAAGTGACCACATCGTATTTCCATTCCCGGTTTTTCCTTCCACTCGAGCTGTGGCGATAAGGGGCAGGCGAAATTCGGGACTGCTACGACGGACGAGAAGCCGAGAAGATGCCCCACGCTCAAAGTGGGGCAGTGTTGCCGTCATGGGTTGAATCTGGCATATTCGGCGCCGCCCAAGTTCCATACACTACTAAATGTGAAACATTGAGCGCTATTTATTTACCTTGATTCTTCACTGCAACATAAAAGAAATCAATTCCCAACACTACAATTATGTGGGCTGGCCATCATTTCCCCTAAATGTTCGCCTGAACACTTAGTTCGGTGCTGTGTGCCGAATAATAATGGCGCAGGAAAGATTTTAAGGTAAATTGGAACAGTTACTTCTGCGTACTGTCTGTTGATTGTGGACAATTAGCATAGTTCTAGAGTAAAAAGTATAGTCTTTGGTAATACCATGAATATGCTTTAAAAACAGTTGTGTGAAACATCCAGAAGAGGCAATTAGCAGCGCATAAAATATGAATTACATAATAAAATGTCCCCCAAAGTTATAGGATGGAGAAGATTAGGAGCGGTAAGCTCGCCTACGGCCTATTTGGAGCCCGATTTGGCCTTCCATGAGCAGCCCCAATTTGGCTGATCTTATTTTTACCGCACATAATACGAATATATGTTGCATTTGCCCTCAAGCACCACAAAAAAAGGCACGTATGGGCAGCGTGGAGGCATGGTCGCTTATCAGCCCAGAATACGAATATATGTTGCATTTGCCCTCAAGCACCACAAAAAAGGCACGTATGGGCAGCGTGGAGGCATGCTCGCTTATCAGCCCGGCCGGAACCCATGTTGGACTTATTCGATTTTCGAACGGGCTGCCCATTTGGGCTAGCCCGTCTCCTATTTGCCTTAGGGCCACATATGCATCGCATATGCCCTAAAGTGCGCCGCCCCATTTGGGGAGCCCAGGAGTTTTCTGCATGAAGCCCACAGATCCCTCTGATCTTCCCTCGAGTTCCCCTCAAGGGTCGCACTTAGGCAACGTGAGGGCATGGCCGTTTTTAGCCCCGCAACGGGCTTTTGGGCTTTTTGAGTGGGCAGCCCAGGCTTTTTCTAACTAAAGCCCCAAATTTGCTACGCATCGGCCCTAAACTTCCCGAAGAGAGACCCTTAGGGCAAGATGCGGGAATGTGTGCTCAGACCTTGCAAAGCCAGCCTATATGATGCCCAAATGAGAAAAGGGGCAGCACCAAATTGGTTCTGCCCTTTGACACATAAAGCGGGCCCTCATAGGTATTATTGCGGTTGCTACAGACCAACTTACCCATTCGGGCCCCAGGGGCGGCCCGTATTGTGTGCTATTGGGCGACGATACGACCCTGTACAGGCGGTGATGACCGCACCAGAGAATCGCGAAGAGCGCGAACTGAGGTGACTTTTTTTTCACATTGCGGACTGCGACATCTATTGCTGTATACTGCCATATTGAATTGCATCAAATGCATTAAATTAACTATTCGCGGTCTAACCGTCTTACATCGATGATACCAATTTATCATGCCAGGGCACATGCTTTGCGCCGTGACGAATGTTCGCGCCAGCCAGGCGCAACTAAGATCGTTGCCCGTGTCTGAAGTTAGTATCAGTGCTTTCACACTAAAAACTGTATTGCGTGAGTGCTGGTCTCATCAGTCCAGCAGCTTAAAGGCAGCGCTTGATCGTCATTATTTAGAGCGGCGGTCAGTCGTACTGTGGAGTCACGTTAAATACGCTTTTTAACTAAGGTCCAAATTATATTATGGTACTCTCGGTTCTGAGAGCGGTTTTTCTTTTTCCCTTGATAACTGTGCTAATCGTATGCTTGTTTTCACTCGCAGATATGAACAACGTGATTGAGCTCCACGACTCGGCTATTGCGGATACGCTGGACATCGTGACTTCTTTCGAAACTCTGGACATTCAAGCGCGTCATCGTTTTACGGGAGTAGACGACTCTGGGCTGGACGGTAAGAACCCCCCTGTCCTCCTTCACTTCAAGAAGGACACCCGCTTAGCCAACCTTCCTGATTTTAGTAACACGCGAGTCATGCAAAACGGCAGCAGCAGCAGCAGCAACGGCAGTAACAAAACAGACAAACGGGATGAAATAATTACACGACACGAGACACAAAGCGCAGTCTTTCAACTGAACTCAAAGGCGCGCATACTTATACACACCTTATCGTCACATTCACACACAAAAAACTAAAACACCAAATAATGGGAAGCAAGAGAGCGAAGTGAATCGGGGAGTCCTGTGCGCGGAAGTCTTAGCTAACTTTTTATTAGTTTTTTGACCTCAACAACACTGAAGTACTCTCCAACAAGGGCGTGCATTTGTGTCTGAACTATAGTGCCTAGAATATAGTGACTAGTGTGTCGAGCGCGCCGGCTGGGATGGCTCGGATAGCAATGAAAGCCGCCGGCGGCCGCATAGCGGCCGGCACTGTGGTGCGAGAGGGTGCGAGCCGGTTTCTCGCGCACATTGCGCCGCGCTGCTGAGAGTTGGAAAGGGAGCTGCGCGTTGCTTTGGCTCACGTTTAATACTTTGTTTTAGAGCTCTTTCAGGAGCTTAGGATTGATATAACGTTTTAACATGCTAATGTTGATATCGAATTGCTTTGTGCAGATTGCTCGAACTTGAAAGCTCAATCGGTACGTGAGCCACACGCTAACCCGGTAAACGCACATGAGAGCTTTCGCGTTTGGAGGAATTCAAACTCAAAGAATACAAGTCACGAAACACAGATTCGGTTTAATAGAACGAAGGCAGCATGTTTCATCAAAGGTGACAATGCGAGTGGAAGGCAATGCTGGCATGTTCTTCCCACTTGTCCAGATATCCTAAAAAGCCTTCCAAGAAACGCATGTCTGGGCTACCAGGCTTAAGTGCACGCTTGGTTATCCTGGAGGTCATTACTCGTATCAGACGATTGATTAGCTTGACGAAGTCTTCTGTTGGTTGCACCCGAGTGTATATAGTCTCCACATGCCGCCGGTGCAAAAAAAAAAGTCCTTTAATAACCTCATCTCCAAAAAGTTGGAATGCAAGGTCAACCTTCATCTTTTCAAAGTTATTGGGCCTTAAGCATAAGCTAGGCTGTCATCCACGGAAGGTATCCGCATCCATTTAACCGGAATGAGAATGTCCTCAAACGGATGACGGCCTCCGTGGTGGTTAGGTGTCTGCAGTGTAGCCTGGCTGCCACTCTGTTCACCCACAATGCCCGCTTCACTGGAGCCGGAGGAGTCGTTGCAGTCTTGAAAGCCAGCTTCGAGAAAACAGGAGCCCTCGTTGATTTCCGAGCCCGAATCGCCGGGTCCAGTCCCTGCGTCCCGCTTATGGTGTTTACGAGCTGGTTGCTGCTCGCATATGTTTCTTTCCTTCCTTTTTGGTGCCGTCTTGGGCACAAGGTGTGGAGGGTATAATGTTAACGTTTTGAAAATAACGATGTTAAAATAACCATCTTCTACATGCTTCTGTTTCGCACCCCAGTTATGTAACACCCCTCACATAATACTCCAATCGGAGCCCGTGAAGTATTTGAATAAAAAAAAAATAAATAAAAAAACAGCAGAACACAAACGAGGAACCTTTACTTACAGCGGCTAATTAAGGTACATCGCGGCCTGCGATTGCACAAGGTTTTGCCGAAGTCACCATCTTTTGAATGAAGAAGCTGACGAAGTTTTTTTTTTCTCAGATACACAATATGCACGAGACGCGGCCGGTTAATCGCGATGAAGCTCGTTGGTAATGCTGCACTTACGGTGAAACATGCGCCTAATATATAACTGCATCCATATGACATATGTGTAGCACAAAAGGACAATCGAGGGACACAGAAAAGGTACACAACACAGGTGCTGTCTGTAGCGCCTGTGTACACTCTTTGTGCTACACACTGCCATGGAGCACCGTTACCGACTCGCCCAGGTTTGCATCCTTGTGAATATAACTGCATGCTCTAAAAATGTTTCTCGCCAACAAAAGCAGTTGCCGTTTACCTTCCGTTATTTCTACCGATACTTCGTTCCCATTGTACAGAATGCCTACTTACGTAGCATCAGATAGCGCAGTAATACGTACGCTCCTTGTTCTAGCGGTAGCCCCGTTTGCCAAAAAAGCAAGTCTTCTCTGTGCACCACAGCTTTCTCTTTGGCATTTTTCTCTGCAGTCTAGTGAGAGGCACTGGGGAAACAACAATCGGGAACCGCGCTTCACCACTGGCGACAAAGTAAAAAAAGAAGGCATACAGGAGTGCAGAGAACGCGCGCACAAAACGAAAAAAAAAAAAAAGCCGATGCAATCGTCGCCGAGCAGGTAGAAGTGCGGAACGACTCGCATGAGCAAACACCTACACCGTAAATAAACTACTGCACCTTCGTGAAAGAAAAAGACGCGCAGAAGCAGGTTTAACACGCACGCACAACACCAACAGATTGCCCTATTCCGAAGAGAGAAAACTGCGTCGTCTGCTCAGGTGGCACCCTCCCGACAAGCAGCGCCCTCTGCCGCTAACGATTGGCTTTCATTGCAAATAGCGCCATCTTCGCCCATAGGGAAGCGCGGGCGCTTGTCACACTAGCCAGTATATTCTAGGCACTATAGTCTGAACCAGTGCGCTGCTATGTTGCCAGGTGCGGTGACAAGAGAGTTGTAGTTATGCTCACGCAGCCTCTCATTCCAACATGTACACGTCTGGCCTAACAAGCCACACCGCAAAAAAGTGGTATTCTATATACCACTCCCCCGACATAGGCCACAAACTTGTTCTCGTGCCTCACACCGCAAAACCATTCATTCGGTCCTTTTTTCTTGTAGTTCACCTTGGCGCAGAGGTTTCCAAGCTATTGCGGTGCAGAAAATACAACCAACCGGAGCTTCGTCCTTTTCTGCTAACTTTATTTGTCTGCGTGACAGCGCATGAATGTAGAGCAAAACATTTAGTATTTTATTTCTTTCCTTCAACTTTGGTGGAATTCCTTTGCCGACCGTCTTAACACTTCAGCCACGCACACCAACACCGAGTTCGGATAACCCGCTAACGTAAGCCGAACGGCCCGCAAGTTGATAGCGGCATGTTCCTTATGATGGTACAACTTTTTTAAAGCGTGCTGGAAACACTCATCAACAATGTTTCATTCAATCAACTTAGAATGTGCTAAATCGTATGGACGCGCAGACCTTCTTCGCTTCTTGTTTTGTAGTACCAGCACACATGACGACCGATTTCAATAGCTACTACAATACAAGGTACTACAAAACAAGAAGTGATAAAGGTCTGCTTCCATACGATTCAGCACATTCTAATTTAATTGAATTAAACATTGCTAATGTGTGTTTCCAGCACGCGCTAAAAATAAAATGTCGTGCCATCATAAAGTACATGACGTCTCGGCTTAAATTAGCGAGTTATCCGAACCCGGTATTCGTGTCGGTGGCTGATCAGGTGTTCAAGACGGTCGTCAAAGGGATTCCACCAAAGTTGAAGAAAAGGAATAAAAGACCCAACGTTTTGGCCTGCATACATGGGCTGTCACATCGGCTAAAGAAGGTAGCAGAAAAGCACGAAGTTCCGGTTGTATTTTCTGCACCACAATAGCTTGGGAACCTCTGCGCCAAGATGAACTACAAGAAAAAAGAAGGACCGAATGAATGGTTTTGCGGTGTGAGGCACGAGAACAAGTTTGTGGTCTGTGTCGAGGGAGTGGTATATAGAATACCACTTTCTTGCTGTGCGGCTTGTGTAGGCCAGATCTGTAGATGTTTGAATGAGAGGCTGCGTGAGCATAATTACAACTCTCTTTTTACCGCACCTGGCAACATAGCAGCGCACTGGTTAAGACACAAACGCACGCCCTTGTTGGAGAATACTTCAGTGTTGTTCAGGTCACAAAGCAAGGCCACAAGAGAGATCTGGGAAGCGCTTACCTTGCTTCGCTCACGGATGGAGCCAGGTATATGATTGTTTAACCTTAAAAAAAAAGTTTTTATCGACAAAAAGAAAATTAGCTAAGACTTCCGTACACAGGACTCCCCGATTAACTTCGCTATCTTGCTTTCCATGATTTGGTGTTTTTAGTTTTTTCTGTGTATGTGTGGCGATAAGGTGTGCATAATTATGCGCACCTTCGAGAAAAAAATTCAGTCAAGAGTCTGCGCTTTGTGTCTCGTGTCGTGTATGTATTTCATCCCGTTTGTCTGTTTTGTTAAGTTAGCGCACTTCTTTAATTATTATGAACAACCAACTAGCCCCCTTTAAAGCATTATCGAGCAAACAAAATGTGGTTGCTCTGCGAGCCACCTGTTGAGGATGGACGAAGGACCTCTAGCAAGGATTTACTAAATCTTTCCTTATGCCCTTGCCAAAAACTCGTTCGATCTCGAGCATTCTAGCCAGAATTGGAGCGATCGAGCTTTAAATTATGTTGATAGAGGCCACAGTATCATAGTACGGTGACTTAAGGTAAGAACGCGTGCAGGAGCAGATGACATAGCAGTAGTCGTAGCGTGCTTTGAGTATCACACCAGGAACATTTTTAATTAACGTTTGTTGCAATGTACAGATGAGTGGTAATATGAAGAAATTTCTCGCGATGCTGGCCTCTCGACGAGTCTAATATTTGGCATATGGGACCTGCGCACTTTTTCTTTTGGGACTTGCCTACACGCGAGTCACAAAGCGATAGAAAATAGGTTTACTATCGATTCGATCCTGACGTAGAAATAGGGACGGCGGATGCATTGAAAAACAAAAGGCAAAGAGGTGCTCAGAGATAACATTTATTATAGATTAGATTACAAACTACAGCCCTTGTCTGAAGGTCATGCTCTATGATTAAAAAAAAATTATTGAGAGATTTGCCATGTCATGAAAATATACGAAATATATGAAACATAACATATCGTAATTGCTAAATGTATACAAGCCTTTATTAAACGAGGGATGCCCCAGAGCAGTGAAACCATCAGAGATCTGCGGAGAGTCGCCCGGAATTATCTGCAGTAAGTGTTTGTTGTCCAAAGTGCACCACAGTGCAAAAACATGAGTAGCGAGTTTTATTCACTTGCTCGAGGAACAAGGCACCCGCTGAGAAAGTGGAAATCTTCACAAACAGCTAGCTGCAAGTCATCAAGGTTCAATTTGTGTAGCTTCACTTATCGGCCTTCAAAGAAAGCCCTCATGTGAAGAGCTGCAGTGTCACAGCTCTATCCCGGTGGCCACGCAAATCCGAATCAGGAAGAGTACACTAGAAGAAAAAAAGACGGATTGTATTCTCTGACACGCGCCTCCGGATGTTGTTAGTAGAAATTTTTTTATTTCACGAGTTGATTTGTCGAGAGGTGTCGATTAACAGCATTTTACAGTGGTAAAATCAGGGTAGTGAATGGTTTCAGGCCATTAAAATACTTTTCGTTAATGGTAGCTTGGCGCAAACAATTCCCTTACCTGTTTCACAAAGCAATATTGGTTTTGAACCCAATTCTTAAGAAAAAAGCTAATTTTTCCTTTTTAACTAATAAAGCGTAGAGGACGATGAAAAAGCAACATTGGCTGTAATACTGACAAACGCTCTCAGTTTGTTGCACTGGGCTGGGTCCCTCCGTGTACGATATTTTAAAAGCTTGGTTTCCTTTAGTTGGGACCTGATATAGCCTTCGCTGTCGTTATATTGTGGGTGTACAGTTAACTTACCTAAAGATTCAAATGTGCTGAGGCATAGTAGTACATGACATTTGAGCTATACATACATGCATACATAGATACATACATACATACATGCATACATGCATACATACATACATACATACATACGTACATACATACATACATACATACATACATACATACATACATACATACATACATACATACATACATACATACATACATACATACATACATACATACATACATACATACATACATACATACATACATACATACATACATACATACATACATACATACATACATACATACATACATACATACATACTGATTTATTTATTTATAGGAAGGGAAAGGCGCAGTAACTGTCTCACTTGTTTTCTGTGGACTCCGCAACCATGCCGTAAGGGAAGGGAGGAGGATGGGAGTGAAAGTGGAAAGAGAGAAAGGGGAGCCGTAGTGGAGGGCTACGGAGTAATTTCGACCACCTGTGGATCTTTAACGTGCGCTGACATCGCACAGCACACGGACGCCTCTTCGTTTCGCCTCCATCGAAACGCAGCCGCCGAGGACGGGTTCGAACCCGACCTCGGCGGCTGCGTTTCGATGGAGGCGAAACGAAGAGGCGTCCGTGTGCTGTGCGATGTCAGCGCACGTTAAAGATCCACAGGTGAGCGAAATTACTATGCATGCACACATCATATACTCACATGCATACATGTATACATACATACATACATACATACATACATACATACATACATACATACATACATACATACATACATACATACATACATACATACATACATACATACATACATACATACATACATACATACATACATACATGCATGCATGCATGCATACATACATACATACATACATACATACATACATACATACATACATACATACATACATACATACATACATACATACATACATACATACATACATACATACATACATACATACATACGGGGGCTTTTTGACAGAAGTGAACGCCCGGCACCTGTGTACTGTGCGATGTCAATTTACTTTAAGCGACGCAATATGCTCAAATTATCCAGAGCGCCGGCAGCACACACTCACACACACACACATACGCATGCTCGTGCGCACACACATACGCACGCACATGCACGCACACGTACACACACACACACACACACAAACACACGCGTATATACATAACTTATGTCAAAGGCGACGTGCAACACTCCTGCTTCAAAATTTTCCGCCACCTCATCCGGGAAAGTTTCGGTAGGCCGTGAGGACATGCGCCCTATGAAGCCCGTTCAGTTATCGACATACAGTGGGATCGATACTGTCGACGTGAATGCGGTTGTCGCTACCGCTGACAGTTCAGCGCTTTTGGGCATTATGCCAGTAAATAGGTGGGATTTCGCTTTTTTCGTCTATTGACTTTTATTTGAATATTTGAAGATTGAAGATTGTACATGCTCACGAACCTACATGTAGTCATGATGACTACATGATGACTACAGGCTGTCGAGAGCTCGTACGTAGATGTAGAATTGGCAATGGGGAAAGTATAGACGAAGTATACGGTGTTAATGGGCGACTTCAATGCCAAGGTAGGGAATAAGCAGCGTATTGCCGTATCCCGAAAACTCCAGCAACGGAAATTCTGGTTGAGTCACTAAAAATAATACGCAACCTTACATTTTGTTCGAAGATAAAGCGCACTAGGGAAAAAGAAATGCACAATTACTAAAACAGTTTTCTTAATTAAAATTACAGTAAAGAGCCTAATGCATCGGTGGCGTCCATCGCGCCATCTTTGATATGTTGAATAAGTTAACATGAGTATCGGTGCTGCGTAATTTAAAATGAGTTAAACGGCGATTGTTTCGGAGATGTACTCTGAATGCAACCTAAAGGTAACTTACACTCACTGAAGGCAGGAATTCATTACGGTGAAGGTAACTGTATGGTGTAATCGTCGTCATGCCGTCACATCCTGGCTGTGTTCGCGGCTGGTTTTGCTGCGGCTAAGATTCAAAAACATCGCATTATGCAACCTAAATGGGAACATACCCCAGGAAATTGGTCGTAATTTATTTGGATTTTGTGAGTTTTTAAAAGGATTTGAACACGTTTTAGAATCAGGTACTGTTTTAGTAATTGTGCATTTTTTTTTTCCCTAGCGCGCTTTATCTTCGAACAAAATGTAAGGTTGCGTATTATTTTTAGTGACTATTGCGCCGCAGAAGCGACGGGAAGTGTGGGCTTTAAATGCGCTTTTCTTCACGTACTAAAGATAGCGCGATGGACGCAACTGAAATGATCAGAGGATTATTGCAAGCAGTTTTAATCCAGCAAACTACTGTATTGCGTATGACCATTTTAGTTTATGCACTGCATTGTATACTGAACAAGACGTATAGCTTTGTTGACTTCCTTTTTGTTTTTTTTTTTTGTTTTTAGTGACGCAACGGGAACTTCCGTTGCTGCAGTTTTCGGGACGTATGCCCCGTTCAGTTATCGATGGACAGTGGGATCTATACTGTCGACGTGAACACGGTTGTCACTACCGCTGACAATTTGATCTGAGTGCGAAGTGTTTCATTCTGAGGTAGACCTGTATTTTATTACATGCCCTTACATGCGCAAACATCTCACAGTTAATAATTGTGGCACACGACAGTGCATAGTGTTGTGCATGTTGTTTGGGCTTCATGCCACATAAGCAGTTAAGGTTACAACGCGGCAAACACGATGTTTAATATAGAGTCGCATTCGCACTACACTGAAAGGGATCGTTCGAGTTTAAACTGCTTCCTGCATGACGGCGCGAAAAACTGAAGAGATCTAAACGAAAGGAGGGCGGGGTTGAACGCTATTACCAAAGCTCCCGATATAGCAGAAGTGTTATTGCTTCGCAGAATTTGAGGAACAAATTTTGGCCCAAGAACGGGCAAACGTTGTCATGGAAGACTTTGACGACTCAGACGACGAAGAGGAGCCAATCTGGCTCAGCAACGAGGTGTCTAACAGCGAAATTGAGATCGTGTTAGAGAATGAAGACTATTCCGGGACGGAAAGCGACCTATCCTCCTATGCAGGGGTGGAAGATGAGTATGTTTCTGACCCAGACCTCAGCCTACAGTCCGACAAAGACTACTGAGGGTCGTCGGAAGGCAGAACCGGATGGCCCCTGCTCAGAAGTCACTGATCCAAAAAGGACTGTACAGGGGTGCCCAGCCCATCGATCCCCTCGCGTGCGGTCGAGTGAGACAAGCCAAGACAAAGGACTGGGTTGCTTTCATCTTTTTTTTTCTGTATCTGACAAGTGTCGTGTGTTCATTTTTTTTTCTTTTTTCTGACTAAAAAAAAGTGCTTTCTGTGTGGGCTAGCACCGAGGTCGAATTTACAGCAACTTTGGTTGCGGTGTTGTAAATAAAAATGATTGTGGTCCTAATCTTAATCAGTGTGGTCACTTCAGCTGATCAATATCTGCAGTATACACGCAGCCAGAATTTTCCTTTTTGTCAGCTGAGTGGTTCATAAAATGGGTTGGGTTCTGCTAACAGTGCTTCTGAGCGTTATGCCGAAGATGAGGCGAAATTTCGCTTCTTGCTGTTAGTTCTTTTATTTATTTTTTTTAATTGTTATTTCAGCAAAGCAAATACAGCATCTGCTGCAGGGGCAGAGGCTAAAGGCTGTGGCGCGTGACGAAGGCCTCTGTCCCTCTGCAGTCGACTGAAGTGCAATCATAATATCGCACAACAGAACGCAATGTACAAAAAAATGCGCATAAGCAAAACTAATAGACTCACATGACACTATACGACACCATAGCAATATATACAACAACAATGAAATGATATTTACGGAGATCTCCTCCAGTGCAACTATACAATTTATAGCTTATAACTTATAACAAAATAAAGATATTAGAGATAATATACACTGCAACACAACCATGCAAAATAGATCAAATACCAGGTCAGTATACAATACTAGGATATGTTCTGCAGAAACATGGCCACGATGATAATCAGTCCCCATACAGAACTCCAGATGCTATTAAGACATCTTTAATGTGCCTTTTAAACTTACCTATACTGGTTTCGAAATTGATTGCATCTTTTAATTTAATAACAATAACTACCTTTTGTATGTGAATGTTTGTTTGGCATAGTTCGTTTTTGTTTTTGGTGCGTGTCCTTTATTATGTCGGAATGGATAAACAGGATTTTTTTTCCAGCCGCAGACGTACAATTTTCTGTGTTTTATGAACATTAGTAAATTGTAGTAGTTAAGCTGGTCGGCCTTCAACATCTTGTAATTTAAGAACAAAGGAGAAGTTCGTAAAAGCTGCAAAGACCCATAATAATTTTCATAGCAACGCAATATTTTCTTCTGTAGGATTATAGTCTTATTGTAATTAGTATATGTTGTGGTTCCCCACACCATGATACCATAGAACAGTTTTGAATAGGAAAGTGTATCTTACAAAAGTTGCTTTATCTATAGGGGGGCTATATGAGCTACTTTGTATAAGCAACCAACGGTTCATGCCAGTTCATTTATTAAATGGTTCACGTGTGGCGTCCATGAAAATTCTTCCTGGAACCACATGCCTAGGGATTTTTGTTCTTTAACCGAAGAAAGGCATTGATCATCAGACTTCAGTTTTATTTTAGTCTGTAATGGTTTATTGACTGGGCGAAATACGATATAGGTTGTCTTTTTTTAATTCAGTTCTAGCATATATTGCTTGAGCCTCCAGGAGAGGTGCATAAGGTAGCTGTTCACTTTGGTTTCGAGTAGTGTTATATCCCGTGATGCGAAAAAAATATTAGTATCGTCTGCATACATGATAACTCCTGGTGATTCTGGTATTTTTACGGTATCATTTATATAAGTTAGGAAGAGCAGCGGTCAAAATATAGATCCCTGTGGAACACCCTGAATTAGTTTTAGCTGTGATGAACTCGAACCATTTATGCGTACGATCTGATAGCGATTATAAAGATACGAAAAGAAAAGTTGGAGAGCAATACCGCGTACACCATACACAGATAATTTCTTTAGTAAGATGCTGTACTGGATAGAATCGAATGGTTTTTTGATAGCCAAAAAAAAGTCCCACTGTATTTTCTATCCTCTATGTTCGAAATTATTCTATTCTTAATGTATAATAAAGCCTGTTCGGTAGATTTTCCTTTTCGAACACCATATAGACTCTCTGTAATAATGTTGTGCTTATCAAAAAATGATGTTAGTCGGCTATGAATGACACCTTCAAATATTTTTGATAGTGTTGAGAGCACGGGTATAAGGCGATTAGCTATATCTATATTGGGACCTAATAAATAACATTTAACCTTATTTTATTATTTGTTACCATTGCTCAATGAGCTAATACTTTTTGCGGTCGTACAAAGTGAGGTAACAAGCCATCAATCAAAAGGCCAATGAAACAAACCGATTGGTTTACTCATTGATCGGAGTAATTTTTCTTGAGGCCACTGGTAGCTGTGTAATTCTGCTTTAGCAATCTTTCACATCATAAAGTGATTTCAAATTGCACATTCTCATAAGTCTATCATGTGCCACGTTGCGGCACTTGCCGATAGACTGTTTTGATGTGGACACGTTACTCAAGGACGTCCGGTAAGAGACAAAAAATATGCTAACGTTAACACACTATTTCAAGAGCCAAGCATGCTTTCCGAAAGGATTGTGGAGTTTTCTCGTGACAGACCGTCTGGAATGGTAGAGAGCATCCGCCACTACACAACGGACGTACGTTTTAAAAACTGTGGGGAAGCCACATTACCTAAAAATTTGCCTCTGGTAGAAACTGCACTCCCGGAAAATTACTGCCTATGGGCGAGCATCACGGCCCTGCGTTGTGCTGCCGGCTGCATCAATGGCTTACAGTGACAGGCTGTGGCTGGGAGTTGCAAAAATTCCCATTGAGGGGCAATGACTTTTTATTGAGCATTTATAGAGTCAATAAACAGCCTGTGAATAATCAGTCTATTGAGTTTTGTCTATAAAACTTTAAAATGTTGTTGACTAATATATCGGAGTAGAAAGTTAATTTACTGTGTTTAATTTCAAACTCTTAGCAACAAAAAATCACCGAGTCAATAAAGATGAAATGTTATTGATTGACGTGACCTACAGAAAGTTAATTGGGTACAACATAACTAAAACTCAAATAAAAATCAGTGTACAGGCAATTTGCCGCTGGGGTATTAAAAGTCAGTAAGGTAATATATGACACAATAAAAAGTTAATTTGTGGCAACATAATTAAGAACAGGAAAAATTAATATACAGGCAATTTTTTATGAGTCAATAAAAGCCATGTTTTTGACTAACGTTACCTAATAGAAAGATACTTCATTACATTTTTGTTAAAACCAAATAAACATCGCAGCTAATTTCTCCCTGTGTTCCGAACCACAAGCCTGGTGTAAACGAGATTTTATTTCATTACATCAACTTTAGTGGAGAGGCCATGATGGCAAAGTTGGTCGCAGGTTGCAGCTTGAAAAATACTTCTCATGTATAGATGTCGAAACTAGCTTGACATTGTAAACTTGACAAATTAATGTTGAAGACAATAATTACTTCAACGGTACTAAGTAAGACCCATGCATAGTGTCACAGAAGACGTGCCACTTTGGTCATCAGCAGACGTGCTGTGCCTTGGAGCGCTGGACTCCACAGGACATCTATGAAAGTGAACCTGTAGTAAAAGACACGGGTCAAGCAAACACGGGTTATTTTTTTTTCAAGTTCAGACCATAAGGAGCGTGAAACTGGAAGGCTATCTCATTTACATCGAACGACAGTCGTGGGTAAGCGAGCCATGCTTATCTCTATCATCCAAAGAATTACAATTATTGAACGGGCAGGTGCCGCTGCACATGCGCTTTAGGGTGTGATCCTTTGTACATGGATTCCCTATTTATTGAATGTATCTGTCTGGAATAAAACCAAGTTGATGTCTAGTGTTCGTAGTGTTCTCACTTCTGTCCTTCTCTTTAGCACTGGTTACCACGTGCCTTGAGTCTAAAGATCACCAACTAGTACAGTTGCGCTTTAGATCGGCACTTTTTAAAAAACAAAAAACGAAGGCTTGCTGAACCTGAAATGTTAGCCTGCATGAACTGGCAGCTCCTTGTTGTTGTTTTTATCAATACATTCTCTCAGTCTCCCTATTGAAGGGTCGTTTGGCTGGTAAGCGAATGTGAGAAGGTCGAAAACTGGTCGATGATTATGACGAGTATTGCAGTAAAGTCGCGAAACACAAAACATTTAGGCTTTCCAGAGCTGGGACTCTGAGACAGACCACGTCGTCTAAATCTTGGACCAAGCCATGTAACTTTGACTGATAAATCGCGCATGAGGCGGCGGCTGTTTTCTTTTAAGAAGGGCAAACGTTTGTGCGGACTGATAACTCATGTTAAGAAATCAATGGCGGGCAAAAAGAGAGGACAATGAGAGGCATCACGCACACGCAAACACTCGGCTCGCCTTTTTTTACCAGGATACTTTCCTCTTTGGTTGCGTATTTTATTCTTTGCAATGATGCATACGTTATTACACTGCAGATATCATCATGCATAAACTGCGTCCATATAACAAACAAATTATCTATAACCGAATTTGTTTTCTCATCAGTTTCAATTTTAACAGCTGAGCGATGTTTGTGACGTTAGAGTGGAGTAGATTTAAGCCATTGGAGAGTGTAAGTCGTCAACTTAAGGGAATCAAAAGAAGTGATGTATGTAGTCACTCTTCCGCAGTTTATTTCATCGCAACGCTGTAGTCGGGCTGCGTCAAGAGCAGGAATGACAAGGGAAGAAGCGGGTACTATATCAGAGTATGTTATCGATAGTGAAATAGAACATAGTGTAGCTCGCTATATTGTTATCGCTCACGTGACCTATGCCCGCGGACAACATTGTCTCTCCAGGGAAGACTAGAGGTGTTTTGAGTGGAGGCGGCGGCGTCAGCGGCGTGGCTACCGAAACCAGAAACTTGAAAAGCTTCTTCACTACATTGTTGTTTGTAAATGCCACCTAGTTTATGTTGTGGGCTTCCTATACATGTACATGAGAGGACGAGAACATATAAGGATTGAAAGGGAAAGAAAAATATAAACTTTCGCAAAACTTTCAACTTTTGCCGAATCATCTCTTGAACAGTCGATCAGTCAGTATGAAATCAACCAGACGTTCCTGGCTGGACAGTAAGTGAAATCAATGGTCCTTAATATCGCACAACTTTCGCTTGAGTAATTAGAACTTTCAGTCTTGTTTTCAGGAAGAAAGACGACAAAGTTCTATCATCAGTTTTGTTTTTCTCGCAGAAGATGAGCCTTTTTTACTCGATATATGTTATACTATAGAAAACAAATTGTCCCGTTTCGGTCACGCGTGATTGATATAGTAAATAAACGAAATGCGGAATAAAAAATGCAGGCTCTGCTCGAGTGCTGTTATTTGTGACAAAGAGTCCTCAACTTTTAAGCTGCACTCCGAAATTTACTGTAATAACAATATCTCAGCAACATACACTGTGTGGGTGTAGATTCGATCGAATTTTTTTTCGAAACTCTATAGGTGCAAAATTACTTCTTCGAAGTCGATAAGAAGATGCTCGCATGGGGTGCTCGTGCCCGCGACACTTAGACCTTTTCGCCAGACCCAAAATCCATATGGTTGCTTTTGTTTTGAGCCTCGTTCCAAAATTTTAACACGCCCCTGATAATACTCAGTTTTCTTTAAATTCATTTTGTTTTTGCTTTTGTTGCGAGTGCTACATTGGCCACAGTCTCGCCTTTTCGATGTGCCTGTCCACGTGCCTGTCCGAAGAGCGAAGGAAAAAGAAGGAAAAGAAGAAGTTTAAAAGAAGAATACAGATAACTCAGTATTTGGTAGAGGCGAACGGCAACAGCGAGTTGTTAGGACGGTGAGCCCCGGAGTTCGACGTAGATACGATTTCATACCGCTAGAAATCTTGTACCTGAAGGAGAATAGTCAACGTCGAGAGGCAAGGGGTGCTCATACGTGATGAGATTCTCTTATGACATAAATAAAGCTGAAACCTTAGAGTAGACACACCCTAAGTAGCACACATTACGTGGCCCACCTGGGGCCCGTAGGGGCAAGTTGGGCTTGGGTAACCACAATAGCACCCATGAGGGCCCCCTTTAGGGATCAAGCGGGCAAGCCCAAATTGGGCTTGCCCCTGCTTTTTCCATCTGGGCATCATATAGGCGCGGAAAGGGCTAACTGATTACATATTCCCACATCTGGCCCTCAAGGGTCCCGCTTGGGAAATTTTAGGGCCGATGCAAATAAAATTTGGGCTCTGTGTAGGAAAAGCCTGGGCTAATCTAATTGGGGCTGCCCACTCAAAAGCCGAATAGGTCCCGCATGGGCCGCGGCGGGCTAAATGCGGGTATGCCGCACGTTGCCTACATGGGACCCTTGAGGGGTACATGAGGGAAGGTCAGAGGAAAATGTGGAATTCATGCAGAAAATTTCTGGGCTGCCCCAAATAGGGCTGCCCACCATAAACCTAGATAATTTCGGCATGACGGTTAGCGGGGCAGGCAAGTACTCCTTCCCGCTTCTGCCCGCATCGATCTCTTGCGGGGCAATTTAGGGCAGATGCGATACAAATGTGGGCCTAAAGCAAATAGATGACGGGCTAGTCTGATTGGGGCTGCCCACGCAAAAACCGAATAAGCCCCACATGGTTTGCGGCCGGGCTGAAAAACGTGCACACCACCACGCTGCCCACACGGGTATTTCTTGGGGTACTTGCGGGAAAATGCAACATATATTCTTAGCCCATGCGGTAAAAATAAGGTCAGCCCAATTGAGGCGGCCCATGAAAGGCCGCAGTTGGCCCCAAATTGGCCGTAGGCGGGCATACCGCTCTGAAACGTCTGCACCCTATCTTTAAGGCACCATTTTATTTATGTAAATCATGTTATACCGGCCACTAATTGCCTCTTCTGGAGGTTTCACATAACTGTCCTAAGCATATCTATTCAATGAATAAAGACTATCTTTGTTTACTCTACAAACTACGTTAATTATGCAGTATCGACAGAAAATATGCAACAGTAACTTCCGCTTTACGAGTATGTACTGAACGACCTCCAAATGTTTCCTACGGCATTACTATTCTGCACCCAGCACCAAAATAAATATTCAGACACACATGTTGGGGTAATGTGGGCCAGCCCAGATTATTGTAGTATTGGGAATAAACTGCTCTCATGTTACTGAGTGTAGCATACAAGCAAAAAAAATAGTGCTTAATGTTTCACACTTGATTATTGGAACTTGGGCAGCCCTGAAAATGCCCGATTCAACCCATGAGGGCAGCACGTGGGTCAGCCCAAAACGGACTGGCTTTCGCAAATCCCGCGCCTGTACAATTCAGGTATTGGAGGGATTAATCGACCTAAAAATTAAAACCTTGATCAATGGGATGTCACTGCATGCACAAACGTGGGACCCATTATTGGTTCTGGTGTGCTGCCCACATTCGTCTACCTGGGCTGAATGCGGGCAGCCCTATTTGGGCTGAATGCGGGCAGCCCCATTTGGGCTGCCCACGCGGATACAGTTTGGGACCGATTGCGGCGAAATTGGGCAGCCCACGCGGGGCCCCTCTGGGTACGTGTTGCAAATCCCGCATGGGGCCCGTATGGGCTGCCCTCACGGGCCCAATGCGGGCCCCCACGTGATAGCCCACTTTGTGCTACTTGGGACTATATGCGAAAGCTACGTCTTTATCAAGCCGAACCTAAGCGTAGCCATGCTGATTGCTCATCGCGTAACTCCAGATTTAACATCGACCTAAACCACAGCCAATAATTTCCACATTGCTCCGCTTCATGATATAATATATAATGAAGATAACATAGGCTTGAGAAAGTGGCAAAAGTAACGACGGCAGCAGAAAGTTTAAAACCCAAATGGGCCTGAAAAAATAATACATATTGAACTTTATTTGTTAGAAAATGCAAAAACACTTGCCGATCAAATGAAACGATGAAAATCACAATTGCTATATTAACATTATAAGCTTCTTTGTTCTCGCACTGCTATCTAAATGATCGCACAGATCAAAACACGTTCGCTCACTTTGCCGAAGCATGATTCTGTTCTTTCAATGGTAGGGTCCTCTGAGCAGCGTCACCTAGCGACAAGTCGCGGAAATTTTGACAAACGAATAAAAACGCATTTAAAGCCCGTCGTTTCTGTCGCTTCTGCGGCGCAAAGGAATAAATCTAGACATCTCAGCACTGAACCATCCCTTCCAACCCTCTGAGTGCATTTTTGTACGTATCCTTTTTACAGTTCACAACATTTAAATAAACTACTATTAACTTCACCTGGGTGTGTTTACCTTTAAAAGGTTGCATTGTAGGATGTCTCTGATGCCTAATATCCGCAAAACCTGTCGTAAACAGAGCTAGGAAGTGGCGATATGGCAACGGTTACACTGAATTTACCTTCACCATAATGATTTCCTGTCTTCAGTGAGCGTATTTAACAGTTAGGTTGCGATCAAAGACAACTCTCCGAACTATCGCCGTTTTACTCGGTGAGGAACAACCAGTGAGAAGAATTCAGTTGCGGGACAATATCATTGAGAGAAAGCAACTACGCTTGACCAACACTGTGCACATGTCTTCGCTGATGCAAACAAGTTTAGACGTTGCAAAGCGAACTCACAAAACTTAACAGAAATACGGCACCCGACTTCCCACCACTCGGCCTTTTGAGGCCGAGTCACAGTGCGGAAACTCAACACCGTCATCAACAGAACACGTTCGCCAAACAAGCTGCAGCCAACAATAAGCTTCTGAACCAACTTGTTCCCCAACAGCATGCGCCACCGCATGAACAACCGGAAAGCCGGTTGCTACGGTGATAATGAAATCTCCAATGATAACGAAGTCACCGCTTCACCCCAACGCACCCCTAGCCCACACAATGCACACTACAGAGTCACAAAGGCCCTCTGCTTTCATTTCCTGCCAAGCCTTGGGTATGGGGCCCTATCTTGGTACAGAGCCACAGAAAATGGTCTCCGAGTAAAAATGCACTTTGACGTCCCAGCCACGGCGGTCGCATGCATGGCTCAGATGTCGAAACCAAAACTTGTTAAAAACGTAGCTTGAAATTTAAATTATTAGCTATGGTGGTCTGAAACCACGAGGTGTTTCGCGTTGTGCCGAAGGGCGTATGGCCCGTAGTCACGTCATTCGTTTCGTGATCGAGACCTACCTTCTCCCTTGGCGGTAGCGATGAAACCGAATCAGCGTCGAACAGATGAACAAAGGCGTATTTATACATATGTACAGGGCCTAGCTATTCACAACAAATCAGCACGGGCGCCCAGTGCTACCAGCTAGACACAACTGTATACAGTCGCACAGCGACGGCCGCGGAGATTACAATGCCTCCCTTCGCTGCGAGCGGCATGGCACTCAACGAACGCTCGAGTAGGTCTCGCTCTCCGGAGGCAGTGCACCCGCTTATATAGCGCGGAAACATCAGCACTCAAAATGTCTAACCTGGAGGCAGCACATGACGGTAGTCCGAGAGGTCCAATCTGCCAGTGTGCTGATCGCTCACTTGAAATCTTTCGCGATGCGAAGGCGACTCGCCGCTAGGGAACCGGCGACAGGGTGTCTTGCATTCCAGACGTAGTATTTGCAGTGCGTAGCCGGACAAGGACGAAGACGGAGGAATATGTAAGACGCACAGGCGCTAAACTGCTACTTTATTTTGGTGATCAGCCAACCATGTCATATATACCACAGACACGGTGGAAGAATATTTAGGTGGGGACCCAGCATGGGCGAGGCACTGGACGCAGGTTTCCAGATAAGCTACCAGCCACGCTCCGCCGAGCCGGACCACTGATCGCAGCGTCAGCGTCGATGTAGCGGTGAATCTTCGCTGGAAGAAAAAAACACATACATGGATGACGCCGTTGCGATAGCAACCTGCTGATATCGCGCGGCGTGTTTCTCCTGCGTGAGCCGTTTGCGTGGTCCGAACTGCTTCCCTGTCGTCGCCAGAAGCATCACCGTAGCGCTTTATCCGCAGAAGCGAAGTCCAAAATAATTTATCGGCAATTGTCAATACTATTGATGTAATTTATTCCTAACAACGAAGTGGAGAAAAGGTTAAAGTTGCAATTTATGTTGAAATATGAGGGAGTGAGTACTACATTGCTCAACCATTAAGTCATCGTTATTCAATTGAAGGCGCTGGGGAAGCAGTTTTTTATTTTGGAAAGCGTAAATAGAGCAGGGAAAGCAAATCCTGCGTTCGGTTGGGCGAACGGGAGAAGAATATAAAAATCCATAGGGTATTCTTAACCACTTATTGAAGGAAATGCAACAGCGCCCCGTACGGCTTCTCTACCGAATAAATCACTAATGTGGAAACTGAGTGGAAGAATGGAATAAGGAAGCGAAGAAAAGTACGAACGAGTTATGTGTACGAAAACTGGAAGAAATGCTGTCGTGATTTGAGGCTATTTTGTCTCAAGCAAGTTCAACTGTCTTCAAATCCTGACTGCACGAACGGCTGCACGATCTGTCTATCTTTTTGTGTTCATCAACTGATTTATATGCGGCTTTGGCGCACCACATCACATTACTGTTCGAAAGCTGTTTACTGCAATTTTACCTCTATTGTTTTGTATTGAATAAATTTTGCTTGGTGTTCTTTTTCCATTGTTGTGAAATTCTCTTCTCCTCTGTACTGTACCCTATACCCTGAGGATAAAAAAATAAGGAAAAGAAAAAAAGAAGCTAAGAGGAGTAATGATATAGAGGAAGTGAGAGGAGGGGGGATTCAGTGGGAGTTAGCAGAATTTAGGACCTCTAATTTAGGGAAGGAATAAAGTAAGGAGCAAACTAAGGATGAGCGGACACACTGATGGGCGAACAAAAGATACAAAGTCAAAGAACAATGAAACGACAGATGGTTAATGCTTTGTTGTCAAAGTACCGCCGCTTATGCGTGCAGCAGGTTCAAATTCCGAGCGAAACCTTATTCGCTTTCTGCGCTTTTATTTAAGCATGCACAAAACTACAGATTCATAAAACTGCGCAGAATAATGGACCTAGACAAAAACAACGCGGCAAAACTATTTTTCTGTCATCATCGGCCACAGTGTATGAGAAAATGGCTCTCAAAAAGCGCGTATTCACCATAGAAAAGCATTGCCTCCTGTATCGTGTAGATAAGCGATGCGAGCCTGCGTGCAGCATCATCGGCGCATGCTCGGCACTTGTGTGTGTATCGTGTAGATAAGCGATGCGAGCCTTCGTGCAGCATCATCGGCGCATGCTCGCCACTTGTGTGCCCTTTCCCGGAGCCTGTATAAAACGAGCGCTAATAAACGCTGAGGCGGCTTTCGTTTGCTCGGAACTGGTCTCGGCGGTTACTTCGACGACACAACGAACGATAAATGGTGTCAGAAGTGGGATTGGAAGCCACGGCCACGAAGCTCATCCACGGTAAAGAAGCATGGAACTTGTCAAGCCACCGGAGCCGCTGCACTTCATCGGAGAGATCAGTAAGCAATGGAAACTTTTCAAACAAAAGTTTGAATTTTTCTTGGCTGCTTCCGAGCCCAGCAATCAACCTCGAAAGGATGCCGCGAAGGTTGCTTTACTGCTAACTGTGGCAGGCGACGAAGCACTAGAAATTTACAACAACTTCACCTTCAGTGATGAAGAGAGCCGGGAAAGTTACGCGACTGTGATCGCCAAGTTCGACACCTACTGCGAAGAGCAGCTAAATGAAGTGCATGAGCGCTACCTGTTTCGACAACGCGTACAAGCTCAAGGTGAGCCCGTGGAACAGTTTGTCAGAGAGCTTAGGAAGACGTCTCGCTCCTGCAACTTTGGAACTATGGCAGAGTCGTTCATACGTGACCAGATAGTTTTTGGAACGAATGATGACAAAGTAAGACAAACGCTGCTGCAGGATAAGAAGTTGACCTTGGCTAAAGCAGAAGAAGTATGCAGGGCTGCGGAAATGACTGCCGCGCAAAACGAAATCTGGTCTCGAGAACACAGACAGATTCACGCTGTCAAACGACTGGAGCAGCAGCAGCAGCAGCAGCAGCAGCTGCGCGACGAGCAGCCCGCAACGTTCAAGTGCCGCAGGTGTGGGCGTACACATGGTCCGCGAAGCTGTCCTGCTTTTGGCAAAACTTGCAGGAAATGCCAAGGGCAGAACCATTTTGCTGCACGTTGCAAGGTTTATCGACAAGTTCGGGAAGTGAAGAGCGCCGACGACAGCGATGCTGAATTTGACATCCTTGACGTATCTGTCAACAGCGTTGGAAGAGCGCATGACCGTGACTGGATGGTCCAGGCTGAAGTTGCGGACACGACACTAACCTTGAAAGTTGACACGGGATCGCAAGCCAACCTCTTGCCATTCTCAATCTACAAAAAGCTGCAGCCGCGAATACCCTTGACTAGAAGCAACTGTATCCTACGAGCTTACAATGGAGGAGTCATCAAGCACCATGGCGTCATAACTACCACGGTGACTGTCGGAAGAAAAAAGGCCGAGATTGATTTTTTGTCGTGAAGAGGGAACGACAGGCCATCCTTGGACTGCGATCCAGCGAACTACTTGAACTGTTCTCGCGCACCGTAAACGACGTCGGAGTAAGCAGCAGCGAGGAAGTTGTTCAGCAATTTCGACAGCTTTTTTCGGGGACTGGATGTATTCAGCGACCATACCGCATGGTTCTTCGAGAGGACGCTGTCCCAGTCGTCCAGACAGCCCGCCGGGTGCCCCTTTCTTTGCGGGAGCCTCTGCGCGAAGAACTTGCCCGCATGGTCAAGGCCGGCATTATAGCCAAGCAAGACCAGCCGACAGACTGGGTAAGTCCTCTGGTTATTGTCAGAAAAAAGGACGGCAAACTAAGATTGTGCATGGATCCGAGGAAAATTAACGACAGTCTAAAGCGCGAGCACTACGAGATGCCGCGTAGAGAAGATATTGAATCTGAACTAGCTGGAGCACGCATTTTTACCCGCCTTGACGCCAACTCTGGGTTTCACCAAATACCGTTGCATGATGAAACGTCAAGGATATGTACGTTCGCGACTCCCTTTGGCCGTTACCGCTTCTTGAGGCTACCCTTCGGTATAGCCTCCGCCCCAGAAGGGTTTCAGAAGGCTCTTAGTGAAATCTTCGAGACATTGCCAGGAGTGCGAGTGTACGTTGATGACGTCATCGTGTGGGGTGTCACAAGGAAAGAGCACGACGAGAGGTTACGAGCGGTACTAGAAGCGGCACAGAAAGCTGGCTTGACATTCAATGCAGACAAATGCAGCATTGGCGTGAGCAAGATTTTTTTTCTTGGTGACGTTATTGCGGAAGACGGCATACGCCCAAATCCTGCCTTGGTCAGATCTCTGCTAAATATGCCGCCACCGACTGACAAGCAAGCAGTGCAGCGCATGCTCGGTGTTGTAAACTACTTGTCGAAGTTCCTGCCATCAATTACAGAGCGAACGACGTTGCTTCGCGACTTGATAAAGAAGGATCGGGTCTTTGAGTGGACGGAAAACCACGCTAAAGAATGGAAACTGATCTGTGATAGTCTGAGCAAAGATCCTGTGCTGGCGATCTTCGATCCTGAAAGGATCACGAAGATAACATCCGATGCTTCGCAAAATGGAATAGGCTCGGCTCTCTGGCAGCGTTACGAGGGTTTGTGGAAGCCCATTGCTTATGCATCACGGGTCCTAACCGAATCGGAGCGGAGATACTCTCAGATAGAAAAAGAGTCTATGGCTGTCGTCTTCGGGTGCGAAAAGTTTCATCATTTTGTGTACGGACGCAACGTTATCCTCGAGACAGATCACCGTCCCTTAATTGCAATATCTGAAAAGCCGATTGGAGAAATGCCGCCCAGACTGCAGCGATTTTTTCTTCGTTTGCTTAGATACCACTACAAGCTCCAATTTGTTCCAGGGAAATGCTTGGTGGTCGCAGACATGCTGTCTCGTGCATCCGTTGAAGACCCAGAGAAAGAAAGCACCGACGACGACGTGGAAGTTCATGCTGTAAGTGTTCTTTCATCACTCGTCAGCGAGGCAACTTTGAAGCGTTTAGCAGAAGAAACTAGCAAGGACGATTACTTGAGTCGAGTCATTCATTGTTTGGCAAACAATCGTCCAGTCCAGGGAACACTGAAGCCCTTTGAAAGCGAACTAGTCGTCGTGAGTGGCGTGTTGCTTAAGGGATGCAAGGCTATTATACCGTCAACCATGCGCCCTGAGCTACTTCGAAGAATTCATGAAGGCCACTTGGGAATAAATAAATGCAAATCACGAGCGCATAAGTTGATGTTTTGGCCTGGTATTAATGCGGACATTGAAGCCCTCATCAAGAGATGCGCAGTGTGTCAGAAGTACGCCTACCGACAACAAAGTGAACCAATTTTGGACCGCCCAGTGCCTGAACATGCCTGGTACCGAGTGGGTGTCGATATTTTTCAGTGGGCTGGAAAATCGTACCTTTGCGTTTTTGATGCGCTATCCAACTTTCCAGAGGTAGAACTGCTATGCAACACAACGACTGCCACAGTTGTGAATAAACTCAGCGCAGTGTTCGCGCGGTATGGATTGCCTATTGAAGTCTGCACGGACAATGGTCCGCAGTTTGCGAGTCACGAGTTTGAATTGTTTGCGAAGAAGTACGATTTCGAACACATAACTTCCAGCCCGCGGTTTCCCCGCTCAAACGGTCTCGCGGAAAAAGGCGTCCAAATTGTAAAGAGAATTTTGAAGAAGACGTCTGAGGTGAACGAT
Source organism: Amblyomma maculatum (assembly GCF_055883805.1). Lineage (NCBI taxonomy): Eukaryota > Metazoa > Arthropoda > Arachnida > Ixodida > Ixodidae > Amblyomma > Amblyomma maculatum. The sequence goes on from NW_028146738.1 coordinate 1,189,677, forward strand.
GACTTTTGGCTTGGATTGCTCACTTACAGGAGCAGTCCGCTAGAAGACGGTCAGTCGCCTGGAGAGTTACTTCAGGGTAGACGACTTCGGACACCTCTCCCCGACTTCAGCGAAGCTCCACGCAAATCTCTAAGGAAACATAAACAATGCCGACCCCGAAGACGTAGTCTTCCACCGCTACAGAAAGGACAGGTTGTCAGAGTACGCGGAGACTGTTGGTCCCCGAAAGCGGAGGTTCTTAATGCACAGGCTCAACCAAGGTCCTACCAGGTTGCCACCGAAGACGGTAGAGTATTGCGACGCAACCGACAACACCTCATGGCGACGGCTGAGCCTTTCAGCATGTTGCACAGCGATGACGACATGCCAGATGACAGCCAAGAGAACGGACCCTCCTGCCAGGTCCAACCAAACGATGACAACGGGCCCATCACTGCACCCTCCCCACAGACACCAGCACCAAGAAGATCCCAGCGCGAGAGAAGGCAGCCACAGCGGTTGGGATATGGTGACAACTTTATGCAGGTTCCGTGAGAAAACTTTGAACCTCCAGGACAGTGTTTTGTTGTGAGTGTGAACTGAACTGAGTGTGAGAACTGTGAGTGTGATTGTTTTATCACAATTTCAAATGGGTTTAGACTGTTCTTTTTCTGTGCAAGCAAAGGAAGATGTATCGTGTAGATAAGCGATGCGAGCCTGCGTGCAGCATCATCGGCGCATGCTCGGCACTTGTGTGTGTATCGTGTAGATAAGCGATGCGAGCCTGCGTGCAGCATCATCGGCGCATGCTCGCCACTTGTGTGCCCTTTCCCGGAGCCTGTATAAAACGAGCGCTAATAAACGCTGAGGCGGCTTTCGTTTGCTCCGGACTGGTCTCGGCGGTTACTTGGACGACACAACGAACGATACACTTCCCACTACGTCACAGGCCGCTGAGCGAACTGCCATCTCCTACGGCTTAGACTAACTAGGAGACTTTATCTGGAACAGGCGCGGTACGCTGTATCCCCACCTATATTATCTTGCACCGTGACCACAGAGAAACACTCCCAAGAAGGACGAAACCTAAACACGTGAAGAAACACCGGTGCAACAAAATCAACCACGGGTATAAAAATATCGATAAATCTAAATGCCTAACAGACGATTAACATGAGAAAGCGACATAACATAATAATAGTGGCCATGGCGAAAGTGCGTGAAAAATCAACAAAAATTCCCAGTTCTTAACAAGCAACAATGTCTAAAAAAGTGGATGCGCAGAAAAACGGTTTTTATAAGAACTTGTTTAAAAACCACAGATAAATATATGAGATGGACAAAAAATGAGTGAAACATGAAAAAAAATACAGAGAGATGAAAATGTTCAAAGAAAATTGAAAGCCAACAATTAACACTGCAAAACAAAAACCAACGATGAATTAAACGACCTGACTGACATGGGTATGCAGAATGAAAGAAAATGATTTAGCAAGCAATGAAAGTGAAAGGTTAAACTCTAAAAGAGCGAAAAATCAGACTGCAATTCAAAATGTATAAAACGAAGGCATGTAAGTAGTGCCAATAAAATCAAAGATAAAACCAAGTACAATCAGAGAGAAAAGCAATTTTTTTATTCGAAAGGAAAACTGGGGATGTGCTGACGCATTCATCCTTGTGCTTCTCAATCAAAGCGGCTTCCACTATATCACGTGTAAGCTTCTTATGCGATTTGTTTAGAATGGTCGTTTTCTCAAAGACAAGGGAGCATTTTCTATTGCGTTCGCATGTGCGACAGTGCAGTGGCAGGCTTTTAGACGATGACCCTGAAAAATCATTGCTATGCTACAATAAACGTTTATAGATACATCGGCCACTTTGGCCGATGTATGCCTTGCCACAAGATAGGGGGATAGAGTATACCACCCCTTCTGCGCATGTTCGGGCGGGATTCTTGTACCTTGTGGTGCAGCCATTGTCTCTCTTTGTCGTTTTGTTCACCATGCGACAAAGTTTTGATAGGCGGTGGCGGGGTATTTTACAGTATACTAGGCTTAAACAACACTTTGCCATAATATTTACAATACGAATGAATAATCAGACATTAATAAGAGCCGTGCCTTGAAATCAATTGGGCTCTAAAACACAATTGAGTAAACAGGGAGGTCATTGATTTTTACCCAAGTACATACAGTATTACAGTTTGTCACGAAGCAAGGGACACAAATGCAGGTGAGCGAAGCTTAGAACTCAACTTTATGCATCCGCGTTCACGTTTAACTTTCCCTTCTTATATCGCACAATGAGATTATGCTGCTGGTGGGTTATGCTCCACCTCAGTAAATGGTCGCTTTTAGATTACATATTATTTTACCATGTTAGTGGGCAATGGTCCGTTTCCACAACAACCTTAGAACCAGAGACATAATGTGCCAGCTTCTGAACTGAACACACAACGCAGCCACATTCTCATTCAGATGTGCTATAGGCATCTTCTCTACAAGTTAGTTTACGAATCTGACATCAAACTGCTCGTTCATGAACACTAGCATCCACTTGTCTAGTACCACTCCCATGACGCTGTCACTCGCGTCACACTGAATGATAAACGCTTCGAAAATTCAAATGCCGTTAGAACCGGCTTTTTGCACAGTGCATCTTTCGATATTTGAAATGACTCTTTCTTTTTGTCCCACATAATTCCAACGGGCTCAGATTTTGAGAAGCGCATTCATTAGTTGGCTGTCTATGTCGGAGTAGTCTTTCACATATTGTTGGTAACAAGATCCGTGTTGAAATCAAACGTTCAGCAACGTCGTTCAACACTGGAAGGCCTGGTGGCATAGGCGGGTGACAATAGCCATTACTCACACTATAAAGCGGGATTTTCTGCTTCAGTAGAAAGCTCTTACTCGTAACACGAACACTCGACACAGGTTCTCGTTCCTCGCCCCACTCACGCACTACTAACTGAGATTCCGCATGGCGCTATTCACCGGCGTCAAGTTTTAGAACGTAACTCTTTGGCGCCCATTCCTGTGTTTCGCGTCGCTGTCGGTGTTTCCTCCATAACAAGCTTCACTTTCACTCCCACCTTCTTTCTTTTCCTTATGGCGCAATTCAGGTGTCCACAGAAACAAGCGTGACAGATACTGCGTCTTTCCATTCCTGTGAACTAATTATGAAAGGCACGCTCCCGAGCTCAAGTGGAAGACATGGCCACACATGGTAAACACTACAAAGATAATAATTCATGAAAAATGCGCGCGCCCACACCGAACTGCAGGGTAACATGTGCAGTAACTGAGAATTCACACACTTACAGCGAAAAGCATCGTATCTTGATGTAGTTTGCGTATATACAGCCAGTTTGATAGTCTTGATCTCTAGTCGATCGTCCCTTGGCTTTCGAGGAAGGCCTGGCCCGGATCTAGCCCACCCTCATTTTCCTTCAAAAATGCTGCTAGAAATTCGATGAGATGCTTGTTTAGGGCTACAGCGATTTCAAGTCAGTTTAAGATACTTCCGAAGGTTCTTTCTTTTCGTCTGCAGCTTGTGGCATTAGTCTCTTCGGAGAGCAACGTTCCTATGGGCCCATGCGCGGCTTCCAGCAACCTCACAATAGCTTAATTGCTCTCTTATTTTTTCCGACCACAAAGCTTCCTTCATGACATCGTGAACTGTTATTGGAGTATTTATTGAAGGAATATTTTTGAAAAATAAAATAGTTGTTTGTAATTGCACATAGATGTCTTGCTCGAAATATTTGCCTCAATCTAGTGAAAAAAGGTGAAACAGCTAAAGAGCTGTGCTCAAATTTCGCATTAGGAAGCAACCTAGTTGTCGGCAAATTATGTTGTTCTGCGTTATCTCTTATGCCAGAGTCTCTCGCACACATCGCAAACATAGCCAAACGGATTGTTCGTAAAGTCGGCTTCGATTACCCGCGTTGCACTGAAGGGTTCCGACAGCTTGCTCACATGGTTCGTTTTGTGCTGAGTCTTGATGTCCTCGGAAGACGGCTCCCCATTCGAAGCAAACACTAGTTGTTGCCGGTCTTCCTCCTGGCGTCGCCTTTCATGCTCATCAATGCTCTCGCTCCTCTGGAGTTTCAACCACCCTTTTGGTCGCACCTCGTTTATTGTTCCTTTTCTGGGCAGCAAGCTCATTAGACACGACTGCAGGGTCCATTGTGGTAAGCGTAAACATACGCCTACTCTAGCGTTCAGACTCCGAGTCAACCATGCTCACTGGTCTCGTTTCGTCTCTCGCACGTCGTCGTCGTCCTCACTCGGATAAATCGCGCTTCGGATAGGCACGGTGAAGCGGCGAGACCGTAGCCAATGCAGCTCGTCTCTCGCACGTCGTTGTCGTCGTAAGTCGTCTCAAATCACTCGTCGGATAGGCACGGTGAAGATGCGAGACCATGGTCAATGTAGCTCGTCTCTCACGTCGTCACTCGGATAAAATCGCTCTTCAGATAGACACGGCGAAGTGGCGAGATGATGACCAATGTAGCTCGTCTCTCGCACGTAGTCGTCTTCACTCGGATCAAACCGCTCTTCAGATAGGCACGACGAAGTGGCGAGACCGTGGCCAATGTAGCTCGTCTCTCGCACGTCGTTGTTGTCGTCACTCGGATCAAATCGCTCTTTTTTTCGAAGAGTTTGCCACAAGGCATAAGTTGAGAAAGGGGGAATGGGATGCAGGGGATAGAAACTTAAAAGAAGGAGTGAAGTCCAGTTGCGCTTATGTATTCGAGAAGGTGGGCAGTATAGCGATTGTCCATTGTTCATTTCTCATAATCACTATCGCGATTCCACCGCAGGCCCACCTTCATAATTATCCGTTGCCTAATGTGAGTCGTTGATGGACACGTCCACAAGTGACGCACATCGCAAACGTCAGGTGGAGTGTCACAGTGAGGACACCTCTCAGTCACTGGTAGATCTTTTTCTCGCCATCGATGTCGAACAGATGGGGTCAGAGCCGCCCCTGCCCGGATCCGGCGCACTGTGACCTCCTCCTTCCGAGTTAGACTACGGGGGAGAGGGTGCGAACACGGAGGAATGAGAGCGCGTGTTCGCTGGCGCAGAACTTGCGAATCGGAAACGTGGGACAGGAACGGATCTGGGGAAGAGAGGAAGGTGGTGGATTGCCTGATGTGTTTATATGCGTCATAGCATCCGCTTGAATATTATGTGGATCGCGAGCATGGCCGCGAATCCAGTGTATGCGCACAGGACATGGGTACTTTGAACAGAGCAAATGTATGGACTGTGTTATTTCCCACTGAGCACAGAATATCTTGCAGCTGTCTTGATATGTCTATATTGGTCACATATATCTTGAGCTATCAAAGACATCTACAAGACGTCGCTTGGTGCTAGTCTAGAAGACATCATCGGCAAGATGTCTGGAATCTGTCTTATGAAGAATTTTTATGTCTTCAGCTACGCAAGACAGTTATTAGCCGGCTTACGCCAGATGTCTTCTAGAGTTCTGCTTCAGAAGTCTACCATACTTCCTCACAAGACGTTTCAGGGTCACATATGCGCCTATAGTGCAATATGTACAGAATTTAACTGGACGCCACTGTTCTGCATACTCTAAGTATAAATTGTCGAAGGTTTGTTCTAGCAATTTTTCAGCTTGCAAAATACTGTATCCAAAGTGCTTGCGCTTTTGAATTAAGCATGCAATCTGGGCTGTTTCCAGCATGCAGGACCAATATGGCACCAAGAAATGCTGTTTAGGCGATGGGTATCTGAACATAATGTACAAAGGCCGTTGACACCTTCATTTCTGCATCGTTTAATTGGAGCAGCCCATAGCCACACGCGTACTGTGTTCGACCTCGCTGGGCGCAGTCCAGTCCGCCGGAAGACTCCAAACTCCGAGTGTTCACTACGACAAAGTAAGCTAGCGATGCATCCGTGTGTGATAAAAGCCAGTAGTTCGCACAGAGGAACGATTTGCTGCGCCGATGTTAATACGGAACGCCAGCTATGCACGATCCGCCATTCCCAAACTTCGCGCGCCGTGGCCTTTTTGCACCCCTCCTCTTTACAGCGAGATAGAAAATAGTGCGCCAAAATAATTACGCAAGACGCAGGTTGTATTTACCGTTTTGAAACAAATACGTCATAAGCAACAGTTACGTTTTACTTGTATAGCTTGTTTTATGAAATATATTTCAGATTTGTATTGTTTTTAAAGTTATTGTATCAATGCGCTGCTCGGCAGCTGGCCATTTCGTCGTGTATAGTCCTGTCTGCACGTTAGGCCGTTGGTTTGCGACTGCGTTGAAAATGTATCCCGCACAGCGGCTGCTACTTCTGGCTGCAAGGCAAGCTTCACTGGGTGAGTAAGAAATTGGTTCTTCTAAATGAGTCACTTAATGTTATAAAGTGACTGAGTGCATGTTTTCTTTTTCCGATAAAAATGCTGCAAGGACCGTTGTTTGCATCCGCCGGGGCAGGCTGTATGGGCGAGCAAGATAGCGCGCGCGGACCGTTCAGTCAGTACGAAAGGCGGTGTCTTATAACGCTTCTATAGTTTTGTGCATGCAGGAAGATTTTGAGCTTGTAATTCCACTCGCCGCGTTTCTTGAACTGCCATTGGCGGCGGAACCTCGCGATGTAATTCTTCAAAATGAGCTTGGCGATCCGACGTCTTTCGTTGATTGCCGCTGGTTCTAACACTTTCCCAGGAAACACAACTGAACACGAAAGTCTGCATGCTTAGTGTGGCCTTCACTTTGCAGCAAGATACAGAAAATACGCACCGTCGAGTGGAAGCCGTGCATTGTTTATGGCAGTCTGCAATGCCGCGGTTGCGAAAAAGAAAAAGAACGATCTCATAGGGGAGGGTAAGGTGCATTCTGACCACAGCGACTCTCCCAACTGCTAGCAAAACACTCTCGGCTTGTTCACAGACACAAGTTGTAACACATGGCGAGATAGGAACGGCGCACAAACATTCTGCAGTGATTTAATTTTAATAGTTCATAAAATGTTTACAGTCAGCCATTACTTTGCCACAACAATACTATAGTCCGTATATATTCAGTGATTAAGTGATTTTACATTTTCATATAGTCAGAAGGCACAATTTAGATCTTTCTAAGTTCCTGAACTGCATGCTGTGTGATGTGCTGGTGCTCTATTTGCTTTGGTCCTCAGGTTTTTTTTTATTGGCGGAAATGTTTTAAGAAATTAAGCTTCAGTTCAATTGGTACAGAAAGAAATCGAAAGCAAATCTTTCGGAGGGACCTCATATAATGAAAAGCCTATTATTAATACACAAAAACATAACAATTTCATTTGTGTTCTAGCTTCAGGGAGACTCTTCCTATCCAGAACTGGGAAAAGAAAAGAGAGTACTGAATCTTAACTTACTTTTAAGGCGTATAGAATGTAGCCATGTTATAATATGGGTTCAGTGTATGCCTTCTGGCTGTCCTAAACAACAAAGCTGTGACTCCACGCAAACCTTTTGATAGCATATGGACTCCTCCCGAAGTGAAAGTGTTTGGCATCAAAGGTGAAATGCCTTCATTTAATTTAATGCTCTTTTTCACAATGTGCTGTTGTGTTTGTGTTTAGTGCTCTTGTTATTTTGTGCCTGCGCGAATTTTCATGTAAACCCAGGTAGCACAAAGTGGGCTATGAAGGGTGGGCCCCGGTGGGCCCGATGTAGGCAATGCAGGACAGCCCTGGTGGGCTCAATGTGGGTGCTGCAAGAGGGGCCGACGTAGGCCCGAAGCGGGCTGTCGACAAAGCCCCAATTGGCCCCACTAGGGTCCGATGCAGGCAGCCCTTGCGGGGCTGCCCACATTTTTCCGGCATTGTTAAAAGGGCACATCCCGCCAACTCCCCGCGATGGTCCTACTTTGGACCGATTTGGGCAGCCGCTTTGGAGGAACATTTTTTTTTATTTCAGTTAGCCCCTCAGAAAATGACATAGGACCAATGCGGGTTCTATAGCGCTAGCCACACTTGGGCTTGCCCACATTATTCTCATAGGGGTCCGACGTAGGAAATTGATGGAAAGCCCTAGTCCAAGTTTTCCCAATCAATATTTAGGCACATAATTAAGTAATTACTTTATACATGTCTGCACTTTCTAAACAGCCACAATATTAAATTTTACAATAATTCATAACATTCATCTAGCCGAAATGACTTCATGCACATCTTGTTCAGGCTATGGAGATGTGTGTTCTGAAAAGTAATATTGTACTGCGAGTTGCAGGCTGTCCAAAGCAACCACATAAGAGGCAACAGTTAGCAATCAGTTTGTTTTAGTATATGTAGCGCAATTTGCATGAGCGCGAGAACTAAAGCCATGTAAATTTCTAATCGACTAAACATGGCCACAACTGTTATACAAATCATCTATAACGGTAATTTAGGGCAACATCTAATGCAAATAAAAGTTGGAAACAATGATTACGCAATTGCACGCACGCCTTCTAGCCCCATTACGGCCGATGTGGGACCTACAGCGGTTTTGTGTGGGCAGCCCCAATTGGGCTGGGTGTTGGTTTTGAACCTAAAGCCCACTTGCTATTGCACGTGCCTTAAAATTCCCCACAAGGGACCAATTTTGGTATCATGCGGGCCCTCCCGCCTTCCAGCCCCATTACGGCCCATGTGGGATATAAAGCAGCTTTATGTGGGCAGCCCCAATTGGGCTGGACATTGTTTTTGAACCTAGAGCCCACCTGCTGTTGCACGGGCCTTCAAAGCCCCCACAAAGGACCGATTTTGGTACCATGCGGGCACGCCCGCCTTCCAGCCCCATTACAGCCTATGTGGGACCTAAAGCGGTTTAGCTAAGGCTGCCTCATTTGGGCTTCACGAGGGCTTGCCCAAATTGAGCCCTTATTCATATTTCCCCTGCCCTCAAGTAACCTACAAGGGGCCGATTGGAGCAGTATGTGGGTATGTCCGTTTTCTTGCCCCAATATGGCCGATGTTGGTCCCACAAAGATTTAAAGGGACACTAAAGAGAGAAAGGAAGTGGGTTTGCATCGATAGAATGCCAGTTCCTGATTACAAAAAGACCACTCTTACTGAAAACAGAGCTGTTATAAGGTAGTAAAGAAGAATAACAGAAATACAGGTATCGCCACCACAGCCAAACGGCCGAGGCTCGCAACTACAAATCACGTGACGCGCTAGGGATCCCGGAGGCTGACAAATGCGAATTACGTTGCATGTTTGAATGCGGTAGTACGTTTTTTCTCAAACATGATAACACGCTTTTATCATACGTAAACGACGGCGAATAGACAACGTAAATGTTGCAAGGCAAATACAAAAATATACTTGGAGGCGCCACAGGCGCCCACTTCAGTTTTGGTTATGTTTCGGCTCAGACATTTCGTGCGCACTCGGATAGTTTGTTTGAACCTGCAGCGCCTGAATTACGAGCTTGGAGCAGCAGATGCGCCTTGATGGTTCCCATTTGAGCATTCGGAGGCACGAGCGAGCGAAATCCGCTACCGCCGACACACTCCTTCGTTCACACTTCAGCGCCTACATATCGCCGCCGTTGCCGCTTCGACTGCGACCTGACTGCTTAACTGCAGCTACGTACGCCACGAAAAGCATACATATGCTAAGTACCGAAGGAAAAACGCATTATCATTCAATTGTTCACTAAATCATGGCACATCTGACCAACATATACTGCGTCAACAAGACCTTCAACGTGCTATTTGCAGGCATCGTAAACAAAAGGGGCATACTTGCCGCTCATACCAAGGAGAGCGTCGATATATTGCGCTCGTCGCCCGGCGAAAAAAAGGGCCTCGGGTAAAAAGTAAAAACTAAAAATAACGAAGCACCAGAAATACATTACAAAAGGTTAAAAAAAAATAGATTTGTAAAAAAAAAAAAAACCACCAGACGCGGTAAGACTCGCTACTGCTTGATCCGTAACGTTCGGCGCTAACCGCTCGGCTACGCCGCGCTGCAAGAACCTTGGAAATATTTTTAGTTTTTACGTCATGGCCCCATTTACAATAAAGTGTTTCTGCTGCCGGTCTAAAAATTACAACTTCTTGATCATCGACGCATGCTGCCTGCTCTCACGTCTTGCAACTATTGTTCTGGATGCCTATGCGCACTATATTGTGCACTGGGTCCATTTTAACATGTGGAATTTCACAGCACTTCGGTCATGTTCTGCTACCGCGGACGTAATTTTCGCTGAACACGGAGCTGTAGCACAAACCTTGAAGGACAAAAGTGCGACGAAGCTTCAAAACTGACAAGCGCAGCAGCGAGGACACTATTTTGCTGGTAACTAAATCTTATTTGTATGTATACATGTC